>NC_079488.1:6217746-7467746 GCF_020520425.1 Spinacia oleracea | reverse complement strand
CTCTGGCGTCATCGGCGGAGTATTTCGCCGGAAAACGATGGATTAGAGAGTGGAATCCGACATTGAATTGGTGGGATGTTGGAGGAGTTAATTGGGAATATGAGGAGAGAGAAGGGTGAAAGTTGAAGTCAAATGAGAGTTCTAGAGAGAGAAAATATAGGAGCGCAATATTTTATTCTTTTTGGGGAGATAGAAAACAAAAAAAGGGGCCAAAAATGGAGAGAGTGTGGAAAGAGGGAGGGGTTGACGGCTTGACTTGGAAAATGGAAAATGGAAAATGGAAATTGGCTAGCTAGTGATTGATTAGTGAATCTCAAAGAAAGTGTGTGGCCCTTGGTGGTGGTATTGGGTAGGGGTGAGCAAAGAGTCAGGGTATCCTAAATTGGAATCGGAACCTGTTAGGAATTTGCGGTTTTGGATTCGGAATATGTGTTGCATGTTCCGTTTCCGAGTAACAAATTTGGGAACCTGTTGCAACAGGTTTCGGTACCGAGTAACAAATTTTTAGAACGGGTACCCTGTTGGGTATCCTGTACACACTAATTTTAACGTGGAGTACCCAAAATAAGGAATTGGGCCATATGAAAATGCTTCATGCCCAAAATATAAAACAATCCAAGCTAGTTTTTGGAAAATATAAATATAGAATTGCAACTTAAGCCCAAACTATAAAACAATCAAAGCCCAAATCATAAAATAGATAGTTTTTCAATAAAATATACTCCCTCCATATTTATTTAAGAGATACACTTGGCCGGGTACGAGTATTAAGAAAAAGAATTGAATGAAATAAAGTAATAAAACAAGTGGGGTTGAGTAGATATTTTAATAAGAAAAACAATTGGGGACCATGTCATTTTAGGGAGTGGGAGGTGGGGGTGGGGTGTAGATATACTATTTAATTAGATGGTGGGGTTGATTAATTACTAAAAATGGCAAGTGTATCTCTTAAATAAATACGGCCGGAAAAGGCAAGTGTATCTCTTAAATAAATACAGAGGAAGTAAATATTTTACTTAAATTTTCAAAATTACAGGGTACCCTGAATCGGAACCTGTTGCAACAGGTTCCGATTCCGGTTCTCATTTTCAGGAACCTGTTGCAACAGGTTTCGTTTCCGGTTCTGGTTCTCATTTTAAGGAACTTGTTGCAACAGGTTCTGGTTCCTGGAATTTCAACAGGGTACCCTGTTGTGCTCACCCCTAGTATTGGTTGATGAAATCAGTGGCGGATCTTGAACAATACTAGAATTTTGACCCGTGTAATGCACGAGAACATTTTGTAAAGTTTTATAAGAACTTACGGAGTACATAATTATATTGCTCGACATACAATAACTTAGATATTATGAAATTTTAAATTATTTATATGCATTCGTAAATTTTTGCTTAATGAAAGTTATAAATATATAAATAAATAGAACCACATTGTGTATGTGTTAAGGTTATTACTAAGTTAATCTAACAACATTTAGTGATGATAATGTATCATATAATCTTACGTCAATAGAAAAACAAATGGTTATTAAGATAATCATAATAAATTGACGAAAATTGATATTTATCCATACAAAAAATAACAAACATATAAAGTAAAACACACATTACCTTTGAAAACGTGTGATTATATATAGTTGATTGTGCAAGTGATGTAACGAAAAATGGTTGTTAGTCAATTTATTTATAAGGAGTGCATTGAAGATGAGAGGTTGAGGAGTCATCCTGATAGATGTTTAGCTTCTTATGCCTTCTTTTTAGTATAGTAAGAACTAAAGTTTATTAATGTTATAGTTATTAAATATTAATAACAATTTAACTTAGCTCATTAAGTTATGATTATTTATTTGTATGATTGTCTTATACAGAGTAGTTTTTTTTTTTTTTTGGAGGGGAATTCTTTTGAGTTTTCGCTCTTTAAACATAAGGACGTGTACATTAATAAGATGTATTTTGATTTTTATCTATTTTAATTTATTTTTTTCTGAAAGAGAAGATTGATGATGTGAAGACACATGTTACATTATAACATATGGTTACATGTCACATTCTAACCTATGATTTCAGTTTTTAAATACTAGGTATAGATGAGTAGATTAGTGAAAAAATTAAGTAATATTGTACGAATTATGTAATTTACATAGATTATATTTAATTTGCTCATGCAATTTGTTATTATTAGGGGTATTTTGTACTAATATACAGAGGGACTCCCAAAGGTAATTTACGTTAATTAGCTCAAGAGTTTCCTTATATAATAGAAATATATAATTGGATAATAAGGGAAAAAATTATTAAATAATATGAGGTATTAAAAAATACATTAACATTAACCAATAAGAAAATACACTAGTGATGCACAAATTATTCTGTTTTTTTTTTTTTTTTGGTGAAGGAGAGGGAAAATCCCAAGAGAAAAGAAAACAAACAATAGTAATATAAAATTGAAACCAATGAAGTTCAAAATCGAAATAATATTCATTTGTACTTTATTTTACTTTTTCATGTACTGTATTTATTTTTTCTTATAACTCGTGTTTTTGTTCTAACGGGGCTATAATTTTGGGACGAAGGGAGTAGGTGTTAAGCCATGACACGGCACTGAACTTCTCCAATAAACCGTACTCCGTACATAAACGGTGAGAAAAAAGGATTTTAATTTATAAATCGGTAAAAGTTAATGACAAGTACCATTAACATTTAAAAGGTTCAAGTACAAGTAGTTCATTTGTTTATTTTGTTTGTTGACATTAGTAAAGTGGTTGATTTTAAAACCACGTCACTCACCTAAAATGATGTCATACCTCATGCAACATACGGAGTAATGTTATCGTAAGGGTGCATGATCTCACATTCCCAACCATTTGCGTGTAGTTATCACTTTTCATTTCTTATTTCTCTTTGATAAAGGTATCACCTACTTTGCCATATAGAAAAATATAAAGACGTACTCCGTACCCGGGATTTGAGCTTCATCTGTTTTATAAAAACTAGCTCTTATCTATTACTATATGCTAAAAGAGACACAAGGAATGACACGTGTCAATTCCTGGTGCGATTTTTTCCCGTCAAAAATCATTTTCTAAAAAAAAAAATTACTTTATTCTATTTTTATTTTCTCTCCTTTTATATAAATGTTTATAAATAGAAAAAATTATAGGATTATTAAATAGGACATTATTAAACAAATTTTGGTAATATTTAGTCAGATCTTCATATCAATAATAATATTTTGTTCATATTAAGCATATCAAATATTTAATTCGGTCAAATCATCATATTAAACATATAAAATATATAACACGTAATAGAGCGGAAATTGTATATTATATGATAAAACGAGTACGTTCGAGTTTTATTAATTACGCAATAGATTTAAGGGATAAATATTTCAGTTAAAAAAGATAGTCAATTAATAATTTTCAAATAACCGTGCGTGCACGGGACCTAATCTAGTTATATACTAAAAGAGACACCAGAAATGACACGTGTCAATTCCCGGTGCGATTTTTTCCCTCCAAAAAAAGTGTATATGTTTTATTTTATTTTTATTCTCTACCTTTTTTACAAAACTATTAATAAAATTTTGCTTATAAATTACGGAAATAATAGATACGACGTAATAATAATTATTCTAAATTGGTAATATTTAAGTCAAATCGCTACTTTTTCTGTTTTTTAGTGATTATTAATACTTTATGTTGAACATAGTCATGTACTCCGTACTTCGTAGGATTTTGTTGGATTTTTCTAAATACTTACATAATACTACCATTTTTTATATAATTTTTATTAATTGATAATTAAAGATATTAATAGTTGAAGTTATTTATTAACAAATGAGAATAAGGGGGAGTTTATAAAAAAAAAACAGGGAGAAATAGTAAACAAGAAAAATAATGTATGAATAACAAATATATAGTCCTCTTTACTTAAAAAATCTCATTCAAATATTGTAGGCTAAATAATTGACTTGTATTTTAGTCGACTTTTAACAAACATCTGTATACAGAGTACTAAACTAAAAGAGAGGGAAATTGATATGGAGCTGACAAATCCCGCTCTAATTTCCTCTTTTATAATATCGGTAACTAACCTATGAATAAATAATTAATATACTTTGTATATATTTTACCTACAATATTCTAATTACTTATGGTAATAATCGATTATCAAAAATAACTTTTACCACATTCTCATTATCATAATATTTTTATACGGAGTACTGATAATAATTTATTCGCTCATATTATTGAAGTCTTAAGAGTATGTTGATTGAAACTTTGACTAATGTATCGTAATGGCCGGACTATGTCTAAAGTCATACGATCTAGATGATCAAGTTTACTTATCATTAATATGTTTGCAATAACAAAATAGTTTTTATATATTAATGTAAATGACTGCAATATCACTTTAAAATTTCGTGCAAAATAAAATTTATATATGTAAATGGGGAATCACACTTGATGATGGGGCGGATTTGAATTTTAGATTGATTTAACGATAAAGTTAAACATGATTGATTGACTAATGTTAACTAACAAAAATAGATTTTTGGTGGACGGGTATAAGGATAACATTTACCCACCTTGGTGATGAGGCGAGTTTGAATTGATCGGATTTGAGAACGCTCACGCAATCCTAATTATTTGTGTCACTTTTAAATATATTTTTCAATATTTTAGATAGCTAATACAATCATTTTGATACTTCGTAATAAACTTTTGTCAGTATATTTAAAATTTAGTTGAAAGGAAAATTGGATTATTGGCGATGGAGGAAAGTTTATTGGGCGATGGGGTTAAAAAAATGTATTCTTCGCGGGTGAAGAGGCGATGATGGATTTCAGATTGACCGCACACGAGTCACTAATCCTTCCTCTAATTGATTATGAATATATAAAAAAAGCACTATTGACTTACATATTATAAGTTTTTTTTTATTTACTCAATAACTCTAACCAGACAAACGAAATTTCAAAGGCTCTATATAATGGAGTTTTAAAATTCAAAACTCTCTTACCAAAAAAAAAGGAAAAGTCGAGTATAGGGGTGGATGTGGATACACGGGAAGTGAAGGAAATAATGCCCTTGGTCCAAGTATGCATATAATGTTAAGTCTAATAAATGCGGTTTAGTATTAATTAACAAGTTAATAATTCAGTGAGATCACGTGAGCTGAATGCCTAGCTAGAGGCCGCTTCAGTTCAAGTGGAATTAATTATATTAATCCATAGCTTACTCTTGACTGAACCCGTAGGGTCACACAAATAGTACGTAAACGGATCAAGTATTTAATGGAATTAAATACTCCATCTATGGATATTCGGAATCGACGGATCTTGGTTTCAGTGGGAGCTGAGATCGTCAAAGGCAAGAAATGAATACTCCGGAAACGGAAATATGGATCGTATCGGAAATATAAATATTATCCAAGTCGTAGATGTTGCCGGAAACGGAAACATGGTACGTATCGGAAAATATTATATATTGGAAATGGAAATATTGCCGGAATCGGAAATATTACCGGAAACGGAAATATTGTCAGAATCGGAAATATTATCGAAATCGGAAATAATTCCGGAAACGGAAATATTAAATATTTGTTCGAAACGGAAATTTATTCCGGAATCGGAAATATTAAATATTGTTCGTACCGGAAATAAATTCCGGAATCGGGAATTTAATCGGAAGTGTATCGTACGAATTAGCATCGGACGAGGCCTGCCAGACGAAGGCCCAGCACGAAGCCGGGCCATCACCCAGCACGAAGCCGGGCCATCGCCCAGCAAGCCACACGCACCACACGCAACAGCCGAGCCACGCTAGGCCCAGCGCAAAGGCCAGGCTCAGCAGCGGCCTCGGCACGAGGGGCTGCGACATGGGCTGCGAGAAAGAGCAGCTCGCGTGGGCCGCGAGGCTTGCGCGGGCTGTGCTCGTGCTCGTGTGCGGTTATGTGCAATACAAATCCTAAGGCTATTAGAATTTGTTCTATGATTAAATCCTAATCCTAATAAAGATAGAATTTGTTTAATAGAGTTTTAATAAGATTCTAATTAAATAAATTAGTATCCTAATAGGATTCCAAGTCCTTTTCCATAACTCTATAAATAGGTGCCTAGGGTCACATATTTATATCGAGGATTTCAAGTATTCAAACAATAAAAAGCTAAGATTTTTAAGTAGAAAAATCAGCCATATTCTTGCTCTATTAGCCGAAAATATATAGTGCCTTAAGGGCGATTCTAGTTGGTCAATCTTAAGGCGGATCCGGACGTGCTGTGGACTATCTACGGAGGGACGACACTTGGAGTCCTAAAGACTTGTTCTTGTTCGGTTCGGGCGCAGCTAGGAGGGCACGCTACAAAGTGTATGTATCTGAATTATGCTAAATGATTATGTGTAAATAATATGTTTCCTGGCTTTATGGTTTTAACTCATGATTTATGTTTATTCATATGTATCATAACCTCACAGTGGTATCACGAGACTCTTATTATTTTCATAATCTAAATTGCATGAACATGGTTAATCTTTACAAATTTGCAAAGAATTAAAGGGGTGATTAATTTTCGTAATTAATTGCAAATTGCGTTTATTTAATTATATGTACGCAGTTTTTCGGCAGTTTCTTCGTTACTCATCCAAATCGAGTGATTTTTGTGTCAATTCCGCATGTAAAAGGCATTCTAAAATTTTGACAAAAATATTAATTTTCGGCCGAACCCAGAATTCCCAAATTCGAAGCCTAACTATGACTTTTCGGAGGTTTTAGTTTTTTGAACGCAAAAGTTTGTAAATTTAAGATGTTAAATTAAGTATTTGCGATTCTTGTTGATAAATCTTGAGTTTTTGATTGACCTATTGTATATGTTTAACAATTATGAATGCATAGACTTGTTAATTATACAACCTAATTTGTAATTATGATTAATTTGTTGAAATTTGAATAATTTAGAATTGAATTGTTTTTCATAATTAATTAATAATTTAATTAGGTATCCATGATTAAAATCCACCGTAAAAATTGTTAATTTATGTTAATTTTTTAATTTTTATGACCTAGTTTTGAATTCATGTTAATCGGAAATTAATTGATTAATAAATTTTCGATTTTTCGCCCTAAAATTATGAAATTAATATGATTTATTAATTTGTCATTAATTTTGAATTAAAAATTTTAAATTTTTATATAACACGCCCATAAATCTTGCACGCACAAAGCAATGGACGCTACGTGTTACCCTTAAGGGGTGTTGTATAGTGCGGGCACGCAACGACGAGCAAGGGAGCTCGTCGCCCGTGCGGTACAATGCAGCGAGCAAGAGCCATGGCGCACGAGCACAAGGCAGCACGCTGCCTTGTGTCGAGTGCCGTGTACAGAGTGGGCGAGCAGGCAAGGGCGATGGGCCAAAGCGCAAGCCAACGGGCAGACGCGTGTGGGCAGCAAGCGTGCTGCGCCACAGCGCGCGCTGCCGCGCCCAGCGAAACGAGCAGACGCGAAGCAACAGGCGAGACGAGCGAGCGGGCTGCGCGCAGCGTGGCCTGTGCTTGCTACGTTGCGTGTGGCCTGCTTGCGTGGTGCTATACGATCGGTCGAGGGGCGTCTAGCCTCGTGCATTCGACGGGGCTTGGGCGCAAGCCCAAGTGCTCGTCGTGTTACGATTGAGTCGTTTAGAATTTTAATTTGAAATTTTCAGTTCGGAAATAATTTTAATTAATTTTAAAATTAATAATTTAAATTGTTTTCTCGGATTTTAATTTTGAATATTATAATTATTATAAATTTTATTTATACTAATTATTTTACTAAAAATAAACCTTGAATTAATTTAAATTCTTTTAATTCAACTGAAAAATAAATTAAATGAATGGATTCAATTATAAATTTATATGAGCTTTAAATTTTAATTAAATTTGTATGTTTCCGGTTAGACTAGAAATACATTTTTATGTTTAAAATTAGTAAAGCATATGAATTTATTGGTTTAAGTGGGAGCAATTTTAGTCATAAACTCCTGATTAGGTCTACAAATCCTTTAAGGTTAAACAACTTGATTAGAATTAATAAGGACTGAATAATTGGTAGATTATTGGTGCCCTTAATTAATTGCTGCAAATATTTATGTGATGCATACAATGCGTTTTAACTAACCAATTATGTGGGCCATTCATGATAATGAATGGATGAATGGTATATATTATATATGTACTGTTTTGCAGGTTATGAAGTGACTAGTATGGCCCAAATAGGATAGAAAATATGGTCTGCGTACCATTAATTTGAATGTAATTGGTCTAAAGCACCAAATTTGTTTTTCAATTCAAATATGGTATGCGTACCATCAAATAGTTGTAATTAGTTTAATTATAGCTTATCCTATTTGAAGAAAATGGCGCCTCCCACGGAGAAATTCAAAAGAAGTTTCCATCCATTTTCAAGACGGACTTTGAAGTTGAAGCTTCAAGATGAAGTCGGGCCATACTAGATCACATTTATCTTATGCATTCTTTAAGTTATTTATTGCTTTTAAATATGTCTTAAATATGCATGAGATTGTGGCTTGATTATGTTGCATGATTAAGGATTTTAGTTCACTTAAAATCTAACCTACATAGTAAGAGCCTTAAGTTCCAAACTTAAAAATTGAGTTAAAAGGTGCCATGCCAAAATAACACTTACTTGGATATTCTTTACATCGATCTTAGTAATAGTTTTCCTCCATAGCGAGGTGTTACTTATCGATACTAAAGGGGTAAGGTACACAAATAATTGTGAGTACATGTTAGTTTTGGTGAAACTCAAAGATATAAGTAAGGAGTCCTTTTATGTCGTGGCAAAATCGATAAGTTTACCTAATAAGTTCTTAGACGTACCTATCAACCAAGAGTAGTTTCTAGACTATTAGCAAAAGGCTTTTGCTTACCTAAAAGATTTTAGAATTGAGTCTAAATACATAATGTGCTTAATTCTTCAATGGGTTTTAGGATCTTGGAATCATTTTATTCACACCTGCCGGAACACATAACTTGAATAAAATGCTTAATGAACATTGAATTATGCATGTATGCTTGAATTTAAGTTTATTAAGAGAAACTGTGAATGATTATTTATTTGTTTATTCTTTCTCAATTGTAGTTTTACTATGGCAAACAACAATCAAAACATCATCATGGGTTCTGAGCTTATGGTCAAGCTGAACCTAACAAATTTTCTTGAATGAGAAGCTAAGCTAGTTGAAATAGTCAGACTCAATGGACTTGAGTATGTACTGTTACATCCCATGCCAAGCTACTATGCCAGAGACATGACCCCTGAAAGATTTTCCGCCTGGGATGCGGACCTCAAACAGGTTATGAGTCTCATGCTGAACAATATCCCTGATGAATGGGCTAGAAGGTTTGTAGCTTATGAACCTTTTACGCTCATCAAGAATCTGAGGGATATCTGTCGTGGAAGCACGGAGGACAGGGACCTGAACGTCCATGAGTTGATTGAATCAATGTCTGGTCTAAAGGTTAGTTCTCCCAACAGGTGTTATAGGATGGAGGTCCAAGAAACACATGTTAGCTCCTTCGCACTAAACAAAGGGTAGGCGTCCCACTAAGGTTCCATGTGGATCTTATGCTTTCATATTTTGATCGCCTAAGTCTGCCAGGAAAACCAATAAGTGAAAGCATGGCAGTCTCTATCTTACTCAATTCACTGCACAGTGGGTTTGGTCGCTTCAAGCAACTATACCTGAGTGAACCATGAGAAGAAACAGTTGCAGACTTTGTTCACCTTGTCAGAAAGGCTGAGATAATATTGGACTGTGAAGCCAAAGATTTACTCAAGGCTAAAGGGAGACCGTTCAAGAAAAGTGGAAAGTCCAAGGGCAATGCTAAATCAAAGCAGGACAAGTCCACATCAAGCTGTCTTTATTGTGATGGAATAGGCCATTACAAAAGAGAATGTCCAAAGCTAAAGGAAGATCAGAAGAACGGAACAGTCGTTCCATCTTCAGGTATTTTCTTCATAGACTGTATACTTGCTAATTCAACTTCTTGGGTATTAGATACAGGTTGTGGCTCACACTTATGTTCCAATTCACAGGGACTAAGAAGAAGTAGAAAGTTAAGCAAGGGTGAAGTCGACCTACGAGTGGGAAATGGAGCACGGATTGCTGCATTAGCTGTAGGAACTTATTATTTGTCGTTGCCCTCTGGGCTAGTTTTGGAACTGGAAGAGTGTTTCCATGTTCCAAGTCTTACTAAAAACATCATTTCTGTTTCTTGCTTAGATGCTAAGGGATTTTCCTTTTTAATAAAAGACAATAGTTGTTCGTTTTATTTTAAAGGGGTGTTTTATGGATCTGCTAGATTAGTCAATGGACTTTATTTATTAGATCACGACAAACAAGTTTATAAAAAAAATACCAAAAAGGATGATTCAGATCTCACCTATCTGTGGCATTGTCGATTAGGCCATATTAACTTGAAACGCATGGAAAGACTTCAAAAGGAAGGAATTCTAGAACCATTTGACTTAGAGGATTATGGTAAGTGCGAATCATGTTTACTTGGCAAAATGACAAAGCAACCTTTCTCTAAAGTTGGAGAAAGAGCAACTGAACTATTGGGTTTAATCCATACAGATGTATGTGGACCAATGAGTACAAATGTTAGGGGTGGTTTCAGCTACTTTATCACTTTCACTGATGACTTCAGTAGATATGGTTATGTCTACCTAATGAAGCATAAGTCTGAATCCTTTGACAAATTCAAGGAATTTCAGAGTGAAGTAGAGAATCAATTAGGCAAGAAGATTAAGGCACTGCGGTCTGATAGAGGCGGTGAATATCTGAGCTATGAATTTGATGACCATCTGAAAGAATGTGGAATTCTATCAGAATTGACTCCTCCTGGAACGCCACAATGGAACGGTGTGTCGGAACGGAGGAACAGAACCTTGCTAGACATGGTTAGATCAATGATGGGTCAGGCCGAACTTCCAATTGAATTTTGGGGGCATGCACTAAATACAGCCGCACTCACTATAAATAGAGCTCCGTCTAAAGCTGTTGAAAAGACTCCATATGAGTTATGGTTTGGAAAGCCTCCAAAAGTGTCTTTTCTTAAGATTTGGGGATGTGAAGTATACGTCAAACGATTAATTTCAGACAAACTTCATCCAAAATCTGACAAATGTATCCTTGTGGGCTATCCAAAGGAAACAAAGGGGTATTACTTCTACAATACATCTGAGAACAAGGTGTTTGTTGCTCGAGATGGTATCTTTTTGGAAAAGAATCACATTTCCAAAATGACAAGTGGGAGAAAAGTAGACCTCGAAGAAATTCGAGTCGAACAACAAACTCTAGAGAATGCTCAAGATGACATTCAGGATGAAACTCAGAGATCTTTAGAAGTTTCTGGTGAGAATCATGGACAATCTAGAGATGTAACCCCGCGTAGATCGCAGAGATATAGATCTCAACCGGAAAGGTACTTAGGTATTTTGACGAACGAGAGCTATGACGTTCTATGACTTGAAAGTGATGAACCTGCGACTTACAAACAAGCTATGACGAGCCCTAGCTCCAAGCAACGGCAAGAAGCCATGCAATCTGAATTAGACTCCATGTCAGAAAACCAAGTATGGGATTTGGTGAATTTGCCAGATGGCTACCAAGCCATTGGAAGCAAACGGGTTTTCAAACTGAAAAAGGACAAGGATGGGAAACTTGAAGTTTTCAAAGCTAGATTGGTTGCAAAAGGTTACAGGCAAGTCCACGGTGTAAATTACGATGAAACCTTTTCACCAGTTGCAATGCTAAAGTCTATTCGGATAATGTTAGCAATCGCTGCATATTACGATTACGAAATATGGAAGATGGATGTCAAAACCGCTTTCTTAAACGGCGTTTTAACAGAAACTGTCTTTATGACACAGCCTGAGGGTTTCGAGGATCCAGAGAATGCTAAAAAGGTATGCAAGTTAAAGAAATCAATCTACGGATTGAAGCAGGCATCCAGGAGCTGGAATATACGTTTTGATGAAGCAGTCAATGACTTTGGTTTCATCAATAACGCAGATGAATCTTGTGTATACAAGAAGGTCAGTGGGAGAAAAATTGCTTTTCTAGTATTATATGTCGACGACATATTACTTATCGGAAATGACATTCCTATGTTAAACTCTGTCAAGATTTGGCTTGGGAAATGTTTTTCGATGAAGGATCTAGGAGAAGCACAGTACATATTGGGCATCAAGATTTACAGAGATAGATCTAAAAGGATGATTGGACTTAGTCAAAGCACTTATATCAATAAGGTGCTTGATAGGTTCAAGATGGCAGACTCCAAGCGAGGCTACCTACCCATGTCTCATGGAATGACTCTAAGCAAGACTCAGTGCCCAAAAACACTTGATGAGCGTAGACGAATGAATGGGATTCCATATGCATCATTGATTGGTTCAATAATGTATGCTATGATATGTACACGCCCGGATGTTGCGTACGCACTTAGTGCTACGAGCAGATACCAGTCAGACCCAGGAGACGCACATTGGACTGCTGCCAAGAATATTCTGAAGTACCTGAAAAGGCACAAAGATGACTTCCTGGTCTATGGTGGAGATGGTGAATTAATTGTTAAAGGCTATACGGACGCAAGTTTCCAAACCGACAAAGATGATTTCAGATCACAGTCTGGGTTTGTCTTCTGCCTCAACGGAGGAGCAGTAAGTTGGAAAAGTGCTAAGCAAAGCACCATTGCGGATTCTACAACTGAAGCGGAGTACATTGCTGCACATGAAGCAGCAAAGGAAGCTATATGGGTAAGGAAGTTCATAGGTGAACTTAGTGTAGTCCCCTCCATTAAAGGACCAATAGCCCTGTATTGTGATAATAACGGAGCTATTGCACAGGCAAAGGAGCCTAGACACCACCAAAGAGTCAAGCATGTACTTCGTAGATTTCACCTTCTACGAGAGTTCGTTGAAAGAAAAGAAGTCGAGATAAGCAAGATTGGAACTGATGACAACATATCAGATCCATTGACTAAACCTCTGCCGCAGGCGAAGCACAACTCGCACACTGCAGCTATGGGAATCAAGCATATTGGAGAATGGCTTTGATGTCCTTGTTTAATGTTTTAAAGTTTTAGAGTTTAATACTTTGTAAAACATTATTGGTTAATCATTCACAATAAATGAATATAATTCATTTTCCATTTAATTTGTGGTTTATTAAATGATGAGTCCCTTCAATTTGACGAAATATTCAAGATAGACTGTCAGGACCAGTCCTGTGACTAAGAAATGTCTATCAAGTGAACTTGAATGTTAAAAGTTGAAAATGGTCCCTAGTCGGAGTTTTCTATAAAGATGGACGCATAGAAAACGTTAGACGACTAGAATGCAAGATGACTAGTAGTTCTGTTTCTTGAACTATGTGGACATGGCAATGTCGTAATCATTTGCATAGATACTTACTTTGGGAAGACTAGTATTGGACAGACCTATGAAACTTTACTGTAAGAGATGAAAATCTGTCATAAGTAAATTTCATTAAAATTATTAGACACTAAATCCTCAATACCTGAGTGATTTGAGATTACTTGTTTGAGAACTGCTTACTTTGACGTTGACCAATCGTCGCACCGTAAAAGGAGGCTATAAAGGCAACGCTCAGGTAATCACCTATCAAACGAAGTCTAATCTCAAGATCGCAAGATTGGTATTGTCCTCCCATAAATCGGGATGAGATGCTTAAAAGTTGTACAAGGCCACTCGGAGAGCTAGAAACTGTAAAATGCATGGCCGTGCTCGGATGAATCATAGGCTATGATTATCTGTTTATTTGATCAGTTGAACTCTGAAACCGAGAAACACCTCTGGACATAATAAGGATGACAACTCTTACCTTATGTTCAAGAGAAAGCATCGAGCGACAAAGGAATTAGGAAATGCACACTTGTCCCTAAGGACAAGTGGGAGACTGAAGGAAATAATGCCCTTGGTCCAAGTATGCATATAATGTTAAGTCTAATAAATGCGGTTCAGTATTAATTAACAAGTTAATAATTCAGTGAGATCAAGTGAGCTGAATGCCTAGCTAGAGGCCGCTTCAGTTCAATTGGAATTAATTATATTAATCCACAGCTTACTCTTGACTGAACCCGTAGGGTCACACAAATAGTACGTAAACGGATCAAGTATTTAATGGAATTAAATACTCCATTTATGGATATTCGGAATCGACGGATCTTGGTTTCAGTGGGAGCTGAGATCGTCAAAGGCAAGAAATGAATACTCCGGAAACGGAAATATGGATCGTATCGGAAATATAAATATTATCCAAGTCGTAGATGTTGCCGGAAACGGAAACATGGTACGTATCGGAAAATATTATTGGAAATGGAAATATTGCCGGAATCGGAAATATTACCGGAAACGGAAATATTGTCAGAATCGGAAATATTATCGAAATCGGAAATAATTCCGGAAACGGAAATATTAAATATTTGTTCGAAACGGAAATTTATTCCGGAATCGGAAATATTAAATATTGTTCGTATCGGAAATAAATTCCGGAATCGGGAATTTAATCGGAAGCGTATCGTACGAATTAGCATCGGACGAGGCCTGCCAGACGAAGGCCCATCACGAAGCCGGGCCATCGCCCAGCAAGCCACACACACCACACGCAACAGCCGAGCCACGCCAGGCCCAGCGCAAAGGCCAGGCCGGCCAAGCAGCGGCCTCGGCACGAGGGGCTGCGACATGGGCTGCGAGCAAGAGCAGCTCGCGTGGGCCGCGAGGCTTGCGCGGGCTGTGCTCGTGCTCGTGTGCGGTTGTGTGCAATACAAATCCTAAGGCTATTAGAATTTGTTCTATGATTAAATCCTAATCCTAATAAAGATAGAATTTTTTTAATAGAGTTTTAATAAGATTCTAATTAAATAAATTAGTATCCTAATAGGATTCTGTGAGGGGGTCGAAAAAGCACGAGGCTAATGCGTGACCTCGTCCCTCGTGGGTGTAACGCTTCTTTTTGTCAAATCAAGTGTAATTGGATTTCCTGTGAGTTTACACCCAATTGACTAGTAATATAGGAGTCGCCATTCAGTTTTTAACGACAATGAGAAAAACTGACAAAATCCGGTTATCGTGACATAAAGGGAGTGCAATTATGTTTGACCACGACGACCGTATGTTCCCTTGTGATCCCTGGTGTGGGGATCTCTCAACGTACACCCGCAGGGTAGAGATTGAGGGTTCGGGGGACTGTAACTACCGAGAGGAGTACTCGCTCGTCGATAACTCCAGAGGCAGGATAACTTACTAGCTCAGCATAAATAATTGAAGGGACATGCGTTACCTATTAAACTAATCTGAGTTGATTTTAACAATATGCAACATATAATACTTGATCGAGCGCGATTATCTGATTTAGATTGTATTAAGGGACCTAGCATGATAATCCAATTTCCCAAAAATATTATATTTATTAGGCGTGATAGAACAATCAGATTTAATTAGTTTAACAGTTCATAAAAGGGCGAGGAAAGCAATTAAATCATGGAAAAGGGACACATTACGACGCACCCTTGAGAGGTGCGTCACGGTTCTCAGAAAACTAACCACTTTGACTTTGCTATTTCTCCTTTTATTTAACGAATCTCAAGATACGGGACAGGATACGTTCTGTTCGATTTTTGGATCGATTGCGACAGAACGCGTGATCAATTTCGCAGCGTGAGGCTTAGGCTTAGGGGTTGGAGTCAATACTCAGAATAATAATTGTGTGTCTGTCTTTTTCACGTCGAACTTGGGGCTATATTTATAGAAAAGAGTTCGTGGAAAGATAGAATTGTAGACCTCTAATCCACGAAGAATTAGGAAAGAGCACGTCCCAGGTAATTTCAGCGCCCAGGGCTGGGCGCCGAAGATTTCGGCGCCTAGAGCCAGGCGCTGAAAATAGGGCCTAGGCCGTTTTCTTACTCAGATTCGGACTCTTAGAATCCGGAGTGTATGAGACTTAATCGAGTATTTTAGTGCGTATTAATTTTATGACGGAATGCGTCTGGGCCCGTTACGAACTCTAGGCTCGTTAGGATTTTAATTAATACGTAACTCTTATTTTCGAATCGTATTAGAAATAGGATTCTCTCGCAATTTCTATCTCATTTAGGATTTATGTTGGAGTGCAACACCTAATTCTGACAGGTTCCAATCTTTTATGACTTGCCACTTTTAACAACTACCCATTACGGCAGTTTACTATTTTTAGCAGGTTTCCATAAATTGCAGGTTTCTATAAATAGCAGGTTTCAGGTGAAATGAAAAGGGGGATTGAGATTCGTTATTTTAAAGGAGATGCGTTGCCAAGTGGAGATTTATGTTCTCATCATCGAACCTTCCCTTTCGGGAATGGGGACAAAAGTAGGTGTCTACAGTCAGGGTTAGCTAAACGAGAAAACCCCCTTGTTTTTATGGGACGTAAAACGAAGGAAAATCCAGCACATCGTTCTTTTTTGGAAAAACGGAAAACCAATCCTTTAATTTTTGGAAAAAAGGAAAACTACTCACATCGTTCTTTTTTTTGGAAAAACGGAAAACCAGAAAAAGTCATCGCTGCAGCGACTAAGGACCTGCGCGGTTAGTGACGCAGACCCCGCCGGCTAAAGATGGCGAGCCTGTCCGCTAAGGGTGGACACCCCGTCCGATAGAAGTGGACGAATCTGTCTTTGAAATTTGAAAATAAGGACCTATGCGGTTTGTGACGTAGACCCCGCCGGCTGAAGATGGCGAACCTGTCCGCTAAGGGTGGACACCCCGTCCGATAGAAATGGACGAATCTATTTTCAAATTTGATTGTGCTTTTTGAAAATAAGGACCTACGTGGTTTGCGATGTAGACCCCGCCGGCTGAAGATGGCGAGCCTGTTTCATTTTGTTTTTGAAGATTCTATTTTTCGAAAACTGAGGACCTGCGCGGCTAGTGACGCAGACCCCGCCGGCTGAGGGTGGGCGAGCCCTGTCCATTGAGGGTGGATGTCCCTGAATTCGTTTTTCGGTTTGGAACTCGCGTGGTTCGTGACGCGATCTTGCCAACTGAAGATGGGCAAGTTCCTATTTTTTTGTCCATCGTGACTTCTTTTGAGAATTTCTTTTATTCATTCTTGCAAGGGCGAATTCTTTCGAGGGATGCTCGGACTTAGTTGTAACCTGAATGTGGGTTGATAACGGGTTTAGACGGACCTTTGTCTTGTGGCCGTCTTCTTTTTGAGCTAGTTTTTACGACTCGATTTTTGCCACCACTTGATCTTTGCTCAGAGGACCATGTACAAGTGTCAACGGCGACCTTTCTCTGAGGTCGAAAACCCGTTCTTTTGAGTTTATCCAAACATGGGACTGCGTATAGCGTAGTCCGGGAATATGATTTTGACTCCGCACACTCTTTGTTTGGAGTCTATATTTTTTCGGGAGCCCCCAAGCACTTGGGCTTGTCGGTCATTTTGGCCAAGAGAGGTACGTATTTTATAACGTCTTTTAATCATGTTTGGGGTCGTGCTCGTATGTGCGAGTGACCTTTATAGTGGTGTGCTATTTTGGCGAAGTCGTGGAGTGCGACTTCAGTCTTCGGGTGACGAAGTTTATCTTCCAATAACATCCGGTTTGGCTTGGCCCGGGTTAATCTTTTGACAAACAAACATTTTTCATTTTGAGAAACCAACGACTTAACAATATTTTTTGGTGTTTCGAAGAATGACCTTGATATTTATTTTGCTCATATTTGTTTTGAAAAGTGTACACATATATTCCTTGAGACGAGTCTAAGTTTCGACCAAGTTTTAACATTCATTTTTGCTATTTGGGTG
Organism: Spinacia oleracea; assembly: GCF_020520425.1. NCBI lineage: Eukaryota > Viridiplantae > Streptophyta > Magnoliopsida > Caryophyllales > Amaranthaceae > Spinacia > Spinacia oleracea. The sequence continues at coordinate 7,449,878 of NC_079488.1, read as the reverse complement.
CTAAAGGTGCTTTTGGGCTTGATCTTGATTGCAATAGGGCCTCGTGTCTAGCAACACAGTTTTAAGTCCTTTCCTGTTCCGCGTTTTGTGAAATCTGGGCCTTGGGCTACATATACAGCGCCCAAGGCTAGGCGTTAATTATTTCGGCGCCCAGCCGTGGGCGCTGAAAGTCCTTTCCTGGCGATTTTTGGTTTTCGGATTTCTTAACGCGTTTCCGAATGGGATCAGGATGTCACTTGATGTCTTCAGCTACATATAGGGGCTAGATACTTCCCTCTTTTCCATCACTCTCAATATTCTTCTCTCTTATAGTTGCTTAGCTTTAATTCCTCCTTGCTTTTGTCATGTCGATTCCTCCCTTCTCACTCCAACGAGCTGTTAGGCGTTGGCTACGAGCCCTTACTCCTACAGAAAAGGCTTTGTTGAAAGAATACCACTTAGAGGCACTTTTAGGCTTACAACAAATTAATATTGATTATAACTTTTTGCATGCAACCCTAAGCTTTTGGGATTCTGATCATCATGTTTTTGTCTTTCGGGGCAACGAAATATGTCCTTTGCCAGATGAATTTGCTGCGATCCTTGGTTATCATACTAATGCTACTCCTGCCACCCCTGGCACCATTGAAGAGGGTAAAACAACCATAGGGGATTTCCTAGGACTAGATGCTAACATGCTTGCTGAGATTGTTGTAGGTGATGAGGTTAATTTGGCAAAGCTTGTAAAACATCACTTTAGACCTAGTAAAAATATGACCGAGCAGAAATTGAACATTCGAGCCCTTGTATTTTGCTTGTTGAATCATTATTTGCTGTCGAATAACAATGGTGAGTTCGGTGACATAAGGTTGATCCCCTTGATTAGCCAGATGGAAAGTTGCTATTCTATTATGCCGTTGGTTGTTGACGAGACTTTGCTGAGTGCGGATGAGCTGAAGAAGGATGCCAAATCTGAATATTTTAAGGGGAGCCCCCTATTGCTGCAGGTAATCGATCTTTTCCTTGCGCACATGTATGTTTTTTTTTTTTGCATACTGCCTGGAGCTGAGTTTCAGCGCCCAGGGCTGGGCGTTAGAATTTTCGGCGCCTGGTCCTGGGCGTTGAAACTGTGCCCCCAGGTTTCGTTTTTTTTTTTATTGATTAATCTGATCGTACCCGTTTTTTGCAGATTTGGCTCATGGAACGACTTAGGCTCTTAGAAACTCCTGCCGATCCTAAACACTATCGCCCTATAGCCTTGGGTAACCGGAAGTATTTGCACCGAGGCCAGGACGAGGCCGAGTGGGCCTCCTTTTTTACTCATGGTATCTGTTCTAGTAAGTGGGTGGTACCGTGGTGGGGTTTGACTACTATGACGGGGGGGTCCGATGTATCGGTTTATGTTTCTTTGTTGGGGCTATCCCGGCCCATTTATATCTTTCCTTACCGAGTCATGCGTCAATACGGCTTAAGGCAGACTATCCCCTTTTCTGATACGGTACCACCTAAAGTAGCGGCCTTTTCACAAGCATGGGCTAAGTATTATGATGGTCTCCCGCGTTGGGCCGTAGCTACAAATGGCTTTGTGGGTCTTTCTGAAAACTACAAGTTGTGGATGAGCTCCGATGATAAAGATGTGAGGACCGAGGCTCGAAATGGGGAGCCGGCTGAGCTTTTGATACCTCGTATTCGGTTTAGATATGAGGGCCGTGATTCTGCCAATCCTCACACCCATGGTATTAAGACTGTGAAAGCTCGTCCTGATCGAAAGCCAAAGGAAGTTCCTCCTAGTTCCAGTTCTAGGCCTAAGAAGATGCCTAACATGAAGGGGCCTGCCATTGCTAAAAGAAATGCAAGCTCTCGCGGAGATCGTCGTGGAACAATGTATGGGTTAGGAAGGCTCAACCGCCAGTAGAAACAGTGACTAATTCAGTTGATGTTGATAATCCTTCCCCCACCATTGTCTGTGCCCTTGAGGCTGAGCGGGCTGTAACTGTTCAAACTGAGAATGTTTCTGAAGCCTTGGCATCTTTGGAAGTTAGTGTCCAGGAGCCGGTTCTTATGGAGATTGATGTAGGGGCAGCGCAGAAGACTGTGGGGGTGGATCCTGCGAACATTGCCCTCTACAAGACTTTATTTGATGATCTGGAAGAACTAGAATAGTGTAGTTCTTGCTAGGGTGTAGGTGCCCTTTATTTATTTCAGTTGTGTTTGTTTTTTCCTTCTTAGCACTTTTGTTTTCCTTCTTATCATTTTTTAATAAAGGCATATTTTATTTTTTACTTTCGTTTTTGCTTCTCCTTTTTTTTATTTTTTTTATTTTTTATATATGTCTAACACTTTTGCACAATGTATATATATATATTTTTTTTATTTAATTGGACCGAATCCATAAATAGGATTGCCTACGTATCTTTGTTAGAATCAGGTCGCGCGTAGTTCTAGCTAGAATAAATTCTAGGATGCCGAATTTTAATAGATATGCCCTGAGGTGGAAACATATTATTTAATCGGTAAAATGAGTGAAGTATTATCATTATTTTAGTCTGCTGTTTTTGCCGTAAGCCGCGTATAAAAATGAAATTCCATGTGTTTTTTGTACGGCTATTTTTTGGTACGCATATCTGAATACATGTTGTACCCCCCAAGTGTTCGTTATTTTTCCGTTATGTGCGGATAAAATGACGAGCACTTCTGGAAAAAAATTTAGGCAGGCAGAGAGTTTCAACGCCCAGACTGGGGCGTCAAAGATTTCGGCGCCCAGCCCTGGGCGTTGAAAATGATTTCTGGGCGGTCGTTTTTGACGCTTTACTTCACATGTTTTTTCATTTATTTCTTTTCTCTTTTGTTTTGTGCTTTGCTCTTTACTCGTATTAAAATCAATTTTGAGGCTATTTCGGAGGCTTTTTGACTGTTAACGTGAGACGCATTTTTGTCCGGATTAATTTTTCCTATTCGTGACTCGAAACGGTTTTGAGAATTGGGTTAGTGTGTGGAAGATATGAAGATCTTTGTGTAGGCTTTTGAGTGGGCTGAGGTGCGTGTTGATGCCGGGGGCGGTGTTTATTTTTATGAGTTTTTTTTCTTGAGCAACATTTGCATGGTTTCTTTTGCTTTCTTTGGGTTGCATGGGTTAGACCCTTATGTTTTGGTAATATGATAATGTGGTTCTTTTTGGGGTTTGGTGAATTTCGATGTCACGATTCAAGATCGAGTGGGCCTTGTTTATTGGGCCTAGAGTGGGCTGCCTCTTTGCAAGTACGTTTGGTGCTCATTTAGTGTTAGAATAAAAGTTTTTAGGATAAATATTACGCCTTTATTAATTTGGAAAGTAAGGAAAACACACTGCAATAAAATTAACCTATATTCTAAGGGGTCTTAGGACCATCTAAAGCCTTTATTTTTTTCTACCAATCTAAAGAACTACTAGGCGCTTTTTACTAAGGTGCTCTATATGGCTCAAGCCTTGGGTTTAGTCTCGTAAAACTTTGGTCCTTCACCGGTACTCATCTTGAATTCTATTCCTTTTGCGTTGACCCACTGATATGTCTTCACCCATCCGTTCTCGATCTCTTCTAGTGTTGATGCAGGAGCGATTAACCGAGTTGGGTCGAAACCTTCATCTTGTAAAGGTAGGGTAGTCATCACAGTCTCGTCCTCCATAGGCCTCGATTCGTTAAACAGTGTCCATAGAGCCTGGTTGTCCAATATTTCAGCTGTTTTGGTCTTGGTGAGGTGGGGTGCCTCATCCAAGGTGTGGCAGTCATGGAAAATTTCAAATCCGGATTTTAGCAAGCCATCCGAACGAAGGGTTCAGGGAAATCACAGCATGGGTGTTCTTCTCCTTCCCGAATGAACATCCCGTTAAGGGTTTTTTGATACGGGGGAAGGAGGGTGGTTTGTTTGGCCTTGTTAAGGCGTAGCCCAGACAGGCGGTCAGCAATATCTTCCTCCGTTGGTTCATCGCCTAAGCCAAAGGGAGTAGATTTATTGGGTAAAGGATGGAATGTGCATTCCTCTTTCCTTATGCCCAATGGGGTTCCTGGGAAATAACCTTGAGCTAACAGCATTCTAGGGATGACTCGGGATGCGCGCGGGTCTAGGAATGCTGGATCATAGTCTTCGATGAACTGGATTGCTTCATCCATTTGAAACCCATAAAGGTCGTCTGTAGTTTCGGCCGTTCCAACCATAGTACAACTGATGTCGAGAGGAGGGGCGCGGATTTCCAGTATTACCCCGTTATGGTTAAGTTTAACCATTTGGTGCAAGGTAGAAGCCACACCTCCTAAGTCATGGAGCCAAGGTCGCCCCAAGAGGAGGTTGAAAGTGGGCTTGATGTCGATTATTTGAAACTCCGTGGTGCGTGCCACAGGCCCGATTTGTATGGTAAGGTTGATTTTTCCCAACACAGGCCTTCGAGAGTTATCATAGGCTCGTACCCCTTGCGTGGAGGTTTGGAAGTCATCGTTTCCTAGCCCCAAGCAATGGGCGGTTCGCAATGGGCAAACGTTAACTGCCGAACCGTTATCTACGAGCGCTAGGGGGATGTTTTGTCCTTTGCATCCAACCACTAGATAGAGGGCTTTATTGTGAGCACCCCCCTCTTTGGGCAAGTCTTTGTCAGTGAAAACTATGGCCTTTTCTCCAGCATCTCTCGTGACGTGGTTAACCAATGAGTCAGGTGTGATATCTGTAGGCACTGAGATGAGGTCAAGTGAGCGAATAAGCTTTTCGCGATGTTCCTTTGAAGTACACATGAGATCCCAGATGGTAATCTCGGCCTTAGTCCTTTTTAGTTGCTTCAAGAGAGGATTTTCAATGACTTCTGCGACGGTGGTGTGCCGCCCATTCTCAGGAGTTTGTCTAACTGGGATATCGTCCATAGGAGGTGGGCGAATATCCGGTTGATATATCCTTCCGGATCGGGTGAGATTGTCGACTTCGGGTTCCTGAGGGGTGGTGTCAATGAGAGCATACCCGGGCCAAGTTTCAGTAAAGAGGTCCTGGCCCGATACTTGAGATAGGTAGATATCTTCAGCATCATCATCCCACACACCACACACTTCTCTCTCGATTCGATCCATAGGGACCACAGTGAGTGGTGCACCTTGAGGTGTAATATACACCGTAGGGTCGAAGTTCTCATTTTCTGGTTGGTCGAGAGGGATGTGATAAGAGCCGAGTGGGCTCTTGTTTTTGTTGGGTTTGCCAACGTTAGGGAGAGGTATCACTTCATCCTCTATCATGTCCTGGATCGTATTTTTTAGATTCCGGCAGTTTTCAATGTCATGCACATTTCCTTGATGGAATTTGCAGTAAGTACCTTCGACCCAATATTTGCTCTTGACAGGAGGGTCACGGGTGGGGCCTATAGGCCTCAACTTTCCTTGATTGGTTAGTCTTTCAAAGGCTTGTACCAAAGTCGACCCGAGTGGGGCAAACTTTCGGTCTCGGACCCATCTTCCAGGGCTTCTTCGGGCGGGAGTCTCCTCTACGGCATGGACTTCTTGGGCTTGGGATGTGTTGCCCCTGTTGTAGGTGTTGCTTTTGTATGCGGGCTTACTTTGTATTTTTTTTGCGAGGTCATCCTCGATCTTTATTCCCACATCATAAACTCTTTTGAAAGTGTCAAGTCTCAGGTACCTAAGGTGTTGTCTGTAAGCCGGGTCCAGGTTGTCAATGAATTTTTGGACCAATTCTGTTTCGGGAGGCCTATTGATTAGTTGGGACGCCTGGTCCCTCCATCTAGCAAAGTAGGTTGTGAAACCCTCATTTTTCTTTTGGAAGAGAACTTCCAGCTCGCGCATGGTGACTTGAAAATCCATGTTCGACGAGTATTGCTTGATGAAGACACTGACAAAGTCTTCCCAAGTGGGGAAGAGCTTAGGGTCCTGGTGGTAGTACCATTTGAGCGGCACAGGTTCCAAGGACAAAGGAAAGACAGGTAAATACATGGACTTTTCCACGCCCTTCAAGTTCATGGCATTCACAAAGCTCAATAGATGATCACGGGGATTGTCCGTGGCTTTAAACTTTGGTAAGTCAGATGAACTAAACTTTTCTGGTAGTTTGCCAGGAAAAGGTTCAGGATCGAGGGAGAAGTACTTGCTCCCCATGGTTTGCTGTAGGACCATTTTTTCAACCCTCTTCTCGTTATCGAGGTCATTTTTGGCTTGTGCAGCCGCTAAGACTTCGTTTTCCATTTTCAGTTGGCCCATAAGTTGGGTCATTTGGACCATCTGGTCTCGCAATTCTTCGATGGACATGTTTGAGGGTGCGAATCGAGGTTGGGGAAGCGGAGATCCTTGAAATGAGGGATGACGGACGGAGCTTGGAGCCACTAAACCTGGTGTTGGCGATGTATCTTCGAGACGCACTAACCTTTGATTTCCGGATCGGCACCAAGTGGCAGGACCAGTCCTATGCATAAGATAAGCTAAAGTTTAGGCCCCAAAGTTTCAAGCATTACTTAGTCTAGACTTTGACTCTCTCTATTGATTTTTCGCTCTTTCTTTTGTTGGTACACTTTTTGGTTTTTCTTTTGGTCATTCTTTGGATTTTCGAAACACTTGCCCGTTGTGACATTCATAGTTATTAGTGTTAGGTTATGATACATATGACAATTCATAAATCATGCGGAAAAACCATAAAGCCAGGAATACATATTATTTACACATAATCATTTAGCATAGTTTAGATGCATACTCTTTGTTGCGTGCCTTCCCTAGCTGCGCCCGAACCGAACAAGAACAAGTCTTTAGGACTCCAAGTGTCGTCCCTCCGTAGATAGTCCACAGCACGTCCGGATCCGCCTTAAGATTGACCAACTAGAATCGCCCTTAAGGTACTATTATTTTCGGCACTTTTAGGCAAATGTGTGACTAAATTTTTCTCTCAAAAACTCACTTTGAATACTTGAACTCGTTGTAAATATGTGACCCTAGGCACCTATTTATAGAGTTATGGAAAAGGATTTGGAATCCTATTAGGATACTAATTTATTTAATTATAATCCTATTAGGACTCTAATTAAATAAACTAAATCTTTTAGGATTAGATTTAATCATATGACAAATCCCGGTAGCCTTAGGATTCGAGTAACACACTTCGAGTAATACGCTAGCACCGCACGCAGGCCTTGCGGCCCACGCACAGCGCCAGCCCACTCGTCGCAGCCCCGCGCGCGCGCCCAAGCTTCGGCTAGGCCTGGCTTTTGCGCTGGGCCTGGTCGTATGCTTGGCGTGTGGTTGTTGCGCTTGGCTTGCTGGGCGATGGCCCGGCTTCGTGCTGGGCCTTCGTCTGGCAGGCCTCGTCCGATGCTAATTCGTACGATGCGCTTCCGATTAAATTCTCGATTCCGGAATTCATTTCCGATACGAACAATATTTAATATTTCCGATTCCGGAATTAATTTCCGTTTCGAACAAATATTTAATATTTCCGTTTCCGGAACTATTTTCCGATTCCGATAATATTTCCGATTCTGACAATATTTCCGTTTCCGGCAATATTTCCGATTCCGGCAATATTTCCATTTCCGATAATATTTTCCGATACGTACCATGTTTCCGTTTCCGGCAACATCTACGACTTGGATAATATTTATATTTCCGATACGATCCATATTTCCGTTTCCGGCAATATCATCGTTTCCGGAGTATTCATTTCTTGCCTGTGACGATCTTAGCTCCCACTGAAACCAAGATCCGTCGGTTCCGAATATTCATAGATGGAGTATTTAATGCCATTAAATACTTGATCCGTTTACGTACTATTTGTGTGACCCTACGGGTTCAGTCAAGAGTAAGCTGTGGATTAATATCATTAATTCCACTTGAACTGAAGCGGCCTCTAGCTAGGCATTCAGCTCACTTGATCTCACTGAATTATTAACTTGTTAATTAATACTGAACCGCATTTATTAGACTTAACATAGAATGCATACTTGGACCAAGGGCATTATTTCCTTCAGTCTCCCACTTGTCCTTAGGGACAAGTGTGCATTTCCTAATTCCTTTGTCGCTCGATGCTTGCTCTTGAACATAAGGTAAGAGTTGTCATCCTTATTATGTCCAGAGGTGTTCCTCGGTTTCAGAGTTCAACTGATCAAATAAACAGATAATCATAGCCTATGATTCATCCGAGCACGGCCATGCATTTCACAGTTTCTAGCTCTCCGAGTGGCCTTGTACAACTTTTAAGCATCTCATCCCGATTTATGGGAGGACAATCCCAATCTTGCGATCTTGAGATTAGACTTCGTTTGATAGGTGATTACCTGAGCGTTGCCTTTATAGCCTCCTTTTACGGTGCGACGGTTGGTCAACGTCAAAGCAACCAGTTCTCAAACAAGTAATCTCAAATCACTCAGGTATTGAGGATTTAGTGTCTAATAATTTAATGAAATTTACTTATGACAGACTTTCATCTCTTACAGTAAAGTTTCATAGGTCTTGTCCGATACTAGTCTTCCCAAAGTAAGTATCTATGCAAATGATTATGACATTGCCATGTCCACATAGTTCAAGAAACAGAACTACTAGTCATCTTGCATTCTAATCGTCTAACGTTTTCTATGCGTCCAATTTTATAGAAAACTCCGATTAGGGACCATTTTCAACCTTTGACATTCAAGTTCACTTGATAGACATTTCTTAGTCACAGGACTGGTCCTGACATTCTATCTTGAATATATTGTCAAATTGAAGGGACTCATCATTTAATAAACCACAAATTAAATGGAAAAATGAATTCTTTTCATTTATTGTGAATGATTAACCAATAATGTTTTACAAAGGTTTAAACTCTAAAACTTTAAAACATTAAACAGGGACATCAAAGCCATTCTCCAATATGCTTGATTCCCATAGCTGCAGTGTGCGAGTTGTGCTTCGCCTGCGGCAGAGGTTTAGTCAATGGATCTGATATGTTGTCATCAGTTCCAATTTTGCTTATCTCGACTTCTTTTCTTTCAACGAACTCTCGTAGAAGGTGAAATCTATGAAGTACATGCTTGACTCTCTGGTGGTGTCTAGGCTCCTTTGCCTGTGCAATAGCTCCGTTATTATCACAATACAGGGCTATTGGTCCTTTAATGGAGGGGACTACACCAAGTTCACCTATGAACTTCCTTAGCCATATAGCTTCCTTTGCTGCTTCATGTGCAGCAATGTACTCCGCTTCAGTTGTAGAATCCGCAATGGTGCTTTGCTTAGCACTTTTCCAGCTTACTGCTCCTCCGTTGAGGCAGAAGACAAACCCAGACTGTGATCTGAAATCATCTTTGTCGGTTTGGAAACTTGCGTCCGTATATCCTTTAACAATTAATTCATCCTCTCCACCATAGACCAGGAAGTCATCTTTGTGCCTTTTCAGGTACTTCAGAATATTCTTGGCAGCAGTCCAATGCGCCTCTCCTGGGTCTGACTGGTATCTGCTCGTAGCACTGAGTGCGTACGCAACATCCGGGCGTGTACATATCATAGCATACATTATTGAACCAATCAATGATGCATATGGAATCCCATTCATTCGTCTACGCTCATCAAGTGTTTTTGGGCACTGATTCTTGCTTAGAGTCATTCCATGAGACATGGGTAGGTAGCCTCGCTTGGAGTCCGCCATCTTGAACCTATCAAGCACCTTATTGATATAAGTGCTTTGACTAAGTCCAATCATCCTTTTAGATCTATCTCTGTAAATCATGATGCCCAATATGTACTGTGCTTCTCCAAGGTCCTTCATCGAAAAACATTTCCCAAGCCAAATCTTGACAGAGTTCAACATAGGAATGTCATTTCCGATAAGTAATATGTCGTCGACATACAATACTAGGAAAGCAATTTTGCTCCCACTGACCTTCTTGTATACACAAGATTCGTCTGCGTTCTTGATGAAACCAAAGTCATTGACTGCTTCATCAAAACGTATATTCGAGCTCCTGGATGCCTGCTTCAATCCGTAGATTGACTTCTTTAGCTTGCATACCTTTTTAGCATTCTTTGGATCCTCAAAACCTTCAGGATGTGTCATAAACACAGTTTCTGTTAAAACGCCGTTTAAGAAAGCAGTTTTGACATCCATCTGCCATATTTCGTAATCGTAATATGCAGCAATTGCTAACATTATCCGAATAGACTTTAGCATTGCAACTGGTGAAAAGGTTTCATCGTAATCCACACCGTGGACTTGCCTGTAACCTTTTGCAACCAATCTAGCTTTGAAAACTTCAAGTTTCCCATCCTTGTCCTTTTTCAGTTTGAAAACCCATTTGCTTCCAATGGCTTGGTAGCCATCTGGCAAATCGACCAAATCCCATACTTGGTTTTCAGACATGGAGTCTAATTCAGATTGCATGGCTTCTTGCCATTGCTTGGAGCTAGGGCTCGTCATAGCTTGTTTGTAAGTCGCTGGTTCATCACTTTCAAGTAATAGAACGTCATAGCTCTCGTTCGTTAAAATACCTAAGTACCTTTCCGGTTGAGATCTATACCTTTGCGATCTACGCGGGGTAACATTTCTAGATTGACCATGATTCTCACCAGATTCTTCTAAAGATCTCTGAGTTTCATCCTGAATGTCATCTTGAGCATTCTCTAGAGTTTGTTGTTCGACTCGAATTTCTTCGAGGTCTACTTTTCTCCCACTTGTCATTTTGGAAATGTGATCTTTCTCCAAAAAGACACCATCTCGAGCAACAAACACCTTGTTCTCAGATGTATTGTAGAAGTAATACCCCTTTGTTTCCTTTGGATAGCCCACAAGGATACATTTGTCAGATTTTGGATGAAGTTTCTCTGAAATTAATCGTTTGACGTATACTTCGTATCCCCAAATCTTAAGAAAAGACACATTTGGAGGCTTTCCAAACCATAATTCATATGGAGTCTTTTCGACAGCTTTGGACGGAGCTCTATTTATAGTGAGTGCAGCTGTATTTAGTGCATGTCCCCAAAATTCTAATGGAAGTTTGGCCTGACCCATCATTGACCTGACCATATCTAGCAAGGTTCTGTTCCTCCGTTCCGACACACCGTTCCATTGTGGTGTTCCAGGAGGAGTCATTCTGATAGAATTCCACATTCTTTCAGATGGTCATCAAATTCATAGCTCAGATATTCACCGCCTCTATCAGACCGCAGTGCCTTAATCTTCTTGCCTAATTGATTCTCTACTTCACTCTGAAATTCCTTGAATTTGTCAAAGGATTCAGACTTATGCTTCATTAGGTAGACATAACCATATCTACTCAAGTCATCAGTGAAAGTGATAAAGTAGCTGAAACCACCTCTAGCATTTGTACTCATTGGTCCACATACATTTGTATGGATTAAACCCAATAGTTCATTTGCTCTTTCTCCAACTTTAGAGAAAGGTTGCTTTGTCATTTTGCCAAGTAAACATGATTCGCATTTACCATAATCCTCTAAGTCAAATGGTTCTAGAATTCCTTCCTTTTGAAGTCTTTCTAAGCGTTTCAAGTTTATATGGCCTAATCGACAATGCCACAGATAGGTGAGATCTGAATCATCCTTTTTGGCCTTTTTGGTATTTATGTTATATACTTGTTTGTCGTGATCTAATAAATAAAGTCCATTGACTAATCTAGCAGATCCATAAAACATCTCTTTAAAATAAAACGAACAACTATTGTCTTTTATTAAAAAGGAAAATCCCTTAGCATCTAAGCAAGAAACTGAAATGATGTTTTTAGTAAGACTTGGAACATGGAAACATTCTTCCAGTTCCAAAACTAGCCCGGAGGGCAACGACAAATAGTAAGTTCCTACAGCTAATGCAGCAATCCGTGCTCCATTTCCCACTCGTAGGTCGACTTCACCCTTGCTTAACTTTCTACTTCTTCTTAGTCCCTGTGGATTGGAACATAAGTGTGAGCCACAACCTGTATCTAATACCCAAGAAGTTGAATTAGAAAGTATACAGTCTATAACGAAAATACCTGAAGATGGAACGACTGTTCCGTTCTTCTGATCTTCCTTTAGCTTTGGACATTCTCTTTTGTAATGGCCTATTCCATCACAATAAAGACAGCTTGATGTGGACTTGTCCTGCTTTGATTTAGCATTGCCCTTGGACTTTCCACCTTTCTTGAACGGTCTCCTTCTAGCCTTGAGTAAATCTTTGGCTTCACAGTCTAGTATTATTTCAGCCTTTCTGACAAGGTGAACAAATTTTGCAACTGTTTCTTCTCTTGGTTCACTTAGGTATAGTTGCTTGAAGCGACCAAACCCACTGTGTAGTGAATTGAGCAAGATAGAGACTGCCATCCTTTCGCTTATTGGTGTTCCTAGTAGACTTAGGCGATCAAAGTATGAACGCATAAGATCCACATGAAACCTCAGTGGGACGCCTACCCTCTGTTTAGTGCGAAGGAGCTGAACATGTGTTTCTTGGACCTCCATCCTATAACACCTGTTGGGAGAACTAACCTTTAGACCAGACATTGATTCAATCAACTCATGGACGTTCAGGTCCCTGTCCTCCGTGCTTCCACGACAGATATCCCTCAGATTCTTGATGAGCGTAAAAGGTTCATAGGCTACAAACCTTCTAGCCCAATCATCAGGGATATTGTTCAGCATGAGACTCATAACCTTTTTGAGATCCGCATCCCAGGCGTAAAATCTCTCAGGGGTCATGTCTCTGGCATAGTAGCTTGGCATGGGATGTGACAGTACATACTCAAGTCCATTGAGTTTGACTATTTCAACTAGCTTAGCTTCCCATTCAAGAAAATTTGCCAGGTTCAGCTTGACCATAAGCTCAGAACCTATGATGATGTTTTGATTGTTGTTTGCCATATTTAAAACTACAATTGAAAAGAATAAACAAATAAATAACCATTCACAGTTTCTCTTAATAAACTTAAATTCTAGCATACATGCATAATTCAATGTTTATCAAGCATTTTATTCAAGTTATGTGTTCCGGCAGGTGTGAATAAAATGATTCCAAGATCCTAAAATCATTCAAGAACTAAGCACAGTTTGTCGACTTAATCCTAAAACATCTTAGGTAAGCAAAATCCTTTTGCTAATAGTCTAGAAACTATTCTTGGTTGATAGGTACGTCTAAGAACTTATTAGGTAAACCTATCGATTTTGCCACGACATAAAAGGACTCCTTACTTATATCGTTGAGTTTCACCAAAACTAACATGTACTCACAATTATTTGTGTACCTTGCCCCTTTAGGACCAATAAGTAACACCTCGCTGAGCGAAAACTATTACTAGATTGATGTAAAGGATATCCAAACAAGTGTATATTTTGGCATGGCACCTTTTAACTCAATTTTTAAGTTTGGAACTTAAGGCTCTTACTATGTTGGTTAGATTTTAAGTGAACTAAAATCCTTAATCATGCAACATGATCAAGCTTTTGATCTCATGCATTTTAAGACATATTTAAAAGCAATAAATAACTTAAAACATGCATAAGATAAATGTGATCTAGTATGGCCCGACTTCATCTTGAAGCTTTAACTTCAAAGTCCGTCTTGAAAATCTCCGTGGGAGGCACCATTTTCTTCAAATAGGATAAGCTATAATTAAAACTAATTACAACTATTTGATGGTACGCGGACCATATTTGAATTGAAAAACAACTTTGGTACTTTAGACCAATTACATTCAAATTAATGGTACGCAGACCATATTTTCTATCCTATTTGGGCCATACTAGTCACTTCATAACCTGCAAAACAGTACATATACAATATATACCATTCACCCATTCATTATCATGAATGGCCCACATAGCTGGTTAGTAAAACACATTATGCATCACGTAAACATTTGCAACAATTAATCAAGGGCACCAATAATCTACCAATTATTCAGTCCTTATTAATTCTAATCAAGTTGTTTTAACCTTAAGGATTTGTAGACCTAATCAAGAGTTTATGACTAAAAGGGCTCCCACTTAAACCAATAAATTCATATGCTTTACTAATTTTAAACATAAAAATGTATTTCTAGTCTAACCGGAAACATACAAATTTAATTAAAATTTAAAGCTCATATAAATTTATAATTGAATCCAAAAAGTTTAATTTAATTTCAGTCGTATTTAAATTAATTCATGATTTTAATTTTAGTAAAATAATTAGAATAAGTAAAATTTTTTATAATTACAATATTCAAAATTAAAAACCAAGAAAATAATTTAAATTATTAATTTTAAAATTAATTAAAATTACGTAAATTGAAAATTTCAAATTAAAATTTCAAAACGATCTAATCGCAACGCAACAACCTCACGCATCGCACGCCCATGGGCCACACGCACACAGCCATCGCTGGCCATGTGCGCGCAGCCCATGCGCTGCGTCGCATAGCTGCTGCTGCTTTCCTTCGCAAGGCTCCACGCGAGCTGGTGCTCGCTGCGCGCGCGCCAGCGCTCGATGCACGCGAGCTATCGCTCGCTGCGTTCGCTCGCCAGCGCTCGCTTGATGCGAGCCAGCGCTCGCTGCGCGCGCTCGCCAGCGCTCGCTGTGCGCGCTCGCCAGCGCTCGCTTGTGCGAGCCAGCCCTCGCTCCGCGAGGCATCGACGCTGGGCGCAGCACTCGTGGCACGCGAGCTTGCGCTCGCTGTGCGCGAGGCTGCGCGCGCTTGCGCGAGGAAGTGCGCGTTGTGGCGCAGCTCGCTTGCTGCCCACACGCGACTGCTGTGCCTTGCATTCGCCCTCGCCCATTCGACCATTGCTCATAGCCCACGACACAAGGCAGGGCTGCTGCCTTGTGCTCGTGCACCATGGCCTTGCTCATTGCATTCGTGCCGCATGGGCGACGAGCTCCCTTGCTCGTCGTCACATGCCCGCACTATACAACACCCCTTAAGGGTAACACGTAGCGTCCATTGCTTTGTGCGTGCAAGTTATATGAGCGAATCGCATAAAATTAAAAAAATTTATATTTAAAATTAATGACAAATTAATAAATAATATTAATTTCATAATTTTAGGGCGAAAAATCGAAAATTTATTATTCAATTGATTTCCGATTAACATGGATTCAAGCCTAGGTCATAAAAATTTAAAATTTATCATAAATTTACAATTTTTATGGTGGTTTTTAATCATAGGTATCTAATTAAATTATAATTAATTATGAAAATCAAATTAATTCTAAATTATTCTAATTTTCAACAAATTAATCATAATTACAAATTAGATTGCATAATTAACAAGGCTAGGCATTCAAACTTGTTAAACATATACAGTAGGTCAATCAAAAATTCAAGATTTATCAACAAGAATCGCAAATATTTAATTTAACATCTTAAATTTACGAAATTTTGCATTCGAAAAACTAAAACCTCCGAAAAGTCATAGTTAGGCTTCGAATTTGAGAATTCTGGGTTCGGCAGAAAAATGATATTTTTGTCAAAATTTTAGAATGCCTTTTACATGCGGAATTGACACAAAAATCACTCGATTTGGATGAGTAACGAAGAAACTGCCGAAAAACTGCGTACGTATAATTAAATAAACGCAATTTGCAATTAATTAACAATTACGAAAATTAATCACCCCTTTTAATTCTTGCAAATTTGTATTATTTAACCATGTTCATGCAATTTAGATTATGAAAATAATAAGAGGCTCGTGATACCACTGTTAGGTTATGATACATATGACAATTCATAAATCATGCGGAAAAACCATAAAGCCAGGAATACATATTATTTACACATAATCATTTAGCATAGTTTAGATGCATACTCTTTGTTGCGTGCCTTCCCTAGCTGCGCCCGAACCGAACAAGAACAAGTCTTTAGGACTCCAAGTGTCGTCCCTCCGTAGATAGTCCACAGCACGTCCGGATCCGCCTTAAGATTGACCAACTAGAATCGCCCTTAAGGTACTATTATTTTCGGCACTTTTAGGCAAATGTGTGACTGAATTTTTCTCTCAAAAACTCACTTTGAATACTTGAAAACTCGTTGTAAATATGTGACCCTAGGCACCTATTTATAGAGTTATGGAAAAGGATTTGGAATCCTATTAGGATACTAATTTATTTAATTATAATCCTATTAGGACTCTAATTAAATAAACTAAATCTTTAGGATTAGATTTAATCATATGACAAATCCCGGTAGCCTTAGGATTCGAGTAACACACTTCGAGTAATACGCTAGCACTGCACGCAGGCCTTGTGGCCCACGCACAGCGCCAGCCCACTCGTCGCAGCCCCGCGCGCGCGCCCAAGCTTCGGCTGGGCCTGGCTTTTGCACTGGGCCTGGTCGTATGCTTGGCGTGTCGTTGTTGCGCATGGCTTGCTGGGCGATGGCCCGGCTTCGTGCTGGGCCTTCGTCTGGCAGGCCTCGTCCGATGCTAATTCGTACGATGCGCTTCCGATTAAATTCTCGATTCCGGAATTCATTTCCGATACGAACAATATTTAAAATTTCCGATTCCGGAATTAATTTCCGTTTCGAACAAATATTTAATATTTCCGTTTCCGGAACTATTTTCCGATTCCGATAATATTTCCGATTCTAACAATATTTCCGTTTCTGGCAATATTTCCGATTCCGGCAATATTTCCATTTCCGATAATATTTTCCGATACGTACCATGTTTCCGTTTCCGGCAACATCTACGACTTGGATAATATTTATATTTCCGATACGATCCATATTTCCGTTTCCGGCAATATCATCGTTTCCGGAGTATTCATTTCTTGCCTGTGACGATCTCAGCTCCCACTGAAACCAAGATCCGTCGATTCCGAATATCCATAGTTGGAGTATTTAATGCCATTAAATACTTGATCCGTTTACGTACTATTTGTGTGACCCTACGGGTTCAGTCAAGAGTAAGCTGTGGATTAATATCATTAATTCCACTTGAACTGAAGCGGCCTCTAGCTAGGCATTCAGCTCACTTGATCTCACTGAATTATTAACTTGTTAATTAATACTGAACCGCACTTATTAGACTTAACATAGAATGCATACTTGGACCAAGGGCATTATTTCCTTCAATTAGCATGTTCGGTTTTGGTGCCGAGCATTGTCGTCGTAGGAGACCTAACAACGACACAAAGAGTTATTTATTTTTTATAAGTCGCTTTTAGAATCGAGTGCTTTTTCTTACGCCCTCGTAGCAATTTTTACGAATGGATTTTTTTTTTGCTACGTATTTTTTGCGCGGGCACCGAGGCTGCTGCGCCTGACCAGAAGGCCAGGCAGAAAAATTCGGCGCCCAGCGTAGGGCGTGATAAATTTTGGCGCCCAGCCAGGGGCGTTGAAAATGCGTCCCTGGCTGGTTCTCGTTTGCTGTTTACGTCTACTTTTTGTTTATGCGACTTTGATTTAGCGTGCTTGCCTAATAACGTCCTTTACGCGTTGTGTAGAGTTTGTGGGATTCGTTACGGGCCATCCCGAACATCACTTATTTTTGTGGCGATCGTTCGGGTTTGCGGAACACGTATTTTGGTATAACTCTTTGGCCAATTGGTTTATGAATGTTTGGGCAATTTTTTTAAGGTCGTTGGTTTTCTAGCATGGTTTGTCACACACAATCATATATTTCGCTACACATAATTAACATTACATCATGAGGCAATAATAACATGTCATGTAGTTTTATGATAGGCTTCTATGGGTAGCATTTGCGCCTGGCTTGGTACCGCTTCTATCGCACATCCAACACATCCCCGGTCGAGGTAGTGTCTTCAACAGACGAATTTCACCCAAGAGGCCAATCACGATGTAAGCCAAGGGGGCATGCACCAATGAGAGGGACCTAATGGGCGAGCGATTGGGTTTGGGACGGGTGTACTACTAGCGAAAGTGCCGAGTGGACAACATTCGAAGCGTATGCACCCCCCGGTTGGAGATGGGTATCCTTAGTCCAAACTTCCTGAGGGAGCCAAGATTCGTTATGCGGTTCTGCCCGTTCACATTAATATGCTGATTTTCAGGTCGTCCCAACTTGATGGGGAAATAAACGCGGGGTAGGATCGTTTCACCCTTCGGCTATTTTGATTACCTACAAGCACGAGTATTTCCTTCACTATCCCCAGTGGAGTCGCCACTGTGAGGGGGTCGAAAAAGCACGAGACTAATGCGTGACCTCGTCCCTCGTGGGTGTGACGCTTCTTTTTGTCAAATCAAGTGTAATTGGATTTCCTGTGAGTTTACACCCAATTGACTAGTAATATAGGAGTCGCCATTCAGTTTTTAACGACAATGAGAAAAACTGACAAAATCCGGTTATCGTGACATAAAGGGAGTGCAATTATGTTTGACCACGACGACCGTATGTTCCCTTGTGATCCCTGGTGTGGGGATCTCTCAACGTACACCCGCAGGGTAGAGATTGAGGGTTCGGGGGACTGTAACTACCGAGAGGAGTACTCGCTCGTCGATAACTCCAGAGGCAGGATAACTTACTAGCTCAGCATAAATAATTGAAGGGACATACGTTACCTATTAAACTAATCTGAGTTGATTTTAACAATATGCAACATGTAATACTTGATCGAGCGCGATTATCTGATTTAGATTGTATTAAGGGACCTAGCATGATAATCCAATTTCCCAAAAATATTATATTTATTAGGCGTGATAGAACAATCAGATTTAATTAGTTTAACAGTTCATAAAAGGGCGAGAAAAGCAATTAAATCATGGAAAAGGGACACATTACGACGCACCCTTGAGAGGTGCGTCACGGTTCTCAGAAAACTAACCACTTTCACTTTGCTATTTCTCCTTTTATTTAACGAATCTCAAGATACGGGACAGGATACGTTTTGATCCATTTTTGGATCGATTGCGACAGAACGCGTGATCAATTTCGCAGCGTGAGGCTTAGGCTTAGGGGTTGGAGTCAATACTCAGAATAATAATTGTGTGTCTGTCTTTTTCACGTCGAACTTGGGGCTATATTTATAGAAAAGAGTTCGTGGAAAGATAGAATTGTAGAGCTCTAATCCACGAAGAATTAGGAAAGAGCATGTCCCAGGTAATTTCAGCGCCCAGGGCTGGGCGCCGAAGATTTCGGCGCCTAGAGCCAGGCGCTGAAAATAGGGCCTGGGCCGTTTTCTTAGTCAGATTCGGACTCTTAGAATCCGGAGTGTATGAGACTTAATCGAGTCTTTTAGTGCGTATTAATTTTATGACGGAATGCGTCTGGGCCCGTTACGAACTCTAGGCTCGTTAGGATTTTAATTAATACGTAATTCTTATTTTCGAATCGTATTAGGAATAGGATTCTCTCGCAATTTCTATCTCATTTAGGATTTATGTTGGAGTGCAACACCTAATTCTGACAGGTTCCAATCTTTTATGACTTGCCACTTTTAACAACTACCCATTACGACAGTTTACTATTTTTAGCAGGTTTCCATAAATAGTAGGTTTCAATAAATAGCAGGTTTCGGGTGAAATAAAAAGGGGGATTGAGATTCGTTATTTTATAGGAGATGCGTTGCCAAGTGGAGATTTATGTTCTCATCATCGAACCTTCCCTTTCGGGAATGGGGACAAAAGTAGGTGTCTACAGATTCCAAGTCCTTTTCCATAACTCTATAAACAGGTGCCTAGGGTCACATATTTATATCGAGGATTTCAAGTATTCAAACAATAAAAAGTTAGGATTTTTAAGTAGAAAAGTCAGCCATATTCTTGCCCTATTAGCCGAAAATATATAGTACCTTAAGGGCGATTCTAGTTGGTCAATCTTAAGGCGGATTCGGACGTGCTGTGGACTATCTATGGAGGGACGACACTTGGAGTCCTAAAGACTTGTTCTTGTTCGGTTCGGGCGCAGCTAGGGAGGGCACGCTACAAAGTGTATGGATCTGAATTATGCTAAATGATTATGTGTAAATAATATGTTTCCTGACTTTATGGTTTTTCCGCATGATTTATGTTTATTCATATGTATCATAACCTCACAGGAAGGGATCGAGGTGATGAAGAGGGGATGAATTTTATTTTGTACCTCTCGACATGGGGGTTGGGAGGGGTTAGTAACGTTCCTATAGTAGATGGAGGGAATAAAGATGTGAATTGTAGGCGGGTGCGGTGTATAGGCCCTTCCCCGTCTCAAAGTCATATCTAACTCAATAAATTAAATGGTCTAGATAGGTGTTAAGTGATCGGGTCATGAGGTTGACGAGGCGACTATACGAGTATTAAGTGGGTATATATTACTATCAAAGTGAAGGGCGAGTGAGATAATTTTATGCTTGACACAAGTGGTGAATGAGAATGAAAATTATTTTTATCTATGCACCCTTATTTTAAAAAAAAATTTCGAATGAGCAATAACAAATTTATCCATCATTATTATTTTTTATTTGGAGAATATTTATAAAATCCAGTTTGATGATAATTGTCTATCATATTTCACACGAATTTATATTTAGATTATAAATCGTGCATCGCACGGGTACTATACTAGTTACTATATACTAAAATCGCACCAGGAATGACACGTGTCAATTCCTGGTGCGATTTTTTCCCTCCAAAAACCACTTTCCAAAAAAAGTGTATATGTTTTATTTTATTTTTATTCTCTACCTACCTTTTTTATAAACTATTAATAAAATTTTGTTTATAAATTATGGCAATAATAGATACGACGTAATAATAATTATTCTAAATTGGTAGTATTTAAGTCAAATCTCTATATTAATAATGGAAAATATATCACTCAATATTTTGGTCAATTTACCATATTAGCATTTTAAATATGCATATTAGATGAATAAATTTAAACGAGTATGTTAAAAATGTTATAACTATGAAGTAGTTTGGGAGATATATGCAGTAGTTTGGGAGATATTCAGTTATTTTGTGAAAAAAATGATCAAAATCCGTGGGTGCACGGGATCTAATCTAGTGATTTAAATAAAGGTGACCTTTGAAGGTAGAAAGAATATAAAATATAAACTAAATGGTGAATTGATATTGAATGAGGAAAATGAAGTGAAAGAAGTGTTATATTGTAACATATAGCAAACAATGGAAGGAACAACTAGAAAAATAAAAACAAATTGATGGGGGGAATGAGGGGATGACACATGTTATATAATCATTTATGGTTTCGCTTTTTAAATATTTCACTAGGTATAGATATTTCAGTGTACTATTTAGGAAATTTGGTGAAACAATACCTTAAAGTTTGGTAGTTTTGTGAATTGCTACCTTTTAAAAAGAAAGTTATATTTTACTACCTTATTAGTTTGGTTTGTTTGACTAACACTACCATTTGACGTTTTTCGCTAATATTTTACATCATTGAACCCTACTACAACTGTTATTTAATATGTCAAATGAACAAAATGACAAAGAACGAAGCTATTTAAAGTACTAGAAGAAATACACGCTGGAAAACATTAACGGAAAACGTAAAATAGTAGTGTTAGTGAAATAAACGAAACTTATAAGGCAGTTAAATTAAAAAGAGTTTTTAAAAGATAGTAATTCACAAAACCACCAAAGTTTAATGTAATGTTTCACAAAATTTCCTACTATTTATGTGGTGAAAGTTGATTGTACTTTTTCTCCTTCATTGAATCATTATAAGACAGATGTTATCATGTAAAATCATGTTGCATTTGTATTATATTATTAATTTTTATTTTTATGATATCAACTTTTTCGTGATTTCACTTATACAAAACTAAAGGCATTATTATTTGTGAAATTTGAGTATTTAAGACTGCCCAGTATTAAAACTGGAACATTTGTATGGAATAGATGGAGTAAGTCCTCCCTTAAATGTTTAATCTAATAAGATGGAATATTATTTAGGAAAATTAGAAAGTACCTTTTAAAACACAAAAATTGTGAAAAAGAACCTTTTAAAAATTAAAAAAGTTGTGAAAGAAGGCCCATTGAGTTTTTTTGTTGTGATAAGGACTATAAGCGATTTTCCGGTGGTTAACGATTATTTCCCGGCGTTGACCATTACGTGACACGCACTTGTCTTAAATTTTAACAATTTTTTTTTTAAAAGTTTCCCTCCAATATTTTCTCCCAACCCCAACTAAGTTATTCAGATGTAAAAAAAAAACGATTTTCTCTCTCCTGCTCTGCTGCTCCTCCGCCATTTTCTTCTTCCTTCCAACCACGAATTTCTTCTCCTCAGTTGAAATCAACCAAATTCGCACAACCCAATTGCTCGTCGGTCCTTTCCGCACGAGGTAACACTAAAAGCCCAAATTTTTTCCCCTCAAATTTCTCCAATTTTTGGATTCTTGAAATTAGGGTTCTTTATTTATTATTATTATTATTATTATTATTATTTTTTTTTTTTTTTTTTTTTTGATTTTACTATACAAGATGAATGTGACTAAGAGAAAGATTAGGACATGACAGAGGGAGAGAGAATTTGTACCTTAATCAATGATGAGATGATTTAAATGTTATTTCAACAACCCTTGTTCAATGAATACTGGCAGGAGCAATGAATTGTCATTAATGATGAAGGGAAGGAGAAGCAGCAGAGAGTATCGAGGAGAGAGAAGCTTTTTTTTTTAGGGTAGTTGGGGTAAGTAAAGGGTGGGAGGAAATATTGGAGGGAAACTTTTTAAAAAAAATTGTTAAAATTTAAGACACGTGCGTGTCACGTGATGGTCAACGCCGAAAAACAGTCGTTGACCACCGTAAAATTGCTTATGGTCCTTATTCACAACAAAAAAACCCAATTGGGCTTTCATTCACAACTTTTTTTTAAAAGGTTCTTTCTCACAATTTTTGTGTTTTAAAAAGGTCATTTTTGACAAAATTTTCTATTATTTAATACTTTGTATGTTTAATTTCTCTTTAGTGATTTTCTAAGTCTTTGTTATATTCTCTTTATGTTTATTACTTATTAAATTAGAACAGAAAAGTTATACTAGACTAGACCAGTTCAGACCACATCAGACCAGAAAAAGTAAAAAAACAATTACAACAAATATTCAGACCAAACCAGATCGAAAACTAGAAAAATCAGACCAGATTAAGTGAAAGAGAAATATTATGCATATATACAACCCATACATCAGCACTGCAAATCTGCAATAGCCAACCCATTTAAGCCAAGCCCAAATTGTAGGTCCAGACCAGCTGCACACCAAGAATAATTAATGTATTAAAGATTTTATCTTCCTTCTTGTATGTAGGACAATACTCATCCAACGCACTTAACTTCTCCATCTTTTTTTGTTTTCTCTCTCTAAAAGTTGAGAGCCTCTCACTCTAGAAGTTTTATAGAGCCAGTTCAACTTTCTTCTTTTCTTCTATTTCTCATCATCAAAGTTTATCTTCTAACACCCCTATTTTGTTAATAATCATGGCAAACCCAGCTAGTCAATCCCCCCCAAGGATGGGAGCAATCCTAAACCATTCGCCTAATGACTCATCGCCAACCGCGAACCGCTACTCCCTGTCGGTGGTGGGGAAATGCTTAGACTACAGGCAATTTACTCAAACACAAATCCAAGATTGGATATATCATAAGTGGAAATCAAATGGTCCAATTTCAGTCAAAAAAGTGGGATACACAAAAGCCCTATTCTTCTTCTATTGTTCGAACTTGGAAGACCGAGATAACCTAATGTCGTTAGGTTCAGCCTCTTACAAAGGGGCTCTTTTCGTATTCAAAGGATGGCATGAAGGAGCTTCAGCAACAAATATTGATTTTGGGGACTCTTACATGTGGGTAAGAGTGGAGGGGCTGCCTACACCTGAAAATAACTTGCACGTAGCTCATAAGGTTCTGGAACGAATAGGCAGACTTATCAGGTTTGATGTGCCGTCTAGGCAGGACGGTCCAAAAGCTTTCATCAGAGCAAAGATGGTTATTCCAACCGAGAAAGTTCTAATCCCAGGTTTCTACTATGAGTACCATCAAAACAGCTTCAAATGGGTTTACTTCCGATATGAAGGCGTTTTTAACTTCTGCCAGAACTGTGGGAAAATAGGTCACCGTCGCCCAAACTGTAAAACTCGACCTGAAGATGGCCTCACAAAAATCAAAGTTAGAGTAAGAGGAGCCTGCGGGAGAGACCGTGACTTCATGGAAGAAAGCTCTAACTCATCTCTGTACACAAAGAGAATTATGGGCCTGGAAGATGTTGAAAAGTACAGAACTTCCTCGATAGATCTTCGAATTTATCCGGCACCGGCGCCGGGTGGATCTTCATCCAACTCAAGTGGGGGAGATAGCTCTGATAATGAACCGCATCAAGGAAATGAACCATCTCAACCTCCTCGTCATACCTCATCTAATGCTAGTGCTACCACCCCAACAGCAGTACGGGGAATCCGACCCATCCCAAGAAGTCCACCAAAGAGGAAACGTGTTCATGGGCAGGAAGAATCTGGCCATAATCCACAGCGGCGAAGACTTCATTCCATGCCAAATTTGACTACCGATCAAACTATCCGATCCCGGAGAGGATTGCCGTCGATGGCTAGATTGCATATCCCACCGCTACAGTTCGAAACGGCAACTCAAGGGCCTTTACTTGTGGGCCTCGGCCAAAAGGAGGATGACAGTGCAGTTACTGAAGTTCATCTTCAGTCAAAGAGTCAAGGTTCGAAGAGTCACACTTCTGGTCAAAACTTCTGCTGCGAAACGGGAGGTTGTGTTTCAAAGGTCAGTAAGCAATTAGTTCTGTTAAAAAAGCCTAGAGCTAACCTAGTTAGCCTTTTCAGGAAGAGTTATTTATGTGATCTAATCTCTTCTTCCTCGGTCCCTGTCTTGGAGACAACTCAATTTGGGGGGGATAAGGAATTTATGTTGGACCTGTTTGAACTCCCGGTTTATATGCTTTGTATTAATATGGTTCAACCAACTCCCACTTCCATTTATGGTAACACCCCAACCATATTTCAGCTGAACCTCCAGTCAAAGATGATTCGAAATTTCCATAAATACCCAATTTCTTTGACTTGTCCCAATCCAAAATCAAATCTCAGAAATATTATTCCATTCCTTCCAACTCAATACCAACTCTTAGTTTCTCAACCACCCACAAAAATGGAAAGTCCTTTAAGTTTGTCTTCTTCTTCTTCAGAAAACGCAACTGTTCTACTTTCGGAAAAAGACAGAATGATGGTCCCCCTCAATCCCCTTGCTGACCCGTTCTTGCCCATCAACCAAGTAACTGCTCCCTGTTTAAATCTCCAATTCGGGTCCATCCCCTTGACCATCTTTCAACCCACACAATTCAATGGTCCTACTGTCATCTCGAACATTTGCTACTCCACCACAACGGGCCAGGAAGGTCGAACTTCTAGCCCTAACCTTGGGATTGTCACCCAACCCACTCAAACCAGTGAAATTGAACCCTACCACTCCTCTTCAAACCTCCCACCAATCATCACCTCAAATAATGACGAAAACCCTAGCTCTCCCCTGATTGACTCTCCGGTCTTGGTTAACTCATTTGCGACTGCTCCCTCGTCCATTAAATCCCAAGAGTTAAATTCTATGATGGAACTGGGCATGTTAGCACTTGACTCAGAATCGAACTCAGACTCTAATGAGTCTTTCTACTCAGAAATCGAACCAGATTACTATGAGCATGAGGTTAAGAAAATGATTTACAAGAAGAGGGCTGGAATGCGCCTCGACGCCAATGGCCCCCGTAGAAAAAAGTGGAGAGAAGGAGTGCTTAGGGACCTCCAAGGTCGTGAAGAGGGAGAACCTAGCCTCAAAAGAATCGTTGCTGGCTCAGAGGAGAATCCAAGCCCAAACTCTTTCAACTACCCCTCTGCAGTGGTTCTAAAGAAAGTGAAGTCTCAGAAGGAGTATGCAGGTAAAGGAAAGCTTAAATTTGGACTATCAAAGGATGATGACATTTGGGAAAGTTTCTTCGATGCGGAGGAGGAGGTGGCGAAAGGGAAGGCAGTCAGCATCAATATTTTGAAACCAAAAGGCGCGGCAGGCCTCAATCTGCCTTGGTTTGTTAAATGAAATGTATTAGTTGGAATTGCAGGGAAGCAAAAAATTCTCTATCCCAAATTTTTCCTTTCCTTTCTAATATTACGGCAAAATGTAACGTAGATGTTGTTTTTATTTCGGAATCCAAATCTTCAGTAGCTAGTTTAGAACCCAAGTTCTCTAAGATGGGTTTCATAGGTTTTTCGGGTTGGGATGCTGATGAAAATTGTGGAGGCCTTTTCCTAGCTTGGTCTAGTCGGGTAGATATTAGTATCATTTTCGTAGATGCAAATGTTATCTTCTGTAATGTCACTTCGATTAGTAATATTAGCTACTATATCATGTTTGTTTATGGCTGCCCGTACATCAATGGTCGAGCACAAGTTTGGTCGACGATCCAAAACCTACTCTTAAACAACAAAGGGAACACCCTCCTCATGGGGGACATTAACCAAGTTGATCACCTCTCCCAAAAGCTTGGAGGGAGGCAAAGCATAAGGGGAATGGCAGATTTTATAGAATGGAGAATAGAATGTGGGCTATCTGAACTGCCTTTCCAGGGAGTTCGGTACACTTGGACGAATAATAGAGAAGGGGAGGGTACCATTTTTGAAAGATTAGACAGAGCTTATGGTTGCCCTAATTGGAGATTACAATTTCCCGATGCCTGCGTCACTAACCTCCCAATCTTCCTTTCGGATCATGGCCCAATCATGATTGATATGGCGCCAGTTAAAGACCGAAAAAACACACCATATAAGTTGGAGGCATGGTGCCTGTTCAAAGAGGACATTAATGAATTGATAAACTCTTCATGGGGTATGGTGTATCAAGGTTCTAGTTTGTTTTCTATCCAAAGAAGACTAGAGCTAATTGTCAACAAGGCAAGGAAATGGTGCCTTAACTACCGCCAACAGACGGGGATCACTTGGAACAACTTCGAAGACGAACTCACTTCTCTCCAAACTAATATTTATGATTCAGCAAGTGCAAGAGAAGCAGTCATCAAGAGTAAGTCTATCAAGGATAAAGCGGAACAACAATGGTGGTATTGGAAGCAAAGAGCAAAGTCCAAGTGGGATGCGTATGGCGATCAATCGTCATCTTTCTTTTACAAGAGTGTTAAGTGCCGTAGTGGAAGAAATACAATCAAAGCAATCCAGAATGAGGAAGGAAGCTGGGTAACTGATGGACGTGATATAAAGCATGAATTCCACTCTTTTTTCTCTAATTTATTCGCAGGTACCTCTGAAGACCTTACAGACCATACGGATTTGCAAGATGTTTGGCTTGAAGGGCTTCCTAGCCTATCTGGTGCCCACATTCAGTTGCTCAATAAGCCATTCTTAAAGGAGGAGATAAAGGTTGCAGCTTTCAGTTCTAAGCCGCTTAAGTCCCCAGGGCCCGATGGTGTACCGCCCATTTTCTTCCAAAAATATTGGGAGATAGTGGGCAATGATATCTGCAAGGGGGTCAATGCGTTCTTCAATGGTGGCCGCATGCTAAGGGAAACAAATAACACTTTCATTGCCCTAATTCCAAAAGAGCCTCGACCTCAGGGTGTTGGTCAATATAGGCCGATAAGCCTGTGTAACTCTCTATACAAAATCATCTCCAAGTGCATGGTCAACAGAATCAAAACAATATTACCAGACTTGGTGGGAGAAACTCAAAACGCTTTTGTCCCGGGAAGAATGTTAGCCGATAATTGTTTCATTGCTCATGAGTTGGTTAATAGTGTTAAAAGTCGAAAAAAGGGTGGAAGGTTCGAAGGCATCCTAAAGGTTGATCTTAGTAAAGCATATGATAGGGTTAGTTGGAGGTTCCTCATGAAGATTATCGCAAAGATGGGTTTCCCGGATCAATGGGCTACATGGATTTATCAATGTATTTCTACGGTGACATATTCGGTTTTGGTAAACGGGGAACCAACAAAGAAAATCGTGTCAGGAAAAGGGCTCCGCCAGGGTGACCCTCTTTCCCCTTACCTGTTTATCCTGCTCATGGAAACTCTTTCGCAAGGCATAAAAAGATTAGAA
This sequence comes from Spinacia oleracea, assembly GCF_020520425.1. Taxonomy (NCBI): domain Eukaryota; kingdom Viridiplantae; phylum Streptophyta; class Magnoliopsida; order Caryophyllales; family Amaranthaceae; genus Spinacia; species Spinacia oleracea. The sequence continues at coordinate 7,421,938 of NC_079488.1, read as the reverse complement.
GTGGAGGGGGAACTCCAAGGTATAAAAGTGGCGCGTAATGCTCCGGCAGTGAGCCATTTATTTTTTGCGGACGACGCCCTCTTTTGCTTCAAAGAAACCCCGAATTCTTGCAAGGCCGTAAGAAAATGCATTGACGAGTTCTGCATGGTGTCGGGGGAGATGATTAATTTTGATAAATCATCAATTCTTTTCAGCCCTAATACTCCCCCTAGATTTAAGAGGTTGCTGAGAAGACCTTTAGGCGTGCAAGTTTCGGCAGAAATGGGCTCCTACTTAGGGTGTCCAATGGACGTTAATGGACGGTCTTCGCACAGATTCATGGGCATACTAGAAAAGATAAATTGCAAAATCTCTTCCTGGAAGTTTTCCCACCTTTCCGCCCCAGGTAAGCTTATTCTAATTAATGGTGTTATGTTGGCGATGGCTTCTCATATACTGGCTATATATATGTGCCCTTCACATATTTTAAAGAAGATCACTTCAGCCCTCACTAAGTTCTGGTGGGCCTCTTCTGCTTCTAAAAAGCCCGTTTATTGGCGGCGGAAGGAGGTCCTTTATGCGCATAAATGGGAAGGAGGGCTAGGGATGAAGGATGTGGGGAAATTGAATCAAGCGCTTCTTGCTCGCCAGGGATTGAGAATGCATACTAAGCCCCACTTGTTGGTTAGTCGTGTTTTTAATGGCAAGTACGGTACCGACCCCATTCAACTAGGTGCAGATAATAAAACACCTTACAACTGCTCGTGGGGGGCTAGAAGCCTTGTAAGAGCTGCTCACTCTATGCGGAAGGGTCTGAAGGTACAAATCGGGAATGGGAAGCGCACTAGTATCGACCAACACATTTGGGTGACAGATCATGTGATACACAAGAGACAGCTTGTTGCAGATTGGCTTCAAACGGATGCAAAGGTTTCAAACTTAATGACTTCAGATAGGAGATGGAACGCGGGCATTGTTTGGAGATCTTTCTCGGCCACGGATGCTGAAGCTATCCTAGCCATCCACATCCCTTCTGTGGATACGGAGGATAAATTCTGTTGGTCGAAAACTAAGAGCGGAGTGTACTCATTCAAGTCTGGCTACTGGTTCCTTATGAATGACTCTCAAATTGGTCCCTTACGCCACACAAATTTTTGGAGGGCTTTGTGGCATAGCAAGTTATTACCAATATGGAAACACTTCCTATGGAAAATAATGCAAAATATCCTGCCAACAATGGAGAACCTTCAGAAGAGAGGGATAATCACCTCGAAGCTTTGTCCTCTTTGCAACAATTACCAAGAAACTCAAGACCATTTGCTGAGGTCTTGCGATATATCACAAAGAATTTGGAGAAGTAGCCCTTTAGGCATTGTTGCGTGCAACTCGACTAACATCACAATCCAACAATGGATCACGAATTTTTTCATGTTATTTGTTCGACAGGATGGAGATGATTCAAGGAGGTTGATTACATTTACAACAACATTGTGGTCTATATGGCTACATAGAAATGAGATATTGTTCAGAGGCATGAGTGCTAATGTGGAAGGAGTTCTTCATGGTGCACAGTCACATGTCCAGAGATGGGAGAAAGCAATGCAGATGCAGCAAGACTCGAAGATGGCCCAAGCTGCAAATTTTGGTTCACACCATATACAACCACCTGCTATTTTTAGGAAAGGACGTTGCATGACAGGGGACTTCATCTCCATAGTTGTGGATGCCTCGTGGAAGACTAGAAAAAGGGGATCGAATAATCAATGGAGTGCTGCGATTGGCTGGGAGGAGGAGACGGATTGTGTTCCGCGAGTCAAGGGGGCTTAAAGGATTTTTGCTCATGACCCGTTACAAGCAGAGTGCTATGCTATATTGGAAGGTCTTCAACAAGCAAAAGGCACTGCAAATAATATCATCATCAAAACTGACTGTAGAGAAGCGATTCAAGCCATCCAAAACTCGTCAAGAGCAACTACAAACATAGCCAGAATTATTGAGGAGATTCATCGTTTAATAGGTAATATAGATTATTGTGTGTGTATTAAAGTAGACAGACATCAAGTTATTAAGGCCCACAATCTCGCAACCCAGAAGAGAAAGGGAGACTAATGTTGCTCTTAGTTTGTAATAGCTGTCAAAAAAAAAAAAAAAACGCACTTAACTTCACCACTAAAAGTACAGACACATTGCATAATATATTCAATAATTTCAAACAAGAAATTTTGATTAAAAAATCAGTTTCATAAACAGATAAGTTTTTCAGATAGTAGTCAAAATAAGTCAAATATAAAATAGAATTGACAAACGAGTGGTTTAGATAGGTTTCGAATCGGGTCATTACGGGTCACTCCTACTTCAGGTCTTGGTTTGAATCGGCTCCATTGGGGCGTCGAGATTACCGGTTTAATGGACGATCGAATCGGGTTTGGTTCGAGTCAGGACTTCGGCTCCAAAGCCCCAACACAACACCTAATATTGTAGCAACTTATTAATAATTGATGAAGAGAACATTAATTTGGTGAAGAGAACATGACCTAATATTATAAAACCAGTACATGGAGCAACTAATTAATTAAATATTGATGCACAATATATTTATTTTTTATAATCAAATTTATTAATTGATAAAAAGTTATAATCTACTTAAAGATTTGAATCTAACAAATACATAACAATTGTATCAAATAAAATCTTCATTTCACCATATATATGACCGTTGCTCTCAAACATTATGTAAATTCTCTATTTTATATCGCCGTGATTTACAACCTTTTTCAATGAGGGGGTACGTCTGTAAATCTGTTATAGCCGTGATGAATATGATTTCTATCTGATTCGTTTGATTGTAGTCAAAAAATTGACCTCATTTTCGATCCTCACAAATCTTTACCAAAGAAACAACTTGTACTAAACTAAACACACAAAATTTAGCTAGAATCAAACCCACCATATGGGTACGTACTACACTGAAAATGTGTAGTTTTATTGAAATGAAAACACAAAAAGTAAATCAGAATCGAAGAGAATTTAAAGGGACGGAAATTGCCAAATTTCTGAAGGCTATTTCCAACCTAAAAACCCTAATTGTTGTAAATCTATCATAGAGAGAGAAGGGGAGAAGGGAGAGAAGCATATCAATATAAATAATATAATCATTATGAAGTTAATTTCTTCTTTGCATTGCATTTGCATGCATGAAAATGGAACAAATAAAAAGATCAATTAATATCATGGTATTCACAAATCTCCCTTGAATGCAATCACTCCACACCATCAAGGTCATACATGCAACCTTGTAACCAATACAAAGTTAATTAAATACGCAAAAAAAAAAAAAAAAAACCAATTAATTATACAACATTGGATATATTTACATATATCCATAATTCCATCACAAAATAAAATTAAAATACTAGTCTTCTTTTTTGTTGCTCCATTGACCACAAATCTTTTGTAGTCCTTGTGCCAAAGAGGTTACACAATTATCCTCCACCTCTATCTTCTTCTCCTCCTCTTGCTCCCCCCCTTGATTAGTGGTTTCCACCGTTTTCGCCCGAGTCACCGCCCCGGTCGCGGCATCGACTACTTCATCTTGCACCCCTTGAGCTAGGCTAGACAACGGCACCGGTGGCGCGTTTGATTCGTCAATAACATTGACAGCCTTTTCTAGAGGTTGTAGTTGTGGTGGCTCAGTCTTGTGATCTTTTGATGTTGTTGTTATTGCTTTGTATGCTTGGCTTCCTTCATTGGCAAATTTGTGTAGTTGTTCTTTAACCTCCTCCTTGGTTTTTTTGGCCTTTTCCACGAATTTGTTAAAGAACTCAGCAGGTTTCTTCTCATCTATTACTGCATTATTGTCAAATCACATCTCATAAATACAAATTAAAAAAATATGTATTACTAGTTCCCAGTGATCTTTATGCTTACAATTTGCATGGTACGGAATAATTAAGAAACTTTGATGAGCTTGTGATGTTGGGGGTAATAAGTGGAAAATAACTGGTTATAAATAAACCAACAATACAGGTGAATGAAAACTACTTTGATGAGTACGTCGTATTAAAGTATAGTTATTGGATACAATATAACCGATTTTTTAAATTAATAAACTATTAATTCGCACTGGATAAAAACTACTACATCCATTTCAAAATGATATTTACACTTTCTGTTGTATTTCGTTTAATAATGTTTTTAACACTTTGTTTTATTTTATTTTGGACATAAAAATTTACTAATTTACTCTTCTTACCCCATAATATTAGCAATTTTCACCACTTTCTCTTAATTTATTATATTTTCTTACATCCATCCAATTTTTTTCACATTCATCTCCCTTTATCAATATTTTATTATATTTAACCAATTTTTTCATTTTAGTCTTAATATTTATGCAAATAGTAACTGTAAAAATCTTTATAAAACGAAAGTAATAGTTTATTATAATTACAAGACGATAGTACAATAAACTTACCTGGTGCAGACTCTTTGAATTCTGCCACGGGGTTTGCTTTTGTCCTGCAATTATCACCAAAACTATCCTTAGCTAAACCTAAAGTGTATACTTGAGTAACATGTTCTTAATAAGCTTGTGTAGTTACGCATGTAAGGATAAAAAAAAAAGCATGAACTTGTACGTACATGTAAGCAACTACTACTCGTGCGTAATTTATATTACCTCCGTTTTAAAATAATCTTTATACTTTTTGTTTTAGTTTGTTTCATAATATTCTTTACATACTATTGTATTCTATTTTAGGCATTAATTATCTTACCCCTTTTATACCACTACATTTACAACTTTCAACTCATTTTTTCTTACTTTATTCATTTTTTTTCTTACACCCACCCACATTTTTCTTACAAGTTTATAGGTTGATGCTCTTGTTGGGTTTGAAACCTTTGATTCACCTACCTTATTTACACATTTTTTCTATTTTGTCTTAATATTTATACAAATAATAACCGTAAAAATCATTTTGAAACGGAGGTAGTTCATTTCAAAACTCACATCACCTCTTATTACCCCCTTCGTTTCTAAATACTTGCAACATGACCAAGATTTTTTATTAATATATAAAAATCAAGGTAAATTTGCCAAAAATGACATTTTATAACCCAAATTTTGCGAGAAATTATCTTATATAATTTTTTTTTGTGAAATCACACCTTAATGTAATTTTTTTTTGCGAAAGACAACCCAAGGGAAGTTTTCGGCATTGACTGAGCATTTCCGCCATTGACTTGTACGTGAGCAACACGTGTGGCTTAAGTTTGGCTAAGAACACTTATTTTTCGATTTTCTTTTTCAACTTTAGATTTTAAAGCTTAAAATTTTGGAGGAAAATTGGGTGTAGTTAGCAAAATAAAGCCACACGTGCTTTTCACGTGCAAATCAATAGCCGAAAAAGCTCAGTCAATACCGGAAACTTCCATTTGGTTGTCTTTCGCAAAAAAAAAATTACATTAAGGTGTTTTTTCACAAAAAAATTTACATTAAGGTGTGTTTTCACAAAAAGAATTATATAAGGTCATTTCTCGCAAAATTTGGGTTATAAAAGGTCATTTTTGACAAATTTTATTGTGGAACATTTTGTTGGATTAGTCTTAATATACAATTTTTTTTTCCAAATATAGGAGTATGTTTCAAATATCAGTTTTTTAAGTTTTTATTAATATGTAATTGTATATAATTACGGTCAAATTAATGTCTTATTAAATGTATCAGTTAAACTGTTGCAAGTATTCAGGAACAGAAAGAGTAGATAGACAGTATGGTAAAGATAACTTACATTTGTTGAACCAAGTTTTCTGGATTAACATGACGAACCACTTCTTCAATGACTTTTGGAGCAGCTTCTTCTACATTATGTAGCATAGTTGCCAACGACGTCGTAACAGTCTCTTCTATCATCCCAGAATTATGTTCAGTACTGGTGATACTTGGATCGCTTTCAGCATCGTCATCCGGTATATTTTGCTTATCTACCAACACAAAGCGGTGCAAGATCCATTAGATAATACATTCTCCGATTTTTAATATTCGTAACGTTTGTGATTTTTATACTATTCACGTATTCTACTTTGATATTATTAATTAGTGATTTTTACGTAAGATAAAACATACTCCAGTCATATGGGATCTTGTTAGATTCGTCTAAATATGTATTTTCAAAATATTAACTTTTTATAAATTTTACTTAAAAAAAAATTAAGGATAATAATAATCAAAGTTTTGCATTGACATGCGTGAATGTGACCCACGTTGCAAGTATTAAAAATCGGAGGAAGTATTAAGCATTGTACTCTATCTACAGTTTACACTATCGTTGTAGATTAATGGAGTAATTAAGGATGTATTCTATTCACTTGATTTTCAATTTATTTTTGAACTTTATTAAAAGTTTAAAACATACTGGTATTAGAATTATATATTTTAGTTATAAATTGTACGTATCTAAACGATCAATCATTCTTTAAATTTTATTAGTTTGAAATAAGTGAAATTAAAGTGAACAAAATAAAACCTCTAAAGCCATGTCTGATATTGATTAAATGTTAAATTTAAGGTTTGAGTCCGAGCTTGTCTTCATAAAAACAATGATCAAACAAAATATTTCAAGGCACAAGGTGATCGAGTTCACAACCAACTTGTACCGACATATCTTTGTAATTATAGGTGAAGTTTAGGCTTTATGGTAAATATCGATAAGGGGTCAATAACTCAATACTTATAAGGTTTCAAAAAAAAAAAAACTCAATACTTATAACATTTTTGTTAGAATAATGCCTTGAATCGGTTAAGCCTTTACGGTATCTGTTATTCTGAACTAGGGTTATCTGTTTTGTGCCTATTTTCTAGATTTTTCCGCGTCTGTCGAGAGAGTACTATATAAACTCTCTAGGTCATGACCTAATCGTATTCTATGATCTGTACTCCTCAAGATCAAAACTTTCCTCCCCTTTGTTTGTGGACGTAGCTAACACAATGTTAGTGAACCACGTTAAATCTCTGCGTTTTTAATTTTCGTAATTTAATCTTTCTTTGTATCCGTTATAACACATAAACTAAGTTGATCATTCAAACGAAGGTAATTAAATTAAAAATTAGAATAAAGAAGGCGAAATTTTCAGCGAAGAACAATCAAAATGTTGAAAAGTACGAAGATATTAGAAAGTGATGTTTGAGTACAAACCACGTCTACCAAGTGTAAAATATACTACTCCGTATAGAGTTTATCCGTCTAATTGGTTTTGATTGCCGGTTTACTTAACATACGGGAGTACGGAATTTTTTTTTTGGGTGGAAGACGATAAAAGTGATAAATGGGAAAGGAGATTCGAATCAGTAACCTATTGTGCATAAGTACCTCATTGGTTACTCAAAATACTTAAAGAATGACCTCACTTTGAAGTATATGTCAAGCAAAATTTACCATTTTTTCTTTCTTTTTATACTATTCCCTCCATCCTAAAATTATAGTCTTGTTTTTCAAATCGGGCGTCTCAAAATTATAGTCATGTTTTTAATTTTGGCTATTAAGGTCCTCACTTTCTCATGTACTATATTAATTAAAAATGCAATAAAAACCCTACCCGTGTACTTTCCATGTACTTTATTCCACTTTTCTATCCAACACAATCATCATTTGTACTTTATTCTACTTTTTTTTTTTATAGGATTGTAATTTATTCTACTTTTACATGTACTATATTCTATTTTTCTTAAAATCCGTATTTTTGATCAAACGGGACTATACATATGAGATGAAGGGAGTATTATCCAAACGTTAACGTGCATACTATAAAATATTTAGCTACATTTTTTCTCCTTTTGAACCCCTATTTGAGTTTTTGTTGGAGATGATCTTATAATTTATGAGATGGGAATCCATGACGTTTGATGAAATTAAACAACTAGATTAATAGTCCCATTCGCATACACGTTATAGACTTATAGCCCATTTGTCAATTTTCAATTTTTCATTGCAAGTTAATTAAACTTAGGAAATTATTGAGGATAACGTAGTTAATCGGAAAATAAATGTACCTATCTTCTTGCTGCGGGAGAACATCTTACTGAAAGGATTTGCCTTTTTCTTGGATGACGGGGTACGGGCCGGGCTATTAAGCCCGAAGAACTTGAAGCTACTTGACTTCGCTACGCTTTTGTCATCGTTACCTATTCATTTGTTTCATAGAAAACACAACAATTAATTATTCAACATAACTCACTTTAAATTTCATTGAAATTTTTATTTCCTAGTTCGAATTAACATTAGGAAAGTTAGCAATCGAAAGTAAAATCAATTGTATAAAACAAATGAGACCCGGCCTATCACAAATAACGTTATAAAAAAATAAATACAACGATGTGTGAGATACACGTGCTTTTAATAGATACTCCCTCCGTACCGGAATACTTACACCGCTTTTCTTATAAAGCCGTCCCGAATTACTTGCACCGATTTTAGAAATAGTAAATTTTACTAATATTATATCAACTACTCCCTTCACATGTCACTTTGTGGTCACATGCAGCATCCCCCTACCCCCTTACCTCCTTTTAAAAGGAGCGATTTCCTTCGATATTGTTTAAAGAACGTCAAATTTCCAAAATGCGCCACTTTTTAACTTAATTCCCACCCTACCGTCCACGTCAGCATTAAAACCGGTCTCTTTTTTTTTAACGAAGCGACACTAAACCGTTATCTCAGGTAGCGGTTGACTTAAGTAAACCGCTATCTGAGATAGCGGTTTATAATCACGTAGGTAGTACTATTTATAAATGGTTAAAAAAAAAAACTGCATCAGCTAAGGGTCGAACCCACGACCTTTTGGTTAGGAAATAAACACTCTATCCGCTGAGCTACAGACAACAATGTTGATAAGTTAAATTTAGAAATGTTTATAATTAATATTAATAAATGGTTAAAAAGAAATAAACACATCAGGTAGGATTCGAACCCACGACCTCCTGCGTAGAAACAACACACTCTATCCACTGAGCTACAAACACAATTGATGTCATAAGAGGTTACTTCTAAATTATATTTCTATTTAAACTGTAATTCATGTTAAAAATAATTTACAATTAAGTAAACCGCCATCTGAGATAGCGGTTTTGTTTTAATACAAACCGCTATCTGAGATAGCGGTTTATAGCATTGAACCGCCATCTGAGATGGCGGTTTGCTTTAAAACGAAACCGCTATCTCATATAGCGGTTCAATGCTGAACCGGAAAAAAAAAATTACTTCTCTTTCTCCCTTGCTTACATGGACGGTATGGTGGGAAATAACTTAAAAAGTAACGTATTTAGGGAATTGTTGGATCTTTATGCAATATTGAAGGAAATCGCTCTTTTAAAAGTTTACACATATCCCTATCTATATTAAAAAATACCCCCTATCAACTACCATCTAATTAAATAATATGTCAATTACTTTGTATTAAATTTTGTGTCGGTCAAACCGGTTCAAGTATTCCGGGACGGGGGAATATGAGCTAGAAGCACCGATGTGGGCATTCTAGACATCAAATAATCAAACATGAATCTCCATTTGATGGTTAACTCAGATACTCCCTTTCCTCTGTTCTTTATTGATCTTCATGTTTTGACAGTGTATTATGCATTTGCTAATGCACATTTTTAATATCAATATCTTTAATTTAGTATTAGTAAAAAAAAGACTGTAAAAGATTGATATTTTTAAATCACTCATTGAGACAAAGAAAACAATACTCCACATGATTTCGTTTTTTTTCTTCTGATATTGAGAACAAATTAGTAGATTCTCTCAAATTTGAAATAGTTAGCAAGATTCCAAATAGAAGGAATATTAACAAACATGAAAGGAGTTGATAGCTATTACTTCATCCGTTTCACTAAATGCATCGTATTCTTTCTACATTGTTTACAGGATTTTTTGTTATTTAACACCTTAAAAAAAATTAGTTTTTGTAATTAAACACCTTACTTATTTTTTATTATATTTAAACACCTTAAAAATCTAAAAATTTATAAATCAACACTGCTTAACGATTTTCATAAGAAAAAAACGTTGATTTTTAATCATGCTATAACTTCCAAAGCATAATTTGATGGTAGAAGGAGTTGTTTACCACCATATCATGCCTTGGGAACTTTAGCATAGTTAAAAACTAATGTTTTTTCTAACAAAAATTGTCAAGTGGTGTTGATTTCTAAATTTTTTGTTTTTTAAGGTGTTTAAAAACAATAAAAAATAAGTAAGGTGTTAAATTACAAAAATTAGTTTTTTCAAGGTGTTAAATGACAAAAAGTTAATTGAAATTATACTAATTTTTATATACTAATTTTGACCATCCATATTTTAGTTTCATATTAATTGAAATTATAAAAACCAGATATTTTCAAAAATATATTTTGAAATGAACCTAATAACAACTAGAAGTACAAAACCTGTCTTACATATTTTTTTTTTGGTGTGAATGAGCCACAAAGGCAATATAAATTACAAATGGGAGCGGGGGGATTTGAACCTGAGACCTATTGTACACAGGCCCTCAGTCTTAACCACTAGGCCAAGAAATCATTGGTACCTGTCTTACATATTAGTAATAAATGTAGTAAATGTTAGTAAATGAATAGTATGAAAAGTCAACATATATGACACATCTATTAAGAAACGGATGCCACATACCTGTAGATAAATCCGACATTTTGGCTCGGCTCGGCTCGGCTCGGCTTGGATCGGATGGAGTAATAAGCAAGTGATTAAAACCTTACAGGAAGGCTTGGGTTTTGCAGTTCTGCTACTTCCGAGCAAACACAAATGCAAACAGAAGAGCAGAACAAAAAAACCAGCTTCAAGAAACAAAAACAATGAAAAACCAAAAGAAATAAGCAACAAAGTATGAGGAAGTCCAAATTTAAAATTACTTGCTTAAAAGCCAACTTTGTGTTATTGTGTAATATGATAATGTTTAACTTGTTGAGCACTAACATTTATTTATGTAATTATCAAATTAAATTTTAAAAAAATATTTATATTATGTATTATAAAAACAATTAAAATAAATAAATTATGTTATGAATATTTCTCCTGCCAGATTGGAAGTGGGTCCCACATTTGTGCCAAATGGTGGCTTATGAATTGAGTTTAGAGGTGGTGAAAGCAACAACTTGTAGTTTCGTATACAAGGCGTGATGGCACGGTCCAATACTTTGTTCTACAAGTTAGGGAAATTATTATATTTATATGGTTTTTAATTTTGATGAAATAGACTTGTATAATTAATGTTAGTAGTATATAATTGGGAGCATGATCTATTAAATCTACTTTTGATTGTGAATAAATTGTCATGTACCAACTGTTTTTCTTTGTCTAATTGTCAAATTTATTTTTATATATTTTATTAGGTAAGTAGAAGAGGTCATACTGATTAGAAATTATCACAGGTTAATTAACAAGTTCACCTGATCATACACAAGCTTGTATAAGAGAAGAGATTGACCGCATATAACTCTGATGGGGTTCCATCCTAAAACTAATTGGTGATAGGTGGAGTAGCCCACCAATCTTATATGTTAGTCAATCTCTCTCTATTTCTTCCATGTGAGAATTAGTCCCAAGTCACATGTGGGATAATCTTCTCAACATTAATCAACTCAGCTAAACAGGTCTACGTTTGAGCCACTCACAAGCATTTTGCCACTAATAAAACTCGATCATATGACTTTCGAGTCACAAGTTAATTTCCCACCAACTTGTTTTGGTTGTCTAATTATCAACTATTTTTTGTTATTTTATGTTTGTGGATATGTATAGTACTAGTAGTACTTGATTACTTGGGTTAATTATGTGGCTTAGAGCCCATGATCTTCCATATATATCAATTATCAATTATGTCAAGATGTTAATTAAAGAACTAGGTTTGATCCATAAACTTGGATCAACCTTGTTAATCATTTTTTGAGCTCGTGTCAACTTTTAACAATATTCCTGGGCCTAGTCTCGGCCCATTAGTAATTCGATTCTCCAACTCTTTTATTGATTTGTCTGAATGATCCTTTTGGAAATTAAGTCCCAACCGAGCATGGTTATTGGGAGGATCAGGGCGCGTTTGTAGCGGGTCACTTAACTGAGTTAACGGATAGGGTTAAGAAGGTCAGGGGTTGACCAAGGTCAAAATTACAATTAATGCTAGTCACTAACTTTTTTTTTTCTCGAAATATATAACGCGTCACTGTAGTGTATCGGGAAATTAGAATCCTCTATACTTTTAACTTTTAAAATTGAATCTAAAAGTAGGGGTAAAGGGTCAAGATCGGCCCTTTTAAAATTACCCCGACCCTATTTTCATTGGACTACTCTATTCAATAACCATGCCTATCTCAATCCATACGAAACTGCTTTTATCTCCTCCCTAAACGAATTGTATATTCCAAAATTGTACGCGTAAGCATGATATTATTAGTGTATTACGGAGTAATTTTTTTACCAAAATTAAAATTATGATCGAGTACTACAAAAAAAGAAAGTATTGTTGGGAGAAAATATTAACCACATAGAACACTGATAATTTTTTGACTGATTTCCTTAATGTTTTTCACTTTTTTGATGAATTTTCTTCGAAATTGTTTAAGAAGAGCATTTGAGGTTATAAAATATAGTAGTAATAACATAATCTTGCTTTCTTTTTACTTTTGTACGCATCACTTATGTATAAAACTAGTAATATTACACATATTGAGAAAATTATTTGTCACATGTCTTGTTATAGACAAATTTACCTGAATTAGAGATTGTGATGTTGTATTATCATTTATGCATTGGAATTTCGACACTAATAAGTGACATAGGCCCTGTTCTTTTGGACTTTTTTGCAGTTTCATTAAGTTCAGTTCAGTTCAGCTCTATTGAGTTAAGTTCAGTTCAGCTCAGTTCAGTTCAGTTCAGTTCCATTAAGTTCAGTTCAGTTCAATTCAGCTCCATTAAGTTCAGTTCAGTTCAGTTCAGTTCAGTTCAGTTCAGTTTAGCTTCATTGGTTCAATTCAGTTCAGTTCAAAAGAACGGATTCATCTTTCTTTGTAATTATTTTTATTCTTGATATTGCAATTAAAATTGACATTTATTAGTTATATAAGTATATAATAATTATTATTATCGTTATTATTACTTAAATATTACTATTATTATATTAATATTATATGTAATTATTGTTATTAATAAATAATTATGATTATTGTAGTTATTATTTATTATTATGAGTATTGTTATAAATATTAACATTATTTTTATTATTTATTATTTATTATTTATTACTCCCTCCGTCCCGGAATACTCGACCCGGTTTGACCGGCACAAAGTTTAAGAGACTTGAATTGACTTATTTAATTTAATAGGTAGTAGTTGATAGTGAGGTATTATTTTAATGTAGTTAGTGGGAGGTGGGTTAAGAGGTGGGGTTGGGGAAGAGTAGGGGTTGAATTTTTAATTATTTTTTGTATGGAGTAGGGGGTAGATGGGTTAATAGGGGTGAAGTGAGAAATAATATAATATTGTTAGAATATTTCCATTTTTAGAAACAAGTCAAGTATTAAGGGACGACCCGATAAGGAAAACAAGTCAAGTATTCCGGGACGGAGGGAGTATTTATTATTTACTATTCATTCAGTTCCATTCAGTTCAGCTCCATTAAGTTCAGTTCCGTTCAGTTCAGTTCAGCTCAGCTCCATTAAGTTCAGTTCAGTTCAGTTCAGTTCAGCTCCATTAAGTTCAGTTCAGTTCAGTTCAGTTCAGTTCAGCTCAGTTCAGTTCAGTTCAGCTCCATTAAGTTCAGTTCAGTTCAGCCAAATAAAGTTCAGAAGAACAGGGCCATAATTATTTTATCACCGGAATAACTCTCAATGCTATTCCAGTTCGGACACAAGGAGAAAAGAAACATGATACTTAATCCTATCTTATTAAACTAAATTGATAGTATAGCTAGAAAAACAACTTAACGAGTGGTATCAAAAGTCAAGTCACTAGAGGAAAAAAGCTCAAGTGCGGGCTCATTTTAAGGGGTTAAGTGCGGGCTTTTACATGTGCAGCACATGGCCTCCCCGCACTTGATGTTTTCTCAAGTACTGCCAAAATATTGGCAGCACTTGATACTTCAAGTGCTGCCAATTTACAAAATGAGCCCGCACTTGACAAATTTGGTGCTGCCAATTTTGCAACATGAGCCCGCACTTGACAAAGTTTGTGCTGCCAATTTTGAAAATGATCCCGCACTTGACAAATTTTGTGCTGCCAATTTTGGAAATTAGCCCGCACTTGACATAAAAATGGGCAGCACAAGCATAAAAAAGAGCCACACTTTATATATAAATGAGCCGCACTTGATCCAGAAATTTATTATATAACTGATATCCCTGCTACATATATTATACAATCAGACCACGCCCACTAGTTAACCACCATACATCACATAAAAAAAATATCCAATTATATAGATAATTAAATTGAATTGTACATAATTATGAATATAAAATTGATTACATTACAATCCTATGAAAAACTAGCATCCATAATCTAAGATTCACTACAAGAAAATATCAAAGACGAAATGGTAATGAAGTTTGCCAACTTTTCTCGAAATTCATTTATCTACTCAATGGTAAAAGGCTTCTCCCTTGGATTGTTGAATACCTAAAGAAGATCGACAATCGAGAAAAAAAAATATGTTAGTTATATTATAAATATTGTATGGTACATTAAAATAAGACATAATTTGCTCACAACAATGAAATAATGAACCTTATAATAATAAAAATGTCTTATGTCTCTCCTAACTTTCAACCAATGAACCTAAATAAGTATTTTAAACCTTTTGGATGTTTAATATACTTAGTTTTATGTTTCAAACACTCATTCTCACCTACTTTGTTTATGTTACGCACATTTAAGGCTCGTTTGTTCATTATTGTTCAAATTTTGACTAAAATGGCTTATTTCGCTCCTAACTTTGAACTAATGAACTTAAATAAGTATTTGAAAGCATTTACATTTCATTAGACTTAGTATAATATTTCATAGACTTATTCTCACCTACTTTGTGTTAGGTTATGATACATATAAATGAATATAAATCATGCGCAAAAACCATAAAAGTCAGGATTCCAAATTAATTGCCACATAACAATTAGAATAATTTAGGGATGCATACTCTTTGTAGTGTGCCCTCCCTTGATGCACCCGAACCGAACAAGAACAAGTCTTTAGGACTCCAAGTGTCGTCCCTCCGTAGAAAGTCCACAGCACGTCCGGATCCGCCATAGGTTTGACTAACTAGAATCGCCCCAAAGGTACTATGATTTTCGGCTATTATGAGGCAAATAGATGACTGAATTTTATGCCTAAAATTCTCTTAAATACTTAGAAGACTCGTTATAAATTGTGAGCCTTAATCACCTATTTATAGGGTATGGAAAAGGTATTGGAATCCTACTAGGAAACGAATTAATTAACATGAATTTAATTTAAACTCTATTAATTAATTTATCTAGTAGAAATAGGAATTTAATCTTTAAACAAATCCTACACTTAGGTTTCGTACGCAAGCACAAACACACACACGAGCATGACCCGCATGCGCGCAGGCCATGCCCGCGCAAAAAGCCCATGAAGCTGCCGCAGCCTAGGCGCGCGCTGGGCCTGCCTTGCGCTGGGCCTGGCGTGGCCTTGGGCTGTTTGTGAGGCGCGCCACGCTTGCTGGACGTGGGCCTGGCTTCGCGCTGGGCCTTCGTCTAGCAAGCTCGTCCGATGCTAATTCGTACGACGCGCTTCCGATTAATTTCCCGATTCTGAAATTCATTTCCGATACGAACAATATTTAACATTTCCGATTCCGGAATTTAATTTCCGTTTCGAACGAATATTTAATATTTCCGTTTCCGGAATTATTTTCCGATTCCGATAATATTTTCGATTCCGACAATATTTCCGTTTCCGGCAATATTTCAGATTCCGGCAATATTTTCATTTCCGATAATATTTTTCGATACGTACCATGTTTCCGTTTCCGGCAACATCTACGACTTGGATAATATTTATATTTCCGATACGATCCATATTTCCGTTTCCGGCAATATCATCGTTTCCGGAGTATTCATTTATTTGCCTTTGACGATCTCAGCTCCCACTGAAACCAAGATCCGTCGATTCCGAATATTCATAGATGGAGTATTTAATGCCATTAAATACTTGATCCGTTTAAGTACTATTTGTGTGACCCTACGGGTTCAGTCAAGAGTAAGCTGTGGATTAATATCATTAATCCACTTGAACTGAAGTGGCCTCTAGCTAGGCATGCAGTTCACTTGATCTCACTGAATTATTAACTTGTATAATTAATACTGAACCGCATTTATTAGACTTACTATTAAATGCATACTTGGACCAAGGGTATTATTTCCTTCAGTCTCCCACTTTTCCTTAGGGACAAGTGTGCAATTCCTAATTCCTTTGTCACTCGATGCTTGCTCTTGAACATAAGGTAAGAGTTGTCATCCTTATTATGTCCAGAGGTGTTTCTCGGTTTCAGAGTTCAACTGATCAAATAAACAGATAATCATTGCCTATGATTCATCTGAGCACGACCATGCATTTTACAGTTTCTAGCTCTCCGAGTGGACTTGTACAACTTTCAGCATCTTATCCCAATTTATGGGAGGACAATCCCAATCTTGCGATCTTGAGATTAGACTTCGTTTGATAGGTGATTACCCGAGCGTTGCCTTTATAGCCTCCTTTTACGGTGCGACGGTTGACAACGTCAAAGTAAGCAGTTCTCAAACAAGTAATCTCAAATCACTCAGGTATTGAGGATTAGTGTCTAATAATTTTAATGAAATTTACTTATGACAGATTTTCATCTCTTACAATAAAGTTTCATAGGTCTGTCCGATACTAGTCTTCCCAAAATAAGTATCTATGCAAATGATTGGGACATTGCCATGTCCACATAGTTCAAGAAACAGAACTACTAGTCATCTTGCATTCCACTCGTCTAGCATTTTCTCTGCGTCCATCTTTATAGAAAACTGCGACCAGGGACCATTTTCAACTTCTGACATTCAAGTTCACTTGATAGACATTTCTTAGTCACAGGACTGGTCCTGACAGTCTATCTTGAATATATCGTCAAATTGAAGGGACTCATCATTTAATACTAAACCAAGATTAAATGGAATATGAAAATACATTTCATATATGATAAATGTTCAACCCCATTATTTTACAACCATGGGTCTTTAACCCATCTTTAAAACAATTCATGGAATTCAAAGCTATGCTTGATTTCCAGTGCCACAATGTGAGTGTTGTAGCTCACTTGTTGCATACGTTTAGTTATCATGCTTTGCCAATCTTAATATCCTTTTCATCGAATGTTCTTCGAGATAGATGATAAGATATTTTGAGTTTGTTTATTTTGTGATCTAGTCTTTCTTTCTACAATAGTGGTTCTACGCATTTTGCAATGAAGAACCATTAAGCTAGCAGACAAGTGATCCACCCAAGTTCAGAGAAGAGCTCCTTTACATAAACAACCATGTTTTATTGCTTCTTAGGCAATAAGTACTTTTACTTCAACTATGTAGGTTGCTAGTGATGCTTGTTTGGATGTACTTATCCAAGCAGTTCATAGATATGTGGAAGACTTTCCATTTGTACCTTAGAACATAGAAATTAATATTTAATTTCCCACGCAACAACTCATGATCTTTAATCCATGTTGCCATTTCAAAACACGATGCATATAGCTCGTTCTTGCCAATTGTTAACTCCAAAGGGATCTTGCTTGATCCTTTGCCAGTTTTTATGCATGTAGCATCAATATTTAGCATATCTTTATTTCCTTGAATCAAGAACTATTCCTATGTACCTTTTCAAGTACCATAAGTTTTTCTTGATCTCAATCTAGTTGATCTTCACTTAGATCAATAGAGATTGGTATATGTTCATCATGCCTAAAGTCATACGATACGTTTTTGGCGATCCTCATATTATATCATACATGATAAATTCTTTTGCAGAATAATTCCCAATTGAATTCTATTCATGTAACTTTAGCTCATTCAATTTCAGTAGACACTGAATCTAGCTAAATTCTTTGACCTATGATATAGGTTAAGAATTTGATGTTTAAATTAGTAAATTCTTATACAGAGTTCAAACATTCTTTACTTAGATTTATTCATATGGGTCGAATATCTCCAATGGAGTCTTTCGTGTTTGATTTAGTAAATTGCCATTACTTAATCCAAAACAATATTCTAAGATCTTTGTAAATAGATCTTAATACCCAGTATGCACTAAGTTTCGCCTTGGTCCGTCATTGATAAATAATTTTCAAATCTAAGTCATTAGCATTTGAATGTTATTTCACAATAGAGAGATATGTGTGTGATACACATAGGACCTATTAAGTTTTACGTACTTCCACTAAACTTCTTATATATCTATAAGAATCATGTACATTTTATGAAACTAAAATACTTATTAACTTCACTAAAATATGGTTTAATTCCCAATTGCTTGCTTAAATCTGTACTTAGATTTCATAAGCTAGCTTTCCTTTTCAAGCATTTATTTGGATCCACAAATCCTATGACATACCATGTACATATTTTCTTCCAACATTTGATTGAGGAAGATGTTTTGTCATCCAATTGCCATATGTACCAATATGCAATTATTGCTTGATTTATAGACTTGAGCATTATGATTTTGCATGAGGTTTCAACACAATCCACACCGTGAATTTGCTTGTAACCTTTAGCAACTAATCTAGCTTTGTGTGTGAACACAATTACATGTTTGATGGTTTTTATCCTTAAAACAAACTTGCAACCAATAGGTGTGAAAATATTCTTGCAAATCAACAAAATGTCAATTTTGTCATCAAAACATTGAGTATGTTTTATGGCCTTTAACCAATTAAACATTAAGTCTATATATGGCCTCTAACCATTTTAGGGAATCTAGGTTTTGTCATAGCTTTCTTACGAGTCACAAACTCATTAATCTACATGATAATAGTTTGACTGCAAGTTGTAGGTTTCTTTACTATCTAATAGAAGAATCGCATAGCTTCAGTGACCTGAACTCCATGTTTCTTCACTATCTAATAGAAGAATCTCATAGTTTCAGTGACTTGAACTCTATGCCTACTTGGGCATAGAACATCAAACAAATAGAATATCAACAGACACTTTGAATGTCCTTTGAATATACTGTTCTCCTTGAAGCACTTGTAAAGTCTTCTAAGAGATGTCTATTCTTTAAAGCCACCTCTAAAGTCCTTAAAGAATAAGTGTTCGGATTTTCTGAAGAACTTCGAAAAGCCTTCGGAATGTCCGTTTATGTTTGTTGTTCGCCTCGAAGACTTTCGAGGTCTATTTTCTCCCACTTGTCATTTTGGAAACGAATCTCCAAAAGGACATTATTTCGAGCAAACAAACATTATGTTCTCAAAAGTTCGTGGTAGAAACAATACCCTTGTGTCTCATTTGAATAAATTACAATGAAACATATATTTAATCTTGGGCCTTAGTTTGTTGAATAACAAACACTAAGCTCCCACTGAGTTTAGGAACTCTTTAGATATATATTATGAAAAGATATTCTGAAATTACTTTTCAATAGCTTTGACGAATTTGGTTTAGTTTGGTGGTAGTTGAGCATTTTGTTTAGAAATTATAGGAAAAATCTTTATGATTCATCATTGATCGAATCAAGTACTAATTGACTTCAATCATTCCAACGTAGATATGCCATATCTTATGGAGCTAGATCGTGAAATTACAACACACAATTATTGATGATCATTCTTGACTTAAGTAATCATCAACATGATCTAACCTAGATCTTTATGATTTCTTGCCAAGTGGGTTTTATACTTCTGAATCTTTGAACTAGCCAAACAGATTCAAATTTATATAACATTTGAGTAAATAAACCTATATTCACTCAAGTCCATGTGAAATAATAAAGTCATAAAATATTTCTTTAGTTTTGAATTCTATTGTCTAGGCGTTCTAACAATAGTTCATATTCTTTGTTACTTTCAACAAGTAAGACTAGCTTGTCTTGAATTGATCTAGAAATCAATCAACTTTCAAAAGTCCATCAAAATAGAGTTTATGGATGTTAACTTGTTGATATGGTCTGAGCAACAATGCCAAAGATTAGTGGAACTCAAATCAAGGGGTTGATTTGAACCTAGTAAAGTTCTTATTGTTAAAGAGTTGTCTGTTTTAATCAAGCATATTGACTCAACCCGTAAATGACCATTTCATTCAAATAAACAAACAAAAAAACATAGTTTTTGTTTTTATTGAATGTGAGTCTTTCTGTGTTTAAAATCAGAAAGTTAGGTATGCTGATTATGGAACGAAATAGCCATTAAGTTCCAGCCTTTGAAAGGACTTAAAACAAACTAGATGACCCTACAACTAATGTAGCATTGCCATGCTTCATTTCCCACTTGTAGGTCATTAGTGTAGCCTATCTTCCATTGTTTGAGTTATTACCGAAGTAAGAACCTCAAGAGGTATATGATACCAAGGAAGTTTGATTGCTAGGTCACTTTTCTTTAAACATAAACTTTTAGGTAGAAACAGAATTGTAGATTCCTTTCACTTGTTCCTTGTTTTTCCTATTTCTTGTACCCTTTCTTATAGTCTTAAGAGTTGAATTCTTTAGTGTTGACTTTTATATATACTTTGTTTAGACATGTCCAATGGTACTCTAACAAAGTTCTTACCATTTATGTTGAATATTATGTTTCAACTAGATGATCTTACCAGAAGCTTCTAAAGTTCTCTAAGCATCGATCTATTCGAATGTCTAGGGACTAGACTCATTCGTGAATTAAATGGAAAAAGATATTAGGTTGTTAACCATTGGTAAAGCTGAACGTTTAAACTCAATGCTTTATGATCTCAAAACTACATTGTATTTTAAATTCACAAGCACCAATAGATTTGCCGTTCGACTTTGATACTCGAAACAACCATAAAAGTCTCTATAAGAAACACACGTTTTAAATTGCTCACTTTCTCTCATTTCCGTGAATCGTTCTTGGATTCACTATCAATCGAGGAAATTTACTGTTACGTTTCTAAAAGGATTTTACTACAGTGCAAGATATATAATTATTAACAATAATTAAAACATACATTGAAGCATGCAAAGTCTAAACGTTTATCATGAGTAATAACTTGAAAATTAAAGCAATCATGCAATTTAAACAAGTCATTAGCATTTTATTCGAGTTTATTGTTCCGGCAGGTGTGAATAAAATGAATCCAAGATCCTAAAATCATCGAAGAATTAAGCACATTATGTATTTAGACTCAATTCTAAAATATTTTAGGTAAGCAAAGCCTTTGCTAATAGTCTAGAAACTACTCTTGGTTAATAGATACGTCTAAGAACTTATTAGGTAAACCTATCGATTTTGCCACGACATAAAAGGACTCCTTACTTATATCGTTGAGTTTCACCCAAACTAACATGTACTCACAATTATTTGTGTATCTTACCCCTTTAGAATCAATAAGTAACACCTCGCTATGGCGGAAAACTATTACTAAGATTGATGTAAAGGTTATCCAAGTAAGTGTTATTTTGGCATGGCACCTTTTAACTCAATTTTAAAGTTTGGAACTTAAGGCTCTTACTATGTTGGTTAGATTTTAAGTGAACTAAAATCCTTAATCATGCAACATAATCAAGCCATAATCTCATGCATAATTAAGACATATTTAAAGCAATAAATAACTTAAAACATGCATAAGATATAAATGTGATCTAGTATGGCCCGACTTCATCTTGAAGCTTCAACTTCAAAGTCCGTCTTGAAAATGGATTGGAAACTCCGTCTTGAATTTCACCATGGGAGGCGCCATTTTCTTCAAATCGGATCAACTATAATTTAAACTAATTACAGCTATTTGATGGTACGCAGACCATATTTAAATTGAAAACACTTTGGTGCATCAGACCAATATTACATTCAAATTAATGGTACGCAGACCATATGTACTATCCTATTTGGGCCATACTAGTCACTTTCAATAACCTTTAAAATAGTACATATACAATATATACCATTCACCCATTCATTATCATGAATGGCCCACATAGCTGGTTAGTAGAACATATCATGCATCATATAAACATTTGCAGCAATTAATCAAGGCTTCCAATAATCTACCAATTATTCAGTCCTTATTAATTCTAATCAAGTTGTTTTAATCTTAAAGGAATGTAGACCTAATCAAGAGTTTATGACTAAAAGGCTCCCACTTAAACCAATAAATTTACATGCTTTACTAATTTTAAACATAAAATTGTATTTCCTAGTCTAACCGGAAACATACAAATTTAATTAAAATTTAAAGCTCATATAAATTTATAATTGAATCCTTTAATTTATTTTCAGTTGAATTAATAAATGAATTTAAATTTATTCAAGATTTTATTTTAGTAAAATAATTAGTATAAATTAGAATTTATAATAATTAGATTATTCAAAATTAAATTCCGAGAAAACAATTTAAATTACGAATTTTAAAGTTAATTAAAATCGTTTCCGAACTGAAAATTCAAAATTAAATTCAAAACGCATCAATCGTAACACGAAGAGGCACTTGGGCTTGCGCCCAACCCCCATCGAGTCATGAGGCAGCTGCGCCCCATCGACTGATTGCTCGGCATGCACGAGCAGGCCACACGCATCGCAGCCATGCCAGGCCACGCTGCGCGCAGCCCGCATTGCTCAACGCTGCTGGTCTGCTCGCTGGGCGAGGCAGCGCGCGCTGTGGCGCAGCTCGCTTGCTGCCCACACGCGACTGCTCGCCTGGCACCCGTATTGCCCATCGCCCCATCGCCCATCGAGCCACACACGCCCAATCCCTTGCTTCGCGCGCGCGCCTCTTGCTTGTTGCTCGTTGCATTCGTACCGCATGGGCGACGAGCTCCTTTGCTCGCCGTCGCATGCCCGCACTATACAACACCCCTTAAGAGTAACACGTAGCGTCCTTTGCTTTGTGCGTGCAACAATTATGAGCGAATTTCATAAAAATTAAAACTTTTTAATTCAAATTTATTGACAAATTAATAAAACATATTAATTTCATAAATTTAGGGCGAAAAATCGAAAATTTATTAATCAATTAATTTCCGATTATCATGGATTCAAGTATAGGTCATAAAAATTTAAAATTTATCATAAATTAACAAGTTTTACGGTGGTTTTTAATTATAGATACCTAATTAAATCGACAATTAATTATGAAAATCAAATCAATTCTAAATTATTCGAATTTCAAAAAATTAATTACAGTTACAAATTAGGGTTGTATAATTAACAAGCTTAGGCATTCAAGTTTGTTAAACATATACCGCAGGTCAATCAAAAATTCAAGATTTAACAACAAGAAGCGCAAATATTTATTTTAACATCTTAAAATTACAAACTTTTGCCTTCGAAAAACTAAAACCTCCGAAAAGTCATAGTTAGGCTTCGAATTTGGGAATTCTGGGTTCGGCCGAAAAATAAATTAAATAATCCTAGTAGGATACGATTTAATTAAACTTAGAATCCTACAAGGACTCTAATTAATTAAATAATCCTAATAGGAATAGGAGTTTAATCATACACCAAATCCTAATAGATTTAGGAATTGTGCATGGACACAAACACACACGCACGGAGCCACGAGGGCGCCCGCACGCGTGCGCTCGTCCCACGCAGCCCGCGCTGGGCAGCCTTGCCTTGGCGCGCTGGGCCTGCCTTGCGGTGGGCCTGGCGCTGCCTTGGGCTGGGCGTTGGCGCGCGTCCTTGCTTGCTGGGCGATGGCCTGGCTTCGTGCTGGGCCTTCGTCCGGCAGGCCTCGTCCGATGCTTATTCGTACGATACGCTTCCGATTAAATTCCCGGTTCCGGAATTCATTTCCGATATGAACAATATTTAATATTTCCGATTCCGGAATTAATTTCCGTTTCGAACAAATATTTAATATTTCCATTTCCGGAATTATTTTCCGATTCCGATAATATTTTCGATTCTGACAATATTTTCGTTTCCGGCAATATTTCCATTTCCGATAATATTTTTCGATACGTACCATGTTTCCGTTTACGGCAACATCTACGAATTGGATAATATTTATTTTTCCGATATGATCCATATTTCCGTTTCCGGCAATATCATCGTTTCCGGAGTATTCACTTGCTTGCTTGTGACGATCTTAGCTCCCACTGAAACCAAGATCCTTCGATTCCGAATATCCATAGATAGAGTATTTAATGCCATTAAATACTTGATCCGTTTACGTACTACTTGTGTGACCCTACGGGTTCAGTCAAGAGTAAGCTGTGGATTAATATCATTAATTCCACTTGAACTGAAGCGGCCTCTAGCTAGGCATTCAGCTCACTCGATCTCACTGAATTATTAACTTGTTAATTAATACTGAACCGCATTTATTAGAATTAACATTGAATGCATACTTGGACCAAGGGAATTATTTCCTTCAGTCTCCCACTTGTCCTTAGGGACAAGTGTGCATTTCCTAATTCCCTTGTCGCTCGATGCTTGCTCTTGAACATAAGGTAAGAGTTGTCATCCTTATTATGTCCAGAGGTGTTTCTCGGTTTCAGAGTTCAACTGATCCAATAAGCAGATAATCATAGCCTATGATTCATCTGAGCACGGCCATGCATTTCACAGTTTCTAGCTCTCCGAGTGGCCTTGTACAACTTTTAAGCATCTCATCCCGATTTATGGGAGGACAATCCCAATCTTGCGATCTTGAGATTAGACTTCGTTTGATAGGTGATTACCTGAGCGTTGCCTTTATAGCCTCATTTTACGGTGCGACGGTTGGTCAACGTCAAAGCAACCAGTTCTCAAACAAGTAATCTCAAATCACTCGGGTATTGAGGATTTAGTGTCTAATAATTTTAATGAAATTTACTTATGACAGATTTTCATCTCTTACAGTAAAGTTTCATAGGTCTGTCCGATACTAGTCTTCCCAAAGTAAGTATCTATGCAAATGATTATGACATTGCCATGTCCACATAGTTCAAGAAACAGAACTACTAGTCATCTTGCATTCTAGTCGTCTAACGTTTTCTATGCGTCCAATTTTATAGAAAACTCCGACCAGGGACCATTTTCAATTTTTGACATTCAAGTTCACTTGATAGACATTTCTTAGTCACAGGACTGGTCCTGACAGTCTATCTTGAATATATCGTCAAATTGAAGGGACTCTTCATTTAATAAACCACAAATTAAATGGAAAAATGAATTCTATTCATTTATTGTGAATGATTAACCAATAATGTTTTACAAAGATTTAAACTCTAAAACTTTAAAACATTAAATAAGGACATCAAAGCCATTCTCCAATATGCTTGATTCCCATAGCTGTAGTGTGCGAGTTGTGCTTCGCCTGCGGCAGAGGTTTAGTCAATGGATCTGATATGTTGTCATCAGTTCCAATCTTGCTTATCTCGACTTCTTTTCTTTCAACGAACTCTCGTAGAAGGTGAAATCTATGAAGTACATGCTTGACTCTTTGGTGGTGTCTAGGCTCCTTTGCCTGTGAGATAGCTCCGTTGTTATCATAATACAGGGCTATTGGTCCTTTAATGGAGGGGACTACACCTAGTTCACCTATGAACTTCCTTAGCCATATAGCTTCCTTTGCTGCTTCATGTGCAACAATGTACTCCGCTTCAGTTGTAGAATCCACAATGGTGCTTTGCTTAGCACTTCTCCAGCTTACTGCACCTCCGTTGAGGCAGAAGACAAACCCAGACTGTGATATGAAATCATCTTTGTCGGTTTGGAAACTTACGTCCGTATAGCCTTTAACAATTAATTCATCATCTCCACCATAGACCAGGAAGTCATCTTTGTGCCTTTTCAGGTACTTCAGAATATTCTTGGCAGCAGTCCAATGTGCCTCTCCTGGGTCTGACTGGTATCTGCTCGTAGCACTGAGTGCGTACGCAACATCCGGGCGTGTACATATCATAGCATACATTATTGAACCAATCAATGATGCATATGGAATCCCATTCATTCGTCTACGCTCATCAAGTGTTTTTGGGCACTAAGTCTTGCTTAGAGTTATTCCATGAGACATGGGTAGGTAACCTCGCTTGGAGTCTGCCATCTTGAACCTATCAAGCACCTTATTGATATAAGTGCTTTGACTAAGTCCAATCATCTTTTTAGATCTATCTCTGTAAATCTTGATGCCCAATATGTACTGTGCTTCTCCTAGATCCTTCATCGAAAAACATTTCCCAAGCCAAATCTTGACAGAGTTCAACATAGGAATGTCATTTCCGATAAGTAATATGTCGTCGACATATAATACTAGGAAAGCAATTTTGCTCCCACTGACCTTCTTGTATACACAAGATTCGTCTGTGTTCTTGATGAAACCAAAGTCACTGACTGCTTCATCAAAACGTATATTCCAGCTCCTGGATGCCTGCTTCAATCCGTAGATTGATTTCTTTAGCTTGCATACCTTTTTAGCATTCTTTGGATCCTCAAAACCTTCAGGCTGTGTCATGAACACAGTTTCTGTTAAAACGCCGTTTAAGAAAGCGGTTTTGACATCCATCTGCCATATTTCGTAATCGTAATATGCAGCGATTGCTAACATTATTCGAAAGACTTTAGCATTGCCACTGGTGAAAAGGTTTCATCGTAATCCACACCGTGGACTTGCCTGTAACCTTTTGTAACCAATCTAGCTTTGAAAACTTCAAGTTTTCCATCCTTGTCCTTTTTCAGTTTGAAAACCCATTTGCTTCCAATGGCTTGGTAGCCATCTGGCAAATCGACCAAATCCCATACTTGGTTTTCAGACATGGAGTCTAATTCAGATTGCATGGCTTCTTGCCATTGCTTGGAGTTAGGGCTCGTCATAGCTTGTTTGTAAGTCGCAGGTTCATCACTTTCAAGTAATAGAACGTCATAGCTCTCGTTCGTCAAAATACCTAAGTACCTTTCCGGTTGAGATCTATATCTTTGCGATCTACGCGGGGTAACATTTCTAGATTGACCATGATTCTCACCAGATTCTTCTAAAGATCTATGAGTTTCATCCTGAATGTCATCTTGAGCATTCTCTAGAGTTTGTTGTTCGACTCGAATTTCTTCGAGGTCTACTTTTCTGCCACTTGTCATTTTGGAAATGTGTTCTTTCTCCAAAAAGACACCATCTCGAGCAACAAACACCTTGTTCTCGGATGTATTGTAGAAGTAATACCCCTTTGTTTCCTTTGGATAGCCCACAAGGATACATTTGTCAGATTTCGGATAAGTTTGTCTGAATTTAATCGTTTGTCGTATACTTCACATCCCCAAATCTTAAGAAAAGACACATTTGGAGGGTTTCCAAACCATAACTCATATGGAGTCTTTTCGACAGCTTTAGACGGAGCTCTATTTATAGTGAGTGCAGCTGTATTTAGTGCATGTCCCCAAAATTCTATTGGAAGTTCGGCCTGACCCATCATTGACCTGAACATGTCTAGCAAGGTTCTGTTCCTCCGTTCCGACACACCATTCCATTGTGGTGTTCCAGGAGGGGTCAATTCTGATAGAATTCCACATTCTTTCAGATGGTCATCAAATTCATAGCTCAGATATTCACGGCCTCTATCAGACCGCAGTGCCTTAATCTTTTTGCCTAATTGATTCTCTACTTCACTATGAAATTCCTTGAATTTGTCAAAGGATTCAGACTTATGCTTCATTAGGTAGACATAACCATATCTACTGAAGTCATCAGTGAAAGTGATAAAGTAGCTGAAACCACCTCTAGCATTTGTACTCATTGGTCCACATACATCTGTATGGATTAAACCCAATAGTTCAGTTGCTCTTTCTCCAACTTTAGAGAAAGGTTGCTTTGTCATTTTGCCAAGTAAACATGATTCGGATTTACCATAATCCTCTAAGTCAAATGGTTCAAGAATTCCTTCCTTTTGAAGTCTTTCTAAGCGTTTCAAGTTTATATGGCCTAATCGACAATGCCACAGATAGGTGAGATCTGAATCATCCTTTTTGGCCTTTTTGGTATTTATGTTATAAACTTGTTTGTCGTGATCTAATAAATAAAGTCCATTGACTAATCTAGCAGATCCATAAAACATCTCTTTAAAATAAAACGAACAACTATTGTCTTTTATTAAAAAGGAAAATCCCTTAGCATCTAAGCAAGAAACCGAAATGATATTTTTAGTAATACTTGGAACATGGAAACATTCTTCCAGTTCCAAAACTAGCCCAGAGGGCAACGACAAATAATAAGTTCCTACAACTAATGCAGCAATCCGTGCTCCATTTCCCACTCGTAGGTCGACTTCACCCTTGCTTAACTTTCTACTTCTTCTTAGTCCCTGTGGATTGGAACATAAGTGTGAGCCACAACCTGTATCTAATACCCAAGAAGTTGAATTAGCAAGTATACAGTCTATAACGAAAATACCTGAAGATGGAACGACTGTTCCGTTCTTCTGATCTTCCTTTAGCTTCAAGCAATCTCTCTTCCAATGCCCCTTCTTCTTGCAGTAGAAGCATTCGGATTCAGAAGTGGGTTGACTGACCTTCCTCTTTTTCAGACTTGGCGCCAGTTTGCTTAGTTGGGCTGGCCTTGTTGCCACCTTTCTTAGCATTCCTCTTCTTTCCAGATTTCTTGAACTTGCCCCCACGCACCATAAGCACATCTTGCTTATCACTTTTGAGCGTCTTTTCAGCGGTCTTCAGCATACCGTGAAGCTCAGTGAGCGTTTTGTCCAGACTATTCATACTGTAGTTCAGTTTGAACTGATCATACCCGTTATGAAGAGAATGGAGGATGGTGTCTACAGCCATTTCCTGAGAAAATTGCTGATCCAGCCGACTCATATTCTTAATGAGTCCAATCATTTTGAGAACATGTGGACTTACGGGCTCGCCTTTCTTAAGCTTGGTCTTAAGAATTTACCTATGAGTCTCGAATCTTTCGACTCGAGCCAGATCTTGGAACATGTTCTTTAACTCACTGATG
This sequence comes from Spinacia oleracea, assembly GCF_020520425.1. Lineage (NCBI taxonomy): Eukaryota > Viridiplantae > Streptophyta > Magnoliopsida > Caryophyllales > Amaranthaceae > Spinacia > Spinacia oleracea. The sequence continues at coordinate 7,392,831 of NC_079488.1, read as the reverse complement.
ATAGTGAAAGCATCTGAGTTGATGAATGTTTTCTGCAGATCTGCACTCATGGTGGCGAGCATTAGACATTTCACATCCTTGTTGGCATCAATCCAACGATTGAGGGCTGCCTGAGTGACCCCGTCGCCTGCGGCTTCGGAAATCGCCTCTTCCAGGACATACTCCTTTTCTTCCTGCATAAGAACTATTTGCAAGTTCCTTTTCCAGTCAAGGAAGTTTTTCCCGCTCAACTTTTCCTTTTCGAGAATTGATCGAATGTTGAATGAATTGTTGTTTGCCATAATTAAAACTACAATTGAAAAGAATAAACAAATAATTAACCATTCACAGTTTCTCTTAATAAACTTAAATTCTAGCATACATGCATAATTCAATGCTCATTAAGCATTTTATTCAAGTTATGTGTTCCGGCAGGTGTGAATAAAATGATTCCAAGATCCTAAAATCATTGAAGAATTAAGCACAGTTTGTCGACTCAATCCTAAAACATCTTAGGTAAGCAAAAACCTTTTGCTAATAGTCTAGAAACTATTCTTGGTTGATAGGCACGTCTAAGAACTTATTAGGTAAACCTATCGATTTTGCCACGACATAAAAGGACTCCTTACTTATATCGTTGAGTTTCACCAAAACTAACATGTACTCACAATTATTTGTGTACCTTGCCCCTTTAGGACCAATAAGTAACACCTCGCTGAGCGAAAACTATTACTAGATTGATGTAAAGGATATCCAAGTAAGTGTATATTTTGGCATGGCACCTTTTAACTCAATTTTAAAGTTTGGAACTTAAGGCTCATACTATGTTGGTTAGATTTTAAGTGAACTAAAATCCTTAATCATGCAACATAATCAAGCCACAATCTCATGCATAATTAAGACATATTTAAAGCAATAAATAACTTAAAGCATGCATAAGATAAATGTGATCTAGTATGGCCCGACTTCATCTTGAAGCTTCAACTTCAAAGTCCGTCTCGAAAATCTCCGTGGGAGGCACCATTTTCTTCAAATAGGATAAGCTATAATTAAACTAATTACAACTATTTGATGGTACGCATACCATATTTGAATTGAAAAACAATTTTGGTACTTTAGACCAATTACATTCAAATTAATGGTACGCAGACCATATTTTCTATCCTATTTGGGCCATACTAGTCACTTCATAACCTGCAAAACAGTACATATACAATATATACCATTCACACATTCATTATCATGAATGGCCCACATAGCTGGTTAGTAAAACACGTTATGCATCACATAAATATTTGCAGCAATTAATCAAGGGCACCAATAATCTACAAATTATTCAGTCCTTATTAATTCTAATCAAGTTGTTTTAACCTTAAGGATTTGTAGACCTAATCAAGAGTTTATGACTAAAAGGGCTCCCACTTAAACCAATAAATTCATATGCTTAACTAATTTTAAAAATGTATTTCTAGTCTAACCGGAAACATACAAATTTAATTAAAATTTAAAGCTCATATAAATTTATAATTGAATCCGCTTATTTAATTTATTTTTCAGTCGTATTTAAATTAATTCATGATTTTAATTTTAGTAAAATAATTAGAATAAATGAAATTTATTATAATTATAATATTCAAAATTAAAATCCAAGAAAACAATTTAAATTATTAATTTTAAAATTAATTAAAATTACGTAAACTGAAAATTTCAAATTAAAATTTTAAAACTCGACAATCGTGACATGACGAGCACTTGGGCTTGCGCCCAAGCCCCGTCGAGTGCACGACCCATCGAAGTCCATGGCACAACGTCGCAGCAGCCACGCGCAAGGCAGCAAGACAAGCCACGCTTGCGCGCAGCCTGCCTGCCCATAGCATCGCAGCAGCTACGATGCTCCTCGCTCGCTCGCTCGCTCGCTCGAGGCCACGCGTTGTGGTACGCAGAGCAGCGATCGCTGGGCGACCAGCTCTCGCTCGCTCGCGCGCCCACAGCGTGCCATGGCTTCGCCCATCGCCCATTGCGCACAGCACTCGACACAAGGCAGGGCTGCTGCCTTGTGCTCGCGCGCCATCGCCTTGCTCGCTGCATTCGTACCGCGTGGGCGACGAGCTCCCTTGCTCGTCGTCGCACGCCCGCACTATACAACACCCCTTAAGGGTAACACGTAGCGTCCATTGCTTTGTGCGTGCAAGTTATATGAGCGAATCGCATAAAAATTAAAATTTTATTTTCAAAATTAATGACAAATTAATAAATCATATTAATTTCATAATTTTAAGGCGAAAAATCGAAAATTAATTAATTAATTGATTTCCGATTAACATGGATTCAAGTTTAGGTCATAAAAATTTAAAATTTAATATAAATTTACAATTTTTATGGTGGTTTTGAATCATAGGTATCTAATTAAATTATTAACTAATTATGAAAATCAAATTAATTCTAAATTATTCCAATTTTCAACAAATTAATCATAATTACAAATTAGATTGCATAATTAACAAGGTTAGGCATTCAAACTAGTTAAACATAAACAGTAGGTCAATCAAAAATTCAAGATTTATCAACAAGAATCGTAAATATTTAATTTAACATCTTTAATTTACGAAATTTTGCGTTCGAAAAACTAAAACCTCCTAAAAGTCATAGTTAAGCTTCGAATTTGAGACTTCTGGGTTCGGCCGAAAAATACTAATTTTGTCAAAAATTTAGAATGCCTTTTACATGCGGAATTGACACAAAAATCAATCGATTTGGATGAGTAACGAAGAAACTGCCGAAAAACTGCGTACATATAATTAAAAAAACGCAATTTGCAATTAATTAACAATTACGAAAATTAATCACCCATTTTAATTCTTGCAAATTTGTAATATTTAACCATGTTTATGCAATTTAGATTATGAAAATAATAAGAGGCTCTGATACCACTGTTAGGTTATGATACATATGACAATACATAAATCATGCGGAAAAACCATAAAGCCAGGAAAGCATATTATTTACACATAATCATTTAGCATAGTATAGATGCATACACTTTGTAGCGTGCCTTCCCTAGCTGCGCCCGAACCGAACAAGAACACGTCTTTAGGACTCCAAGTGTCGTCCCTCCGTAGATAGTCCACAGTACGTCCGGATCCGCCTCAAGATTGACCAACTAGAATCGCCCTTAAGGTGCTTAGGAATTTTCGGCTATTATTGTGCAAGAGTGTGGCTGAATTTTCTTTCAAAACTTACCCTTTTGAATACTTCATTCGTGTCCATAAATTATGACCCTAGGCCCTTATTTATAGAGGTTTGGAAAGGGAATTGGAATCCTAGTAGGATACGATTTAATTAAACTTAGAATCCTACAAGGACTCTAATTAATTAAATAATCCTAATAGGAATAGGAGTTTAATCATACACTAAATCCTAATAGATTTAAGAATTGTGCATGGACACAAACACACACGCACAGAGCCACGAGGGCGCCCGCACGCGTGCGCTCGGCCCATGCAGCCCGCGCTGGGCAGCCTTGCCTTGGCGCGCTGGGCCTGCCTTGCGGTGGGCCTGGCGCTGCCTTGGGCTGGGCGTTGGCGCGCGTCCTTGCTTGCTGGGCGATGGCCTGGCTTCGTGCTGGGCCTTCGTTCGGCAGGCCTCGTCCGATGCTTATTCGTACGATACGCTTCCGATTAAATTCCCGGTTCCGGAATTCATTTCCGATACGAACAATATTTAATATTTCCGATTCCGGAATTAATTTCCGTTTCGAACAAATATTTAATATTTCCGTTTCCGGAATTATTTTCCGATTCCGATAATATTTCCGATTCTGACAATATTTCCGTTTCCGGCAATATTTCCATTTCCGATAATATTTTCCGATACATACCATGTTTCCGTTTCCGGCAACATCTACGACGTGGATAATATTTATTTTTCCGATACGATCCATATTTCCGTTTCCGGCAATATCATCGTTTCCGGAGTATTCACTTGCTTGCTTGTGACGATCTTAGCTCCCACTGAAACCAAGATCCTTCGATTCCGAATATCCATAGATAGAGTATTTAATGCCATTAAATACTTGATCCGTTTACGTACTATTTGTGTGACCCTACGGGTTCAGTCAAGAGTAAGCTGTGGATTAATATCGTTAATTCCACTTGAACTGAAGCGGCCTCTAGCTAGGCATTCAGCTCACTTGATCTCACTGAATTATTAACTTGTTAATTAATACTGAACCGCATTTATTAGACTTAACATTGAATGCATACTTGGACCAAGGGCATTATTTCCTTTAATTATTAACTTGTATAATTAATATTGAACCGCATTTATTAGACTTACTATTAAATGCATACTTGGACCAAGGGCATTATTTCCTTCACTTTGGTCAACTTATACACATTTAAGGCTCGTTTGATCATGATAGGTCACATTTTGACTAAAATGGCTTATTTCGATTCCAACTTTCAACCAATCTTAACACCTTAAAGCTTTGAACTTCATCTACTATTCACCCAACAGTAGTTTTCCTTTCTTGCCCCCATTTTATGCTTTGTTTTTATTTTTGTCTTATTCTTAATAATAGTGCACATACCATCTTACCCTTTGATCATTTACCACTTCCACATTTCAGCTTCTTTTTTATGAGATTTTCCACTTCGTTCATTTGAGCCCTTCCTTCTTTTTCTTTACTTCCCCCTTCTACTCGAGCCCCCATATTCACCAAATAGTAGTTTTCCTTTCTTGCCCCTATTTTATGATTTGTTTTTATTTTTGTCTTATTCTTAATAATAGTGCACAAACCATCTTACCCTTTGATCATTTACCACTTCCACATTTCTGCTTCCTTTCTATGAGATTTTCCACCTCGTTCATTTGAGCCCTTCCTTCTTTTTCTTTACTTCCCCCCTTCTACTCAAGCCCCCATTTCCATGGCTACCTCTTCTCAAGCCTCCTACTTCTCTTCGACAACTTGCTCACCCCTTTCCATTTTCGCACCTGGGTTTCATCTCAACTCTTCGACAATTCCGATTCTCAATTGTTCGACTTAATCCAAAGGCTTTCAGGTATGTTCTCCTTATCTTCCCTTAATTTCTGATTTTTTACAATTTTCTAGGGCTATGTATTCAAAATTCCGTTTCTTTTGGGGGGTTTTAGGTTTCTTATCTTCCCCTAATTTCTAACTTTTTAGGATTTTCTAGGGCTATGCTTGAAATTTACCCCCGATTTTTTCAAATCGAAAGCCTAATTCGTCGACAAATCTAGGGTTTCAGACACCGGGTCCAATTTCTTCTGAAGAGAGTGAAAATCGTTGAGACGGCGCTGCCGCGATTCCAAGACCATCTGAAATTAGTGAGAGAATAAGCGGTTGAAGGCCTCTATAACACCTATGTATCTTCTTCTATGGCGCCATTGCTCAAATTTAACAAGTAATTTTCCCTTTTTTCGATATGTGTCTTTTACTGAATTATGTTTACGAGCTTCAATTTTATGTGGCTAAGTTTTAATTTGGGTCTGATGGTGGTTAATATAGTTGAACTAGAGCCTTGCTGATATCAAGTTCCAACCACGTTTGAGTTATGAAGCCTATATGGTTAGTATATTTTTGATATCTTATTCAATTATCGTCCTCATCTGGTTAACCCCATTGTTAAATTTATCTTCAAGGTTCCTGTATCTATTCATATGCCTTTTCTGTTTTAATTGAATCAATCTTAAGACACGTTTTACAATATTAGGTTGTTAGATGTTCATCATTCGTGTTAGTTATAGATTTTTGATATTATTAATTGAACATTAGGATTTATTGCTTTTTTTATTGAATTTAGTTTTTTAGAGATTGTTAATTCGTAGTATTCTTCTTGATGTTGATTGAGTTGTCTAATTTGTGATGCAATAGTGTCTTTAGTTCTATTTTCCTAATATTGTTTGTTTTGATTATGAAGTAGTGATGTTGAACAATGAATAGTAATTTAGACGAATTTCACATTGAAAATTTGGGTTAAGTATTATGGATTATAGGTTTATTGTTTTTTCTTCGTATTTGATGGAATTATTCAGGGTTATTGTGTTTGTAAGAATATGATTAGACTATTTGCTTAATAACCGACTGGTAGGAAATTCAGATGCCCAAGCACAAATCAAAGATGGTTTCATGTTTTTATATATATAAAAAAAGATGATTTCATGTTCCTCTAATTCATTTTCTTTTTGTTTTTAGTAATCCGGCCGACATCATTGAACTGTGAGGCATACCTTGCCATGTTGTCATTCAAGTCAGTGTGCTTTGCTAAAATCTTACTCATAACATGTCATAGGCAAACTATTATTTTTGTGGTTAATGGGATACGACTATGAACATGAAAACCGTGCATTATTTGCTAGGAACGACCGCGACTGAGAGTCGTCACAGATACCTCTTATTAATGTGTTTTTCAGTACAGTAGATCCTTCTTAAAGAGTCGTATGTATTCATAACTAATGTCTGGTTCTCCATTTTAGCAGTGGACTTCCAGTCGACATGTTTATTGCTTTGTTTGAGATGATGGGTCTGCAATGCTGATATTTGAAGGTCTTTCTGAGACTCCAAGTTCCTGAAGAAATGGGTGTCATTCTGTAAACGCTCAGTAATGATCCTAGAACACTAGAATTCTACTTCCAACAAAGATTGATTACTTACAAGACCATATTCAACCTTCTTTTGTCAAGGAACGCAGCTTAATGAAGGTAACTAATCATATATATTGTGCCATTTTAGATATTCCTGGCTAGACTCTAGCATGTTGCCTAGGTTGCTCATTCCAGATGAAGACGCACAAGACCTTTGATGATCTATAGTGTGTGGTTTTGCAATTCATATTGTCATTGCATGTTCATTCATCATCTGAATCTCATTCTTCTCTTTCTTTTTCATTTGGGAATCATCTAATGCTCAAAATGAATACAGATAATTAGGTACTCGAACTATGCTTTGAGTTGTATTGGAAATTGTCCATACTGGTCAACATATATCATGTTTGCTCACTTCTGTTAATAAAATTCTTGCTTTCGTTACATGATAGATGAGTAATCTCTTGCAAAGTATCTGACTTTCCTTGTTCATTTGAACAATTTCCACTGTCAGGTACACTGCTTTCATCCCTCTTTCCAGTGGGTGCCATTTATATCTCAGTATTGGCATTCCTTTTCCATGTAATTTTTGTTTTTATCATAATAAAATTTGTTTAATCCTTTCTGTGTTGTTGTTGCTCAGCTCATGCCTTAAGCTCGCGTAAAAGTCTGGAAATTCAATATTGTTGTAATACCTCGTATTTTTCTGTATTTATAAATATATTTTATTATATTTATAAAGCATTTTTATGATTTTTAGAATTTAAATCGCATTTAAATATTATTTAAATGTATTTTTAATTAATTAGAATATTTATTATTTTAATTAATTACAAAAAGAATTTTTTTATTTCACGTTGGGAATTTAATTGGGTTTCAAAAGCAAAACGATTTTTAATTAATCTAGCCCAATTCAATTCCAAGCTCAAGTCCAAACAAATTAAGCAAGCCCGTCTTATTTTTAATGAAGCCCGAAAGTGAATCCTAAAGCCTAGCCCATCTTGGAGTTTCCTAAGCCTATAAACATAGGTACTCACCCTCAAAATCCCTCACTATAATTCATTAAACCTAAAAGTAAAACCCTAACCCTAAATTCTTCTTTCTTTCGTCGAACTTATGTTTGGCCGTTTTTCTCCTACTTCCGTTCGTTTTCAGAAAAATGTTTCTTCTTCAAAGTTGTAGATCTCAAAGAGTTCTTGAACTTTGCCTCCAGAATCGATCAATTCCGAGTTATAGATTAGAAGTTATGTGCGTTCTAAATTCCTGCTGCAGTACTTCACTTTTTTCTCTCCTCTCTATTTTTCGTCCGTGCACAACCCAGCCCCGAGCCTTGCTCGTCGCTGCTGCCTTGTGTCGCTGCCCACACGCAACACAATTGTGTTGTGTGTGTTTTGTTGTTGTTGATTGTTCATACTCCGTATACTTTTAACCTTTTCCAAATTCCATTTTTTTTAATTATTAAATTATTATCATTGATTTGGATTATTTAAATTGTTTGGAACGGTTATGAACACCGTATTTAAGTATTGTCGTATTTAAATTAAAGAGATTGATTTTGATGATTGGAATTATTATTTTCAGATTTAAGGAATTAATAAAGTGTCAATTTTTGAAGTCAAAACATGGTTTTTATGATTGTTTAGTACTAGGGTTTTAATCCCAACTGTATAGGCAATTGATTTACATAATTTAATGATGATTTAAATTATGGGAATCAATCTTAATTTTCAGATTTAATATAAGGCCGTAAAGTGTTGATTTTTAATGATTTTAAAGCTAAAAAGTCAATGTTTTTATATTAGGACTTGAGTTGACTATTTGAGACTATTAAATTGACAAATAACGATTAATTTCTAATTAAACCAAGGGTTTTAGTTTCTTAAATAGTTGCTGGAAATTTAGTAAACATGATTAGTAATTAAGTTTCTCCTTTGTGTTTATAGGAGTTGATTTCTAGTGAGTCGTGATTCGCAAAGTGGCCCCCGTACTTAGGTATTCCAGTTACGTACAAGATTAGGGTGACCACCCATCCTTTGAGGACTTTATGAAGTGTATTGAATGCGAATCATGTGAACTTATATGTTGTTGTGAATTCATGTTTGATGATTGGGAATGAATATGTTATTATGAATTCATGTTTGATATTAAGAACGAGCATGTTATTATTATTATTGAATCTATGTGAACGAGAATGTTATTGAATTATGCTTTATAGATTCTATTGAACTATCATGTTATAGAATTTTATAATCATTGAATTATGTCAAGCATGTTGTTCAAATTGGTTTGCATGTATGATTATTGCGCATGCAAGTTGTTATTATTATTATGCTATAGTACAGGATGTCTAGCATAAATATTGAGCCAGTCGAATACTGCCAGTGAGCAATATATATTCTACCAAGGGGTAGAATATGTTAGAGAGTCTTTGTGAATTGAATTAAGGACAATTCGTGCTAAGGGCACACCCCGCTTGTTACTAGGCAATGTCGGGTTATCTCAAACTGTGGTTTTGAGAAGGAACAATGGGAGTAATTTCACTTGAGTCTATGTTTGATCACAAGTCCTAAAGAATTAAAATAATGAATAGTCATTGTTGAATTGTTTAATTGTTCAATTGTTTATACGTTGTGTCTTGAGTAGAGTCTTGAGTCGCCTTGAACATAATACATTAATTAACGTAAAGTGCAACCCAAAAGAGCTTCAAAACTCTTGGAACGTATATACCTTGAGTATGAACAATGGGGGGAGTCTTGCCGGAAAACTTGTACTCCTAGAATGATACAAGACGTTGTTTCATTCTTCTTTTATGCCGTTGTGCATTGGATCCTGTCGGTATGGCCCGACTGTCGGTAGTAGCCCGACTTATTTTGGTGTATGGTTGGCTCCCATCACCCTTTTCTTTCCTTTTGAGCATACTTTACTTTACCCGTTCGAAGCTACTTTTTATTAATCTGTGGGTCAAGAGTCGTGTCAAGTGTCGAGTCTTGTCTCCATGTTTGTTTGTTTATTACATGGCTTTTGCATGTGAATTATTTAAATTATCGAGTGAAGCATGTTAGGATAGAATGTTATTCTAGCTTGTTCGTACTCAGCTTTTGCTGACTTCGTGCTTCATGTCTTCTGGTCAGGGCCTTTGCCTTAATGACCCTATGACGATCCATCAATTGCATTTGAATTGTTGGGGAGTAGATTTTTAATAAAGCAGGTTTGTAGAGATAAATTGCGGGAGAAGTTATCATGGGATTCGAGTTGAGAGTTTAGTTCTTCCGTATTTATAAACTCTATTTTTATTTATAGTCATGACTAACACTATCTACAGTTAATGGATTTTTAAATGATTTAACACTTTGGATTTGGGCCTCAACGGTTCCAATTTGTTTTAATGACCATTAACTATTAATTTAATATTTTTGAAAAATAGTTAATTCCGCTGCGTAATTCTGGTAAATAGCCTTAGCCGTTATCACGGTGGCGGTAATATCTTGGTAATTCCTGTTTTTTTAAGTCGGAAGATGTTTTATAAAAAGCAAGGAATTATTAGGGTGTTACAAAGTGGTATTTGCAGAGCTCTAGTTTGAGAGCTGTTTGCATTAATTAATAGTGCAAAGTGGTAAATCCTTAAACTACGATTGCAGAACTTTAGGATTTTTTTTCGAAAATTATTTTCCTAAAGTCAAAACGTGTTTTTGAGTACTCAAAATTTTGAAAAGCCAAATACCAATTATTTTAAGTATTTGAAATTTATTGATTTTATTTCAAATTGTTCGAATTTATTAAATTCGAATGAATTCGAATTATATTTTCGAAATTCCGATTTTTTTTCTTTCTTTCGGAATTTCCGAATTTTTCAAAAAAAAAAAAAAATCGGTTTTTTCCGAATTTAAAAAAAATAAAAATATTTCCGAATTAATTAATTATTTATTTATTTATTTTCGGAAAATGATCGATTTAATTAATTAAATTATTCGGTTAATTAATTTCATTTTCGATTTAATTTTAATAATTCCGTGTATATTTGAAGTTATTTATTAAATTAATTTCGAAAATCATTCCTTTTTATAAGTGAGAAAGGGTAGATTAAGAAGGGCATTTAATTTAGGTTTGCATTAATTAAGTGCTATGTGTGAAGTATTTATTGTGCATGTATGTACTCAAGTTTGATCATGTTTTTTTTTGCTTTATGTGATTAATTGCATCATGATTCGTGATTAAGCATGTACTTGTGCATTGAAATTGTATGGCTCCACGAACTTAAACTGTTTTCTCTCCTTGGGGGTTGAATTTTGTTGGGAACACGATTAGTGAAACTCTTAAGTGTGTGTTTTTAGGACTTAAGAATGTTGCCTTCAAAGTTTTCCAATCTAAGACAGCTAGAGGAGCTTGATAGTGAGACACCACATTTGTATGTGAAGAAGATTGAGTTTGCATACAACTATTTTGCTACGTTTAAGAATACACCACATTTGAGGAGAAATTGATGTTATGCCTGAGATGATTGTATATTGTTTACCCCATAGGACACCTTATATAGAGCCTAAGTATAAGTTTAGTGATATGCATTTTGAGGATGATACACCTAACTGGAGGAAGTATGATACTGTAGGTGGTAGATGAAGGTATAATACTAAGGTTATGACTACTATCATGGAATTAGCAGAAAGGTGCTATGAAGATGGTATATTTGCTATGGGATTAGGTCTATGTGACATAGATTATGATGAGTATGAGATGGGGATAAAGATGATGATGATGATTGAGTATGAAATGGAAGAAAATGAGGAATTGAATGATGATGATCAAGTTGTTGAGGTTGGAATCTGAATCCGAATCCAGTGGTTTGTGAACCTATTATTGAAGTTGTCTAGTGGTTTTGGGATAGAACAGAAAGCTAATATTGATGTTAATAGAGTGTCACAATAGGATGATGAGGTTATGGATAAATATTCTGATCGGGAAGATAACATGGATGATCTAGAGGATCAAGATTTTACTCCCAAGTATTACAGAGAAAGAGATGATAGGCGTGATGCCGCTAACATTTGAGTATTGTTTGACTTAGTAAGTTCTACCAGTTAATGTTGAACAATGAAGTAGCGAAGCTACTATTTATGGTTTCAATTGAACAAGTTGTTCATCGATTAAAGGATGTGGAATTCTCATTGAAGTTATAAGAGTACTTTGTTTTCTTTCAATATTATTCTCTAAGTTTCTAAGCTTGTCTTAATTCAAGTGAGTTCGAGCAATCAACGCAAAGGGATTATGTGTTTTATTTCTCGAATTAATTATTAACTAAGTGCATCGTGGTCATGACCACTTAGCTATGTGGTACGAACAAGTCAAAGGGGTGGCCAGTAGGGGGCGCCACTTTCCCCATCATGTTCGAAATTTTTATGCATTGTTGCAAAGTAATTTGATTGGTTTGTTGGTCCGTAACCTTAGTGTTGTCCATGTCAAATCCAGTCATTAAAGTGAGTCTTCGATGAGCAAGGAATAGCCGATGTTGTTAGGCAACTAGCCGCAGTACTTTAGAACCTAGCAGAGACTAGGAAAAATCCAATTAATGACCCTGCTATGGGAATGTTCAAGATGGTAGTCCAGAGTGATCTTCCAATGTACCAAGGGGAGTCTGACCCAAGTGTACTGGAGAACGGGCAGAGAGAATTTGATAGGTCAATATTGGCTGTGAATTCTCCCAAAAACCTTAAGGTTAATAGTGTTGTGTATCACCTTAGGGGAGAAGCTGATTTGTGGTGGCGAAGGTGTGAGAACGCTTTGAGAGCTGTACCTGGATTTGGATGGGAATCATTCAAATTTTCCTTGAGAAACAAGTTTTACCAACCGTACTTGAAAAAGCAGAAAGCCCAAGTGTAATACCTCGTATTTTTATAATATTTATAAGTATATTTTATTATATTTATAAAGCATTTTACGATTTATTAACATTTAAATAATATTTAAATGTATTTTATTTAATGTATTTTAATTAATTAGAATATTTATTATTTTAATTAATTATGTTTCGAATTTAATTCTTGAGTCGGGAAATTAAATGAGTTGCAAATGATTTTTAAAGGCTTCGGGTTTTAAATGAAAAGTCCAATTCGTTTTATTAAACGAGCCCAATCAAAAGAATTTAATTCAAGTCCTAAGCTAGCCCAATCATTTAATTCCCTAAGCCCAATTCTAATTTCCTAAGCCTAGCCCATTAACAATAAGGAGCCTATAAATAGGACTCCTCATCGTTAAATGAACCCCTAAAATTTCATAAAACCCTTTTTGGCTTGCCTACACCCCACTCCTTCTCTCTCCTCTTTGCTCGGCACACCGCACGCCCGCACAGCAGTGCTCGTGCGCTCGTGCTGCTCGGCCTCACGCCCAGCGCTGCGTGCCTCGCGCCCTTCGCTCGCACGCTCCCTCTATTCCTCTCTCCCTCGCGCACAGCGCGCCCCTGCTGCCCTCGTCCCCTCGTCGCAGCGCGCGCCCCTGTTGCCTCGTCCCCTCGTCGCTGCGCGCACACACACGGTCGTGTGTGTGTGTGTGTTGTTCGTGTTCGTTTTTCCAATCTCTTTTCGCCCAATCACAATTAATTCGTGGTTGTTCCGTGCTATAGGCCGGATTGGTATAATTCTCTTCTTCCTTACCTATTCTATTTAAATTCCGTATTTTAAGTTATTATATTAATATTGCTTTGAGTAATTAAAATGCTGGGAACCGGTTTTGAATACCGTGGTTTGAGGATTTGTGTGTTGTGATTCATTAGGTTGGTTTTAACTATTAAAGGATGAATTTTCAGATTTGTTTATTTATTAAAGCATTGATTTTTATGATAATAAACTAGTTTATTGGGATTTTCAAGTTAGGGTTTTAACCTAGACCTAATGAGTCAATTGATTAGCATAATTAGGTGATGATTTTAATTATGATGATCAATTATATTTTCAGATTTGAATAAAAGTTTAAAGTGTCGATTTTTATTGATTTTAAAGGCGGAAAAAGTATGTTTTCGTACTAGGGATTGATTTTGCAAATTGAGACGATTTTATTATTGAAAAACGATTGAATTCTAAAGTTTAAAGGAGATTTTAAATTTTATAAAGTTGCTGGAAATTTAATGAACATGGAAATAATTTAAGTTTCATTATTTTGATGATAGGAGGTGATTTCTAGTTTAGTGCTCGTTATTGCAAAGTGGCCCCTACGCTTAGGTATTCAAGGTACGTACAAGTCTAGGGCGGCCACATCTTTTGTCAATGAAATTACATGATTGTTGATGATGTGAATTACATTTTGTGAATCATGTTTATTTTGGTGAACGAGCATGTGATTTGTGATGTTGGATTTATTGGATTAGTTGTTGAACAAGCATGTTGAAATTATTATGAGTATGGATTTCATTGTCAATCATGTTGTTCAATATTTATGCATGTATGGTTTATTTCACATGCAAGGGATGGATTATTTATTTGTATGCTATTGTACGGGATGTCTAGCATACTTTGAGCCAATTATTCGTACTTCGTTGTACCATTTATTTTACCACATGTGAAGGGTTAGCTCACTTAAGCCATCGCACATGTAGGGTTCAGTTGGGAATATTTTGTATGAAATGAATTAGGATTTGTCGTGCAAGGGCACAACCCTCATGTTAATGTGCATGATGTGGAGTCTCACTTTGGTGAGGAGGAACATGGTAGTAATATCACAAGTGTCTTGCCTTGCTGATCACAAGTCCTAAAGCAATTAAAATAAGATTGTTTTGGTTGTTGTTTATTAATTGTATGTATGCATGTTGTCGTGTCTTGAGTTCGCCTTTAATAAAATATATATAAACGTAAAGTGCAACCAGAACAAGCTTCAAAACTCTTGGAACGTATATACCTTGAGTATGAACAATGGGGGGAGTCTTGCCGGAAATCTCGTACTCCTACTAATGATACAAGACGTTGTTTCATTTATATTATGCGCAGGAATTCCGTCGGTATGGCCCGACACTCGGCATGGCCCGATTTTATTATTATATATTTGGTGTATGGTTGGCTCCCATCACCTTTTCCCTTTGTGGATTATTCTTTTGGCCCGTTCGAATCTTATTCTAATTAAATTGTGAGTCAAGAGTCGAGTCAAGGGTCGAGTCTTGTATTCATGATTGATTGTTTATTATTATATGGCTTTTGCATGTTGATTAGCACTTAGTGAGTGATGCATGTTTTAGTTTCATTCACTCTATGCTTGTAAGTACTCAGCTTTTGCTGACTACGTGCTTTGTGTGTTCTGGTCATGGCCTTTGCCTTAATGACCCTATGATGATCCATCATTTGCACTTGCATTGTTGGGGAGTAGAATAATATAGCAGGTTGGTAGATCAAGTACGATCGAAATCATGTGGCTTGGGATGATTGAGAGAGTTGCATGCTTTCGTTCTTTGAAACTATTTTATTTAATACTTTAACTATGTTTGAATTCGTTGAACTTTTATACTTTGGTTTT
This sequence comes from Spinacia oleracea, assembly GCF_020520425.1. NCBI lineage: Eukaryota > Viridiplantae > Streptophyta > Magnoliopsida > Caryophyllales > Amaranthaceae > Spinacia > Spinacia oleracea. The sequence continues at coordinate 7,377,759 of NC_079488.1, read as the reverse complement.
TGGGCCATCATGGTTCCAAATTGTAGGAGGCCTCAATATTTCATTAATTATGGTTTTTAAAAGTTAGTTGACATTTAATTCCGCTGCGTAATTCTGGTAATAGCCTTAACCGTTATCACGGTGGCGGTAATGCTTTAGTAATTCCTTTATTTTAAGTTGGAAAATGGTTTTATAAAAGCAAGGAATTATTAGGGTGTTACACCAAGAGCACATTGAGATAAAGATGGATGGGATGGTTGTGACTGAATACTATTCCTATAAATTTTTCTAGGTTTGCACCTGAAGTGGTGGCAACGGAGGAGCTTAGGGCTCAAAGGTTTGAAAATATATTGTCAAATGGATTTGCAGTTGTTACTATTGAAGGAAATAATGCCCTTGGTCCAAGTATGCATTCTATGTTAAGTCTAATAAATGCGGTTCAGTATTAATTAACAAGTTAATAATTCAGTGAGATCAAGTGAACTGAATGCCTAGCTAGAGGCCGCTTCAGTTCAAGTGGAATTAATGATATTAATCCACAGCTTACTCTTGACTGAACCCGTAGGGTCACACAAATAGTACGTAAACGGATCAAGTATTTAATGGCATTAGATACTCCATCTATGGATATTCGGAATCGACGGATCTTGGTTTCAGTGGGAGCTGAGATCGTCACAGGCAAGAAATGAATACTCCGGAAACGATGATATTGCCGGAAACGGAAATATGGATCGTATCGGAAATATAAATATTATCCAAGTCGTAGATGTTGCCGGAAACGGAAACATGGTACGTATCGGAAAATATTATCGGAAATGGAAATATTGCCAGAATCGGAAATATTGCCGGAAACGGAAATATTGCCGGAAACGGAAATATTGTCAGAATCGGAAATATTATCGGAATCGGAAAATAATTCCGGAAACGCGCGCACAGCCAAGGCAGCGCCCAGGCCCACCGCAAGGCAGGCCCAGCGCGCGCCAAGGCCATGGCCTCGCTACGTGGGCTGCTGCTCGCACGCACACGCATGGGCGGCCCTCGTGGCTGCCGTGTGTGTGTGAGTTTGTGTTCATGCATGATTCCTAAAACTATTAGAGTTAGTATATGATTAAATTCCTATTCCTAAAAGGATAAATTAATTAATTAGAGTTCTTGTAGGATTCTAAGTTTAATTAATTCGTGTCCTACTAGGATTCCAATTCCCTTTCCATAACTCTATAAATACGTGCCTAGGGTCACATATTTTCCGAGATTAATTCAAGTATTCAAAGTGAGTTTTGAGAGAAAAATTCAGCCATATTTCTTACCTAAGAGTGCCGAAAATTCTAGCACCTTAAGGGCGATTCTAGTTGGTCAATCTTGAGGCGGATCCGGACGTACTGTGGACTATCTACGGAGGGACGACACTTGGAGTCCTAAAGACGTGTTCTTGTTCGGTTCGGGCGCAGCTAGGGAAGGCACGCTACAAAGTGTATGCATCTATACTATGCTAAATGATTATGTGTAAATAATATGCTTTCCTAGCTTTATGGTTTTTCCGCATGATTTATGTATTGTCATATGTATCATAACCTAACAGTGGTATCAGAGCCTCTTATTATTTTCATAATCTAAATTGCATGAACATGGTTAAATATTACAAATTTGCAAGAATTAAAAGGGGTGATTAATTTTCGTAATTGTTAATTAATTGCAAATTGCGTTTATTTAATTATACGTACGCAGTTTTTCGGCAGTTTCTTCGTTACTCATCCAAATCGAGTGATTTTTGTGTCAATTCCGCATGTAAAAGGCATTCTAAAATTTTGACAAAACTAGTATTTTTCTGCCGAACCCAGAATTCTCAAATTCGAAGCCTAACTATGACTTTTCGAAGGTTTTAGTTTTTCGAATGCAAAATTTCGTAAATTTAAGATGTTAAATTAAATATTTGCGATTCTTGTTGATAAATCTTAAATTTTTGATTGACCTACTGTATATGTTTAACAAGTTTGAATGCCTAGCCTTGTTAATTATGCAATCTAATTTGTAATTATGATTAATTTGTTGAAAATTAGAATAATTTAGAATTAATTTGATTTTCATAATTAATTATAATTTAATTAGAAACCTATGATTAAAAACCACCATAAAAATTGTAAATTTATGATAAATTTTAAATTTTTATGACCTAGACTTGAATCCATGACAATCGGAAATCAATTGAATAATAAATTTTCGATTTTTCGCCCTAAAATTATGAAATTAATATTATTTATTAATTTGTCATTAATTTTAAATATAAATTTTAAATTTTTATGCGATTCGTTCATATAACTTGCACGCACAAAGCAATGGACGCTTCGTGTTACCCTTAAGGGGTGTTGTATAGTGCGGGCATGCGACGACGAGCAAGGGAGCTCGTCGCCCGTGCGGCACGAATGCAATGAGCAAGGCATGGTGCACGAGCACAAGGCAGCAACCCTGCCTTGTGTCGTGGGCCACGAGCTATGGACGAATGGGCATGGGCGAAAGGCAAGCCATGGCAGTCGCGTGTGGGCAGCAAGCGAGCTGCGCCACAACGCGCACTGCCTCAAGCAAGGGCGCGCAGCCTCGCGCGCAGCGAGCGCAAGCTCAAGTACCACGAGCGCTGCGCCAAGCGTTGATCGCGCGGAATTGCTCGCGCACAGCGAGCGATGGCTCGCGCGCACAGCGAGCGATGGCTCGCGCGCACAGCGAGCGATGGCTCGCGCGCACAGCGAGCGATGGCTCGCGCGCACAGCGAGCGATGGAGCGCGCGCAGCGAGCGCTGGCGAGCGCGCACAGCGAGCGATGGCTCGCGTGCGTCGAGCGCTGGCGCGCGCGTAGCGAGCACCACAGCGTGCGATGGCTTGCGATGGAAGATGCAGCAGCTATGCGACGAGCGCATGGGCTGCGCGCACATGGCCAACAATGGCTGTGTGCGTGCGGCCCATGGGCGTGCAATGCGTAGGGTGTTTGCGTTGCGATTAAATTGTTTTGAATGTTTAATTTGAAATTTTTCAGTTTACGTAATTTTAATTAATTTTAAAATTAATAATTTAAATTATTTTCTTGGATTTTAATTTTGAATATTGTAATTATAATAAATTTTATTTATTCTAATTATTTTACTAAAATTAAAATCATGAATTAATTTAAAATTCGACTGAAATCAAATTAAAATTTTTGGATTCAATTATAAATTTATATGGGCTTTAAATTTTAATTAAATTTGTATGTTTCCGGTTAGACTTAAAATACATTTTTATGTTTAAAATTAGTAAAGCATATGAATTTATTGGTTTAAGTGGGAGCGCTTTTAGTTATAAACTCTTGATTAGGTCTACAAATCCTTAAGGTTAAAACAACTTGATTAGAATTAATAAGGACTGAATAATTGGTAGATTATTGGTGCCCTTGATTAATTGCTGCAAATGTTTACGTGATGCATAATGTGTTTTACTAACCAGCTATGTGGGCCATTCATGATAATGAATGGGTGAATGGTATATATTGTATATGTACTGTTTTGCAGGTTATGAAGTGACTAGTATGGCCCAAATAGGATAGAAAATATGGTCTGCGTACCATTAATTTGAATGTAATTGGTCTAAAGTACCAAAGTCGTTTTTCAATTCAAATATGGTCTGCGTACCATCAAATAGTTGTAATTAGTTTTAATTATAGCTTATCCTATTTGAAGAAAATGGTGCCTCCCACGAAGATTTTTGAGACGGACTTTGAAGTTAAAGTTTCAAGATGAAGTCGGGCCATACTAGATCACATTTATCTTATGCATGCTTTAAGTTATTTATTGCTTTAAATATGTCTTAATTATGCATGAGATTGTGGCTTGGTTATGTTGCATGATTAAGGATTTTAGTTCACTTAAAATCTAACCAACATAGTAAGAGCCTTAAGTTCCAAACTTAAAAAATTGAGTTAAAAGGTGCCATGCCAAAATATACACTTGCTTGGATATCCTTTACATCAATCTAGTAATAGTTTTCGCTCAGCGAGGTGATACTTATTGGTCCTAAAGGGGCAAGGTACACAAATAATTGTGAGTACATGTTAGTTTTGGTGAAACTCAACGATATAAGTAAGGAGTCCTTTTATGTCGTGGCAAAATCGATAGGTTTACCTAATAAGTTCTTAGACGTACCTATCAACCAAGAATAGTTTCTAGACTATTAGCAAAAGGCTTTTGCTTACCTAAGATGTTTTAGGATTAAGTCGACAAACTGTGCTTAGTTCTTCAATGATTTTAGGATCTTGGAATCATTTTATTCACACCTGCCGGAACACATAATTCGAATAAAATGCTAATGACTTGTTTAAATTGCATGATTGCTTTCATTTTCAAGTTATTATTCATGATAAATGTTTAGACTTTGCATGCTTCAATGTATGTTTTAATTATTGTTTATAATTAAATATCTTGCACTGCAGTAAATCCTTTTAGAAAGGTAACAGTAAATTTCCTCGATTGGTAGTGAATCCAAGAACGATTCACGGAAATGAGAGAAATTGAGCAATTTAAAATGTACGTTTCTTATAGCGACTTTTATGGTTGTTTTCGAATATCAAAATCGAATGGCAAACCAATTGGTGCTTGTGAAATCAAGATACAATGTAGTTTTGAGATCATAAAGCATTGAGTTTAAACGCTCAGCTTTACCAATGGTTAACAACCTAATATCTTTGTCCATTTAATTCTCGAATGAGTCTAGTCCCTAGACATTCGAATAGATTGATACTTAGAGAACTTTAGAAGCTTCTGGTAAGATCATCTAGTTGAAACAAAATATTCAACGTAAATTAAAATGGTAAAGAACCTTGTTGGTGACATTGGACATGTCTAACAAAGTATAAAAGTCAACACTAAAGAATTCAATTCTTAAGACTATAAGAAAGGGTACAAGAAATAGGAAAACAAAGGAACAAATGAAAGGAATTTACGATTCCGTTTCTACCTATAAGTTTATGTTTAAAGAGAAGTGACCTAGCAATCAAACTTCCTTGGTATCATATACCGCTTGAGGTTCTTACTTCGGTAATAACTCAAACAATGGAAGCTAGGATACACTAATGACCTACAAGTGGGAAATGAAGCATGGCAATGCTACATTAGTTGTAGGATCATCTAGTTTGTTTTAAGTCCTTTCAAAGGCTGGAACTTAATGGCTATTTTGTTCCATAATCAACATACCTAAATTTCTGTCTTCAAACACAGAAAGACTCACATTCAGAAGAACAAAAACAATGCTTGTTTGTTTGTTTATTTGAATGAAATGGTCATTTACGGGATGAGTTAATATGCTTGATTAAAACAAACAACTCTTTAAAGAACTTTACTAGGTTCAAATCAACCCCTTGATTTAAGTTCCACTAATCTTTGGCATTGTTGCTTAGACCATATCAACAAGTTAACATTCATAAGCTCTATTTTGATGGACTTTTGAAAGTTTATTGATTTCTATATCAATTTAAGACAACTAGTCTTACTTGTTGAAAGTAACAAAGAATATGAACTATTGTTAGAACGCCTAGACAATAGAGTTCAAAGCTAAAGAAAGGTTTTATGACTTTATTATTTCACATGGATTTGAGTGAATATAGGTTTATTTACTCAAATGTGATATAAGTTGAATCTGTTTGGCTAGTTCAAATATTCAGAAGTATAAAATCCACTTGGCAAGAAATCATAAAGATCTAGGTTAGATCATGTTGATGATTACTTGAGACCAAATATGATCATCAATGATTGTGTGTTGTAATTTCATAATCTAGGTCCATAAGATATGGCATATCTTAGTTGGAATAATCGAAGTCAATTAGTACTTGATTCGATTAATGATGAATCATAAAGACTTTTCCTATAATTTCTAAAACAAAATGCTCAACTACCACCAAACTAAACCAAATTCGTCAAAGCTTTTGAAAAGTAATTTCAGAATAACTTTTCGTAAAATATATCTAGAGAGTTGCAAAACTCAATGGGAGCTTAGTGTTTGTCATTCGACAAACTAAGGCCCAAGTATAGATATATGTTTCATTGTGATTTATTCAAATGAGACACAAGGGTATTGTTTCTACCACGAATTTTTGAGAACATAATGTTTGTTTGCTCGAAATAATGTCCTTTTGGAGATTCGTTTCCAAAATGACAAGTGGGAGAAAATAGACCTCGAAAGTCTTCGAGGCGAACAACAAACATAAACGGCCATTCCGGAGGCTTTTCGAAGTGCTTCAGAAAAACCGAACTTATTCTTTAAGGACTTTAGAAGTGGCTTTAAAGAATAGACATCTCTTAGAAGACTTTACAAGTGCTTCAAAGAGAATAGAATATTCAAAGGACTCTCAAAGTGCCTGTTGATTTTCTATTGTTTGATGTTCTATACCCACGTAGGCATAGAGTTCAAGTCACTGGAACTATGAGATTCTTCTATTAGATAGTAAAGAAACATAGAGTCCTGGTCAATGAAACTATGAGATTCTTCTATTAGATAGTGAAGAAACCTACAACTTGCAGTCAAACTATTATCATGTAGATTAATGAGTTTGTGACTTGTAAGAAAGCTATGACGAAACCAAGATTCCCTAAAATGGTTAGAGGCCATATATAGACTCAAATGTTTTAATGGTTAGAGGCCATAAAACATACTCAATGTTTTGATGACAAAATTAAAATTTTGTTGATTTGCAAGAATAAGTTTCACACCTATTGGTTGCAAGTTTGTTTTAAGGATAAAAACCATCAAACATGAAATTGTGTTCACACACAAAGCTAGATTAGTTGCTAAAGGTTACAAGCAAATTCATGACATGGATTGTGTTGAAACCTCATGCAAAATCGTAATGCTTAAGTCTATAATTCAAGCAATGATTGCATATTGGTACATATGGCCGGATGACAAAACATCTTCCTCAGTCAAATGTTGGAAGAAACTATGTACATGGTATGTCATAGGATTTGTGGATCCAAATAAATGCTTGAAAAAGAAAGCTAGCTTATGAAATCTAAGTACAGATTTAAGCAAGCAATTGGGAATTAGAAATGTATTTTAGTGAAGCTAATAAGTATTTTAGTTTCATAAGATATACATGATTCTTATAGATATATAAGAAGTTTAGTGGGAGTACATAAAACTTAATTGGTCCTATGTGTATCACACACATATCTCTCTATTGTGAAATAACATTCAAATGCTAATGACTTAGATTTGAAATTATTCATCAATGATGGACCAAGGCGAAACTTAGTACATACTGGGTATTAAGATCTATTTACAAAGATCTTATGATATTGTTTTGGATTAAGTAATGGCATTTACTAAATCAAACACGAAAGTCTCCATTGGAGATATTCGACCCATGTGAATAAATCTAAGTAAAGGATGTTTGAACTATGTATAAGCATTTACTAAGTTAAACATCAAAGAGTCTAAATGAGATTCATAACCTATATTATATGTCAAAGAATTTAGCCGAATTTAGTATCTACTGAAACTAGATAAGTTAAAGTTACATGAATAGAATTCAATTAGGAATTATTCTGCAAAAGAATTTATCATGTATGATATAATATGAGGATCGCCAAAAACGTATCGTATGACTTTAGCCATGACGAACATATACCAATCTCTATTGATCTAAGTAAAGATCAACTAGATTGAGATCAAGAATACTTATGGTACTTGAAAAGGTACATAGGAATAGTTCTTGATTCAAGGAAATAAAGATATGCTAAATATTGATGCTACACACATAAACACTGGCAAAGGATCAAGCAAGACCCTTTGGAGTTAACCATTGATAAGGACGAGATATAGAGCATCGTGTTTTGAAAATGGCAACATGGGTTGGAGACCATGAGTTGTTGCGTGGGAAATTAAAATAATAATTTCTATGTTCTAAGATATAGTTGGAGAATCTTCCACATATCTATGAACTGCCTGGATAGGTAAATCCAAACAAAGCATCACTAGCAACCTATACAGTTGAAGTAAAAGTAATTATTGCCTAAGAAGCAATAAAACAGGGTTGTTTAAAGTTCTTCACTGAACTTGGGTAGATCACCTATCTGTTGGCTTGATGGTTCTTCATTGAAAAATGCGTAGAACCACTCTTGAAGCAAGAAAAACGTCTGCTAACTTGATGGTTCTTCATTGCAAAATGAGTAAAACCACCATCGAAGTAAGAAAGACTAGATCACATAATAGACAAACTCGAAAAGATCTTATCATCATATCTCAAAGAACATTCGATGAAAAGGATATTAAGATTGGCAAAGCATGATAACTAAACCTATGCAACAAGTGAGAAGCAACACTCACGTTGTAGCACTGGAAATCAAGCATAGCTTTGAATTCCATGAATTGTTTTAGAAGATGGGTTTGAGGCCCATGGTTGTAAAACATTGGGGTTGAACATTTATCATATATGAAATGTATTTTCATATTCCATTTAATCTTGGTTTAGTATTAAATGATGAGTCCCTTCAAATTTGACGAAATATTCAAGATAGACTGTCAGGACCAGTCCTGTGACTAAGAAATGTCTATCAAGTGAACTTGAATGTCAAAGGTTGAAAATGGTCCCTAGTCGGAGTTTTCTATAAAATTGGACGCATAGAAAATGTTAGACGACTAGAATGCAAGATGACTAGTAGTTCTGTTTCTTGAACTATGTGGACATGGCAATGTCATAATCATTTGCATAGATACTTACTTTGGGAAGACTAGTATCGGACAAGACCTATGAAACTTTACTGTAAGAGATGAAAATCTGTCATAAGTAAATTTCATTAAAATTATTAGACACTAAATCCTCAATACCTGAGTGATTTGAGATTACATGTTTGAGAACTGGTTGCTTTGACGTTGACCAACCGTCGCACCGTAAAAGGAGGCTATAAAGGCAACGCTCAGGTAATCACCTATCAAACGAAGTCTAATCTCAAGATCGCAAGATTGGGATTGTCCTCCCACAAATCGGGATGAGATGCTTAAAAGTTGTACAAGGCCACTCGGAGAGCTAGAAATTGTGAAATGCATGGCCGTGCTCGGATGAATCATAGGCTATGATTATCTGTTTATTTGATCAGTTGAACTCTGAAACCGAGGAACACCTCTGGACATAATAAGGATGACAACTCTTACCTTATGTTCAAGAGCAAGCATCGAGCGACAAAGGAATTAGGAAATGCACACTTGTCCCTAAGGACAAGTGGGAGACTGAAGGAAATAATGCCCTTGGTCCAAGTATGCATTCTATGTTAAGTCTAATAAATGCGGTTCAGTATTAATTAACAAGTTAATAATTCAGTGAGATCAAGTGAACTGAATGCCTAGCTAGAGGCCGCTTCAGTTCAAGTGGAATTAATGATATTAATCCACAGCTTACTCTTGACTGAACCCGTAGGGTCACACAAATAGTACGTAAACGGATCAAGTATTTAATGGCATTAGATACTCCATCTATGGATATTCAGAATCGACGGATCTTGGTTTCAGTGGGAGCTGAGATCGTCACAGGCAAGAAATGAATACTCCGGAAACGATGATATTGCCGAAAACGGAAATATGGATCGTATCGGAAATATAAATATTATCCAAGTCGTAGATGTTGCCGGAAACGGAAATATGGTACGTATCGGAAAATATTATCGGAAATGGAAATATTGCCAGAATCGGAAATATTGCCGGAAACGGAAATATTGTCAGAATCGGAAATATTATCGGAATCGGAAAATAATTCCGGAAACGGAAATATTAAATATTTGTTCGAAACGGAAATTGATTCCGGAATCGGAAATATTAAATATTGTTCGTATCGGAAATGAATTCCGGAACCGGGAATTTAATCGGAAGCGTATCGTACAAATTAGCATCGGACGAGGCCTGCCGGACGAAGGCCCAGCACGAAGTCGGGCCATCGCCCAGCAAGCCAAACGCGCGCACAGCCAAGGCAGCGCCCAGGCCCACCGCAAGGCAGGCCCAGCGCGCGCCAAGGCCATGGCCTCGCTGCGTGGGCTGCTGCTCGCACGCACACGCATGGGCGGCCCTCGTGGCTGCCGTGTGTGTGTGAGTTTGTGTTCATGCATGATTCCTAAAACTATTAGAGTTAGTATATGATTAAATTCCTATTCCTAAAAGGATAAATTAATTACTTAGAGTTCTTGTAGGATTCTAAGTTTAATTAATCCGTGTCCTACTAGGATTCCAATTCCCTTTCCATAACTCTATAAATACGTGCCTAGGGTCACATATTTTCCGAGATTAATTCAAGTATTCAAAGTGAGTTTTGAGAGAAAAATTCAGCCATATTTCTTACCTAAGAGTGCCGAAAATTCTAGTACCTTAAGGGCGATTCTAGTTGGTCAATCTTAAGGCGGATCCGGACGTGCTGTGGACTATCTACGGAGGGACGACACTTGGAGTCCTAAAGACTTGTTCTTGTTCGGTTCGGGCGCAGCTAGGGAAGGCACGCAACAAAGAGTATGCATCTAAATTATGCTATATGATTATGTGTAAATAATATGTATTCCTGGCTTAATGGTTGTTTCCGCATGATTTATGTATTGTCATATGTATCATAACCTAACAACTATATGGGGAGACCTTTACTTTTCTAGATACCCTACATATATAGAAAGATTGCTCATCTGTATGGACTACAGGTGAGGAAGAACAAGGCTGGAATTGGAACTGACAAAAAGAGAAAGAATGTTGGAAACCAGAGTCATTGAGGTACCCATAATTATACCAACTGGTATCATAGTAAAATGTACCAAGATTCATAGGAATGTGCCTTTGACTATAGCCAAAACCGTTTTCCTTTCTAACCTGATTGAGTTTGAATTAAGGGATTTGGATGTAATTTTAAGTATAGATTGGTTGGCCATGTTCAAAGCCAAGACTGGCTGTGAGGAACGAAAATGTTCATTTGAGATCTAGCTTAGGTAAAGTAGTATCCTACCGTCGTTTGGTAAGTCTAGAAACATAGGAACCATCACGGCAATGGAACTCGTGAAGTTAATCCATAAGGGAAATCCAATATTCTTATGCAATGTGAGAAACCTCGATAATCAAGTTAATGATAGACCTGAAGACATTACAGTTGTGAATGAATTTTTAGACGTGTTTCCATAATAGATCCCGAGAATACCTCTCAATCGACCTATTGACTTTACTATAGACTTAGCACCTGAAACCGCACCTATTTCGAAAGCTCCATATAGAATGACTCCAGCAGAAATGAGTGAGTTGAAAGGTCAATTGGAGGAATCGTTGGAGAAAAGTTATATTAGACCAAGTACAGGACAATGGGGAGCACAAGTTGTGTTTGTGAAAAGAAGGACAAGATTATGAGACCCTGTATAGCCTGTAGGGAACCCAATGAGGTCATAATTGAGAACAAAGTATCCTTGCCTAGGATAGACACCTATTTTGACCAATTTAAATAAGCAGGAATTTTCTTGAAGATTGAATTGTGATCAGGTTATCATCGATTGAGAATTGCAGATAACAATATACCAAATGATGCATTTAGGACAAGATAAGGTTATTATGAGATCACTGTTATGCCATTTGAGTTGGCCAATGCACCTACCATATTCATGGACTTGAAGAATCGTGTGTTCCATGCATTTATGGATAAGTTTGTAGTGTTTTTCACAGATGATATCTTGGTGTACTCGAAGAGCAATAAAGAGCATGTTGAACATTTTAGGTCTATGTTAAGTACACTTAGGGATAACCAGTTCTATGCCAAATTATTGATGTGCGAATTCTGGATGGAGAATGTCACATTTTGGGATATCTAGTGTCTAAAGAAGAAGTTGTAGTGAATCCCGCCAAGTTTAAAGTTGATAGTGAATGGCCTACACCAGAGAGTGTCACTGAAATTTGAAGTTTTCTTAGTTTAGTTGGATATTATAGCCGCTTGTGCAATATTTCTCTAAGATAGCCAAACCATGACTACTTTGATGAAAAAGGAAACTAAGTTTGAGTGGAATGAGAATTGTGAGGAAGCATTCCAAGCTCAAAGATGCGTCTGACAACCGCGCCAGTGTTAACTCTACCAGATGGAAATGATAACTATGATGTGTATAGTGATGCGTCAAAGAATGGTTTAGGGTGTGTATTGATAAAAAACGGGAAGGTTATTGCGTATGCATCAAGGAAATTAAAACCATATAAATCTAACTACCCTACCCATGACATAGAGCTAGCAGCCATATTGTTTGCATGGATGAGAATAAGGAGAATCAAATTGGAGATGTAAAGTTAGAACGAATCAAGGAAAATACTTTACAAGGAAAGGGACAAATTTTAAGATCCATGATGGTGGAAGTTTAAGGTACAAAGGAAGGAGGTGTGTTCCTCAATGGTGTGAAGAGTTGAAGGAAAATCTCATGAGAGAAGGTCATAATACACCATATTTTGTTCACCTAGGCGGTGACAAGTTGTATAAGATCTGAAGAAGGTATATTGGTGGCCAAGAATTAAGAATGAAGTAACTGAGTTATAGCTAGATATTTGACTTGCCAGAAGGTCAAAATAGAGCATAGAGACCTCAATGAAAGGTTCAACAATTAGAATTTCCAAGTTGGAAATGAGACTGTATTTCAATGGACTTTGTCACTTGTTTGCCCAAGTCAAAGTTAGGAAATGACACCAATTGGGTTGTGGTAAATAGACTGACCAAGTCAGCAGTGTTTATACCAATGAAGGAGACCTAGAAAGATGGAGCAACTTTCTAAGGCTTACATTAGGTATGTTGTGAGACTACATGGAGTTCCTAAGGTTATCGTATCAGATAGGGATTCAAGGTTCTTTCAAACTTCTGGGAAAGTGTACAGAAGAACTTTGGTACGACATTGAAAATGAGTATAGCGTTTCATCATCCGCATACGGACAAACTGAGAGAACCATTTAGACACTTGAGGATATGCTTCGTGCATGTGAAATTGATTTCCAAGAAAGTTGGGAAGATAGTTTAGATTTGATTGATTTTCCTATAACAATAGCTATCATGCCAGTATAGGAATGACACCATTTGAGGCCTTGTATGGAAGGAAATGTATATGTCCCTATGTTGGAGCGACATCAGTAAGACAATTGTGTTAGGAGCTCAAATGATAGAGGACACAATGAAACAAATTAGAACTATTCAATCAAAGATTTAAGCAGCGCAAGATCGCCAAAAGAGCTATGCATACTTGACAAAAATTTCTAGTGGGTGACAAATTATTACTCAAAGTTTCACCAACGAAAGGTGTTATGAGATTTGGCAAGAAAGGAAAGCTTAGCCCAAATTATATAGGCCCATATGAAATTCTAGAATGGATAGGAAAGGTAGCTAATAGACTAGCCTTACCCATGGACTTGCATAGAGTGCATAATGTGTTTCATATATCTCAATTAATAAAGTATATTTCGGATAAGTCGCATGTGTTGCAACCGGAAACCATAGAATTAGACCAAATTTGATCTTTCGAGGAAAGACCAGTCAAAGTCCTGGATTGTAAAGTGCGTAGTACACGAACTAAGGATGTTAAGATTGTTAAAGTTTTGTGGTCTAATCAAGTTTTGTGGTCCCGGGTAGCCAAGGACGATACGAGAAAGAATTATCCATAGCTATTTCCCGAGGGTAGTTGAGTTACGGGGCCGTAACTCGTTTCTTTAAGGGGGGTAGAGTGCGGTAGAATTTCGCGCTTTTACCTTATTTTCCCTTATTTTGTGCTTAATTTAGTGCCTTCTATGGAAATTTCACTTCATATTGTCATGTTGAATTACTTAAAGAGTACAGCAACTAAAAATTTTTGCAAAGAAAACGCAATAAAATCTCATAAAGTCTCAAGTTTTGATTTCGAATTATGATTTCCGTGTCCAAGTTTCGGGATGAAACTTCTTTTAAGGAGGGTAGACTGTAATACCTCGTATTTTTTTGTATTTATAAATATATTTTATTATATTTATAAAGCATTTTTATGATTTTTAGAATTTAAATCGCATTTAAATATTATTTAAATGTATTTTTAATTAATTAGAATATTTATTATTTTAATTAATTACAAAAAGAATTTATTATTTCATGTTGGGAATTTAATTCTGTTTCAAAAGTAAAACGATTTTTAATTAATCTAGCCCAATTCAATTCCAAGCTCAAGTCCAAACAAATTAAGCAAGCCCATCTTATTTTTAATAAAGCCCAAAAGGGAATCCTAAAGCCTAGCCCATCTTGGAGTTTCCTAAGCCTATAAACATAGGTGCTCACCCTCAAAATCACTCACTATTATTTATTAAACCTAAAAGTAAAACCCTAACCCTAAATTCTTCTTTCTTTCGTCGAACTTATGTTTGGCCGTTTTTCTCCTACTTCCGTTCGTTTTCAGAAAAATGTTTCTTCTTCAAAGTTGTAGATCTCAAAGAGTTCTTGAACTTTACCTCCAGAATCGATCAATTCCGAGTTATAGATTAGAAGTTATGTGCGTTCTAAATTCCTGCTGCAGTACTTCACTTTTTTCTCTCCTCTCTATTTTTCGTCCGTGCACAGCCCAGCCCCGAGCCTTGCTCGTCGCTGCTGCCTTGTGCCGCTGCCCACACGCAACACAATTGTGTTGTGTGTGTGTTTTGTTGTTGTTGATTGTTCATACTCCGTATACTTTTAACCTTTTCCAAATTCCGTTTTTTTTAAATTATTAAATTATTATTATTGTTTTGGATTATTTAAATTGTTTGGAACGGTTATGAACACCGTATTTAAGTATTGTCGTATTTAAATTAAAGAGATTGATTTTGATGATTGGAATTATTATTTTCAGATTTAAGGAATTAATAAAGTGTCAATTTTTGAAGTCAAAACATGGTTTTATGAATGTTTATTACTAGGGTTTTAATCCCAACTGTATAGGCAATTGATTTACATAATTTAATGATGATTTAAATTATGGGAATCAATCTTAATCTTCAGATTTAATATAAGCACGTAAAGTGTTGATTTTTAATGATTTTAAAGCTAAAAAGTCAATGTTTTTATATTAGGACTTGAGTTGACTATTTGAGACTATTAAATTGACAAATAACGATTAATTTCTAATTAAACCAAGGGTTTTAGTTTCTAAATAGTTGCTGGAAATTTAGTAAACATGGTTGGTAATTAAGTTTCTCCTTTGTGTTTATAGGAGTTGATTTCTAGTGAGTCGTGATTCGCAAAGTGGCCCCCGTACTTAGGTATTCCAGGTACGTATAAGACTAGGGTGACCACCCATCCCTTGAGGACTTTATGAAGTGTATTGAATGCGAATCATGTGAACTTATATGTTGTTGTGAATTCATGATTGATGATTGGGAATGAATATGTTATTATGAATTCATGTTTGATATTAAGAACGAGCATGTTATTATTATTATTGAATCTATGTGAACGAGCATGTTATTGAATTATGCTTTATAGATTCTATTCAACTATCATATTATGGAATTTTATAATCATTGAATTATGTCAATCATGTTGTTCAAGTTGGTTTGCATGTATGAGTATTGCGCATGCAAGTTGATATTATTATTATAATTATTATGCTATAGTACAGGATGTCTAGCATAAATATTGAGCCAGTCGAATACTGCCAGTGAGCAATATATATTATACCAAGGGGTAGAATATGTTAGAGAGTCTATGTGAATTGAATTAAGGACAATTCATGCTAAGGGCACACCCCACTTGTTAATAGGCAATGTCGGGTTATCTCAAACTGTGTTTTTGAGAAGGAACAATGGGAGTAATTTCACTTGAGTCTATGTTTGATCACAAGTCCTAAAGAATTAAAATAATGAATAGTCATTGTTGAATTGTTAATTGTTCAATTGTTTGTACGTTGTGTCTTGAGTAGAGTCTTGAGTCGCCTTGAACATGATACATTAATTAACGTAAAGTGCAACCAAAAAGAGCTTCAAAACTCTTGGAACGTATATACCTTGAGTATGAATAATGGGGGGAGTCTTGCCGGAAAACTTGTACTCCTAGAATGATACAAGACGTTGTTTCATTCTTCTTGTATACTGTTGTGCATTGGAATTCCTGTCGGTATGGCCCGACTGTCGGTAGTAGCCCGACTTATTTTGGTGTATGGTTGGCTCCCATCACCTTTTTCTTTGCTTTTGAGGATACTTTACTTTACCTGTTCGAAGCTACTTTTTATTAATCTGTGCGTCAAGAGTCGTGTCAAGTGTCGAGTCTTGTCTCCATGTTTGTTTGTTTATTACATGGCTTTTGCATGTGGATTATTTAAATTATCGAGTGAAGCATGTTAGGATAGAATGTTATTCTAGCTTGTTCGTACTCAGCTTTTGCTGACTTCGTGCTTCATGTCTTCTGGTCATGGCCTTTGCCTTAATGACCCTATGATGATCCATCAATTGCATTTGCGTTGTTGGGGATTAGATTTTTAATAACGCAGGTTTGTAGAGATAACTTGCGGGAGAAGTTATAATGGGATTCGAGTTGAGAGTTTAGTTCTTTCGTATTTATAAACCCTATTTTTATTTATAGTCATGACTAACACTATCTACAGTTAATGGATTTTTAAATGATTTAACACTTTGGATTTGGGCCTCAACGGTTCCAACTTGTTTTGATGACCATTAACTATTTATTTAATATGTTTGAAAGTTAGTTAATTCCGCTGCGTAATTCTGGTAAATAGCCTTAGCCGTTATCACCGTGGCGGTAATATCTTGGTAATTCCTGTGTTTTAAGTCGGAAAATGTTTTATAAAAAGCAAGGAATTATTAGGGTGTTACAATTGTGCAGTGTGGCTCATGTACCAAGAAATTATGTATATAATGGAGAAAGACCTTTACAAAGATTTCCAGTTTCTTCCTTTTCAGCCATTATACTTTTGTCCAGGTAATTCATAACCTACTCTATAATATGCTACGATGCTCTTTCTTAACTTTTGGTTGAGGAATTCCTATCCTACTTTAGATCTCACATGATTTTGTAGTATCCAAATCTTTGGCATTGAAATTAGGAGTGTTTTACTAGGGTTCCTATCAAGCAGGTCCTCCGACTAAACAGTGAATTACAGTGTTGCATATTTTTTTATCCAGTATGTTACAATATCATGCTAAAGGTCATTCTATATGTCTTAACACTAATATGAACATTTCGTGTTAGGTGGTCCTTTCCTTCCTGTGCATCTTCCCTTTCTAACACCTTTCTTTGATTTTTGACGTCCATGCGTGGGTAGAACTTATAGACTGATGGGTTTTTGTATACCATTCTTTTGCATTCTATAGTACACAGTTCCTGCAAATTCAATGCTTATCCTTATATGTTTCCCTCTGTCTTTTCCGTAGGTCTCTTGGTTAAAGCAGCATTCTGCACGTACTGCTGATCTTAGCTTCTCTCCTTCAGTGACAAGGTCTGACCTAAATGTTCACAAGTGATGCTTTCATGCTTCTAAATTTTCCAAAATTTTGAGAGATTGTAACAGTAATTTTCTAAAATTGAATTTGTTTACTGATTTAAATGCAGATGATTGTTACTGTTGATCTAGATAAAAAGTTGTATACTTTTGATTCAGGTACGAAAAGGTCCTCGTTTTGCATTGCTTATGAAGCACCTTTTACTTCACTGGCATTCAGAGAGGATGACTGGATATTGGTTGCTAGAACAAGCGACGATCACATGGTTTTCTACGATGTTCGTGGAAAACCAAAGTTTTTTACTGTTTTTCGTGCTTATGGGAATTCATAGGTAACTAGACTGGTTTACTATCATCTATTCTTGGTGTAAAATAATGTGCAGTTTTCAATAAAATAGTGTCCTCTTACTTGTCAACTTCTTGGTGATGTCCTTCGCAAGGATGGGATTATGGGAGTATCAGAATTATTAAACAGTTTATGACACTAAGTGATGTACCATAAATATTGTACACCGGAGTGGATTGGTGCATTATGTGGATGGTGAGAATTGTAAAGATTGGTGCATTTTGTGGAGGATCCAATTAGTGTCCAAGCATGTTCTTAAAGATTGTAATAATGTTTTATTCTTGTGGAATGGGATGGGTGAATGGAGAAATTGGTTGTATTAATGTACCATTTCTTGTATGAATTATCCAATCCCTTATTCGAGTTTTAAGAAAGTTGAATTATTTCAAGATTCATTTAGTTGGATGCGTAACGACACTGGTTTTGTTGATACTATGTTATGTCTTTGGGGCCTTGGGGGTTCTCTACAAGATGTTTACTGTATGAAATGTTAGGTGGATTTTGTTTAACAAGATTTGTTTCTTTTGCAGTTAGATGGAGGAATGTGCAAGCTCTTTTCCAATATATATTGTGGAGTGTAAATATTGTTCCTGCTCCAGAAGAAACACCTCCACGCAGTAGGCCAGGAATCCACACATTATGTTCTCTGCATGTAGCACTTGAGTAGGCCATAAATCGGTTACAACGTTGCTCAGAGTGTAACAATTGTACCTGGTATGTTGAGTTCCTGTTGTTGGATATCGTAATATGCTTTTAGCAAAGTCAAAACTAAAAAGTTGTTTCCTTTTTTTTTTGACAAATCTTGTACAAAATCCGAATTTCAGAAATAATTAGTTGCATCATAAGCTTTTATTGTCTTTTCCCTGGTATTGGACAATACCTACCCGTTTCGTACTAATCTTTTTGTCTCGTCCTTTATGGCCTTGCGGTATTGATATGGTAATATATGTACCAAGGCCAGAAGAAATCTCTATTTTCTGTGATTGGAAATATTTAAACTCCACATTTATTATACTAATCATGAATATTATGACTGTTTTATTTGTGTTCTAGGCCATTACCGCAGATTGATTGTGCCAGCTTTGGTGATGGAGCCCTAATTGTGAGTTATAATGAATCTTTAACAATGGTGAGACAAGCCAGCAACCACCTTATATTCCAAGATCGGTCCCCGAAATCCTCCATTTTTTAGGTACTCCCGTATCACTGTCATGCTCCCCTTTGCCAAAAAAAAATAAAAAATAAGTCACTATTTGATTTTTTTCGTCAGGGGGCTTCGTGTTCTAATTTTTGAGGTTTGTATCCTTCTTTTAAAGTATGTCCCTGATTTTTATGTGGTCAAAGAATTCAGTCTTTCCTTGCCGTAGTTTCATACATGTGAAAGCAACATGACTTGGGTACAAATATGAGATGTAGGTCTGCCTCAATAAAGGGGTAAAGGAGTTTGCTATTTTAATGCCAACAGATACAGAATAAAAGAAAACTCATACTTACAAACCCTATTCTTTTGGTTTTTCCTCCAACAGTCTATAAACGACTGATAGAAGAAACTTTCAAGTTCTTTTGGGAAGACTGTCAAATTTTCTGTCATATGCAGGGCTGCCATTTGAAACCCCCATATCTGGAAATATATGCGTCAGTTAAAAGGAAGGGTTTTTATTTCCTATAAATAGGCGATTTTGCGGTGCCTCTCTCTTTGTTGTATTGGCCGGAGGCTTTATCGTTTAAGTAGATGGAGATTCAAAAGCACGTGTATAACAAGGCCAATAATCTATTTTATTCTCAAGGGTAATGAACTAAACTTTGATGATTGCTTTATTTTAATATCGTGATAAAAATCTATTGAGCGTTTGTTTGATCTCACTAGATTCAAGCCCGTGTAAGTATTGTCTAGATAGATTATTTTCCCTCTATTTGCCTTCTTATAATACTTTCTACTTAGATTTCTAGAATTTGAAGTGCTCAATTCCTTGTAAAAGAGATGCTTAAGGTTTGTAATCACGTGTCTAAACTTTAAATGTTCCCAAAGTTCTAGACATTAGCTAGAAGTGTAACACCCTAATAATTCCTTGCTTTTTATAAAATATTTTCCGACTTAAAACACAGGAATTACCAAGATATTACCGCCACCGTGATAACGGCTAACGCTGTTTACCAGAATTACGCAGCGGAATTAACTAACTTTCAAAACATATTAAATAAGTAGTTAATGGTTATTAAAACAAGTTGGAACCACTGAGGCCCAAATCCAAAGTATTAAACCATTTGAAATCCATTAACTGAAAATAGTTGTCATGACTTTAAATAAAATAGAGTTTATAAATTACGGAAGAATAAAACTCTCAACTCGAATCCCATGATAACTTCTCCCGCAAGTTATCTCTACAAATCTGTTTTATTGAAAATCTACTCCCCAACAACGAAAATGCAATTGATGGATCATCATAGGGTCATTAAGGCAAAGGCCATGACCAGAAGACATGAAGCACGAAGTCAGCAAAAGCTGAGTACGAACAAGCTAGAATAACCTTCTATCCTAACAAGCTTCACTCGACAAATTAATGTTAGGTTATGATACATATGACAATTCATAAATCATGCGGAAAAACCATAAAGCCAGGAAAGCATATTATATTCACATAATCATTTAGCATAGTTTAGATGCATACTCTTTGTTGCGTGCCTTCCCTAGCTGCGCCCGAACCGAACAAGAACAAGTCTTTAGGACTCCAAGTGTCGTCCCTCCGTAGATAGTCCACAGCACGTCCGGATCCGCCTTAAGATTGACCAACTAGAATCGCCCTTAAGGTACTATTATTTTCGCCACTTTATAGGAAATTGTGTAATTGAATTTTGCTCTCAAAAGCTCACTTTGAATACTTGAATTCTCGATGTAAATATGTGACCCTAGGCACGTATTTATAGAGTTATGGAAAAGGATTTGGAATCCTATTAGGATACTAATTTATTTAATTATAATCCTACTAGGACTCTAATTAAATAAACTAAATCTTTTAGGATTAGATTTAATCATATGACAAATCCCGGTAGCTTTAGGATTCGAGTAGCACACAAACACACACGCACGCACAGCAGCCCACGAGGGGCGCCATGCGCGCGCGCGCAGCCCGCGAGCTCGCAGCCCTTTGCCGCAAGCCCACACGCTGCCGTGGCCTTGGCGCGCGCTGGGCCTGCCTTGCGGTGGGCCTGGCGCAGCCTAGGCTGGTGCGTTTGTGGCGCGCTGGCTTGCTGGGCGATGGCCCGGCTTCGTGCTGGGCCTTCGTCTGGCAGGCCTCGTCCGATGCTAATTCGTACGATACGCTTCCGATTAATTTCCCGATTCCGGAATTCATTTCCGACACGAACAATATTCAATATTTCCGATTCCGGGATCAATTTCCGTTTCGAACAAATATTTAATATTTCCGTTTCCGGAATTATTTTCCGATTCCGATAATATTTCCGATTCTGACAATATTTCCGTTTCCGGCAATATTTCCGATTCCGGCAATATTTCCATTTCCGGTAATATTTTCCGATACGTACCATGTTTCCGTTTCCGGCAACATCTACGACTTGGATAATATTTATATTTCCGATACGATCCATATTTCCGTTTCCGGCAATATCATCGTTTCCGGAGTATTCATTTCTTGCCTGTGACGATCTCAGCTCCCACTGAAACCAAGATCCGTCGATTCCGAATATCCATAGATGGAGTATTTAATGCCATTAAATACTTGATCCGTTTACGTACTATTTGTGTGACCCTACGGGTTCAGTCAAGAGTAAGCTGTGGATTGATATCATTAATTCCACTTGAACTGAAGCGGCCTCTAGCTAGGCATTCAGCTCAATTGATCTCACTGAATTATTAACTTGTTAATTAATACTGAACCGTATTTATTAGACTTAATATTGAATGCATACTTGGACCAAGGGCATTATTTCCTTCAGTCTCCCACTTGTCCTTAGGGACAAGTGTGCATTTCCTAATTCCTTTGTCGCTCGATGCTTGCTCTTGAACATAAGGTAAGAGTTGTCATCCTTATTATGTCCAGAGGTGTTTCTCGGTTTCAGAGTTCAACTGATCAAATAAACAGATAATCATATCCTATGATTCATCCGAGCACGGCCATGCATTTCACAGTTTCTAGCTCTCCGAGTGGCCTTGTACAACTTTTAAGCATCTCATCCCGATTTATGGGAGGACAATCCCAATCTTGCGATCTTGAGATTAGACTTCGTTTGATAGGTGATTACCTGAGCGTTGCCTTTATAGCCTCCTTTTACGGTGCGACGGTTGGTCAACGTCAAAGCAACCAGTTCTCAAACAAGTAATCTCAAATCACTCAGGTATTGAGGATTTAGTGTCTAATAATTTTAATGAAATTTACTTATGTCAGATTTTCATCTCTTACAGTAAAGTTTTATAGGTCTTGTCCGATACTAGTCTTCCCAAAGTAAGTATCTATGCAAATGATTATGACATTGCCATGTCCACATAGTTCAAGAAACAGAACTACTAGTCATCTTGCATTCTAGTCGTCTAACGTTTTCTATGCGTCCAATTTTATAGAAAACTCCGACTAGGGACCATTTTCAATCTTTGACATTCAAGTTCACTTGATAGACATTTCTTAGTCACAGGACTGGTCCTGACAGTCTATCTTGAATATATCGTCAAATTGAAGGGACTCATCATTTAATAAACCACAAATTAAATGGAAAAATGAATTCTTTTCATTTATTGTGAATGATTAACCAATAATTTTTTACAAAGATTTAAACTCTAAAACTTTAAAACATTAAATAGGGTCATCAAACCATTCTCCAATATGCTTGATTCCCATAGCTGCAGTGTGCGAGTTGTGCTTCGCCTGCGGCAGAGGTTTAGTCAATGGATCTGATATGTTGTCATCAGTTCCAATCTTGTTTATCTCGACTTCTTTTCTTTCAACGAACTCTCGTAGAAGGTGAAATCTACGAAGTACATGCTTGACTCTCTGGTGGTGTCTAGGCTCCTTTGCCTGTGCAATAGCTCCGTTATTATCACAATACAGGGCTATTGGTCCTTTAATGGAGGGGACTACACCAAGTTCACCTATGAACTTCCTTAGCCATATAGATTCCTTTGCTGCTTCATGTGCAGCAATGTACTCCGCTTCAGTTGTAGAATCCGCAATTGTGCTTTGCTTAGCACTTTTCCAGCTTACTGCTCCTCCGTTGAGGCAGAAGACAAACCCAGACTGTGATCTGAAATCATCTTTGTCGGTTTGGAAACTTGCGTCCGTATAGCCTTTAACAATTAATTCATCATCTCCACCATAGACCAGGAAGTCATCTTTGTGCCTTTTCAGGTACTTCAGAATATTCTTGGCAGCAGTCCAATGCTTCTCTCCTGGGTCTGACTGGTATCTGCTCGTAGCACTGAGTACGTACGCAACATCCGGGCGTGTACATATCATAGCATACATTATTGAACCAATCAATGATGCATATGGAATCCCATTCATTCGTCTACGCTCATCAAGTGTTTTTGGGCACTGATTCTTGCTTAGAGTCATTCCATGAGACATGGGTAGGTAGCCTCGCTTGGAGTCCGCCATCTTGAACCTATCAAGCACCTTATTGATATAAGTGCTTTGACTAAGTCCAATCATCCTTTTAGATCTATCTCTGTAAATCTTGATGCCCAATATGTATTGTGCTTCTCGTAGATCTTTCATCGAAAAACATTTCCCAAGCCAAATCTTGACAGAGTTCAACATAGGAATGTCATTTCCGATAAGTAATATGTCGTCGACATATAATACTAGGAAAGCAATTTTGCTCCCACTGACCTTCTTGTATACACAAGATTCGTCTGCGTTCTTGATGAAACCAAAGTCACTGACTGCTTCATCAAAACGTATATTCCAGCTCCTGGATGCCTGCTTCAATCCGTAGATTGACTTCTTTAGCTTGCATACCTTTTAGCATTCTTTGGATCCTCAAAACCTTCAGGCTGTGTCATAAGAACAGTTTCAGTTAAAACGCCGTTTAAGAAAGCAGTTTTGACATCCATCTGCCATATTTCGTAATCGTAATATGCAGCGATTGCTAACATTATCCGAATAGACTTTAGCATTGCAACTGGCGAAAAGGTTTCATCGTAATCCACACCGTGGACTTGCCTGTAACCTTTTGTAACCAATCTAGCTTTGAAAACTTCAAGTTTCCCATCTTTGTCCTTTTTCAGTTTGAAAACCCATTTGCTTCCAATGGCTTGGTAGCCATCTGGCAAATTGACCAAATCCCATACTTGGTTTTCAGACATGGAGTCTAATTCAGATTGCATGGCTTCTTGCCATTGCTTGGAGCTAGGGCTCGTCATAGCTTGTTTGTAAGTCGCAGGTTCATCACTTTCAAGTAATAGAACGTCATAGCTCTCGTTCGTCAAAATACCTAAGTACCTTTCCGGTTGAGATCTATATCTTTGCGATCTACGCGGGGTAACATTTCTAGATTGACCATGATTCTCACCAGATTCTTCTAAAGATCTCTGAGTTTCATCCTGAATGTCATCTTGAGCATTCTCTAGAGTTTGTTGTTCAACTCGAATTTCTTCGAGGTCTACTTTTCTCCCACTTGTCATTTTGGAAATGTGATCTTTCTCCAAAAAGACACCATCTCGAGCAACAAACACCTTGTTCTCAGATGTATTGTAGAAGTAATACCCCTTTGTTTCCTTTGGATAGCCCACAAGGATACATTTGTCAGATTTTGGATGAAGTTTGTCTGAAATCAATCGTTTGACGTATACTTCACATCCCCAAATCTTTAGAAAAGACACATTTGGAGGCTTTCCAAACCATAATTCGTATGGAGTCTTTTCGACAGCTTTAGACGGAGCTCTATTTATAGTGAGTGCAGTTGTATTTAGTGCATGTCCCCAAAATTCTAATGGAAGTTTGGCCTGACCCATCATTGACCTGACCATGTCTAGCAAGGTTCTGTTCCTCCGTTCCGACACACCGTTCCATTGTGGTGTTCCAGGAGGAGTCAATTCTGATAGAATTCCACATTCTTTCAGATGGTCATCAAATTCATAGCTCAGATATTCACCGCCTCTATCAGACCGCAGTGCCTTAATCTTCTTGCCTAATTGATTCTCTACTTCACTCTGAAATTCCTTGAATTTGTCAAAGGATTCAGACTTATGCTTCATTAGGTAGACATAACCATATCTACTGAAGTCATCAGTGAAAGTGATAAAGTAGCTGAAACCACCTCTAGCATTTGTACTCATTGGTCCACATACATCTGTATGGATTAAACCCAATAGTTCATTTGCTCTTTCTCCAACTTTAAAGAAAGGTTGCTTTGTCATTTTGCCAAGTAAACATGATTCGCATTTACCATAATCCTCTAAGTCAAATGGTTCTAGAATTCCTTCCTTTTGAAGTCTTTCTAAGCGTTTCAAGTTTATATGGCCTAATCGACAATGCCACAGATATGTGAGATCTGAATCATCCTTTTTGGCCTTTTTGGTATTTATGTTATATACTTGTTTGTCGTGATCTAATAAATAAAGTCCATTGACTAATCTAGCAGATCCATAAAACATCTCTTTAAAATAAAACGAACAACTATTGTCTTTTATTAAAAAGGAAAATCCCTTAGCATCTAAGCAAGAAACTGAAATAATGTTTTTAGTAAGACTTGGAACATGGAAACACTCTTCCAATTCCAAAACTAGCCCGGAGGGCAACGAAAAATAGTAAGTTCCTACAGCTAATGCAGCAATCCGTGCTCCATTTCCCACTCGTAGGTCGACTTCACCCTTGCTTAACTTTCTACTTCTTCTTAGTCCCTGTGGATTGGAACATAAGTGTGAGCTACAACCTGTATCTAATACCCAAGAAGTTGAATTAGCAAGTATACAGTCTATAACGAAAATACCTGAAGATGGAACGACTGTTCCGTTCTTCTGATCTTCCTTTAGCTTCAAGCAATCTCTCTTCCAATGCCCCTTCTTCTTGCAGTAGAAGCATTCGGATTCAGAAGTGGGTTGACTGACCTTCCTCTTTACAGATTTGGCGCCAGTTTTCTTAGTTGGGCTGGCCTTGTTGCCACCTTTCTTAGCATTCCTCTTCTTTCCAGATTTCTTGAACTTGCCCCCACGCACCATAAGCACATCCTGCTTATCACTTTTGAGCGTCTTTTCAGCGGTCTTCAGCATACCGTGAAGCTCAGTGAGCGTTTTGTCCAGACTATTCATACTGTAGTTTAGTTTGAACTGATCATACCCGCTATGAAGAGAATGGAGGATGGTGTCTATAGCCATTTCCTGAGAAAATTGCTGATCCAGCCGACTCATATTCTCAATGAGTCCAATCATTTTGAGAACATGTGGACTTACGGGCTCGCCTTTCTTAAGCTTGGTCTCAAGAATTTGCCTATGAGTCTCGAATCTTTCGACTCGAGCCAGATCTTGGAACATGTTCTTCAACTCACTGATGATTGTGAAAGCATCTAATTTGATGAACGTTTTCTGTAGATCCACACTCATGGTGGCGAGCATTAGACATTTCACATCCTTGTTGGCATCAATCCAACGATTGAGGGCTGCCTGAGTGACCCCGTCGCCTGCGGCTTCGGGCATCGCCTCTTCTAGGACATACTCCTTTTCTTCCTGCATAAGAACTATTTGCAAGTTCCTTTGCCAGTCAAGGAAGTTCTTCCCGTTCAACTTCTCATTTTCGAGAATTGATCGAATGTTGAATGAATTGTTGTTTGCCGTATTTAAAACTAAATTGAAAAGAATAAACAAATAAATAACCATTCACAGTTTCTCTTAATAAACTTAAATTCTAGCATACATGCATAATTCAATGTTTATTAAGCATTTTATTCAAGTTATGTGTTCCGGCAGGTGTGAATAAAATGATTCCAAGATCCTAAAATCATTGAAGAACTAAGCACAGTTTGTCGACTTAATCCTAAAACATCTTAGGTAAGCAAAATCCTTTTGCTAATAGTCTAGAAACTATTCTTGGTTGATAGGTACGTCTAAGAACTTATTAGGTAAACCTATCGATTTTGCCACGACATAAAAGGACTCCTTACTTATATCGTTGAGTTTCACCAAAACTAACATGTACTCACAATTATTTGTGTACCTTGCCCCTTTAGGACCAATAAGTAACACCTCGCTGAGCGAAAACTATTACTAGATTGATGTAAAGGATATCCAAGCAAGTGTATATTTTGGCATGGCACCTTTTAACTCAATTTTTAAGTTTGGAACTTAAGGATCTTACTATGTTGGTTAGATTTTAAGTGAACTAAAATCCTTAATCATGCAACATAATCAAGCTTTTGATCTCATGTATTTTAAGACATATTTAAAAGCAATAAATAACTTAAAACATGCATAAGATAAATGTGATCTAGTATGGCCCGACTTCATCTTGAAGCTTTAACTTCAAAGTCCGTCTTGAAAATCTCCGTGGGAGGCACCATTTTCTTCAAATAGGATAAGCTATAATTAAAACTAATTACAACTATTTGATGGTACGCAGACCATATTTGAATTGAAAAACAACTTTGGTACTTTAGACCAATTACATTCAAATTAATGGTACGCAAACCATATTTTCTATCCTATTTGGGCCATACTAGTCACTTCTTAACCTGCAAAACAGTACATATACAATATATACCATTCACCCATTTATTATCATGAATGGCCCACATAGCTGGTTAGTAAAACACATTATGCATCACGTAAACATTTGCAGCAATTAATCAAGGGCACCAATAATCTACCAATTATTCAGTCCTTATTAATTCTAATCAAGTTGTTTTAACCTTAAGGATTTGTAGACCTAATCAAGAGTTTATGACTAAAAGGGCTCCCACTTAAACCAATAAATTCATATGCTTTACTAATTTTAAACATAAAAATGTATTTCTAGTCTAACCGGAAACATACAAATTTAATTAAAATTTAAAGCTCATATAAATTTATAATTGAATCCAAAAAGTTTAATTTAATTTCAGTCGTATTTAAATTAATTCATGATTTTAATTTTAGTAAAATAATTAGAATAAATAAAATTTATTATAATTACAATATTCAAAATTAAAATCCAAGAAAATAATTTAAATTATTAATTTTAAAATTAATTAAAATTACGTAAACTGAAAATTTCAAATTAAAATTTCAAAACGATCTAATCGCAACGCAACAACCCCACGCAACGTACGCCCATGGGCCACACGCACACAGCCATCGCTGGCCACGTGCGCGCAGCCCATGCGCTGCGTCGCATCGCTGCTGCTGCTCTCCTTCGCAAGACATCACGCGAGCTGGTGCTCGCTGCGCGCGCCAGCACTCGATGCACGCGAGCCATCGCTCGCTGCGTTCGCTCGCCAGCGCTCGCTTCATGCGAGCCAGCGCTCGCTGCGCGCGCTCGCCAGCGCTCGCTTTATGCGAGCCAGCGCTCGCTTTGTGCGGGCCATTGCTCGCTGCGCGCGCTCGCCAGCGCTCGATCCTGCGAGCCATCGCTCGCTGCGCGAGGCATCGACGCTGGGCGTAGCACTCGTGGCACGCGAGCTTGCGCTCGCTGCGCGCGAGGCTCCGCACGCTTGCGCGAGGCAGTGCGCGTTGTGGCGCAGCTCGCTTGCTGCCCACACGCGACTGATGTGCCTGCTTTCGCCCTTGCCCATTCGTCCATTGCTCACAGCCCACGACACAAGGCAGGGCTGCTGCCTTGTGCTCGTGCACCATGGCCTTGCTCATTGCATTCGTGCCGCATGGGCGACGAGCTCCCTTGCTCGTCGTCACATGCCCGCACTATACAACACCCCTTAAGGGTTACACGTAGCGTCCATTGCTTTGTGCGTGCAAGTTATATGAGCGAATCGCATAAAATTTAAAAAATTTATATTTAAAATTAATGACAAATTAATAAATAATATTAATTTCATAATTTTAGGGCGAAAAATCGAAAATTTATTATTCAATTGATTTCCGATTAACATGGATTCAAGCCTAGGTCATAAAAATTTAAAATTTATCATAAATTTACAATTTTTATGGTGGTTTTTAATCATAGGTATCTAATTAAATTATAAACTAATTATGAAAATCAAATTAATTCTAAAGTATTCTAATTTTCAACAAATTAATCATAATTACAAATTAGATTGCATAATTAACAAGGCTAGGCATTCAAACTTGTTAAACATATACAGTAGGTCAATCAAAAATTCAAGATTTATCAACTGGAATCGCAAATATTTAATTTAACATCTTAAATTTACGAAATTTTGCATTCGAAAAACTAAAACCTCCGAAAAGTCATAGTTAGGCTTCGAATTTGAGAATTCTGGGTTCGGCAGAAAAATATTAATTTTGTCAAAATTTTAGAATGCCTTTTACATGCGGAATTGACACAAAAATCACTCGATTTGGATGATTAACGAAGAAACTGCCGAAAAACTGCGTACGTATAATTAAATAAACGCAATTTGCAATTAATTAACAATTACGAAAATTAATCACCCCTTTTAATTCTTGCAAATTTGTAATGTTTAACCATGTTCATGCAATTTAGATTATGAAAATAATAAGAGACTCGTGATACCACTGTTAGGTTATGATACATATGACAATTCATAAATCATGCGGAAAAACCATAAAGCCAGGAAAACATATTATTTACACATAATCATTTAGCATAGTTTAGATGCATACTCTTTGTTGCGTGCCTTCCCTAGCTGCGCCCGAACCGAACAAGAACAAGTCTTTAGGACTCCAAGTGTCGTCCTTCCGTAGATAGTCCACAGCACGTCCGGATCCGCCTTAAGATTGACCAACTAGAATCGCCCTTAAGGTACTATTATTTTCGCCACTTTATAGGCAATTGTGTAATTTAATTTTGCTCTCAAAAACTCACTTTGAATACTTGAATTCTCGATGTAAATATGTGACCCTAGGCACGTATTTATAGAGTTATGGAAAAGGATTTGGAATCCTATTAGGATACTAATATATTTAATTATAATCCTACTAGGACTCTAATTAAATAAACTAAATCTTTTAGGATTAGATTTAATCATATGACAAATCCCGGTAGCTTTAGGATTCGAGTAGCACACAAACACACACGCACGCACAGCAGCCCACGAGGGGCGCCATGCGCGCGCGCGCAGCCCGCTAGCTCGCAGCCCACTGCCGCAAGCCCACACGCTGTCGTGGCCTTGGCGCGCGCTGGGCCTGCCTTGCGGTGGGCCTGGCGCAGCCTTGGCTGGTGCGTTTGTGGCGCGCTGGCTTGCTGGGCGATGGCCCGGTTTTGTGCTGGGCCTTCGTCTGGCAGGCCTCGTCCGATGCTAATTCGTACGATACGCTTCCGATTAATTTCCCGATTCCGGAATTCATTTCCGATACGAACAATATTCAATATTTCAGATTCCGGGATCAATTTCCGTTTCGAATAAATATTTAATATTTCCGTTTCCGGAATTATTTTCCGATTCCGATAATATTTCTGATTCTGACAATATTTCCGTTTCCGGCAATATTTCCGATTCCGGCAATATTTCCATTTCCGATAATATTTTCCGATACGTACCATGTTTCCGTTTCCGGCAACATCTACGACTTGGATAATATTTATATTTCCGATACGATCCATATTTCCGTTTCCGGCAATATCATCGTTTCCGGAGTATTCATTTCTTGCCTGTGACGATCTCAGCTCCCACTGAAACCAAGATCCGTCGATTCCGAATATCCATAGATGGAGTATTTAATGCCATTAAATACTTGATCCGTTTACGTACTATTTGGGTGACCCTACGGGTTCAGTCAAGAGTAAGCTGTGGATTAATATCATTAATTCCACTTGAACTGATGCGGCCTCTAGCTAGGCATTCAGCTCACTTGATCTCACTGAATTATTAACTTGTTAATTAATACTGAACCGCATTTATTAGACTTAATATTGAATGCATACTTGGACCAAGGGCATTATTTCCTTCAATTAAATAATCCACATGCAAAAGCCATATAATAAACAAACAATCATGGAGACAAGACTCGACACTTGACGCGACTCTTGACCCACGGATTAATAAAAAGTAGCTTCGAACAGGTAAAGTAAAGTATCCTCAAAAGGAAAGAAAGGGTGATGGGAGCCAACCATACACCAAAATAAGTCGGGCTACTACCGACAGTCGGGCCATACCGACAGGAATTCCAATGCACAACGACATAAAAGAGAATGAAACAACGTCTTGTATCATTCTAGGAGTACAAGTTTTCCGGCAAGACTCCCCCCATTGTTCATACTCAAGGTATATACGTTCCAAGAGTTTTGAAGCTCTTTGGGTTACACTTTACGTTAATTAGTATATTATGTTCGAGGCGACTCAAGACTCTACACAAGACACAACATACAAACAATTGAACAATTAAACAATTCAACAATGACTCTTCATTATTTTACTTCTTTAGGACATGTGATCAAACATAGACTCAAGTGAAATTACTCCCATTGTTCCTTCTCAAAAACACGGTTTGAGATAACCCGACATTGCCTATTAACAAGCGGGGTGTGCCCTTAGCACGAATTGTCCTTAATTCAATTCACATAGACCCTCTAACATATTCTACCTCTTTGGTAGAATATATATTGGTCACTGGCAATATTCGAATGACTCAATAATTATGCTAGACATCCTGTACTATAGCATAATAATAATAACAACTTGCATGCGCAATACTCATACATGCAAACCAACTTGAACAACATGCTTGACATAATTCAACGATTATAGAAGTCCATAACATGATAGTTCAATGGAATCTAGAAAGCATAATTCAATTCATAACATGCTCGTTCACATAGATTCAATAATAATAACATGCTCGTTCTCAACAATAAACATGAATTCATAATAACGTATTCATTCCCAATCATCAAACATGAATTCATAATAACATATAAGTTCACATGATTCGCATTCAATACACTTCATAAAGTCCTCAAGGGATGGGTGGTCACCCTAGTCTTGTACGTACCTGGAATACCTAAGTACGGGGGCCACTTTGCGAATCACGACTCACTAGAAATCAACTCCTATAAACAAAATAAGAGAACTAAATTATTATCCATGTTTACTAAATTTCCAGCAATTATTTAAGATTCTAAAACTCTTAGTTTAATTAGAAATCAATCATTAATCGTTAATTTAATAGTCTCAAATAGTGAACTCAAGTCCTAGCATAAAAACATTGACTTTTTAGCTTTAAAACCCTCAAAAACCAACTTTTTAAAGCTTATAAACAATCTGAAAATTTAAGTTGATTCCCATAATTTAAATTGTCATTAAATTATGTGAATCAATTTCTTAATTAATTTGAAACCAAAACCCTAACAATAGTTTATTCCAAAAACATGTTTTGACTTCAAAAATCAACACTTTATAAACTTATTAAATCTGAAAATTATAATTTCAATCATCAAAACCAATCTCTTTAATTAAAACACAATACTAACCCAATACGGTGTTCATAACCGTTTTAATTAATTTAAACAACCCAAATATTTAAACTAATCACAACAATTAAATCAATTTAAAACTGAAAATTAATATTTTTGACAATAAATTTTTGATTAAACAATTGATCAACACACACACACAACGATTAATTAATCGTGTGTGTGTGTGCCGACCAACACACACGAGCAACAACAATAAGCACCGCACGCACCGCCCAGCCCGCACAAGGGAAGAGACGAGGGGTGAGGCACGCGAGGTCCGCAGGGCAGCAGGGGCGGGCACGCGAGGTGCGCTCAACAAGCAGCAGCAGCTGCGGCCTCGTGCACGAGTGCTGGGCGCTGCGGGGCTGCGACGTGACGAGAGGGAGAGAGAGGGGTGCGCGTGAGGCGCGGCTGGGCACGAACACAATGGCACGGTTCGTGCCTTGTGGCTCAAGAAAGGGCCGGACGAAGAGGAGAGGCAAGAGAGGAGAGAGGAGAGAAAATTCAGAAATTTTAGGTTAGGGGATCTCATGAAGGGGAGGGGTATTTATAGGTTCTCATCCCTTCATGGGCTAGGTATTAGAGTTTAAGGTTGGGCTTGCTTTCGGGCTTAGTTGAATTTAATCCTTGCAAGCTTTTGTTGGGTTTGATTAAGACAAAGCAACCGGGCTTTAAGTATATTAAATTCGTATTCGAAATACGACCCAACAATTCCCGATTAAATAAATTCGTTGAATGTATTTAATAAAATTCGGTTTTTCGTAATTAATTAATAATTAAATTAATTAAAATAAAAACTATTTAATTCTCATTAAATGAAATTAATTTATAAAAATACTTTATAAATACGACGAAATGCTGTATAAATATAATAAAATATATTTATAATTATAGAAAAATACGAGGTATTACAAGAAGCTTATCCTATCTTCTCATATAAGCATATGCAGAGAAATATAGGTCAATCTAAACTTTTCCTATTAGGAAACTCTTTTCTTTATTATTTGTTCTTGTCTTCTGTATCTTCTCCTCTTGTTTCTTTGAAGCTATACTCATCATTCTCTGTACTAATTTTAGTTTGGATCACATGATATGAGATTTCTCCCTTCCATAAATTAACATGTTAATGAGACTATGAAATTTATTGCATGATGGCATGCTTTTGTGGAAATGACAATCTCCTCAGACTATGGAGCTAAGCATGTTATTTGAGACAATCCCTCCTTTGTTTACATGAGCCTAGGCAGTTTGCTAGCATTGATTTTAGATTTGACTTTATTTGACGAATATTTTTAATGTTAACCTGTTATTTTGTTTATTGTTCAAATGTGAAGTAATCCCCATATAAATCTCGTGTTGTGGTTGATGAGGAAGCGGATATGATGGCCGAGAATATCATCACTTAATACTCCGTATCAACTCCGCGTCATCCTAATTTTGTGATACAAAATGTATTGTTTTCTTTATTCATATAATTTCCTATATATTGTACCTTCGAACTATCAATATAAAACACATACATCGTAAACGTATTTATGGTTTAGTATTGTCTATTATATGTAAATCCAATATCTAACTTTAGCATATCATTTCTAGCATTTACCATAAATTGTAAGCTTCTAACTTTTAAGTAACATTTTTACAAAAATTATTTTGTATACCTTGGGGGATCGTGCGCGCTAGCGCACGATCCAATAACTAGTGAAACTAAATAAGTATTTTAAACCCTTTAGATGTTTCATATACTTAGTTTTATGTTCCAAACACTCATTCTCACCTACTTTGGTCATGTTATGCACATTTAAAGCTCATTTGTACATTATAGTTCATATTTTGACTAAAATGGTTTATTTCGCTACTAAGTTTCAACTAATGAACTTAAATAAGTATTTTAAACCATTTACATGCTCATTAGACTTAGTATAATATTTCATAGACTTATCCTCACCTACTTTGGTTAACTTATACACATTTAAGGCCCGTTTGATCATTATAGGTTACATTTTGACTAAAATGGCTTATTTAGATTCCAACTTTCAACCAATGAACCTAAATAAGTATTTTAAACCCTTTAGATGTTTAATATACTTATTTTTATGTTTTAAACACTCATTACCAACTACTTTGGTCATGTTATCACATTTAAGGCTCGTTTGTTCATTATAGTTCATATTTTGACTAAAATGGCTTATTTCGCTCCTAAGTTTCAACTAATGAACTTAAATAAGTATTTGAAACCATTTATATGTTCATTATACTTATTATAATTTTTTAAATACTTATTCTCATATACTTTGGTCAAGTTATACACATTTACGGCTCGTTTGATCATTATAGGTCACATTTTGACTAAAATGGCTTATTTTGGTCATAACTTTTAACTAATGGACTTAAATAAGTATTTTAAACCTTTTACATTTCAAATATACTTATTTTTAACTTTAAAATACTCAATCTCACCTACTTTGGACAAGTTATGCACATTTAAGGCTAGTTTGTTTATTATAGGCCGTATTTGACTAAAATGACTTATTTCCCTCCCAATTTTGAACTAATGAATATAAATAAGCATTTTAAACCATTTACATGTTTATTAGACTTACTTTGGTGTTTCTAAGATTCATTCTCACCTACTTGGATCAAGTTATACACATTTAAGGCTCGTTTGATCATTATAGGTCACATTTTGACTAAAATGGTTTATTTCGGTCCTAAAAATTTTCAACTAATGAACTTAAATAAGTATTTTAAACCTTTTACATGTCAAATGTACTTAGTTTTAAGTTCAATACTGATTCTCACTTACTTTAGTCAAGTTATATACATTTAAAGCTCTGATCATTATAGGCGACATTTTGACTAAAATGGTTTATTTTGGTCTCAACTTTAAACTAATGAACTTAAATAAGTATTTAAAACGCTTTACATTCTTAATACACTTAGTTTTATGTTTGAAAGACTCATTATCACCTACTTTGGTCATGTTATGTACATTTAAGGCTCGTTTATTCGTTATAGTTAGACTAAAATGGCTTATTTCGCTCCTAACTTTCAACTGATGAACTTAAATAAGAATTTTAAACCCTTTAAATGTTCATTAGACTTTGTTTAATGTTTCAAAGACTCATTCTCAAAGATAACTTTCAACTAAGGCCAAATCCGACAATCGGTGACAATCAGCAACCTGGCTGAATCGCAAAGCAAACACCAACAATCAAATTGAATGAGCAAAAGTCCATTCAGGCATAAAATCACATTTATTTGTCACTGAACATGGAATTTCCATTACCCTATAATGCTCAATTCCAAATTAATAATAGTAATTAGATTAATAACATGGTTACTTAAGAGCCACAAACTAAGCAATGCACAACGACAACCTCAATTTACATGATTCACTGTAATAATTCCTTAAGCCACCAATGCAACTCGGTGCCTATTTGACACATAAATAGTAAGCAAAGGTCAACAAACTATTGACTTCCTTTTTGTATACAAATTTTTTTTTCTGCAACTGCTTTGCAAATTTTTTTTCTTGTTTGAATACACGTGTTTAAGATATTTAGCAAGAAACCCTTAGTAAATTTGTGTAAAAATAAATTTACAGTAATTGTATGTGTACTTTTGGTTATTGTTTGGTTGAGATACTTGGATCAAGCTTAGAGTGCCTTGTGTTAAAAAGGATATAAAAAACACAATGGCTTTTCATTTTGTTCCATTAATGAGGATAGTTTGCGAGATATGCTTCTGATATACAGGGTATTCGATCGAAGTTGTGTGCAGAGATATCATTCACATGTCTTATTCTCTCTTTCCCATAAAAACAACTATATAATAACCTTAATCCTAAAATGATAGGGTTAGCTACACGTATTCAACAAATTCAGAAAATATCATTGCTTCATAGTGTTTTTTTTGCATATTACACGATTGTTTCTGACTCTGAATGCTGAAGAAATTTGTTTTTCTGTAGGAAAAACAGTAGCAAAGAAAGATATTATTGAAGTTGTTAAAAAATTAAATATACAAGTTAACATTGACTCAGTTGCATCATCGGCTCATCTTCAGTTCAAAGTAATCGCATGCTTAGTTTTTATACTTGGTGGTGCTTGGAATCTAGTTATATTGGTATTTTCTTTCAACAATATTAAGACATTTTTTCTTAAACAACCAAGCATGCACACAAGTCATTTGAAGCCCTTAAGGTTTTTCTTTCGACTTTTATATGTACTTCTCTAGCACTTGTAAATGGCCGGCCTGCCTGTTTTTATTTCAAATTTTGCATGGCTTATTAATCAGTAGGCTCAAATTTAGGCTTTGTTGGTGTACTCCAAATGAGAGAAATCGGGCAGTCATAAAAGACAATAAACGAAAAAAGGAAAGGAAAATATATAAACAAGCTAGTCTCTCACAACAAGACTTTAACCATTTGCCAGCTAAAGAACAACAAACTTGGTAAAACTTTATCAAGTGACGTCATCTACTGAGTTCTGTTTGGACTACACAGATATTATAAAGGTTTATCAAGAGGTATATATCATAATGTACATTGGCTGACCTGTAATTTAGATTCAAAGTCTTCAGGGGTCCATTGCATCAGATTGAGCACATGATTTTGTTCTGGTTCTCCAACAGCAACATGCATGCACCATTATTGTACTTTAGCAATACAAGAATCACAAATATCACGGAGACATCTGAAAAATAATGATAATTCTCTTGTTTTATCTTTATTTACATCCTTAAGTAAAATCTCTAATAAGAGGAGAGGACAAGATACGACAGTTATAATAAGTACAAATTCATCAATGTCTTCATCAAACTACAATCTTGAGTTCTATTTAACACAAAATACTCAGTCTATTATAATGACCAACATCGAAGCAAGTAAACATATAAAAGCAATCTTACCCCCCAGCACTAGCAGCCATGGCTGGTGCAACTACAACACTAGATTTCCTTAGGACATCAACAATTTCAGGGGTACAAGGCATGATCGAACCTGATGTATGATCACATAAATTAATAACAACACCTTAATATAGCTTACATTAGAGATTTGACACATATATAAGACATACCTTCAACTACTGACATCAGATTGATCTATTTTGTTTTGTGTAGCACAAGGAAATGCAACATCACACCTCTCAGTCCAAGGTTTTGCTTCATCAAAGTACTTCGATCAAGCATAAGTTTTAGAATAATCCCTGTTAGTGCCAAAAAAGTGAGACAAAATTCAGAGTCATATACGTAAATAACATTACTAAATCTAAATGTATTTACAGTAAACAGAAGCAAGAGAAAGAAAGAATGACCCCAAGCTTCTTTGTTCAACCTTAATATCTCTAAGGAATTGAATGTTCACAAAGTCAAAGAATTCCAACATTATAACACAAGTGCATAATACAATTAAACACGATCTAAAACAGGATCCATTAATAATCAAAACATCAATAATCATTACTACGCAGTTATAAACTAACATATTCAAGGAACAAGAGAGAGATTTTTTATTAGCCGGAAAAAGCCACCCGGCATTTTCTAGGGTTTAGAGAAACTCAAATTGAAATTCCTTTACAAAATTCGTGGCGGTGGGGGAGCATCAGCCGCAATGCAGCGGTAGGGGAATAACAGCGGCGACGCAGCGGTGGAGGATCAGCAGCGGCGATGCGACGGTAGGGGAGAAGCAGCGACGACGCGGCGGTGGGGGAGAAGCAGCGGAGACACGACGGTGGGGGAGAAGTAGCGGCGAAGCGGCGTTGGGGGAGTGCGGTGTGTGCTATGTGAGTGTTGTGAGTGTTGATTTCACGCCCAGAGAACCGGAGAGGGAAGAGCATAGAAACCAGAGAGGGGGAAATGAAAATATGTTTTAGGGAAACAAGAGAAGAGGACGGAGAGGAGAAAGCAGGAAATAAAATTCTTTTGTGAATTATTTTTAGAAATATTTTGCGCTGCATTTTACAAATGAGCCCGCACTTGAAGTCAAGTGCTGCCAATTTTCTAAAACGAGCCCGCACTTGTGAAAAAGTATTTTTTTTCTTATTTTTTGTGCTCTCAAGTGCTGCCAATTTACAAAATGAGTCGCACTTGAAGGGAAGCATATGACGATTTTTCTACTAGTAAGTCTTCCTTAATCTTTAAAAGCAATCTCTACAAATAGGTAAGTTTAAACAACCAAAATAAATATATAATAAAGTTGGTTATAACAAATAAATCAAGTAATTTAGTGGTATCCATCAACTAATTATCTAACATGGGCATTATATTTCTAAAAATTATTAGGTGAATCTGGGTTCACCGTGCACCTCAAAGTATTTTCGAAAATGATAAGGGTCGCAACATGCGACCTTTAAGCCGTGTCACAATGATGACATGACATGCTTACGTGTCATGATTTAAATTGGAAACTAAGATATTTAACTTATATAATCTATTATACTTGTTAAGAAAAAAAGTAGGAAAATCTTAATATTCTATTTTGTTTCTTTTTTTATATCAACTACCTTATTTACGTTGTAAAAATATAGCATTGATAGTAAAATATTGTGATGAAGCATAGCCTACGTGGCGCCTATGTTCTCTATTACATAAGGGAAGAGGGGAGGGTCATTTCAGGAAGTCCACTTTTCGTGTCCCCAAGCAAAAATACTAAATTATCCTTCACACTTTAACAATTTAATTCAATAACATAACTTATTTTTAACGCCGAAACAAACATTTGTAACGTCTAAAATCTTCCTCATGGGCCCATACACACAACTATACAGAACAACAATTACAACGTAATTGAAATTAATTGTGATTGATTGATTAAATTAGGAAAGGAAATCAATTTGATTGAAATTAATTGTGGTTGATTGATTAAATTAGGAAAGGAAATCAATTTGATTGAAATTTATTTTGATTGATTGATTAAATCAGGAAAGGAAATCAATTCTCTCTCCTTATAAACTACTAATGGCGGGTTCTCTTCCTTCCCTTACCTCACTCAAGCTCCATTCCCCTGCTCACAATGGGTAAATCTCTCTTTCTCTTACCCGTTTCTCTAAATAGGGATTGTTATCGTATTTGAATCTGATTGCTCTAATTACGCTTCGATTTGGACACAATGGCAGCGGCGGCAAGTGCGCAGCAATGAAAGAAGTTCTTACTGTTGGTTTTTGTCTCATTCTCCTCGGATCCGTGCTTTGATTTGATTTTGCGTTGTATTATTTCGGTCATGTTGTGAAGTTTTGGATTGATTAATCTCAGGGTTGGTTTTGGATTGATGAATTTTTCTCCAATTGCTTTGGAAGGTACGTCTAATCTCACAAGTTATCTAAAATTATTTTCTGCACTATTAAGATCTGAATTGGATTTGAATGTTTTAGTTTTTAATTTCTTATTTGCCATTTTTTTGCTTTGTTGATATTTTTATCATTGAATTGGGATATGATTTATTGGTGCACCAATTAGAAACTTGAGAAATTAGGTTGAAATATGGCGGAATTTAATCCTCCAAAGATGATTCCATAGAAAGACAGGCGAAAAAAGAGATACACCTAACCCACCAATTCCATTTATCATGGATTCATAAATGTTACTTCGTACTCTGTTGTAAAGTACATCTGTTTCCCACTAAAAAGTAAAAGCCCAGAAAAATTCTCAATTCTACAATCATCCAAATTGCTAAACCCGTTAATACTCTCTCTTAAAAACCAAAACGTTTAATACCCATTTTCACTTTCTTCCAAAAAAATCATTTTCTTTTTTCCTTCAATGGTTCTCACATGCCCTATTTTCAGCTCCAAATTCTAAAGAAAACAACCCAGGTTTTCGGACCTTTTGGTAATTTTTACCTGTGTTTATTCATTTGCTCTGAAATTTACAATAATATGAGCATTAAATAAGTTAAACCCTATTTTTATTGTGATTTTAGTAGCTGTTGTAAGCATAAAGATTATATTTTTATTCTTGGGTTTTCCTCATATTGTTAGAATGGAAATAGGAAAGAAATTGGTGCCTATTTGTTTGTTATTGTTGTTGGTTGAAGTTGTTTTAGTGTATGCTGAACATTTAGGAAGTAAATATATGGCCAATGTCAAAGTATGTTAGCAATGGGAATAAGATTCTTTATCTAAGCCATGATTTTGAGTTAAGGACTGTTGGGAGCAAGCATCGTGATCAATTAGGGATTTTGAAAGATGGGGTTTTAAGGGTATTGTCACCTTAGATCATGCCATTGATGCTAATCTTTTGCGGTTCGACGGTTCCGCCAATTGACTTTCCTTAAAGGGATCAATGTGGTTATTCAACCACCAAGTGATGAAGTATGGGTTTGTTTATTTTAGTTTATGTTTTAAGGAATATGTTGATATAGTTCTCTTATTGCTTTACCAGGATATATATCTCCATTATATAAGTAAGCAATAACCTGAATTTAATGTCTCTTACAAGCCCCCGAAAATCAGTCCAAAATTCGCGGGCTCTGTTAGGGCTCTTTACATTAGAAGATAAGGGATTCATATACTCATCCTCGGTTTAACTCAGATGTCATGAAGTCTCTTCAGATTGAGCAGTTAATGGATCAAGAAGTTGAGTTGCAGAGAGTTGCTTTAACTTTGTCTCAGTAAGTGCATCCTGCCTTCTAATGTCTCAGTTCTTGGTTACTGTTTATGTTTCATGATATGCATGTGGGATTATGGGAATATATCGTGGCAATTTTTGTGTAGAATCATGTTCTTTTGCATCATAGATGACAGAGGGGGATCTCAACCGTCAACACAGTGGTATATTTATCGAATGCCCCGATATGGATCCTTGATACTTTGTAGACCTTGCAGTTTAAATTATAACCTATGTTAGTTGTAGTACATTCTTTTTATATATAAGAAGATTAAATTCAGAAGCAATCAATAATAGACTTGCATTTTTGTATGAAATGCAGGTATGGATGGATGATCCAGGTAATGTAACAAAAAAGACCATCTACGAGGGAGCAAATGTTGGCTACTTTGCGTGGTCATATATAGGTCGACAATTTCGAATGGAGATTGGGATATACTTCACTATTTGGTATAGTGTATTTTGATTACAAAGACCTTAAGAGGTATCCAAAGATGTCTGCTTATTGGTTGAAAAACATGCTTCGTAGAGGCTAGAATCGGTCAATCGAGGATCATACATGGACCCTCTATTAGTACTTAACTACTTATGCTTTGTAATGGATTCGATGATTTTTGCAATTTGTAATGTTTTTAAGTTCAATAAAGATCTTCTTTAGACCATCAACTTCAGTCTTTTTCTCTTAAAGTATCACATTCGAGATGATCATTCGTGTGATTTCTTAGACATTTTTTTTATTCCATATATTATTCGGGTGATATATGCTATAATAGAACTTTTAGTTTATACTCACGCACGCATCGCGTGCATATAAGACTAGTATGTACTAATTAAACTCCGACATGTAAGATTGCGACAACTAAATGTTATCGCAAATTGCGACTTTTATCATCACCAAGTATTTTTATGTCTATGTGTGATTTCTCTCATATCTTCTCTTCACATGTGTCATATAAGGAGAAAATATAAAAAAATACACAATGTATCCGAGTACACCTTATATGTACGAGTTATATTCAGTTGGTACGTGGTTTTCGATCAAAGAATTGACTAATAAAATAGGCCATATCAAAGTGCAAAAAAAAAAGAGAATATAATCAGTTGCAGGTAGATGATGATGAATTTAATAGCCATAGTTGTTTAGGTTGAGCTAGCTGTCGAAAATAACTCATCGGGGCTGATATTTTAGATCTTAGGAGGAATCAATCTTGCCTTCATTCAGTGTATAATAAATATATTGTACATCGAGATAATTTTAATCTATTCTTTTTGTAACTTTTAATGTCCTTTAATTTACTTTTTATGATTACATTTATACATTATTAGTGATTTGGAGATGATAACTTTTATTTATATCGAATAATTTTTAAATATTTTAGGATAACTTTACATCTGGCTTACAATATTTATTGTATGCCGGATGTAATTAATGTCTTAGGAGTTAGGAAACAATTGATGAAGTTGTTGAAACTTGTTTTGACCTTTGCAGAAATCCTTTGTCAATCATAACCGACATACTGTCTTAATTTATCTAAATTTAATTTGTCTGAAAAATATCTAAATTACTTTATCAAAACTTCTTGCCTTGTATAATATGTAATATTTCTTAATGTTTTACTCGCTTTCTAAATTATCTTATCTAAACTTACTCCATTTCGTGTTTTTACTCACTTTCATTTTGGAGTATTTTATAAAGTGTTCTTCCCTTTTACTTTAACTAGTCGTTGTGTTAACACGTCGTCCCCTAAGTTTGCAAAAAAAAAAATCGTTTGTGAAATTGCGATTGGATTAATTTGTGTAATTAAGATTGGAAAAATTTGTGAAAGTAACTACGTTTGTAGTTGCAAGAGAAAATGCTTATGGGAAAAAAATGTACACTTAGATATATCATTTCATAATGATGATAATGACGCTTAATATATGAAAAATGATTGAAAAAGATGAGAAATCTGATGACTGGAAAAATGAGAAATCCGATGACTGAAAAGGATGAAAAAGAATATTAAGCAAAGAGGATAGAGAACAATGAATTAGGGACGGGCAGGAATGAGCGGAGTTAGGGTTGAAACTTGAAAAAAAAAAAAACAGATTAGACAGAATAAAATGAAGGAAAAAGAAATAAAAGTAAGAAGAAAAAAGAAGGGAGAATATGCTTGAGATGGGATTTGAACCCTAAACATTTGAAAACTCAAGATAGAGCTTCTAAATGGATCTTCCAATTTTTTTTTTTTTTCTTTTCTTGTAAATAGTGAATTTCAACCTTTTACCACCCGAAATTATTGATAAGCTAGTTGTGAAGTTGATGCATTTTCAAGTTTTGCAAACACCTTCCATCAATTTACCTCTATTTTTTCAACCATAGTTACATATTTCACTAATCACTTTATTTTCTTCGTATATCATTCGCCCCAGAGATGACAAAACTAACTCGCATCCTATTACCCGACCCGAGACCTGAACTCTGTCCGAATTCACTAGACTCCAATTGGACTGGCTAGATTTTGACCAGACCTAATGAACTGAAAAAAGTGTGTCAATTAATAATTACTTTAATTATCACAATAAGCCGTTTGAAAATAAATCGAATATGATCCGACCTGACCAAACCCGACCAATCGATTTGATCGGGTATTATTTTTTTTAACTTTAGTTTATATTTATCTGAAATAAAGTCAATAAAATTAAACCAAATATGATCCAACTATCTAAGTACTTGTATCTAACAGGACTATCCCGTACGTTACTAATGTACGTGGTAGCCAAGAAGATACGTAGTAATTTACTAATTTGATATTAATTTCTTTTTTTTATAAGAGTAGTTTGATTGCAACATTTTTTTAAATGACGACCACCATTTATTTAAAAGCAACACTAATAAATTTACTACGAGTCT
Organism: Spinacia oleracea; assembly: GCF_020520425.1. Classification (NCBI taxonomy): domain Eukaryota; kingdom Viridiplantae; phylum Streptophyta; class Magnoliopsida; order Caryophyllales; family Amaranthaceae; genus Spinacia; species Spinacia oleracea. The sequence goes on along the minus strand of NC_079488.1, from coordinate 7,333,960 downwards.
ACGACAATTCTATCATATTCTCCATTTATTAGTATATACGGAGTATAATTCTCAATCATTCTCATATTTATTAAAGATTTCTATATCATTTTTCGCAATTATTATATTGTAGGTTTATTTATGTATTTATAAGTCATTCTCATGCAACGAAGTATTATTTTTAGCCACATAATTAAGTGAGCACATCTGCATATATATATATATATATATATATATATATATATATATATATATATATATATATATATATATATATATATATATATATATATATATATATATATATATTGCTAATCCGGATTCGGGGCGAGTTCTGAGTGGATAGGTTTCATTCTCTTCCCAATTGTTGTTGCGGGGGATCGAACACGGGTCCTCCCTACCAAATTCAGCCTCAATCACCACTGAACCAACGGTCATTCTGAGTACATATATATATATGCTCGTAGTCCTACTGACTCTGTATTTATACTCAGTTACTGTAACAACAAAATCTTAAAATAATACTTCCTCCGTTTCTTTTTGTTGTATCCGTTTTCATTTTAAGCGTTTTATATTGTTGTATCCATTTAGAATCTATTCTATTTTTGGACATACATTTTATCCTAAAATACCCTTACATTTCTATCTAATTACCAAAATACCTAAAGATTCTATCCATATTCCCACCTAATTTTCCCCACCCATAATATTTAATTCTTTTCCCTTCCCCATATACCCACTCTCTCACCTCCTTTATCACCCATCATTATCACTCCTCTCTCTTACCTTATTTCTTTATTATTTTCTCACTCCTTTATTTATTATAATCTCTTACACCCAATTATTTCTCTTACACCCAATCATTACACTTATACCCCATACAAACCAATATTCCAATTTTCTTAAAAACCACACCAGATTCCAAATGAATACATCAAAAAGAAATGGAGGGAGTACTAACTATTGATCATTCGTGTCAAATTGTCAATACTTTAGCTTTTATAGGGAGATAGATGTGTAGAGAGTATTAGTAAGGAGTTTTATTAAATCTAATAGGGTCTAACAAATTGGGATATAGTAGATAAAAAAAAAAAAAGTTGATTAAATTAAACATGATCTTATCTAGCTTATACTCTATATCACTTGAAATTAGTGAAAATAAGATGAGGAAGTCAAATGGTGCAATGTAATATTTATTTTTTCAATTAATTAATTCATACTCATCAAAAAAAGTTTCATCTTAACCCACTTCAAAGTACAATTTTGATCATACCAATGCTAGAATAATTACTATTTTAGAAAAAATGTATGGAGTATTACTATTCAATATTTTATAGTATAGATCAGGAAAAAAACACTCACGAAAAATATTCAGATTAGATGACAAGATCAGATATGAGTCATATGACTAGACCAGAAACTAAAATGTAGACCAAATCAAATGAATAGAACAAGACCTAACTCGACGTCTGTCGGCTTAAAGGAAGTGAGTCACCCTCTTAATACGAAGACAAGAATGATTGACTTTTAGACACCACCCCCACAAATCCACAATACGTGCGAGTAGTCAACACAACTATTAAGTACGGAGTACTCCTATTAATTATACAAGCAGTTGGTAGCTCTCATGCTGTCATGCATCATCAAGTATTAAAAAGAATACAAGTATAATTTTATAATAAATAACTAGAAGTAATTGGCTATTTTGGCTGCTTGTAGCTTATCTTTTAGCACCCTAGTAAATTTCAAAGAACCACCTTGTGGAACAATTGTGCTGAATGAGCTTACTTTGGTTGACCATTCTTTTCTCCAACTTTTTCCCATTTTCCATAAACTCAGCTGTTTATGAATGATGTCAAATAACTACTCCATATTATTATACATTTTGACTGTTTGAGAAGCTAATCTCGCCATACTTCTTAGATCCTGTTCGGCTAAATTAGCGGTAGCGAGTAGCAGGTAGTTGTTGAAGTAGCGGGTAGCGGTCAATAGTAGTGGGTAACGGTTAGCTGTTAAAGTAGCGGGTAATTAGTTTAGGTATTGGTAAAAGTAGCGGTTGAGATTGTAAAATACAATAAAAACTATATGTTTTGTTTAAAACTTCATTATAATTTTGTCAAAAGCTGCACGCTACCTTCAAACGCTACTATTTGTAATGTTTGACAAAAAGCTACCAAACCGCTACCTCTACCTCTACCGATAACCGCTACCTCACCCGCTACCACACTAAACACTTACATATTTTACAAGTGTCGTTTTGGATAGGTCAAAATGCTATCCGCTACTTCAAACGCTACCGCCAAACACGCCTTTTAGTCATTAGTCACTACATTCAGCAAACCTATCAAGATATAGATCATTTTATTGATAATAAAATTTCTCAATTTATTCCTTAAAAAAGTACTTCTATTTACCATACTTCAATCTTTTTTTGTGGAGTACTTGATCTACTGGAAAATAATGTACCTCACAGTCTCATGTCGTGGGGCGACTAGGATTAATACATACCACTAAGGCTCGATCTGTTATGTTCACCTTATCCACTTACTTTAGAAAAAATAAGTTCAGATAAGTTTAGTTAAGTTCAGATAAGATAAATTTAGGAAAAATAAGGGTTGACCAAGTACAATATATAACTAAAATAAATTTTTATAAGTTTAGATAAGTCCAATTAAATTTATATAAAATAAGTTAATGAAAAATAAGTGAATACAGGACACCCTAAGAATATTTTGGCAATGGAGATTTCGTTACCATTCTCTTATAATCCTAACAATGTTTCCTACAAACTCAGATCTAGTTAACCCGTATTAGTATATTCTACCCATACCCTATATCCACTACCATCTCTACTCACAAACATGATGATATAGTAGGATGACTAGCTAGGATAAATCCCATTAAGAGTGTATGGCGGTGGCGGTGGCGGTGGCGATTTCTAACCTTCTTTTTAGAGCTGATCAGCATGGCCCCGCTCTGAAAATTACCGAGTTTTAGGCAGCATATTTCGGCACGTTTTTCGGGCCCGCGCCGATTTTTTTAAAAAATTGGGGATTTGGGTAACGTTTTTAGTTATAAATTTGGCCCACCCCGAAATAACAGGTTTTGGCACAAAAAATTGGCCCGACCCTGCCCGACATAATGGGAAGCCCTTTTATGTCCTCGGCCCGACCCGTCTTTTGATCAGGTCTACTTCTTTTCTACTCCTAAAAGTATTGTCCACTAGCTAACTAGAGTTGGATTGACATATACAAGATTCCGACTTGACATGAGACCATTTCCTAGAAGTGATCAATATCCAGGTAGGATTGGGCTTTAACACAAAAAATCCTGCCCAAATCCATAAATTTGGTGCGGGCTTTGCGAGCCGAAAAGTGATTTTCAGATTTTTCGGACCGCACTCAAATTTTGGTCTATAAAAACATATTTTAGGATTTCCAAACCCATACTTTTATGGGTCGGATCGAGCCAGATGACAGGCTAAATCGCACTCCTATCAAAGATAAACCTAACGTTCACCAACTAAAAATATAGCAAGGGAAGCAGGGATCGTATCCACAGGGAAACAGGCGTTCTTTCTACTATTAAATTACTAATCTAGACTACTGGTAATGAGAGTTGGAATGGTTTGTGTATTAAACTAAAACAAGTAATCAAATCGGAAAATAACAATATTAAAGGAATCTAGGGCAGCGGTTCACTATAAATGCAGACCGGGATTGGACAACGGACAATAACAATCAACTAACAATCATAACTAGGAAAACATGCATCTCTCGAATCTTATGAATTCCTTAGGATAGAACAACTAGCGGGCTCTCGCTACGTACTAGAAATAATTCCTATCTAATAGCCACAGACCAGAAACATCAGATTTATACCTCTCGGCGCATAATCTAAAGTTAATCAAACTCAAATCAAAATAGTCGGGCCGAACAGAATTGACGAGCAATAATAATAAGCTATAGAAATTAATCAATCAATCAAATATCATGTCCACATATAATCTCAATCATGCATTCATGGATCCCCTAAACCCTAGAAATTAAACTACCCACTCATGATAATAAATAAAAAAGCAATTAATATAATAGAAAACATGATTAAAGCAATAAACTAAATTAGAACAAGAAGCAATACCTAATTGAAGAACAATGTGAAGGAAATAATGCCCTTGGTCCAAGTATGCATTCTATGTTAAGTCTAATAAATGCGGTTCAGTATTAATTAACAAGTTAATAATTCGCTGAGATCAAGTGAGCTGAATGCCTAGCTAGAGGCCGCTTCAGTTCAAGTGGAATTAATGATATTAATCCACAACTTACTCTTGACTGAACCCGTAGGGTCACACAAATAGTACGTAAACGGATCAAGTATTTAATGGCATTAAATACTCTATCTATGGATATTCGGAATCGGCGGATCTTGTTTTCAGTGGGAGCTGAGATCGTCACAAGCAAGAAATGAATACTCCGGAAACGATGATATTGCCGGAAACGGAAATATGGATCGTATCGGAAACATAAATATTATCCAAGTCGTATGCCGGAAACGGAAACATGGTACGTATCGAAAAATATTATCGGAAATGGAAATATTGCCGAAATCGGAAATATTGCCGGAAACGGAAATATTGTCAGAATCGGAAATATTATCGGAATCGGAAAATAATTCCGGAATCGGAAATATTAAATATTGTTCGTATCGGAAATGAATTCCGGAATCGAGAATTTAATCGGAAGCGTATCGTACGAATTAGCATCGGACGAGGCCCGCTAGACGAAGGCCCAGCACGAAGCCAGGCCATCGCCCAGCGAGTCGCACGCACCAACGCACGCCTCGACCAGGCCCAGCGCAAGGCCAGGCCCAGCCAAGGGCGCGCGCGCGCAGCACAGCAGCGTGGGCTGTGCGCCTGTCGTGGGCCGCAAGGCTTGCGCGGGTGCACGGCTTGTGCAATGCTTGTGCGGGAAATCCTAATCCTATTAGGATTTGTGCAAAGATTAAAATCCTAATCCTATTAGATTTGTTTTGTTATTTAGAGTCCTAATAAAGTTCTAACTAGCAAATCCACATCCGAGTAGGATTACAATTCCTTTTCCATACTCCTATAAATAAGTGCCTAGGGTCACAATTTATGGGTACGATTGAAGTATTCAAAGGGTAAGTTTTTGAAATAAAAATCAGCCATACACTTGCAAACACTAGCCGAAATTCCTAAGCACCTTAAGGGCGATTCTAGTTGGTCTAACTTGAGGCGGATCCGGACGTACTGTGGACTATCTAGGGAGGGACAACATTTGGAGTCCTAAAGACTTGTTCTTGTTCGGTTCGGGCGCATCTAGGGAAGGCACGCTACAACATGTATGCATCTATTCTATGCTAAATGATTATGTGTAAATAATATGCTTTCCTGGCTTTATGGTTTTTCCGCATGATTTATGAATTGTCTTTTTTTTTTTTTTTTTTTTTGACGGGAAGATCTAGCTTCGATTAATGATCAACAGGCTCATCCTTGTCCAAGAGGACAGAGGGAGCTATCTCTTGGGGGTAATCCTCCATCCAAACCTTCACCTCTTGAAAGGAAAGTGAGAGCTTGGCCATGGAGTGTGCCACCATGTTACATTGTCTACTTGCATAATTGAAATTACAGCACTGAAAATTGCAAGCTAAAGCACAAATATCTGTCACCATGGATTGTAGTATGGAGCGTTCCTTTCTTGATCCCAGAATCAGCTCCACAAGGCCAAGGCAATCAGTTTCAACCTCTAACCTTCGAAATCCTGCTTCGTAAGCGTACTTCATGCCAAACAGAATGGCCTCTGCTTCAGCTTCACTTACACCGCCATCGTGCTCTCTTGATTGTCCTGCACACATCATGATATCCCCTACATTATCTCTTACTACCATACTCATGCCTATTCTTCCTTCCTTAGGTACTGCTGCATCTGTGTTCAGTTTATACTTCCCTTCAGGGGGGGCTTTCCACCTTGGTGCGGTTCCCGTTATTTCCTGGATAGTGTTTTTGTCTCGCCTGTTTGCTGCTTCGTATTCCCCCAGCAACTGTATTGCTTTCTGGCATGCAATTCCAGGGTCAATTCTCTTCTTTTCGTGCACCCATAGGTTGCGAAGATACCAGATTTCCCATATTATCATGAGCACGAGCTCCCAACTTTTCGCAATTGTGCACTTTTGTATCATTGCTGCACACCATTCTTTAATGGTCATGTTGTTACTATCCTCGTGTTGTTGAGCCACACTCCTCACAGGAGAAAGCTGCCATAGAAGCTGGCTCTCCCTACACCATACTATCATATGAGCAGTTAATTCATTTACCTCTCCACACCTCGGGCATATTCGGTCCACCTGCATTCCCCTCCGCATGAGGACATCCATTAAGGGGAGTCCTTCCCTAGCTACTCTCCATACAACATGCTTAACCTTTTGTGGAACTTCAGCGCCCCAAATTCTTCGCCATAGTTTACAGTTCTGCACGTTGTTTGAGGTTCCTATTTCCCCTCTTGCTCGTTGTTGTTCAGCATAGTATGCACTCCGCACACTGAAATCTCCACTCTTGGTGTGTTTCCACTGCATTATGTCTTCCTGGTCATACTCGCTTACTCTCACCTTCGTTATTGCTATGACTTCTTCACCCGTGAGTACTTGTTGCATCTCTTCTAGCTTCCAACCATTCCCTTCATTGTGCCTCCAGTCACGAACCATGGTGGCTCCAGTTTCTCCATTTTGAGGTGGAGAATATAGTTTTCCCCCTGGCAGGTCTGGTATCCACTTGTCCCCCCAAAACTTTACCCGTCTTCCATCCCCTATCACCCACCTTACTCCTTCCTCGAGTGTTTCCCTTGCCGACAGTATGGATTTCCAGGTGTAACTAGCGTTTGAGGGTGCTTTCGCCTCCCAAAAGTTAGACCTGGGGAAATATTTTCCTTTAAGAACAGTAGCAGCCAGTGATTCTGGGTTTTGAAGTATTCTCCAGCATTGCTTTGCCAGTAGCGCGGTGTTAAAGGCTTTCATATCCCTCAGACCAAGCCCACCCATTTCTTTCGAAAGGCATAGGTTATCCCAGCTGATTAGTGCCATCTTTCTCTCATTACCCTTCTGCCCCCACCAGAAATTCCTGCAAAGGGATGTTATGTTTCGTAGTATGGACTCAGGTATTCTAAAGCACTGCATTGCATATGTGGGGATTGATTGCGCTATCGACTTTATTAGGACTTCTCTACCAGCTTGTGATAAGGTTCTCTCCTTCCATCCTTTTACCTTTTTCCACACTCGGTCCTCGATCGTTTGGAAAACTACTTTCTTCGGCCTATCCAAATATGTGGGCAATCCAAGATATTTATCGTGTCCTTCCACCGCCGTGAATGTTAACTTCGATTGAAGCATGTTCTGCATATTAGGGCTTACATTACGGCTAAAAGAAACCTCCGATTTTTCCAGGTTGATCTTTTGTCCCGAGGCAAGTTCATAGGATTCCAAAATGTCGAGTATTGCGTCCGCGTCCGCTTCACTTGCTCTTGTGAACAGCAGACTATCGTCTGCGAAAAATAGTTGAGAGATGGGTGGCACATTTCTTCCCAACTTCACCCCATGAATAGCTTTGTTCATTTCAGCATCTCTGAGAAGGGAAGACAGTCCCTCTGCACATATAAGGAAGAGAAAAGGTGAGATTGGATCACCTTGCCGAAGACCTCTAGTAGGGACGAAACGCTTCGTCGGGAAGTCATTGTATAGGATATAATATGTTACTGATGATATACATCGCATTACTAGGCTCACGAACCCCTCTCCGAATCCCAACTTCAACATCATTCCCTCGATAAAGGCCCACTCTACACGGTCATATGCTTTACTCATGTCTAACTTCATTGCCATGTACCCCTTGATCCCTTTTTTCTTCTTCCGCAAGTAGTGGAACATCTCAGATGCCACCAAAACATTGTCTGTGATCAACCTTCCGGGTACAAACGCGCTTTGTGTTTCACTGATTATACAAGGAAGAGCATTCTTGAGTCTATTGGAGACCACTTTCGAGACAAGTTTGTATAGCACGTTGCATAGACTAATAGGCCGGTAATCTTTTGTATGCTGGTTGTGTTTCTTTTTCGGGATTAGAACGATGTGGGTATGGTTAATGGGGCTGATTGGGCCGCCATTGTTCAGTATGTCAAGAGTGTGCTTGACAACGTCTTCCCCAACTACACCCCAATACTTCTTATAAAAGAATGCTGGCATGCCATCTGGCCCGGGGGCCTTCGACGGGTGCATTTGCTTGAGTGCCATTACTATTTCATCCCTAGTGTAGCTGGCTGATAAGGCTTCATTCATTTCCGGTGTCACTCGGTTCTCCACTTTGTCTAGGACTTGCTGGAATTCAACATTATTATTTGATGTAAATAGTGTTTTAAAGTAGTCAATGAATACCATTTCAGCTTCCTCCTCGACCTCTCTCCAGGTACCCCCACTATCATACACTCCTTTGATCGTGTTTCTCTGACGTCTTTGTTCGGCCTTTTTTTTGAAAGAATGCTGTATTTTTATCTCCATCTCGGAGCCAGTCTTGTCGGCTTCGTTGGGCCCAATACACCTCTTCTCTCCTCTCCAATTCATCCATTTCTGTGTCTATGGCCTTCATTTCTGCTATATTTTCTACTGTCGGGTCCAGGGCCATGCAAAGTTTCATTCTCTCCCTTCTTAGTTCTATCTCCTTGCGGAAATCATTTGGTCTTTTTGAGCTCCAAGATCTCAGCTTACTGGAACAGCAAGCAATCTTCCCCAATATATTGTTTCCAAGAGCTAGTTGCCACGATTCTGCCACTATATTACCACACTCATCATCTCGAAGCCACTCTCTCTCGAATTTAAATCCTCTCCTCCTCTTGCCCCTCCGTTCACCTACTGTTACTTGCGTGTGGATACTTATCTTGATGGGGATATGGTCAGACCTGCGTTTCGAAAGATGTTCCACCATTGAGAGAGGGTACATGCCTATCCAGTTATCAGAGGCCAAGAAACGATCAAGTCTTTCTATGATGTTTGCCCCTTCCTCCCTATTGTTACTCCACGTAAAGCCTGGTCCCTCATAATATACCTCCTCGAGTTGGCAAAAATTGACTGCATCGCGGAATCCTTCAATTTCAGCTTGTTGCTTGGGGGCTCCTCCTTGTTTTTCAGAATGGCTTAAGATGCCATTAAAATCACCAAAACATAGCCATGGCTTCGTATTTCCAGCTCCCAGGCTGCGGAATAAGCTCCATGTTTTTGATTTATTCTCCTCCTCCGGGTGCCCGTATATCCCAGTCAATCTCCACGTAGCCTCATCCTCCCTCTGTACAACAAAGTCCATGTGGTGCAGGGAGCATGATTGCAGCTCCATGTTCATTGTGTCACGCCAAAACATTGCCAATCCACCTCTCCTATGTCTACCTTCTCCATCGCAATCCACACATAAAAAGTGACTCATATTCAGTTTCCGTTTTAAGCTTTCCCACTCTCTTCCTTTTAGTTTTGTTTCCATGAGGAAAACAAAATGGGGATTCTCCATTCGTGTGACGCCTTTTAGCGCGTTTTCTGCCCGCGGACTCCCCAACCCACGGCAGTTCCAAGACAAGCCTATCATTGCTCTTCGCGGCACTGCTCAACAGTCGCCGCTACTTCGGTGGTGCTCACGCAAACATCACTTTCCTTCTCCACTGCTCTCACCTTCTTCATTCCGTCATCTCCACTATAGTATCTATCCTCATCAACGTCCATAGGATCCTTCCTCTTCGCGTGGAGTGCGAGTTCGCAGCTAGGGCTTGTGTTCTGCTTGCCAAACTCACGTACGTTCTTATCTCTATGGCCTATCTTGTTAACCTTCGTAACTTCCTACCCTCCGTTGGAACAATCCCTGCATGAAACATGTACATGCCAGTCTATTGTGTGGGGGAAGAGTCCTCCAGCACCCCTACTGCTTCCTTTCCACCTTTGTCCATCTCCTGTTCCTTGTTGTGAGTCTGTTTCTCGTATACCTCTTCCTGGTCCTCACCCCCATCCAAAATAAGGGATACTACTTATAGTTGCCTTGTTACCCCTTCCACGCTCTCTCTTGCTTTCTTCTCAATGCAGAGCTTCTCCTTCTTTGTGACAAACAGCTTTCTTGCACAGGAAGCTCCATTTGTTTCCTCCTCATCGCTGATATCTCCCCTATTGGCGTGCCATGGGGAGGCTCTGAGTTTGTCGCTAAATTGTCTCACCATTGCCGCAGCGCTACCAATGCTATCGCAATCCTTCTCACCGTGGCCAAGCTTGCCGCAGTAGTAGCAGAACACTGGCAATTTCTCATACTTAACCCTAATTTTGTCAATATTTCCTCCTCTCATCTTTAGTTCCACCACCTTCTTCAGAGGGTTACGCACATCCAACAGTACCCTAATTCGAAGGGACTTGTTCACCCCAACTACGTCTGACTTATCGGTTCTGACGAAGGTACCAATCTTGTCTCCTAGTTTCTTCGCATTGGCATCGTGGTGCCTTCCTCTGATAGGTAGGTCATAAACCCTAATCCAGAAAGGGACCCTATGAAGGGGGTATTCAGACGGTTTTAGGTCTCCCTGTACGTCGCATAATGCTAGGACATGCTTTTCAAACGTCCATGGTTGTGCTTCCATGACAAACTCTTTGTCCTTCCAATGGTGGAACTGGAAGAAGAATATATTTTTTTCAATGCAGTTTGCTTCCAGGCCAAACTTGGGATTCCAGATTCGTTTCATCATTGCAATGAGGGCGTTTGCATTGATGTTTCTATCCGTCCACAATTTTCCAATGACCCCTAACTCCTCCCTGGCCTCCTCTTCCTCCTCCCCCTCTAGTTCCCATTCTATCTCCTCCTCCTCCTCGCCATTCTTCTCCTCTAATTCAGATGATTTTTGTTTCACACTCGTGGATGCCATTCTACAGAGGTGTTTACACGCTCGGAATATCGAGATCAATTCTTCGAGTTTGAAGATGGATACTCTAGCGGGCTGCTAGAGAAAACAAAACCCTCCCAAGGAAAACCTAGAGGGAACGTGTTTTTTTATCTTTAGATTTAAATTTAAGGATATATTCAGTTGTCATATGTATCATAACATAACAGTGGTATCACGAGCCTCTTATTATTTTCATAATCTAAATTGCATAAACATGGTTAAATATTACAAATTTGCAAGAATTAAAAGGGGTGATTAATTTTCGTAATTGTTAATTAATTGCAAATTGCGTTTATTTAATTATACGTACGCAGTTTTTCGGCAGTTTCTTCGTTACTCATCCAAATCGAGTGATTTTTGTGTCAATTCCGCATGTAAAAGACATTCTAAAATTTTGACAAAAATAGAAATTTTCGGCCGAACCCATAATTCTCAAATTCGAAGCCTAACTATGACTTTTCGGAGGTTTTAGTTTTTCGAACGCAAAATTTCGTAAATTTAAGATGTTAAATTAAATATTTGCGATTCTTGTTGTTAAATCTTGAATTTTTTATTGACCTACTGTATATGTTTAACAAGTTTGAATGCCTAGCCTTGTTAATTATGCAATCTAATTTGTAATTATGATTAATTTGTTGAAAATTGGAATAATTTAGAATTAATTTGATTTTCATAATTAGTTATAATTTAATTAGATACCTATGATTAAAAACCACCATAAAAATTGTAAATTTATGTTAAATTTTAAATTTTTATGACCTAGACTTGAATCCATGTTAATCGGAAATCAATAAATTAATAAATTTTCGATTTTTCGCCCTAAAATTATGAAATTAATACGATTTATTAATTTGTCATTAATTTTGAAAATAAATTTTTTATTTTTATGCGATTCGCTCATATAACTTGCACGCACAAAGCAATGGACGCTACGTGTTACCCTTAAGGGGTGTTGTATAGTGCGGGCATGCGACGACGAGCAAGGGAGCTCGTCGCCCATGCGGTACGAATGCAGCGAGCAAGGGCATGGTGCACGAGCACAAGGCAGCAGCCCTGCCTTGTGTCGTGGGCTGTGTGCGATGGGCGCATGGGCAAGGGCGAGAGCAAGGCACGAGCAGTCGCGTGTGGGCAGCAAGCGAGCTGCGCCACAGCGCACACTGCCTCGCGCAAGCGTGCGACGAGCGCTGCGCCCAGCGATGGTGAGCAGCGTGCTTGTTGCGACGAGCGCTGGCGCGCGCCTTGCGATGGTGAGTAGCAGCGATGCGACGCATCGCATGGGCTGCGCGCACATGGCCAGCGATGGCTGTGTGCGTGTGGCCCATGGCTGTGCGTTGCGTGGGGTTGTTGCGTTACGATTAGATCGCTTTAAAAATTTTAATTTAAAATTTTCAGTTTTCGTAATTTTGATTAATTTTAAAATTAATAATTTAAATTATTTTCTTGGATTTTAATTTTGAATATTGTAATTATAATAAATTTTATTTATTCTAGTTATTTTACTAAAATTTAAATCATGAATTAATTTAAATACGACTGAAAATAAATTAAATTTGTGGATTCAATTATAAATTTATATGAGCTTTAAATTTTAATTAAATTTGTATGTTTCCGGTTAGACTAGAAATACATTTTTATGTTTAAAATTAGTAAAGCATATGAATTTATTGGTTTAAGTGGGAGCCCTTTTAGTCATAAACTCTTGATTAGGTCTACAAATCCTTAAGGTTAAAACAACTTGATTAGAATTAATAAGGACTGAATAATTTGTAGATTATTGGTGCCCTTGATTAATTGCTGCAAATGTTTTTGTGATGCATAATGTGTTTTACTAACCAGCTATGTGGGCCATTCATGATAATGAATGGGTGAATGGTATATATTGTATATGTACTGTTTTGCAGGTTATGAAGTGACTAGTATGGCCCAAATAGGATAGAAAATATGGTCTGCGTACCATTAATTTGAATGTAATTGGTCTAAAGTACCAAAATTATTTTTCAATTCAAATATGGTCTGCGTACCATCAAATAGTTGTAATTAGATTTAATTATAGCTTATCCTATTTGAAGAAAATGGTGCCTCCCACGGAGATTTTCAAGACGGACTTTGAAGTTGAAGCTTCAAGATGAAGTCGGGCCATACTAGATCACATTTATCTTATGCATGTTTTAAGTTATTTATTGCTTTTAAATATGTCTTAAATATGCATGAGATCCAAGCTTGATTATGTTGCATGATTAAGGATTTTAGTTCACTTAAAATCTAACCAACATAGTAGGAGCCTTAAGTTCCAAACTTAAAAATTGAGTTAAAAGGTGCCATGCCAAAATATACACTTGCTTGGATATCCTTTACATCAATCTAGTAATAGTTTTCGCTCAGCGAGGTGTTACTTATTGGTCCTAAAGGGACAAGGTACACAAATAATTGTGAGTACATGTTAGTTTTGGTGAAACTCAACGATATAAGTAAGGAGTCCTTTTATGTCGTGGCAAAATCGATAGGTTTACCTAATAAGTTCTTAGACGTGCCTATCAACCAAGAATAGTTTCTAGACTATTAGCAAAAGGTTTTTGCTTACCTAAAATATTTTAGGATTGAGTCGACAAACTGTGCTTAATTCTTCAATGGTTTTAGGATCTTGGAATCATTTTATTCACACCTGCCGGAACAATAAATTCGAATAAAATGGCAATAACTTGTTTAAATTGCATGATTGCTTTAATTTTCAAGTTATTATTCATGATAAATGTTTAGACTTTGCATGCTTCAATGTATGTTTTAATTATTGTTTATAATTAAATATCTTGCACTGCAATAAATCCTTTTAGAAAGGTAACAGTAAATTTCCTCGATTGGTAATGAATCCAAGAACGATTCACGGAAATGAGAGAAAATGAGAAATTTAAATGTACGTTTCTTTTAGTGACTTTTATGGTTGTTTTCGAGTATCAAAATCGAATGGCTAACCGATTGGTGCTTGTGGATTCAAAATACAATGTAGTTTTGAGATCATAAAGCATTGAGTTTAAACGCTCAGCTTTACCAATGGTTAACAACCTAAAATCTTTGTCCATTTAATTCTCGAATGAGTCTAGTCCCTAGACATTCGAATAGATCAATGCTTAGAGAACTTTAGAAGCTTCTGGAAAGATCATCTAGTTGAAACAAAATATTCAACATAAATTAAATGGTAAGAACCTTGTTGGAGTGACATTGGACATGTCTAACAAAGTATAAAAGTCAACACTAAAGAATTCAATTCTTAAGACTATAAGAAAGGGTACAAGAAATAGGAAAACAAGGAACAAATGGAAGGAATTTACGATTCCGTTTCTACCTATAAGTTTATGTTTAAAGAGAAGTGTCCTAGAAATCAAACTTCCTTGGTATCATATACCGCTTGAGGTTCTTACTTCGGTAATAACTCAAACAATGGAATCTAGGCTACACTAATGGCCTACAAGTGGGAAATGAAGCATGACAATGCTCATCTAGTTTGTTTTAAGTCCTTTCAAAGGCTGGAACTTAATGGCTATTTTGTTCCATAATCAGCATACCTAAATTTCTGTTTTCAAACACAGAAAGACTCACATTCAAGAAAAACAAAAACAATGTTTGTTTGTTTATTTGAATGAAATGGTCATTTACGGGTTGAGTCAATATGCTTGATTAAAACAAACAACTCTTTAACAATAAGAACTTTACTAGGTTCAAATCAACCCCTTGATTTGAGTTCCACTAATCTTTGGCATTGTTGCTTAGACCATATCAACAAGTTAACATTCATAAGCTCTATTTCGATGGACTTTTGAAAGTTGATTGATTTCTAGATCAATTTAAGACAAGCTAGTCTTACTTGTTGAAAGTAACAAACGATATGAACTATTGTTAGAACGCCTAGACAATAGAGTTCAAAGCTAAAGAAAGATTTTATGACTTTATTATTTCACATGGATTTGAGTGAATATAGGTTTATTTACTAAAATGTGATATAAGTTGAATCTGTTTGGCTAGTTCAAAGATTCAGAAGTATAAAATCCACTTGGCAAGAAATCATAAAGATATAGGATATATCATGTTAATGATTACTTGAGACCAAAATGATCATCAATGATTGTGTGTAGTAAAATTCACAATCTAGCTCCATAAGATATGACATATCTAAGTTGGAATTACCGAAGTCAATTAGTACTTGATTCGATCAATGATGAATCATAAAGAACTTTCCTATAAACAAAATGCTCAACTACCACCAAACTAAACCAAATTCGTCAAAGCTATTGAAAAGTAATTTCAGAATATCTTTTCATAATATATATCTAGAGAGTTGCTAAACTCAGTGGGAGCTTAGTGTTTGTCATTCGACAAACTAAGGCCCAAGTATAGATATATGTTTCATTGTGATTTATTCAAATAAAACACAAGGGTATTGTTTCTACCACGAATTTTTGAGAACATAATGTTTGTTTGCTCGAAATAATGTCTTTTTGGAGATTCGTTTCCAAAATGACAAGTGGGAGAAAATAGACCTCAAAAGTCTTCGAGGCGAACAACAACATAAACGGACATTCCGGAGGCTTTTCGAAGTGTTTCAGAAAATCCGAACTTATTCTTTAAGGACTTTAGAAGTGGCTTTAAAGAATAGACATCTCTTAGAAGACTTTACAAGTGCTTCAAGGAGAACAGAATATTCAAAAGGACTTTCAAGTGGCTATTGATATTCTATTGTTTGATGTTCTATACCAAGTAGGCATAGAGTTCAAGTCAATGAAACTATGAGATTCTTCTATTAGATAGTGAAGAAACCTACAACTTGCAGTCAAACTATTATCATGTAGATTAATGAGTTTGTGACCTGTAAGAAAGCTATGACGAAACCCAGATTCCATAAAATGGTTAGAGGCCATATATAGACTCAAATGTTTTAAATGGTTAGAGGCCATAAAATATACTCAATGTTTTGATGACAAAATTGAAATTTTGTTGATTTGCAAGAATAGTTTCACACCTATTGGTTGCAAGATAAAAACAATCAAACATGGAATTGTGTTCACACACAAAGCTAGATTAGTTGCTAAAGGTTACAAGCAAATTCACGGCGTGGATTGTGTTGAAGCCTCATGCAAAATCGTAATTCTTAAGTCTATAATTCAAGCAATGATTGCATATTGGTACATATGGCAATTGGATGACAAAACATCTTCCTCAGTCAAATGTTGGAAGAAACTATGTACATGGCATGTCATAGAATTTGTGGATCCAAACAAATGCTTGAAAAGGAATGCTAGCTTATGAAATCTAAGTACAGATTTAAGCAAGCAATTGGGAATAGAAATGTATTTTAGTGAAGCTAATAAGTATTTTAGTTTCATAAAATGTACATGACTCTTATAGATATATAAGAAGTTTAGTGGGAGTACGTAAAACTTAATTGGTCCTATGTGTATCATACACATATCTCTCTATTGTGAAATAACATCCAAATGCTAATGACTTAGATTTGAAATTATTCATCAATGATGGATCATGGCGAAACTTAGTGCATACTGGGTATTAAGATCTATTTATAAAGATCTTATAATATTGTTTTAGATTAAGTAATGGCATTTACTAAATCAAACACGAAATACTCCATTGGAGACATTCGACCCATATGAATAAATCTAAGTAAAGGATGTTTGAACTATGTATAAGCATTTACTAAGTTAAACATCAAAGGATCTAAATAAGATTCTTAACCTATATTATATGTCAAAGAATTTAGCTGGATTTAGTATCTACTGAAACTAGATGAGCTAAAATTACATGAATAGAATTCAATTGGGAATTATTCTGCAAAAGAATTTATCATGTATGATATAATATGAGGATCGCCAAAAACGTATCGTATGGCTTTAGGCATGACGAACATATACCAATCTCTATTGATCTAAGTGAAGATCAACTAGATTGAGATCAAGAATACTTATGGTACTTGAAAAGGCACATAGGAATAGTTCTTGATTCAAGGAAATAAAGATATGCTAAATATTGATGCTACACGCATAAACACTGGAAAAGGATCAAGCAAGATTCCCTTGGAGTTAACCATTGATAAGGACGAGCTATAGAGCATCGTGTTTTGAAATGGCAACATGGATTGGAGACCATGAGTTGTTGCGTGGGAAATTAAAATAATAATTTCTATGTTCTAAGATACAACTGGAAAGTCTTTCACATATGTGTGAACTGCTTGGATAAGTAAATCCAACCAAAGCATCACTAGCAACCTAAACAGTTGAAGTAGAAGTACTTATTGCCTAAGAAGCAATAAAACAGAGTTGTTTGTATTAATGAGTTCTTCATTGAACTTAGGTAGATCACATGTCTGCTGACTTGATGATTCTTCATTGAAAAATGCGTAGAACCACTCTTGTAGCTGGACAGACTAGATTACAAAATACACATACTCAGAAGATCTTATCATCATATCTCGAGAACATTCAAGAAAAGGAGATTAAGATTGACAAAGCATGATAACTAAACCTATGCAACAAGTGAGAAGCAGCACTCACGTTGTAGCACTGGAAATCAAGCATAGCTTTGAATTCCATGAACTGTTTTAAAGATGGGTTCGAGGCCCATGGTTGTAAATCATTAGGGGTTGAACATTTATCATATATGAAATGTATTTTCATATTCCATTTAATCTTGGTTTAGTATTAAATGATGAGTCCCTTCAATTTGACGATATATTCAAGATAGACTGTCAGGACCAGTCCTGTGACTAAGAAATGTCTATCAAGTGAACTTGAATGTCAAAAAATGAAAATGGTCCCTGGTCGGAGTTTTCTATAAAATTGGACGCATAGAAAACGTTAGACGACTAGAATGCAAGATGACTAATAGTTCTGTTTCTTGAACTATGTGGACATGGCAAAGTCATAATCATTTGCATAGATTCTTACTTTGGGAAGACTAGTATCGGACAGACCTATGAAACTTTACTGTAAGAGATGAAAATCTGTCATAAGTAAATTTCATTAAAATTATTAGACACTAAATCCTCAATACCTGAGTGATTTGAGATTACTTGTTTGAGAACTGGTTGCTTTGACGTTGACCAACCGTCGCACCGTAAAAGGAGGCTATAAAGGCAACGCACAGGTAATCACCTATCAAATGAAGTCTAATCTCAAGATCGCAAAATTGGGATTGTCCTCCCATAAATCGGGATGAGGTGCTTAAAAGTTGTACAAGGCCACTCGGAGAGCTAGAAACTGTGAAATGCATGGCCGTGCTCGGATGAATCATAGGCTATGATTATCTGTTAATTTGATCAGTTGAACTCGGAAACCGAGAAACACCTCTGGACATAATAAGGATGACAACTCTTACCTTATGTTCAAGAGCCACCATCGAGCGACAAAGGAATTAGGAAATGCACACTTGTCCCTAAGGACAAGTGGGAGACTGAAGGAAATAATGCCCTTGGTCCAAGTATGCATTCTATGTTAAGTCTAATAAATGCGGTTCAGTATTAATTAACAAGTTAATAATTCAGTGAGATCAAGTGAGCTGAATGCCTAGCTAGAGGCCGTTTCAGTTCAAGTGGAATTAATGATATTAATCCACAACTTACTCTTGACTGAACCCGTAGGGTCACACAAATAGTACGTAAACGGATCAAGTATTTAATGGCATTAAATACTCTATCTATGGATATTCGGAATCGACGGATCTTGTTTTCAGTGGGAGCTGAGATCGTCACAAGCAAGAAATGAATACTCCGGAAACGATGATATTGCCGGAAACGGAAATATGGATCGTATCGGAAATATAAATATTATCCAAGTCGTAGATGTTGCCGGAAACGGAAACATGGTATGTATCGGAAAATATTATCGGAAATGGAAATATTGCCGAAATCGGAAATATTGCCGGAAACGGAAATATTGTCAGAATCGGAAATATTATCGGAATCGGAAAATAATTCCGGAATCGGAAATATTAAATATTGTTCGTATCGGAAATGAATTCCGGAATCGGGAATTTAATCGGAAGCGTATCGTACGAATTAGCATCGGACGAGGCCCGCTAGACGAAGGCCCAGCACGAAGCCAGGCTATCTCCCAGCGAGCCGCACGCACCAACGCACGCCTCGACCAGGCCCAGCGCAAGGCCAGGCCCAGCCAAGGGCGTGCGCGCGCAGCACAGCAGCGTGGGCTGTGCGCCTGTCGTGGGCCGCAAGGCTTGCGCGGGTGCACGGCTTGTGCAATGCTTGTGCGGGAAATCCTAATCCTATTTGGATTTGTGCAAAGATTAAAATCCTAATCCTATTAGATTTGTTTTGTTATTTAGAGTCCTAATAAAGTTCTAACTAGCAAATCCACATCCTAGTAGGATTACAATTCTTTTTCCATACTCCTATAAATCAGTGCCTAGGGTCACAATTTATGGGTACGATTGAAGTATTCAAAGGGTAAGTTTTTGAAATAAAAATCAGCCATACACTTGCAAACACTAGCCGAATTTCCTAAGCACCTTAAGGGCGATTCTAGTTGGTCTAACTTGAGGCGGATCCGGACGTACTGTGGACTATCTACGGAGGGACGACATTTGGAGTCCTAAATACTTGTTCTTGTTCAAGCGCAGCTAGGGAAGGCATGCTACAACATGTATGCATCTATTCTATGCTAAATGATTATGTGTAAATAATATGCTTTCCTGGCTTTATGGTTTTTCCGCATGATTTATGAATTGTCATATGTATCATAACATAACACAATAAAGTATTGGAACAAATTTGAGAGAATAATAAGCTAAGGAAATAAACTCAGGTTCAAAACTAAAATATAAGGTGTCCTCTAAAAATAATTAAAGCTTGTTTATATAGTTTACCAAAATAAAGCCTAAAAAACGGAAAGTAAATGCGCGAAAAACTGCTGGAGGTTGGCATCGCCCGATCGGGCGACGCTTCGCCCGATCGGGCGATCCACTCGATAGTCGACCCGATCAGGCCAAAATCCGCCCGATCGGGCGGTTTGCGAACTCTCCACATAGGCTTCTGGATGACCGCCCGATCGCGTTGATGAATCCAAACTGCTTCAATTCCGCCCGACGGTTGCATTTCGCCCTCAGCTTCCAGGGCGATTTGCAATCTTCAGTATAGCTCGCCCATATCACTGAGTCTAACTCCCGGGGCTCAACCATAAGCATCCAAGGCTCCCGAAAGTCGACGATGAAGGTCCCGAACTTCCTCAGGCTCATATAGTGGCCTAGATCAACATAAAACGGGTCTTAAAAGACCAATTTCTCATAATCAAACCTGAAACTCAAGGCACACTCAATAACACACATTAGTACTAGAAACGGCTCCTAAGAGCACGTTTGACACATAAAAGTACTAAGGGACGGGGGTAAAAATACTATATAAAACATGCATATCAAACCTCCCCAAGCTAGATCCTTGCTTGTCCCTAAGCAAGGAAATCATCGATGAACACAAAACCAACTTCACCCCCAACATAATTCAAAATGAAAAAAATAATTCGAGGCAAAATCCAACAAGCATGCATCAATGTCAACCAATCAAATTCATTCAATCGCCAATCCACCTTAACAATCGTCACGCAAAGCGAACCACAAGTGTACAATGGAATTCAAGACTAGTGCTCACACACTCGTCACTCATTTATGTGGCGGATAAAAAATGTACCCGTTCGCTCCCCTCCCAACATATAAGTGTACAATGCCCTCCCAAACTCACAACACTCATGTGTCTAGAAAAACATACACTCAACCTAGTAGTCGACTCGGAATGTGTCATGTCATAACTTGCATTGATAAACAACTACTTTCACATTAATACAACTCTATGCACAAAGGTCGGAAGGTCTTTCAAGCTTGTAATGATAGGCTTAGGTAAGGGTGTGGTAAATTTGGGTAAAATGTGAGCTTAAAGCCTTGGCTTTGGGGAGCATAAATCCTAGCAAATCCATGATCAATCACAAATGATGACCACAACTCTCCCACTCAACACATGAATAAAACAACAAACAAACCACACTATACTTTCTTGCCTTGATTTCACAATTATAAGCAATCACTCATGAAGAAAAGAAATTGTAATACCGGAGTGACAAAAGCTTGGATTATTTTGAGAATAACGATTTTTTTTTTTCTTTTTTGCTCAATCTCTTTTCTTTTTTTTCCTTTTTTTTTCTTCTTTTGGAACCTTCACATTTTTTTTTATTCTCCTCATCTCATTCATTTTTCAGCTCATTTTTTTTGTTTTCAACAACAATCATGATAAGAAGAACTTCCCTTTTCAATACTCAATATGCTCAAAATGTACCACACTACAACTCCCTCACCTCACTACTATTAGCTCCCCCAAGCTAGGCTTGGGACTAGTAACCAATGGGGTTTTCATGGGCTTGTAATATGGTTAGTCACCGAATAAAGGGCACAAGCACAACATGGGTAGAAAAAGAGGGAACAAATATATCTAAATTCATCTGAAGGCTACCTAAATAGAAAAATGCCTTCGTCCTCCACAATGTGCATGTATATGAGTCATAAAACACTACTAATAGTTGCAAACCAATACTCAAAATCAATGACACACCAGGAAGCTATCACACATCCTAACCAAGTCAACTAGTCAAGCACCAAGTCCACAAGTAGTTAGTCGGAGTTGACTCATGTTTAGGCATCAAAGCAATCGAATATCAAATCATGGCTAACACATCTACATTGCCCATCATCAAATACCAAGAATCAAAACAATTTCCGCTCAAGGGGCACAGGGAAGCATGATATTGTATTCATCGGAACATATTTTTGTATTTTTTTATTTTTTTCAAAGCAATAAACTACTCTACAAAGCAATAAGCACACCAAAGAAACACACCAAAATAAAGAAATGCGAAAAGAAAAGAAAAACATACCTACAATGTACAAGTAATGTGAAACCCCCTAACCAAATCAGACAATGTCCTCATTGGCTCAAGGGGTATCGAACCAACTCGATCCTCATCATCATCAGTGACGGCCATGGCCGCCATCATCATCATCAACATCACCATCATCTCTGCCACCATGCCCGCTAGGACCCGCTCCCCACCCTCCGTACTGGGTAGGTGTAAAGGTGCCCATAGAACCCGGAGCTCCATATCCCTCCGCGGGATAGGTATACCAGGTAGGGTGCTCATAATCTGGGGCAATGTAGCCCTGCCTGGCATACTGATCATAGAATGGGAACATGGTCCTCTGGAAACCGAGCTCAAGTCTGCTCAACCGCTCATGAATGGACCCCTGCTCCTCATCTACTATCGGGCCACCCTGGGGCCTCCCCGCGTCTCGACGCCCCCTCCTAAAGTAGGTGCGAGTCTCTGGCTGGTACTGATGGGGCTCTGGCTGTGGGTCAGGCTGAGGCTGGGGGTCAGGCTGAGGCTCTTGCCCAAATCCAAGATATAAGTAATGAGCCTGACCGGGTCTGAAACTAGTGCGGCCCTGAGGGTCAGGGAAGGTGAAAAGCCTGTTTCCCTCAAACATCCAATACATGGCTCCCGGCCTAAACAACCCATGCTCCCCCTGTAGCCGACGGAGTCCAGCAAAGTAAGTCAAGTCAAGCAGGTTGCTACCCAGAACTGGAGTCTGGTTAGCCTCTGTAAAGTTGGCCGTGGCCATGGCTATGTGGGTGATCAACCCACCAATGGTAATGCGAGTAGTATGGGTGGAAGTGGTTATGGAATAGAATTGGGAGGCCATATGATGTGCAAGGTTCATTTTGTAGCCATCCTCCCCTTCTAAAACGTAGCCACCTAGAATCTCAAGCTCCGTACTCCGAATATTTTGGGTCTCATCCCTACCAAAGATCGTAAATCCCAGAAACCTATAGAAGACAATAGGGACCGAGTGTTGTATCTTGGAAGCATGCAAATGTTGCATACTCCCGGGATTGGCATTACCCGTAAGCTTTCTCCACATGGTGCAGTTATTATGGGTTTCCTTAGGTTTCCTACTATAGGTGGTAGACAATCCAAAAACCCTACCAAAATCAGCTAAACTCATGGTGTAAGTTCGGTTCATCACACGAAATTGAATCGACGACACGGTTCGATAACCATCTCTACGCACATTGAAACTACTCAAAAATTCCAGAGTTAACCGTCTAAATGTGAGACGGAGCATGCTATACATGTTTCTCATACCAACACCAACAAAGACACGCTTGACATCACTTTCAATACCCATTTCATGTAAAGATTTTTGGCATATAAAGCGAGTAGGGATTACCTCCCTCAATTTGAGGTGGATGAATCGTGCTCGTTGCTCCTCCGTAACAAAAATGACATCCGGAAAATCCGTGTCGGGCTCGAATTGCGGCGGCGGAGGTGGTGGTGTCGGTTCTCGAGCTCGGCTCGTCGAAGCTTCATGCTGATTTCTTGGTACCCTTGTGCATTTCCTTTGTGGTCGGTTTGCCATTGATGAAAATCTGATTTTTTTTGAGGTTTTTGAACTTTTTGGGTGAATTTGGGGATTTTGTGGGGATTGGAGGAAACTGAAATTGGTTTGGTATAGGTTGTAGAGGATGATGAGAGGATGATTTTGATGAAAAAATTGTTGAATTTGGTGGAGATTTGAGGGAGATATGGTGGTTGGAAGTTTTTGGAGGTTGGGGTTTAATGGAGGAAGTGAGAGAAAGTTAGGTTGAAGATGAAGAGGAAGTGAAGAAAGAAAGAGGAATCTCGTGTTTTGACGCTGAAATCGCGTTTCGCCCGATCGGGCAACTTTCCGCCCGATCGGGCGATCTGCGATCCTTTTCTTCTCATACGTGCGCGCCCGATCGGGCGCACCTCGCCCGATCCGGATCGGGCGATTTGCGAATGCCTATTTTCTTGACTTTTTCTGCCCAGAATTCTTCCTTGACTTTTTCACGAACTTTTCCTCAACCGCCCGATCGGGCAAAATAATTTCGCCCGATCGGGCAAACCACTCGCCTTTTCTGTCGATCGGGCCACTTTCGCCCGGTCGGGCGATTTCCTAAATTTTTCTTTGTATCGACACGCGCCCGATCGGGCGCTCTTCGCCCGATCCGGGTCGGGCGAAATGCAAGCTGCTCCATTTGGCTTTGATTCAACTTTTTCGAGCTTGGGGCCTTAGACCTGCATAACATTAAACACCAAAACCATAAAATACACTCATTTCGCCTCTCCAATACTAAGGACTACACTGAATCACACACTTGATCAAAAATTATACTAAAACACACAAAACGAAAGCATAAAGTACACTACGTAAAGCAATAAATGGATAGTTAAGTACTCATCCCCTATTAGATTGGTGTAATGTCCCCATTACACAATCTCAGTTTATGCACAGACAACGAAAAGAAGGGGATGAGAGCCACGACAACTCATCGAATGGGGGCACCAAAGATGGTGCCATCTGGTGTCAAATCAATTGCCTTGGATGAGCTATGTGGCGCGGGGGGTGACAGACCACGACCCCGATCATGAATGCGATGCCCACCGTTCACCGAACTTTCGGCCTTTCGGGTCTCAGCATCATCAATTCGTGCTTCCCTTCGAACCCATGCCGAAGAGTTCATACTCCGATTACCTCCACCTGCAAAACAATTTGAAACATGCTCTTTTTCCGAAGGATTGTTGGAGTTAGTATGAGTCAATTTAGTGTGAAAACAATCATTAGAAACATTGACTCCAAAACATGACTCCTCTACCATAGGGCTCTTAGCAACATGGGTTAAATTGAAAGTAACCTTGTCATCCCCCACATTTAAGGTCAGCTTGCCATTCTTGACATCTATGATTGCCCCCGCAGTGTGTAGGAAAGGTCGACCTAAAATAATAGGAATTTGCCTGTCCTCTTCCATGTCCAACACAACAAAATCAACAGGGATAAAAAATTTACCTACTCTAACAGGCACATCTTCTAGAACACCTAGGGGGTATTTTACAGATCTATCAGCCATTTGCAGAGTTATGTTGGTAACTTTTAAATCACCCATGTTCAACTTAGTACATACAGACAGGGACATGACACTAACACTGGCACCTAAATCACATAAGGCTTTGTCAATAAAAAGGTTGCCAATATTACATGGGATAGAGAAACTCCCGGGGTCCTTCAACTTGGGTGGATACTTATTTTGTAGTAAGGCACTGCATTCTTCAGTAAATGCAACAGTCTCCACCTCACTAAATGCTCTCTTCCTAGTCAAGATATCTTTCATGTATTTAGCATATGCAGGTACTTGAGTAATTAATTCAGTGAAAGGGACCGTTATCTGCAGATTCTTTACCACTTCTAAGAACTTACCAAACTGCTTGTCTAGCTTGTTCTTTAGATGACGATGAGGGAAGGGAAGTTTGATAGGTGGAACTTGTATCTCAACTTTCTTCTCAACCCTTGTGTCAGCTTCCTTCTCCTTGACCACCTTCTCACTTTCTCTTGGCACAGCACCACTGACAGATACTTCAACCTCTTCCTCTATAGTCATAGGCGGCCCATCATACTCATATCCACTCCGCAAGGTGACAGCATTTACAGACTCTCTGGTCACAGGCTGTGAAGGGAGTTGACCTTTGGGTCTCTCTGCAAGAGTAGTAGCCATTTGTGCCAACTGTTTATCCATGATCTTGTTATGAGCAGTGAGGGCATCGATTTTGGCATCCTTTTCGCTCAGAGACCTCTGCAATTCCAACATCATATTCCTCATCTCTACAAGCATGGGATCAGGCTGTGTGGGTTGAGGTTGTGGAGGAAAACCAGGTGGTCCACTAGGCTGCGGGTTGTAGTTACTCCGCGGTTGGTATGACTGTTGTGGTGGTGGTTGGTACTGTTGTTGTGGTGGTGGAGAGTGTTGAATCTGATG
Source organism: Spinacia oleracea (assembly GCF_020520425.1). Taxonomy (NCBI): domain Eukaryota; kingdom Viridiplantae; phylum Streptophyta; class Magnoliopsida; order Caryophyllales; family Amaranthaceae; genus Spinacia; species Spinacia oleracea. The sequence continues at coordinate 7,308,130 of NC_079488.1, read as the reverse complement.
GGGGTTATGGACATTAGTACTCCTATATGATAGTAGGGGGTTGTTTTTATACCCCTCATTGTAAGAGTTAGAGTACGGATTGTTCTGCTTGTAGGACTGGAATGCATTGCATTGTTCGATAGAGCTCCGGCATTCCTGTGCATAATGGCCTTGCATCCCACAACTATTACAGACATTGGCAGATTGAGCACTCATTGCAGCGACACTAGCATGTTTGGTGGATTGGGAGGATGCGATCTGTATATTATCTAGCTTGTGATGTAGGGAAGTTAGCTGAGCAGTAAGCTGTTCAATAGAATTCATCTCATGCTTAACACCCCGGTCGGCAAAACCTCTAGGATTCCCATATTGGGCACTATGGATGGCCATCTCCTCAATCACCTCTAAAGCTCTAGGCACCTCCAGTTGCATAAATCTCCCACTGGCAGCTGAATCCAAAAGACACCTAGACTCATTACCCAGACCATTATAGAACTGCTGAACCAGGAACCAGTCATCCAAACCATGATGCGGGCACTATCTCTGCAAATCCTTGAATCTCTCCCAAACTTCAAACAAACTCTCATCTGCTTGTTGAGAGATACCTAATATCTGACCCCTCAGACGAGCTGTCTTCTCAGGTGGGAAATATTTAACATAGAACGCAAGGGCCAAGGAATTCCAATCGGTGATTTTCATAGCTGTGCGGTTGAGACTGTTAATCCATAGCTTTGCCTTCCCACTCAATGAAAATGGAAAGAGTATCTCCATAGTCTGCTCCGGTGTCAAATTCTTCTGCTTAATGGTGGCACAATACTGAATGAAATACTGAATATGGAGATTAGGATCTTCACCCTTTTCCCCACCGAATTGGTGTCTCTCGATCATGTTTATCAGCTGGGGTTCGATCTTGAAATTCTCGACCGCAATGGAAGGCATGATTGCCTTGGGAAGCATAGACAGACTTGGTTTAGAATAGTCTGTAAGCCTTGGCACAAGTGGGGGTGGTGGTGGTGGTGCTTGGTCACCCATCTCTGAATCTGTATGGAATAGATTGCTAATCAGATAGTCGGATTCAGAGTCAGAATAGTCTCTCAACTGTTCAACGAATCTACGCCGTCTACGAAAGGTCCGTTCAGGTTCAGGATCGAACGAAGTCAGATCGCTGGTATGGACAGTCCTGGGCATAAACAAGCAAAAACTAGAAAACAGTCGTGAGATCCGGTCTCAAGGAACGGGAGTCCCTTGAGAAGTAACAAACAATAATCTAGAACAACAATTAATAACAGAAAATAAAACCGTCTCCCCGTGAACGGCGCCAAAATTTGACAGGCTAAATCGCACTCCTATCAAAGATAAACCTAATGTTCACCAACTAAAAATATAGCAAGGGAAGCAGGGATCGTATCCACAGGGAAACAGGCGTTCTTTCTACTATTAAATTACTAATCTAGACTACTGGTAACGAGAGTTGGAATGGTTTGTGTATTAAACTAAAACAAGTAATCAAATCGGAAAATAACAATATTAAAGGAATCTAGGGCAGCGGTTCACTATAAATGCAGACCGGGATTGGACAACGGACAATAACAATCAACTAACAATCATAACTAGGAAAACATGCATCTCTCGAATCTTATGAATTCCTTAGGATAGAACAACTAGCGGGCTCTCGCTACGTACTAGAAATAATTCCTATCTAATAGCCACAGACCAGAAACATCAGATTTATACCTCTCGGCGCATAATCTAAAGTTAATCAAACTCAAATCAAAATAGTCGGGCCGAACAGAATTGACGAGCAATAATAATAAGCTATAGAAATTAATCAATCAATCAATCAAATATCATGTCCACATATAATCCCAATCATGCATTCATGGATCCCCTAAACCCTAGAAATTAAACTACTCACTCATGATAATAAATAAAAAAGCAATTAATATAATAGAAAACTTGATTAAAGCAATAAACTAAATTAGAACAAGAAGAAATACCTAATTGAAGAACAATGAATAATGAAAGCTTGAATTTTTGATTGAAAATAAAACTAAGTATTGGAACAAATTTGAGAGAATAATAAGCTAAGGAAATAAACTCAGGTTCAAAACTAAAATATAAGGTGTCCTCTAAAAATAATTAAAGCTTGTTTATATAGTTTACCAAAATAAAGCCTAAAAAACGGAAAGTAAATGCGCGAAAAACTGCTGGAGGTTGGCGTCGCCCGATCGGGCGACGCTTCGCCCGATCGGGCGATCCACTCAATAGTCGGCCCAATCGGGCCAAAATCCGCCCGATCGGGCGATTTGCGAACTCTCCATATAGGCTTCGAATTCTGGATGACCGCCCGATCGGGCGATTTGCGAATTCTGGATGACCGCCCGATCCGGATCGGGCGAGCTGCGCCCGATCGGGCGCGCGTTGATGAATCCAAACTGCTTCAATTCCGCCCGACGGTTGCATTTCGCCCTCAGCTTCCAGGGCGATTTGCAATCTTCAGTATAGCTCGCCCATATCACTGAGTCTAACTCCCGGGGCTCAACCATAAGCATCCAAGGCTCCCGAAAGTCGACGATGAAGGTCCCGAACTTCCTCGGGCTCATATAGTGGCCTAGATCAACATAAAACGGGTCTAAAAAGACCAATTTCTCATAATCAAACCTGAAACTCAAGGCACACTCAATAACACACATTAGTACTAGAAACGGCTCCTAAGAGCACGTTTGACACATAAAAGTACTAAGGGACGGGGGTAAAAATACTATATAAAACATGCATATTACCAGACCAGTAAATCGAGCTATAGTTGATCAGGTCTACCGTTTCCTTACGTATAAAATAAAATCCCATTCTTTAAGTTATATAAATTCAACTCCATAAACAAAATCAATCACTCTTCTTCCATCCTTCTTTCAAGCTCGTGGGTTTGAAAAACCTTTTTGTAATTTTATCATTTCACTTCATATAAGTAATAGTCAAAACTTCCCATTTTTAATTTTTTAATAATTTTTTGTTTTTCCAACTTTTTGTCAAAATTTCAAGTCTAGTCTTCGTTCTCTTCAAACTTACTTACCACGCGATTTCCTTAAAGTTAGTATTTTGTTGGCTAGTTTGCTTGCTGCCTTGTTCCACGTAGTTGTAAGGTCTAATTAGTGGACCTTATTTCAATTATTTACCATTTTTTTCCAACCATATCTTTTGGACTTCACTATTATTTTCTAAATTAAGTGGGTATATATAAGTCATCATAAGTTAGTTATAGTTCTAAACCAAGTTTGAGTTCAACAAGAGAAACAACAAGAGAGAGAAAGGGAGTTAGAGAAAGCACTTCAAAAGATTCAAAGGTACTACTTAACTATTTAAGTTATTTCTTTGAGTTTGCAGTTTCACTGTACAATCGGTTATACCCTGCTGCAGCATGCGTGATACAACCTTGCTGCAATTTCTTTAAAGAAATACTGGAATAACCTAGTTATACCTTAAACAAGGAATAACTTGCTAAGTGTTTGATTGTACATAGAAAATTACGGATTTTCTCCCTTTTTTTATTAATACTTTTAAATTTGGTCAAGGAAAAGGGTTTATGTGTCTTGACATGTTCAAAAGTTGCTCATTTTGATAAGATTCATATGGGTGGTTGGTTGGTTGTTTGTTGTCAAAATTGCTAATATTGTCCTTTTGGAGAACATTTAGATCACTTCATTTCATATATAGTTAGTGATAGATAATTAGGTATGAGAAATTGAGTATTCCCTTGTTCGTTGAATATTCTTCCTATTTGCTTTCGTACGGATTTTCTTTTAGAAAAGTGGTTGTATGATGATAAATATATACAAACAAATAAAATAAAAGTGGAACTATTAAGACCTTGTTCCCTGATTTGATCTGATCTAATTGTTTTCTATAATGTTTTTTCTGATTTGATCTGATCTGATTAGACCCTAAATAGTGCAGACATAAGATTAGTCTAACTGCTTTTTATAAAAAAAAATTCTAGTATGGTCTGGTCTGATTAGAACCTAAAGACTATCTAGGGACAGAGCACGTTCATCGGTACATATGTGAAATGTACAATGTATCTAACCGCTGACGAATTCTAAAGGTGTGTTTGGTTTTTTTTGGTTTAGCCTCATGGTTCACGTTAGGGAAACTGTTTTGTAAGAACAAGGGAATAATTAGCGTTTTGTACCAAAAAAAAATGAAGATCTTTAAATTTAGTCAAAAAAGCTAAAATGCGTGACTTATTTAATGGCAAACCAGCTGAGACCAATCAAATATTCTCTCTAATTTTCTATGTTATCTTAATTCTATTTTGCAAATCATCTAACTAATCTCATTTTATTTTATTTTTTTCTTGGTCAGATAATTTGTTCTCATAGAAATTCCTATATATAGACATCGTATAAATCAATGGGATTATCAGTTTCCATATTGATTTCAGCTTGGCATGAAATCTTGAGTCAAAAGTTGTTCACTCTCGTCTCCGACGGCCTCCTTTCCTCACCGGTAAAGCGTTTTCCGGTGAGTTTCAGGCGAACTGAATCCTTTCAGAAGAGTACTACTGATCAGTCGTCACCAAATCGAATTTCCGAAACAAACCATTGTCAGAGTGGGGAGACAGGTGCTAAGAAAGATCATCATCACAAGAAGCCTGAAAACAGTACTTCTAAAACAAATCGAATTTCTGAAACAAACCATTGCCAGAGTACAGAAATGGGTGCTAAGAAAGAACATCCGAACAAGCCTGAAAAAATTGTGCTTGAGAAATCACCTTCGTTTAACACACTAGTTCAAGAGTATGATCCTACTCGTACTAGTAGTGTTGTTGTTGTAACGGGTTCAAATGGACTTGTTCACAAGCCGTTGCCGGCAATCACACTGCCTGAGCCTGCGGTGTTGTTTTCGCCACGGCCGGTTTCCGAGCTTGATGCTGCTGCTGTTAAGGTTCAGAAAGTGTACAAGAGTTACAGGACTCGACGAAACCTTGCTGATTGTGCTGTTGTTGTTGAAGAACTATGGTTAGTGTCCAACACATTCAAGTTTATATTATTATACTTACTTTTTCCTGAAAATTCTTCCCGTATATATTATCATACTCCTTCCGTTCCTGAAAATTTTCCTATTTTACGAATCGACCTTTTTTTTTGTTCTCCCCATTGTGAATCCTTTTCTTTTTGGCAAAATTTTCCCACAACTATTTTTATATATATGATAAACTTTATAACATGTTCATATTATGTGGATGTATTTTGATTAATTTGTTGTGTATTTTGAATGATTTTGTGTAGGTGGAAAGCATTAGACTTTGCTTCACTTAAGAGAAGCTCTGTTTCTTTCTTCAATAATGATAAACAAGAAACCGCTGTTGCAAAGTGGGCGAGGGCGAAAACAAGAGTTGCTAAGGTAATTTCTATATTAAGGGGTATTTTCGTAAATAAGTTGACAAAAATATACGGTTTGAATATTAAATATACAGTGTCTTTTATAATAAATTTTTATTTTTTATTTTAACTTTTTAAAAATATCGATTAGTCTGTATATGTAATTTTTTAATTGTATCTTTATTATATTTACGATAATGCCACTTGATTGACATATTTTCGCCATTTAATTAAGGAGTAAAGGAGATTGTTTAGAAATTTCACAATTCCCGCGATTTAAATGTAACAAATTTGTTTCTCATTTTGATCGATCAGTTTTTATGTAATACTGATTTTCTTCTTTCGTATTGCATTTATAGGTAGGAAAGGGCTTGTCACAAAATGAAAAAGCTCAGAAATTAGCCTTACGACATTGGCTCGAAGCAGTAAGTCCTCAAACTCTTCTTACATTAATGCTCCATGATTATGTTAATTATTATGCCATAATTTGTAATGGTCAACTACAGTAAAGGTATCTCAATCATGATCCAATAATTTCTATGACTTAGTAAGTTCAGATAAGATAAAGTTTAGGAAAAATAAGGGTTACAAGTTATAATTTATCACTAAAATAAGTGAAATTAAAGAAAAATAAGTGAAATTCAGATGAATAGAACACCTCCATTAACCACCAAACACTATACTTAGTGCCTCACAATTGTTTGATCAAGATGGCTCAATCACGATCCAATAATTCCATCACTTAGCTAGTAAGTTCAGATAAAATACAATTCAGGAAAAATAAGGATTATCAGATATAATTTATAACTAAAATAAGTTACGATAAGTTCAGATAAGTTAAGTTTATGAAAAAAAAGTGAAAATCAGTTCAATAAAACGCATCCCTTTGCAACCGAACACTATACTATAGTACCTCATAATTGTTTGATCAAGATGGCTCAACTTGCTACAATATATAAAGTAGTTAATGTGATGAATTATTGGCTTTTAGAGTGTTGAAAAGTTAATTATGATCTCACCAATTATTGTTGTCCTTTCTTTTGTACAGATTGACCCACGCCATAGATACGGACACAACTTGCATATTTATTACGATATTTGGTTTCAATCCGAAAGCAGCCAACCATTCTTTTACTGGTATGTTCGGCTCAGTTCAGTACAATTTAGTTCGATTCAGTTCAATTCAACTCAATTCAGCTCAAAAGAACATGACTTTACTCTTTTAACATCGTATAATTTGTCCTTTTTTTAACAAGATTTTTGATGATCTTCAAATCGTTTTGTTTGTTAATCTTTTCCCTCAATTTTGATAATGAAGGTTGGATATTGGAGACGGAAAAGAGATAAATCTTGAGAAATGCCCGAGGACTAAATTGCAACAGCAATGCATCAAATATCTTGGACCGGTAATTAATCTCATACATATGTTCATTCTTTTTCCTTCTCTTTTCGTTAGGGATGCAAACGAGTCGAGCTGAGCCGAGTTTATAAACGATTTTTTTTCTTAAACGAGCTTCAATAGACGATTTTGTTCAATAATATATAATTATACATAAATTATGAACATAAATAGACGAGTTTGTTCAATAACATAAATAAACGAGCTTGTTCACAAACGTAAATGAACGAGTCGTTCATGAACTGAACGAGCATATATATGTTCATGTTCAAGCTCTTTTGTTAAACGAGCTTCAAAAGTTATTCAAGCTTGACTCTTTATAAAACGAACGAACATAAACGAGATTTACCCAAACTCGAGTAATTTATTGAGAGTCCGAACTCATTTGCACCCCTTATTTTTCGTGCACTAGTCTATTTGACTATCTCATTCGTATTGGTTTAGGCATGTATGGATGTTTAACAATGGTGTTTCGTGAATTTCAGATTGAAAGAGAAACATATGAAGTAATTGTGGAAGATGGGAAGCTAACCTACAAACAAAATGGAGAGTTAGTTAATACTGTTGGGGAGTGCAAATGGATATTTGTCCTCAGCACATCAAGATCCTTGTATATAGGGCAAAAAAAGAAAGGTCAATTTCAACACTCTAGTTTTCTGGCTGGTGCTGCTACAACTGCTGCTGGACGATTAATTGCAGATAAAGGAGTACTGGAGGTACATTCTTGTTCTCTTCACCTGATTTGGTCTTATTTTTCTAGTTTCTGATCTGGTCTGGTGTAGTCTAGTCTAGATGTTTTATGTGAGGGTGTTTTTTGTCTTTTCTAGTCTAGTCTGATTTAATAAGTAACGGTAATAAAGGGAAGAGAATGACTAAGATTTTTATTTATGTTTTCAGGCTATATGGCCATACAGCGGTCACTATCTTCCAACAGAAGAGAACTTCAAGGAGTTCATAAGCTTTCTCGAGGATAACCATGTTGATCTCACCAACGTCAAGGTACTGATATGTTCGGTTCACCTAGCTTATTTTCACTTATTTTAATAAAAGTAAGTTCAAATAAGATTAGTTCAGAAAAAAGAGTTAACCAAGTACAATTAATAACTAAAATAAGTTTTGATAAGTTCATGTAGCTAACGACAACATAAAATAACATGACTAGGATTGACGAATATCAGAATATGCCCGGTTTGAATCAATAACTTTATGCAACAACAAAAGCATCAAATTGAAATGTAAAAAATTCATTTATTGTTAACAATTTGTTGTATCAACTGTAATTCCTGCAGAAATGTGCATATAACGAGGAAGGTTCGTTTAAAGTTCCTGAAGATGAAAGCTCTCCTGAGAAGACAACAGATATCACAGACGAATCAATTCCAGCTGAAGAAGTCAAGACTAAAACAGAAGAATCAGAGCCATTCTCCTTTGCCAGACGTCTGTCCTGCAAATGGGTCACTGGTAACGGGCCTAGGATCGGGTGTGTTAGGGACTACCCAATGGACTTACAGTCTCGGGCCCTTGAACAAGTTAACCTCTCACCACGTGTTACACCTGGATCGTTCGGCCCAATTCCTTCTCCACGGCCTAGCCCAAAGGTTCGTGTCTCTCCAAGGCTCGCGTATATGGGCTTACCAAGTCCAAGAACACAGATGGCTGCAGCCTAACTTATGGGACAATGTAAATCCTTGTGCATCACAATAATTATGGGACAAGCTAGCCGATTAAGAGAGTTTTGATTATCTAAAGATAACTCCCAAAATGGCACTTCTCGTGCCTAGTTAATGTGTTTTCTTCTAGAACTAACTTATTTCTTCATTCCTTCATTTAGTAATTTTTTTTTCTGTTAGATTTTTTGATCCAATGTAATGATAAGGTGAAAATGTAATTGTGATATTTCTCTCGATTATTAAGGCTGCTTTTTATTCGACTTATTTTACTCAGATTTATTTTGTCTAAACCTTTTTTTTTGACAGGGGAAGAATAATATCATTAATAATCAGTCGTACTGCATCTACAATGATAAAATAGATCTGCATATCACAGATTCAAAGAAAATACATGATTATTACAATCAAAACAATTACTATTCTGCATCCTAAAGCACAGCTCGTACTAGCTCCACTGCTTCTAACTTGACGCGAGCAGTGATTTTCGATATTTTCGCATCGTTCCAAGTAAACCCTTCGCAATCTGCGCACGAATTGTTCCGATCGACGAGTTGATGATAAGCCCCAAACCTGTATGGCTCCAAATCTCCTTCCCATTTATTGAAACCATAAAAATAAAATTCTCATCCATGGATGGGAATCAAGAACCTAGAAAAATCTAGGGAAAACCCAAATAAATTGGAAACAACCCAAGAATAAATTGGGAACAAAACCAACGGAAAAGAAACAAAAAAAAATGCAAAACATGAAGAGAAAACAATAAAAAAAGAAACAAGAATAAGGGTCGGAAATAATCTAATTTTCGAAGAAATTAGACTATTTCTGGCCTAAATGGCCAAGAAAACTGAAACCTGAGAAGATGAGACAGAAGGGGGAAAAAAGGAGAGAGAGAGATCTTACAAGTCCGTATCATACTTCTAAAAAGGTACACTATATTATCTGAACTTATTTGAATTTATTTGGACTTACTTAAATATTTTGTCTGAAAAAAAAACTTATATATTTTGTCTAAAACAAATTTATTTGTGTCTGAAAATGTATGAAAAAGAAACTTATTTTTTTTCTAAACTATTAAACTTACCTAAACTTTAACTGACTTTATTTGAATTTATTTTATCTGAAATAAGTCAAAATAAGTCGAACAGAGTAAGATGTACAAAACCAAAAGATAAATGAAATGAACATATTTATCTTCGAGAAGTACGTTCTTGGAAATTTCCCTTGACAATTTCCTTTGGTTGTCAATGCAATGGACGAAGACGTTGAACAAAAGACTTGCGGGTTGCAAGTCTTGCAACCTATATTGAATATTTGACCATTGCTTGACAATTTGTTATTATGAGATCTTCACGTTTTAAGCGAGAAATTAATGAAAATAAATGCAAGATGACCAACAAAATGGACACTTAGAGCTTAAGGTTAGAGTTTTGTGGGTGCAATGTGTTATTCGGATGGAATACTATAAGAGGGGGTGAATTTCATTAGAAACTTATAACCAAAATAATTGCGGAATTAAAAAAACTAAAAGTTTTAGGAACATAATGTACAAGAGAGATTTAAACTTCTCAGGGACCAACTAGAAGCAAAACCTTCACCCACTCGGGATTTGCTCTAAAACTCTTTTCTATAATAGGGCAATAATAACTCAGTTACAAACCTTAGAAACTCGGGCGGTCGGGCCTTATTTGAGTTCCTCTACGAACTCAAGTTCCCAATAGTTGTTCACTCAAAGTCTCAAACAACTAGGTTTACTACTTCTACCCGGAAGTTTTCTCTCTCTATAACGAGGCTTAACTCAAAGCATATACATAAGAGTTCACTCAAACCCTTACCCCAAACAAGATTTCACTCAAAGTCTCTCTCTCTCTCTCAAATAAATCAGACACTTGAATAAATAAACACTAAGAAACATGAACCTGGAACTCTAAAGGAACAAGTATGTGGAATCTATCTATATATACTCTACTAAAACATAGGGCGTTCAGTCTGGAGCTGACACGTGTCCTGTGTAAAAAAATTAATAATTTTTTAAGAAACTAAATTATATTATTATTTACATTATTAGATCAGTCTGGTGGTTCAAAATATAGAATAAGAATAACTTCCCCTAATATTCACTTCGTTCAAAATAAACCTATTAATATATATTAGTAGATTATTCTTTGAGTTTAGCAAGCACAAGTATTCTTAGAAGATATACAATTCCTAATATATACTTTTCTTTCTTTTAGTTTATATAGATAGAAAAATACAGGGCATAATTTTTTTTTTTTTTTTTTTTGAAAGGTAAGGAGAAAATACTTAGGAGCCTCTCCGCACGAGAGTCACTCCTGAGTAATCATTACACAAGATAGTAGCTAATCTCTGGCTATTAGTAGGATCTATATACATATTTCCAACAATTAGGTGACCGACATTCGCTATCCAATCTGCAGCCGAATTTGCTTCTCTGAAAATGTGCTTGATATCCCACGTGGTAAAGAGGGTGAGGAGATGTTTGATATCAGAAATAATGTTACTGATCTTCCAAGGAGTAGACCACACCCCTTTAACTGCATTAATGATAAGAAGATTATCACCTTCGATAAGGAGATTATCAATCTGAAGACGCCTAGCTTCTTGTAGACCTTTGTGGAGAGCGATGGCTTCAGCCATGAAAGCTTGAGTTTGACCAAGATTAAAAGTACATGCTGAAATTGAAATTCCTTCATTATTACGGATGATGATTCCTGCTGCTCCTGAAGAAGATTTACTGGAGCCGTCGAAGTTGAGTTTGAAGGTGCCGAGTGGAGGGGGGTACCAGCGAACCATGATTGGAGGGGAAGGGAGAGGTGGAGGGGTGGAATTGAGGGTAGTGATAGGGGTGCCCGTAAGCTGGTGATAGTCAAGTTGGAGACGAGATTGCCATTCATGGTAAGCAGAGTTTGCCTTGTAGAAAACCCGGAATGGGTTGAAGGACGCATTGTTGAAGGTACAATCGTTTCTTTCCTTCCAAAGGGACCAAATTAGGAAGGTGAACTTACATAAAGCAGAGGGGTACTTCCTGAGAAGGGTTAGATTTTCAAGAAGGTCGTGGGAGGTGATAAAATAATTCAGCCAGTGTTTAGTTAATTGGAGATCCCACAAGAGTTTAGAGGAAGGGCATTGAATGAAAAGATGATTCATAGTTTCAACATAAGTGTCACAAAGTGGACAAACATCAAAAGGCAGGATATTACGTTTCTGGAGTGTACTTCGTACAGGAATGCTATTATGGCAAATTTGCCATAGAAAAATAGCAATTTTAGGTGGGATGTCTAAGCTCCAGATCCAGTTATAGTTCCAAGTATGAGGAGAAAAAGGTAACCCATGAGCTATCCAAGTCGCGAATTTGACGGAAAACTCTCCCGTCGAAGTAGCTCCCCAAATTGGAGAATCCTCAAGGTCTCTAGTTGGAATAGGTAATCCTTTAATTTTCATAGCTAAGGCGGGAGGAACTATAGATTTTAATTTATCACTATCCCATTCGTGGTTAGGGAGGATGAAATCAGCAACACGTAGATTCGAATTAACTGTATTGATATTCAATTTTAAGTGACTAAGGAGATTATCCTGGATAACCCAGTTGTCAAGCCAGAAATTAATAGATTTGCCGTTCCCGAGTTTCCAACGAATACCTTTGCGCAGAATCTCTCTTGGCAAAGGATATGACGCCAGATAGAGGAGTCTTTTGGTTTAGGAATATATTCAAAAAAGGTTGAGTTGGAGAGATATTTTTTCCTAATTAATGAGACCCAGAGGTTTTCTTCGTTCATTAAGATTTTCCAGCCAAGCTTCGCAAGGAAGGCTTGGTTAAGAGGTCTTGTTTTCCTGAGACCTAGACCCCCTAGACTTTTAGGTTGACAAATTTTGTTCCATGAGATAAGCGGGGTATGGTTAGAGGAAGCGGATTGTTTCCAGAAGAAGTTACGATGGATAGAGTCTAGATTCGAGCATGTTTTTTGAGGTAATAAGGAGGAGCAGACGTAAGCCGGTAGTGCTTCGAGATTACTTTGAATGAGGATAGACCTACCTGCTTTAGAAAGGAAATTAGCATGCCAATGGTTGATCCGAGAGATATTTTTCTGGATTATCGCATTATAGTCTGATTTGGAAGGTTTAAATGAAGAGAAGTGGGCACCTAGATATCTTCCGAGTGAGGAAGATTTAGTCAAAGAGAAATTCCCAGCAAGTAAATCTCTACGGGAATGTTCTATTTTTTTTGAGAAGATGATCGCCGATTTATGAAAATTGACTAGTTGACCTGATAAGTTGCAGAAGGAAGTTATCACAGATTTTAATTGATTTGTAGCTGTTGAAGTAGCTTTAACAAACAGAAGACTGTCGTCAGCAAACAGGAGGCAGGGAATTTTCGGAGTGAGAGGGGCAATACGGATTCCAATTCCTGAGTTCGGAAGTGTGCTACTTTGGGAAAGCATAAAAATGAAAACTTCCATACAGATAAGAAAGAGATACGGGGAGAGAGGGTCTCCTTGGCGGATACCTCTCGAAGGTAAGAAGTGATGCGTTGTAGAGCCGTTGATTTTAAGAGAGTAAGAGACTGTTGTAACACAAGCTTTAATCCAGGTAATCCACTTGTCCGGGAATCCAAGGGAGTAAAGGGTGGCCCAAAGGAATTCCCATTCGATTCTATCATAAGCTTTTTCCATATCGAGTTTAAGCGCACACCATCCAACCTTTGAAGTGGATTTTTGGAAGGTATTTAAAATTTCTTGTGCTATCAGTAAATTATCGTGGATAGAGCGTTCGGCCGTAAAGGCATTCTGATAGGGGCTTATGTGATGTTGGAGAATAGGTCTTAGTCGGTTGACTAATAATTTCGATATTGCTTTATAGATGGTATTACATAGGCTGATGGGTCGAAAATGATTGGGATTTTATGGGTTATCGTTTTTGGGAATAAGAGCAATTATGGTGTGATTCAGGGCTTTGGGGAGTTTGGCATGGTAGAAAAAGCCCTTGATTGCAGTAGTAACTTCTGGAGCAATTATTGGCCAGTAAGCTTTAAAAAACTGCGGACCAAACCCATCCGATCCCGGAGATTTGAGCGGATCCATTGAGAAGAAGGCTTCTTTAATTTCATCATCAGAGTAGGGTTGGATGAGATCGTTTTGTTGTTCCTGAGAAATCCAATGTGGTAGAAAGGAGAGATCAAGTTGTCTATTAGGATCTGAAGTGGATACGAACCGATGTTTGAAGGATTTAAGTAGAAAATCTTGGACCGTGGTGGGATCGGATTTCCATTGTCCTAAATCGTTTTGTAGACGCTAGATCGTGTTCCTGGCCGACTGGGATTTGATTTTTTGGTGAAAGAAACGGGTGTTTCGATCACCTTGGGTAAGCCATTGTTTTTTACTAAAACTTTTCCAGGTGGATTGACCGAAAGCAAGTAATTTTTCTCGTTGTTTAATCATTCGAAGGAGGTGATCCTGAAGGATATTATTGAAAGGTTGTATTATTAATTTTGTTTGCAAATCCGTGATTTTGTCGCTATTTTTTTGTAACTTAGTAATATGATTCCCATATTTTGTTTTTGCCCATTCCCGAAGGCGAAGCTTAATATTATAAAGTTTAGATCGGATCCTGTAAAAACGAGAGCCTTCCTGTCGGAATCTCCATTCTTTTTTAACAATGTCATGAGAGTCTTGATCAAGCGTCCACATGTTGTTAAAGCGGAAAAGGTGATTAGAATTGATGTATTCAGAGTTTGAGTCAAATATGACAGGAGCATGATCAGATACCGAAAAAATACCATACTTAACGATGCTCTTAGGAAAAAGGTTGTAAAAATGTGAATCAACAATGGCGCGATCAATACGTTCAAGGAGGGAGGAGTCTTGATTAGATTTCCAGGAGTACGCCGTTTGTAAACAAGGAACATCGACAGCTTGGTGGTTAGACAGAAAGGCCGGGAGGCGTTTACATTGATGGGAGTGAATGGGGTTCCCTCCCAGTTTATCAATTGGGGAGAGGAGTTCATTAAAGTCCCCAATTAGGAGCCATGGGAGAGTGGTGTTTGCATAGAAGGAGGAAAGATCATCCCAGAAGAGCGATTTTTCCTCCTCTTTTGCTGGGCAATAGATACCTGATACAAGGAGAGTGGTGTGAGTTGGTTTATATAGAATTGTTAAATGTGCACATCTGTGTGTTAAAGTTGTATTCAAAACCTTGATGTTATCTTCATTCCACAGCGCCCAAATACCCCCACAATGATTGACAGGATCAATAATGAGATGTTTCTGGAATCGAGTCGCTTTAGTTATAGTCTGGCTGTTGATATTATTTGTTAGTGTTTCAATCACAAAACATAAGTCCGGTTTTTCTTGATATTTTAGGTTCATTAGTTCTGCTATGGCGTGATCACGTTTACCACCTCGAATATTCCATGCACAAATTTTCATAATAATTTGGAAATGAAAAAATTGTTCGTTGACATACAGTTTTTGACATAATGTGTACTAATAGGTGTGAAGTGTTGTTCCTGAAGCACAAAGGAATAAAGAAAGAAAAGATACAAGGCAGATTTAGAAATCCGGTTCCGATAAGGAGTAGAATCCTTAGGCAATTCAATAGCAGAGCTTTGGCTCTGGTTCACAATATTAAACAAAAACAAGGCGGATTTTAAAATCCGGTTCCGATAAGGAGTGAAGTCCTTAGGCAAGTCCGTAGCAGAGTTTAAAGTCTGAGTTGACAAAATAAAAACCCAAAAAAGTTCAAAGCAAAAAGAGTCCTTATACAAGCGGAATGAAAAATCAAACTTTGAGCGCGGACAAAAAAAGAAATTCGCAAAGGTCCAGTCTTGGAAGAGCTCCTGAAAAAGAGCAATCCAGAAGCAGCCACCCTGTAGTATCATCAAGAACCAGAGAAAAGTTGAACCTTCTGCAGCTAACAGAACACCGTAACACAAATTAGAGTAATACAAGGTATAGAGAACCCAAATGACCAGGCATAACAAGGAAGAGCTTGCAATAAAACTGGTTAGGGGGTGACTAAAATAGTTCTCAGGCCAAGAATGAAGAGCATTCTTAGTTGCATCATCGAACTTGGACTCAAAAGAGGTTTGCCTCACAGAATTAGGCATCAACCTTCCAAGCAGCATCCCAAGGCATGGGTACCTCAACATGGAAGGGAGCCAAGTCTGGAGAACTGAACCTACAAGACGAGTCCACCTCATACAGGTAACCAAGGGGACGAAGGGAAAGGCAACCACAAACATAAAAAACCCAGTGGCAACCTGAATAAAGGTAGCAACACAAGTCAAGTGAGCAGAAAAACAATCATCCAGGAGCAAAACTGCAGAAGATTGAAGAAACAGAGGGGCAATTCGAACAAAAACAACCCAAACTAAAATTCCATTAAGAAGCCTGCATTGGAGCCCAGAAAACCAGTACATGATTGAGGAACGTGCCATAAAGAAACCTAAATCTAGAACATACAGACAATAAGGGAAACGAAGTCTAGAATTTAGAGAAAACACGATACATAGCCAATTAAAAAGAGTAACCCACAAACTACACCATTTGAAATTCAAAGGCTGCATAGTAACAATAGGATTGAGGAGCGAGCAGCTGCAAAAGTCTGGGCAGAACCAGGAAGCGAAAGTAGACCAAAAAAGCCAATGCAGGCCTATCATAACTTAATTGATAGGAGAAGAGGGTGGAGAGAGGCTAGATGAGTCTCTCTTTCTCCTCTTTTGAAGATCAGGCAGCCTTGGGGGCGTTCCAGGATTGAGAAAATCATCATGATCCTCCCAATTATCCATCTCATCATCATCAACCATATTAAGAGGAACATCATGCCTTTCGGGGGCAAGCATAATATCCTCAGAGGTGAGATCAGGAAGGATGTCATCATTGCCCGGATTAGGCAAAGAAGCAGAAGCAACATTGGTAGCATCAATGTCATTGATGACACCACAGAATTCAGTAGACATAGTAGGTGGTTTGAGAGTCACAGTCTCCCCTGTGGAGACTTGAAAATCAGCCAACTTTGTGAAGGGATTGGCAACAGGAATGGGCTCACCAGCAACAACCAAATTCGTATCAGTAGGTTTGACAGTAACTGGGGGGACATAAGGGTGAAACCTAGAGCGGTTGCCCTTAACAAAAATACGAGGTTTGGCTCTCCTCTTAGGAAGGACATTACACCAATCAGATGAGGTTGCCTTATCAGTGTGGGTTGGAGCAGAGAGAGAAGCAGAATCCAGCTTAGCAACAACTAATTCAAGGCAAGGAGGGGGCTTGTTTGGGCATGAGTTCATAGTGTGTTTAGGATCTCCGCAAAGCGGACACACTTCCCACACTCCCTCGTAAGATAAGAAATACTCTTGACAATGAGAGCCAAAGTTAAGAGTGATTGATCGTGGAACAGGTTTGGTGATATTGAGATTAACACAAACACGAGCAAATTGCCCTTTTCAACATTTTGTTGGGTAAAGCGGTCAAGTCTGATGGGGTGACCAATACAAGACACAATTTGGTTAAGATGTCTCCAAGCCCAATATTCAGTAGGTAAAAATGGAATCTTAATCCATTGATCCACACTAGTAATGCGACAAAACTGAGCTCTAAACCCTGGATACCAAGGCATCAACACAAAGTTCAGACCTTGGACAAACCAAGGTCGACCATTCCAAACATCAAGCTTAGTGAGAGGGTTATCAAATTGAATTAAGAACCACCCATTGCCCAAATACCTGAATTTAATCTCACCCTTAGTGTTATTCCAGTCTTTGTTAAGTCTAGCTAGAATAGCAGCTTGAGGAATGAACTCCCCCCAAGCTTTCCCAAATAAACAAGACTTTTCCATAAGAGAGACCTCATCATCAGCAAGACGAGGAGCATTGAGGGAGATTACAGCGAGAGATTCACTGTGAATCTCTGCAGGGACAGTGTGTGAAGTGTGCGAAGGTGGGGAATTGGGAGCATCAATATAATTGTGACTTCCCACAGACTCTGAGTCCGAGTGGGAGAAGGTGTTGGGGATGGTGTTAACTGAACTACCAAGAAGACAGGCAGATTGAGGTTGAGAGGAAACTGTAGGATTGTTTGTCTTGAAAAGTGAGGCATAGTTGGAGGTTGAAAGATTATCAGACATGAATGAAATTAACAGGTAGTTGTGATTATAGTGAGAGTGTCACAGTGCAATTGAGGTTCATATTTATAGTGGTGGTGATTTAAAAAAGGGCGGGGAAAAACAACCAAGGTAATTACTGAGACCATACAGGGCATAATTATGTTTGTCTTTCCTATGCCATATATTATATACCGTGTACTAGGAAAATATTTTGTTAATACTTTTCTTTCGTATAATCCGTGTACTAGCAAAAGATTTTGTGTTTCCTATTCCATATACATAATCTACAATTCCTAAACATTTTGCGTGCATTACCTTTGCAGCGTATTACGTTTCCTAAAATAAGAATAGGAAAATATTTTACCTTTACTAGGGTTTGCAGCGTATTACGTACTCCCATAAGTATATAAGACAGTCTATTAGTTATGGAGTAGCATCAAACACATATTCAAACACTCAAGCAAATGGCATATATCATGATATGTGACATCACCCCTATATCTATATTAATCTATATACTCTACTAAAACACATATCACTCAGCCTGAGGCTGACAAGTGCCCCTATGAAATAATTTTTATTATTTTATCAAAACCTAAATTCTACACTAAAATTAATAATAGTCTGGTGCAAAATTAATTATCTTGTCGTATAATAGTCTGGTGCAAGATAGTTCTACAATTATTTATGGAACATTTAACAAAATTAATATATTGTCGTGTAATAATCTATAGTAGCATCAAAAGTAATATCTTGCTGGATAGTGGAATCAAAAGTAAAATATTTTTATAAATCTACATTAGGATCTTTACCAAATAATAGCCTAATTTATGGTACTCCGTATATGAATATTTGGTCTTCGGATAATTCGAAGTCTGTAAAAAAAAAGTCTTTTAATTCCAGAAAAATAATTTATAGTATATGAATTTGGTATCACTGTTGATTTAAGTATAAAAAAATGCCGTGAAAAAGAGATTACCTATTCACTTTTGATATTGTCGTACTATATGTATGCCAATAGAAAATGAGTCCTTAATAATTACTTATATTATATTGAATTATTTAGTGTTTGTAGCGCACTACATATTCCCATAGAGTAGCATTAAACACATATTCGAAAACCACGTACTCATTAGACTAGATAATACTCCCTCCGTATTTATTTAAGAGATACACTTGGCCGGACACGAGTATTAAGAAGAAGAATTGAATAAAATAAAGTAATAAACAAGTGGGGTTGGGGTAGATATTTTAATAAGTAAAACACCATGTCATATTAGAGGGGGTGGGGGTGTGAAATTATTTGTTTAATAGGGTGGTGGGACATATGATATATTATATAGATTATTTAATTAGATGGTGGGGTTGCTACGTTACTAAAAATGGTAAGTGTATCTCTTAAATAAATACGTCAGGAAAAGGCAAGTGTATCCCGTAAATAAATACAGAAGGAGTAACAAAAATGACATATACGATGATATTAAAATTGATTTGGACATACGTCTGGTAGGTTTATAGAGCTGAAACATTGTATTGGCTATAGTAACCATATTAAGACAATGAAGCTAGATGAATAAAAATAAATATCTTGTACCCACATAATATAATAAATAATTAAAACAGAAACCTTAGTTATGGTATGTCAAATATTCTGCTAATATGCATTACGTACTAAACATTAAATGTTTCTGCAAATATGCATTACTAAAAATAATTTATTGTTCAACTTATTATACTTAATTGGCATATATAGGAGAAACTATCACTCTCATACATCACTTAAAACATACACTAAAGACAATAATATGTCAATAACATCTTGATTAAGTATGTAATACCATGAAATAGAAACTCAAAATAAAAAAAATCCACTACTTCATATGTAACATTTCCAATATATTAGGTCACTGTGAAAAAATTTCCATGATATTTTCAGATTAGTTTATGATTTTTTTTAATTTGTATTTTAAATTAATATTTTAGTTTATTACTCGGTAGTTATCAGGGGAGGCAAATACAAGCTTATGTATAATCTTTATTCTTAACATTTCAAACCTTTTAGTCAAGGAAAAGTATACAATATTTCTATTATTTAGTGTCCAGAATACTGGTGGAAACTATTCACAATGTTTTGTTGCAGTTCAAATGCTTAATGTTAACTTTAACTTTAAGTGTGACGCACAGTTTACAAAATTTTACTTTAAGTGCGACGTTAAATTTATTTTATAGAAAAATATATAAACGATTTGAAAACTAAAACAATTAGGTGTTAGTCATATTTTTTTATGAGTTATTTTAATTTTAATTATTAACGTTTTAAGAAATATGTAGTTGCTCCGCTATTTATTAATTAAATGGAAACACGTCAATAAAATATGAAAACTATCACCAAATAAATTAACTAATATCTAAAATCTTATGAGTTTACGAGAATAGAGTATTCTCAATTCCACGATATTCTTATCTTCAATATATCTATAAAATATTATAAATCACAATTAAAATAATAAAATAGGTGAATCGGGTTTAATGAACATTCGTCTGTCTTCACGCTATTTAGACAAGAGTATATAAGTAGTGATTCGATTGGTGATGGACATTTAAAGAGATAAAATAGTATTCTCCATGGTGATATGGTGGGTTTGGTTTTGGTTTTGAGTTATAGCCAACATAATTTCTTGATTGATTTTTTACTCCACAAAGTACAATCAATTATATATTTATTATTTTGACTACATATATAATAAGTTAGTGGAAAAGTATACAATATTTATATTAATTAGTGTCCAGAAAGCCGGTGAAAACTATTCACAAAGTTTTGTCGCAGCTCAATTGCTTAATGTTAACTTTAACTTTAAGTGTGATGCATAGTTTATAAAATTTTACTTTAAGTGCGACGCTAAATTTATTTTATGGAAAAATATATAAACGATTTGAAAACTACAACAATTAGGTGTTAGTCATATTTTTTATGAGTAATTAATTTTAATTATTAATGTTTTAAGAAATATGTAGTTGTTCCGCTATTTATTAATTAAATGAAAACATGTCAATAAAATATAAAAACTATCACCAAATAAATTAACTAATATCTAAATCTTATGACTTTACGAGTATAGAGTATTCTTAATTCCATGATATTCTTATCTTCAATATATCCATAAAATATTATAAAGCACAATTAAAATAATAAAATCGGTGAATCGGGTTTAATGAACATTCGTCTGTATTCACCTATTTAGACAGGAGTATATAAGTAGTGATTCGATTGGTGATGGACAATTATAGAGATAAAATTTTATTCTCCCTGGTAATGAATGTGGTGGGTTTGGTTTTGGTTTTGAGTTATAGCCAACATAATTTCTTTCTTTCATATATACTCCACAAAGTACAATCAATCATATATTTAATATTTTGACCACATATATAATAAGTTAGTGGAAAAAAAATGGAGGTGATTATCTCTTCACCTTATTTGAAATAAAGTATATCTCTTCACCTTATTTGAAATAATTTTTTTGAATTTATCTGAACTTATCTAAACTTACTGGACTTTGACATTATTAAATCTAATAAGGCCCAATTGAAATTTATTGATTTGATCAGACCTAATGTCAAGAGAATAAACTTGAGATGGGGCGAGTAACAAAATGGGTATGGGTAACACAACAAAAAATGAGATAGTAATTGAACTTAACATCGGATCTGAAATGGATTGGGTTGAACAAATAGTTGGGTTACATCGGGTTCAAGTTTATATCGGTACAGATTTTTATCGGTTCAGTTTCATACTCCCTCCGTCCCGGAATACTCGACCCGGTTTGACCGGCACAGAGTTTAAGGGACTTGAATTGACTTATTTAATTTAATAGGTAGTAGTTGATAGTGGGGTATTATTTTAATGTAGTTAGTGGGAAATGTGTAAATGGGTGGGGTTGGGGGAGAGTAGGGGTTGAATTTTTAATTATTTTTTGTATGGAGTAGGGGGTAGGTGGGTTAATAGGGGTGGAGTGAGAAATAATATAATATTGTTAGAATATTTCCATTTTTAGAAACAGGTCAAGTATTAAGGGACGACCCGATAAGGAAAACAGGTCAAGTATTCCGGGACGGAGGGAGTACAATGTGGATAAATCAGTAACGAGATGAAATGGGTAGAGGGTTATACTTCGGGTCAGGTGAATTCGGTTTCCAAATTATAAAATCACAAATTTTAATACTTTTATAAATTCTAATATCGATGCCTTAATTAGGGGACAAAGGCAATAACTAACTCTTAAAAGTGTTAAGAATTTAAAATCTGCGGCGGGGTTAAACGGGTTATGGGTTGTAAACGGTTCAAATTAAACGGGTTACAGGTTGTAAACGGTTCGGATTAAGCGGATTATGGGTTAAAACAGTTCGGGTTGTAAACGGGATTTCCTCGGGTTCAAACAATTTGGATTGAAACGGATTGGGTCATTAACGGGTTTAGGATCCATTCGATTCGGGTTGAAACGGATCGGATTGTTGCAGAACGGTTTGTTATCGGATTTTGGATCTTAATCGGGCTAATATTTTTCGATCGATTCGGGTTGGATATATTCGGATCGGGTTTTGGGTTCCAGCTCGCGGGTTATTATCGTTTCGGGTTCCAAATGATCTGGCCAACACAACGGGTTCAACAATTCATGTTGAGAATTGACATCTCTGATAGTATAGGATGATAACTAATTTTTATACCTAACATGAAATTATGGGTAATACGTGAAAAAGGAATAAACAAAATATACGTATTTTCTATGTTTCTTTTGTAAATTAATCTACTTTACACTTAAAGTTAAAATATGTAAATCGTGCATCGCACGGGTCCTATACTAATTAACTTAATAATGAGGAAGTCAAAGTATTTGGCGTATATATTTATTTCCACTATGTCAGACGACATTTTTAAATGAAAGAAACTCTTTGCTTTTATAGCCTTCAAGAATGTCTTGGTCATTACTCATGATTTTAACCACGACTTGTTATGCATCCTATTATCTTGACATGATCTCCATGTCCCTAAAACTAACCCACTAAAGTCTAAATGTCAATTTAATATAACATGATATTGACCATGGGTACATAGAATTTCCAAGTTATTAGGAACCTAGCTAACTAATTGATTAACTTAGCATTATGTATAGTAATCTATGAATACTTAGGATTTCCGATTTAATATGACTCTAATTAACTAATTAATTTAATTAATTTATTCCAAAATATAAATATTATTTTATCTTATAAATATAAAGAACCCTATACTTAGTCAATTACCTATTTAGTCGGGACTTAAATAAGAGTTTTAATCAAATTAAAGTTCTTAAGTAAACTAACCTAAATGAACGTTTATATTCTAAGCCATGACAACTGGATGAATGAGTACTAATTTATATCTAGGATGCAACCAAGTTTCTAGACTGAGTTCCAGAAACACGAGTTCCACAACACGTAGTACATATCAAATCTCAGTTCTTGTTTCGTTACTTTTGTGGATGCCTGGAATGTAAACTCATACGTTCAGACTTCTTGTAACACCCCGACAATTCTCTCTTTTCTACAATAACCTTTAAATATAAAACGTAGAGAATTATCAAGGCATTATCGCCCGTGTGAAAAATTACAGATTTAATCCCCAAAACCAATCAACGAAAATAGGAAATGTAAATAGGACGACAAGTTTAAAGTCCAAATTAACAAACCCAATTCACTTAGCAAAACAAAATAAATACAAGCTCTCTAATCTCGATCCCAATGATGCATCATCTTCAAAACTGTAGATGGACAACGCTTATTGATCCTTAGAGACTGCTCACCAAAATGGGTCATCACAGGATCAATAAGGCATAGTCATGATGAACACACACAAACAAAGCACGTAATCAGCAAAGCTGAGTACTACATACTAAAACAATAATAATCCTCACATGATTCTATTAAACTAACAACCCTAACATGATACTAATAAAACATAAGCAAGGATAAAAAAAATTGACTTGAAGACTATATTTGATTGAACTAGACCCTTGCATCATTAACATTATCTTAATTGAAATAGTCAATGGACCGAGTTGCTACTAGAAGTCTTCATTAAGGAAGACGAGGTACGGGCGCGACTCCGTAACCCCAATGACCTACGATATCGAGGAACTTTTGAATAAAATAGAACCGGTGATAAATCCGACCCCAGGAAAAGTCATAGGCAACCCATGACCCCAACTCGTGATTGTCCGTCACTTCAGACATGAACAGTCTAAAGCTATTGCTACTCAGCTTTACTTTACATGATTTACATATTAATACTCTGTTATGACTCAACAATCACATAAGTCATACAATCAACAATTAATCACAACTGTTTTTATCTTGGAATTAAGTAAGTGATCACAAAGGTATCAATCAAGACTCATTCTAATTAATTGAACCTTTCCTTTAGTAATGATCAACCCCTCTATATGGGTATAAGGTTTCAACTTACTAAACAAGGTCCTCGGCCCTCATAAAGTAGTGAAAAGCTAAAAGGGAACAACGAAAACGATCAATCGATCTAAACCAATATATATAAAATAATATAAAGTTCCCAACTGACATGTTTGCACCAATCATCCATGCTAACATGTTATAATTCTTATAATAAAAATATATTCTCAACGCATTCATCCAACGACATAGAACATGAAATTCCAACATAAACAAGTTCATAAATACGTTCCAACATGATTTCAACAATAACACACATCCACAAACACACAGGTATGTACGTACCTTGTGTAAACAAACTGATAGGCCACTTTAACACTTTCAAAAATCGCCTAAAGAGAATTTTCCGCCTAAAATAATCAACAAGGATTCCCAATCAATTTCTAATCATTCGCAATAATAACAAAGCATTCTAAATACATCCTAAACGTATTTAGAACATTCCTCAACATCGAAACTCAACTACTAAACCTCCTAGCATAGTGATTTCTTCACTAATAATCACAATTTATCTTAAACTCCAATACAATATGCTCTTTGCAATTTCCAACAACATAAACTAATTTCAAACTACTCCAACACATAATTAACATGTTTGAAATCATAAAAATAACAACTTTCATAATTTATAATCAACCTACTATGATTCTAAAACTATTAAAATTACAATTCATGCTTTAAATAATTCAAATTCTCGTTTCAATCAAATTATGTAATTTGAAATTTAATAATTCAATTAAGTAAAATATATAAATATGAAATTCATAATTGAATAATAAAAACGAAACATTTAATTAAATAAAACATAAATTACATAATTTAAACATAATTTAAAACATTTAAATAACTTAGGGTTTAAGAAATTAACCAAATAAAGGTTTAAGGAGATGTTGGCCGACGGCAAGGGAGGCGCGGCAGCGAGCGGTGGTTCCGGTGGTTGTTGCGACGTGGCTGGGTCGTGCGGTAGCTGTGCAACAACAGGAAAGTAATTGAGGAGGAGCAAGAAATATCCACCGAGAAAGGAGAACGAAAAGAAAAGGGAAAAGGAGGGAGGAGAAGTTACCGAGCAGGCCGACGGTTAGGCGACGGAGAAGAATTCGCGGCGGCTGTGCTGGTGGCGAGCACGGTGGTCTCGCGGCATCGGAAACAGAAACAACCAAGAGGAGAAGAGTAAGAAACGAAGGAGAAGCAAGAACAATGAAGCAAGAGATGGAGGAGTTACCGGCGTTGGAAGCTGCGGTGAGGACAACGGTGGTCGCCGGCGAGGGTACAGGTGGTGGCGGCTGAACAGTGTTTCAAATTTCACGTGAAGGGGAAGCAAGGTTTGAGGGTTTTGGTGTTTTGTTTCACGTGAAATTGAAGCCAGGAGAAGGAGTTGAGTTTCACGTGAAACAAAACAAGGGTGGGGAATAATGGGATTATTTAATTTATTTTGGGCATATCAAGTTGGGCTAGAATTCGGAATGAACTTTAGTGTTTGAATCCAAAAGGATTGTTTTCTAAATTCACGTGTTTTCGTAATTCAAATTCTTTTCAACATAAAATTCTAAAACTATTTTTGATTTCATAAATCGCTAAAATATTTAGAATGTAATAAAATAAAATAAATATACGTTATTTATATATTTATTATTAAAATTCGTAAATTCTATTTAAAAAAATAAATAAAAATACGTTAAAATATATTAATAAATTTATAAATTTACGGGGATTACAATCTACCCCTCTTAAAAGAAGTTTCGTCCCGAAACTTGACACGAAAATTCACCCATTTTTCAAAAGTTTTCAACTTATTCTTACTGGAGAAGTACTTGTGCCACTCATGTGCACTCTTTTGCCAACTCAAAGTTGCTTGTGTTACTCATGAACACATTTTTCTTTTGCGGAGAATCTATTTACTTGCATCAACATGTATAAGTTACTAAAAATGAGCATAAAATGCATAAAATTGCCATAAAAATAGGTAAAAGCGCGAATTTCTATCGCATTCTACTCCCCTTAAAGAAAACGAGTTACGCCCTTGTAACTCATCTAAGGGAATAATTCTAGATATTTCTAATTCAACGAATCCTGTTCCCAATACAACATTTTCACGGAAGTCATTCCAGTAAGTGGGATTTCTAGACTTATTTCCATACAATGCCTCAAAAGGTGCCATCTTAATGCTCGTATGGTAACTATTGTTGTAAGAAAATTCAATCAAATCTATGTGGTTCTCGACTACCCTTAAAGTCGATAGCACAGGCTCTCAACATATATTCCATAGTTTGGTTAGTCCTCTCAGGCTGACCATCAATTGCAGGGTGGAAAGCAGTACTCTTTTTCAATGTTGTCCCCAAGATTCAACTGGACCTTATTGCCACAATTTCAGACTTTTGTTCTCGGTAAGGATCTTACATGTTGCCCTATAAAGGTAATGTCTCCAAATATTCGCACATAACACAATAGCAGCTATCTTTAGGTCATGAGTAGGTTAATTAGCCTCGTAAGGTTTCAACTGACGCGACAACGAGTGCAGAGGTCAAATGCTCCTTTAAAATCTGGAAAGCTTCCTCACATTTCTCACTCCACTTAAATTTCGATTCCCTTTTCAACAAGTTGGTCATTGGTTTTGTTTTCTTCCAAAAGTCTTTCACAAACTCCTATAATGGTCATCTAGGCCTAGATGACTTCAGATATCGGACGCGTTCTTTGGAGTAGGTCACTCACTCACAGCTTGAATCTTACTTTCTGCTCACTTTAACTTTTTACCGAACCTCATCACGCCTTTCATGGGTGCATAACTTTTGGGCTTAGCTCTTTCACCAATTCATATGACTCCTCCCATCTTTTCAAGACACCAAATGATTTCTAACGATCTTGGACCACTCGAATCTTCTCTTAAATTTATTCCTTTACCTAACGTAGTTTTCAATCAATTTAGTCCTTCACTTTTTCATCGGTGTCACTTATACACTCATGACTTCATGATTTGTATACTTCATCTAATAAAACTAGATTCTTTCTAAGCGTCTACAAATAATCCTCCAGTGTTTGTCATGCTCTTTCTCATTCCTTGAATAAATCAGGATATCATCAATGACATAATAAAGAACTTATTTCGGAATTCGTGGAAAATCTTATTCATCAAATCCATAATTATGGCAGGTGCATTGGATAACCCAAAAGACATTATTCTAAACCCATAATGACAATAACGAGTCCTAATGAGGTCTTAGGCCCTTATCAACTATTCTCAATTGGTGGTACTTCAAACACAAATCAGTCTTCGAGAACACACTCGCCCGATTCAATTGGTCCAATATGTCATCTATCCTAGGCAAAGGGTACTTGTTCTTAATGGTGTTTAGTTCCCTAAAATCGATGCATAATTCCATACTCTTATCTTTCTCCTTAACAAACAACACAGGAGCTCCCCACGGTGATGCATTAGGCCTAATATACCCCTTAACGAAACAACTCTTGCAATTGTGTCTTAATTCGCTCATTTCAGGAGATTCCATGCTATAAGGTGCCTTGGATATAGGTGTCGTTCCCGGATTTAACTCTATAATGAACTCAAGGGCTCTAGCAGGTGACATACTCGCAATTCCACTCGAGACACATCAATGAATCCAATCACAACGGGAACATCCTCGATTTTCACTCCAACTTCTTTACTCACCTCTAACACACTACAGCAAAATAGTTTACACTCTCTATTCATCAATTTCCTCATTTGCATTACAGAAATAACTAAAGGTTCTTGGATTTCTCAAAACTTCTACATGAGGTCAACTTTCCAATAGGGTTCCTTAAACTTACTTTCTAAATTTCACAATCTACCTTAGACTTGTACAAACTTAGCCAATCCATTCCCAGAATTACATTTAGGTTTCCCAGATTAAACTCTATCAAATCCGAAGGAAAACACAATATTTTATCTTCAAAGGCAAGTTATTAAATAGTCTTATACACCTTATGGTTACACCAGTAGGCATAATAACAGGTAAATCAATCATTCAAAATCTACTAACTTCAGACTCTTAGTAATAGATGACAAAACGAAAGAATAAGTTGCTCCCAAATTAAATAATGTTTTAACTAGCACAAAGTTAATATAAAAAGTACCATGAACTACGTCTGCAGAGTGTTCAGTTTCATTTCTACTCATCACGAACAGTTTGCCCGGAGCGTTATTCTTGTTGTTGTTCTCATTGGCAGACTTCCCTGGTTATTCTGCGACCCTACGGGCTTCGAACTCTGATTTCCGGATTGGTTATACCCTGACTTCCCTTGGTTACCACTCCCATTGTTATTTTGTTCCTTTTTCTGCTTAGTGAAGCACTCATACTCCCTATGCCCCCTTTTCTAACAATAGTTGCAGGTCACTAATACTCCCTTACAGCTTCTACCAGGATGGTTGTTACTGCACATCTTACAGTGATACACTCTTTCGGATTGGCTTCTATTGTTGTGCCCCTGATTGTTTCTTCCTTGAAAATTTCCATTTCCATTCCCATTATATTCCTATTCTCATTCATATTCCTCTTGAAATTCCCTTGGTTTTCCCGGGTATTAAATTCTTTTCTTTTCTCCCCAACAACATTTTTCTTGTCCCGTCTGGACTGTGACAGGCTTAAGTCGTATCACCTTATCAAAAATAAACCTAAGTCCTCTAACAAAATAGTAAGGGAAGTAGGGATCGTATCCACATAGAAACAGGCGTTCTTTCTACTATTAATTAACTAATCTAGACTATTGGTAACAAAAGGTTTAGGTTGGTTTGTAGATTAAACTAAAGCGATAATTAAAATGGAAAATATCAATGCTAAGGGAATCTAGGGCAGCGGTTCACCACAAATGCAGACCGGGATTGGACAACGGACAATAACAATCAATTAATAATCATAACTAGGAAAACATGCATCTCTCGAATCTTATGAATTCCTTAGGATAATAAACCTAGCAGGCTCTCGCTATGTACTAGAAATAATTCCTATCTAATAGCCACAGACCAAAAACATCAGATTTATACCTCTCGGCGCATAATCTAAGGTTAATCAAACTCAAATCAAAATAGTCCGGCCGAACAGAATTGACGAGCAATAATAATAAGCTATAGAAATTACAATTAATTAATCAACTAATCAAGTCCACAATTAATCCCAATCATGCATTCATGGATCCCCTAAACCCTAGCAATTGAACTACTCACTCATGATAACAAATAACAAAGCAATCAATATAATAGAAAACATGATCAAAAGTAATTAATAACGTAAAATAGAAATCAATACCTAAATGAAGAACAAAAGGATGAACTAAAAGTTGAAGCTTTGATTGAAATTAAAAGTAAGTGATTGGAACAATTTAGAGAGAAAACTAAAATAAAACTAAGTGCTAATACTAGAATAAAAGATGTCTACTAAAAATAAAAGGGCTAGTATTTATAGTTTGCCCAAAATACGAGCCAAAAACCGGAAACAAAACTCGCGAAATACGCTGGAGGTTGGCGTCGCCCGATCGGGCGAACTGCTCGATAGTCGGCCCGATCGGGCGGTTTGCGAAAAGCTCATATAACGCCAAGTATGGCTGCCCGATCCGAACCGGGCGAAGCCCACCCGATCGGGCGCGCGTTGATGACTTCAAAACTCTTTTATTTTGCCCGGTTTTCTCACTTTGCCCTCAGCTCAAAGGGCGATTTGCAAAAGTCATCATCCTTCGCCCATATCACCGAGTCTAACTCCTGTGGCTCAACAGTAAGCATCTAAGGCTCCCGAAAGTCGACGCTAGTTGTCCCGAACTTCCTCGGGCTCGTGTAGTGGCCTAAATAACCATGAAACGGGTCTAAAAAGACCAATTTCTCACCAATTAATCCTGAAACTCAAGGCACACTCAATAACACAGATTAGTACTAAAAACGGCTCCTAAGAGCTCATTTGATGCATAGAAGTACTAAGGGACGTGGGTAAAACTCTATATCAAACACACATATCAAACTCCCCCAAGCTAGATCCTTGCTTGTCCCTAAGCAAGGAAATCATCGATGAATACAAGATCAACTTCACCCCTAACATAATTCAAAACGAAAGACATAATTCAAGGCAAAATTCAACGAGCATGCATCAATGTCAACCAATCAAATCCACCCAACCACAAATCCTCCCTAACAATCGTCACGCAAAGCGAATCACAAGTGCACAATGGAATTCAAGACTAGTGCTCACTCACTCGTCACTCATTTATGTGGCGGGTAAAAGATGTACTCGTTCGCTCTCCTCCCAACATATAAGTAAACAATGCCCTCCCAAAACTCACAACACGTGTGTCTAGAAAAGCATACGCTCAACCTAGTAGTCGAATCGAAATGCGTCATGTCATAACTTGCATTGATAAACAACTATTTTCATATTAATACGACTCTATGCAGAAAGGTCGGAAGGTCTTCAAAGCTTGTAATGATAGGCTTAGGTAAAGATGCGGTAAATTTGGGCAAAATGTGAGCTTAAAGCCTTGGCTTTGGGGAGCATAAATCCTAAATAAACCATGATCAACCAAAATAATGACCACAACTCTCCCACTCAATACATGATAAAACAACAAATAAACCACACCATACTTTCTTGCCTTTTTCCACAATTATAACCAACCACTCATAAGGATATGAACCTACAAATCTTGAGTGAACAATACTTTGAAGTTTTTCTGAGAGTAATAGATTTTTTTTTTCAATCTCTTTAGAAACCTCCACATTTTTTTATTCTTCTCATCTTTTTCATTTTTCAACTCATTTTTTTTTTCTTTTTCAACAACAATCATGATAAGAAGAACTCCTTTTTTTTCAATACTCAATTGCTCAAAATGTACCACACTACAACTCCCTCACCTCGCTACTATTAGCTCTCCCAAGCTAGGCTTAGGACTAGTAACCAATGGGGCTTTCACGGGCTTGTAATATGGTTAGTCACCGAATAAAGGGCACAAGCACAACATGGGTAGAAAAAGAGGGAACAAATGTATCTAATTTCATCTGAAGGCTACCTAAATGAAAAAATGCCTTCGTCCTTCTCAATGTGCATGTATATGAGTCATAAAACACTGAAGGAAATAATGCCCTTGGTCCAAGTATGCATTCTATGTTGAGTCTAATAAATGCGGTTCAGTATTAATTAACAAGTTAATAATTCAGTAAGATCAAGTGAGCTGAATGCCTAGCTAGAGGCCGCTTCAGTTCAAGTGGAATTAATGATATTAATCCACAGCTTACTCTTGACTGAACCCGTAGGGTCACACAAATAGTACGTAAACGGATCAAGTATTTAATGGCATTAAATACTCCATCTATGAATATTCGGAACCGACGGATCTTGGTTTCAGTGGGAGCTAAGATCGTCACAGGCAAGAAATGAATACTCCGGAAACGATGATATTGCCGGAAACGGAAATATGGATCGTATCGGAAATATGAATATTATCCAAGTCGTAGATGTTGCCGGAAACGGAAACATGGTACGTATCGGAAAATATTATTGGAAATGGAAATATTACCAGAATCGGAAATATTGCCGGAAACGGAAATATTGTCAGAATCGGAAATATTACCGGAATCGGAAAATAGTTCCGGAAACGGAAATATTAAATATTTGTTCGAAACGGAAATTAATTCCGGAATCGGAAATATTAAATATTGTTCGTATCGGAAATAAATTCCGGAACTGGAAATTTAATCGGAAGCGTATCGTACGAATTAGCATCGGACGAGGCCTGCCGGACGAAGGCCCAGCACGAAGCCGGGCCATCGCCCAGCAAGCACGCGCGCAGCCAAGGCAGCGCCCAGGCCTACCGCAAGGCAGGCCCAGCGCGCGCCAAGGCCACGGATGCGTGGGCCGCGCTGCGTGGGCTGCTGCTCGCACGCGCATGGGCAGCCCTTGTGGCTGCCGTGTGTGTGTGAGTTTGTGCTCATGCGTGATTCCTAAATCTACAAGAGTCAGTGTATGATTAAATTTCTATTCCTAATTGGATAAATTAAATTAAATAGAATTCATGTAGGATTCTAATTTCAATTAATTCGTATCCTACTAGGATTACGATTCCTTTTCCATAACTCTATAAATAAAGGCCTAGGGGTCATTATTTATACAACAAGTTTTAAGTATTCAAAACTAAGATTTTTAAGCAGA
This sequence comes from Spinacia oleracea, assembly GCF_020520425.1. NCBI lineage: Eukaryota > Viridiplantae > Streptophyta > Magnoliopsida > Caryophyllales > Amaranthaceae > Spinacia > Spinacia oleracea. Next base: position 7,275,924 of record NC_079488.1, on the reverse strand, counting down.
AAAATCAGCCAATATTCTTGCCTACCTAACCGAAAATATTAGAACCTTAAGGGCGATTCTAGTTGGTCAATCTTAAGGCGGATCCGGACGTGCTGTGGACTATCTACGGAGGGACGACACTTGGAGTCCTAAAGACTTGTTCTTGTTCGGTTCGGGCGCAGCTAGGGAAGGCACGCAACAAAGAGTATGCATCTAAACTATGCTAAATGATTATGTGTAAATAATATGTTTCCTGGCTTTATGGTTTTTCCGCATGATTTATGAACTGTCATATGAATCATAACCTAACAGTGGTATCACGAGCCCCTTATTATTTTCATAATCTAAATTGCATGAACATGGTTAAATATTACAAATTTGCAAGAATTAAAAGGGGTGATTAATTTTCGTAATTGTTAATTAATTGCAAATTGCGTTTATTTAATTATACGTACGCAGTTTTTCGGCAGTTTCTTCGTTACTCATCCGAATTGAGTGATTTTTGTGTCAATTCCGCATGTAAAAGGCATTCTAAAATTTTGACAAAAATACTACTATTTTTCTGCCAAACCCAGAATTCTCAAATTCGAAGCCTAACTATGACTTTTCGAAGGTTTTAGTTTTTCGAATGCAAAATTTCGTAAATTTAAGATGTTAAATTAAATATTTGCGATTCTTGTTGATAAATCTTGAATTTTTGATTGACCTACTGCATATGTTTAACAAGTTTGAATGCCTAGTCTTGTTAATTATGCAATCTAATTTGTAATTATGATTAATTTGTTGAAAATTAGAATAATTTAGAATTAATTTGATTTTCATAATTAATTGTAATTTAATTAGAAACCTATGATTAAAAACCACCATAAAAATTGTAAATTTACGATAAATTTTAAATTTTTATGACCTAGACTTGAATCCATAACAATCGGAAATCAATTGGATAATAAATTTTTGATTTTTCGCCCTAAAATTATGAAATTAATATTATTTATTAATTTGTCATTAATTTTAAATATATATTTTAAATTTTTATGCGATTCGTTCATAAAACTTGCACGCACGAAGCAATGGACGCTTCGTGTTACCCTTAAGGGGTGTTGTATAATGCGGGCATGCGACGACGAGCAAGGGAGCTCGTCGCCCGTGCGGCACGAATGCAATGAGCAAGGGCGTAGTGCACGAGCACAAGGCAGCAGCCCTGCCTTGTGTCGTGTGCCACGAGCAATGAACGAATGGGCATGGGCGAAGGGCGAGCCAAGGCAGTCGCGTGTGGGCAGCAAGCGAGCTGCGCCACAGCGCGCGCTGCCTCGCACAAGGGCGCGCAGCCTCGCGCGCAGCGAGCGCAAGCTCGCGTGCCACGAGCGCTGCGCCCAGCATTACTCACGCGCACAGCGCGCGATGTCGCCCGCCCAGCGAGCGATGTCGCGCCCCAGCGAGCGATGGCTCGCGCGCGCAGCGAGCGATGTCGCGCGCCCAGCGAGCGATGTCGCGCGCGCAGCGAGCGATGGCTCGCGCGCCCAGCGAGCGATGTCGCGCGCCCAGCGAGCGATGGCTCGCGCGCGCAGCGAGCGATGTCGCGCGCGCAGCGAGCGATGGCTCGCGCGCCCAGCGAGCGATGTCGCGCGCCCAGCGAGCGATGTCGCGCGCACGCACTGCGAGCGATAGCTCGCGTGCGATGAGCGCTGGCGCGCGCTGCGAGCATCAGTGCGTGCGGAGGCTTGCGATAGGGAAGCAGCAGCTATGCGACGAGCGCATGGGCTGCGCGCACATGGCCAGCAATGGCTGTGTGCGTACGGCCCATGGGCGTGCAACGCGTAGGGTGTTTGCGTTACGATTAGATCGTTTTGAATGTTTAATTTGAAATTTTCACGTAATTTTAATTAATTTTAAAATTAATAATTTGAATTATTTTCTTGGATTTTAATTTTGAATATTATAATTATAATAAATGTTATTTATTCTAATTATTTTACTAAAATTAAAATCATGAATTAATTTAAATACGACTGAAATTGAATTAAATTTTTGGATTCAATTATAAATTGATATGAGCTTTAAATTTTAATTAAATTTGTATGTTTCTGGTTAGACTAGAAATACATTTTTATGTTTAAAATTGGTAAAGCATATGAATTTATTGGTTTAAGTGGGAGCGCTTTTTAGTCATAAACTCTTGATTAGGTCTACAAATCCTTAAGGTTAAAACAACTTGATTAGAATTAATAAGGACTGAATAATTGGTAGATTATTGGTGCCCTTGATTAATTGCTGCAAATGTTTACGTGATGCATAATGTGTTTTACTAACCAGCTATGTGGGCCATTCATGATAATGAATGGGTGAATGGTATATATTGTATATGTACTGTTTTGCAGGTTATGAAGTGACTAGTATGGCCCAAATAGGATAGAAAATATGGTCTGCGTACCATTAATTTGAATGTAATTGGTCTAAAGTACCAAAGTTATTTTTCAATTCAAATATGGTCTGCGAACCATCAAATAGTTGTAATTAGTTATAGCTTATCCTATTTGAAGAAAATGGTGCCTCCCACGGAGATTTTCAAGACGGACTTTGAAGTCAAAGCTTCAAGATGAAGTCGGGCCATACTAGATCACAAATATCTTATGCATGTTTTAAGTTATATATTGTTTTAAATATGTCTTAAAATGCATGAGATCAAAAGCTTGATTATGTTGCATGATTAAGGATTTTAGTTCACTTAAAATCTAACCAACATAGTAAGAGCCTTAAGTTCCAAACTTAAAAATTGAGTTAAAAGGTGCCATGCCAAAATATACACTTGCTTGGATATCCTTTACATCAATCTAGTAATAGTTTTCGCTCAGCGAGGTGTTACTTATTGGTCCTAAAGGGGCAAGGTACACAAATAATTGTGAGTACACGTTAGTTTTGGTGAAACTCAACGATATAAGTAAGGAGTCCTTTTATGTCGTGGCAAAATCGATAGGTTTACCTAATAAGTTCTTAGACGTACCTATCAACCAAGAGTAGTTTCTAGACTATTAGCAAAAGGCTTTTGCTTACCTAAAATGTTTTAGGATTAAGTCGACAAACTGTGCTTAGTTCTTCAATGATTTTAGGGTCTTGGAATCATTTTATTCACACCTGCCGGAACACATAATTCGAATAAAATGCTAATAACTTGTTTGAATTGCATGGTTGCTTTAATTTCAAGTTATTATTCATGATAAATGTTTAGACTTTGCATGCTTCAATGTATGTTTTAATTATTGTTTATAATTAAATATCTTGCACTGCAATAAATCCTTTTAGAAAGGTAACAGTAAATTTCCTCGATTGGTAGTGAATCCAAAACGATTCACGGAAATGAGAGAAAATGAGCAATTTAAAATGTACGTTTCTTATAGCGACTTTTATGGTTGTTTTCGAATATCAAAATCGAATGGCAAACCAATTGGTGCTTGTGAATTCAAAATACAATGTAGTTTTGAGATCATAAAGCATTGAGTTTAACCGCTCAGCCTTACCAATGGTTAACAACCTAATATCTTTGTCCATTTAATTCTCGAATGAGTCTAGTCACTAGACATTCGAATAGATCGATACTTAGAGAACTTTAGAAGCTTCTGGTAAGATCATCTGGTTGAACCAAAATATTCAACATAAATTAAAATGGAAAAGAACCTTGTTGGTGACATTGGACATGTCTAACAAAGTATAAAAGTCAACACTAAAGAATTCAATTCTTAAGACTATAAGAAAGGGTACAAGAAATAGGAAAACGAGGAACAAATGAAAGGAATTTACGATTCCGTTTCTACCTATAAGTTTATGTTTAAAGAGAAGTGACCTAGCAATCAAACTTCCTTGGTATCATATACCGCTTGAGGTTCTTACTTCGGTAATAACTCAAACAATGGAAGCTAGGATACACTAATGACCTACAAGTGGGAAATGAAGCATGGCAATGCTACATTAGTTGTAGGGTCATCTAGTTTGTTTTAAGTCCTTTCAAAGGCTGGAACTTAATGGCTATTTTGTTCCATAATCAGCATACCTAAATTTCTGTTTTTCAAAACACAGAAAAACTCACATTCAAGAAAAACAAAAACAATGTTTGTTTGTTTATTTGAATGAAATGGTCAATTACAGATTGAGTCAATATGCTTGATTAAAACAAACAACACTTTAAAGAAGTTTACTAGGTTCAAATCAACTTCTTGATTTGAGTTCCACTAATCTTTGGCATTGTTGCTTAGACCATATCAACAAGTTAACATTAAAAAGCTCTATTTTGATGGACTTTTGAAAGTTGGTTGATTTCTAGATCAACTTAAGACAAGCTAGTCTTACTTGTTGAAAGTAACAAGGAATATGAACTATTGTTAGAACGCCTAGACGATAGAGTTCAAAGCTAAAGAAAGGTTTTATGACTTTATTATTTCACATGGATTTGAGTGAATATAGGTTTATTTACTCAAATGTGATATAAGTTGAATCTGTTTGGCTAGATTCAGAGGTATAAAATCCACTTGGCAAGAAATCATAAAGATCTAGGTTAGATCATGTTGATGATTACTTGAGACCAAATATGATCATCAATGATTGTGTGTTGTAATTTCACAATCTAGGTCCATAAGATATGGCATATCTTAGTTGGAATAATCGAAGTCAATTAGTACTTGATTCGATCAATGATGAATCATAAAGACTTTTCCTATAATTTCTAAAACAAAATGCTCAACTACCACCAAACTAAACCAAATTCGTCAAAGCTATTGAAAAGTAATTTCAGAATATCTTTTCATAATATATCTAAAGAGTTCTTAAACTCAGTGGGAGCTTAGTGTTTGTTATTCAACAAACTAAGGTCCAAGTATAGATATATGTTTCATTGTGATTTATTCAAATGAGACACAAGGGTATTGTTTCTACCACGAATTTTTGAGAACATAATGTTTGTTTGCTCGAAATAATGTCCTTTTGGAGATTCGTTTCCAAAATGACAAGTGGGAGAAAATAGACCTCGAAAGTTTTCGAGGCGAACAACAAACATAAACGGACATTCCGGAGGCCTTTCGAAGTGCTTCAGAAAATCCGAACTAATTCTTTAAGGACTTTAGAAGTGGCTTTAAAGAATAGACTTCTCTTTGGCTATTGATATTCTGTTGTTTGATGTTCTATACCCAAGTAGGCATAGCGTTCAAGTCACTGAAACTATGAGATTCTTCTATAGTGAAGAAACATGGAGTTCAGGTCCCTGAAACTATGCAATTCTTCTATTAGATAGTGAAGAAACCTACAACTTGCAGTCAAACTATTATCATGTAGATTAATGAGTTTGTGACTTGTAAGAAAGCTATGACGAAATATAGATTCCCTAAAATGGTTAGAGGCCATATATAGACTATATGTTTTAAATGGTTAAAGGCCATAAAACATACTCAATGTTTTGATGACAAAATTGAAATTTTGTTGATTTGCAAGAATAGTTTCACACCTATTGGTTGCAAGTTTGTTTTAAGGATAAAAACCATCAAACATGGAATTGTGTTCACACACAAAGCTAGATTAGTTGCTAAAGGTTACAAGCAAATTCATGGCATGGATTGTGTTGAAACCTCATGCAAAATCGTAATGCTTAAGTCTATAATTCAAGCAATGATTGCATATTGGTACATATGGCAATTGGATGACAAAACGTATTCCTCAATCAAATGATGGAATACAATATGTACATGGTATGTCATAGAGTTTGTGGATCCAAATAAATGCTTGAAAAAGAAAGCTAGCTTATAAAATCTAAGTACAGATTTAAGCAAGCAATTGGGAATTGGAACTGTATTTTAGTGAAACTAATAAGTATTTTAGTTTCATAAAATATACATGATTCTTATAGATATATAAGAAGTTTAGTGGGAGTACTTAAAACTTAATTGGTCCTATGTGTATCACACACATATCTCTCTATTGTGAAATAACATTCAAATGCTAATGACTTAGATTTGAAATTATTCATCAATAATGGACCATGGCGAAACTTAGTACATACTGGGTATTAAGATCTATTTACAAAGATCTTATGATATTATTTTGGATTAAGTAATGGCATTTACTAAATCAAACACGAAAGTCTCCATTGGAGATATTCGACCCATGTGAATAAATCTAAGTAAAGGATGTTTGAACTATGTATAAGCATTTACTAAGTTAACATCAAAGAATCTAAAGAGATTCTTCACCTATATTATATGTCAAAGAATTTAGCTGGATTCAGTATCTACTGAAATTGAATGAGCTAAAGCTACATGAATAGAATTCAATTGGGAATTATTCTACAAAAGAATTTATCATGTATGATATAATATGAGGATCGCCAAAAACGTATCGTATGACTTTAGGCATGACGAACATATACCAATCTCTATTGATCTAAGTGAAGACCAATTAGATTGAGATCAAGAAAAACTTATGGTACCTGAAAAGGTACATAGGATTACTTCTTGATTCAAGGAAATAAAGATATGCTAAATATTGATGCTACACGCATAAACACTGGCAAAGGATCAAGCAAGACCCTTTGGAGTTAACCATTGACAAGGACGAGCTAAAGAGCATCGTGTTTTGAAATGGCAACATGGATTGAAGACCATGAGTTGTTGCGTGGGAAATTAAATATGTTCTAAGATATAGCTGGAAAGTCTTCCACATATCTGTGAACTGCTTGGATAAGCAAATCCAAACAAAGCATCACTAGCAACCTAAACAGTTGAAGTAAAAGTAATTATTGCCTAAGAAGCAATAAAACAGGGTTGTTTAAAGTTCTTCACTGAACTTGGGTAGATCACCTATCTGCTGGCTTGATGGTTCTTCATTGAAAAATGCGTAGAACCACTCTTGAAGCAAGAAAAACGTCTGCTAACTTGATGGTTCTTCATTGAGAAATGCGTAGAACCACCATTGTAGCGAGAAAGACTAGATCACATAATAAACAAACTCGAAAAGATCTTATCATCATATCTCGAAGAACATTCGATGAAAAGGATATTAAGATTGGCAAAGCATGATAACTAAACCTATGCAACAAGTGAGAAGCAACACTCACATTGTAGCACTGGAAATCAAGCATAGCTTTGAATTCCATGAATTGTTTTAGAAGATGGGTTTGAGGCCCATGGTTATAAAACATTGGGGTTGAACATTTATCATATATGAAATGTATTTTCATATTCCATTTAATCTTGGTTTAGTATTAAATGATGAGTCCCTTCAAATTTGACGATATATTCAAGATAGACTGTCAAGACCAGTCCTGTGACTAAGAAATGTCTATCAAGTGAACTTGAATGTCAAAGGTTGAAAATGGTCCCTAATCGGAGTTTTCTATAAAATTGGACGCATAGAAAACGTTAGACGATTAGAATGCAAGATGACTAGTAGTTCTGTTTCTTGAACTATGTGGACATGGCAATGTCATAATCATTTGCATAGATACTTACTTTGGGAAGACTAGTATCGGACAAGACCTATGAAACTTTACTGTAAGAGATGAAAGTCTGTCATAAGTAAATTTCATTAAATTATTAGACACTAAATCCTCAATACCTGAGTGATTTGAGATTACTTGTTTGAGAACTGGTTGCTTTGACGTTGACCAACCGTCGCACCGTAAAAGGAGGCTATAAAGGCAACGCTCAGGTAATCACCTATCAAACGAAGTCTAATCTCAAGATCACAAGATTGGGATTGTCCTCCCATAAATCGGGAAGAGATGCTTAAAAGTTGTACAAGGCCACTCGGAGAGCTAGAAACTGTGAAATGCATGGCCGTGCTCGGATGAATCATAGGCTATGATTATCTGTTTATTTGATCAGTTGAACTCTGAAACCGAGGAACACCTCTGGACATAATAAGGATGACAACTCTTACCTTATGTTCAAGAGCAAGCATCGAGCGACAAAGGAATTAGGAAATGCACACTTGTCCCTAAGGACAAGTGGGAGACTGAAGGAAATAATGCCCTTGGTCCAAGTATGCATTCTATGTTGAGTCTAATAAATGCGGTTCAGTATTAATTAACAAGTTAATAATTCAGTAAGATCAAGTGAGCTGAATGCCTAGCTAGAGGCCGCTTCAGTTCAAGTGGAATTAATGATATTAATCCACAGCTTACTCTTGACTGAACCCGTAGGGTCACACAAATAGTACGTAAACGGATCAAGTATTTAATGGCATTAAATACTCCATCTATGAATATTCGGAACCGACGGATCTTGGTTTCAGTGGGAGCTAAGATCGTCACAGGCAAGAAATGAATACTCCGGAAACGATGATATTGCCGGAAACGGAAATATGGATCGTATCGGAAATATGAATATTATCCAAGTCGTAGATGTTGCCGGAAACGGAAACATGGTACGTATCGGAAAATATTATTGGAAATGGAAATATTACCAGAATCGGAAATATTGCCGGAAACGGAAATATTGTCAGAATCGGAAATATTACCGGAATCGGAAAATAGTTCCGGAAACGGAAATATTAAATATTTGTTCGAAACGGAAATTAATTCCGGAATCGGAAATATTAAATATTGTTCGTATCGGAAATAAATTCCGGAACTGGAAATTTAATCGGAAGCGTATCGTACGAATTAGCATCGGACGAGGCCTGCCGGACGAAGGCCCAGCACGAAGCCGGGCCATCGCCCAGCAAGCACGCGCGCAGCCAAGGCAGCGCCCAGGCCTACCACAAGGCAGGCCCAGCGCGCGCCAAGGCCACGGATGCGTGGGCCGCGCTGCGTGGGCTGCTGCTCGCACGCGCATGGGCAGCCCTTGTGGCTGCCGTGTGTGTGTGAGTTTGTGCTCATGCGTGATTCCTAAATCTACAAGAGTCAGTGTATGATTAAATTTCTATTCCTAATTGGATAAATTAAATTAAATAGAATTCATGTAGGATTCTAATTTCAATTAATTCGTATCCTACTAGGATTACGATTCCTTTTCCATAACTCTATAAATAAAGGCCTAGGGGTCATTATTTATACAACAAGTTTTAAGTATTCAAAACTAAGATTTTTAAGCAGAAAAATCAGCCAATATTCTTGCCTACCTAACCGAAAATATTAGAACCTTAAGGGCGATTCTAGTTGGTCAATCTTAAGGCGGATCCGGACGTGCTGTGGACTATCTACGGAGGGACGACACTTGGAGTCCTAAAGACTTGTTCTTGTTCGGTTCGGGCGCAGCTAGGGAAGGCACGCAACAAAGAGTATGCATCTAAACTATGCTAAATGATTATGTGTAAATAATATGTTTCCTGGCTTTATGGTTTTTCCGCATGATTTATGAACTGTCATATGAATCATAACCTAACAAACACTACTAGTAGTTGCAAACCAATACTCAAAATCAATGACACACCAGGAACTATCACACATTCCTAACCAAGTCAACTAGCTAAGCACCAAGTCCACAAATAGTTAGTCAAAGTTGACTCATGTCATGGCATCAAAGTAATCAAATATCAAATCGTGGCTAACACATCCACATTGCTCGTCATCACATACCAAGAATCAAAACAATTTTCAATAAAAGGGGCACAAGGAAGCATGATTTTGCATTCATCGAAACGTATTTTTGTATTTTTTTTTCAAAGAGATAAACTAATCTAGAAAGCAATAACACACCAAAATAAACACACCAAAATAAGTAAATGCAAAAATGAAAAGAAAACATACCTAATATGTACAGGTAAGTGAACACCCCCCGAAGCTAAATCAGACAATGTCCTCATTGGCTCAAGGGGTATCGAACCATCTCCATCATCCTCAGCATCATTGATGGCCTTGACCATCATCACCATCATCACCACCACGACCACAATGACCGCTAGGGCCCTCTCCATACCCACTGTAGTAGTGGGTGGGTGGGAAAGTGCCCATGGCACCGGGAGCTCCATATCCCTCCGCGGGATAGGTAAACCAGGAAGGGTGCTGGGCATCCTGAGGAATATAACCCTGCCTGGCGTACTGATCGTAAATGGGGAACATGGCTCTCTGGTGATCACTCGCAAAGTGATCAAAACCGATCTCGAGCCTGTCCAACCGCTCCTGAATGGAGCGTTGTTCCTCCTCTGGTATCGGGGCACCCTGTGGCCTCCCCTCATCCTCACGACGCCCCCTCCTAACGTAGGTGCGAGACTCGGGCTGAAACTGGTGGGGCTCTGGCTGCAGGTCGGGCTGGGGCTCAGGCTCCTGCTCTTGCTCAACCCCAACATACAAATAGTGAGCCTGGCCGGGTCTAAAGCGGGTGCGGCCCTGAGGATCAGGCAAGGTAAAAAGCCTGTTTCCTTCAAACATCCAATACATGGCACCCGGGCGAAATAACCCATGCTCGCCCTGCAAACGGCGAAGCCCAGCAAAATAGGCTAAATACAGCAAGTTGTTACCCAATATCGGTATCTGGTTGGCCTCTACAAACCCCACTGTGGCCATAGCAATGTGGGTGATCAACCCACCAATGGTGATGCGGGTGGTGTGTGAGCTAGTGGCTACTGAGTAAAGGTGGGAAGCCATATGATGGGCCAAATTCATTGAATACTTATCCTCCCCCTCTAGAACATACCCTCCAAAAATCTCCAACTCCGTGCTCCTAACATTTTGGTTCTCCTCCCTCCCAAAGATGGTGAATCCTAAGAATCTATAGAACACTATGGGGACAGGGTGTTGAATCCGTGAAGCATGCAAGTGTTGTATACTACCGGGATCACTGTTTCCGGTCAGCTTTCCCCACATTTCATTATTGTTATGAGCATTCCCAGCCTTCCTACTAGGGGTAGTTGACAAACCAAAAATCCTACCAAAGTCATCAACACTCAAATGCACATCACGGTTGATCAAACGAAAATGAACCGAAGACACATCCCTATAACGATTCTTACGCAAATGCAAAGAACTCAAGAATTCCAACGTTAATCGCCTAAAATTAAGACGTAACATACTATACATACTCTTCATACCAACACCATAAAAGACTCGTTTGACATCCTGTTAAATACCCATATCATGTAATAATTTTTGACAAATAAACCGGGTAGGAATTACCTCCCTCTTTTTAAGGTGGACTAACCGATCCCGTTACCACTCCGTAGTAAAGATAATTTCCGAAAAATCCGGATCCGATTCGAACTGGGGCGGCGGCGGTGGTGGTGTCGGCTCACGAGCCCGGCTTGTAGGAGCCTCTTGTTGATTCCTTGCTTGGATGGTGCAATTTCTTTTAGGACGGTTAGCCATGGCTGAAAATCTGAGTTTTTTAAGGTTTTTGGTGAAATTTGGGGATTTTGTGGAGAGTGGAAGAATCTGAAATTAATTTGGTGGAGGTTGTAGAGGATAATGGAGGACGATTTTGATGTATTTGAATTTGGTGGAGAAATGAGTGAGATATGAGGGTTTGAAGTTTTATGAAGTTGGGGTTTAATGGAGGAAGAGAGAGAAAGGGAGTTGAAGGTGAAGAAAAGAATGAGAGGAAGAAAGAGTGCCCGTGCTTAAGTCGCTGAAATCACTGCGCGCCCGATCGGGCAGCAGCTCGCCCGATCGGGCGATTTAATATGCTCCAGGTTTCATCGAGGAGCGCTCGATATCGCCCGATCCGGATTGGGCGGTTTGCAAATCGCCTCCAAATGTGCATTCTTCAACTCAGATTTCCTCCCCCAGCCTTCATATGACGTCATCAACAGTCTCCCAATCGGGCATTTTACTCGACAACCGGCCCGATCGGGCCACTTTCGCCCGGTCGGGCAAAATTTGATTATTCTGCAAGCGTCAACACGCGCCCGATCGGGCGCTCCTCGCCCGGTCTCCACCGGGCGATTTGCATGCTACTCTGTTTCAGCTTTAATTTCACTTTTTCGAACTTGGAGCATTAGACCTGCACACTATTAAACACCCCAACAGCGTAATTCCCTCTTCTCACCTCTCCAATACCAAAAACTATACTGAAACACACACTTAAGAAAAATTACACTAAAACACACAAACGAAAGCAAAAATTATACTACTAAAAGCGATAAATGGATAGTGAAGTACTCATCCCCTAGATAGATTGATGCAATGTCCCCATTATAAAATCCTAGTTTATTGTGCAGAAACGAAAGGAAAGGGATGAGAGCCACGACAACTCATCGAATGAGGGCACCAAAGATGGTGCCATCTGGTGTCAAATCAGTTGTCTTGGATGAGACATGTGGCGCGGAAAATGACAGATCACGACCCCGATCATGAATACGTTCCCCACCGTTGACAGAATCTTCAGCCTTTTGGATCACAGAGTCATCTGGTCGTGCCCCCTTTTGAACCCATGCAAAAGAGTTGATACTCCGGCCACCTCCACCTGCAAAGCAATTCGAAACACTTGCTTTCTCCGAAGAGTTTTTAGAGTTAGTGTGAGCTAATTCATCATTGAAAGAATCATTAGACACATTGACACCACAACATGACTCCTCTATCATGAGACTCTTAGCAACATGGGTTAAATTGAAAGTCACTTTGTCATCCCCCACATTTAAAGTCAGCTTGCCATTTTTGACATCAATGATTGCCCCTGCTGTGTGTAGGAAGGGTCTACCTAATATAATGGGAATCTGTCTGTCCTCTTCCATGTCCAACACAACAAAATCAACAGGAATAAAAAATTTACCCACTCTAACAGGCACATCTTCTAGAACACCTAGGGGGTATTTCACAGATCGGTCAGCCATTTGCAGAGTTATGTTGGTAACTTTTAAATCACCCATGTTTAATTAGTGCAGACACACAGGGGCATGACACTAACACTAGCACCTAAATCACATAGAGCTTTGTCAATAAAAAGATTGCCAATGTTACATGGGATAGAGAAACTCCCAGGGTCCTTCAACTTGGGTGGACACTTATTTTGTAGTAAGGCACTGCACTCTTCGGTAAATGCAACAATCTCCACCTCACTGAATGCTCTCTTCCTAGTCAAGATGTCTTTCATGTATTTAGCATATGCAGGTACTTGAGTAATTAATTCAGTAAAAGGGACTGTTACCTGCAAATTCTTTACCACTTCTAAGAACTTACCAAACTGCTTGTCTAGCTTGTTCTTAAGCTGACGGTGAGGGAAAGGAAGTTTGATAGGTGGGACTTGTATCTCAACTTTCTTCTCAACCCTTGTGTGAGCTTCCTTCTCCTTGACCACCTTCTCGCCTTCTTCTGGCACAACATCACTAACAGACGCTTCAACATCTCCTTCAATAGTCATAGGCGGCCCTGTTAGGTTATGATACATATGACATTACATAGATCATGCGGAAACAACCATTAACCCAGGAAACATATTATTTACACATAATCATTTAGCATAGTTTAGATGCATACTCTTTGTTGCGTGCCTTCCCTAGCTGCGCCCGAACCGAACAAGAACAAGTCTTTTAGGACTCCAAGTGTCGTCCCTCCGTAGAAAGTCCACAGCACGTCCGGATCCGCCTTAAGATTGACCAACTAGAATCGCCCTTAAGGTACTCAGAAAATTCGGCACTTTTGGGGCAAGATGGGTGTTTGAATTTTCTCTCAAAAAACTCACTTTTGAATACTTTGAAACTTGTATATAAATTATGACCCCTAGGCCTTTATTTATAGAGTTATGGAAAAGGAATCGTAATCCTAGTAGGATGCGAATTAATTGGAATTAGAATTCTACATGAATTCTACTTAATCAATTTATCCAATAGGAATAGACATTTAATCATACACTGACTCTTGCAGATTCAGGAATCTCGCATGAGCTCAAACTCACACACACACGGCAGCCACAAGGGCTGCCCACGCATGCGAGCAGCAGCCCACGCAGCGCGGCCCACGCATGCGCGGCCTTGTGCGCGCTGGGCTGTGGCGTGCGTGCTTGCTGCGCGATGGCCTGGCTTCGTGCTGGGCCTTCGTCCGGCAGGCCTCGTCCGATGCTAATTCGTACGATACGCTTCCGATTAAATTTCCATTTCCGGAATCTATTTCCGATACGAACAATATTTAATATTTCCGATTCCGGAATTAATTTCCGTTTCGAACAAATATTTAATATTTCCGTTTCCGGAATTATTTTCCGATTCCGGTAATATTTCCGATTCTGACAATATTTCCGTTTCCGGCAATATTTCCGATTCTGGTAATATTTCCATTTCCAACAATATTTTCCGATACGTACCATGTTTCCGTTTCCGGCAACATCTACGACTTGGATAATATTCATATTTCCGATACGATCCATATTTCCGTTTCCGGCAATATCATCGTTTCCGGAGTATTCATTTCTTGCCTGTGACGATCTTAGCTCCCACTGAAACCAAGATCCGTCGGTTCCGAATATTCATAGATGGAGTATTTAATGCCATTAAATACTTGATCCGTTTACGTACTATTTGTGTGACCCTACGGGTTCAGTCAAGAGTAAGCTGTGGATTAATATCATTAATTCCACTTGAACTGAAGCGGCCTCTAGCTAGGCATTCAGCTCACTTGATCTCACTGAATTATTAACTTGTTAATTAATACTGAACCGCATTTATTAGACTTAACATAGAATGCATACTTGGACCAAGGGCATTATTTCCTTCAGTCTCCCACTTGTCCTTAGGGACAAGTGTGCATTTCCTAATTCCTTTGTCGCTCGATGCTTGCTCTTGAACATAAGGTAAGAGTTGTCATCCTTATTATGTCCAGAGGTGTTCCTCGGTTTCAGAGTTCAACTGATCAAATAAACAGATAATCATAGCCTATGATTCATCCGAGCACGGCCATGCATTTCACAGTTTCTAGCTCTCCGAGTGGCCTTGTACAACTTTTAAGCATCTCATCCCGATTTATGGGAGGACAATCCCAATCTTGCGATCTTGAGATTAGACTTCGTTTGATAGGTGATTACCTGAGCGTTGCCTTTATAGCCTCCTTTTACGGTGCGACGGTTGGTCAACGTCAAAGCAACCAGTTCTCAAACAAGTAATCTCAAATCACTCAGGTATTGAGGATTTAGTGTCTAATAATTTAATGAAATTTACTTATGACAGACTTTCATCTCTTACAGTAAAGTTTCATAGGTCTTGTCCGATACTAGTCTTCCCAAAGTAAGTATCTATGCAAATGATTATGACATTGCCATGTCCACATAGTTCAAGAAACAGAACTACTAGTCATCTTGCATTCTAATCGTCTAACGTTTTCTATGCGTCCAATTTTATAGAAAACTCCGATTAGGGACCATTTTCAACCTTTGACATTCAAGTTCACTTGATAGACATTTCTTAGTCACAGGACTGGTCCTGACAGTCTATCTTGAATATATCGTCAAATTTGAAGGGACTCATCATTTAATACTAAACCAAGATTAAATGGAATATGAAAATACATTTCATATATGATAAATGTTCAACCCCAATGTTTTACAACCATGGGCCTCAAACCCATCTTCTAAAACAGTTCATGGAATTCAAAGCTATGCTTGATTTCCAGTGCTACAATGTGAGTGTTGCTTCTCACTTGTTGCATAGGTTTAGTTATCATGCTTTGCCAATCTTAATATCCTTTTCATCGAATATTCTTCGAGATATGATGATAAGATCTTTTCGAGTTTGTTTATTATGTGATCTAGTCTTTCTTACTTCGATGGTGGTATTACTCATTTTGCAATGAAGAACCATCAAGTTAGCAGACGTTTTTCTTGCTTCAAGAGTGGTTCTACGCATTTTTCAATGAAGAACCATCAAGCCAGCAGATAGGTGATCTACCCAAGTTCAGTGAAGAACTTTAAACAACCCTGTTTTATTGCTTCTTAGGCAATAATTACTTTTACTTCAACTGTATAGGCTGCTAGTGATGCTTTGTTTGGATTTACCTATCCAAGCAGTTCATAGATATTTGGAAGACTCTCCAACTATATCTTAGAACATAGAAATTAATATTTTAATTTCCCACGCAACAACTCATGGTCTCCAATCCATGTTGCCATTTCAAAACACGATGCTCTATAGCTCGTCCTTATCAATGGTTAACTCCAAAGGGTCTTGCTTGATCCTTTGCCAGTGTTTATGCGTGTAGCATCAATATTTAGCGTATCTTTATTTCCTTGAATCAAGAACTATTCCTATGTACCTTTTCAAGTACCATAAGTATTCTTGATCTCAATCTAGTTGATCTTCACTTAGATCAATAGAGATTGGTATATGTTCGTCATGCCTAAAGTCATACGATACGTTTTTGGTGATCCTCATATTATATCATACATGATAAATTCTTTTGCAGAATAATTCCCAATTGAATTCTATTCATGTAACTTTAGCTCATTCAATTTTAGTAGATACTGAATCCAGCTAAATTCTTTGACATATAATATAGGTTAAGAATCTCATTTAGACTCTTTGATGTTTAACTTAGTAAATGCTTATACATAGTTCAAACATTCTTTACTTAGATTTATTCACATGGGTCGAATATCTCCAATGGAGACTTTCGTGTTTGATTTAGTAAATGCCATTACTTAATCTAAAACAATATTATAAGATCTTTGTAAATAGATCTTAATACCCAATATGTACTAAGTTTCGCCATGGTCCATCATTGATGAATAATTTCAAATCTAAGTCATTAGCATTTGAATGTTATTTCACAATAGAGAGATATGTGTGTTATACACATAGGACCAAATAAGTTTTTATGTACTCCCACTAAACTTCTTATACATCTATAAGAATCATGTATATTTTATGAAACTAAAATGCTTATTAGCTTCACTTAAAATACAGTTTCAATTCCCAATTGCTTGCTTAAATCTATACTTAGATTTTATAAGCTAGCTTTCCTTTTCAAGCATTTATTTGGATCCACAAATCCTATGACATGCCATGTACATAGTTTATTCCAACATTTGATTGAGGAATACTTTTGTCATCCAATTGCCATATTTACCAATATGCAATCATTGCTTGAATTATAGACTTGAAGCATTACGATTTTGCATGAGGTTTCAACACAATCCACATCGTGAATTTGCTTGTAACTTTTAGCAACTAATCTAGCTTTGTGTGTGAACACAATTCATGTTTGATGGTTTTTATCCTTAAAACAAACTTGCAACCAATAGGTGTGAAACTATTCTTGCAAATCAACAAAATTTCAATTTTGTCATCAAAACATTGAGTATGTTTTATGGCCTCTAACCATTTAAAACATTTGAGTCTATATATGGCCTCTAACCTTTTTAGGGAATCTGGGTTTCGTCATAGCTTTCTTACAAGTCACAAACTCATTAATCTACATGATAATAGTTTGACTGCAAGTTGTAGGTTTCTTCACTATCTAATGGAAGAATCGCATAGCTTCAATGACCTGAACTCCATGTTTCTTCACTATCTAATAGAAGAATCTCATAGTTCCAGTGACTTGAACTCTATGCCTACTAGGGTATAGAACATCAAACAATAGAATATCAAATAGCCACTTGAAAGTCCTTTGAATATTCTGTTCTCCTTGAAGCACTTGTAAAGTCTTCTAAGAGATGTCTATTCTTTAAAGCCACTTCTAAAGTCCTTAAAGAATAAGTTCGGATTTTCTGAAGCACTTCGAAAAGCCTCCGGAATGTCCGTTTATGTTTGTTGTTCGTCTCGAAGACTTTCGAGGTCTATTTTCTCCCACTTGTCATTTTGGAAACGAATCTCCAAAAGGACATTATTTCGAGCAAACAAACATTATGTTCAAAAATTTGTGGTAGAAACAATACCCTTGTGTCTCATTTGAATAAATCACAATGAAACATATATCTATACTTGGGCCTTAGTTTGTTGAATAACAAACACTAAGCTCCCACTGAGTTTAGCAACTCTCTAGATATATATTTTATGAAAAGTTATTCTGAATTTACTTTTCAATAGCTTTGACGAATTTTGGTTTAGTTTGGTGGTAGTTGAGCATTTTGTTTTAGAAATTATAGGAAAAGTCTTTATGATTCATCATTAATCGAATCAAGTACTAATTGACTTCGATTATTCCAACTAAGATATGCCATATCTTATGGACCTAGATTGTGAAATTACACCACACAACCATTGATGATCATATTTGGTCTCAAGTAATCATCAACATGATCTAACCTAGATCTTTATGATTTCTTGCCAAGTGGATTTTATACTTCTGAATCTTTGAACTAGCCAAACAGATTCAACTTATATCACATTTGAGTAAATAAACCTATATTCACTCAAATCCATGTGAAATAATAAAGTCATAAAACCTTTCTTTAGCTTTGAACTCTATCGTCTAGGCGTTCTAACAATAGTTCATATTCTTTGTTACTTTCAACAAGTAAGACTAGCTTGTCTTAAGTTGATCTAGAAATCAACCAACTTTCAAAAGTCCACTTAAAATAGATCTTGTGAATGTTAACTTGTTGATATGGTCTAAGCAACAATGCCAAAGATTAGTGGAACTCAAATCAAGGGTTTGATTTGAACCTAGTAAAGTTCTTTAAAGAGTTGTTTGTTTTAATCAAGCATATTGACTCAACCAGTAATTGACCATTTTATTCAAATAAACAAACAAACAAGCATTGTTTTTGTTCTTCTGAATGTGAGTCTTTCTGTGTTTGAAGCAGAAATTTAGGTATGCTGATTATGGAACAAAATAGCCATTGAGTTCCAGCCTTTGAAAGGACTTAAAACAAACTAGATGACCCTACAACTAATGTAGCATTGCCATGCTTCATTTCCCACTTGTAGGTCATTAGTGTATCCTAGCTTCCATTTTTTGAGTTATTACCGAAGTAAGAACCTCAAGCGGTATATGATACCAAGGAAGTTTGATTGCTAGGTCACTTCTCTTTAAACATAAATTTATAGGTAGAAACGGAATCGTAAATTCCTTTCATTTGTTCCTCGTTTTCCTATTTCTTGTACCCTTTCTTATAGTCTTAAGAATTGAATTCTTTAGTGTTGACTTTTATACTTTGTTAGACATGTCCAATGTCACCAACAAGGTTCTTTACCATTTTAATTTATGTTGAATATTCTGTTTCAACTAGATGATCTTACCAGAAGCTTCTAAAGTTCTCTAAGCATCGATCTATTCGAATGTCTAGGGACTAGACTCATTCGAGAATTAAATGGACAAAGATATTAGGTTGTTAACCATTGGTAAAGCTGAGCGTATTAAACTCAATGCTTCATGATTTCAAAACTACAGTGTATTTTGAATTCACAAGCACCAATTGGTTTGCCATTCGATTTTGATATTCGAAAACAACCATACAAGTCGATATAAGAAACGTACATTTTAAATTGCTCACTTTCTCTCTTTTCCGTGAATCGTTCTTGGATTCACTACCAATCGAGGAAATTTACTGTTACCTTTCTAAAAGGATTTACTGCAGTGCAAGACATTTAATTATAAACAATAATTAAAACATACATTGAAGCATGCAAAGTCTAAACATTTATCATGAATAATAACTTGAAATTAAAGCAACCATGCAATTCAAACAAGTTATTAGCATTTTATTCGATTTTATTGTTCCGGCAGGTGTGAATAAAATGATTCCAAGACCCTAAAACCATTGAAGAATTAAGCACAGTTTGTCGACTCAATTCTAAAACATTTTAGGTAAGCAAAAGCCTTTTGCTAATAGTCTAGAAACTACTCTTGGTTGATAGGTACGTCTAAGAACTTATTAGGTAAACCTATCGTTTTTGCCACGACATAAAAGGACTCCTTACTTATATCGTTGAGTTTCACCAAAACTAACATGTACTCACAATTATTTGTGTACCTTGCCCCTTTAGGACCAATAAGTAACACCTCGCTGAGCGAAAACTATTACTAGATTGATGTAAAGGATATCCAAGCAAGTGTATATTTTGGCATGGCACCTTTTAACTCAATTTTTAAGTTTGGAACTTAAGGCTCTTACTATGTTGGTTAGATTTTAAGTGAACTAAAATCCTTAATCATGCAACATAATCAAGCTTTTGATCTCATGCATTTTAAGACATATTTAAAGCAATAAATAACTTAAAACATGCATAAGATATTTGTGATCTAGTATGGCCCGACTTCATCTTGAAGCTTTGACTTCAAAGTCCGTCTTGAAAATCTCCGTGGGAGGCACCATTTTCTTCAAATAGGATAAGTTATAACTAATTACAACTATTTGATGGTACGCAGACCATATTTGAATTTGAAAAACAACTTTGGTACTTTAGACCAATTACATTCAAATTAATGGTACGCAGACCATATTTTCTATCCTATTTGGGCCATACTAGTCACTTCATAACCTGCAAAACAGTACATATACAATATATACCATTCACCCATTCATTATCATGAATGGCCCACATAGCTGGTTAGTTAAACACATTATGCATCACGTAAACATTTGCAGCAATTAATCAAGGGCACCAATAATCTACCAATTATTCAGTCCTTATTAATTCTAATCGAGTTGTTTTAACCTTAAGGATTTGTAGACCTAATCAAGAGTTTATGACTAAAAGCACTCCCACTCAAACCAATAAATTCATATGCTTTACTAATTTTAAACATAAAATTGTATTTCTAGTCTAACCGGAAACATACAAATTTAATTAAAATTTAAAGCTCATATAAATTTATAATTGAATCCAAAATTTAATTTTAATTTCAGTCACATTTAAATTAATTTATGATTTTAATTTTAGTAAAATAATTAGAATAAATGCCATTTATTATAATTATAATATTCAAAATTAAAATCCAAGAAATTAATTCAAATTATTAATTTTAAAATCAATTAAAAATTACGTGAACTGAAATTCTCAAATTAAACATTCAAAACGATCTAATCGTAACGCAAACACCCTACGCGTTGCACGCCCATGGGCTGTACGCACACAGCCATTGCTGGCCATGTGCGCGCAGCCCATGCGCTCGTTGCATAGCTGCTGCTTTCCCATACGCAAGCCTCCGCACAGCGCCCACCGCACGCGAGCTATCGCTCGCAGCGCGCGCGCGTTACCGCGCTCGCTGGTGCGCGAGATCGCTCGCTGGTGCGCGCGAGCCATCGCTCGCTGGGGCGCTGCATCGCTCGCTGGCGCGCGCGAGCCATCGCTCGCTGGCGCGCGCGAGCCATCGCTCGCTGGCGCGCGAGATCGCTCGCTGGTGCGCGCGAGCCATCGCTCGCTGGCGCGCGAGATCGCTCGCTGGTGCGCGCGAGTGATGCTGTGCGCAGCGCTCGTGGCACGCGAGCTTGCGCTCGCTGCGCACGAGGCTGCGCGCTGTTGTGCGAGGCAGCGCGCGCTGTGGCGCAGCTCGCTTGCTGCCCACACGCGACTGCCTTGGCTCGCCCCTCGCCCATGCCCATCCGTTCATTGCTCGTGGCACACGACACAAGGCAGGGCTGCTGCCTTGTGCTCGTGCACTACGCCCTTGCTCATTGCATTCGTGCCGCACGGGCGACGAGCTCCCTTGCTCGTCGTCGCATGCCCGCATTATACAACACCCCTTAAGGGTAACACGAAGCGTCCATTGCTTCGTGCGTGCAAGTTATTTGAACGAATCGCATAAAAATTTAAAATTTATATTTAAAATTAATGACAAATTAATAAATATTATTAATTTCATAATTTTAGGGCGAAAAAATCGAAAATTTATTATCCAATTGATTTCCGATTGATATGGATTCAAGTCTAGGTCATAAAAATTTAAAATTTATCGTAAATTTACAATTTTTATGGTGGTTTTTAATCATAGGTTTCTAATTAAATTACAATTAATTATGAAAATCAAATTAATTCTAAATTATTCTAATTTTCAACAAATTAATCATAATTACAAATTAGATTGCATAATTAACAAGACTAGGCATTCAAACTTGTTAAACATATGCAGTAGGTCAATCAAAAATTCAAGATTTATCAACAGGAATCGCAAATATTTAATTTAACATCTTAAATTTACGAAATTTTGCATCCGAAAAACTAAAACCTTCGAAAAGTCATAGTTAGGCTTCGAATTTGAGAATTCTGGGTTCGGCAGAAAAATACTATTTTTGTCAAAATTTTAGAATGCCTTTTACATACGGAATTGACACAAAAATCACTCAATTCGGATGAGTAATGAAGAAACTGCCGAAAAACTGCGTACATATATTTAAATAAACGCAATTTGCAATTAATTAACAATTACGAAAATTAATCACCCCTTTTAATTCTTGCAAATTTGTAATATTTAACCATGTTCATGCAATTTAGATTATGAAAATAATAAGGGGCTCGTGATACCACTGTTAGGTTATGATACATATGACATTACATAGATCATGCGGAAACAACCATTAACCCAGGAAACATATTATTTACACATAATCATTTAGCATAGTTTAGATGCATACTCTTTGTTGCGTGCCTTCCCTAGCTGCGCCCGAACCGAACAAGAACAAGTCTTTTAGGACTCCAAGTGTCGTCCCTCCGTAGAAAGTCCACAGCACGTCCGGATCCGCCTTAAGATTGACCAACTAGAATCGCCCTTAAGGTACTCAGAAAATTCGGCACTTTTGGGGCAAGATGGGTGTTTGAATTTTCTCTCAAAAAACTCACTTTTGAATACTTTGAAACTTGTATATAAATTATGACCCCTAGGCCTTTATTTATAGAGTTATGGAAAAGGAATCGTAATCCTAGTAGGATGCGAATTAATTGGAATTAGAATTCTACATGAATTCTACTTAATCAATTTATCCAATAGGAATAGACATTTAATCATACACTGACTCTTGCAGATTCAGGAATCTCGCATGAGCTCAAACTCACACACACACGGCAGCCACAAGGGCTGCCCACGCATGCGAGCAGCAGCCCACGCAGCGCGGCCCACGCATGCGCGGCCTTGTGCGCGCTGGGCTGTGGCGTGCGTGCTTGCTGGGCGATGGCCTGGCTTCGTGCTGGGCCTTCGTCCGGCAGGCCTCGTCCGATGCTAATTCGTACGATACGCTTCCGATTAAATTTCCATTTCCGGAATCTATTTCCGATACGAACAATATTTAATATTTCCGATTCCGGAATTAATTTCCGTTTCGAACAAATATTTAATATTTCCGTTTCCGGAATTATTTTCCGATTCCGGTAATATTTCCGATTCTGACAATATTTCCGTTTCCGGCAATATTTCCGATTCTGGTAATATTTCCATTTCCAACAATATTTTCCGATACGTACCATGTTTCCGTTTCCGGCAACATCTACGACTTGGATAATATTCATATTTCCGATACGATCCATATTTCCGTTTCCGGCAATATCATCGTTTCCGGAGTATTCATTTCTTGCCTGTGACGATCTTAGCTCCCACTGAAACCAAGATCCGTCGGTTCCGAATATTCATAGATGGAGTATTTAATGCCATTAAATACTTGATCCGTTTACGTACTATTTGTGTGACCCTACGGGTTCAGTCAAGAGTAAGCTGTGGATTAATATCATTAATTCCACTTGAACTGAAGCGGCCTCTAGCTAGGCATTCAGCTCACTTGATCTCACTGAATTATTAACTTGTTAATTAATACTGAACCGCATTTATTAGACTTAACATAGAATGCATACTTGGACCAAGGGCATTATTTCCTTCAGGCCCATCATACTCATATCCACTCCACAAAGTGACAGCATTTACAGACTCTCTGTTCTCGGGCTGTGAAGGGAAGTGACCTTGGGGTCTCCCTGCAAGAGTAGTAGCCATTTGTGCCAACTGTGTATCAATGATCTTATTATGAGCAGTGAGAGCATCAATTTTGGCATCCTTTTCGTTTAGAGACTTCTGCATTTGCAACATCATATTCCTCATCTCTACAAGCATAGGATCAGACTGTGTGGGTTGAGGTTGTGGTGGTGGAGGGGATGTGTTTTGTTTAGGGAACCCAGGCGGTCCACTAGACTGCTGGTTGTAGTTACTCCGCAGTTGGTATGATTGTTGTGGTGGTGGTTGGTAGGGTTGTTGTGGTGGTGGAGGGTGTTGAATCTGATGGGGGTTCTGGACATTAGTGCTCCTATATGATAGCAGGAGGTTATTTTTATACCCCTTATTGTAAGAGTTGGAGTACGGATTATTCTGCTTGTAGGACTGGAATGCATTACATTGTTCGATAGAGCTCCTGATGAGTGACATTTATGTCACTCCTAGGATAATATTTTACATCTTTTTATTCTTGTTTTTGTTTGTTTTCCTCCCCTTTTATGGTTATTTTAGTCCTTTTGCTCTTACATGCTAGTTGACTCGGTTTCTCCTAATTACCGCCCTTTCGCCTTGTTTTTCCTAATTTTTGTCAAGCTTTTGCTTTTCACGGGTTTGTTAATGTGTAGGGAAACAAGTAAAATGGACGGAATAGTCAATGGAAGTCAACGGTATCCAAGGAAAGCTCGAAGTGGAAGGAAGGAGTCAAAAACTCAAGATATTCGGCCGAACTTCAGATGTGTTCGGCCGAACCAAAGCGGAACAGCCTGAAGAATTAAGCCCAGAGTTCGGCCGGACATTCACAAAAGTTCGGCCGAACATACCTATGTTCGGCCGAACCTCCCCTATTGTTCGACCGAACATCGCAATCACTAGCTCCTGTTTCTTCCCAGGTTCGGCCGAACCTGCATTATGTTCGGCCGAACTTGCCTCCTAGTTCGGCCGAACTTCATTTATGTTCGGCCGAACCTGCTGCCAGCGCTGAGCCACTTTTCGGGACTATTTAAAGCATTTTAGGAGCTTTTAGAAAACCTAGTTTTTTTTACAAAAGTAGTTTGAAATTAATTTTAGAGAGAGAAAGGAGGAGAACTTCCTACATTGCTCATTGTATTGCTTGGGATTCTCCCTAATCTTGGATTTTGAAGCTTCATTGTAAAAATTCTCAACTCTTATTTCTATCTAATGTCATTAATTTCTGATTTTTCTTACTTTGTCTCTTATTTTTCTCATTAATCAAAAACCCCAAAAATAGGCACTTTTATATTTTTCCTTCCTACTTGTTTGATTGTTTAGCTTTTCCTAATCCTTTATGATTAGACTTATTAGTTTCCTTGCTAATCTCTTGAGATTTGGTGATTTTGATTGTATTGTGGATGATGGTTTTGCCTATAGATTTGATTCCCATGATGAAACTAGCTTGAACTCTTTGGTTAGGGATTTTTGCTTTGATTATTCGGAAATGCATACTTCCATTGAATTCATCATGTTGAAATTTGTAGTCAAGTCCATGAGTGAGTAGTTCTCATCTAGGGGTTTGGGTGTAGCCTAGGGTTTTCATGTGTGGGGTTTTAAGGTAGGATTTGCTAGTTTTGCAATTAAATGCATAAGTTGGGGGGTCCTCGTTGCTTGCTTGGTTAGACGTAACTTTGCTTGGTCAATGGAACGCGATGCATTGATTTGGCAAGGGATTGTAAGTCATTGCATTGTATGATTTCGATCGGATTTATTTTGATTAGTTCTTAGGCTTTGGGTTAATTGCGGAAGCATGATTCGTTGCTTGAGAATTTTAAAGATCGATTCCCCTTTCAATTTGTCTTTGCAAGTTTAGTTAATCCCCAAATCCTTATTTCCCCCATTGCATGTATCCCTTGGTGAATCCCAATCCCCTAGTGTTTTTAATCCTTGTTTAACATTTTAATCGCTTAGTTTGAATTTTCTTTCTTTTTCAACAACCAATCCCTTTTCGAATTAGCTTATGTTAGCATTTCTAGCTACGGAACTCGCAATTCCCTGTGGAAATCGACCCTTTGCTTGCCACTCTACTTGATTCTTGTGGTTAGTTTAAGTATTTAAGTTGATTTAGGTGTAAGACTAGTAACGACCTAGTTTTTCCCTTTATCAGCTCCTACATTCCTGTGCATAATGACCTTGCACTCCACAACTATCACAGACATTGGCAAATTGAGCACTCATTGCAGCGACACTAGCATGTTGGGCGGACTGAGAAGATGCAGTTTGCATATTATCAAGTTTGTGATGTAGGGCAGTTAGCTGAGCAGTAAGTTGTTCAATAGAATTCATCTCATGCTTAACACCCCGGTCAGCAAAGCCTCTAGGATTCCCATATTGGGCACTATGAATGGCCATCTCCTCAATCACCTCTAAAGCTCTAGGCACATGGAGTTGCATGAACCTCCCACTAGCAGCAGAATCTAGAATAAGCCTAGACTCGTTACTCAGACCGTTGTAAAATTATTGAATCAAGAACCAGTCACTCAAACCATGGTGCGGGCACTCTCTCTGCAAATCCTTGAATCTCTCCCAGACCTCGAACAAACTCTCATCTGCGTGTTGGGTAATGGAAATTATCTGACCCCTCAGACGAGCCGTCTTCTCAGGTGGGAAGTATTTCACATAGAAAGCAAGAGCCAAAGAATCCCAATCGTTGATTTTCATAGCTGCTCGGTTGAGCCCATTAATCCATAGCTTTGCCTTCCAACTCAATGAAAATGGAAAGAGCATCTCCATAGTCTGCTCTGGCGTTAGATTCTTCTGCTTAACAATAGCGCAATATTGAATGAAAGACTGAATATGGAGATTAAGGTCTTCACCCTTTTCCCAACCGAATTGGTGCCTCTCAATCATATTTATCAGTTGGGGTGCAATCTTGAAATTCTCGACCGCAATAGAAGGCATGATCTCCTTAGGAAGCACAGACAGACTTGGCTTAGAATAGTCTGTAAGCCTTGGCTTAGGTGGTGGTGTTTCGTCACCCATCTCTGAATCTGTATGGAATAGATTGCCACTCAGATGGTCGGATTCAGAGTCCGAATAGTCTCTCAACTGTTCAACGAATCTACGCCGTCTACGGAAGGTCCGTTTAGGTTCAGGATCGAACGAAGTCAGATCGCTGGTATGGACAGTCCTGGGCATAAACAAGCAAAAATGGAAAACAGTCGTGAGATCCGATCTCAAAGAACGGGAGTTCCTTGAGAAGTAACAAACAATAATCTAGAAATAACAATTAAAAACAGAAAATAAAACCGTTTCCCTGGCAACGGAGCCAAAATTTGACAGGCTTAAGTCGTATCACCTTATCAAAAATAAACCTAAGTCCGCTAACAAAATAGTAAGGGAAGTAGGGATCGTATCCACAGGGAAACAGGCATTCTTTCTACTATTAATTAACTAATCTAGACTATTGGTAACAAAAGGTTTAGGTTGGTTTGTAGATTAAACTAAAGCGATAATTAAAATGGAAAATATCAATGCTAAGGGAATCTAGGGCAGCGGTTCACCACAAATGCAGACCGGGATTGGACAACGGACAATAACAATCAATTAATAATCATAACTAGGAAAACATGCATCTCTCGAATCTTATGAATTCCTTAGGACCTAGCAGGCTCTCGTTATGTACTAGAAATAATTCCTATCTAATAGCCACAGACCAAAAACATCAGATTTATACCTCTCGACGCATAATCTAAGGTTAATCAAACTCAAATCAAAATAGTCCGGCCGAACAGAATGGACGAGCAATAAAATCAACTAATCAAGTCCACAATTAATCCCAATCATGCATTCATGGATCCCCTAAACCCTAACTCACTCATGATAACAAATAACAAAGCAATCAATATAATAGAAAACATGATCAAAAGTAATTAATAACGCAAAATAGAAATCAATACCTAAATGAAGAACAAAAGGATGAACTAAAAATTGAAGCTTTGATTGAAATTAAAAGTAAGTGTTTGGAACAATTTAGAGAGAAAACTAAAACAAAACTAAGTGCTAATACTTGAATAAAAGATGTCTACTAAAAATAAAAGGGCTAGTAATTATAGTTTGCCCAAAATACGAGCCAAAAACCGGTAATAAAACTCGCGAAATACGCTGGAGGTTGGCGTCGCCAGATCGGGCGATGCTTCGCCCGATCGGGCGAACTGCTCGATAGTCGGCCCGATCGGGCCCAATTCCGCCCGACCGGGCGGTTTGCGAAAAGCTCAGAATACGCCAAGTATGGCCACCCGATCCAGACCGGGCGAAGCCCGCCTGATCGGGCGCGCGTTGATGACTTCAAAACTCTTTTATTTTGCCCGGTTTTCTCACTTTGCCCTCAGCTCAAAGGGAGATTTGCAAAAGTCATCATCCTTCGCCCATATCACCGAGTCTAACTCTCGGGGCACAATTGTAAGCATCTAAGGCTCCCGAAAGTCGACGCTAGTTGTCCCGAACTTCCTCGGGCTCGTGTAGTGGCCTAAATCACCATGAAACGGGTCTAAAAAGACCAATTTCTCACCAATTAATCCTGAAACTCAAGGCACACTCAATAACACAGATTAGTACTAAAAACGGCTCCTAAGAGCTCATTTGATGCATAGAAGTACTAAGGGACGTGGGTAAAACTCTATATAAAACACACATATCCGACTGCAAACCATAAATATGGGCGGTTCTCTCATACACATTATCTAAAGATGTAAAGGTTTCTCCATCTAATCTCAACTGTATCTCATCGGTCAACCCTGGCTCAAACCTCTGAGTCTTTATCTCCTCTCTGGCTACAACTTCGGGTGCAAACCTCGACAGCGCTATAAATTTGCTATAATATTCAGCGATGGTCATACACTCCATCCCAAGGTTTATGAATTCTTGCGCTTTTCGTTTTGTTAAAAGGAGGATAAAACTTTTCCCTCAATGCAACAACAAATGAGTCCCAATTAAATCCACCATAGATCGGCCTCATCTTTTAGGTAAAGGACAGTTTGGCCTACTTTCATGTTTTCAGGACAGTTTACCGCCCTAAATAGTTTTTCGAACTCCCTAATCCAATTTTCTAAGAAGGTCGGATCTGCTTGCCCCTTGAAGTATGGGGGCTTAACTTTCGCAAGCCTTTCAAACATGTCCCCTGCAGAATCGGGACGCTCAGTTCTTTCCTGGGTTAACCTTTCCGCCAAGAGGCTAATAACATCAGGTAGGTCATTATTGTTGGACATCCTAGAGCGCTGCCTGAAATTAATATACTCTAATTCAGGTTCAAAACTTTACTTAATAGTATCCTAGCAACGTAATATCACACCAACATCCAAAATTCACATAAAATAAACAATCATTTACGAATGTGCAACAGTTATTTACGAAGGCGATCCCCTCGATCATTTATGAATGACATTCACATCACGGACATTCAATTGAGGAACAAGGAACAAAGTTCAATCATCATAAATAATAAGGTAGAATAAAAGAAGAAAACATTCCCCTTGCGTCCCAAAATAAACTCTTGATCCTTTGGATAATCAATAATATAACTTTTATTCCTCAAAAGAGTGTTAATAATGAAGGAAATAATGCCCTTGGTCCAAGTATGCATATAATATTAAGTCTAATAAATGCGGTTCAGTATTAATTAACAAGTTAATAATTCAGTGAGATCAAGTGAGCTGAATGCCTAGCTAGAGGCCGCTTCAGTTCAAGTGGAATTAATTATATTAATCCACATCTTACTCTTGACTGAACCCGTAGGGTCACACAAATAGTACGTAAACGGATCAAGTATTTAATGGCATTAAATACTCCATCTATGGATATTCGGAATCGACGGATCTTGGTTCCAGTGGGAGCTGAGATCGTCAAAGGCAAGAAATGAATACTCCGGAAACGATGATATTGCCGGAAACGGAAATATGGATCGTATCGGAAATATAAATATTATCCAAGTCGTAGATGTTGCCGGAAACGGAAACATGGTACGTATCGGAAAATATTATCGGAAAATGGAAATATTGCCGGAATCGGAAATATTGCCGGAAACGGAATATTGTCAGAATCAGAAATATTATCGGAATCGGAAAATAATTCCGGAAACGGAAATATTAAATATTTGTTCGAGACGGAAATTAATTCCGGAATCGGAAATATTAAATATTATTCGTATCGGAAATAAATTTCGGAATCGGGAATTTAATCGGAAGTGCATCGTACGAATTAGCATCGGACGAGCTTGCTAGACGAAGGCCCAGCACGAAGCCAAGCCCGCGTCCAGCAAGCCAGCGCGCCACACGAACAGCCAAGGCCACGCCAGGCCCAGCGCAAGGCCAAGCCCAGCAGGCCGTGGCAGCGCGCGCAGCTGCGAGCAGTGCTGCTGCGCTCGCGTGGGCTTGTAGCTCACGTGGGCCGAGCGGCCGTGTGGGCTGTGCGCGGGCATGGACTGCATGCTTGTTGGTCATGCTCGTGTAGAGTTTGTGTTCACATACGAAACCTAAAGTGTATAGGATTTGTTTAATGATTAAATTCCTAATCCTAAAAGATAAATTAATTAAATAAGAGTTCTACTAGGATTCTAATTTAATTAATTCGTATCCTAGTAGGATTCGATTACTTATTCCATTGCCTATAAATATGAGTTAAGGGCTCATAATTTATACAGATAATTTCAAGTATTCAAACAATAAAAAGCTAAGATTTTTAAGTAGAAAAATCAGC
This sequence comes from Spinacia oleracea, assembly GCF_020520425.1. Classification (NCBI taxonomy): domain Eukaryota; kingdom Viridiplantae; phylum Streptophyta; class Magnoliopsida; order Caryophyllales; family Amaranthaceae; genus Spinacia; species Spinacia oleracea. Next base: position 7,245,488 of record NC_079488.1, on the reverse strand, counting down.
CATATTCTTGCCCTATTAGCCGAAAATATATAGTACCTTAAGGGCGATTCTAGTTGGTCAATCTTAAGGCGGATCCGGACGTGTTGTGGACTATCTACGGAGGGACGACACTTGGAGTCCTAAAGACTTGTTCTTGTTCGGTTCGGGCGCAGCTAGGGAGGGCACGCTACAAAGTGTATGCATCTGAATTATGCTAAATGATTATGTGTAAATAATATGTTTCTTGGCCTTATGGTTTTTCCGCATGATTTATGTTTATTCATATGTATCATAACCTAACAGTGGTATCACGAGCCTCTTATTATTTTCATAATCTAAATTGCATAAACATGGTTAAATTTTACAAATTTGCAAAGAATTAAATGGGTGATTAATTTTCGTAATTAATTGCAAATTGCGTTTATTTAATTATATGTACGCAGTTTTTCGGCAGTTTCTTCGTTACTCATCCAAATCGAGTGATTTTTATGTCAATTCCGCATGTAAAAGGCATTCTAAAATTTTGACAAAAACAGTATTTTTCGGCCGAACCCAGAATTCCCAAATTCGAAGCCTAACTATGACTTTTGGAGGTTTTAGTTTTTCGAACGCAAAAGTTTGTAAATTTAAAATGTTAAATTAAGTATTTGCGATTCTTGTTGATAAATCTTGAGTTTTTTATTGACCTACTGTATATGTTTAATAATTATGAATGCCTAGACTTGTTAATTATACAACCTAATTTGTAATTATGATTAATTTGTTGAAATTCGAATAATTTAGAATTGATTTGTTTTTTATAATTAATTAATAATTTAATTAGGTATCCATGATTAAAATCCACCATAAAAATTATTAATTTATGTTAAATTTTTAATTTTTATGACCTAGATTTGAATCCATGTTAATCGGAAATTAATTGATTAATAAATTTTCGATTTTTCGCCCTAAAATTATGAAATTAATATGTTTTATTAATTTGTCATTAATTTTAAATTAAAATTTTTAAATTTTTATGAAAACGCCCATAAATGTTGCACGCACAAAGCAATGGAAGCTACGTGTTACCCTTAAGGGGTGTTGTATAGTGCGGGCACGAGACGACGAGCAAGGGAGCTCGTCGCCCGTGCGGTACGAATGCAGCGAGCAACGAGCGTGGCATGCGCAAGGCTGTGCGCCTAAGGGGCGTGTGCTACGCGTGTGGGCGATGGGGCAACGGGCGAGCAAGTGCAGCGAGAAAAGCAAGCACGCGTGGGCAGCGATGGATGCTGCGCCACACATGCGATGCCTCGCTCAGCAGCACGCCAAGGCAGTAGCCAAGGCAGCGACAAGCACAGCACAACGTGCACGCGGGCAGCGTTGGCTGGCCTTTCCAGCAAGCGTTGCCCAGCAGCGCGCCAAGGCGATGGGCGAGTGGGCTGCGCGCAAGCGTGGCTCGCTGGGCCTGACGCATTGGTGCGTTGTTGCTTGGGCTTTCCGGTACGATCAATCGAGTGACAAGGGGTTTGTTGCTTGTTGGGCTTGACGAGGTATGGGCGCAAGCCCATGGCCTTGTCTTGACCCGATCGGTTCGTTTTAATTTTAATTTGAATTTTTCAGTTCGGAAATAATTTTAATTAACGTTAAAATTAATAATTTAAATTGTTTTCTCGGGATTTAATTTTGATTATTATAATTATTATTAATTTTAATTTATACTAATTATTTTACTAAAATTAAACCTTGAATTAATTTAAATTAGTTTAATTCAACTGAAATAAATCAAATTAATGGATTCGATTATAATTTTATATGAGCTTTATATTTTAATTAAACTTGTATGTTTCCGGTTAGACTAGAAATACAATTTTATGTTTAAAATTAGTAAAGCATATAAAGTTATTGGTTTAAGTGGGAGAAATTTTAGTCATAAACTCTTGATTAGGTCTACAAATCCTTTAAGGTTAAACAACTTGATTAGAATTAATAAGGACTGAATAATTGGTAGATTATTGGTTCCCTTAATTAATTGCTGCAAATATTTATGTGATGCATACAATGTGTTTTAACTAACCAATTATGTGGGCCATTCATGATAATGAATGGATGAATGGTATATATTGTATATGTACTGTTTTGCAAGTTATGAAGTGACTAGTATGGCCCAAATAGGATAGAAAATATGGTCTGCGTACCATTAATTTGAATGTAATTGGTCTAAAGCACCAAATTTATTTTTCAATTCAAATATGGTCTGCGTACCATCAAATAGTTGTAATTAGTTTAATTATAGCTTATCCTATTTGAAGAAAATGGCGCCTCCCACGGTGAAATTCAAGACGGAGTTTCCAATCCATTTTCAAGACGGACTTTGAAGTTGAAGCTTCAAGATGAAGTCGGGCCATACTAGATCACATTTATCTTATGCATGCTTTAAGTTATTTATTGCTTTTAAATATGTCTTAAATATGCATGAGATCAAAGCTTGATTATGTTGCATGATTAAGGATTTTAGTTCACTTAAAATCTAACCAACATAGTAAGAGCCTTAAGTTCCAAACTTAAAAATTGAGTTAAAAGGTGCCATGCCAAAATAACACACACTTGGATATTCTTTACATCGATCTTAGTAATAGTTTTCCGCCATAGCGAGGTGTTACTTATCGATACTAAAGGGGTAAGGTACACAAATAATTGTGAGTACATGTTAGTTTTGGTGAAACTCAACGATATAAGTAAGGAGTCCTTTTATGTCGTGGAAAAATCGATAGGTTTACCTAATAAGTTCTTAGACGTACCTATCAACCAAGAGTAGTTTCTAGACTATTAGCAAAAGGCTTTTGCTTACCTAAAATGTTTTAGAATTGAGTCAAAATACATAATGTGCTTAATTCTTCAATGGTTTTAGGGTATTGGAATCATTTTATTCACACCTGCCGGAACAATAAATTCGAATAAAATGCTAATAACTTGTTTAAATTGCATGATTGCTTTAACTTTAAAGTTATTACTCATGATAAATGTTTAGACTTTGCATGCTTCAATGTATGTTTTAATTATTGTTTATAATTAAATATCTTGCACTGCAATAAATCCTTTTAGAAAGGTAACAGTAAATTTCCTCGATTGGTAGTGAATCCAAGAATGATTCACGGAAATGAGAGATGTGAGCTATTTAAAATGTACGTTTCTTTTAGCGACTTTTATGGTTGTTTTCGAGTATCAAAGTCGAATGGCAAACCGATTGGTGCTTGTTAATTCAAAATACAATGTAGTTTTGAGATCATAAAAGCATTGAGTCTAAACGCTCAGCCTTACCAATGGTTAACAACCTAATATCTTTGTCCATTTAATTCTCGAATGAGTCTAGTCCCTAGACATTCGAATAGATCGATGCTTAGAGAACTTTAGAAGCTTCTGGTAAGATCATCTAGTTGAAACAAAATATTCAACATAAATTAAATGGTAAGAACCTTGTTGGAGTGACATTGGACATGTCTAACAAAGTATAAAAGTCAACACTAAAGAATTCAATTCTTAAGACTATAAGAAAGGGTACAAGAAATAGGAAAACAAGGAACAAATGAAAGGAATTTACGATTCCGTTTCTACCTATAAGTTTATGTTTAAAGAGAAGTGACCTAGCAATCAAACTTCCTTGGTATCATATAACGCTTGAGGTTCTTACTTCGGTAATAACTCAAACAATGGAAGCTAGGCTACACTAATGGCCTACAAGTGGGAAATGAAGCATGGCAATGCTACATTAGTTGTAGGGTCATCTAGTTTGTTTTAAGTCCTTTCAAAGGCTGGAACTTAATGGCTATTTTGTTCCATAATCATCATACCTAAATTTTTGCTTCAAACACAGAAAGACTCACATTCAGAAGAACAAAAACAATGCTTGTTTGTTTGTTTGAATGAAATGGTCATTTACGGGTTGAGTCGATATGCTTGATTAAAAACAAACAACTCTTTAACAATAAAAACTTTACTAGGTTCAAATCAACCCCTTGATTTGAGTTCCACTAATCTTTGGCATTGTTTCTTAGACCATATCAACAAGTTAACATTCAAAAGCTCTATTTTGATGTATTTTTGAAAGTTCATTGATTTCTAGATCAATTTAAGACAACTAGTCTTACTTGTTGAAAGTAACAAAAGATATGAACTATTGTTAGAACACCTAGACAATAGAGTTCAAAGCTAAAGAAAGGTTTTATGACTTTATTATTTCACACAGATTTGAGTGAATATAGGTTTATTTACTCAATGTGATATAAGTTTGAATCTGTTTGGCTAGTTCAAAGATTCAGAAGCATAAATCCCACTTGGCAAGAAATCATAAAGATCTAGGTTAGATCATGTTGATGATTACTTAAGTCAAGAATGATCATCAATGATTGTGTGTAGTAAAATTCACAATCTAGCTCCACAAGATATGGCATATCTAAGTTGGAACGATCGAAGTCAATTAGTACTTGATTCGATCAATGATGGATCATAAAGACTTTTCCTATAATTTCTAAAACAAAATGCTCAACTACCACCAAATTCGTCAAAGCTATTGAAAAGTAATTTCAGATTATCTTTTCATAATATATCTGCAAAGTTCCTAAACTCAGTGGGAGCTTAGTGTTTGTTATTCAACAAACTAAGGCCCAAGTATAGATATATGTTTCATTGTGATTTATTCAAATGAGACACACGGGTATTGTTTCTACCACGAATGTTTAGAACACAATGTTTGTTTGCTCGAAATAATGTCCTTTTGGAGATTCGTTTCCAAAATGACAAGTGGGAGAAAATAGACCTCGAAAGGTCTTCGAGACGAACAATTCAACAAACATAAACGGACATTCCGGAGGCTTTTCGAAGTTCTTTAGAAAATTCGAACACGTATTCTTTAAGGACTTTAGAAGTGGCTTTAAAGAATAGACATCTCTTAGAAACTTTACAAATGCTTCAAGGAGAACAGAATATTCAAAGGACTTTCAAGTGGATGTTGATATTCTATTGTTTGATCGATGTTCTATACCCAAGTAGGCATAGAGTTAAGTCACTGAAACTATGAGATTCTTCTATTAGATAGTGAAGAAACATGGAGTTCAGGTCACTGAAGCTATGCGATTCTTCTATTAGATAGTGAAGAAACCTACAACTTGCAGTCAAACTATTATCATATAGATTAATGAGTTTGTGACCTGTAAGAAAGCTATGACGAAACCTAGATTCCTTAAAATGGTTAGAGGCCATATATAGACTCAAATGTTTTAAATCGTTAGAGGCCATAAAACATACTCAATGTTTTGATGACAAAATTGAAATTTTGTTGATTTGCCAGAATAGTTTCACACCTATTGATTGCAAGTTGGTTTTAAGGATAAAAACCATCAAACATGAAATTGTGTTCACACACAAAGCTAGATTAGTTTCTAAAGGTTACGAGCAAATTCACGGCGTGGATTGTGTTGAAACCTCATGCATAATCGTAATGCTCAAGTCTATAATTCAAGCAATGATTGCATATTGGTACATATGGCAATTGGATGACAAAACATCTTCCTCAATCAAATGTTGGAAGAAAACTATGTACATGGCATGTCATAGGATTTGTGGATCCAAATAATGCTTGAAATAAATGCTAGCTTATGAAATCTAAGTACAGATTTAAGCAAGCAATTGGGAATTGGAATTGTATTTTAGTGAAGCTAATAAGTATTTTAGTTTCATAAAATGTACATGATTCTTATAGATATATAAGAAGTTTAGTGGGAGTACGTAAAATTAATTGGTCCTATGTGTATCACACACATATCTCTCTATTGTGAAATAACATTCAAATGCTAATGACTTAGATTTGAAATTATTCATCAATGATGGACCAAGGCGAAACTTAGTACATACTGGGTATTAAGATCTATTTACAAAGATCTTATAATATTATTTTGGATTAAGTAATGGCATTTACTAAATCAAACACGAAAGACTCCATTGGAGACATTCGACCCATATGAATAAATCTAAGTAAAGAATGTTTGAGCTATGTATAAGCATTTACTAAGTTAAACATCAAAGGATCTAAGTGAGATTCTTAACCTATATTATATGTCAAAGAATTTAGCTGGGTTTAGTATCTACTGAAACTAGAATGAGCTAAAGTTACATGAATAGAATTCAATTGGGAATTATTCTGCAAAAGAATTTATCATGTATGATATGATATGAGGATCGCCAAAAACGTATCGTATGGCTTTAGGCATGACGAACATATACCAGTCTCTATTGATCTAAGTGAAGATCAACTAGATTGAGATCAAGAAAAACTTATGGTACTTGAAAAGGTACATAGGAATAGTTCTTGATTCAAGGAAATAAAGATATGCTAAATATTGATGCTACACGCATAAACACTGGCAAAGGATCAAGCAAGATTCCCTTGGAGTTAACCATTGGCAAGGACGAGCTATAGAGCATCGTGTTTTGAAAATGGCAACATGGGTTGGAGACCATGAGTTGTTGCGTGGGAAATTAAAATATTTATTTCTATGTTCCAAAGATACAGCTGGAAAGTCTTCCACATATCTGTGAACTGCTTGGATAAGTAAATCCAAACAAAGCATCACTAGCAACCTAAACAGTTGAAGTAAAAGTAATTATTGCCTAAGAAGCAATAAAACAGAGTTGTTTATATTAATGAGTTCTTCATTGAACTTGGGTGGATCACATGTCTGCTAACTTGATGGTTCTTCATTGCAAAATGCGTAGAAACCAATATTGAAGTAAGAGAGACTGGATCACATAATAAACATACTCAAAAGATCTTATCATCTATCTCGAAGAACATTCGATGAAAAGGATATTAAGATTGGCAAAGCATGATAACTAAACCTATGCAACAACTGAGAAGCAAACACTCACATTGTAGCACTGGAAATCAAGCATAGCTTTGAATTCCATGAACTGTTTTAAAGATGGGTTTGAGGCCCATGGTTGTAGAACATTGAGGTTGAACATTTATCATATATGAAATGTATTTTCATATTCCATTTAATCTTGGTTTAGTATTAAATGATGAGTCCCTTCAATTTGACAATATATTCAAGATAGACTGTCAGGACCAGTCCTGTGACTAAGAAATGTCTATCAAGTGAACTTGAATGTCAAAAGTTGAAAATGGTCCCTGGTCGGAGTTTTCTATAAAGATGGACGCATAGAAAACGTTAGACGACTAGAATGCAAGATGACTAGTAGTTCTGTTTCTTGAACTATGTGGACATGGCAATGTCATAATCATTTGCATAGATACTTACTTTGGGAAGACTAGTATCGGACAGACCTATGAAACTTTACTGTAAGAGATGAAAATCTATCATAAGTAAATTTCATTAAAATTATTAGACACTAAATCCTCAATACCTGGGTGATTTGAGATTACTTGTTTGAGAACTGGTTACTTTGACGTTGACCAACCGTCGCACCGTAAAAGGAGGCTATAAAGGCAACGCTCAGGTAATCACCTATCAAACGAAGTCTAATCTCAAAATCGCAAGATTGGGATTGTCCTCCCATAAATCGGGATGAGATGCTTAAAAGTTGTACAAGGCCACTCGGAGAGCTAGAAACTGTAAAATGCATGGCCGTGCTCGGATGAATCATAGGCTATGATTATCTGTTTATTTGATCAATTGAACTCTGAAACCGAGAAACACCTCTGGACATAATAAGGATGACAACTCTTACCTTATGTTCAAGAGCAAGCATCGAGCGACAAAGGAATTAGGAAGTGCACACTTGTCCCTAAGGACAAGTGGGAGACTGAAGGAAATAATGCCCTTGGTCCAAGTATGCATATAATATTAAGTCAAATAAATGCGGTTCAGTATTAATTAACAAGTTAATAATTCAGTGAGATCAAGTGAGCTGAATGCCTAGCTAGAGGCCGCTTCAGTTCAAGTGGAATTAATTATATTAATCCACAGCTTACTCTTGACTGAACCCGTAGGGTCACACAAATATTACGTAAACGGATCAAGTATTTAATGGCATTAAATACTCCATCTATGGATATTCGGAATCGACGGATCTTGGTTCCAGTGGGAGCTGAGATCGTCAAAGGCAAGAAATGAATACTCCAGAAACGATGATATTGCCGGAAACGGAAATATGGATCGTATCGGAAATATAAATATTATCCAAGTCGTAGATGTTGCCAGAAACGGAAACATGGTACGTATCGGAAAATATTATCGGAAATGGAAATATTGCCGGAATCGGAAATATTGCCGGAAACGGAAATATTGTCAGAATCGGAGATATTATCGGAATCGGAAAATAATTCCGGAAACGGAAATATTAAATATTTGTTCGAGACGGAAATTAATTCCGGAATCGGAAATATTAAATATTGTTCGTATCGGAAATAAATTCCGGAATCGGGAATTTAATCGGAAGCGCATCGTACGAATTAGCATCGGACGAGCTTGCTAGACGAAGGCCCAGCACGAAGCCAGGCCCGCGTCCAGCAAGCCAGCGCGCCACACGAACAGCCAAGGCCACGCCAGGCCCAGCGCAAGGCCAAGCCCAGCAGGCCGTGGCAGCGCGCGCAGCTGCGAGCAGTGCTGCTGCGCTCGCGTGGGCTTGTAGCTCACGTGGGCCGAGCGGCCGTGTGGGCTGAGCGCGGGCATGGACTGCACGCTTGTTGGTCATGCTCGTGTAGAGTTTGTGTTCACATACGAAACCTAAAGTGTATAGGACTTGTTTAATGATTAAATTCCTAATCCTAAAAGATAAATTAATTAAATAAGAGTTCTACTAGGATTCTAATTTAATTAATTCGTATCCTAGTAGGATTCGATTACTTATTCCATTGCCTATAAATATGAGTTAAGGGCTCATAATTTATACAGATAATTTCAGGTATTCAAACAATAAAAAGCTAAGATTTTTAAGTAGAAAAATCAGTCATATTCTTGCCCTATTAGCCGAAAATATATAGTACCTTAAGGGCGATTCTAGTTGGTCAATCTTAAGGCGGATCCAGACGTGCTGTGGACTATCTACGGAGGGACGACACTTGGAGTCCTAAAGACTTGTTCTTGTTCGGTTCGGGCGCAGCTAGGGAGGGAACGCTACAAAGTGTATGCATCTGAATTATGCTAAATGATTATGTGTAAATAATATGTTTCCTGGCCTTATGGTTTTTCCGCATGATTTATGTTTATTCATATGTATCATAACCTAACAAATAACAATAATAACGCACTTGTCCTCAAAATAACATAAAGGTTCTATGATATAAACATAAACTATTGTTGGCGAATTATGGAATTCTCAAACTGGAAACGAATACTTTAACTTTTATTGCTAACTCTATAAAGGTTTAGTACATCCTTAAAAAGAATAAATAATAATTAAACTTCTATTGCTTTAACTTTAAACTGGTGTAGCTTTGCTACTTATTCTTTAAAATATAAAAGAACTAACTAACTATTACAACTTCAAATATTTAAGGCATCTTGCCTATCGTTCTTTCCTTGGAAACTTGTTTTCAGTATTCATCGAACTCTTCTTCCGGGTCTGAGTCTTCTTCCATGCCTTCATCTTGATGAGGCTCACTTGACATATCACCATCAGCTTCAGGCTCCACATCTGAATCACTAGAGATCTCAATGGTAGGCTCATGGACCTCTGGTTAGGGTTTTCTGCCTCAATCCCTACATTCCCATTCTCAACGGCTACATCACTTCCTTCTAGATCGTTGTTTACACCAACTCCCATAGGCTCCTCAATAAATGCGTCCCAAGCATGACTCCCTGTGTCTTTACCCTCCTTGAAACTACTTTCTACTGCTTCAATAATGGTGGTCATAATCTCTGATTCGTATCTTCACCTACCATTCCTATTCCCATACTTGGCCAAATTTGGTGTTCCATCCTCAAAATGCATGTCTTTAAACCTATCTTTGAGCTCTAGGTATGGCGTTTTGTTAGGTAAGCAATGAACGATAGTGGATGCTATGGTGTCTTCCCTCATTAAGATAGGTTGGTTTTGTATCCTAGCAAAATATTCACATCCAAACACGACTTTCTTTACAAATAGACGAGGTGTTTCTTCGTCAATATTCTCAAGGGATCCTATGTTTGTGTACTTGGAAAGAAACATTTTATTCCTGAAAGTGACAACTTAAGGTCTTACTAACGATTTCCCAACCAAAGCATAATCAGAATTCAATAAAACCATAAGTTTGGTGAAATCAAACAATTTCTATGCACATTTAAATGCAACACTTAAACACTTAACGCATGCACATAGAAATTAACTTCTTATGCTAGCAATTAACTACTAATGCACATATAATTCTATCCTATATGCCCTTTCCTATATTACCCATCTCTCGTAATAAATCAAAATAAGTAAAACATTGAAACACTTAGAATAAAACAAGAACGATTAATAAGAAAGAAATTTTTATTAAACGAATAAATAGAATAAGAATTTTTATTTTATTTTTATATATTTTGAATATATTTAATTTAAATTCGAAAAGAAAAAGAACGTACTTAATTCACATAAACGAAAAGTTTCGAATAGTAAGAAATATTCGAACTTAAATAAGAAATATTAATACACTTTCAAACAAAATAATGAATTTGGTCCCCCAAAAAAAAGTATGCATTTTTTAACGATATAATGAGTAAGAGCTCAATTCTCGGAAATTCGTTTTAGGAAACTAGCTACTTAGCTAGTTTAGGCGCCCAAAAATTATTGAAGTAAAACCATAAGCTTCTAGATACCACTTTGTAACACACTGACAATTCTCTCTTTTCTAAAATAACCTTTAAATATAAAACGTAGAGAATTATCAAGGCATTATCGCCCGTGTGAAAATGTATCGGCTTATTCAGAATTTTGCAGCGGAAAACTTAAAAATAACTTTAGGTTTATAAATAATCAATTACAGATTTAATCCCAAAAACCAATCAACGAAAATAAGGAAATGTAAATAGTACGACAAGTTTAAAGTCCAAATTAACAAACCCAAGTCACTTAGCAAAACAAAATAAATACAAGCTCTCTAATCCCGATCCCAATGATGCATCATCTTCAAACCTGTAGATGGACAACGCTTATTGATTCTTAGAGACTGCTCACCAAAATGGGTCATCACAGGATCAATAAGGCATAGCCATGATCAACACATAGAAACAAAGCACGTAATCCGCAAAGCTGAGTACTACATACTAAAACAATAGTAATCCTAACATGATGCTATTAAACGAACAACCCTAACATGATACTAATAAAACATAAGTATGGATAAACAAAACATATTGACTTGAAGACTATATTTGACTGAACTAAACCCTTGTATCATTAACATTATCTTAATTGAAATAGTCAATGGACCGAGTTGCTACTAGAAGTCTTCATTAAGGAAGACGAGGTACGGGCGCGACTGCGTAACCCCAATGACCTGCGATATCGAGGACCTTTTGAATAAAAAAGAACCGGTGATCAATCCGACCCCAGAAAAAGCCATAGGCGACCCATGACCCCAACTCCTGATTGTCCGTCACTTCAGACATGCACAGTCTAAAGCTATTGCTACTCAGTTTCACTTTACATGATTTACAGATTAATACTATGTTATGACTCAACAATCACATAAGTCATACAATCAACAATTAATCACAAATGTTTTTATCTTGGAATTAAGTAAGTGATCACAAAGGTATATTATAATTAATTCAACCTTTCCTTTAATAATGATCAACCCCTCTATATGCGTATAAGGTTTCAACTTACTAAAAAGGTCCTCGGCCCTCATAAAGTAGTGAAAAACTAAAAGGGAACAACGATCAATCGATCTGAATCAATGTATATAAAATAATGTAGTGTTCCCAACCAACATGTTTGCATCAATCATCCATACTAACATGTTATAATTCTCATAACGAAATATATGTTCAACATGTTCATTCCACAATATTAAACATGTAAATTTCAACATAATCAAGTTCATCGACAAATTCAACATGACTTCAATAATAACACACAACTCCAAGCACACAGGTATGTACGTACCTTGTGTAAAAAAATTGATAGGCTACTATAACAACCTCAAAGGTCGCCTACAAAGAATTCTCCACCTAAAAACAACCAATATAGATTCATATCAACTCACATTGAATTTTCAGCAACATTAGGGTGCTTCAAACCCTTCCTAAACATAATTAGAACATTCCCTAGTGACAACACTTAGCTACTAAACCTCCTAGCATAGTGATTACTACACTAATGATCACCAATTATCATAAACTTCAATAAAGCATCCTTTTTTAAAAATTCCAGCAATATAAAATAGTTTAAAACTTCACCAAACCATAATAAATATGCTTAAAATCATAAAAACAATAACTTTAATAATTCATAAACATCATACTATGATTTTCTAACTATTAAAGCATTAAAATTCATTCTTTAAATAATTCAAATCCTCATTTGACAAAATTATATAATCTGAAAATTAATAACTTTATTATGTAGTACATATAATTTGAAATCTATATTTAAACCATAAAATATATAAATATACTTCTAGACAACATAAATTAAATTGACAAAACATAATTAAAACCCTAACTTAAACATGATTACCACATGTGAAATAAACTAATTTATAATATCATCATATAATATGAATTCTAAATATACATCATCAAAACTAATAATACTAATCATGAAAATATTAATTAATTTATTAAAACATAAATAACAATTTAAATAAATTGAAGGTTGAGAAATAACCAAAAAGAAAAAGAAGGAGGTGGGGCCGACGGCAGTGGCGGTGCGGCAGCAGGCGGGTGGTAGTCGGCTGGGCGACGGGGCTGGAGGCGCAGGTGGCTGCGCTGGGTGGTGGTTGTATGCGCGGTGGTGGTGGCGAGATAGGAAGAAGAGATGAAGGTGATGCGAGCGTGGAGGAGAAAGGGAATGGCTAGTTGCGGATGGGCGGTGAGGCGCGACAAGGGGTGGCGCAGCAAGGGTTGTGGTACGGTTGGGCTGACGTGCACTGGTGGTGGTCGTTGGTGATGTCGACGTGCAAGGGAAGTAAAGCAAAGAGGAAGCAGAGATGTACCGTGAAAGAGAAAGGAGAAGAAAAGAAAATAACGTATGTGAGTTGTGGGTTTGAGGGGAGGGAGAATTAGTTGTGTGGGTAAACTTTTGGGTTTAGGGATTTATTTGGGATTGGGTATTTTAGTTGGGCTAGGATTAGGATTGAGCTTTAATGTTTGAATCCAAAACCAAATAGGATTGTTTTCCAATTTCGAACGTGTTTTCGTAATTCAAATTCTTTTCAACATCAAGTTCTAAAATTATTTTAATTTCATAAATCGTTGAAATCTTTAAAACGTATAAAAAATAAATATTTGTTAATTACATATTTATTTCTAAAATTCGTAAATTCTATTTAAATATAATTAACTATTCGTTAAAATATATTATGGTTGTGGGTCGGGCGGCCGGAAGCTTGACCCTGCACGAAAAAGTCTGGCCCAACCCGAGCACGAAAAAAGCCCGGCCCGGCACGGGCACGAAGTCGTGGGTCGGTCCTCGGCCTTAATTTTTTGGAAAATCTCGACAAGGCATGACACGACTCCACCCCACACGACAAAGCACGTAAAATTTTGTAAAATTAGCCTGAGGCACGACGGGTCGGGCCGGACCGACACGAAAGCCCGTGGGCTTGTGACGGGCCTGGGCCTTGTTTTGAACTTTTCGGCCCAACCCGACTCGGCCCGTCACGATACAACGCGGGCCTTGATTGGGCCCGATCCAGTTAGGACCACGACCCGTGGGCTCGGCATGAAGCCCACCATCTTTAGGTGGGAGGTGGGGTGGGTTTATGAAATCTATACCTCTATACCTAGCTAATATTTAAAAACTATAACCACAACGCCACAATTGACACATAACCACAACGTACTCCACAAGTGACACATGTCTTACTCAAATACTATCCCCTTTAATTATTAAAAAAAACATGAAAACTTAGCAGACTTTCATCTCCCCCGTTTTCCCTAATACCGCTTCATCTTCTCATTACTGATTCATACTCCATAATTTCTTTAATTCCTCCAATTTCATAAAGTTAAATTCAACGTTCCAACTTCCAAGCACGTATTAAATTGCCACATTAAACGTTGCATTCAACTTCTATTAGTTTGCAAATTAAATTCCTCATAAAAAGTTTAATACCTTCTTTAATAATTTCAGCAGTTACTCATTCTTCCATCAACCAATTATCAGGGTTTCTTCTTTATATTATCAATCGTCGATTCTCGATTTCTTACAAAAGTAATTTCTGCAATTTTGAGATTTTTATATTGGTTGAAGTTTAAGCAATTTTGGCGACTTCTGCAATAATAATTGGTTGAAGAATGGGAATTCCTACTACCACTTACTGTATTTTATAAGGTGAATAAATTCAAATGCATGTCTAATTGTGATATTATTTCGGCAACTTTGCTAATACATTGTGTCTTCATCTTTTCTTTTATGAATCTTATAGTGAATTCCTTTTTCCTTTTTTTCCTGGATAATTTACTCTCTGTGTTTTTTTACTTTTACTTTTTAAAAGTATTTAATTTGGGATATAGGTCCTTGGATGTGTTGGATTTGTGAAGTTCCCAGGAAAATATGACCTCATTTCTCTTCTTTGTTTATTGAGTTTGTAGAAATTGTATACTCTTGCTATTACATCTAATCAAGAAGGAAAATTTAAAAGTGTATATTGGTGCGATATCGGGAATGGTTGTCCCGTTAGCGACATTTTAAAAGACTTGAACTTAAAATAAAATATGAGGTGTATTGGTACCTATGCTCTAGAGTTTATGAGGTGCAAGATATAGAGATCTGGACACGAGTTAATTTCACCACAAGACCTCGCAAAGGAAGGCTTGGAATAATATTAAAGGGTTGTTTGATGGTGATGGCGATTGGCAAACAGGGGAGGATAATTTAGAGGATATTGTAACAAAATTTTATATGCAATTATTTACCTCTATTGTTCCATGATGATTTGCAGGAAGTGCTAAAGCATGTCACAAAAGTTATTTCCCCTGAAGTTAATGTTGAGCTTCAACGTACATTTTCAAAGGTGAGATATATTCGGCCCTATAAGTCTACAACTAAATGCACCTTTGCAATTTGTAAAGCACCCGATCCAAACGGTATGCACGCAATATTTTATCAACGTTTTGGCATATAGTAGAGCTGTTGGGGATGATGTTACGACTTATGTAGCAAATCCATTTACTGAGATACTTGCTGACATATTGTTGTTTTAAATCTGCATTCCTTTTGCCATTGAGCATTTCAAACTCAGAACAACTATTAAGTCTCTTCGGTATTGGTTTACTGCTGTTGGTTGGGCACTTGACTTGACATATTTTTTTACTTCCCAAACCTGATTATATAGTTGTTCAGGACAATAGTAATGACAACAAAAAATATAGGAGTGCGTAAATAATTTAGATTTTTTTTAAAAAATAATTAGGCATAAAAGTACCGAACCGTCACGTAATTACAAAGAAGCTTGATCAAGAAACTAAGTAAAAGAGGCTTATTATTTAGGTTCCTTTTATGGGATTGACCCTCCTTCACCACAAATTTTTTTAATAATTTAAGCTCCAAAGAAAAGATTTTTCCTCTATCTTCTGTAGTACAAATGTCAAATTGAGTGTAATGTTTCTTTTTTTTCTTATTCAAATAGGGATAAGGATACGAACGCCAATTGATACACAAAAATATCACGTATTTTGTTGTCATCAAAGAGAAAATGAACAAAATAAACCACAATGTGACTAGCCCGGCCCGTTCTATGACCGGGCTCAAAAGCTAGTTATTTGTGTTAATAGAATGGTGGTCATAGAGTAAATTAGATGTATTATTTAATTAGATGGTGGGGTTGATAAGTTACTAAAAATGACAAGTGTATCTCTTAAATAAATACGGCCAGAAAAGACAAGTATATCCCTTAAATAAATACGGAGGAAGTAGTATATAGTTGACTTCTTATCCTTAATTTTAACACAATTATATGAATAATATCATTAATATATTGTTTCTTAATACTTTATTATATTTACTATAAATATATATTTTTAAAATTTTAATATAAACGAGCTTGAACGAGCTTTTAAACGAAAAACGAACACGAACGAGCTTGGAAACGAACATGAACGAGTTGCTCGGGAGCCTAAGCGAGCCGAACACCAGGTTGTTCGAGCTGGTATCATTATTAAAACGAGCTTAAATTTTTTGTTCAAGCTCGTTTATTTACTAATGAACGAGTTTTGACCGAGCTTTGACCGAGCTTGTTCACGAGGGTATCGACTCATTGACATCCCTAATCTAATATACATATATAAAGGAGGCATATTTGCTGAATTATTAGAGCGCCACCTAGGATTACTAATGGTTTCGGCCAATGAAAAATAAGATTTCTAATTTATTTTTGAATTAAAAAAATCGAGTGCCACGTAGATAATTAATTAGGTGCCACGTAGATATTTAAATTAATTAATTAATTACTAATATATACAATTCCATCCAAAATCAAACGCCCTAATAATTAAAAAATAAATCTAAAATAAAATTCATCCAAAATCAAACACTAATCTAAAATAAAATTCAATCTAAAATCAAACATTAATCCAATATTAGAGCGCCACGTGGGAAATCTAATGGTTTCGGCCAATGAAAAATAAGACTTCAAAATTATTTTTGAATTAAAAAGTCGAATGCCACGTAAATATTTTTATTAAATAATTATTAATATTTCTTATATACAATTTCATCCAAAATCAAACACTATAATAATTAAAAAATAAATCTAAAATGAAATTCAATCCAAAATAAAAAAAAAAATCAATTTAATCTAATATATAAAATATAGCAGTTGATATATATATATAGGAGTTTTATTTTAACTTAAAAATTTAATAGAAACCGTGCATCGCACGGGCTAAAATCTAGTTTTATTTAAAAGATAGTCAAATAATACTTTTTGAATAATCGTGCATGCACGGGACATAATCTAATTACTAATTAAATCAGACCAGAAAAAATCAGATCAAATTAGACCAGAAAAAACTAAAAACACTCATAAAAAGTAATCGATCATACCAAATCAAAAATTAGATAAATTACACCAGATCAGGTGAATAGAACAACATCTCAATATATCCAAAGCTAACCCCACCCCTTCCTAATTCCTCCCTCCACCAAAACTTTCACGAATCATAACCCTAACCCAAACCGGCTACTTTTGTGTAAGACCGTCTTACCGAAAAGATTACTTTAACAGCTTAACTAATTGGTTCCATTGTTTAACTAATTGGTTCCATTGCATAACTAATTAGTTCCAATGCATAACTAATTATATTCCGTGGTTAACCGTATGACACTAAAGTGTTCTTTTGTGTAATAAAATCTTATGTAAACACTTAGCGAGTTAAGTAAGTAATACAACTATTATTACTTAACCATTTTTCTCTCTCACTCTTTGATTGATTGATTGATTGATTGTTCATCACATACTACTACTATGCTCATTTTCCATTCTATCATCATCAATTTTAGGGTTTGTCATCTCCCCAATTTCAATTCCCATTTTCGTTGAATTCAATTTCTTCCCCTTTTATATTCTCCTCCGTTTAATATTCTTCAACTTCCGTCCATATTCCCCCAATTTGAATTAGGGTTTGTTCGTTGAATTTTAATGGAGCCTCGTGTTGGTAACAAGTATCGTCTTGGTCGTAAGATCGGGAGCGGTTCTTTTGGAGAGATCTATCTTGGTTTGCTTTTTCTCAAACGAACTTTTTTTATAATTTTAATTATTCTAATTCGATTCTTATTTTTTGATAATCTTTTTTTGGTTGTTTTTAGGTACTAATATTCAGACTAATGAAGAAGTGGCAATTAAGCTTGTAAGTTTCTGATTATCTAGCTCGTTTTAAATAAATAAATTATATTTGTTTAATTGTTTTATCGCGTTTATCAAATTGTCACTGTTAAATTATTCTTCATTTGCAATTTGGATGGTTTGATTTATTAGCATATTTAATTGGAATTAAGATTCTGGGATTTGCGGGAAAAATGTTTTTAGTATGAATTGGGAATAGAAGCTTGTTTTTCAAAGATTGCGTTAGTTTCGGGGTGATGATTGATTTTGGAGTTAGAGTAGGTTACTTGTTTGCGATACTCGTGTTTGTAGTGGTGTTAATGGTAACTGTAGTGATGCTATTTTGAAAGTTGAAATTGAATTTATTTTGGGTTATGGGAGAAGGAATTATTTGATTTGTAGTCTTCTGGTAAATATCAGTAGCTTCTTTTTGGTATGAAGGAATTATTATTATGGTAATGATTTTTCGGGTGTGTCCTACTTCAATGCTTGAGGATAACTGGCATTTCTTTGCTTAGAAACATGACGATTTCAACCTTGTGGAACTACTTCCATGTTCTGGTGGCGAATGTTTGGTATTACCCTCTTTGTTTATCCAAGAGTTAGTTTGGATATGTTTTGTCCCCGTTGGATTCGTACGGGACTTCTCTTTTTGTTTTTGAGCTTTTGATTGTGACTTGATTTGTTTTGCTTATAGAGCTATATGTCATAGCACTTTTTTTTCCTAGTCTTTAACAGTGTATAGACCATAGTGTGAATTCCACTGTGAAATGAAGTGTAGGATACAAGGATTTTAGCCTTTCTTTTATTCTTTTTCGATATAAAGAGCAAGACATCTAATCAACAAACATCAATATTTGAAACTTTGGCCTCAGGGCTTTGGTTCATGAGCAAGTATATATGGAGGCGAGTTAAGGAAGAAGAAATATGTGAATGAACAGTATAAACAACCAAAAGGGATTACAAGTAGAAGTTTTCTTTAGTTTCTTTGGTTTATGTTTGGCAATCATCAAATTGGGTTTCAAAGAAGTGCTGACACATCTCATATGGCACACATATTATTGCCAGTTTAGAAATAGGATCCAATCTCAAAGCACCACAATATTAAATATAATAAGTAAATAAACAACTAAAGTGTCAAGAGCTTGTCTAGTAGTTTTTTTTTTTAACATACAAATACCATAGGCAAGCTGCCAAAAAGGAGTAGATGCGGTCTGTATGGAGGAAGAGTGAAAAGGGTCAACAAGATGATTTGGATAGAAATTAGGAGTATGATCCATGCTCAGTTATTTTTATAATGAGCTTATTCTTGTAGCTTTAGTGCCTTACTGTGCAGCATGTGAAAGAACAGAATCATTTAGTTGGAGATTTATTAAAAAGATAGAGAACAGGAAAAGCATTGATTAGAAAATAACATCTTTGTCTCCTTAATATTCGTATGAATACCATCACCACTCATGGACTAGTCTCTACACTTCCCAGTCGTTATCTTTGATCCCTTCCTGTGCATATTTCTCGCCACAATGACCCACCCATCAATAGGCATCAATTATGTTACTTTGAGGATCACATCCCATTGATTCATTGACAACGACCCTTTTGGTTTCATTCTCTTTCTTCAAGAACTGATGTCTCATATTTTTTAGGCTAAGAAAGATTCATTAAAAGTAAATGCAAATATACATCCTTAAGAGGAGCAGGAAATGGAAGATAAATGATTTTTTTCTTTAAAATTGTGATACATAGGATTCAGAAGAGTAATGCAAAGCTTCAGGAATATGTGATACCAAGGTCCTTTAGCGAGGGACTCCGTTGGCCAGAGCTCTTGTCAGGTAGCCATCTGTGATTGAAGTGAGAGGTGAGGGGGGGGGGGGGGGATTAAGATAAGTCATCCAATCTTGACCCGCTTTTTTGGAGATTTCTGGGCTCAAAACATATTTTTTAGGCTAAGAAAGATTCATTGAAAGTAAATGCAAATATACATCCTTAAGAGGAGCAGGAAATGGAAGATAAATGATTTTTTCTTTAAAATTGTGATACATAGAATTCAGAAGAGTAATGCAAAGCTTCAGGAATATGTGCTGCCAAGGTCCTTTAGCGAGGGACTCCGTTGGCCAGAGCTCTTGTGAGGTAGCCATCTGTAATTGAAGTGAGAGGTGAGGGGGGGGGGGGATTAAGATAAGTCATCCAATCTTGACCCGCTTTTTTGGAGATTTCTGGGCTCAAAACATACAATGGTATCTCATGCAAATTGAGAAACATTTTGTCAGATAGTGTTTCAGAGTTTTAAAGAGCCTGGATTCCTGGAATGTTTCAAAAGCCACCCAATGAGTTGTGGTGATTCATGTCCGTTCTTTGGCGCTTCAGCGTCTAATATGTTCTGGAACTGCCAAAACTCCTGCTGCTACGATCCTCCATGCATCATAGACACCTGATGTTGAGCTACTTGGATCACAAAGCATTTATGCATATGCAGGGAACAACTTCCTTACAAGTTTAGTTTGGTTATGAAATTATTTATGTGAAGAGAACAATTTGTTGGGTATTGTGGACATGGTTCGACACTTCAACATTTGCGTTGATGTAGATGGCCGTGTAATTATGTGAAGGTCCATGTGTGGGGAATGATGCTTCTTGTAAAGAGCGTCCTAAAGAAGATTCCCAACACGTCCAGGTGGTCATGCCACATCCCTACATCGAGAAGATGTCGAGATTTGGAGTGTGATACACGGCCGTGTGGTAAAGGGTAAATGGTTGTGTGGTCCTGCTTTCTCCCAAAATGCGGTTTTGCTGATTTGAATTAGGAAGTTAATTGTACCTTAATATAAATAGCATTTTGAGCCATCCAAGAACATAGTTCCAAGGTCAGTGAGGTTAGAGAACGGAGAATGCTAAGAGAGACTTTGTGTGTTTGAGTGGTAAACACGGTTTAGGCTTAGACTGAAAGATCTTATGAGCCTTGTAATCATCGTGTGTTCATTTGTTGGTTCTTTACTTCTTTGTTATAAGACTTATGGTACCTATCTGTTATTTCCGCTTTATTGTTTTGTTCATTGCACATTTTGTGAGCCCCTAATCTTAGAATAGTTTGCCAAGAGTTTAAGCTTGTAAAAAGGGTATTATTTGGTTGGATGCTTCTACACTATTGATTCTCTGCTCACCAGCAGATTTAGTAGTAGTTTGACTTGTTAGTTGATTGTTGGATGTAATGAACTAGGTTTGTTGAAGGTCACAATAGGTAGTGCAAGTAATATTGATGTTAGTATCCTTAGGAAGAAGACAAATTAGCCAATTATGTAGTTGGAGTAGAGATGCTATAAGTAAGGGCACACTAGGTTTGGAGGAGGCTTGTTGAGAATTTGGTAAGCTTAGGCTTTGGAGAAAGGTGACCTGAAGTCACTAAACCTTGGAGATTGGTGGCCTCAAGTCACAACTTTTTGTATCTCATTTTGTGTCATCCATCTATCAAGCAAATTATTACATTTTCTGTCATTAATTTTCTGTTTCTTTACATTGGCTGGTATGAGTAGATACATTTTCTTGAAATTGGATAGGCTATTTAATCATTTAAATGCTTTTCACATATGCCATAAGCATATAACTGATACAAGTGGCTACATTTTTTTGTAATATGATTAAATTGCTTAGAATATGTTCATAAATATTAGGCACGGGGTTCAGAGAGGGGTTGTATATGCTAGTCGTTATCTAAGTTGTGTTATGCTTTGGTACAAGGAATGAGTATGGGAACATATTTCGCTAACTAGTAGCATTAAAAGTGTACCATGTACCAAATCACAGTGGTTTGTTGATGGATTAGAAAATTAGGTAACACTGCTCTGTAGTATATGGTATTACGGTGTAACTGAAGTAAGTCGTTTTATGTTCCTCGATGTTTATATTCAGGACACTATGTGCATATGTTATAACAAGTATATTCCATCGTCTGTAGTTGGAATCTAGTGCTATGCTATGCCTCCTTCCTCGCTTGTAGGGTCTGGCTCACTAATATGACAATATGTTGGCCTTTTGGTTGAGGTTCCTATTTCGGAAATTGGTCAAATACTCAAATTTGTAAGCTTAAGGTGTAGATCCAGTCCTCTTAATTAGTTGAATTGTTGTAGGAGTGGACAGGGGGAAAGAAGCCAATTGTTGGTGAAAATAGAACTGGTATTGGTAGGATATAGGCTGTAGCGGTTAAAGAAGAAATGGAGATATTGGCCGGAGAGTGCGCCAGAGATAGTAGTGGCGGCCAGCAAAAGTTGTTGGGATGAATGAAGCATAGGTTGCTGTAGGATTTTAGGATGGAGCATTTGAACCTTATTCATTTGAAACAAGATAAAAATGGTAGCCAATGGGCTTAGGTAAGATTTGTTTTCCCCCTCTGTACCAAACAAAGTGAGTTAGCTTATTATCTATTTCCACGTGAACATGTCCCATCATTTATCCTGCCTTTTTTCTTTCCTTTTTGCTGTGTGGCTTGGTTGTGTTGTGTGTGAAGTCACTGAAGTGACGTGTGTGAAGTCACTGAAGTGATCTATTTGTGTTGTAAAGGTCCATGATCCTTCTTATTTTCACATCTAATTGGTGTTTTGTTGTTTCTAGGAAAATGTTAAGACAAAACATCCTCAATTGCTCTATGAGTCAAAGCTATACAGGATTCTGCAGGGGGGAAGTAATGGATTTACGACATTTTATTTGTGATATGATGAAATTTATATACGAAGTAGTTCCTTTTTACCTTAGTGTACTCTACTTTTATGATGTTTATTCCCTGTTTCTACCTTTTGCAGCTGGAGTTATGAATGTGAGATGGTTTGGTGTAGAGGGGGATTACAATGTTCTTGTTATGGATTTACTTGGGCCTAGTCTTGAAGATCTATTTAACTTCTGCAGCAGGAAATTTTCATTGAAGACCGTTCTCATGCTTGCAGATCAAATGGTATCTTTATCTGTCTAGAATTTGACTTGATTTGCAATCATTATATTCTATTGTTTTCATATTAATGTTGGTTCCATCATTCAGATTAATCGGATTGAGTTTGTTCACTCAAAATCCTTCTTGCATCGTGATATAAAGCCAGACAACTTCCTCATGGGCTTGGGCAGGCGAGCAAATCAGGTACCTGCTCCAAATTCTGCTTGTCTTTATTTGGAGATTTACTTGGCAAATTGATTTCAGCTTGCTTTTATTTTTGTCTTTCAATAAACTTCTCTCTTATGTGGATTCT
This sequence comes from Spinacia oleracea, assembly GCF_020520425.1. Taxonomy (NCBI): domain Eukaryota; kingdom Viridiplantae; phylum Streptophyta; class Magnoliopsida; order Caryophyllales; family Amaranthaceae; genus Spinacia; species Spinacia oleracea. The sequence continues at coordinate 7,222,331 of NC_079488.1, read as the reverse complement.
TTTGGTTACCTTTTTAACTTTGATGCACATGTGAAAATTTATTAGGGTGGTGTAGGGGACTAGAGGGTTAGAAAAGCTGCATTATTTTGATATTTTTAAATATTAAATTGATACAGCACAGTGAAGTTTGTTTCAAGACATCCATAAAAGGTAAGCGTGAAATTATTTTTAGGATGGGGGAGCACTGGAGTATCTTATTTGGACAGGTGAAAACTGATTGTATGCACTTCCTAGATAAGCTATACTTCAAAAAGAAAATAACCCATACTTTATTTGAAAGGCTTTTGTGGAAAAGATAAATCTTTTTGGAAACACTCCTATTAATGAAATTTCTGTAAATGTGTTTCCAGGTCTACGTTATTGACTTCGGCTTAGCAAAGAAGTACAGAGATACAAGTACTCATCAGCATATTCCTTACAGGTCAGATGATATTTTTGGAGTTGAATGATGCTTCTGTTTAGTGTTTACTGATTCAATCGCTAGGAACCCCCAGAATCATTTTTGTAAAAGCAGCATTAGGCCATTGTTATATCTACTGCAACGCCCATCTTGTTGAGAACTTGAGATTGATGCTTTTAATTTATTACTATTAATTATGTTATCCTTATTAAGAGGTGCCTTGTTTCACCCTTCACTTCTCTGGTTTCTGAATCGACATCAATTATCAAATTAAGTGACGGGTCTTGAGTTTTGCCACTTTGGTCCATATTCCCAAAGAACTTACTCTTGTTCAATGAATCCCGAGATCTGCTTTTTTTTTATGCCGAGTTTTATCCCAATATGGGTGTTTCTCTTTTGTTGGAGGTTAGCTGATCTTTGTATCTGCTTTCATGTCCAGATGAGCATTGATTTTTTCCTTCCTCTTTTGATTGCTTTCTTTGTAATTCAATGGAATTACTAGAATGTTACTTACGTTCACTTGTCTGTCTTCTGATGTCATGTCACCGCTTCCTTGTACGCTGATCTTTTTAGTTGTTGACTCGGTGGATTATAACCTTCACATGGCGTCTCTTAATACTCTCCAGCAAAGGGAGGAAGTGGCCAAGATAAAGAGAGGGAGAGGGGGAGAGAGAAGATAGAAAGAAAGCGCAAAGAGAGAAAGTAAAGACTAGTAACTCTTACTCTCAATAAAAGCTCAATGAAATGAAACCATTAACCCTGTGCATGAGTCCCACCTGTTGTGGCCTTTGGCAGTTTGAGTTTTGACTATACAAAACTTATCATTGCACTTGCAGATGCTATTTTGGTCAGTCTTTGGATTAGAACTTTAGAAGTCTGTCTATTCTACCTGATGTTATATACACCCTCTTTCCCACTTTAAAGACAGCACCCCAGGACCAAAAATCAGTAGTGACAATACAACATACAATGAAATGCTATGGAATCTGAAATTGACTTCAAGTACCAGTTTGACAGATCATTTGGCAAGACTGCTACTCAGAAATTATAATGAGTAATTGAAAAAGGGGATCTTTTTGCTCATGTCATTTTTTTGGAAATTGCAGAGACAACAAAAACTTGACGGGAACTGCAAGATATGCGAGCATGAACACTCATCTAGGAATAGGTATTAAGTTATGGGCTGCTTTTGGGTGCATTGTGATTTTGTGTCTCTCCGGAATATATCACAAAATGTAACTTGATTTGGTGTTGTCTAGAACAAAGCAGGAGGGATGATTTAGAGTCTCTTGGATATGTGCTGATGTACTTCCTAAGAGGCAGGTAATTGTCGTTACCCGTTACTGCTGTTTATGTCAGATTCATCCAAAAACTCATGTTTCTGAGGACCGTCGTTCAGTCTTCCTTGGCAGGGACTAAAGGCTGGGACTAAGAAACAAAAGTATGAGAAAATTAGTGAGAAAAAGGTCTCCACATCGATTGAGGTATGATCATTCAGTTTCTGTGGATAGAAACATTATTTGTTATGTCCTAGTTTCTCATATTATTACTGGAACTATTACTTATTGCCAGGCCCTATGTCGTGGTTATCCGACCGAGTTCGCGTCATACTTCCATTACTGCCGCTCATTACGATTTGATGATAAACCAGACTATGCGTACCTGAAAAGAATATTTCGAGACCTTTTCATTCGTGAAGGTGTGTCACATTCTATATTTTATATGTTTTCAGAACCTCGTGTTAGTTTCTCTTGCCTACTCGTGTTCATCCTTCTACCAGAATTAATTTTCTATTGCGTCGTTGTCAATTCATCCTATTTTCTGTTTTTAAGAAGTGTGATTTCAATGTAGGTTTTCAATTTGATTACGTGTTTGACTGGACTATTCTAAAATATCAGCAATCACAGTTAGCAACTCCTCCTGCTCGTATTGCGGTAAGTGTTTGTCTGTACATAGCTATTTTCATTGTTGACTACTAGTCTGCTACTCTATTTGTTTATCTACGTGTTTCCTCATTTTTTAATATGCGTGCTAGGGTGCTGGTACTGGTGCTGGACCTAGTGCAGGAGTACCTGCTCCTCCAATTGCTAGTGCTGAAAGAAATTTAGGTCTGTAATTTTTTTTTTCTTGTTGCTTTGCTCTCGACGAATATTTTCCCAATTAGTTATGGGTTAGATAAATAAGAAAGAGGGACTTTGGGCTATATAAGTAGAGACATGGAATAGCTGAATATGGCCAGTATCCCATATTTTTATGATTTATTATATTGATAAATTATAAGAAAAATTAATTCAACTTTTTCAGGTGAAGAAGAAGGCCGGGCAGGTGGTTTATCAACTGGAGATAGTTCTCGACGGAGAATAATGTCGGGACCACTTATGAATTCTGGAAGTCTATTGAAGCAAAAGAGTCCACTTGCAACTGATCCAACAGTTAGTAGCAAAGATCCTATGGTATGTTCCGTGTGTTCTGGTTTGGATAGAATGTTCAATATATATTTAACACTATTGGGATGTATCTGATAAAAATACAGTGCAGTCAGTCTTGGTAAGCTGGCGTAAAGTTTAGGCAATAGACAACATGGGTGAATAACTGAAACAACAAATTGCTGGGGAAGGTGGGAGCAAATATTTGCTTTGAGTTTACAGTTAGCTATAATTCACACTGTCTTTTCTTTTGGTGTTTTAAAGCTGCTCCTGCATGCCTTTATCTTAAAATCCTCCGGGGCGTGGAAATTTGTGTGGGGGGGGGGGGGGGGGGGGGGGGTCAAAATAATCTCAGACCTAGTTGAAATCTTATCTCGCCACAGTATCAATCATCTTTTATCGTATCCTCTTCTTTTTCTAAAGTGACAGATGATTAATGCGTACGAAAATTGGCTCGAATATGAGACCATCAAGATGTAAGACAGAAGTCTTACCCATCTTAGCCAACTAGTTGATATTATCTTTACTCCACGTAAATGTATAACTTGGAAACATGAATGTGTACTACGAAGTACTATGATTTTTACTTTCAGTAGATACTGATGGCAAGACATTTTAATCTGATACCAAATATTTTTGAAGGAGAGAAAATAGTTCAAAATAACCATTGTTCATGCCAAAATCAAATATAGTATTGAAAGTAGAAACCCGTGGCTACACGCTTTGTTACCATTTAAATTATGCTCAAACCATTGTCATTGATTGCCTCAATCTTATGACTGACCTTCTACTCAACTCTCTGCGACTGAATTTTGATTTTGTAATTTAATTGTTTCCTTGTGGTATACTAGCATTCAAATTTTGATATCCTCTTGATTATTTTTTTTGTTGGCTTGTATTTTTAGTTGTCAAGCTCAAATCTGACGGGGCGGTCCAGTGGTTTGTTAAAGCGAGGTGCTATTCCCAGTAGCCGCGAAGCAGTTACAGGTGGGAATGACTCTGATCCTTCCCGTTCTCGTACAGCAGAGGCAAGCCCAGGAACAGTGCAGAGGTTTTCAAGTGGCCAAAGAAGTTCACCAGTTGAACCCTCAGATGCAAAGCAGCAGCAATCCTCTGGTAGGATTACCAGCATTAAAAACTATGAGTCCACACTCAAAGGCATAGAGAGTCTGCATTTTGATGATGAAAGAGTTCATTAAATAATATTAACTCTCACCTCACACCACATTTATGTAATGATGATAATAAAATTGATATAATTGTGTGATTACACTAGTGATGGATCCCTGTAGTTTTTGGAGTTTTAAGTGACTGAGCATTGCTGAAGGAAGTATTGCAGACTCGGAGTTGGAACCATTCACATCCAGAGTGGAAGCGAAGAGCAGTTAGCACTCTTATGCTGTGAAAGCGAGGTAACGTTTCTTATATACAGGCTCTTCTCTATTTGTGTGTACATCTGTGCCTATTTGCTGACAGATTCACTCGTACCCTTTCTGGGATTTGCCGGTGGTACATGATTGTAAAACTGTTACACTTTATTAATGTTTCATATTGCAGATTACATAATGGGGTTTACATATCATGTGTCTGGACATTTGTTCGGTTTTACTATTTGTCTTCTTTTTTTGACTGCTCTCTTCCATTTTCCACTCTTGGGGTTAGAATCTGCTCTCTTCTTTTTTGTTTGTTGGGGGGAGGTAGGTTGTGGATTTTGCAAGGGGCTGGAGCAATGTAGGCCTGGCTTTGGGGCGGTCCAACCGGGACCTACAGCGCTGGGGCCACAAATTTTTGGGGCCCAAAAGAAATTTTGCTAGTTGAACCTCGATAATGTTATATGTGATATATTTTCAGTTGCTTTATTAAAACAATAAATGCACTTGTCCTAGTTGGTAGGGAGGTATGTATTGGGATGTGACACCCGAGTTGGATTCCAGCCCCATGTAATTTTTCCTTTTTTTTTTTGGTACGATGAACAGAATCACTCATTTTTATCTCTATCAAACCTTTCAATTCATTTTCTTAAAACCAACCCACATAAAACATTACATCATAACATTAATTTGGCTCTATATTTTTTAATACACAAAACAATATTAATACTATAGTAATTATGCATTATACCTTAAATAATTGTCCTCTAAAATTTTATAGGGCCTAATATCGAATTTAGCACAGGGCCTTCAAATTGCCAGAGACGGCCCTGGAGCAATGATCTTGTGTTATCTTGTGGTTGGGTTTCTTAAAATCGGTGTTACATTTCTTACGGTCAGAACTGTAGAAGTTTGACTACTTTGGTTCATCACATGACTATTGTAGCTAAACATTCACATTATTGTGGTGTGCCCTGCCTCTGTTAAATGCAAGTATGCTCAAACATGTGAACTTTTTAATTGGGGTATGCCGCACCTCACTCGTTAGTCGTTAGAGCAAGATCAAGGGATATTGTCTTAAGACTTTCTTCAAGTGTCATGTCAGCATTCTATTAATATTAACACTCATTAGTCGTTACAAAGGGTATTGACTATTGACTATTGACTATTGAGTGATTTAAAGAGTCAAGGTTTTGATGTGTGTCTTGGTCAAAGGACTAATGGGATTTGGGAATGTGATAATTAGCAAAATGGGGGAGAGTTATAATGTTGGTTCCTTACAAGAAGGGACTCAGAGCAATGCGTAAATACTATGTGCTCTTGTAAATAATCCACTTTTAAGTGTTTTCTTGATTGCCAAATTTTAGTTACACAAATTCTTATTTACAAAGGGTGTACAATAAATATTGTACACTGAAGTAAAAGTTAACTCAAAATGTTTAAAAGTTAAACTTATATATGTAAAAGTTATCTATTTTTTTAGTGATAAATTTTTCATTTCAGTAAAATCATATTTCTCCAAAACCACTAATAATGTATAAAATTAATCATTTAATCATTTCTATCAATTGTTTGTTACTAATATAAAAGTTAATCAAAACTGGGTTAAAGTTACGAAAAAATGGGTAAAAGTTATCTTGGTGTACAATAAATTTATTGTACACCTTGTGCGCGCAAAACCTTTTGCCCAAATTCTTATTTATAATGGGTGTACAATAAATATTGTACACCGGAGTAAAAGTTGACTCAAAATGCTCAAAAGTTACATTTATATATGTAGAAGTTACTTATTTTTTAATGATAAATTTTTCATTTGAATAAAAATTATTTCTTAAAAATCACTAATAATGTATAAATTAATCATTTAACCCTTTAAAATGTTTATCTATCAACTTTTTAATTTTATAATATAAAAGTTATAGAAAAATAGGTTAAAGTTACAAAAAATTGCATAAAAGTTATCTTGGTGTACAATAAATTTATTGTACACCTTGTGCGCGCAAGACCTTTTGTTACAACTTTATACTTCAATGAGTTTTGTGCTGAGGATTGCTAAACGTCAAGTGGTTTGTGACCAATTGGACACAAGTCACCTTATTACAACCACTTTTAGTATCAACACAAAATATATCAGTACGATAAGGCAAATGACTCCTATTGTACTTTGTAGCAGTGTATTTGTATATCTAACACCGCACTAGTTTCAGTCTCAATACCAAATTGATGGGTATCAATAAGAGTCACTTGCGTCCATTTTGGACACAAGTCGCTTGAGAAGTTCCTCGTTTTGAGAATAGCCTTTGTCTGATTTTTGTTACATTTTTGAATTATTTACAATATATTTGAACGGTATTACAATTTAACATGAATTTGAAACTGCTAGTCTCCTATCATATGTCCGACGCTTACATTTAACTGTAACACATCTAAGACGTACTCAGGTGTGCACTTTAATATTGTCCCCTTACATGTGCAGATCATGTGAGGAGGACCACCAATGAACAAAAGAAATACATTCGAGTTACAGTGCACCTAATATTTTTTATCTAATTGAGTGAAGTGATATAGTTTAACAGCTGTCCAAAAAAAAAAATACTCCCTCCGTCCCGGAATACTCGACCCGTTTTGATCGGCACAAAGTTTAAGGGACTTGAATTGACTTATTTAATTTAATAGGTAGTAGTTGATAGTGGGGTATTATTTTAATGTAGTTAGTGGGAGGTGGGTTAAGAGGTGGGGTTGGGGGAGAGTAGGGGTTGAATTTTTAATTATTTTTTGTATGGAGTAGGGGTAGGTGGGTTAATAGGGGTGGAGTGAGAAATAATATAATATTGTTAGAGTATTTCCATTTTTAGAAACAGGTCAAGTATTAAGGGACGGTCCGATAAGGAAAACAGGTCAAGTATTCCGGAACGGAGGGAGTATAGTTTAACAGAGTGATGAGACATATAGTTTAACAGTCGTACGGTCGTTTACCAAAATTTTTAATAAGAACATTTAAGCTACTTTACAACATTGACAAATGAGTGATCTATATTGCATCACCCTTGTACGGGGTATGTAAGGAAGGTGTTCCTTGGCTTATATTTACTCCGATTTTTAATACTCGCAACGTTTGTGATTTCTACACTATTTACATATTATAATTTGACTATTGTTGGTGATTTATACATAAGATAAAATATAGTCATGTGGGATCTCGCTAGATTCGTCTAATGTGTAATTTCAAAATATTAACTTTTTATAATGTTTTCTTAAAGAGAATTAGAGATATTAATGATCAAAATTGTGCATTGACATACGTGAAAGTGACAAACATTGCGAGTAAAAATAAACGGAGGAAGTATGATGTTTACTCTATTTTACTAATTGCATCATTTTTCTTTTTTGAAAATTGCATATTAGTTGCACCTTATCCGAACACAATTTGTCCGAACTTGTTTTAATTAAATTACTCCTAAGTTTTTGTGAATGGAACTTATATTTTCTAAAATAAGTGAAAATATAATTTACTTAACCGCATCCGGCAATAAAGTTTAATTACTAACATAAAGTATACTATGTATGGACTATGGAGTAATGGAATTGAAAATAGTAGTGTTCCTACTTACCATAATTTTCATCGAGGTTAATCCAAACTAGATGGAAGTTCATAAAATGTCATAAAGAAATAATGTATGTTATGGTAAGTAACTACTAAAAGTAATTGCATCGAATAAGCATGTTCAGTTAAGGTGTGATTTATTTATCTGATTTTTTTTAATCTAAAATTTAATAACGTGTTTCACCTTATTAGCACTTATTTAGTCTTACACTTATCAACCCTCCTCTAAACTTTGTAGTTCTGAACAAATGGAAATAAGTTGAATAAAATTGACTAATTTTGAAAACAATTTATTAGTTTATTTTTTAAAAAAAAAATACATAAAGTAGCATTTTAGTGTTGAGGTGATAATGCTATATTGTTTGCATTTGCAATCTTTCTCTGTAGGAGGGGACATCCATGTTTGGAAGATTTTTTTAAGCAGTCTGCAAAAGTGGCAATGCATTATTTTGATCCAAATCTTATCAGTTACAACTCACTGGCAAATAATCATTTATACCAGATTGTAATCAATTTCTTGCTTTTGTTTTATTTATGCCTGTCCATACTCCACGCCGTTACGCATGCTAAACACCAAGCAACGCTTGACCTAGTGATAAAAACTTGGTTATGGTTATTCGATCAAATCTCCATTAGAGTTCTTTAAAGTTGAGGATTTTTCTTATAATTTTTCCTCACTTTCAATGAGTCTAACTTATAAAACTGACTGAATATATCTGTATAAGTTGAACTTCTACTGTAAAGAAGTATATGCAACCCGAACACGATAAGAGTCATGAGTTTGCAACAGGGGCGGAGTCAATATAGAAAGAATGGGGTTAATTGACCCCACTTAAATTGTGAAAAAGATTTTCTTCAAATTTTGTTATAAAATTAATTATTTGAGCTCACTAAAATCTGTAATTTCTATTTTGCACCCATTAAATATTTTTTTCTAGATCCGCCACTGGTTTGCAAGATGCATTGAACTTGGTAGTTTGAAATGCGATACTTGTTACGAAAATAGGTATAGTAATATAGTATGCTCAAATAGATTACTCATTATCGCAGTCTTTGGAGAATACTGAAATTAACATTGTACTTTCAATGGACTCCATATTAAACTATTTTGTCAACGTCGCCATATTGGTGTTCCAACAGTGAAACAATTTGTCAATGCCGCCAAATTAGGTCTATTGAGTGTTGAATGAGCATAGAATTCCCTTACAAATTGCGAAATTCAAAACTTTATTTTGTTCATCTTATTCTTATTGTTTATTAGAATTATTTTTATAAAAAAGGAAAATTAATTCATTAATAAAGAATCATACGATATCTACATGAGAAATATAAATCTAACAAGTACATGACAATTGAACCAATTAAAAAGAGGTTTCCTTCATTAAAACTACGGTCGATGAATGAATCTTGTATTGTAGAATACTAGAACGTCTCCCGTATATAAGGCTGGAATATGCAGCCTTTTCAGAGAGAGAGAGTCTAACGATTTGTTGTAGCCGCGAGGATGACTTCCACTTGATTCATCTGAATGTACTCGAAAAATTGATATCGGATGCGATTCCGCATAAAACTTTACCAACGAACCAATTCTACATAAATTCACTGAATGACAACCCAAATATACTAATACTACTAACTCCACGGTAGGGAGACTAACGAACAAGGACGAACTCCGCCCATATATATGGTGAAAATTTATTGAATTTAGGAGATAATAACTGAATTAAATAAAGGAAAAAGGGTCAGAAATAGTCTAATCTCTGAAGAAATTAGACTATTTTCGGCCTATGGCGGCCAAGAAAATAAACCCTAAAAAATAAGAGAGGGAGAGAGGATGGGAGAGCGGCGGTTAATCACCTATCCAGTTACATTTATTGCTTATTAGATTAGCATACTAGAATTCAGACCAGATCAGACCTAATCAGACATACTAGAAAAATCAAACCAAATCATACCTATTCAGACATATGTTACAGTCACCTTGAGTGTGACTGCTTTGATCAATATCTTTGATCAATTTCTTTCTGATCAAGTCAAGAAAGAACTAAGAAGAAGGAAAGAATAGAAGATAAGAAATAAGAAGAGAGAGAACCAGAGAGAGAGAGATAGGAATTAGGATTTTATTTTTGTTATTTGATAACTGATCACAATCAGCTAAACAGTACTTATACAATGCAATATCGAATTTATACAATACAATGCCATGTCATCAAGTTTGTTATAACAGCTAACAAACTCTTAACTAACTAACTGACTAAAGTCAACATTTTGCAACCATTGACTTAGTGTATTATCATTTGTGGCTTAACATTTCTTCCCCCTTTGAAAAATAACTTGTCCCAAGTTCAAGGTAGTTGAAAATCAGGAAACTGAAGCACAAATTCAGAAGCTATTTCCCATGTGCTTTCATGTACAGGTCGTCTATCCATTTCACCAAATATTGCAGCTGATCTTGTCCTTGCTTATTGACCACCCTACTGTCTAAAACAGCCAAAGGTTGACTTTTAGCTCGAAGATCTTGACCTTGGAACCAGTTGGGAATATGAGTTGCAATAGGCAAAGTACCATGGAAAACTTTCAATTGAGAAACATGAAAGACATTGTGAATTTTTGCATCACTTGGTAACTGAAGCTTGTAAGCCACTTTTCCCACCACTGCAATGATCTGAAATGGACCATAAAACTTGTGAGACAATTTCTGATTACCCCTGCGCTGGATTGAAGTTTGTCTGTAGGGTTGTAGCTTAAGCCACACCCAATCCCCAACTGAAAACACTCTGTCACTTCTGTGTTTGGCAGCTTGTAACTTCATCTTATCCTGTGCTCTTAAAAGATGAAACTTCAGTAGAGAAACCATAGATTCTCTCCTTTCCATGCTCCTGTCCACCTCCCAATTAGCAGAATCTCCTTGTAAATAAGGCAAGTGTAAGGGGGGTGGTTGTCCATACACAACTTCATAAGGTGTGAGTTGAGTGGCTGAGTGGAAATGGGTATTATACCACCATTCAGCCAATGGTAGCCAAGCATTCCAGTCTTTAGGACTGTCAGCACACATACATCTTAGATAGGTTTCCAAGCACCTATTGATCACCTCCGTTTGCCCATCTGTCTCTGGATGATAGGAAGATGAGAGCAAAAATGTAGTGCCATGTAAGCTAAACAAACCTTGTCAGAATTGGCTGAGGAAAATAGCATCTCTGTCACTCACAATAGTTCTTGGCCAACCATGCAATTTGAACACATGATCTAGGTAAGACTGAGCCACTTGAACTGCAGTAAAAGGGTGAGAAAGAGACATGAAATGGCTGTACTTGCTTAACCTGTCCACTACAACAAAGATAACTTCTTTGCCTCCTGATTTAGGCAATCCAGTGATAAAATCCATGGAAATGTCAACCCACACTGCCTCTGGAATAGGTAAAGGTTGAAGCAACCCTGGATATGCAGCAGTGTCATACTTTGCTGCTTGACAAACTTTACAAGATTTTACAAATTGCCTCACATCTTTTGTCAACCCTTTCCAGTAGAACAAGTTCTTAACCCTTCTCACTGTGAGATCTCTGCCAGAGTGTCCACTCTCAGGTTCTGAGTGCAACCAAATAATGATTCTAGATCTTAAGTTAGCATCAGGCCCAACTACCAGTTTGTGTTTTCTTCTTAATAACCCATCCACCAAGGTAAAATTATCCACTGCAAGTGCACCAGGTTGCTGCAGTTGTGTGAGTGTAGTTAGCAGGCTGGCATCCAATGAATAACTGGCCTTTATTAGTTCAGTTAAGTCAGAAGAAACCACTGAAATTGCCATACACAGAATAGAAGAACCTTGGACCCTAGATAATGCATCTGCAGCTACATTCTCTTTTCTACTTTTGTACTGAATTTCATAATCAAACCCCATTAACTTTGAAAGCCAGAACTGTTGGAAAGGAGTTGATACTTTCTGTTGTAAAATCCATTTCAAACTTTTTTGGTCTGTTTTAATTATGAAATGTGTGCTCATCAAGTATTGCTCCCACTTCTGAACTGCAAAAACAATTGCCAGCAGTTCCTTCTCATACACAGAGAGCTTTTGCCATTTGGAGCCCAATGTTCTGCTGATATAAGCCAAAGGGTGATATTCTTGCATCAAAACAACCCCAATACCCTTACATGAAGCATCTTTTTCCACAACAAAGACTTTAGAGAAGTTAGGGACTGCCAAAACTGGAGAAGAAATAAGAGCTTTTTTGAGAAGAACAAAAGCTTGTTGTGCTTGATCACTCCGCTGAAATGCCCCCTTTTTAAGCAACTCAGTCAAAGGCTTACATATAAGAGAATAATTCTGCACAAATTTTCTGTAATAACCTGTTAAGCCCAAAAAACTTCTTAACTCCTTAACATTTGATGGAACAGGCCAACTTTCCACTGCAGAAATTTTCTGTGGATCAGTTTCAACTCCCTTAGATGAAATATAATGTCCTAAATATTCCACCCTTTCCATGGCAAAACTGCATTTACTAGCTTTAGCAAACATCATATTGTGTCTCATGAGTTCAAACACCTGACCTAGGTGTTGCCAATGATCCTCTATAGTTTTGTTGTACACCAATATATCATCAAAGAACACCAATACACTCTTTCTCAAGAGTGGTTTAAACACACTGTACATCCATCCTTGAAAAGATGCTGGGGCATTTGTAAGGCCAAATGGCATAACCAGAAACTCAAAGTGACCAGCATGAGTTTTAAAAGCTGTTTTGTGTACATCATCATCATGCACCCTGAGTTGATGATAACCAGCTCTTAAGTCAAGCTTGCTAAACACAGTAGCACCTGCTAGTTCATCAATTAACTCATCAATAATAGGAATAGGGAATTTATTCTTAATGGTCTTGCTATTCAACTCCCTGTAATCCACACAAAGCCTCCATGTACCATCTTTTTTCCCAACCAGAACCACAGGAGATGCAAAAGGGCTAGCATTGTTCTGTATTATACCTCTGTCCAGCATTTCTTGCACCAATTGCTCAATAATATCCCTTTGTTTGAGTGGATACCTATATGGTCTAATATTCACTGGCCTTGCAATTGGTTCAAGTGGAATGGTATGGTCAAATACACCCCTATGAGGTGGTAACAACTCAGGATCAGCAAAGATATCTTTGTATCTGTCTTTCAATGACTGCAGCTCACTTGACACAGGTGTTAACAAGGAATTATCTAATTTCACTTCATTGAATGATATATCCCTAACCTGTAGCAAACACAATTGGACTGCATTCTCTATAAGTTTCTCTTTAGGTGGACCCTCAAGCAACCTGACTTTCTGTGGATGTACTCCTTTTAGAGTAAACTGATCACCTTCTTGATCAAACACCATTTTCAACTCTTTAAAATCCCAACATATTGGTCCAAGTGTAGCCAACCACTGGACACCTAAGACCATATCACAACCTCCTAAATCAATCAGCATGACATCAGTCACAAACAATTTTCCTTGCATCTCCCAACTAAACCCTTTACAAACATATTGACACTTGAGATGATTGCCATCAGCTACTGTAACATGCTGAGCTGGAATGCTCTCAATGGAACACCCCATTTTTCTAGCTAAATTCAAATCCAGAAAGTTGTGAGTACTTCCTGAATCCACTAAGATATGAAACACTCTAGACCCCTTCAATCCTTTTACTCTCATGGTTTGAAAGTTTTGGTTTCCTGACAGTGTATTCAGTGACAGAACTGGTTCATTCACATCCTCATCTTCATCTGTTTCAGCTTCTAGATCACTATTGCTATCTGCTTTATCCTCACTACTGCCAGCAATCTCCACAGTAAATAGCTGTGGTTCCTTGAATTGACATTTATGATTCCTATCATAATGTTGATCACAGTAGTAACAAAGGCCTTTTGCTATTTTCTCAGCCCTCACATCAGCAGGTACATGTCTAAAATTTCTGTTTGGTCTATTGTGAAACTTAGTGATGGGAAGTGGAATAGGTTTTGTAGATGGAGTGGGTAACAAGGCTGGTTTACTGGCATTCAAAGGGACAGCTTGTATGGCTTTGTAATTTTGTGAGTATGAATGTGTTTTGGCTGGTTTTTGGTTTAAAGCTAGATTCTGTTCTTCTTGTAATCTTGCAAACTCCACAGCCTCAGCTATAGTATTGGGTTTGAAAGCTTTCACAAAGGGTTTCACTACTGGATCAAGACCCCCAATAAAGCTATCTAATATGAACTCTTCAGGCAAATTATGATGGGTTTGTAGTACACCAGATTTCAAATCTTCAAACTCATCCAGATATGTCTCAATTGAATTAGTTTATGTCAACTTGTTAAACTTTTCTACAGAATTGGTACCCCTAGTATCTTTAAATCTAGCAGTCAAGTCAAGACAAAATTCATGTCATTCCACATGTCCTCTAGCAGACAAATAACTACTAACCCAACTCTCAGCCTTATCAGTCATGTTTAAATCAGCAATTTTACACAAGCTAAAGTACTTGCTACATTTCCTAATCCAGATTCTGCAATTAGTACCATCAAATTTAGGAAATGACAACTTTGGATTATACCCTAAAGATTTCTGTAATGAATTAGTTTCATGATTACCTCCACTCCTAGAACCTGTAGGAGTTGAATCCTTCCATTGATTCTTCATTTCCATCATCACAGCTAGCATATCATCAATCTTTCTTGATTGATCCAGAATCTGTGCAGATTGTGTTTCCACCCTTACAGACTGCTCATGTAACCTTTCCTCAAGCTGCTTCAAGTGATCCTCCATCACTTTTCGAGTTGCAGGCGCCAGTTTAAGGAATTACTCAACAATCAATTTCAACCAAATTGATCAATTTCTAATTGCTAATGCGAAAATTTCTTTTTTCTAGAATTGATTTCCCAGGGTCTAATCTGAAGATCATCAAAGATTGTTTGATGTCAATAGTTGCTCTGATACCAATGTTACAGTCACCTTGAGTGTGACTTCTTTGATCAATATCTTTGATCAATTTCTTTCTGATCAAGTCAAGAAAGAACTAAGAAGAAGGAAAGAATAGAAGATAAGAAAGAAGAAGAGAGAGAAGAATGAGAGTACGAGAGAATCAGAGAGAGAGAGATAGGAATTAGGATTTTATTTTTGTTATTTGATAACTGATCACAATCAGCTAAACAGTACTTATACAATGCAATATCGAATTTATACAATACAATGCCATGTCATCAAGTTTGTTATAACAGCTAACAAACTCTTAACTAACTAACTGACTAAAGTCAACATTTTGCAACCATTGACTTAGTGTATTATCATTTGTGCCTTAACAACATACTAGAAAAATCAAACAAGATCAGATCAGATCAGAAATTAGAAAAATCAACCCATATCAGGTAAATAAAACAAGGCCTAATTCTTTGATACATGTGGCCTTATCCATCAGCTTTATAGTTACAAGTTACAACTGATGTTTAACTTATTACTCCCTCCGTCCTAAAATTTTAGTCTTGTTTTCTATTTCGGACGTCTATATTTATAGTATTGTTTCCTTATTTGGACATTACTTTTCCCATGCCATACACATATTCCACTTTCCCACTTTTCCATACATATTTTCCATTTTTTACACTTTCTCATACACTATATTTTATTTTTCTTAAAACCCGAATTTTTAGTCAAACAAGACTATAATTTTAAAACAGATAGAGTAAATAATATACTCCGTAGTAAACTTTGAACCAATTGTAAGATTATTGTAAGGCAATAGAACTAGAAAAGTAGAAAGCCATGTACAGTTAGAGCTGCTTCTCTATCGCATCCCCGAATAACTAGATCCGACTTTATAACTTATCAATGTCGATTACTCGATTTTGGGTTATGGTCAATAAAGTTCAACTCAATATCCTTATCCCCAAATATGAACTCTAGAAAAAATAAACATGCATAAAATAAACATAGAATCAAACGAAAAAGTTGAAAATAAGTCACTTTCAACCTCAAAGAGCATCATATCATTAAAAAAATAAGCTTTTTAGGTCACTCGAGCACCAAAGTTGAACCAAAAAAGTATTTCTTTTAGGAAAGGATATCAATTGTTCCTAAGAATTGCAGCATCCACAAGAATAAAAAATGGGACACCTTCTGACTTTGTTAGGAGTAAAGATTTGCAAATTTCACGCTTTCCATATCTAACAAAAATCACAATTATTTTCCTTTTTAGCTTGAGAGAATAAAGTTAAATACTCCCCAGTCCTTTAATACTCGCACCGATTTGATCGGTGCGAAGTTTAAGATACTTAAATGGACTTATTTTTTTAGTGTAGAGAGAGCCACAAAGGGCAAGACGACAACTGATGTAGACGGGATCGATCCCAGGTCTTGGGTACCACCCCTTCAAGACTTTACCAACTAAGATAGTTGGCATCTACACTTAAATGGACTTATTAATTTAATGTGTGTTAGTTTATAGTGGGATAAATTTGTAATATAGTTAGTGAGAAATGTGTAAAAGGTGAGGAGTGGTGAATAAGGGGTGTGAATTTTTAAATGATCTTTTATAGAGAGTAGGGGTGTAGGTGGGTTAGTAGGTAAGTGTGAGAAATAATATAATATTGGTAAAAAAAAATCATTTATATAAGTGGTGCAAGTATTAAGGGACGATCCGAAAAGAAAAACGGTGCTAGTATTGGGAGTACTACAAAGTACTTCATATTTGCTCGTTGTTACCCTCGAATGTGGCTGCATTCTACAACATGATCCTTGTAGTGTGTTAAGTATAGCTAAGGGAGTGGCAATGCCATACGCGAAAAGGAAGAGACTCAGATCACCCTACAATATGGGGTCAAATAGCCAAGGAGGTTAGACAACGACTCTACGCTAAACCATGCTTTCAACCCATAATGAACGGCCTTCAGAGGAGGATGTTAGAATCTAATCTTCCTTGTACTTTTCTTATCTTTGATTTTCCTTATCTAAGTTTCCTAGGACTTTTCTTTCAAGTTTCTAGGCTTTAGATAAGATTATTGTGTTTCTGTCTATTCAGTGTTCACCAAAAGTTTTTAGCTAATTCAAAATAAATCTCTACGAGAGGTATTAGCAACACTCGGAACCTTCATGGCTACATTCTACAACTTTATTTTTATTTTTTTAAAACATTTTTCAAACTAAAATGTTGTCACTCAACCTGAACAAGTGAACATGTATAGCCTTAGTAACAAACAGTACAAGGTTGCATTCTACAATATGATCCTTGTCAGAGTGTCAAACTCTGCTACTTTTAACACAATTTTGATGTTTTCAACCTAAATTGAAGTGAGACCTAAAGATCGATACGAAAATTCTAGTGAATTCTGAGTACATTGCAATTTGCACAATTCAACAAGTGCAAACAATTACACAACAAAACAACATCATGACATTTTTAGAAACAAACCATACCAAGATTCAATCAAGTAACAGACACCCACAATTTGGATGCCAGTTTAGTATGTTTCAAAGACAAACATTGAATACAGAATGTGTTTAATTTTCTTATTTTCACACCTTAATTTAGCACAAACCAGGCTTAAACATGCAAAATCAACTCAAAATATCAACAAAAATCACATCTAACCCCAAAAGAACAAATACCCATCTCACTAATTCTACAATCAACGTATTTCTAAAACAATACAACAAAAATTAACCAGAATAAAATCAATTAAGTGATCATCTACACTTTAAAATATGTCAAATCTGAACTCATCTTATTCATTAAAAACATACCAATTACATTACACTCTAAATAACAACGAAGAACAATTCCATAAGATTTAAGATTAAGATAAAAGAAAAACACATTCAAAATAAGATTACAATTGTTTTTTCCAAAGAAAATTAATAAAAAAAAAACTATATTAATTAAATATAAATTAAAAAGAAATCACCAACCCTGGACCATATTAGAGTACCTACCTTTAATCCATCTAAAACTCTTGGAAAAAGACCTCTTGATTTTGCCTTCAACACTGTAAGACTTATAACTTGCAACCCTTTTCTTCCTCTGCATTTCTGGGTCACTAAAACACCAACCAGCTTTTGATGATGATGCATTATTTACACTTTTACCCTTTTTCAACTCTCTTGGAATTTCCTGTGTATTTGTTGTTGCATGTGATGCACTGTAACATCTAAATTCTTGAAACCCACCATTATTTGATGAATTTGAGGAAGTTAAATTTGTGGGTTTTTCTATAATCCCATTATTGTTATTATTACTTCCATTTTCACCATAAAAAATCTCCATTTCCATTCTGCCATCTGCATATGACTTAGATCTGTAATAATCACCCATTTTTCTACAAACCCACCAAAAATTTTCAAATTTTTTTGGAAATTTTCCCACTTTTTTTTATCGGAATTTGATTTTGGGAGAAAAGAAAAGAAGTTACTCAATTAGGGGGTTTTGATTTGTTTGTTTGTACCCTTGGATTCTTCTTGGGAAATCCAAGTGGGAAAGTGTGAGTATTTTGTTTTGTTTTATTTTATTACATGTTTTTTATTCTGTTTTTCAACAATTTGTTGCGGGGTTTCGGAGATTTATTAAAGTTCGAAGTGGGATTTATTTGATAGAAAAGTGGAATTAATTTAATGGAATGATTTTAAATTAACGGGGGAAAATAGTGATTTATTTTAATTTCAATAATGAGGGTGCGAAGATGAGTGGTAAGGAAGGGCCGAGGGGGAGAGATGAGGTCGGCGGTTAATCTAATGGTCAATATGAATGGGCAAGGGCAGCCCATGTTTGTATAATGACACGTCATTGAAAGTCAAAGGTGAAATAGATATATCCGGGTACATCCAACTCTGACTGTATCCCGCAAAAAATGACGTATTTGTATTTTTGTTCTTTCTTGTTATACGTTGTTTTTTAATTACATCATAAAATTGATCATAATTGTTGTATTGTTTGTTTTTTCTTCTGAAATTTTATGTTTTTTTTATATTGTTTGTTCTTTTTTGTTGAATTATTTGTTCTTTTTTGTTTATTTATTTTATTCATAATAATCATCTGGTTAATGTTCATAATGAAATTAAGATCTTCGTTGATCTTTTATGTTTTTAAAAGCGCATGTATTTTTTGTTCTTTCTTTTTGTATTGTTTTTTTATTTTTTATTTTTTTAAATTCATCATAAAATTGTTCATGATTGATGTATTTTTTATTCTTTCTTCTGAAATTTTATGTTCTTGTTTTATATTATTTGTCCGTTTTTGTTGAATTGTTTGTTATTTCTTGTTTATTTGTTTGTTCATGATAATCATGTGGTTAATGTTCATAATGAAATTGTTCATACTTTTTGTTTTATTTGTTCATACCTTTTGTATTCTTTGTTATTTCTTTGTTCTATTACTGAGCATCTTATAAACCTTTGTATCTTTATAACCTATTTGTTTTCTTTGCATTCTCATCACTTTCAAATTAGTAAATATTCATTTTTAATTAGTTGTGAGTATCATATCAAATTACTTATTATTTTCATTTCAATCTACAACGATGAGAAAATTGAAACCGTGAAAGTCAAATATTGTGTCCAAATTACACTTCATACACACATTAAAAAATATAAGAACTCGAGACTACATCAAAAGCAAGATGAACAACAGGAACAATAACTGACCAATATCTTGTAATTCAAGTACAAACTTACATAGGCAATGCCTAAAATATTTAATTTTTTGTAAAATATGTTATTTGACATGTTTTAATTGCTCAATATATGTAAATTATGTTCAAAGTACTAACATATTAAGGCAATAACTAAGTACATTTTAAAATTAGTAACTAAACATTTCACAATCAGTAGGTTAATATTCATTTCTAAATTGGTTGAATAAAAGGATTGCCAAATAGATAAATGTTCATATTCGAATGATAGATAAATGTTCATTTCCAAATAAATAAATAAATGTTCATTTTCAAAATAGAAAATGTTCATTTCCACAATAGTAAATGATCATTGCCAAAAATAAATAAATGTTCATTTTCGAATTTGTAAATGTTCGCTTTGGATGGGGGTACAACCAACTCTGGCTGTACCCGGGTACAATAAAAAATTTGCGAAATAGATACAAAGGCCTTTTTCTCGAAGAAAGAGAGGGCCTTTTTGGTTAGGAACTGTTAGCCATTCATTATTAGCTGATTTGACTACCTGTTAACTGTTTGTATTAGCTGGTTTGACTAGCTGCTTAAATTACTAGTTTTTTTTTTTTATAAGAATCTTGTGTTACTAGTTAGTGTAAAAATATTCGATAAATTAGTTATTAGTTGTTTAATGCGTGAGATGACCATTAAAAATACTTTATTGTTGGATATCTTGTTTCTTATTAGGATTAGACAATAGTTTATTACGTTAATGGCTTCTCTTTATTTTTAAATAAGCCTAGAATAAATAAAACAAAATTTTCCTTTTAAAAAAATAATTAAAAAAATAAAAAAATTATTCTTAATTTGAAAATTTAATTACATAATTTATTGATATGCAAATAGAGAAATATAAGTAATGATATTACAAACATGGTTGCAATAGTTTTATTTAAGTACTTCAACGTAATAATATAAATTTTATTACATCAAGTAACAAGTAGTAAATGGGGTAAAAGAAATAATGAAAAACAGTGGGGTTATAATTTGCCTTGGCCCGCAAAGCCCGTTATTTTTGGCCCAAAACAGGGGTTTAGGAAAACAAAATCTGCCCGAAGCTTCGCTCGACCCGCCTTTTGACCAGGTCTACCAAGAACTATTAAGGCCTCAACATCATATAACAGGAAAATGCTAATACAAGAGTTGGTAACCTCCAAAAAACCAAAACTTTCTACTTTAGGCTCACCCTTTTAACCTGACATGAGTGACATCTAGAGTTACGATACTCGTGTTAAATACTAGGGCTCTGTTTGGTTGGGTGTAGTGTAAAATAATTTTCATGGAAATTAAAATTTCAAAATTAATTTTCCATTGTTTGGTTCTATGTAAAAATGATCAAAAGAAAGGAAGATGAAAGAAAAAATAAGTAGGTAGTGAGAGGAGTGCATGAGAGAGAAGGAAAAAGTAAGGTAAGGAAAACAGTTTTCCCTTTCATTTTGAAGGGAAAAAAAAATTCCATCATTGTGAGAGCAATTTACTCCTAAGAAAAATGGGTTTCACTCCTTCCACAAACCAAGCAATTTAAAATTTGAAATAGAAGAAAAATATTTTACACCCTACCAAACAGAGCCTAAGTTATTGACCAGAAAATGAAACCCACATCACCTGCTCCGCTGCTTGGGTGGAGAATGGAGCAAAACGTTTTGTACTACTAACTAAGATCAGTTTAATATGTAAAAACTCAACTTACGAAAAAAGGAACTGAACACATTCCTAACTCAGGCTTAAGCCACATTAAAGACCACAATCATCACCGACAAAAATTATATTGTGAGCACCCAAGATAAACTGGAGCAATGTAAAGCATTCCAGATTCTTACATGATATCTTCAGATAAAGATGAATTAGATTGATCAATTAGCACCAAATTCTGAAACGAAACAGAAACGAAATTACATCATGTACAATTTTTCCCAGAAACCTAATTCAATAATCCATCATCTATGTTTCTGTATTAGCAAGGGTGCGTGCATGCATCTCCGTGTCAAAATTGCTCAAACAGAAAAACGAAGTCATGAAATACGACTCACTTGGCATGAGGTATTAGACGAGGAACAACATCGATCTACACAGCGGTCTTGAAATGGAACGGTAGTCAATCTCCACATTGTAGCATGAGCGGGATACGAGTCTATTCTTCTATTCGCTTTTACGTAATAAATTAGATTGCCTTTTCCTTAAAAGTTGCAAAAACTTCATGATGATTTGCCTATGCGGTTCATCAGGTCATGATAATAAAGGAGAACACACATCGGTTGACCAAATATACTGAAAATGAACCAGAAGATCATGTTTCCAACCTGATATTCATAATAAACATAAAAGGTAAGAGTTAATATGCCGTGGGGCAGAAGAAATCATCCTTTACATACGGATGAGAATACATTTATGTGAAAACACTAATAAAAGTTCATAGTGTTTAATAAATACCCAAAATTGATGAGAGTAACAAACACTTTAATTTTTTTTTTTTCTTTTTCTTTTTGCGATGCAACACTTTCATTATCACGATTGTCAAAGCATAATTTCAACCATTAACTAGTTTTTACATCCGGATGACACCCCGGGTTACTGCTAGGCCTGGTCTTGACATTTTGAAGGCCCTAGGCAAAATAAGAGACTAGGGCCCCTTCTAAAATATAATTTTTATATTTTAAAAACTATATATGTAAAAAAAAAAGTCTACTTAAAGCAATATAGTTGATAATTTAGTAAAACATTTTTTCACCAAATGAAAGAAAACTATGCATCAAAATTTTCATTTAGTCCACTATATTATCGAGATCAAATCAACATTAATATATCTCCTCCCAAAATTTCAGAAGTGAATTCCAAATTACCTCTTCAATATATTAATAAAAGAACTCAATTTTATTTTACGCTTCATTTCTCGTACTCCGTAATCCATAAGTATATGATAATTGCTTAATTTTATCTTCATTAAATGCTTGAAATTCAAAATTTTAGACTATGTATACTCATACTCATACTCTTATAATTTCAAATTTAATAAAAAAAAGACCATAGTCTCATAGTACATCAAGCAAGTATTTTTTAAACCCAAATTATGTATATACCAGATTTCAAGTTAATAACCACTTGCTAACAAGAAATAAAAAGTGTGAAAGTCTAAAGAGTTTTTTCTTTTTCTAAAGAAAGATTCTGCTAAAAAGGAGGCTAAGTCTCGAACTTGCGTTTCCGCACAAACCATGGATTTCCCATTGCCTTTTACCACTGGCCCAGTGAGACTGATAATCTATTATTGGCGCTAATTAATACTAGTACTATTGTAATACTGCAGATTAAATTTTGGACCCCCCTACACCCTGGGCCCTAGGCGGTTGCACCCCCCGCCTATGCTTAGGGCCGGGGCTGGTTACTGCATTAGTAACAACATTATTCTTATTTGAGAATGTTATTAATCAATTATCTTTTTATTACTTTATTAGTATTTTTTTACAATGATAACATGTAACACGTACGATAGCTCAATGGTAAACACTTCATTGTTTAAGCGTGAGGTCGTGGATTCAAGTCTTATACATGCTCCATTTCTAAAATTTTAAATATGTGAAGTTTACATGAAATGAAGTACTCAAACAAATAAAGTGTTATCTAAACCGTGGTACGCAAAAAGGGTACAAGAACATAATTCGCCACATTCCCACGGGTCGTAGGAGGGGTTAGCAAATTAGTTAACACTGAACAACCTATTAGACGTTGCACTAAAAAACATGCTTCATAGATCACTAACAAAATGTTACCCACTCCCTTGCAGATTGAAAACTAGGGAAGTGAGAGAGACATACCATTGAGCTCTGGAACTTCCTCTGCAGGAAATTTGTAAGTAAAACCAAAGGAACCTGGTTTAAAAACAACATGCATCCTATCAGCAAACAGCATGCAAATTTCTTCACAAAAGTAGATAAGAAGGCAAGGAGCTATATAGTAGTCCTCCAAAGAAAGGGAAAATCAGATAGGAAAGAGCAGATACACCTTTGACAGCCAATTTTACCTGAAACATAATCCCGAGAAAAGCCCAAAGTTTGAACATATGACAAGGGACAGCTATGCATAGCTGTGAAAACAAAATAGATTTCATTAACGAAGAGAAGTATAACAACATAAACCACCAAGATATAAACATGTCCTTCATACAAAAGAACTGAAAGAGCAGTAAATCAAATTATCACACTGAAACAAAATTGTAATATCAAGACAATTGATTTCTCAAGTTAGAATTATTTACGCATAACCCAGCACTCGAAGTAATGGGTATATGTTTATTCACATGCATTGAAGAAATTAAAGGATGCGGAAGATAAACCCCAATCTGTAGCATTAGAATCTAAGCTTGGATGGCACTAGTTCGTCGCAAATCGATGTTTATGGAAACGTCCATCACAAATTTTCCAACGCCACAATAATGATTCAATTTCTTATACCTTTCTCACATTTAGACAACTACCTCGATATGCAGAAAGCCAATGACATATTATTATCCTATTACTCTATTAGATAATGAGTACTAATAATATACAGAAATATCATATGATTTCCTTCCATTTACTCAGGATCCAGTACTAAAAACAAACACCAATATTCAGGAGATCCGACAAATTCGCAAGCCATGCAAAATCCAATTCGCAAGCCATGCAAAATCTGGTAACTTTTCCAACTGACATTTCAACAATTTGTTCAGAGAGTTAAATCTTGCTCTACAAAGAGAAACCTCATTAAATATAAGTTCCATAGCTATTTCTAGGATTTAGAACCCCTCATCATCATCATCAAGACAAATTTCAGAAGCTGAAGATCAAGCAGAAACTGATGTACTCATGTACAGAGTTGAGAGTTGTATTTTGTAATAAGAGCATGCCAACAATGCCAATCATTATGATGAAGAAACAATTAGTGTTACACCATATTACAAAAAGAGAAACTAATACAGCAGGACTCTAAAAAGTGAGTTTCTGAGATACCTCATGAAATATGGCAGATATGAGGAAGGCAATCAATACAGCAACTCCCTGAAAAAAGAAGATTTCAAGTTAAGAAGAAAATGATAAATAACAAAACATGTCGAAATAATTTAATTGCAACCCTAAGACGGTCTGATAAGTGATACGAAGGTATTTTTCCTTCCACCGGTGTTAGTTTAGATAAAAAGACTCAATCTTTGGATTATGATGAAAAAGATCAATATATCAATCGTGGATTACAGAATAAAGGGACACAAGGGAGCCCTCTCAAAGCCATTCAGGTTCATGGAGGGAAGACTTGCAAATTTGCAATATACCAAGGAAGTATCAGCTGGACACCAACAATAGTAAAGGGGTATGTAGTGAGCCAAAATAACATACAAAAATATTTATATAAATATAAGTGACAACACCTTTGGTATTCCGTTGCGCAAGCATGGGAAGTAAACATGGCGAACCATCCATTTATGCACAGGCTGTGGAGGAAAATAATGACAAGATTAAATTAATATGTACACAAACATCGCAGTTACAAAGTAGATCTAAGTGATCTAACACCACATGTTGTTACATCTAAATAATACTTCAGAGAATTACACAATATCCAAACTCAACAAACAAACAATTTAAGAACTTGAAAATGATAGAAGCTCCAATAAGAAGTACTGAGTATTTGCTTGGCAGTGTGTCAAAGCAGTCAAATTTCCCCATGTTTCACTTAGTATCTGTATTATTGAAGAATAAAGATACCCTAATATCATCCTTATCATTACCCCATTGCCTCAAAGAGGCTCCCGCAAGAAGCAGGGTAAGGGGGGGTAGGACGTACACAACCTTACCCCTGCAATTGCAGAGAGGTTGTTTCCAATTGACCCAAATGCGATAACGGGACGACCCCGGGATGACCACGGGACGACCATCTTCTATTTCATGGAAAGGAAGCGAAGAGGTTTTAAGAGCCATTTTGATTTAGTCCATTACATTCCCACAACCAAAAGAACAAATGAATCTTTGGCTCCATCGGAAATGGACATAAAGATACCCTAATATTACAAAAAAAAAAAAACAGTAGTCACCAAGATGAACAACAGGAACAATAACTGCCCATTCCTTCAAGTAAACAAAACGACCTTAAAAGTTGAAACCTTTACGTGGGCAGGCTCTACAGTAGAGTTACCTAATACACCAGTTAACCCCCGCAAATTTTCGTATTGGGCACATGTGTACTTGTACTGGAACACTTTTGGGCTAACTTAACATAATCGGGTAGCGAATTGCGTCCGCTTACTCGTTATGCGTATTAGGTAACATTGGTCGCTCTACCCTCAAAATCCATTGATTTCTTTTATGCAACCACCAATTGTATATTCTCCATATTCTTACTGCTTTCACGCATTTTCCTTACAACTGATGCTAACACTCTGCCAAGGTACAAGGTATGGAGATAAGTGAGGCAGTTAGGTAAGGAAAAATTGATTACTCCTTTCTCTCTCAAAGTTCCTCAGTTGGTCAGTCCTCTTCCCCTTTCTTCTCATCTCTTTTTTACTTCTATTCTTCTATTGCTCCTATATTACTCAACTCAATCTTCTTAACCAACCCAATAACAATCAAGTAATCATCAACTGAAACTGGATTGATTTTTATAAGTCATTCTTCTCAAATTTACTTACCTACCAACCCAATAATAATCAAAACGACAAGACCTAAACTAGATTCGAGGATATTGATTTAGTTAAATGTCCTATAAATGAGCATAAAATCAGGTACGAAAATCTCAAGGTAACATACCATATTCCACATCCTCCAATACTGAGGGAAGCCATCAATTTCCCGAGCACATAGAACAGAAACACGGGAGACAAAATCATCAGCAACAACTTGCGACATTAACAAGTAAAAGCTCAAAATTAATCTTATTAAAAGATGTCTACCTCTTCAAATGATCTTGCATTCCACCAATCCTTGTAAAACTCACGGTCACCGAATGTCAGAAGCTCTGCCAATATGTTTAACCTGAAATTGAAAGACAAATACAAAATTAAAAACTAAAAATCATATATAAAAATGGTAAAATGACAGTCTGTCAAGATAAATCACGGCCAAGCAAAAAATATATATACGAAGTATATATCTCTACTGTGTTTGAAGTGGCAGATGAAAATGTTGCATGTAGTTCAGTAGTTGGATCAACATCAAGTCTTAGATGTCCAAACTTATATTGAAGTACTGAGTACTTAACATTGGTACTTGATGTGTTATAAAGGGTTTTTGTAACATAGTTCCTCTTCTACTTGGGGAAAGCAACTCTAGCACACAATTTCTAGTTATTTTATTTTATTGGAAGGTAACTGCATATTTAAGCGGAAGACTCGGAGAACACTAAAGAGAAAATAACAAAGATAGCATGGTGTTCAAACTTCACACTACCTATGGTGGAGCATAAATCTAACCGGAGAAGCTAACTTCACATGGAATGCTTGATATATCTAACAAAGTACTTAATTAACATATGTGGGCATGAGAAAATAGCTTGTGAAGAGCATGAGGTCAAAACCAACTAAGTGAACAAGCAGATGAATACATTGAAACACAAGTTCATGCTTGTTCCATGTGTAAAATTTCAATAAAACATGGTTTCTAAAATCAGCTACTACATTTCTGTCTCTCAGTATACTAAACCGATATTTCTCACATTGTTAAGAACCACTAAGTAAATCAGTACAGAGATAGTAAGGCGGATATAAAATTCACGCTATCTCAACCACAATCCTTTACATAACACCACAACAAAGTAGCATAACTGTTACTGTTATTTTACCCAGAGCCACAATATAATACGTTTTTACTATGCTTTGCAACAAAAGCAGAATTTGATAGGAACTAGGAGGGAAATGAAGTCAATGGGTTTGATTTTTAAATCAAGTCAAAGCCATAAAGGGGGTTGTGGAAGGCGGGGGGGGGGGGGGGGACCATGAATTCCTTAACCGAGTTTCCTTCACATAAATGCAAGATAACTTGGAGACTAAGTAAATAAATGAGGAAATGAACTCACCAAAGATGGAAAAAGCAATAGAACATGCATAGCCACACGTACAAATTTGGAACTGAGAGCTTCAAAACCCTTTCGATTGCATACAATAAGTTTGCTTTCAGAGGATGCTGTGAATTTTGTACAATTGGATTGATATACTACAAAAATTCCAACCAGAAAAAAGTGTCTAAGATAATGTCTGAGATAGGAAAACGGGGAAAAGATGACAGCTTAATAGATGTAAGGACAAACTTGTTCAACGATGAATCCCATAACTCCCGTAAATATCACCAATTTTAATACTTGTCGAGCGACCCATCCTTTGCGAATGTATGCAGTTCTAGGATAGCTTGGCTGCAAAATAGAACGTGGAACCCAGAAGACATAAGCACAACTTGTAGATGGTTAAAAAAACATGCCCTATAATGGCACTGAAAAAGTTCCAAAAATATACAGAATCACAGAACTAATAATCTGGACTCGTTAGCATCAGCGTAGATAAATATTGCAGTAGGATAAGGGCACAGAATATACACAAAAGAAATTTTCAGACATGAACGACATAAATATACAGTCAAAAAATGCACTGTTACAGGATGTGAAGCGACAGCATCACATGCAACCTACTCTACAACTAACGACATATCTTCAAAGTAAGGTTCACGAGTACCTAACCCTTTATAGAAATAGCCAAAAACACTTGGATAACTTTTCAGATGCGCAGAAATCTGTAAGAGCTAATACAACTCGGAAAATATGATATGGGATATACTTCGTGTATGAATGTCTTGTTTCTATTTCCCGTAAGTATGTCATACCAGAAACATGGATAGATATTCAGAGACAAGTTTGTTCAAAGCCAAGTCGGTTGATCCATATTAGTAAAAGCTAATAAACTCAAAATTTTATGTAAGTCAATTATACGTTCAAGCAAACACGTGTCAATCAGAGTCCTTTGTCCTTTCCCAGCCAAATTTCATTGGTATGGAAGAATAAATCCCCCCAACCCATCATCAGCAACAAAACATTCCCAATACCTAGTGCTTCAGCCTTGAGCAGGGTAAAGGAGGTTGCTTATGCACAGCATAACCCCTGTGATAACAGATAAATCTGTTTCTAGCTGACCCATAATCTTATATGCACACAATTTAACGAGACATTTCAACGTAGTCCAATAAAATTCACAAGTCAAAGAGACAAAGACCAACAATTTAGTTCACTGAAAATGCACATAAAAAATGATAATGGAAAAAGGATTTCAAACTGAAAGATTGATTTGAAGATCGCATATGACAACTTTAAAAGAAAATTATAAGCAAGTGACAGCTATTCCTCTCCAAAATGCAATCAATGGTCAACTGCCTTCCTGCTCACTCGCTTCACTTGAAAAATTTACTACTTAATTTGGGA
The DNA here is from genome assembly GCF_020520425.1 of Spinacia oleracea. Taxonomy (NCBI): domain Eukaryota; kingdom Viridiplantae; phylum Streptophyta; class Magnoliopsida; order Caryophyllales; family Amaranthaceae; genus Spinacia; species Spinacia oleracea. Next base: position 7,193,456 of record NC_079488.1, on the reverse strand, counting down.
TACAGAAGTTAAAAAAGAAAAAGTTGAAAGGAATGAACATAGAAAGGTTGAAAATAGATGGAACAGATACTTCAAAATATAATTGCTTCAAGATTCTAGTAGAGGTGGATATAGGAAAACCATCAAAAACCACAAGCATCATCTTAGACCAAAGTGAGTAAAAGTTCCAAGCACCTGGTAACATAGTGTTGGAGCAACCATGAAGTACACCAGACTCTCAATGCTGACATCATAAGGGAGTTCCACATTTAGTTCATCCTCCTGAAACCAAACTAAAAATCCAATAAGGAAAAGCATAGATAATGGAATATATCACAAACAAGATACATTTGTTTTAGAAGGCAATTCATACCAGAAAGACACTAGATAGTTACACCACAAAAAAGAGAAAATAGGACAATAATAATAATAATAAGATAAAAGATGATAACATTTCCATTACCTTAATAGATGCTTTGGCAATTGCTCTCATATCATAGTTTGTATGTGCATATGATACCAACTTTAACCACGAGGTGCAAGCAAAAAGCATCAGCGTGACACCAGAAAGAACAGCAGAATCAAACCTGCAAAGATAGTGGATGATCCACACACAAGACAACAACAGATAAAATAATAAGTTGTGCACATAACAACGCAAGTCATAACTGACTATGACATCTAACTGTGAAAGAAAAATTCATCATTTTATGCTTTGACAATGAGCAATTTTTTATATTAAAACAAAAAAGAAACAGACAGAGAAGATTATGACGATAGGAAACATGTATACAATACATAGAGGTTTCAGGAAACCAACCTGAGTATTACAAAAACTGGATATAGGATGGTAATCATGGCAATCAGTATATGGAGCAGGACAACAACCTACACAATCATTCAGATAGTTAGTACATAAAACATATTCCAGAACGTTTTAGACAATATCAGCTCAAAGGAAAATAGCATAGAGGAAGCATCTAAATATCTCGTATAAAGGACTGCAAACATCTGAGAAATATAAGATGACAAATCAAGCGGAACGGCTTTCCAGCAAAAAGGTAAGATATATGGGAATGCTATAAGAAAGAGAGCCCAAAACCATAGTTAGCAACTGGATGACAGTTAGTTGCATTTTAGATCACCTACCGGATCAGAAATACGCCTTCTTCGTGCCAACTTTTCTACCAGGAAAGCAGTGAATGGGAAAATTGGGAGTGAAAGACTGTAGTTTAAAAAGACAGCAATTTAGGATTAGCGTCCATGCATACAACAGATGACTTGTCGGTAAAACGTATTGATCCTAAAAGATTATTACCAGCACATAAATAGAGGCCAATCTCTAAATGACTTTGAGCTAAACCAGAAACCAGCTCGTATAAGCAATCCATACTGCAAATATTTGCATGTCAGTAAAACATCAATTTTTAACCTACAGGGCTGAATAAAACTTGGCTAATAATTGAAAGGGCTAAACAAAAACAAACGAAGTTTGATGGTACAAACCTTCATGAGATTTTCAATGATAAGCCGGCTGTTTACAGCAACAAGTACCACTACACAAAGGTTGAAGAGACCAGCGTGACTCTGCAGCAAACAATTGATTTTAACGGTTAAGTTAAGAAGACTATAACATGAACATAATAATTAGCATAGATAGTTGTAAGGAAATATCTAGCATTTGAAAGATTGATCAAGCTAGTGGCAATTGTTCCAAGCACATCGACATCTTTATCAAAATCTCAATTATAATTTATTTGGGGCAAACAGAATTTCTAGACAACCATACAACAACAACAACAACAACAACAAAGCCTTAGTTCCAAAATATTGTGGCTCTGATATGAAATTGATCGTTTCAACTAAACAAAACCAATACCAGTTACCGCGCCATTAATTAAATGCCTGTAGTGAGGCTCCTGACCAGGACAAGGTTCAGAAAGGTCAGGACTCTCAGGAGGTCATAGCCTTACACTACTTTACTCTTACCCTTACAACTACAGAGAAATTACTACCTTTTAACCCAAAACCAACTGATAAACCAACAAAATCTGAACAACTGAACAAGAAATTTCATATAACAACCATGTAACGCTCTTTCCCTGTGCGTAACACTTTCCAAGTCATAGTTTTTTTGTTTTTGTTTTTTTTGGTAAGGAAAGAAAACCCGTTCGGGGAGGGCCAACCGGCCAACCTAAGTCATCCTTCCGGATCATAATTTTCCAAGTCATAGTAATGTTAAGAAAACTGGATCAGGATCACAGATTAAGGCAACACTACAGAGGACTCTAAACGATAAGGGTAAATAAGCTTAAGGGCTGGTTTAGGTCGAAACGAAATATTAAGATGGGAGGGAAAGACTGAAAGAGGGACATTCTTTTGTTTTCCTTCTTTCCAGGGATCAACTTTCGGATAAGAAGAAACAATCAAATAGAGATCTTCGCACATGAATCACAATTAGCAAGTTGATTCAAAAGCCGGCTCATTACCATTTCCATTGACATATTGTACACTGATAACCAAGTCACTGTTTATTCACATTGATGATAGTTATTGCCGGGTGAACAAAGGACTAACCAATTGACTGGGAAAGACTGGTGATTCTAGAGAATCTAGACTAAACTGATCCTCTTTCTCTCTACCAGATCAGTGAACCAGCTGATTCCATTTGGTCTTATTTTCAACATCAAATGTTACTTCATTTAAAAAGAAAAGGCATATTGGGAAAGTTTTTCGAAAAGCAGCTTTAAAGCGCATATGCACTGAATGCTACACCTTCAACCACTCGGCCATCTCTCCAACACAATGATTATGACTCAGAAACCGAAGAAATAGCGAGTCATTCTTATAGTTTATATTTTTAAGTATGACTAAGACTAGCGCAACAATACTATAACTAATAATATAACGAATAGTAATAGGGTATTTTTTCTAAAAAATATTTCCTCGTTAGGATTTAATATACGAGCCACCTACCATATGCAGAGGTTCTTGGTATTCCAGGTAAGGGAACACTAAAAACTGCAGATGCAGAACAGACGTCTGTCTTCTAGAAAAGGCATCCTAATGCAGAAGCAGAAGTAAGGAAAAGGGAATCCAACATGCCATCTTTTTCCCAAACTGGAATAACTAGACCAATATTCTCTATTGGTACCATAAGTCGCAAAAGGAGCACATGTCTGTTGAGGAGAAAATAAAACTTACAGAAAACAAGGGCAGTACGAGGTAATGAGAGGTCATGATTATTAAGTTCACAAATTTCACATCCATTTACTTCATTTCTAAATCTTTCAGCCAGTGTCACCTAAATCATGGTATGATTCAGTATGCCGGAAGGGTACAAGAACATACCTAGTTTGTTAATACCATGTCATGTACAGATCCGCGTGTTTTGGGTTTGGTTTGGAGGAATCTGCTTTCAGTTGGTCACAGAAAATGTTTTGGTATGTGTTGTGTTCTAGCTCCAGAATTTAAGAAACCTCAATCTTTATGTATGCCTCAATCAGGTAAAATTGCTTATCCGTACTACTTCGAAAGGCACCATGTTCACTAAACTCTTCAAGAACAGCTAAACCTTCCGTACTACTTCGTAAGTTCGTATTACTTAGTTTCTGAAACGTTAAGCTTTGGCAACTAGAAAGATAACATCATGATGTTTGCTTCCGTACCTCCTAACCGCGATTTTAACATTATAATCTCCAAAGCTAAAAATAACTCTAGGTGCATGTTTCATACATAAAAGTTTGAACTTCAATTCTTCTTCACTAACAAATTGTTCAAATTCATTTAACAATTAAAAGAAAATACTGCAATTCAACTCACTAAAAATGTCAAAGTTATATAGGAAGTACTTTTTACAAGAGTATAAGCTAAAACATCAATAACAAACACGAAATTCAAGAATTACAATAATAATAATTATTATAAAGAAAAAAAAAAGGCAAACCTGTCTGAAAATGGCGTCGGAGCTAAGAGGACTCTCCTTAACCTTCCGATGAGCCGGAGAAGACGGCCGATACGAGTACTTAACCGCAGTATCAAAGTCCTGTACTCTACCGCCATTGACGACCTTTCCTTCATCTTCACCACCACTAACATGCTCGGAAACAATCCGATCACCGTTACTACTGTCGCCATCAACAATTCGATCAACATCTTCGCCATTCGAAACCTTCTTCGAATCTTCCATATCTTCCACCACTGAAGACGAAGAAGTAGAAGCTCTGACACTCGAACCACCAGTTCCAGTCCCTCGCCTGCGAACGGATTCTCCGTAATCATTCGTCGTCGCCGACGACGTCATCGCCGCCGCAACAATCGTCTCTGGCGAATCCGAGATCGCCATGGAAAAAGAGGTCGGACAACAATTTCTACAGAATTCTCATGCAAAGCAAAGCGAGAATCAAAAATCTTCAACAGAAATCACAAAAACGATGTCGAATCTTCAAAATAAATTAAAAATGAGATGAAAATGGAGGAAAATTCTGGAAATTTAGAGTTGAAGTTTGTTAAATATTTTTGTGACGAATTGATTATTAGTAGTATGAAAAATTGTTGAAAATGATTCGAATTAAAGTGTGTAGGTTGCAAATTGGGGAGATTTGAAAGAGAAATTGATACTTTTGATCTTTAAATTGAATTGAATTGCCTGTTTGGATAGTTGCTGTTTTGTTTCCAAATGGTAAGAGAGAGGAAAATTGATGGAATAAGATTGAGAGGTGAGGATGGTCTTGAAATTGGAACACGAGTTGGAGTCTGACTGTGACAGAATTGCAAAATTTAATTGAAAGTAACGTTAGCTCTTCCCACGTATGGGTCGGTGCACCGTGGACATACTTCGCATGATGCGGTTTAAGTGCCCGCTAAGCGGCAATGGGATCGACTCGCGAGTGGAGGACTCTTACGAGTACACAGATGGCCAGATGGGTTTGGTTAGATGGTCGACTGACAGTTATCCGATGAAACAGTTCCGATATAAATTTGACTCGATATGATCTGAATTTGTTAAAATCTGAATGAGTTCGTGTTATATGTGACTCGAATCTTCCTTGAAGGTTGTTATAGTGGAAGAACTGACTTCAAATGAACATATGTCATGGTCTACCGATTAAATTGAGTTGATTCAAGTTGGAGGTGAAAGCTTGGTTCAATAGGTTCAATAGCTCCAACGCATGGTCATAATCTCATTTTGGATGAGAAACGAGGGAGGTATGACTATTTTACAAGAAAATATCCTAAAGCGGGGAGGTTCGGCCGAACCTTTTTAGGTTTGACCATACCTGCTGAAAGTTCGGCCGAATCCTTTGATGCTTCGACCGAACAAGAAAAGAGTCAGTAGCTTGGAGATTTTGAAGGTTCGGCCGAACTTGTTTAAAATTCGACCAAACATGTTGGAAGTTCGGCCAAACCCTTTGATGGTTCGACCGAACAAGAAAAGAGTCAGTGGCTTGGAGATTCTGGAGGTTGGGCCTAACTTTGGGTAGGTTCGGCCAAACTTGTTATAGCTTCGACCGAACTTTGCGGGTGAACTGTTTTATTCTCCGCAAGCTTCAATCAACGTGGTCTTTTCTTGTCTCTTAGATTGTTTTGATGTCTAACACTATAAATACCAAATGTAATGAGATTTTCAGTATCAAGAGAGAGAAACACAAGTGAGGTTGAAACCCTAGATCTAAGCATACATATAATTCTATATTCTTCGCCTTTGATAATTCCTCTTTGTAATTATTTCTCCATTGAAGAGTAATACAAGCTCCAAACCCTCCCCAATGGTGGATGTAGCTCATTTAAGAGTCAACCACCTTAAATATTTGTGTATATTTTAGTTTCTTCATTTGTTTCTTCTCATTATTTTCAACATCAAATTGTCATACAAATCAACATTCAAGCCTAAAAGGTCCTTCATTCATAACAACTCGTTTACAACCTAGCGTGTTCCACCCGACTCGACTATAGACCGAACCGGTCATAACCCTATCCAATATGAACTCGTACTTAATCAACCCGAACCGAACCGACCTGTTAATTTTCTAACCCGGGCCAATCCATATCCATTAGCCAGATGAACCCATTTCAACCCGAAGCGATGAACCCGAACCGATGAACCCGAACCGAACTTGATCCGTTTGTCTGAACTGACACCCTTAAGTACCACGCATCATGCAATTCAATTGATATCGAGTCACAGAGTGTGCGTTACTTTTTGCGTTATTTTCACCGAATGGACCTGCTTTAACTTATCTCACTTGAACTTATCTAAACTTGGTGTGATAGGACTTGATTAAAATGTATTGAGTCAGGTTGCAAGAGAGTAAACTCGAGAGAGTGAATTAGAATTTATTAAAGCTAATTGGAACTTAATAACTTCAAATAACCTAATTGTAACTTATCTAAAATTATTGGATATATAAAACTTATTTTTGTAGACGAGGAGAACACTGAAGAATTGTTCAATATGATAAGTTTTGTTTGATTATTAATTTTCTTTTAATTTACCTTTTAATGTTAATTCTGCAATGGGGGGAGCAATATGGTTCAGAAAATGATTGTTCTTTATTCCTTGTTCTTGTGCTTTAGAATGTTTTTATTTTTATTTTTACATGAGCTCTTTAGAAAGTTAATTAATATACCTATAAAATTTGAATTTCTTATTCCAAATTTTAGATGATTAATGGTAATGGTCTTCCCAATAGGTGATTTGTCTTTACTTTTTGTCTAATACAGTAAAATTACATGTGAGTTTCGATACTTCCTCTGCCCCTTTTAGATTGGATCATAGAGAAAACATCATTTTATTAAGGCCATGTTTAACAATTAGATGTTGTTATCTGTTTGTATTAAATGGTTTGATTAAACTGGTTGAATTAGATGTTGGTGTGCAATATCTGGTAAATTATTTGGTAATGGGTAGTTGTTACTTGTTAGTTTTTTTTAATGTAAAATGAAGATTAATTAAGGACAATGATATAGAACAATGTAGGTTTCTAAGGGTTTTGATTTTAGATAATATTAGGACAAAAGGCATTTTACACCCTATTATTCAAACCTTTTATGCAAAACTCATATATTGAGCTTTTTCAAACACTCCCGCTAGTTTTTTGAAATGGTTAAACCTTTAATTCACCTCAAAAAACTCTTTTTTTTCTCCAAAGTTCTCATAACTAAACACCCTTAAGACTTGTGTGTAATTTGTGAACATGAGTTGAAAAACTGGGTCAATAAAAAGAGACGTAAAAAGAGAATAAGTGGAAAACATATCAAAAGAGATATGATATAAACTCAAAGAAATATCCCAAAATGGTCGGAAAAATAAAAAAGGAACATTGATTGAAATTGGATTTGGGTACTTGTTTTGTCTAATTTGATTGAAATTGGTACATAAAAATTCAATATTTGTTACTCATTTCGTTTCTTTCTAAAATGCATCACGTGACGTACTTTTACATCCCCATCATACGTTAATTTTGACTAGTTAATTAACCTTTTCTCCCTAATAATAAGTTGACCAAAGTTTCAAACTCTTACTCCCTCCGTCCCATAATATAGTGCCTGTTTTCCTAAAATGGTGTCCCTAAATGATGTGCCTATTTCTATTTTAAACCATTAATTTTTACTTTGAAAATTGTACTTTTTGACTTTTATTAACCCATGTGCTTGATTTTTGTCCTTTTTAGGCCTATTTATTATGTACACACCTTTAATCTATAATTTATCTCTCCATTTTTGCCAACTAACATGTACTTTATCTTGAAAGTACAAATCATTATTGTTTTTATTATCAATGTTATCCTTTACCTTAATAACCGTGATTTTGGTCAAACGGGCACTATATTATGGGACGGAGGGAGTATTAAATTACGAACTACGGAGTAAATCCTAATTTCTGGTGCGTTCGTCACATTTTTATCGTAATATTGTGGTTAGGTGATACCAACGTAAAGTACAAATATAACCTAAACTTTTATGTAAGATCGATTAACGGTTAGACCATTTTTGGTACTAATTAAATTAGTGTAAAATATAACTAAAAATAATAATATCTAATATCTCTATTATATAAGCCAGCTTCTCTATTATATAAGCCAGCTCCTGAGGGTATTTACGTAAATTAACTTTTCGTGTCCCCCGTCAAAATGTCTAAAACACCCTTTACTCTTTCCTGTCAAACCCTTCTCAGATCACTCTCACTCCTTCATCCGCCGCTTCATGGTCTTATCTTCGGTCCTCTCTCCTCTAAGAAAAGTAAAGAATCATGTATTTCTCTCTCCTTTTTTGATCGATCTTTCTGCATTTCTCAAGAGTTTTAATCATTCACGTCCGATTCTATGCAACTCTCAAACTACTCGTCGTCTTCTTCATCTTCTCCATCGTCCATGCTTCGACGATTCTGATTCACGAGATGTGGTCGGCAAATCTTACGGTTGTTCGACACCTCTGCTGCCATCACGTCTACAAAATGTTGCTACATCCACCGCCGATTCAGTGGTGGTATTTTTCTCTCTCCTTCTCTCTCTAACTTTTTAGGGTTTATTTGTTCTTGAAATTCAGCATTAACTTGATTGATTTTTCCTTAGCAAACAATTAATTTAATTCTATCTTTCAAAGTTGTATTCAGCAATTAGGTTATTTTTTGAGAAAATTCATTTACGAATTTTCAAATTGGGGTTTTGATTTTTGAGCTAAACAATGATCAAATTAGAGTTTTTAAATTGCATCTATTAGATGACAAATTTATTAGCTTGAATTTGAAAATTATTATTTTTTGTTTGGCATCAATCAATTATTTTGGAATCGCATGAGGCTAGGGTTTTTGAAAAATTCGGCGCTGATTTTCTAATTTTTGGCATCTATTTTGTTTCTTTGGTTCGATTAGTTCATTCTTTGAATGGGAAATTGGAAAAAAAAAACATTGGTGATAATTTTGAGATAAGACATGTTTATTGAATGAATGTGGGAAAATCCGTGGTTTATTTTCAGCTTTGGTTAGTCGATGAATTGACTGCAATATAGTTTAAGTAGTCTTGAATTACGAAGTTTTCAACATTTGTTCTTTGGCTGAGTGTGTGTGTTTTCAGGTACTTGCAGAGGTTCCTGCTGTGGAGAAACAACGGTGGGTCCTAAACGATTTCGAAATCGGAAAGCCTCTCGGTCGAGGAAAGTTTGGCCATGTCTACTTGGCTAGAGAGAAGAGAGTATGCCATTTTAACTTATTCTTATTTTTGTGTTACTGTTTGTTCAATTGGGAAATTTAATTGTATTGTTTATCTGGTGATGTCGTTGGAACAATAAATAATCTTAAAATTGTAGGCTAATGTTAAAATGGAAGCTATTCAGGGAAAAGGAGGATTAATACTCCGTAACACAGTAGCTTTTTAGCTTTTATTATGTTAAGTTAAAATTGATAGAAATTTAACCAATGACCTTAAAATCCAACATTAAACGACAAAGATGGGGAGGGGCATTTCAGTATACTGTGATAATACATGGATTTGATCTTATTTTAGTGATGGGATATGTTTATTCCTGTAGTGCTGCTGATTGGAAGTTTGGAGCAGAGCAGTTTGTTAAAATGCTCCCTAATAAGGTACATGTTCATTGTAAGGATGTTTCTCGCTTTTGTTATTTTTGTTTTATGCTATTTTGTTGTAGTAGATATATGTAGTTGTTTTAATATGGCAAGACGCGCTTTCAATTTGATATGTTGAAGGATGTCTATTTCAAATTTCCGAATTTCCTAATGCCCTTTTGGTTTTTGATTGGTAATTGTATGTTTGTAACTGAATGGACTTTTGATTTTTGATAGTTTTGTTGTTGATGCTGAATTTGTAAAGAAGAATTCATGGCCTGAACTTGCTCTATTGTTTCCACTTCTCATCAGGTAAATTTGCTCTATTATTTCCACTTCTTGGTTCTCTAATTTTACACGAGTACTTTTTTTATCGAGGTTATTACGATTGTGATCACGATGTTCTGTATTTGCTGCTTTGGATGAAATTCTAATACAATTTTCATATTCAATTGATCAATTGAAATTTTGAAATGAAATATTTAAGATTTTAAGCAAAGGGTGAGAACTTTTTCCCCTAATTAACTACTCCGTTTGTTCAATTCTTATCATTAGTTACCATGACTATAAACTGGGCTTTGAATCATTAGTTACAATTACCATGATTCTTATCATTAGTTATCAATCTCTACAGATGCGCAATGAAGGCTTTGAATCAGAAAGTTAACCTAATCGGCATTATCACCAAGTACGGAGCTCCTACTCACATCCTTGAATTTCTTTTGATAGAAAGCAGAGTTTTTTTGGCTGTTTTTGTTGCTTGGTTTTTTTTGGGACTAAGGCTGTTGGGTTATGATACATATGACAATTCATAAATCATGCGGAAAAACCATAAAGCCAGGAAAACATATTATTTACACATAATCATTTAGCATAGTTTAGATGCATACTCTTTGTTGCGTGCCTTCCCTAGCTGCGCCCGAACCGAACAAGAACAAGTCTTTAGGACTCCAAGTGTCGTCCCTCCGTAGATAGTCCACAGCACGTCCGGATCCGCCTTAAGATTGACCAACTAGAATCGCCCTTAAGGTGCTACTTATTTTCGGCTAAATGGGCAAGAGTTATGGCTGATTTTTCTGCTTAAAAATCCTAGCTTTGAATACTTGAAAACTTGTATGTAAATTTATGACCCTAGGCATATATTTATAGAACCTTGGAAAGGATTTCGAATCCTGTTAGAATACTAATTAATTAATTAGAATCCTATTAGAACTCTAAATAATTAATTTAATCTTTTAGGATTAGGATTTAATCTATGCACGAATTCCGTTAGCTTTAGGATTCGTATAGCACGTACACACGCACCGCACGAGCATCGCACGCCCATGCGCAAGCCTTGCGGCCCACGCTGTGCGCACGGCGCACAGGCCCCCTGCCCGCAGCCCATTTGTGCGCGCGCGCCAGCCTTGGCTGGGACTGGCCTTGCGCTGGGCCTGGTCGAGGCATTGGCGTGTTGTTGGATGCGTGTGGCTTGCTGGGCGATGGCCTGGCTTCGTGCTGGGCCCTCGTCCGGCAGGCCTCGTCTGATGCTTATTCGTACGATACGCTTCCGATTAAATTCCCGGTTCCGGAATTCATTTCCGATACGAACAATATTTAACATTTCCGATTCCGGAATCAATTTCCGTTTCGAACAAATATTTAATATTTCCGTTTCCGGAATTATTTTCCGATTCCGATAATATTTCCGATTCTGACAATATTTCCGTTTCCGGCAATATTTCCGATTCCGGCAATATTTCCATTTCCGATAATATTTTCCGATACGTACCATGTTTCCGTTTCCGGCAACATCTACGACTTGGATAATATTTATATTTCCGATACGATCCATATTTCCGTTTCCGGCAATATCATCGTTTCCGGAGTATTCATTTCTTGCCTGTGACGATCTCAGCTCCCACTGAAACCAAGATCCGTCGATTCCGAATATCCATAGATGGAGTATTTAATGCCATTACATACTTGATCCGTTTACGTACTATTTGTGTGACCCTACGGGTTCAGTCAAGAGTAAGCTGTGGATTAATATCATTAATTCCACTTGAACTGAAGCGGCCTCTAGCTAGGCATTCAGCTCACTTGATCTCACTGAATTATTAACTTGTTAATTAATACTGAACCGCATTTATTAGACTTAACATTGAATGCATACTTGGACCAAGGGCATTATTTCCTTCAGTCTCCCACTTGTCCTTAGGGACAAGTGTGCATTTCCTAATTCCTTTGTCGCTCGATGCTTGCTCTTGAACATAAGGTAAGAGTTGTCATCCTTATTATGTCCAGAGGTGTTCCTCGGTTTCAGAGTTCAACTGATCAAATAAACAGATAATCATAGCCTATGATTCATCCGAGCACGGCCATGCATTTCACAGTTTCTAGCTCTCCGAGTGGCCTTGTACAACTTTTAAGCATCTCATCCCGATTTATGGGAGGACAATCCCAATCTTGCGATCTTGAGATTAGACTTCGTTTGATAGGTGATTACCTGAGCGTTGCCTTTATAGCCTCCTTTTACGGTGCGACGGTTGGTCAACGTCAAAGCAACCAGTTCTCAAACAAGTAATCTCAAATCACTCAGGTATTGAGGATTTAGTGTCTAATAATTTTAATGAAATTTACTTATGACAGATTTTCATCTCTTACAGTAAAGTTTCATAGGTCTTGTCCGATACTAGTCTTCCCAAAGTAAGTATCTATGCAAATGATTATGACATTGCCATGTCCACATAGTTCAAGAAACAGAACTACTAGTCATCTTGCATTCTAATCGTCTAACGTTTTCTATGCGTCCAATGTTATAGAAAACTCCGACTAGGGACCATTTTCAACCTTTGACATTCAAGTTCACTTGATAGACATTTCTTAGTCACAGGACTGGTCCTGACAGTCTATCTTGAATATATTGTCAAATTGAAGGGACTCATCATTTAATAAACCACAAATTAAATGGAAAAATGAATTCTTTTCATTTATTGTGAATGATTAACCAATAATGTTTTACAAAGATTTAAACTCTAAAACTTTAAAACATTAAACAGGGATATCAAAGCCATTCTCCAATATGCTTGATTCCCATAGCTGCAGTGTGCGAGTTGTGCTTCGCCTGCGGCAGAGGTTTAGTTAATGGATCTCATATGTTGTCATTAGTTCCAATCTTGTTTATCTCGACTTCTTTTCTTTCAACGAACTCTTGTAGAAGGTGAAATCTACGAAGTACATGCTTGACTCTCTGGTGGTGTCTAGGCTCCTTTGCCTGTGCAATAGCTCCGTTATTATCACAATACAGGGCTATTGGTCCTTTAATGGAGGGGACTACACCAAGTTCACATATGAACTTCCTTAGCCATATAGCTTCCTTTGCTGCTTCATGTGCAGCAATGTACTCCGCTTCAGTTGTAGAATCCGCAATGGTGCTTTGCTTAGCACTTTTCCAGCTTACTGCACCCCCGTTGAGGTAGAAGACAAACCCAGACTGTGATCTGAAATCATCTTTGTCGGTTTGGAAACTTGCGTCCGTATAGCCTTTAACAATTAATTCATCATCTCCACCATAGACCAGGAAGTCATCTTTGTGCCTTTTCAGGTACTTCAGAATATTCTTGGCAGCAGTCCAATGTGCCTCTCCTGGGTCTGACTGGTATCTGCTCGTAGCACTGAGTGCGTACGCAACATCCGGGCGTGTACATATCATAGCATACATTATTGAACCAATCAATGATGCATATGGAATCCCATTCATTCGTCTACGCTCATCAAGTGTTTTTGGGCACTGAGTCTTGCTTAGAGTTATTCCATGAGACATGGGTAGGTAGCCTCGCTTGGAGTCCGCCATCTTGAACCTATCAAGCACCTTATTGATATAAGTGCTTTGACTAAGTCCAATCATCCTTTTAGATCTATCTCTGTAAATCTTGATGCCCAATATGTACTGTGCTTCTCCTAGATCTTTCATCGAAAAACATTTCCCAAGCCAAATCTTGACAGAGTTCAACATAGGAATGTCATTTCCGATAAGTAATATGTCGTCGACATATAATACTAGGAAAGCAATTTTGCTCCCACTGACCTTCTTGTATACACAAGATTCGTCTGCGTTCTTGATGAAACCAAAGTCACTGACTGCTTCATCAAAACGTATATTCCAGCTCCTGGATGCCTGCTTCAATCCGTAGATTGACTTCTTTAGCTTGCATACCTTTTTAGCATTCTTTGGATCCTCAAAACCTTCAGGCTGTGTCATAAACACAGTTTCTGTTAAAACGCCGTTTAAGAAAGCAGTTTTGACATCCATCTGCCATATTTCGTAATCGTAATATGCAGCGATTGCTAACATTATCCGAATCGACTTTAGCATTGCAACTGGTGAAAAGGTTTCATTGTAATCCACACCGTGGACTTGCCTGTAACCTTTTGCAACCAATCTAGCTTTGAAAACTTCAAGTTTCCCATCCTTGTCCTTTTTCAGTTTGAAAACCCATTTGCTTCCAATGGCTTGGTAGCCATCTGGCAAATCGACCAAATCCCATACTTGGTTTTCAGACATGGAGTCTAATTCAGATTGCATGGCTTCCTGCCATTGCTTGGAGCTAGGGCTCGTCATAGCTTGTTTGTAAGTCGCAGGTTCATCACTTTCAAGTAATAGAACGTCATAGCTCTCGTTCGTCAAAATACCTAAGTACCTTTCCGGTTGAGATCTATATCTTTGCGATCTACGCGGGGTAACATTTCTAGATTGACCATGATTCTCACCAGATTCTTCTAAAGATCTCTGAGTTTCATCCTGAATGTCATCTTGAGCATTCTCTAGAGTTTGTTGTTCGACTCGAATTTCTTCGAGGTCTACTTTTCTCCCACTTGTCATTTTGGAAATGTGATCTTTCTCCAAAAAGACACCATCTCGAGCAACAAACACCTTGTTCTCAGATGTATTGTAGAAGTAATACCCCTTTGTTTCCTTTGGATAGCCCACAAGGATACATTTGTCAGATTTTGGATGAAGTTTGTCTGAAATTAATCGTTTGACGTATACTTCACATCCCCAAATCTTAAGAAAAGACACATTTGGAGGCTTTCCAAACCATAATTCATATGGAGTCTTTTCGACAGCTTTAGACGGAGCTCTATTTATAGTGAGTGCAGCTGTATTTAGTGCATGTCCCCAAAATTCTAATGGAAGTTTGGCCTGACCCATCATTGACCTGACCATGTCTAGCAAGGTTCTGTTCCTCCGTTCCGACACACCGTTCCATTGTGGCGTTCCAGGAGGAGTCAATTCTGATAGAATTCCACATTCTTTCAGATGGTCATCAAATTCATAGCTCAGATATTCACCGCCTCTATCAGACCGCAGTGCCTTAATCTTCTTGCCTAATTGATTCTCTACTTCACTCTGAAATTCCTTGAATTTGTCAAAGGATTCAGACTTATGCTTCATTAGGTAGACATAACCATATCTACTGAAGTCATCAGTGAAAGTGATAAAGTAGCTGAAACCACCTCTAGCATTTGTACTCATTGGTCCACATACATCTGTATGGATTAAACCCAATAGTTCATTTGCTCTTTCTCCAACTTTAGAGAAAGGTTGCTTTGTCATTTTTCCAAGTAAACATGATTCGCATTTACCATAATCCTCTAAGTCAAATGGTTCTAGAATTCCTTCCTTTTGAAGTCTTTCTAAGCGTTTCAAGTTTATATGGCCTAATCGACAATGCCACAGATAGGTGAGATCTGAATCATCCTTTTTGGCCTCTTTGGTATTTATGTTATATACTTGTTTGTCGTGATCTAATAAATAAAGTCCATTGACTAATCTAGCAGATCCATAAAACATCTCTTTAAAATAAAACGAACAACTATTGTCTTTTATTAAAAAGGAAAATCCCTTAGCATCTAAGCAAGAAACTGAAATGATGTTTTTAGTAAGACTTGGAACATGGAAACACTCTTCCAGTTCCAAAACTAGCCCGGAGGGCAACGACAAATAATAAGTTCCTACAGCTAATGCAGCAATCCGTGCTCCATTTCCCACTCGTAGGTCGACTTCACCCTTGCTTAACTTTCTACTTCTTCTTAGTCCCTGTGGATTGGAACATAAGTGTGAGCCACAACCTGTATCTAATACCCAAGAAGTTGAATTAGCAAGTATACAGTCTATAACGAAAATACCTGAAGATGGAACGACTGTTCCGTTCTTCTGATCTTCCTTTAGCTTCAAGCAATCTCTCTTCCAATGCCCCTTCTTCTTGCAGTAGAAGCATTCGGATTCAGAAGTGGGTTGACTGACCTTCCTCTTTACAGATTTGGCGCCAGTTTGCTTAGTTGGGCTGGCCTTGTTGCCACCTTTCTTAGCATTCCTCTTCTTTCCAGATTTCTTGAACTTGCCCCCACGCACCATAAGCACATCCTGCTTATCACTTTTGAGCGTCTTTTCAGCGGTCTTCAGCATACCGTGAAGCTCAGTGAGCGTTTTGTCCAGACTATTCATACTGTAGTTCAGTTTGAACTGATCATACCCGTTATGAAGAGAATGGAGGATGGTGTCTATAGCCATTTCCTGAGAAAATTGCTGATCCAGCCGACTCATATTCTCAATGAGTCCAATCATTTTGAGAACATGTGGACTTACGGGCTCGCCTTTCTTAAGCTTGGTCTCAAGAATTTGCCTATGAGTCTCGAATCTTTCGACTCGAGCCAGATCTTGGAACATGTTCTTCAACTCACTGATGATTGTGAAAGCATCTGAGTTGATGAACGTTTTCTCCAGATCTGCACTCATGGTGGCGAGCATTAGACATTTCACATCCTTGTTGGCATCAATCCAACGATTGAGGGCTGCCTGAGTGACCCCGTCGCCTGTGGCTTCGGGCATCGCCTCTTCTAGGACATACTCCTTTCCTTCCTGCATAAGAACTATTTGCAAGTTCCTTTGCCA
Source organism: Spinacia oleracea (assembly GCF_020520425.1). NCBI lineage: Eukaryota > Viridiplantae > Streptophyta > Magnoliopsida > Caryophyllales > Amaranthaceae > Spinacia > Spinacia oleracea. The sequence goes on along the minus strand of NC_079488.1, from coordinate 7,176,975 downwards.
GTCAAGGAAGTTTTTCCCGTTCAACTTCTCCTTTTCGAGAATTGATCGAATGTTGAATGAATTGTTGTTTGCCATATTTAAAACTACAATTGAAAAGAATAAACAAATAAATAACCATTCACAGTTTCTCTTAATAAACTTAAATTCTAGCATTCATGCATAATTCAATGTTTATTAAGCATTTTATTCAAGTTATGTGTTCCGGCAGGTGTGAATAAAATGATTCCAAGATCCTAAAATCATTGAAGAACTAAGCACAGTTTGTCGACTTAATCCTAAAACATCTTAGGTAAGCAAAAGCCTTTTGCTAATAGTCTAGAAACTATTCTTGGTTGATAGGTACGTCTAAGAACTTATTAGGTAAACCTATCGATTTTGCCACGACATAAAAGGACTCCTTACTTATATCGTTGAGTTTCACCAAAACTAACATGTACTCACAATTATTTGTGTACCTTGCCCCTTTAGGACCAATAAGTAACACCTCGCTGAGCGAAAACTATTACTAGATTGATGTAAAGGATATCCAAGCAAGTGTATATTTTGGCATGGCACCTTTTAACTCAATTTTTAAGTTTGGAACTTAAGGCTCTTACTATGTTGGTTAGATTTTAAGTGAACTAAAATCCTTAATCATGAAACATAATCAAGCTTTTGATCTCATGCATTTTAAGACATATTTAAAAACAATAAATAACTTAAAAACATGCATAAGATAAATGTGATCTAGTATGGCCCGACTTCATCTTGAAGCTTTAACTTCAAAGTCCGTCTTGAAAATCTCCGTGGGAGGCACCATTTTCTTCAAATAGAATAAGCTATAATTAAAACTAATTACAACTATTTGATGGTACGCAGACCATATTTGAATTGAAAAACGACTTTGGTACTTTAGACCAATTACATTCAAATTAATGGTACGCAGACCATATTTTCTATCCTATTTGGGCCATACTAGTCACTTCATAACCTGCAAAACAGTACATATACAATATATACCATTCACCCATTCATTATCATGAATGACCCACATAGCTGGTTAGTAAAACACATTATGCATCACATAAACATTTGCAGCAATTAATCAAGGGCACCAATAATCTACAAATTATTCAGTCCTTATTAATTCTAATCAAGTTGTTTTAACCTTAAGGATTTGTAGACCTAATCAAGAGTATATGACTAAAAAGAGCTCCCACTTAAACCAATAAATTCATATGCTTTACTAATTTTAAACATAAAAATGTATTTCTAGTCTAACCGGAAACATACAAATTTAATTAAAATTTAAAGCTCATATAAATTTATAATTGAATCCAAAAAGTTTAATTTAATTTCAGTCGTATTTAAATTAATTCATGATTTTAATTTTAGTAAAATAATTAGAATAAATAAAATTTATTATAATTACAATATTCAAAATTAAAATGCAAGAAAATAATTCAAATTATTAATTTTAAAATTAATTAAAATTACGTAAAATGAAATTTTCAAATTAAAATTTCAAAACGATCTAATCGTAACGCAACAACCCCACGCAACGCACGCCCATGGGCCACACGCACACAGCCATCGCTGGCCATGTGCGCGCAGCCCATGCGCTGTGTCGCATTGCTGCTGCTCAACATCGCAAGGCATCACGCATGGTGCTCGCTGCGCGCGCCAGCGCTCGATGCACGCGAGCCATCGCTCGCTGCGCTCGCTTGCCAGTGCTCGATCCATGCGAGCCATCGCTCGCTGCGCGCCTGCCTTTCCCGCACGCGAGCTTGCGCTCATCGCACGAGGCAGCAGTATGCGAGCTGGCGCTCGCTGCGCGCGAGCCATCGACGCTGTGCGTAGCGCTCGTGGCACGCGAGCTTGCGCTCGCTGCGCGCGAGGCTCCGCATGCTTGCGCGAGGCAGTGCGCGCTGTGGCGCAGCACGCTTGCTGCCCACACGCGACTGCTCGTGCCTTGCTCTCGCCCCTGCCCACACGCCCATTGCTCACAGCCCACGACACAAGGCAGGGCTGCTGCCTTGTGCTCGTGCACCATGCCCTTGCTCGCTGCATTCGTACCGCATGGGCGACGAGCTCCCTTGCTCGTCGTCGCATGCCCGCACTATACAACACCCCTTAAGGGTAACACGTAGCGTCCATTGATTTGTGCGTGCAAGTTATATGAGTGAGTCGCTTAAAAATTTAAAAATTATATTCAAAATTAATGACAAATTAATAAATAATATTAATTTCATAATTTTAGGGCGAAAAATCGAAAATTTATTATTTAATTGATTTCCGATTAACATGGATTCAAGTCTAGGTCATAAAAATTTAAAATTTAACATAAATTTACAATTTTTATGGTGGTTTTTAATCATAGGTATCTAATTAAATTATAACTAATTATGAAAATCAAATTAATTCTAAATTATTCCAATTTTCAACAAATTAATCATAATTACAAATTAGATTGCATAAATAACAAGGCTAGGCATTCAAACTTGTTAAACATATACAGTAGGTCAATCAAAAATTCAAGATTTATCAACAAGAATCGCAAATATTTAATTTAACATCTTAAATTTACGAAATTTTGCATTCGAAAAACTAAAACCTCCGATAAGTCATAGTTAGGCTCTGAATTTGAGAATTCAGGGTTCGGCCGAAAAACACTATTTTTGTCAAAATTTTAGAATGCCTTTTACATGCGGAATTGACACAAAAATCACTCGATTTGGATGAGTAACGAAGAAACTGCCGAAAAACTGCGTACGTATAATTAAATAAACGCAATTTGCAATTAATTAACAATTACGAAAATTAATCACCCCTTTTAATTCTTGCAAATTCGTAATATTTAACCATGTTCATGCAATTTAGATTATGAAAATAATAAGAGGCTCGTGATACCACTGTTGGGTTATGATACATATGACAATTCATAAATCATGCGGAAAAACCATAAAGTCAGGAAAACATATTATTTACACATAATCATTTAGCATAGTTTAGATGCATACTCTTTGTTGCGTGCCTTCCCTAGCTGCGCCCGAACCGAACAAGAACAAGTCTTTAGGACTCCAAGTGTCGTCCCTCCGTAGATAGTCCACAGCACGTCCGGATCCGCCTTAAGATTGACCAACTAGAATCGCCCTTAAGGTGCTACTTATTTTCGGCTAAATGGGCAAGAGTTATGGCTGATTTTTCTGCTTAAAAATCCTAGCTTTGAATACTTGAAAACTTGTATGTAAATTTATGACCCTAGGCATATATTTATAGAACCTTGGAAAGGATTTCGAATCCTGTTAGAATACTAATTAATTAATTAGAATCCTATTAGAACTCTAAATAATTAATTTAATCTTTTAGGATTAGGATTTAATCTATGCACGAATTCCGATAGCTTTAGGATTCGTATAGCACGTACACACGCACCGCACGAGCATCGCACGCCCATGCGCAAGCCTTGCGGCCCACGCTGTGCGCACGGCGCACAGGCCCACTGCCCGCAGCCCATTTGTGCGCGCGCGCCAGCCTTGTCTGGGACTGGCCTTGCGCTGGACCTGGTCGAGGCATTGGCGTGTTGTTGGATGCGTGTGGCTTGCTGGGCGATGGCCTGGCTTCGTGCTGGGCCCTCGTCCGGCAGGCCTCGTCTGATGCTTATTCGTACGATACGCTTCCGATTAAATTCCCGGTTCCGGAATTCATTTCCGATACGAACAATATTTAACATTTCCGATTCCGGAATCAATTTCCGTTTCGAACAAATATTTAATATTTCCGTTTCCGGAATTATTTTCCGATTCCGATAATATTTCCGATTCTGACAATATTTCCGTTTCCGGCAATATTTCCGATTCCGGCAATATTTCCATTTCCGATAATATTTTCCGATACGTACCATGTTTCCGTTTCCGGCAACATCTACGACTTGGATAATATTTATATTTCCGATACGATCCATATTTCCGTTTCCGGCAATATCATCGTTTCCGGAGTATTCATTTCTTGCCTGTGACGATCTCAGCTCCCACTGAAACCAAGATCCGTCGATTCCGAATATCCATAGATGGAGTATTTAATGCCATTAAATACTTGATCCGTTTACGTACTATTTGTGTGACCCTACGGGTTCAGTCAAGAGTAAGCTGTGGATTAATATCATTAATTCCACTTGAACTGAAGCGGCCTCTAGCTAGGCATTCAGCTCACTTGATCTCACTGAATTATTAACTTGTTAATTAATACTGAACCGCATTTATTAGACTTAACATTGAATGCATACTTGGACCAAGGGCGTTATTTCCTTCAAAGGCTTTGTTGTTGTTGTTGTTGTTGTTGTTATACCTAAAATGTTGGCTATGATGAATAAAAGGCCGGACTTACGGCTGCCCCCTTAATTGGGTTTGGTAGTAGATTGATGATTAAGTCTGAGTATAGGTTTTCTAAGCCAGATTTATTTTGGTTTTCGATGTCGATTTTTCGTTTTGAATTCTTGGATTAATGATTAGGATTATTTAATAAACCCTTTCATGAATAGCTTCAGCATAATTTGAGAGAGGGGAAACATACTTGAGTTGCACCAATACGGATTTCCGACTACTCTTGCTTTCCTCATTGTCTATTTGGGTTTTCATGTATGTACGCCGACTTCTCTTTAATTACTAAAATCCAGTCACTTTATATTTGAATTTTTGAATTAATTTGTGATTTTTTCTGATTTTGTGTGATTATTTTCTGAATTTATGAGTTAATTTATGGTTATTTCTGAATTTTTGAATTAATTTGTGATTTGAAATATAATAAGGAAAATTTGTAATTATTAATCCAACCTTTGCCCGATTTTCTTTAATTAAGCCTACCTATGCGATATTTCTAAATAATCCAACCTTTATGACCCAACTACTATTATTAAGCCTAACAAGTTACTAACCTGCTATAGGCGGTATTCACCCTTACGTGGCATATAACAATTATTATTTTTTTCCCCTTATTTTCTTTAATTGCTATTTTAATTTTCGTTCCTCTCTCCTCTGCGATTTTCTGCTTCATCTCTGCACTCCTCTCCATTATTTCTCTTCTACCTCTTCTCCACCATTGTCGATCCCTCATACCTCTCCATTCGAAGTTCATCAAAAATAATCAACAATTGCAATGGCTGGGGTAAAGCAATTGCCTGTTGGATCTGGATCTTCTTCAAATTCAAGGTTTTTATTTCTTTTTAAAATTTCAACAAGACCACAATAACCAACATCTCACAACATAAAAAAAACTATATTATTGCAACATCTCGGGTTTTTACGAACTCACCATCAAGGAAGCCCAAAATTCAAAATTTACCAAAAAAGGAACAAAAAATCTAAGGTTCGTAAGTTCACCTTCAATTGTACGATTTTGGAGACAAAATTTGAATGCGCGTGGATGAAGTCACCTATTTCCACAAGAAAATCGCTGATGATGTCATGAACCAGTACAATTGTGGTTGAAGCATCAGTAATGGAGGAGAGAGGAATTGAAACACGGTACAGAGAAGAGAAGGGTTAAGGGTTTTTAAACAAAAAATGAAATCCTTGTTTAGGTGGCAAGTGATGATGACGTGTCCAATATTTTAGGAGGGAAACCAAATTTAGGCTGTCAACGTTTTTAACGTTGACTTTGTAGCAGGTAACCGGTCATCCAGGCTTAATAATAGTAGTTGGGTCATAAAGGTTGGATTATTTAGAAATATCGCATAGGTAGGCTTAATTAAAGAAAATCGGGCAAAAGTTGGATTAATAATTACAAATTTTCCATATAATAAAGAGATACTTTAGATATTTATCAATTAGTGAGGAGAGACATATGCTTATACGTTGTATACCGTTTGATTATTTGAAGAAAAGAAGACAGACAAACTATATGCAATGCATTTCCTTGAACAAAACAATAAAGCAACCCTGCTTATGTATAGGTAACATCCATTTTCTACCACGATTCACATCAATTAAAGTGAGATTAGTATTCAGCTTTCGTTTAACCAACAACGTGTTGTACTGTAATAGGAGTAACTCGATGCAATTAAGGTTTACAGTTAAGCTTTGACTTTAGGTCGCGATTCAGCATCTGATGTTGGGTATGACAATGAAATCAGTTCAGACCAATAGTCCATGCTACCATCCTTTTCAGATACTGTATTACCAACATACTTCACCTTCTTTGAATTATTAGGTGAATCACATAGCATTTCAGGTGACGAATAAGATAAAGCTGTGGGTGATTTTCGGGTCGCATCTCTAACACTATCCTTCACAAGCATATTCTCAGCCGTATAATTTCATAATTTGGTGCTGCTAATCATGCATGCATCTCTATCTCTTTGCTACATGATAATCCAGATTTCCTTCTGTTTATTGGATGAGAATGTATTAGCTAATCAACCTATGCGGAATTTCGTTGAGCTAATCTCATGCATGTTTACTCAAATTTCTAGCCACAAAGCCACAAACTGCTGCTGCTCACTCTGCTCTGCTACTGCTGCTGCTTAATCTGCTCACTCTGCAAGAAAGCATGCAATTCTGGTTCAACCTGCATCAAGAACTTAGGAAGCATGCATTATGTTCTAGAGTAAATTATTTGCATATTCAATTATTTGTTAATCATGCTGTCATTTGGTTGATTGCAAGCTTTGCTTTGAAAGAAGCTGTAGAGTGTTTTTCGAAGAGTTTGAAGCTCATAAATAGGGTTAATGAAACAAAATGGAGTACCTCTTAGGTACATGATGAAATTTTGGAATTTATATTTTGGTACTAAGATTTAGATTCTTTGTCATGCTTTTTTTTGGTGTCAATGAGCCACAAGGGCGGGGATGAGAATCGATCACAGGATCACCTGGAACCGGGATGGAAGCTCTAACCAACTGAGCTATCCATCACTCTCAGATTCTTTGTCATGTAAACGTATGATTACTCTGTTTCACTATTTAGATGTATAACCTTAATCTTTTAAAATACGAACTTTCTGAACATTTTTTATTCTAATGTTTATATTTAGTGGATGTAATACAATTTTAAAGTTTTTATATAATTTCGCACGCATCGCGTGCATAAAATACTAGTACATATATAAAGGAGGCGTATTTGCTGAATTATTAGAGCGCCACGTAGGAAATCTAATGATTTCAGCCAATGAAAAATAAGATTTCTAATTTATTTATGAATTAAAAAAAAACCGAGTGCCATATAGATAACTAATTAGGTGTCACATAGATATTCTAATTAATTAATTACTAATATATACAACTCCATCCAAAATCAAACACTATAATAATTAAAAAATAAATCTAAAAAAAATTATCCAAAATCAAACACTAATCTAAAATAAAGCTCAATCCACAATCAAACACTAATCCAATATTAGAGCGCCATGTAGGAAATCTAATGGTTTCGTCCAATGAAAAATAAGACTTTGAAATTATTTTTGAATTAAAAATGTCGAATGCCACGTAGATAAATATTTAGGTGCTACGTAGATATTTTTATTAATTAACTAATTACTTATATATACAACTTCATCCAAAATCAAATACTCTAAAAACTAAAAAATAAATCTAAAATGAAATTTAATTCATATATCAAATCTAATATACATATATAAAGGAGGCATATTTGCTGAATTATTAGAGCGCCACCTAGGATTACTAATGGTTTCGGCCAATAAAAAATAAGATTTCTAATTTATTTTTGAATTAAAAAAATCGAGTGCCACGTAGATAATTAATTAGGTGCCACATAGATATTTAAATTAATTAATTAATTGCTAATATATACAATTCCATCCAAAATCAAAAGCTCTAATAATTAAAAAATAAATCTAAAATAAAATCCATCCAAAATCAAACACTAATGTAAAATAAAATTCAATCCAAAATCAAACATTAATCCAATATTAGAGCGCCACGTAGGAAATTTAATGGTTTCATCCAATAAAAAATAAGACTTCAAAATTATTTTTGAATTAAAAAGTCGAATGCCACGTAAATAAATAATTAGGTGCCACATAAATATTTTTATTAAATAATTATTAATATTTCTTATATACAATTTCATCCAAAATCAAACACTATAATAATTAAAAAAATAAATCTAAAATGAAATTCAATCCAAAAAAAAAATCAATTTAATCTAAGTACAAACTTTTATATAAGTCGGTCTTACATAAAAGACCACCTTGATGTCATATAAGTTAAGCAATGAAATCATTTGGTTAAACACTTGAACTAATTAATTAAGCACTAGAACCAATTAGTTAAACAATGAAAATAATTAGTTAAACACTAGAACTAATTAGTTAACCAATATAACCAATTAGTTAAACAATCAAAGTGGTCTTTCTGGTAAGGCGGTCTTACACAAAAGTTGCCGTAGTCTAATATATAAAATATAGCAGTTGATTTATGTAGGAGTTTTATTTTAACGTAACAATTTAATAGAAACCGTGCATCGCACGGGCTAAAGTCTAGTATATAAATATAGCAGTTGTTATAGAAGTTATATTTTAACTTAATAATTTAATAGAATCCGTGCATCGCACGGGCTAAAATCTAGTCTAATATAAAAGAAGCACATTTTTTTTTGAGGAGGGACTAATATATATATATATATATATATATATATATATATATATATATATATATATATATATACATATGACCAGGTTCTGGTGAGAACCTCCTCTAAGATGAGAACCTCCTTATAATGAGAACCACTCTCATTCGTCGGATTAAATCGAAATCAACGGACGCGATCTAATCTAAACCGCCCGTTATTCCAACCCTTCTAATTTTTCAAAAACAAACATCGACGCTTTCTCTCTCTTCTAAAACTTCTCCAATCTCTCTCTTCAACACCAAAAATAATCTGGATTCGTCACAATTTGCCGCAAATTCGAAGAACTCTTGTTTAATCTGTTGATTTAACTTCAAATTTCATTTGCGGCACCTCATTCGTCACGCGAGTCTACGAAAATGGAGCTCACAATCAGGTATTATATTATATGCTTAAGCTCGAAATTTCCTTTGTAATCTCAGCTAAATATTTGATGTTTTTTTGTTGTTAGTGATGATTAATTTGAAAATTTTGAAACAATTGCTTGAAATTCACAACCTATAATTCTGAATTTAGTGATTGTTAGCCAATTTTGTTGAGTTTTTTTGTGTTCTAATTTCTGCCGAATTTAAGAATGTTGCGAGTGAATTTCAAGTTCAGTTTTAGGCCTAATTGATAAGAAACTAATGTCTAACTTTTTGTGATGTGGAAATTACTTCTACAATGCTGCTTGAAAAGTAGACTTACAATTAACTCATGAATGAATAATATTGTTCCTGATCTTCTGGTTATTTTGATTTTGGAACAAACACTAGAAAGTGTTGCGTTGATTTAAATGGCAGCTCTCTATGAATTTCAGATCTTTAAAAATGCTTAATCAAAAGTAAACTAAATCTCTATAAAACTAAACTAAACACTAGAAAGTGTAACAATGTTTAGACATGTTGATAAAATTTCTCAAAGATAGAGGTAAGTGCTCGTGGCTGGGAATTGTTTTTTTCTGGCTTGAGTTTGGAGTGTATATTTTGTGAGCTTGGTTTGTTTCTGCTTAGTAGCAAGCCAACATCAGTGAGTTTGTTAAGTGTTGGTGGCTTAAAATCAATCTCGGGACTAGGTTTAGAGTTGTCGGAAGCTTTTAGTTGCTGCAGTCGTTGTCAAACTTGGTCATGTGTGAATGCAGTAAAGTTGTGGTGTTTCTTAGTGGTTTTTGGGAGACTGTGTGCTGAGGTAGGTGATGGCTTGTACTTAAGATGTATGTAGGCTATGACGAGATTGTGTTGAACTTTAGTCGTGTGTTCAATTAGTTTATACCCTAACTTGTTCTGTTTACTTTTGGATAGTTTAATTTTACATCTCAAGATATTTAGTTTACTTTTAGGGTCTGGTTTGCAGCCTGGTTCGTTTTTTGTGCTATAATTGCTAGTTTGAGTTGTAGTTTGAGATGTTGGTATGGGTGATCTGCTGCCAGTGTTGAGCTGTGTTTTGGAAGTTGTTTGTTCTGTATGGTTGCTGTCTAGTCTAACATACAGAGTACTTTGTATTTAGTTTAAATGTATCCTACTGAAACATTAAGCTACAAGATTATATTGCATGAACATTAAGATCATATTTTTTTAACATTTGAAGTGGGGGAAGGGATTGCAGATGAGCTGCTTCTAACTGCTTGACCTTTTTCGTATCAGGGGAATGATGTAGGGACACAGTACAGATCAGGAATATACTTCTATACACCTGAGCAAGAACAAGCTGCACTTGAATCAAGGGACCTTCAACAAAAGATATTGAACAGGATAATCGTGACCGAGATTCTACCGGCAAAGAAGTTCTATAGAGCTGAAGAGTACGGCCAGTAGTACCTTGCTAAGGGAGGCCGATTTGGTTTCAGGCAATCCACTGAGAAAGGGTGCAATGACCCTATTCGATCCTATGGCTGAGTTTTTTCAAGCCTCTGGCACTTAGTTAATTACTCATACAAGTCATACCTGCGTTGGAGCCTTATTCTTGGTTAGATTATGCCTATAGTTATGTGTTTATTTTTCCCTTTAAATACTTTATTGAAGTTTATTAGCTACATAGGGAGTCAATGTGCCGTTGTCGATGTGATTAGGGTTTTAGATATGAAATACGTTCTCTAGTAGGATCAAGTAAATTTGATATACATAAATGAAAACATATGAAGTAATTCAAAAAAATCCCAAAAGTAAATAATATAAACTCAGAAGTAAATAACATAAACTTAAAAGTAAATAAAATCGTATTGGCTTGGTGTCTGCTGTCTTTTTGAAAGATAAATGTTGTAACGATTTGTGATTGTTGCTCTGCGTGCTTCTGCTCTTTTCTGTTCTGAATTGTGTTGTTGTTGTTGTTTGTTGAGATGATTAAAGTATGTTTTGCTGCATTGTGGAGTGACGGTTACGTTCATGCTGATTGTGATGTTTTGGTGCTGCAGTCTGATCTAAATTGGGGAATCTTGTCTGTTGGTTTGACTCTAGCAGTAGTTGTGTTTGGTTTAGAGGAATTTCCTGCTGTGAAGAGCTTTAGTTGTGGTTGTTAGCTCCAGCAGTCTATGCAGTCGAGCTTCTGGTTTCGCTAGCAGTTATTCTAAAAGTAGACTAAATCTCTCCAAAAGTAAACATAATCTCTTTAAAAGTAAACTAAATAACAATGAAATGTCAATTACAATTTCGCTTAAATGTTTTGTGAAAACCTATTAGCTCAACGGGTAGAGCACTATGCACTATGCATAGGGGATGTAGGTTCGATTCCTACATAGGTTGTCAGCGTAAATTAAAAAAAAAACTCAAAAGTTGATACAAGAAACTAAAAAGTAAATCAAAGTACCTCAAAAGTGAATCATAATAACTAAAAATTAAATGCATCTTTAAATTAGAACAAAAAGTAAATTAAATAAATTCAAAAGTAAAGGTTTTTAAATTTAAAGTAAATAATAAAAGTAGAAAACTAATTAGTCAATTCATTCAAAGACAAACCTATACGGAATGGAATAATGGGTAGTAAATGTAGGGAACGGGCATAACCTAAATGTAGTCTCTTCACATAGTACTCTAGAATGGAATAATGGATCGTAACCAACACAGCAGCAGAAAGTTTATCCCGATATTAATGTGTGTGTGCGCCTGGAGTATGGTATGAGGTTTTGGGTCTCTTCTCTTTCTATTTATTAGAGACACCTTTCTTAGTCTTTTTTGATTAATTAGTGGTCAACTTTTTTAGGTGTTATCAAGAATTATGAGCGACAATCTAGCTTCACTCTACTCACTTCGTAGCTGCAAATACGACCACCCCTTAAAAGAAAGGTTTCCTGTTTAAGTAAATAAAACAAGACAAACAGTTGAAATCAAATAAATATAGTTAATCTCTTTACTCTAAAATAATTTCACATGATTTTCCGTTTGTACAATTTAAAAGTAGATAAATAACTCGTAAAAGTAAAGAAAATTAGTTCAAAAGTAAAGAACCATTGAGTAGTAGAACTAATATCGATTCCACTTGATTTTGACATTAACTTCTTGAGCCCTTAGGTAAAAAAATTCATTGGTTGTGGCGTGCTTCTCTCAACAGCCTACAAGAGCCTGATGTCAGGAAAAACTAACCAAGTTGACATAATTTTCCTTTTATTCAATTCTAAAGTAAATAAAAAACTTGTAAAAGTAAATAAATTTGATTCAAAAGTAAAGAATAATCAAATAGGAGAATTAATATCATAAACAGAATACATAGAGTTGCTTATGTAGGATTCGAACCTACATCATTGTGCAATCGCACAACGCTCTACCAATTGAGCTAATAAGCATTACTTGCCTGTTGGTACAACTCAATGCGATACCATTTTGAGTTTGGTTCAGGGGTAATGGAAGACCCAGAGCTGGTGGTGCAAACTAACTGATGTTTCACCCACAACTATTTCCACAGCAACCTAGCTCTGCATGAATAACTTCCCACACTTCACTGGAAAATGAGAGCCTCGTGTGTTTGGCATCCTGGATCCACAAAGGCCAGCAAACCAACCCAAATAGCAAGCACTGAAAACCACTACCCCTGCAGCAACAACACACACACAGCAACAGGACAACTAGTCAACAATCAATCAATTAAGCATACCATCCTCGACTGACCTGCAACAATGAGGTTCGTATCGACTGACCAATCAAATCCCCTGAAACCACATTCATAATGCTAAAAAATAATGCATACAAACAACAAGTCAACTCTGGTAAAGTTGACCATAATTAACAAAGAAAAGACAGCACGCAGCCTCAAAAACATCAAGCCAACATCACCATACAACATCCCAGCTTACTAGCCTGATCAGACCTGCTACACTAGCCATCCATTCACGACATCTAGTCTGAATCCCGACAGTTGTCAGACCTAAGGTTAAGACTTAAGACTAGTAGTGAAATAATGGTACTTTTATCTCAGATTGCATATGAACACCCTGCATAACAAAAAAGTACACTGATCCTGCTTCCTAGCTCCTAAATTGGGAGCTTCAATTAAACAGAGATGTTGAGATTCATTTTCCACAAATAGACTCAAGACAAGGTGTTCGAGTATATAAGGAAGACAAGGAACCCAAACAAACTTAGTGCTTTAAATTCAAGTATGTTTTTTCCCCCTTTACTAGTATATTAAGAATCAGGTATGTTTTTCTGATATTAGAAGAGCATCAGTAGGAGCTATAACACCTAAGTTTCACCATTCTGAATCGCAAAACACCTAATATCAACAATAAAATCGAAATCGCAATTTGAAAACCCCAATTTTAGAAATCAAAATCACAAACAATGTAGCAATTTCAGAAATTTAAAAGCCCAAATTAATTCCATGTTCAATCAATTCGACCAAAATAAAACTTAAATCCAAACAATCGACCAAATTTTGCTGAAAAACAATACGTAAATCTAAATCCAAAAACTCGAACAAAATTCAAGCCCTAATCAAAAGAACAAGAATCGGAAAAAATAATTCTAAAGTTCAATATATACCTGCTCGAATTGAGAGAGAAGAAATCGCGAGAAGGTGGACGAATTGCAGGAACAGCGAAAATCGAAGCATGGAAGAAGATGAAGTCTACAGAGAGATTTGAAGGAGGAGAGAGAAAACGAAAGGAATAGAGAGAAAAAAAAACCCGTGAATTAGCTGAAAGGGGATGTCATTCAAAATCGCGAAATTACCTATTCACCCTTAATATTTTTGGCTTGGTCGGGTAGATCGTGAGTCGTAGGATTGGTTTGATCCACGGCTGAGATTAGTTCTCAGTTCTCATCTTAAGGGGTGGTTCTCACCAGATCCCGATTCTATATATATATATATATATATATATATATATATATATATATATATATAAAGGAGGCATATTTGGTGAAATATTAGAGCGCCACCTAGGATTACTATTGGTTTTGGCCAATGAAAAATAAGATTTCTAATTTACTTTTGAATTAAAAAAATCAAGTGCCACATAGATAATTAATTAGGTGTCACGTAGATGTTTTAATTAATTAATTACTAATATATACAAGTCTATCCAAAATCAAACACTCTAATAATTAAAAAAATAAATCTAAAATCAAACGCATCCAAAATCAAACACCAATCTAAAAGAAAATTCAATATAAAATCAAACATTAATCCAATATTAGAGCGCCGCGTAGGAAATCTAATGCTTTCGGCCGATGAACAATAATATTTTGAAAATATTTTTGAATTAAAAAAGTCGAGTGCCACGTAGATAAATAACTAGATTAGATCCCGTGCACGCACGGATATTTAAAAATTATTATTTGACCATCATTTTTATAAAAAAATTTAATTGAATTATTTATCCCTTAAATCTATTGCGTAATTAATAATCTCGAATGTACTCATTTTATCATATTTTAACATACTACGTATTATATATTTTATATGTTTAATATGATGATCTGACTAAAATATTTGATATATTTAATATGCTAATTTGACCAAAATATCGAGTAAGAATATTTTCTATTATTGACATGACAGTTTGACTAAAATTTTACCAAAATTTTAATAATGACATATTCCATAATCCTATATTTTTTTCTATATATAAACATTTATACAAAAGGAGAGAAAATAAAAAAGAATAAAATAAATAAGTCTTTTTAGGAAAGAGTTTTTGGCGGGAAATTTTTTCACCAGGAAATGACACGTGTCATTCCTGGTGTCTCTTTTAGTATATAGTAATAGATTAGGCGCCACGTAGATATTTTTATTAATTAATTAATTATTATTATGCATATACAATTTCATCCAAAATCAAACACTCTAATAATTAAAAAATATATCTAAAATGAAATTCACTCCAAAATAAAAAATAATCTAATCTAATATATAAATATAGTAGTTGGTATATAAAAGTTTTATTTTAACTTAACAATTTATTAGAATCCGTGCATCATTTACTGAGATATTAGAGTGCCACGTAGTATTACTAATGGTTTCGACCAATGAAAAATAATATTTCTAATTTATTTTTGAATTAAAAATATCAAGTGCCGCGTAGATAATTAATTAGGTGCCACGTAGATATTTCAATTAATTAATTACTAATATGCACAACTCCATCCAAAATCAAACACTCGAATAATTAAAAAATAAATCCAAAATCAAACACTAATCTAAAATAAATTTTAATCCAAAATCAAACACTAATCTAAAATTAAATTCAATCAAAATCAAACACTAATCCAATATTAGAGCGCCACGTAGGAAATCTAATGGTTTTGGGGAATGAAAAATAAGATTTCAAAATTATTGATGAATTAAAAAAGTCGAGTGACACGTAGATAAATTATTAGGTTACACGTAGATATTTTTATTAATTAGTTACGAATACTACGTATCAACCACTCTAACAATTAAAAAAATAAATATAAAATAAAATCCAATCCAACATCAAACACTTATCTAATCTAATATAATAAATACAACAGTTGGTATATATAATAGTTTTATTTTAACTTAACAATTTAATGGAATCCGTGCATCGCACGGGCTAAAATCTAGTCTAATATAAAAGAGGCACATTTGTTGAATTATTAGAGCGTCACGTAGGAAATCTAATGGTTTTCGCCAATGAAAATAAGATTACTCATTTAGTCGAGTGTCATGTAGATAAATAATTAGGTGCCACGTAGATATATTAATTAATTAATTAATAAATAATATATACAACTCCAACCAAATCAAATATTCTAATAATTAAAAAAATAAATCTAAAATAAAATTCAATCAAAATCAAACACTAATCTAAAATAAAATTCTATCCAAAATCAAACACTAATCCAATATTAGAGCGCCACGTAGGAAATTTAATGATTTCGACCAATGAAAATTAAGATTTCTAAATTATTTTTTAATTAAAAAAACGAGTGTTAAATAAATAATTAGGTTCCGCATAAATATTTTAATTAACTAACTATTAATATATACAATTCCATCCAAAATCAAACACTCTAATAATTAAGAAATAAATCTAAAATAAAATTACATTCAAAATCAAACACTAATCTAATCTAATATGAAAATACAGTAGTTGCATGTAATAGGAGTTTTATTTCAACTTAACAATTTTAAAAAATTGTGCATCACACATGCTAAAATCTTTAACGAACGGCCATAACTGAAGTAAGGAAGAGTTCTATATAATATCTACGATCAACTAAATATACAATTATAGCCCAGTTTTCCTACCATGGCAATATCTTGCTTTTCACATATGCTAACCCGGGTCAGGTTGATCCGTACGGGATTCCGGTCTAATATAAAACTTCATCTTACCTTTAAAAAGTAAAATAAATCATGGCAATCAGTATTTCGATAATTTCAAAACGGATTAAGTATTAATTAAGCCTAAGTCACATGATAATTATATTATATCCTCAAAAAAGTATTTCTTAAACGCATCCATATGGGCTAGTTGCAAGCATATTGCAACTTTGACTGACCCGTCATCCATAGGCCCAGGAAGCATTATGCAATCCCCATCAGAATCATGAGCTCCTGGGCCCATATAAATCTCTGTTCCCCAACCAAAGTCGAGCCCATAAATGGGAAGAGTCAACCAACTAATGACCCCAAGATTTGGTTTACCATAAAACGGGGCATCCTTACTCTTACGTGAATGAAAGTCTTGAAAAGGGGAGAAATCAATCAAACTTTTCCAAAAGTTAATGTTTGACCAAATATATTGATCGTCAAATTTATCAATTGCTTCCCTTATTCTAGCACAAGTAAAACCTAAGGGAAGTGTTATGATATCCCCTGACCTAGAGGAGGCAACCACGTCTAAGATAGCATTCCCAAAGTAATTGGGCGGTAGTGGTGGATGCAAACGGTTACGTACATCGACAGAGAAGCCTAAACACGTTGGTTGCTCACGGTGATGTTCACGCGCCTTGCATGCACTTCTCCATATGTGGGATGTTACCACTTCATAGCGGGTGTAGTTGTACGTGTTTGGACCATTGGGTCCCTCGTTAGCAACCTTCTTTAGGCTCTCCACATGGTACTTTGATAAAGACAATATTGCTACGGTAGTGATTTTTCTACGCTCGTCCAAATTGTTTTGTTGCCCTATAAGTAACGGTGGTGTAATGAACTCTGTGTGCATATTAGAAGGAGCTAGAGTCATAGGTAGTTCTTGGGCTCTTAAGATGTTCGGATTGAAGTAGGGAGCCATCTCGAGTGGTTCATCACGAGCTAGCCTAGCCCACTCGGACATGAAATGGAGTGCACTTTGCCCATCGGCTAATATATGTGATATGTTAACCCCTAAACAAATACCGCCACATCTAAACTTTGTAATTTGCCCTGACACCAAAGGCAACTCATGAATAGGTTTGTTATAATCAACAAAAGGAACGAGGTTCTCAAATAGATTAGTTTTAGAGGCAAAATCACTTAGATTAATACTAGATTCGGCTTCAATAAGCTCAACACCCATTGAATTGCATATGAGTTCAAGACGCCCTTGCCCTATCCATTGAACACGACCAGCTAGGGGATAGAAATGGACCAAAACCCGACTTAATGAGTCCTTGAGGGTGTCTATGATAGACTTAGAAGATATAAACCACTCTTGGGAAGGCTTGTAGAAGTAGACTGTGGGTACATGGGTGATTATACCGGTTTGATCCCATTCGGATAATCGAAAAACAACCTTACATGTTGGCTCAATTGGTTTTACCATGGAGGAACTTTTTATGCTAACTTCCATTATGTTTATGACCAAGGAAGAAAATTTGATGCATATATCTTAGTTTAATTATTTCCTTAAACTTCCAATAATCTTAGTTTAATGTATGAGTAACAACTAATCGTAAATTAACGTATAAGGGCTAATCTATATAATACTAGTCTTATATGCACGCGATGCGTGCGTGCGAGATAATATCAAAACTTTAAATTGTTTTATTACAACTAATCACCAAAAATATTATGGCACAAAATTTGTTCAAAAAGCTCTTCTAAAGAAAAAATATACATTATCCCTTTTCTTTTGGTAACATAGCAAATTTCATTACCAACAAAGTTCAGTACACTACTGATCAGGTTAGAAACCCATTCCAAACAGCCTAAGTTTGGTTAAACTTCTGTAGGAAAACGTACTGTAAAAATAAATTACAAATTGAACATTATTAGACGAAGGGATCGAGTACATAATTACATATATATGCCTAGTGTGATAATCGCGATTAGAAACTTGAGAGTCTCATTCATTTCACAAAGGGAAATCATAATGTCCAACAAATAATGCTTCACAATTTTATTGACAGCAACTATTGAGCTACACAGTTTATACATGGAGCTTCATAGTTTTACTGTGTTCAATATACTCCGTACCTGTAGAACATAGTAAGCATCATGTGAGTACTTGAGATTTAATACCAAAGCCTTATCGTTCTTCAGCAAAATGACTTTGAACTCTTCTCCACTCCTTACACTATCTATAAGTCTCTGTTCCGTTCCGTCCCTATCCTGGATTTCCATTTTTTCCTTTACTTTTCTAAGTCGAGGGGGGTAGGGAGCTCAAAAGCATTAGCTAATTTCATTAATATTAATAAAAAAGAAACCATCAATGAAGATTTTAATCACATACTTCGTACTTCTATGACATAACCAAAACAGCGCCCTGCCGCCCTACAACCTGTACATTATCATACTCGGGTATTTGTGGAGGTGTGAATTCTTTCACTGGTGGGATCTTTCCTTCTTCAGCCTATCAGAAGGATAAACAAACACAGTACTCTCTAAGTAATTATAGGAAGAATAATTTGGAGATGAAGGTACCCTTGCAACAGATTTTTTTTATATATATAAAATGTCGAAGTCTAACCAATTGGTCAAAAAGCCTGACCTCTCGAATGCTTCATAAGAGTCAGGAACAACAGCTCCCGCGTCTCTCAATGCTTGACCTTTCGCTTGGGCAGACTCCATTTCACCACCACCTTTTGCACCCTAATTAGAACAAAGAAAATTATAATTAATCTAGCTGTGTTTATTTGCATCTCATAAAATTCGAAAAACTGATCTAAGTCCTCAAAATTGAAATTAGGAAATTGAAAAGGAATTATATGAGGAAAGCAATGCGATCAATTAGCTCGGCAAGGACGATTTCATGCTGCAAATTTCACAATTAACAGAAACCCAAATCTAACAAATTAAACCTCCAAATCTTACAAATCTGGAATCGAAAATTTAAGAAATGAAAGAAATTCAAATCACAAAATCAGTCCAACCTAAAAGCAGTCCAGATCAACTAAAACTAAGCTACATCAAAAACAAATCAAAACAACACCAAAATTTCAAAGCTTTCGAAGGCATGCAACCAGACATTCTACCTTCAGATTGATGAACTAATTGGAGATCCCTTGTCTTAATCTGCTTACGACTTGCATGAGAGTCATCCTCCAACTCTTCGCCTCTCCGCTTTGCACCCACCACCATCTCCACACACAAAAATCCACAATAAGAAGTCAAAAACTTAATTGTAGTTATTTAACAGCTCACAAAAGATTGTATTTTTCAGTTAAGCTCAATTACAGTCTTTTCACCCATTAACCAAAAAACTCTCAGATGTTGAATCAATCAATTGTCTGTATTGTATTATTTCTAGAGTTGTGAGCTGTTAAATAACTGTGATTATGGGTACAATCTTTTGAGTTATTAAATAACTGTAATTTGGATAATAACTGAAAAAATAAAATCAATTGAAAAATAAAATCTTATTTTCAATTCTTTTAATTGATTGTATTTTTCAGTTATTTAAAACTCTCAAATGTTGAATCAATCAATTTTCTGTATCAAAAGATTGTATTTTTCAATTGATTGACAAAAGATTGTATTTTTCAATTAAATTATCAATTAAAAAAATGGTATGAGGATTGACAGGCTAAATCGCACTCCTATCAAAGATAAACCTAACGTTCACCAACTAAAAATATAGTAAGGGAAGTAGGGATCGTATCCACAGGGAAACAGTGTTCTTTCTACTATTAATTAACTAATCTAGACTACTGGTAACAAAGAGTTGGATTGGTTTGTATATTAAACTAAGGCAAATAATCAAACTAGAATATTACAATATTAAGGGAATCTAGGGCAGCGGTTCACCATAAACACAGACCGGGATTGGACAACAGACAATAACAATCAATTAACAATCATAACTAGGAAATCATGAATCTCTCGAATCTTATGAATTCCTTAGGATAGAACAACTAGCGGGCTCTCGCTACGTACTAGAAATAATTCCTATCTAATAGCCACAGACCAAAAACATCAGATTTATACCTCTCGGCGATAATCTAAGGTTAATCAAACTCAAATCAAAATAGTCCGGCCGAACAGAAATGACGAGCAATAATAATAAGCTATAGAAATTATAATCAATCAACCAAATATCATGTCCACGTATAATCCCAATCATGCATTCATGGATCCCCTAAACCCTAGAAATTAAACTACTCACTCATGATAATAAATAACAAAGCAATTAACATAATAGAAAACATGATTAAAGAAATAAACTGAATTAGAACAAGAAGCAATACCTAATTGAAGAACAATGAATAATGAAAGCTGGAATATTTGATTGAAAATAAAACTAAGTGTTGGAACCAATTTGAGAGAATAATAAGCTAAGAAAATAAACTAAGGTTAAAAACTAAAATAAAAGGTGAACTCTAAAAACAATTAAGGCTTGCTTAAATAGTTTGCCCAAAATAAAGCCCAAAAAACGGAAAGAAAACACGCGCATAAGTGTTGGGGGTTGGCGTCGGCCAGATCGGGCCAAAATCCGCCCGATCGGGCGATTTGTGAACTCTCCATACAGCCTCCAGATTGACCGCCCGATCCGGATCGGGCGAGCTACGCCCGGTCGGGCGCGCGTTGATGATTCCAGATTGCTTATAATTCCGCCCGATGGTTGCATTTCGCCCTCAGCTTCCAGGGCGATTTGCAATCTTCAATGTAGCTCGCCCATATCACTGAGTCTAACTCCCGGGTCGCAACCATATGTTAGGTTATGATTCATATGACAAAACATAAATCTTGCGGAAAAACCATAAAGCCAGGAAAGCATATTATTTACACATAATCATTTAGCATAGTTTAGATGCATACACTTTGTTGCGTGCCCTCCCTAGCTGCGCCCGAACCGAACAAGAACAAGTCTTTAGGACTCCAAGTGTCGTCCCTCCGTAGATAGTCCACAGCACGTCCGGATCCGCCTTAAGCTTGACCAACTAGGATCGCCCTTAAGGTACTTAGAATTTTCGGCTATTGTAGGCAATTATGTGACTGAATTTATGCTCTCAAAAATCACTTTGAATACTTGAATTATGGTGTACAAATAATGACCCTAGGCCCTTATTTATAGAGGTATGGAAAAGGAATTGTAATCCTGTTAGGATACGAATTAATTAAACTAGAATCCTAATAGAATTCTTATTTAATTAATTCATCCTTTTAGGTTTAGGAATTTAATCATATGTCGAAACCTGATAGCTTTAGGATTCGTATAGCACACAAACACACACACGCATGCACAGCAGCCCACGAGGGGCGCCATGCGCGTGCGCAGCCCGCGAGCTCGCAGCCCATTGCCACGAGGCCCACACGCTGCCGCAGCCTTGGCGCGTGCTGGGCCTGCCTTGCGATGGGCCTGGCGCAGCCTTGGCTGGTGCGTTGTGGCGCGCTGGCTTGCTGGGCGATGGCCCGGCTTCGTGCTGGGCCTTCGTCTGGCAGGCCTCGTCCGATGCTAATTTGTACGATACGCTTCCGATTAATTTCCCGATTCCGGAATTCATTTCCGATACGAACAACATTTAATATTTCCGATTCCGGAATTAATTTCCGTTTCGAACAAATATTTAATATTTCCGTTTCCGGAATTATTTACCGATTCCGATAATATTTCCGATTCTGACAATATTTCCGTTTCCGGCAATATTTCCGATTCCGGCAATATTTCCATTTCCGATAATATTTTCCGATACGTACCATGTTTCCGTTTCTGGCAATATCTACGACTTGGATAATATTTATATTTCCGATACGATCCATATTTCCGTTTCCGGCAATATCATCGTTTCCGGAGTATTCATTTCTTGCCTGTGACGATCTCAGCTCCCACTGAAACCAAGATCCGTCGATTCCGAATATCCATAGATGGAGTATTTAATGCCATTAAATACTTGATCCGTTTACGTACTATTTGTGTGACCCTACGGGTTCAGTCAAGAGTAAGCTGTGGATTAATATCATTAATTCCACTTGAACTGAAGCGGCCTCTAGCTAGGCATTCAGCTCACTTGATCTCACTGAATTATTAACTTGTTAATTAATACTGAACCGCACTTATTAGACTTAACATAGAATGCATACTTGGACCAAGGGCATTATTTCCTTCAGTCTCCCACTTGTCCTTAGGGACAAGTGTGTTAGGTTATGATACATATGACAATTCATAAATCATGCGGAAAAACCATAAAGCCAGGAAAACATATTATTTACACATAATCATTTAGCATAGTTTAGATGCATACTCTTTGTTGCGTGCCTTCCCTAGCTGCGCCCGAACCGAACAAGAACAAGTCTTTAGGACTCCAAGTGTCGTCCCCCCGTAGATAGTCCACAGCACGTCCGGATCCGCCTTAAGATTGACCAACTAGAATCGCCCTTAAGGTACTCTGAATTTTCGGCACTTTATAGGCAATTGTATGACTGAATTTTGCTCTCAAAAACTCACTTTGAATACTTGAAATACTCGATGTAAATATGTGACCCTAGGCACCTATTTATAGAGTTATGGAAAAGGATTTGGAATCCTATTAGGATACTAATTTATTTATTTATAATCCTACTAGGACTCTAATTAAATAAACTAAATCTTTTAGGATTAGATTTAATCATATGACAAATCCCGCTAGCTTTAGGATTCGAGTAGCACACAAACACACACGCACGCACAACAGCCCATGAGGGGCGCCATGCGCGCGCGCGCAGCCCGCGAGCTCGCAGCCCACTGCCGCAAGCCCACACGCTGCCGTAGCCTTGGCGCGCGCTGGGCCTGCCTTGCGGTGGGCCTGGCGCAGCCTTGGCTGGTGCGTTTGTGGCGCGCTGGCTTGCTGGGCGATGGCCCGGCTTCGTGCTGGGCCTTCGTCTGGCAGGCCTCGTCCGATGCCAATTCGTACGATACGCTTCCGATTAATTTCCCGATTCCGGAATTCATTTCCGATACGAACAATATTCAACATTTCCGATTCCGGAATCAATTTCCGTTTCGAACAAATATTTAATATTTCCGTTTCCGGAATTATTTTCCGATTCCGATAATATTTCCGATTCTGACAATATTTCCGTTTCCGGCAATATTTCCGATTCCGGCAATATTTCCATTTCCGATAATATTTTCCGATACGTACCATGTTTCCGTTTCCGGCAACATCTACGACTTGGATAATATTTATATTTCCGATACGATCCATATTTCCGTTTCCGACAATATCATCGTTTGCGGAGTATTCATTTCTTGCCTGTGACGATCTCAGCTCCCACTGAAACCAAGATCCGTCGATTCCGAATATCCATAGATGGAGTATTTAATGCCATTAAATACTTGATCCGTTTACGTACTATTTGTGTGACCCTACGGGTTCAGTCAAGAGTAAGCTGTGGATTAATATCATTAATTCCACTTGAACTGAAGCGGCCTCTAGCTAGGCATTCAGCTCACTTGATCTCACTGAATTATTAACTTGTTAATTAATACTGAACCGCATTTATTAGACTTAACATTGAATGCATACTTGGACCAAGGGCATTATTTCCTTCAGTCTCCCACTTGTCCTTAGGGACAAGTGTGCATTTCCTAATTCCTTTGTCGCTCGATGCTTGCTCTTGAACATAAGGTAAGAGTTGTCATCCTTATTATGTCCAGAGGTGTTCCTCGGTTTCAGAGTTCAACTGATCAAATAAACAGATAATCATAGCCTATGATTCATCCGAGCACGGCCATGCATTTCACAGTTTCTAGCTCTCCGAGTGGCCTTGTACAACTTTTTAAGCATCTCATCCCGATTTATGGGAGGACAATCCCAATCTTGCGATCTTGAGATTAGACTTCGTTTGATAGGTGATTACCTGAGTGTTGCCTTTATAGCCTCCTTTTACGGTGCGACGGTTGGTCAACGTCAAAGCAACCAGTTCTCAAACAAGTAATCTCAAATCACTCAGGTATTGAGGATTTAGTGTCTAATAATTTTAATGAAATTTACTTATGACAGATTTTCATCTCTTACAGTAAAGTTTCATATGTCTTGTCCGATACTAGTCTTCCCAAAGTAAGTATCTATGCAAATGATTATGACATTGCCATGTCCACATAGTTCAAGAAACAGAACTACTAGTCATCTTGCATTCTAATCGTCTAACGTTTTCTATGCGTCCAATTTTATAGAAAACTCCGACTAGGGACCATTTTCAACCTTTGACATTCAAGTTCACTTGATAGACATTTCTTAGTCACAGGACTGGTCCTGACAGTCTATCTTGAATATATCGTCTAATTGAAGAGACTCATCATTTAATACTAAACCAAGATTAAATGGAATATGAAAATACATTTCATATATGATAAATGTTCAACCCCATTGTTTTAAAACCATGGGCCTCAAACCCATCTTTAAAACAGTTTATGGAATTCAAAGCTATGCTTGATTTCCAGTGCTACAACGTGAGTGTTGCTTCTCCCTTGTTGCATAGGTTTAGTTATCACGCTTTGCCAATCTTAACATCCTTTTCATCGAATGTTCTTCGAGATATGATGATAAGAACTTTTGAGTATGTTTATTTTGTGATCTAGTCTTTCTTGCTACATTAGTGGTTCTACGCATTTTGCAATGAAGGACCATCAAGTTAGCAGACGTTTTTCTTCCTTCAAGAGTGGTTCTGCGCATTTTTCAATGAAGAACCATCAAGCCAACAGATAGGTGATCTACCCAAGTTCAGTGAAGAACTTTAAACAACTCTGTTTTATTGCTTTTTAGGCAATAATTACTTTTACTTCAACTGTATAGGTTGCTAATGATGCTTTGTTTGGATTTACCTATCCAAGCAGTTCATAGAGATGTGGAAGACTCTCCAACTATATCTTAGAACATAGAAATTTTATTTTAATTTCCCACGCAACAACTCATGGTCTTCAATCCATGTTGCCATTTCAAAACACGATGCTCTATAGCTCGTCCTTATCAATGGTTAACTCCAAAGGGTCTTGCTTGATCCTTTGCCAGTGTTTATGCGTGTAGCATCAATATTTAGCATATCTTTATTTCCTTGAATCAAGAACTATTCCTATGTACCTTTTCAAGTAACATAAGTATTCTTGATCTCAATCTAGTTGATCTTCACTTAGATCAATAGAGATTGGTATATGTTCGTCATGCCTAAAGTCATACGATACGTTTTTGGCGATCCTCATATTATATCATACATGATAAATTCTTTTGCAGAATAATTCCCAATTGAATTCTATTCATGTAACTTTAGCTTATCTAGTTTCAGTAGATACTAAATTCAGCTAAATTCTTTGACATATAATATAGGTTAAGAATCTCATTTAAACTCTTTGATGTTTAACTTAGTAAATGCTTATACATAGTTCAAACATCCTTTACTTAGATTTATTCACATGGGTCGAATATCTCCAATGGAGACTTTCGTGTTTGATTTAGTAAATTCCATTTACTTAATCCAAAACAATATCATAAGATCTTTGTAAATAGATCTTAATACCCAGTATGTACTAAGTTTCGCCATGGTCCATCATTGATGAATAATCTCAAATCTAAGTCATTAGCATTTGAATGTTATTTTACAATAGAGAGATATGTGTGTGATACACATAGGACCAATTAAGTTTTACGTACTCCCACTAAACTTCTTATATATCTATAAGAATCATGTATATTTTATGAAACTAAAATGCTTATTAGCTTCACAAAAATACAGTTCCAATTCCCAATTGCTTGCTTAAATCTGTACTTAGATTTCATAAGTTAGCATTCCTTTTCAAGCATTTATTTGGATCCACAAATCCTATGACATGCCATGTACATAGTTTTCTTCCAACATTTGATTGAGGAATACGTTCTGTCATCCAATTGTCATATGTACCAATATGCAATTATTGCTTGAGTTATAGACTTGAGCATTACGATTATGCATGAGGTTTCAACACAATCCATGCCATGAATTTGCTTGTAACCTTTAGCAACTAATCTAGCTTTGTGTGTGAACACAATTCCATGTTTGATGGTTTTTATCCTTAAAACAAACTTGCAACCAATAGGTGTGAAACTATTCTTGCAAATCAACAAAATTTCAATTTTGTCATCAAAACATTGGTTATGTTTTATGGCTTTTAACCATCTAAAACATTTGAGTCTATATATGGCCTCTAACCATTTTAGGGAATCTGGGTTTCGTCATAGCTTTCTTACAAGTCACAAACTCATTAATTTATATGATAATAGTTTGACTGCAAGTTGTAGGTTTCTTCACTATTTAATAGAAGAATCTCATAGTTTCATTGACCTGATCTCTATGTTTCTTCACTATCTAATAGAAGAATCTCATAGTTTCAGTGACTTGAATTCTATGCCTACTTGGGTATAGAACATCAAACAATAGAATATCAATAGCCACTTGAAAGTCCTTTGAATATTCTGTTCTCCTTGAAGCACTTGTAAAGTCTTCTAAGAGATGTCTATTCTTTAAAGCCACTTGTAAAGTCCTTACATAATAAGTTCGGATTTTCTGAAGCACTTCGAAAAGCCTCAGGAATGTCCGTTTATGTTTGTTGTTCGCCTCGAAGACTTTCGGGGTCTATTTTCTCCCACTTGTCATTTTGGAAACGAATCTCCAAAAGGACATTATTTCGAGCAAACAAACATTATGTTCTCAAAAATTCATGGTAGAAACAATACCCTTGTGTCTCATTTGAATAAATCATAATGAAACATATATCTATACTTGGGCCTTAGTTTGTCGAATGACAAACACTAAGCTCCCACTAAGTTTTGCAACTCTCTAGATATATTTTATGAAAGGTTGTTTTGAAATTACTTTTCAATAGCTTTGACGAATTTGGATTAGTTTGGTGGTAGTTGAGCATTTTGTTTTAGAAAGTATAGGAAAATTCTTTATGATTCATCATTGATCGAATCAAGTACTAATTGACTTCGATCATTCCAACGTAGATATGCCATATCTTATGGAGCTAGATTGTGAAATTACAACACACAATTATTGATGATCATATTTGGTCTCAAGTAATCATCAACATGATCTAACCTAGATCTTTATGATTTCTTGCCAAGTGGATTTTATACTTCTGAATCTTTGAACTAGTCAAACATATTCAACTTATATCACATTTGAGAAAATAAACCTATATTCACTGAAATCCATGTGAAATAATAAAGTCATAAAATCTTTCTTTAGCTTTGAAGTCTATTGTCTAGGCGTTCTAACAATAGTTCATATCTTTTGTTACTTTCAACAAGTAAGACTAGTCGTCTTAAATTGATCTAGAAATCAATGAACTTTCAAAAGTCCATCAAAATAGAGCTTTTGAATGTTAACTTGTTGATATAGTCTAAGCAACAATGCCAAAGATTAGTGGAACTCAAATCAAGGGGTTGATTTGAGCCTAGTAAAGTTCTTTAAAGAGTTGTTTGTTTTAATCAAGCATATTGACTCAACCTGTAATTGACCATTTCATTCAAATAAACAAACAAACATTGTTTTTGTTTTTCTTGAATGTGAGTCTTTCTGTGTTTGAAAACAGAAATTTAGGTATGTTGATTATGGAACAAAATAACCATTAAGTTCCAGCCTTTGAAAGGACTTAAAACAAACTAGATGACCCTAAAACTAATGTAGCATTGCCATGCTTCATTTCCCACTTGTAGGTCATTAGTGTATCCTAGCTTCCATTGTTTGAGTTATTACCGAAGTAAGAACCTCAAGCGGTATATGATACCAAGGAAGTTTGATTGCTAGGTCACTTCTCTTTAAACATAAACTTATAGGTAGAAACGGAATCGTAAATTCCTTTCATTTGTTCCTTTGTTTTCCTATTTCTTGTACCCTTTCTTATAGTCTTAAGAATTGAATTCTTTAGTGTTGACTTTTATACTTTGTTAGACATGTCCAATGTCACCAACAAGGTTCTTTACCATTTTAATTTATGTTGAATATTTTGTTTCAACTAGATGATCTTACCAGAAGCTTCTAAAGTTCTCTAAGTATAGATCTATTCGAATGTCTAGGGACTAGACTCATTCGAGAAATAAATGGACAAAGATACTAGGTTGTTAACCATTGGTAAGGCTGAGCGTTTAAACTCAATGCTTTATGATCTCAAAACTACATTGTATTTTGAATTCACAAGCACCAATTGGTTTGCCATTCGATTTTGATATTCGAAAACAACCATAAAAGTCGATATAAGAAACGTACATTTTAAATTGCTCACTTTCTCTCTTTTCCGTGAATCGTTCTTGGATTCACTACCAATCGAGGAAATTTACTGTTACCTTTCTAAAAGGATTTATTGCAGTGCAAGATATTTAATTTATAAACAATAATTAAAACATACATTGAAGCATGCAAAGTCTAAACATTTATCATGAATAATAACTTGAAATTAAAGCAACCATGCAATTCAAACAAGTTATTAGCATTTTATTCGATTTTATTGTTCCGGCAGGTGTGAATAAAATGATTCCAAGACCCTAAAATCATTGAAGAACTAAGCACAGTTTGTCGACTTAATCCTAAAACATCTTAGGTAAGCAAAAGCCTTTTTCTAATAGTCTAGAAACTATTCTTGGTTGATAGGTACGTCTAAGAACTTATTAGGTAAACCTATCGATTTTGCCACGACATAAAAGGACTCCTTACTTATATCGTTGAGTTTCACCAAAACTAACAAGTACTCACAATTATTTGTGTACCTTGCCCCTTTAGGACCAATAAGTAACACCTCGCTGAGCGAAAACTATTACTAGATTGATGTAAAGGATATCCAAGCAAGTGTATATTTTGGCATGGCACCTTTTAACTCAATTTTTAAGTTTGGAACTTAAGGCTCTTACTATGTTGGTTAGATTTTAAGTGAACTAAAATCCTTAATCATGCAACATAATCAAGCCACAATCTCATGCATAATTAAGACATATTTAAAGCATGCATAAGATAAATGTGATCTAGTATGGCCCGACTTCATCTTGAAGCTTTAACTTCAAAGTCCGTCTTGAAAATCTCCGTGGGAGGCACCATTTTCTTCAAATAGGATAAGCTATAATTAAAACTAATTACAACTATTTGATGGTACGCAGACCATATTTGAATTGAAAAACAACTTTGGTACTTTAGACCAATTACATTCAAATTAATGGTACGCAGACCATATTTTCTATCCTATTTGGGCCATACTAGTCACTTCATAACCTGCAAAATAGTACATATACAATATATACCATTCACCCATTCATTATCATGAATGGCCCACATAGCTGGTTAATAAAACACATAATGCATCACATAAACATTTGCAGCAATTAATCAAGGGCACCAATAATCAACAAATTATTCAGTCCTTATTAATTCTAATCAAGTTGTTTTAACCTTAAGGATTTGTAGACCTAATCAAGAGTTTATGACTAAAAGGGCTCCCACTTAAACCAATAAATTCATATGCTTTACTAATTTTAAACATAAAAATGTATTTCTAGTCTAACCGGAAACATACAAATTTAATTAAAATTTAAAGCTCATATAAATTTATAATTGAATCCAAAAAGTTTAATTTAATTTCAGTCGTATTTAAATTAATTCATGATTTTAATTTTAGTAAAATAATTAGAATAAATAAAATTTATTATAATTACAATATTCAAAATTAAAATCCAAGAAAATAATTTAAATTATTAATTTTAAAATTAATTAAAATTACGTAAACTGAAAATTTCAAATTAAAATTTCAAAACGATCTAATCGTAACGCAACAACCCCACGCAACGTACGCCCATGGGCCACACGCACACAGCCATCGCTGGCCATGTGCGCGCAGCCCATGCGCTGCGTCGCATCGCTGCTGCTGCTCTCCCTCGCAAGGCATCACGCGAGCTGGTGCTCGCTGCGCGCGCCAGCATTCGATGCACGCGAGCCATCGCTCGCTGCGCTCGATCGCCAGCGCTCGCTGCATGCGAGCCAGCGCTCGCTGCGCGCGCTCGCCAGCGCTCGCTTTATGCGAGCCAGCGTCCGCTGCGCGCGCTTGCCAACGCTCGCTTTATGCGGGCCATTGCTCGCTGCGCGCGCTCGCCAGCGCTCGATCCTGCGAGCCATCGCTCGCTGCGCGAGGCATCGACGCTGGGCGTAGCACTCGTGGCACGCGAGCTTGCGCTCGCTGCTCGCGAGGCTCCGCACGCTTGCTCGAGGCAGTGCGCGCTGTGGCGCAGCTCGCTTGCTGCCCACACGCGACTGCTGTGCCTTGCTTTCGCCCTCGCCCATTCGTCCATTGCTCACAGCCCACGACACAAGGCAGGGCTGCTGCCTTGTGCTCGTGCACCATGGCCTTGCTCATTGCATTCGTGCCGCATGGGCGACGAGCTCCCTTGCTCGTCGTCACATGCCCGCACTATACAACACCCCTTAAGGGTAACACATAGCGTCCATTGCTTTGTGCGTGCAAGTTATATGAGCGAATCGCATAAAATTTAAAATTTATATTTAAAATGAATGACAAATTAATAAATAATATTAATTTCATAATTTTAGGGCGAAAAATCGAAAATTTATTATTCAATTGATTTCCGATTAACATGGATTCAAGTCTAGGTCATAAAAATTTAAAATTTAACATAAATTTACAATTTTTATGGTGGTTTTTAATCATAGGTATCTAATTAAATTATAATTAATTATGAAAATCAAATTAATTCTAAATTATTCTAATTTTCAACAAATTAATCATAATTACAAATTAGATTGCATAATTAACAAGGCAAGGCATTCAAACTTGTTAAACATATACAGTAGGTCAATCAAAAATTCAAGATTTATCAACAAGAATCGCAAATATTTAATTTAACATCTTAAATTTACGAAATTTTGCATTCGAAAAACTAAAACCTCCGAAAAGTCATTGTTAGGCTTCGAATTTGAGAATTCTGGGTTCGGCAGAAAAATACAATTTTTGTCAAAATTTTAGAATGCCTTTACATGCGGAATTGACACAAAAATCACTCGATTTGGATGAGTAACGAAGAAACTGCCGAAAAACTGCGTACGTATAATTAAATAAACGCAATTTGCAATTAATTAACAATTACGAAAATTAATCACCCCTTTTAATTCTTGCAAATTTGTAATATTTAACCATGTTCATGCAATTTAGATTATGAAAATAATAAGAGGCTCGTGATACCACTGTTAGGTTATGATACATATGACAATTCATAAATCATGCGGAAAAACCATAAAACCAGGAAAACATATTATTTACACATAATCATTTAGCATAGTTTAGATGCATACTCTTTGTTGCGTGCCTTCCCTAGCTGCGCCCGAACCGAACAAGAACAAGTCTTTAGGACTCCAAGTGTCGTCCCTCCGTAGATAGTCCACAACACGTCCGGATCCGCCTTAAGATTGACCAACTAGAATCGCCCTTAAGGTACTCTGAATTTTCGGCACTTTATAGGCAATTGTATGACTGAATTTTGCTCTCAAAAACTCACTTTGAATACTTGAAATACTCGATGTAAATATGTGACCCTAGGCACCTATTTATAGAGTTATGGAAAAGGATTTGGAATCCTATTAGGATACTAATTTATTTATTTATAATCCTACTAGGACTCTAATTAAATAAACTAAATCTTTTAGGATTAGATTTAATCATATGACAAATCCCGGTAGCTTTAGGATTCGAGTAGCACACAAACACACACGCACGCACAGCAGCCCACGAGGGGCGCCATGCGCGCGCGCGCAGTCTGCGAGCTCGCAGCCCACTGCCGCAAGCCCACACGCTGTCGTAGCCTTGGCGCGCGCTGGGCCTGCCTTGCGGTGGGCCTGGCGCAGCCTTGGCTGGTGCGTTTGTGGCGCGCTGGCTTGCTGGGCGATGGCCCGGCTTCGTGCTGGGCCTTCGTCTGGCAGGCCTCGTCCGATGCTAATTCGTACGATACGGTTCCGATTAATTTCCCGATTCCGGAATTCATTTCCGATACGAACAATATTCAACATTTCCGATTCCGGAATCAATTTCCGTTTCGAACAAATATTTAATATTTCCGTTTCCGGAATTATTTTCCGATTCCGATAATATTTCCGATTCTGACAATATTTCCGTTTCCGCCAATATTTCCGATTCCGGCAATATTTCCATTTCCGATAATATTTTCCGATACGTACCATGTTTCCGTTTCCGGCAACATCTACGACTTGGATAATATTTATATTTCCGATACGATCCATATTTCCGTTTCCGGCAATATCATCGTTTGCGGAGTATTCATTTCTTGCCTGTGACGATCTCAGCTCCCACTGAAACCAAGATCCGTCGATTCCAAATATCCATAGATGGAGTATTTAATGCCATTAAATACTTGATCCGTTTACGTACTATTTGTGTGACCCTACGGGTTCAGTCAAGAGTAAGCTGTGGATTAATATCATTAATTCCACTTGAACTGAAGCGGCCTCTAGCTAGGCATTTAGCTCACTTGATCTCACTGAATTATTAACTTGTTAATTAATACTGAACCGCATTTATTAGACATAACATTGAATGCATACTTGGACCAAGGGCATTATTTCCTTCAAAGTGTGCATTTCCTAATTCCTTTGTCACTCGATGCTTGCTCTTGAATATAAGGTAAGAGTTGTCATCCTTATTATGTCCAGAGGTGTTCCTCGGTTTCAGAGTTCAACTGATCAAATAGACAGATAACCATAGCCCATGATTCATCCGAGCACGGCCATGCATTTCACAGTTTCTAGCTCTCCGAGTGGCCTTGTACAACTTTTAAGCATCTCATCCCGATTTATGGGAGGACAATCCCAATCTTGCGATCTTGAGATTAGACTTCGTTTGATAGGTGATTACCTGAGCGTTGCCTTTATAGCCTCCTTTTACGGTGCGACGGTTGGTCAACGTCAAAGCAACCAGTTCTCAAACAAGTAATCTCAAATCACTCAGGTATTGAGGATTTAGTGTCTAATAATTTTAATGAAATTTACTTATGACAGATTTTCATCTCTTACAGTAAAGTTTCATAGGTCTGTCCGATACTAGTCTTCTCAAAGTAAGTATCTATGCAAATGATTATGACATTGCCATGTCCACATAGTTCAAGAAACAGAACTACTAGTCATCTTGCATTCTAGTCGTCTAACGTTTTCTATGCGTCCAATTTTATAGAAAACTCCGACCAGGGACCATTTTCAACTTTTGACATTCACGTTCACTTGATAGACATTTCTTAGTCACAGGACTGGTCCTGACAGTCTATCTTGAATATTTCGTCAAATTGAAGGGACTCATCATTTAATACTAAACCAAGATTAAATGGAATATGAAAATACATTTCATATATGATAAATGTTCAACCCCAATGTTTTACAACCATGGGCCTCAAACCCATCTTCTAAAACAGTTCATGGAATTTCAAAGCTATGCTTGATTTCCAGTGCTACAATGTAAGTGTTGCTTCTCACTTGTTGCATAGGTTTAGTTATCATGCTTTGCCAATCTTAATATCCTTTTCATCGTATGTTCTTCGAGATATGATGATAAGATCTTTTGAGTATGTTTATTTTGTGATCTAGTCTTTCTTGCTACATTAGTGGTACTACGCATTTTGCAATGAAGAACCATTAAGTCAACAGACATGTGATCTTCCCAAGTTCAATGAAGAACTCATTAATATAAACAACTCTGTTTTATTGCTTCTTAGGCAATAAGTACTTTTACTTCAACTATTTAGGTTGCTAGTGATGCTTTGATTGGATTTGCTTATCCAAGCAGTTCACAGATATGTGGAAGACTTTCCAGCTGTATCTTAGAACATAGAAATTAATATTTTAATTTCCCACGCAACAACTCATGGTCTCCAATCCATGTTGCCATTTTAAAACACGATGCTCTATAGCTCGTCCTTGTCAATGGTTAACTCCAAAGGGTCTTTGCTTGATCCTTTGCCAGTGTTTATGCGTGTAGCATCAATATTTAGCATATCTTTATTTCCTTAAATCAAGAACTATTCCTATGTACCTTTTCAAGTACCATAAGTATTCTTGATCTCAATCTAGTTGATCTTTACTTAGATCAATAGAGATTGGTATATGTTCGTCATGCCTAAAGTCATACGATACGTTTTTGGCGATCCTCATATTATATCATACATGATAAATTCTTTTGCAGAATAATTCCAATTGAATTCTATTCATGTAACTTTAGCTTATCTAGTTTCAGTAGATACTAAATTCAGCTAAATTCTTTGACATATAATATAGGTTAAGAATCTCATTTAAACTCTTTGATGTTTAACTTAGTAAATGCTTATACATAGTTCAAACATCCTTTACTTAGATTTATTCACATGGGTCGAATATCTCCAATGGAGACTTTCGTGTTTGATTTAGTAAATGCCATTACTTAATCCAAAACAATATCATAAGATATTTGTAAATAGATCTTAACACCCAGTATGTACTAAGTTTCGCCATGGTCCATCATTGATGAATAATCTCAAATCTAAGTCATTAGCATTTGAATGTTATTTTACAATAGAGAGATATGTGTGTGATACACATAGGACCAATTAAGTTTTTATGTACTCCCACTAAACTTCTTATATATCTATAAGAATCATGTATATTTTATGAAACTAAAATACTTATTAGCTTCATTAAGATATAATTCCAATTCCCAATTGCTTGCTTAAATCTGTACTTAGTTTTTATAAGCTAGCTTTCTCTTTCAAGCATTTATTTGGATCCACAAATGCTATGACATACCATGTACATAGTTTTCTTCCAACATTTGATTGAGGAATACGTTTTGTCATCCAATTGCTATATGTACCAATATGCAATCATTGCTTGAATTATAGACTTGAGCATTACGATTATGCATGAGGTTTCAACACAATTCATACATGAATTTGCTTGTAACCTTTAGCAACTAATCTCGCTTTGTGTGTGAACACAATTTCATGTTTGATGGTTTTTATCCTTAAAACAAACTTGCAACCAATAGGTGTGAAACTATTCTTGCAATTCAACAAAATTTCAATTTTGTCATCAAAACATTGGTTATGTTTTATGGCCTTTAACCATCTAAAACATTTGAGTCTATATATGGCCTCTAACCATTTTAGGGAATCTGGGTTTCGTCATAGCTTTCTTACAGGTCACAAACTCATTAATCTACATGATAATAGTTTGACTGCAAGTTGTAGGTTTCTTCACTATCTAATAGAAGAATTGCATAGTTTCAGTGACCTGAACTCTATGTTTCTTCACTATCTAATAGAAGAATCTCATAGTTTCAGTGACTTGAACTCTATGCCTACTTGGGTATAGAACATCAAACAATAGAATATCAATAGCCACTTGAAAGTCCTTTGAATATTCTGTTCTCCTTGAAGCACTTGTAAAGTCTTCTAAGAGATGTCTATTCTTTAAAAGCCACTTCTAAAGTCCTTAAAGAATACGTGTTCGGATTTTCTAAAGAATTTCGAAAAGCCTCCGGAATGTCCGTCTATGTTTGTTGTTCGCCTCGAAGACTTTCGAGGTCTATTTTCTCCCACTTGTCATTTTGGAAACGAATCTCCAAAAGGACATTATTTCGAGCAAACAAACATTATGTTCTCAAAAATTCGTGGTAGAAACAATACCCATGTGTCTCATTTTAATAAATCATAATGAAACATATATCTATACTTGGGCCTTAGTTTGTCGAATGACAAACACTAAGGTCCCATTGAGTTTTGCAACTCTCTAGATATATTTTATGAAAAGTTATTCTGAAATTACTTTTCAATAGCTTTGACGAATTTGGTTTAGTTTGGTGGTAGTTGAGCATTTTGTTTTAGAAATTATAGGAAAAGTCTTTATGATTCATCATTAATCGAATCAAGTACTAATTGACTTCGATTATTCCAACTAAGATATGCCATATCTTATGGACCTAGATTGTGAAATTACAACACACAACCATTGATGATCATATTTGGTCTCAAGTAATCATCAACATGATCTAACCTAGATCTTTATGATTTCTTGCCAAGTGGATTTTATACTTCTGAATCTTTGAACTAGCCAAACAGATTCAACTTATATCACATTTGAGTAAATAAACCTATATTCACTCAAATCCATGTGAAATAATAAAGTCATAAAACCTTTCTTTAGCTTTGAACTCTATCGTCTAGGCGTTCTAACAATAGTTCATATTCTTTGTTACTTTCAACAAGTAAGACTAGCTTGTCTTAAGTTGATCTAGAAATCAACCAACTTTAGAAAGTCCATTAAAATAGAGCTTGTGAATGTTAACTTGTTGACATGGTCTAAGCAACAATGCCAAAGATTAGTGGAACTCAAATCAAGGGTTTGATTTGAACATAGTAAAGTTTTTATTGTTAAAGAGTTGTTTGTTTTAATCAAGCAAATTGACTCAACCCGTAAATGACCATTTCATTCAAATAAACAAACAAACAAGAATTGTTTTTGTTCTTCTTAATGTGAGTCTTTCTGTGTTTGAAGCAGAAATTTAGGTATGTTGATTATGGAACAAAATAGCCATTTAGTTCCAGCCTTGAAAGGACTTAAAACAACCTAGATGACCCTACAGCTAATGTAGCATTGCCATGCTTCATTTCCCACTTGTAGGCCATTAGTGTAGCCTAGCTTCCATTATTTGAGTTATTACCGAAGTAAGAACCTCAAGCGGTATATGATACCAAGGAAGTTTGATTGCTAGGTCACTTCTCTTTAAACATAAACTTATAGGTAGAAACGGAATCGTAAATTCCTTTCATTTGTTCCTCGTTTTCCTATTTCTTGTACCATTTCTTATAGTCTTAAGAATTGATTTCTTTAGTGTTGACTTTTATACTTTGTTAGACATGTCCAATGTCACTCCAACAAGGTTCTTACCATTTAATTTATGTTGAATATTCTGTTTCAACCAGATGATCTTACCAGAAGCTTCTAAAGTTCTCTAAGCATCGATCTATTCGAATGTCTAGGGACTAGACTCATTCGAGAATTAAATGGACAAAGATATTAGGTTGTTAACCATTGGTGAGGCTGAGCGTTTAAACTCAATGCTTTATGATCTCAAAACTACAGTGTATTTTGAATTGACAAGCACCAATTGGTTTGCCATTCGATTTTGATACTCGAAAACAACCATAAAAGTCGCTATAAGAAACGTACATTTTAAATTGCTCATTTTCTCTCATTTCCGTGAATCGTTCTTGGATTCACTACCAATCGAGGAAATTTACTGTTACCTTTCTAAAAGGATTTATTGCAGTGCAAGATATTTAATTATAAACAATAATTAAAACATTCATTGAAGCATGCAAAGTCTAAACATTTATCATGAATAATAACTTGAAAATGAAAGCAATCATGCAATTTAAACAAGTCATTAGCATTTTATTCGAGTTATGTGTTCCGGCAGGTGTGAATAAAATGATTCCAAGACCATAAAACCATTGAAGAATTAAGCACATTTTGTCGACTCAATTCTAAAACATTTTAGGTAAGCAAAATCCTTTTGCTAATAGTCTAGAAACTACTCTTGGTTGATAGGTACGTCTAAGAACTTATTAGGTAAACCTATCGATTTTGCCACGACATAAAAGGACTCCTTACTTATATCGTTGAGTTTCACCAAAACTAACGTGTACTCACAATTATTTGTGTACCTTGCCCCTTTAGGACCAATAAGTAACACCTCGCTGAGCGAAAACTATTACTAGATTGATGTAAAGGATATCCAAGCAAGTGTATATTTTGGCATGGCACCTTTTAACTCAATTTTTAAGTTTGGAACTTAAGGCTCTTACTATGTTGGTTAGATTTTAAGTGAACTAAAATCCTTAATCATGCAACATAATCAAGCCACAATCTCATGCATAATTAAGACATATTTAAAGCAATAAATAACTTAAAGCATGCATAAGATAAATGTGATCTAGTATGGCCCGACTTCATCTTGAAGCTTTAACTTCAAAGTCCGTCTTGAAAATCTCCGTGGGAGGCACCATTTTCTTCAAATAGGATAAGCTATAATTAAAACTAATTACAACTATTTGATGGTACGCAGACCATATTTGAATTAAAAAACAACTTTGGTACTTTAGACCAATTACATTCAAATTAATGGTACGCATACCATATTTTCTATCCTATTTGAGCCATACTAGTCACTTCATAACCTGCAAAACAGTACATATACAATATATACCAGTCACCCATTCATTAACATGAATGGCCCACATAGCAGGTTAGTAAAACACATTATGCATCACATAAACATTTGCAGCAATTAATCAAGGGCACCAATAATCTACAAATTATTCAGTCCTTATTAATTCTAATCAAGTTGTTTTAACCTTAAGGATTTGTAGACCTAATCAAGAGTATATGACTAAAAAGGGCTCCCACTTAAACCAATAAATTCATATGCTTTACTAATTTTAAACATAAAAATGTATTTCTAGTCTAACCGGAAACATACAAATTTAATTAAAATTTAAAGCTCATATAAATTTATAATTGAATCCATAAATTTAATTTAATTTCAGTCGTATTTAAATTAATTCATGATTTTAATTTTAGTAAAATAATTAGAATAAATAAAATTTATTATAATTACAATATTCAAAATTAAAATCCAAGAAAATAATTTAAATTATTAATTTTAAAATTAATTAAAATTACGTAAACTGAAAATTTCAAATTAAAATTTTAAAACGATCTAATCGCAACGCAACAATCCCACGCAACGCACGCCCATGGGCCACACGCACACAGCCATCGCTGGCCATGTGCGCGCAGCCCATGCGCTGCGTCGCATCGCTGCTGCTCACCATCGCAAGGCATCACGCGAGCTGGTGCTCGCTGCGCGCGCCAGCGCTCGATGCACGCGAGCCATCGCTCGCTGCGCGCGCTTGCCTGCGCTCGATCCATGCGAGCCATCGCTCGCTGCGCGCCTGCCTTTCCCGCACGCGAGCTTGCGCTCATCGCACGAGGCAGCAATATGCGAGCTGGCGCTCGCTGCGCGCGAGGCATCGACGCTGTGCGTAGCGCTCGTGGCACGCGAGCTTGCGCTCGCTGCGCGCGAGGCTCCGCATGCTTGCGCGAGGCAGTGCACGCTGTGGCGCAGCACGCTTGCTGCCCACATGCGACTGCTCGTGCCTTGCTCTCGCCCCTGCCCACACGCCCATTGCTCACAGCCCACGACACAAGGCAGGGCTGCTGCCTTGTGCTCGTGCACCATGCCCTTGCTCGTTGCATTCGTACCGCATGGGCGACGAGCTCCCTTGCTCGTCGTCGCATGCCCGCACTATACAACACCCCTTAAGGGTAACACGTAGCGTCCATTGCTTTGTGCGTGCAAGTTATATGAGCGAGTCGCATAAAAATTGAAATTTATATTCAAAATTAATGACAAATTAATAAATAATATTAATTTCATAATTTTAGGGCGAAAAATCAAAAATTTATTATTTAATTGATTTCAGATTAACATGGATTCAAGTCTAGGTCATAAAAATTTAAAATTTAACATAAATTTACAATTTTTATGGTGGTTTTTAATCACAGGTATCTAATTAAATTATAACTAATTATGAAAATCAAATTAATTCTAAATTATTCCAATTTTCAACAAATTAATCATAATTACAAATTAGATTGCATAATTAACAAGGCTAGGCATTCAAACTTGTTAAACAAATACAGTAGGTCAATCAAAAATTCAAGATTTATCAACAAGAATCGCAAATATTTAATTTAACATCTTAAATTTACGAAATTTTGCATTCGAAAAACTAAAACCTCCGAAAAGTCATTGTTAGGCTTCGAATTTGAGAATTCTGGGTTCGGCATAAAAATACAATTTTTGTCAAAATTTTAGAATGCCTTTTACATGCGGAATTGACACAAAAATCACTCGATTTGGATGAGTAACGAAGAAACAGCCGAAAAACTGCGTACGTATAATTAAATAAACGCAATTTGCAATTAATTAACAATTACGAAAATTAATCACCCCTTTTAATTCTTGCAAATTTGTAATATTTAACCATGTTCATGCAATTTAGATTATGAAAATAATAAGAGGCTCTGATACCACTGTTAGGTTATGATTCATATGACAAAACATAAATCATGCGGAAAAACCATAAAACCAGGAAAGCATATTATTTACACATAATCATTTAGCATAGTTTAGATGCATACACTTTGTTGCGTGCCCTCCCTAGCTGCGCCCGAACCGAACAAGAACAAGTCTTTAGGACTCCAAGTGTCGTCCCTCCGTAGATAGTCCACAGCACGTCCGGATCCGCCTTAAGCTTGACCAACTAGGATCGCCCTTAAGGTACTTAGAATTTTCGGCTATTGTAGGCAATTATGTGACTGAATTTTTGCTCTCAAAAATCACTTTGAATACTTGAATTATGGTGTACAAATAATGACCCTAGGCCCTTATTTATAGAGGTATGGAAAAGGAATTGTAATCCTGTTAGGATACGAATTAATTAAACTAGAATCCTAATAGAATTCTTATTTAATTAATTCATCCTTTTAGGTTTAGGAATTTAATCATATGTCGAAACCTGATAGCTTTAGGATTCGTATAGCACACAAACACACACACACGCACGCACAGCAGCCCACGAGGGGCGCCATGCGCGCGCGCGCAGCCCGCGAGCTCGCAGCCCATTGCCACGAGGCCCACACGCTGCTGCAGCCTTGGCGCGCGCTGGGCCTGCCTTGCGGTGGGCCTGGCGCAGCCTTGGCTGGTGCGTTGTGGCGCGCTGGCTTGTTGGGCGATGGCCCGGCTTCGTGCTGGGCCTTCGTCTGGCAGGCCTCGTCCGATGCCAATTCGTACGATACGCTTCCGATTAATTTCCCGATTCCGGAATTCATTTCCGATACGAACAACATTTAATATTTCCGATTCCGGAATTAATTTCCGTTTCGAACAAATATTTAATATTTTCGTTTCCGGAATTATTTTCCGATAATATTTCCGATTCTGACAATATTTCCGTTTCCGGCAATATTTCCGATTCCGGCAATATTTCCATTTCCGATAATATTTTCCGATACGTACCATGTTTCCGTTTCCGGCAACATCTACGACTTGGATAATATTTATATTTCCGATACGATCCATATTTCCGTTTCCGGCAATATCATCGTTTCCGGAGTATTCATTTC
Organism: Spinacia oleracea; assembly: GCF_020520425.1. Lineage (NCBI taxonomy): Eukaryota > Viridiplantae > Streptophyta > Magnoliopsida > Caryophyllales > Amaranthaceae > Spinacia > Spinacia oleracea. Next base: position 7,135,324 of record NC_079488.1, on the reverse strand, counting down.
TTGCCTGTGACGATCTCAGCTCCCACTGAAACCAAGATCCGTCGATTCCGAATATCCATAGATGGAGTATTTAATGCCATTAAATACTTGATCCGTTTACGTACTATTTGTGTGACCCTACGGGTTCAGTCAAGAGTAAGCTGTGGATTAATATCATTAATTCCACTTGAACTGAAGCGGCCTCTAGCTAGGCATTCAGCTCACTTGATCTCACTGAATTATTAACTTGTTAATTAATACTGAACCGCATTTATTAGACTTAACATAGAATGCATACTTGGACCAAGGGCATTATTTCCTTCACCATAAGCATCCAAGGCTCCCGAAAGTCGACGATGGAGGTCCGAACTTCTCGGACTCATATAGTGGCCTAGATCAACAATGAAACGGGTCTAAAACGACCAATTTCTCATAATCAAACCTGAAACTCAAGGCACACTCAATAACACACATTAGTAATAGAAACGGCTCCTAAGAGCACGTTTGACACATAAAAGTACTAAGGGACGGGGGTAAAAATACTATATAAAACATGCATATCAAACCTCCCCAAGCTAGATCCTTGCTTGTCCCTAAGCAAGGAAATCATCGATGAACACAAAACCAACTTCACCCCCGACATAATTCAAAATGAAAAAACATAATTCGAGGCAAAATCCAACAAGCATGCATCAATGTTAACCAATCAAATTCATTCAACCGCCAATCCACCTCAACAATCGTCACGCAAAGCGAACCACAAGTGTGCAATGGAATTCAAGACTAGTGTTCACATACTCGTCACTCATTTATGTGGCGGATAAAAAATGTACCCGTTCGCTCCCCTCCCAACATATATGTGTACAATGCCCTCCCAAACTCACAACACTCGTGTGTCTAGAAAAACATGCACTCAACCTAGTAGTCGACTCGGAATGTGTCATGTCATAACTTTCATTGATAGACAACTACTTTCACATTAATATGACTCTATGCACAAAGGTCGGAAGGTCTTCAAAGCTTGTAATGATAGGCTTAGGTAGGGGTGCGGTGAATTTGGGTAAAATGTGAGCTTAAAGCCTTGGCTTTGGGGAGCATAAATCCTAGCAAAACCATGATCAACCACAAATGATGACCACAACTCTCCCACTCAACACATGATGAAAACAACAAACAAACCACACTATACTCTCTTGCCTTTCTTTCATAATTAAAATCAATCACTCATAAAGATAAGAAATTACAATACTTGAGTGAAACAATGCTTTGAATTGTCTTGAGGATAACGATTTTTCCTTCTTTTTTTTTTTCTTGCTCAATCTCATTTTTTTTTTCTTTTTTTTCTTTTTTGGAACCTTCACACGATTTTTTTTATTCTCCTCATCTCATTCATTTTTCATTTCATTTTTTTCAACAACAATCACGATAAGAAGAACTTCCCTTTTCAATACTCAATATGCTCAAAATGTACCACACTACAACTCCCTCACCTCACTACTATTAGCTCCCCAAGCTAGGCTTGGGACTAGTAACCAACGGGGAATTTACGGGCTTGTAATATGGTTAGTCACCAAATAAATGGCACAAGCACAACATGGATAGAAAAAGAGGGAACAAACGTATCTAATTTCATCTGAAGGCTACCTAAATAGAAAAATACCTTCGTCTTCCACAATGTGCATGTATATGAGTCATAAAACATTACTAATAGTTGCAAACCAATACTCAAAATCAATGGCACACCAGGAAGCTATCACACATCCTAACCAAGTCAACTAGTCAAGCACCAAGTCCACAAGTAGTTAGTCGGAGTTGACTCATGTTTAGGCATCAAAACAATCGAACATCAAATCATGGCTAACACATCTACATTGCCCATCATCATACACCAAGAATCAAAACAGTTTTCAATCAAAGGGGCACAGGGAAGCATGATTTTGCATTCATCGGAACGTATTTTTTTGTATTTATTTATTTTTATTTTTTTTCAAAGCAATAAACTAATCTAGAAAGCATTAAACACACCAAAATAAAGAAATGCGAAAAGAAAAGAAAAACATACCTACAATGTACAAGTAATGTGAAATCCTCCCCAAACCAAATCAGACAATGTCCTCATTGGCTCAAGGGTATCGAACCAACTCGATCTCATCTCCATCATTGACGGCCATTGCCGCCATCATCATCATCATCACCATCATCTCGGCCACCATGCCCACTAGGACCCGCTCCCCACCCTCCGTACTGGGTGGGTGTGAAGGTGCCCATAGAACCCGGAGCTCCATATCCCTCCGCGGGATAGGTATACCAGGTAGGGTGCTCGTAATCTGGGGCAATATAGCCCTGCCTGGCATACTGATCATAAAATGGGAACATGGTCCTCTGGTGATCAGCTGCGAACTCCCGGAACCCGAGCTCAAGTCTGCTCAACCTCTCATCAATGGACCCCTGCTCCTCATGTACTACCGGGCCACTCTGGGGCCTCCCTGTGTCTCGACGCCCCCTCCTGAAGTAGGTGCGAGGCTCTGGCTGGTACTGATGGGGCTCTGGCTGAGGCTGGGGGTCAGGCTGAGGCTCTTGCTCAAATCCAACAAATAGATAATGAGCCTGACCGGGTCTGAAACTAGTGCGGCCCTGAGGGTCAGGCAAGGTGAAAAGCCTGTTTCCCTCGAACATCCAGTACATGGCTCCCGGCCTAAATAACCCATGCTCCCCCTGTAGCCTACGGAGTCCAGCAAAATAAGCCAAATCAAGCAAGTTGCTACCCAGAACTGGAATCTGGTTAGCCTCAGTAAAGTTGGCCGTGGCCATGGCTATGTGGGTGATCAACCCACCAATGGTAATTTTGGTAGTATGTGCGGAAGTGGCTATGGAGTAAAATTGAGAGGCCATGTGATGTGCAAGGTTCATTTTGTAGCTCTCCTCTCCTTCTGAAACGTAGCCACCTAGGATCTCTAGCTCCGTACTCCTAATATTCTGGGTCTGATCCCTACCAAAGATTGTAAATCCTAGGAACCTGTAAAAGACAATGGGTACCGGGTGTTGTATCTTGGAAGCATGCAAATGTTGCATACTCCCGGGATTATCATTGCCCGTAAGCTTTCCCCACACGGTGCAGTTGTTATGGGTCTCCTTAGGTTTCCTACTATATGTGGTAGATAGTCCAAAAATCCTACCAAAATCAGATAAGCTCATGGTGTAGGTTCTATTCATCACACGAAATTGAACCGATGACACGGTTCGATAGCCATCCCTACGCACATTAAAACTACTCAAGAATTCTAGAGTCAACCGTCTAAATGTGAGACGGAGCATACTATACATGTTACTCATACCAACACCAACAAAAACATGTTTTACATCACGCTCAATTCCCATTTCATGCAAGGATTTTTGACATATAAAGCGAGTAGGGATTACCTCCCTCAATTTGAGGTGCATGAATCGTGCTCGTTGCTCCTCCGTAATAAAGATGACATCCGGAAAATCCGTGTCGGGCTCGAATTGCGGTGGTGGAGGTGGTGGTGTCGGTTCCCGAGCTCGGCTCGTGGAAGCCTCCTGTTGATTTCTTGGTACCCTCGTGCATTTTCTTTGTGGTCTATTTGCCATTGATGAAAAATCTGAATTTTTGAGTTTTTGAGCTTTTTGGGTGAATTTGGGGATTTTGTGGGGATGAGAGAAAACTCAAATCGGTTAGGTGTAGGTTGTAGAGGATGATGAGAGGATGATTTTGATGAAAGAATTGTTGAATTTGGTGGAGATTTGAGGGAGATATGGTGGTTTGAAGTTTTTGGAAGTCGGGGTTTAATGGAGGAGTGAGAGAAAGTTAGGTTGAAGATGAAGAGGAAGTGAAGAAAGATTGGGGAAACCGTGAGTTTATCGCTGAAATCGCGTCTCGCCCGATCGGGCGGGATGCGATCCTTTTCTTTTCATGCGTGCGCGCCCGATCGGGCGCACCTCGCCCGATCCGGATCGGGCGATTTGCGAATGCTCATTTTCTTGACTTTTTCCTGCCCAGAATCATCCTTGACTTTTTCTCGAAATTTTCATCAACCGCCCGATCGGGCAAAATTATTTCGCCCGATCGGGCGTTCTACGCCCGATCGGGCGGAAATAAACTGCAAGAAACTTATCCGTGCGCGCCCGATCGGGCGCACCTCGCCCGATTCGGATCGGGCGGTTTGCAGCGTGCTTGGCCTTGTGCGTAATTTCACTTTATTGAACTTGGAGCTTTAGGCCTGCACATTATTAAACACCCAAACAGCGTAATGCTCTCTTCTCGCCTCACTAACACCAAAAACAATACTTAAACACACGTAGCTAATGGAAAATACTAACTAAACACACAAAAATTAGAATCAAAAATCAAACTTATACTACTAAAGCAATAAATGGATAATGAAATACTCATCCCCTATTAGATTGATGTAATGTCCCCATTACACAATCTCCGTTTATGCGCAGACAATCGACATGAAAGGGATGAGAGCCACGACAGCTCATCGAATGGGGGCACCAAAGATGGTGCCATCTGGTGTCACATCGATTGCCTTGGATGAGCTATGTGGTGTGGGAAGTGACAGACCACGACCCCGATCATGAATACGGTGTCCACCGTTTACAGAACTTTCGGCCCTTTGGGTCGTGGCATCATCAATCCGTCCCTTCTTTCGAACCCATGCCGAAGAGTTCATACTCCGATCACCTCCACCTGCAAAACAATTTGAAACATGTGCTTTTTCCGAGGAGTTATTAGAGTTAGTATGAGTCAATTCGCTATTAAAATAATCATTAGAAACATTGACTCCAAAACATGACTCCTCTACCATAGGGCTCTTAGCAACATGGGTTAAATTGAAAGTAACCTTATCATCCCCCACATTTAAGGTCAGCTTGCCATTCTTGACATCTATGATTGCCCCCGCAGTGTGTAGGAAAGGCCGACCTAAAATAATAGGAATTTGCCTATCCTCTTCCATGTCTAAAACAACAAAATCAACAGGAATAAAGAATTTACCTACTCTAACATGCACATCTTCTAAGACACCTAGGGGGTATTTTACAGATCTATCGGCCATTTGCAGAGTTATGTTGGTAACTTTTAAATCACCCATGTTCAACTTAGTACATACAGACAGGGGCATGACACTAACACAGGCACCTAAATCACATAAGGCTTTGTCAATAAAAAGGTTGCCAATATTACACGGGATAGAGAAACTCCCGGGGTCCTTCAACTTGGGTGGAGACTTATTTTGTAGTAAGGCACTGCACTCTTCAGTAAATGCAACAGTCTCCACCTCACTATTCTCTCTTCCTAGTCAAGATGTCTTTCATGTATTTAGCATATGCAGGTACTTGAGTAATCAATTCAGTGAAAGGGACCGTTACCTGCAGATTCTTCACCACTTCTAAGAACTTACCAAACTGCTTGTCTAGCTTGTTCTTTAGCTGACGATGAGGGAAGGGGAGTTTGATAGGTGGAACTTGTATCTCAACTTTTGTTTCAACCCTTGTGTCAGCTTCCTTATCCTTGACCACCTTCTCACTTTCTCTTGGCACAGCACCACTAACAGATACTTCAACCCCTTCCTCTATAGTCATAGGTGGCCCATCATACTCATATCCACTCCGCAAAGTGACAGCATTTACAGACTCTCTGGTCACAGGCTGTGAAGGGAGTTGACCTTTGGGTCTCTCTGCAAGAGCGGTAGCCATTTGTGCCAACTGTTTATCCATGATCTTGTTATGAGCAGTGAGGGCATCGATTTTGGCATCCTTTTCGCTCAGAGATCTCTGCAATTCCAACATCATATTCCTCATCTCTACAAGCATGGGATCAGGTTGTGTGGGTTGAGGTTGTGGTGGTAAGCCAGGTGGTCCACTAGGCTGCGAGTTGTAGTTACTCCGCGGTTGGTAGGGTTGTTGTGGTGGTGGAGGGTGTTGAATCTGGTGGGGGTTCTGAACATTAATACTCCTATATGATAATAGGGGGTTGTTTTTATACCCCTCATTGTATGAGTTGGAATACGGATTGTTCTGCTTGTAGGACTGGAATGCATTGCATTGTTCGATGGAGCTCCGGCATTCCTGTGCATAATGGCCTTGCATCCCACAACTATTACAGACATTAGCAGATTGGGCACTCATTGCAGCGACACTAGCATGTTGGGTGGATTGGGAAGATGCGATCTGTATATTGTCTAGCTTGTGATGTAGGGCAGTTAGCTGAGTAGTAAGCTGTTCAATAGAATTCATCTCATGCTTAACACCCCGGTCGGCAAAACCTCTAGGATTACCATATTGGGCACTATGGATGGCCATCTCCTCAATCACCTCCAAAGCTCTAGGCACCTCCAGTTGCATAAATCTCCCACTGGCAGCTGAATCCAAAAGACACCTAGACTCATTACCCAGACCATTATAGAACTGCTGAACCAGTCATCCAAACCATGGTGTGGGCACTCTCTTTGCAAGTCCTTGAATCTCTCCCAAACTTCGAACAAACTCTCATCTACTTGTTGAGAGATACCTAATATCTGACCCCTCAAACGAGCTGTCTTCTCGGGTGGGAAATATTTAACATAGAATGCAAGGGCCAAGGAATTCCAATCGGTGATTTTCATAGCTGCGCGGTTGAGACTGTTAATCCATAGCTTTGCCTTCCCACTTAATGAACATGGAAAGAGTATCTCCATAGTCTGCTCCGGTGTTAAATTCTTCTGCTTAATAGTGGCACAATACTGAATGAAAGACTGAATATGGAGATTAGGATCTTCACCCTTTTCCCCACCGAATTGGTGTCTCTCGATCATGTTTATCAGCTGGGGTTCGATCTTGAAATTCTCGACCGCAATAGAAGGCATGATTGCCTTGGGAAGCATAGACAGACTTGGTTTAGAATAGTCTGTAAGCCTTGGCACAAGTGGGGGTGGCGGTGGTGGTGCTTGGTCACCCATCTCTGAATCTGTATTGAATAGATTGCTAATCAGATAGTCGGATTCAGAGTCAGAATAGTCTCTCAACTGTTCAACGAATCTACGCCGTTTACGAAAGGTCCGTTCAGGTTCAGGATCGAACGAAGTCAGATCGCTGGTATGGACAGTCCTGGGCATAAACAAGCAAAAACTAGAAAACAGTCGTGAGATCCGATCTCAAGGAACGGAGGTTCCTTGAGAAGTAAAGTAACAAACAATAATCTAGAAATAACAATTAATAACAGAAAATAAAACCGTGTCCCCGGCAACGGCGCCAAAATTTGACAGGCTAAATCGCACTCCTATCAAAGATAAACCTAACGTTCACCAACTAAAAATATAGTAAGGGAAGTAGGGATCGTATCCACAGGGAAACAGTGTTCTTTCTACTATTAACTAACTAATCTAGACTACTGGTAACAAAGAGTTGGATTGGTTTGTATATTAAACTAAGGCAAATAATCAAACTAGAATATTACAATATTAAGGGAATCTAGGGCAGCGGTTCACCATAAACACAGACCGGGATTGGACAACAGACAATAACAATCAATTAACAATCATAACTAGGAAATCATGCATCTCTTGAATCTTATGAATTCCTAAGGATAGAACAACTAGCGGGCTCTCGCTACGTACTAGAAATAATTCCTATCTAATAGCCACAGACCAAAAACATCAGATTTATACCTCTCGTCGCATAATCTAAGGTTAATCAAACTCAAATCAAAATAGTCCGGCCGAACAGAATTGACGAGCAATAATAATAAGCTATAGAAATTATAATCAATCAACCAAATATCATGTCCACGTATAATCCCAATCATGCATTCATGGATCCCCTAAACCCTAGAAATTAAACTACTCACTCATGATAATAAATAACAAAGCAATTAACATAATAGAAAACATGATTAAAGAAATAAACTGAATTAGAACAAGAAGCAATACCTAATTGAAGAACAATGAATAATGAAAGCTGGAATTTTTGATTGAAAATAAAACTAAGTGTTGGAACCAATTTGAGAGAATAATAAGCTAAGAAAATAAACTAAGGTTAAAAACTAAAATAAAAGGTGAACTCTAAAAACAATTAAGGCTTGCTTAAATAGTTTGCCCAAAATAAAGCCCAAAAAACGGAAAGAAAACACGCGCATAAGTGCTGGGGGTTGGCGTCGCCCGATCGGGCGTCGCTTCGCCCGATCGGGCGATCCACTCGATAGTCGGCCCGATCGGGCCAAAATCCGCCCGATCGGGCGGTTTGTGAACTCTCCATACAGCCTCCAGATTGACCGCCCGATCCGGATCGGGCGAGCTGCGCCCGATCGGGCGCGCGTTGATGATTCCAGATTGCTTATAATTCCGCCCGATGGTTGCATTTCGCCCTCAGCTTCCAGGGCGATTTGCAATCTTCAATGTAGCTCGCCCATATCACTGAGTCTAACTCCCGGGGCTCAACCATAAGCATCCAAGGCTCCCGAAAGTCGACGATGGAGGTCCCGAACTTCTCGGACTCATATAGTGGCCTAGATCAACAATGAAACGGGTCTAAAACGACCAATTTCTCATAATCAAACCTGAAACTCAAGGCACACTCAATAACACACATTAGTACTAGAAACGGCTCCTAAGAGCACGTTTGACACATAAAAGTACTAAGGGACGGGGGTAAAATACTATATAAAACATGCATATCAAGGATATTCATCTCTATTAAAAATCCAAATAATTATCAAAACAGAAAAAAAAATATCCCAAAATATTTTATTATTCAAATTCAAAATCCATACCTGTATTCTTAAGTATCATCAAACTCCAGCACAATTGGGAATTTAAGTCTGCAATACACAGAAAACCCATTAATTTTACAAATTGTATATCCAAATTTCATAGTGATCAGCTAAAAAATCATAAACTCAAAGTAATTGGGTTCTTTTGTAAGAGATGCCCATATGAGAAAATGAATCAAATTGACCGAATACATGAAGAAATAGAAATAAGAATGTATTTTTTTTCATTTGATTGACAAAAGATTGTATTTTTCAATCAAATTAGCAATTAAAAAAAATGGTAAAAGGATATAAAGTTTCATACCTGATGAAGAAACCATTGCCTCTGTAAAAACTTCACCCAAAAAAAAACATTCCAACCACATAACACGAAATTGACATAAGTAAAGCAAAATTGAAACCCTAATTAATAAAAAATAAAAAATTGGGAAACTCAACTGGTTAGATGATGATGAGGGTTTTGATTTTTGAAGAGATTCAACGTGAAAAATGCCGACCGATGCCGCCTCCTTCTGCATCTCCATCTCCACCAATTTATGATTAAAAAACCTCAATAACACAAAGATCAAATGAATAAGAACATAAGTTTTAATCCGAATTTACCGAATCTTTGAGAAGAGAATAGAACTGAAAAGCAGCGAGTTAGGTTTTGTGTGGAGGTTTTTCTTTTATCCAGAACTTTGAAGTTACTGAGGTGGTAGAGTTGCTCCTCCCTTCTCCACCGCCGCTTCCGGCAGTAACAGCGAAACCTCGAGGACGGCGGTTGGTTTGAGGTTGCGGTTGTGGCGGAGAAATGAGATGGTATTGGTGGGAATTTGAGTGAGTGAAATTGTTAATTTTAGGGTTTGGAAGAGGGATTGGGATTTGAAAGGGAAACCCAGATGTAGCGGAAAGTAGTGAAGGGAGGAGAGGGTGAAGGACGAAGGTTTGAGAGTGAAAGATATAAGGGTGTTTTAGTCTTTTACCTTGGGGACACGAAAAGCATAATTACTAAAAAGACATCAGCTGTTCCTTTATATAATAGAGATACTAAAAGAGAGGAAATCAATGTGGTGATGACATTTGTCACTCATTGATTGGTCTCTCTTTTAATATTAAAAATAAAGTTAATTAAAAAAATGAAATTAAGCAACAAATATTTTGCAATACAATAATATCACGTAATATATGTTCAACTTACTGTATTTTATGGTAACTTACTGTATTTTTCGTTATCATAAAATACGGTAAGGTTTTTTTCCCCCTTCAAAAGAACTAACTGCATTTTATGGTTACAAAAACTAATATGGAAAAATACATAAAGAATTAAAAGATTCTTACTACAATACTACTTATATAGAGGATTTCCTATATATGTATACATAATCAAATTCTACACATAATCTAATTCAAACATACATCACATATATCAGGATGAGTATTTGAAATTTATACATTTATAACAGCCATATACTACGTATAACTACCGTATAATCTATTTAGCTTATGCACTAACCCCGAGTTTACCATTTATACGTTTGGCCTAAACTTTTAACCGACATTTGACTTTTATTCTAGGTTTAACATACATAGTATATAAAATAAATTGCCAGTTAACAAATATAACTGATTCATCACCAGTTAACAATAAATTTGAGAATTTTATACACACCATTTAACATTAAGATATATTGTTCAAAATCTAACATTTGACACACTTCCCGATACTATTAAGTTTTAATAGTTGTAATATATAGAATCTTAGTGCATACTAGACCTGCTCAACGGGTCGGGTTAGGGTCGGGTCGGGCCAAAATTAAACGGGCTGGGCCGGGCCGGGCTCACAATATTGTCGGGCCGGGACGGGCCGGATATTAAACGGGCTGTAATGGACTGAGCGTAATTTAAGTTTGTATGTATTTCAATGAATAAAATTAAACGGGTCGGGCCCGACCCTTTTATAAAAGTAAAGGGCTCAGCCCTTTTAAAAATGGGCTGGATCCGGGCTGCTAATGGGCCCCCAGGCCGTTGAACAGGTCTAGTGCATACGGAGTGTAATTTAAACATTTTAACTATAATAATTAAGTTTTTTTAAAAAGTGGTAAGCGTTAAAGATAAGATTTTGAACGCTCAATAAATTATACATTCGTCAAGATACTATAGCTGTAAATCTGACAATCGTCCTGCAATAAAGTAATTACGGAGTATCATATTTCATACAAATATACATAAAACTTTATAATTACGTATAGTAATAATCGATTATAATACAAAACTAGATTATATCCCGTGCACACACATACTCCGTATATTCTAAAATTATTATTTGACCGGCCATATTGTTTACTCCGTATAAAATATTTCTCCCCCTAATTAAAGCTAATGTATAATTAATAAATATCGAAAGTACATATTGATTGAATCATCTAATATGAAATTTTCGTCCTACTACATTTACATATTTCATATGCTTAATAAATTTAATAATGATTAAATATATTTTCCATTATTGATGTACCAATTTGACTAAAATATTTCCAAAATAATTTTAAACAAATTATTATTATGTGATATCTATTATTGTCCTATTATGTTATCCAATATTTTCTCCACACATAAACCATTTATAGAAAACGATAGAAAAATAAAATAAAATAAAATAAAGTATATACTCCGTATATTTTAGGGAAAAAGGTTTTTGGCAGGGAAAAATTGCACTAGGAAGTGACATGTGTCATTCATGGTGTCTTTTTTAGTATAAGGTAATACTGTAATAGAGAAATTTATATTGATGGCGGTAAATTTCTTAATTTAAACATACTACTAAGTACTAAATTAACATGCTTTGAATATACTCAATACATCAAGATAATTGACTAAAAGAATTATACCGAATATACTTCAATATCACAATATTCACAACCATATGACAATGATTTGTTTGAAACATTAATGAAAGTTATTTAACATCTTTTATCATTTAATTATGTAATTCCTGAATCTTTTAAATGGGAAACAATTTCAATAATTTTTTCGTTTAATTTTTATATTATTTTTTCTTTGCCTTTATTTGATCAAATTGGGTAATATATTTTTACATTGTAATCAACTGAATAGTTGAACTTGTACTATAAATTCAATTATTATAATATTGTCACTGTTTAAAATTTGTGTCATATATATATATATATATATATATATATATATATATATATATATATATATATATATATATAAAACTTTTAACTCTTGATTTAACATATTTAACAAGGTTATCTCAAACATATTTTAGGCTTCATGTTACTAACAAAATGAGGCCCCTGACCCTATATTTTTTTATGAATGACTAGCCTATACTTTATTTTTAAATTCAAAAATAATTTTGTTCCTGCACCTAGAACACTCACCCAATATTAATATAGATTCGATGTTGGTGAGCGGGTATAAGGATAACATGTATCCACCTTATGGGGCGAGTTTAAATTTGCACTTAGAACACTCGCCCAATCTTAAATATGAATTATCACTATAAAATATTTTATCAATATTAGTATAGCTGATACAATTAATTTTAATAATAAAGTTATTTCAATATATTCAAAAGTTAGGTAAAGGTAAAGTGACTTATTTATCGAATGTAGGGATGTTATGTTGTCAGTGGAGTCAATCTTTTGGGAGATCCCCCGCGCATCCTCTTCATGTGGGCGGGAATGAAGGAGAATTTAATTTAGTAGGTGATGGGGTTAAAAATGTATTTTCCGCAGATAACATGGCGAGAATGAATTTTAGATAGGACCTGCGCACATCGCTTATCTTTCATCTAATTGATTATGAACATATTTATATTATTTTTTACTACTAACGTACATAATATAATGTTTTTTTATTTACTAAATTAATCGAATCAGACAACTGGATTATCGAAGACGCCAGAACATAATTTTACAATTCAAAAAAATTTTATCAAAAAAAAAAGTTGAATCTAGGGGTGGGTTTACACAGTGGGTGATGGAGTGTGGATGAATTTTGTTTTGTACTCGACCTATCGAGACGAGGAATGGGAGGGGTGGGTAGGAGTTAAATGATCAAATAATGAGGTAAATAAAGCGAGTATTAAGTGAGTATGACTACCGGAAGGAAGGGTGAATGAGATAAATTTATGTTTGACAGGGGGTGGTGATTGGGGATGAAAGTAATTTAGTCCCATGTACCATTATTTGGTTTAATTTTTTTAAAGTAAATAAGACACTAAAAGGGGCAATAACAATTTATTCGTCATTTTTTTAATTAAGAAAATATCTATGTATAAGTATTATTTTAATGATAATTGTCTAACTACCAGATTTTCTATAAATTTATATTTAGATTATAAACCGTGCATCGCACGGGTACTATACTAGTTTATTTACTAAACATTCCTAACTATGCGTTGAGATCTAAGTTGCATTTAAAGTTGTACTATATACTTTTATGCCATCGGTTTATAAAACATTAAGGTGTAAGTGAAGTCCTTTATTACCATAATTACCATATTCAGGCATATAAATGACATCTTATCTTATCTTACTATTTAAAAAAGCCGAAACACTCCTCTTGTTTTGTCGTAATTTATCTTTCATCTTTGCCCCTTCTCCTGATTAAATATTACTCCCCTATACTCCGTACCATCTAGACAACTCTCCTGTACAGGCTGTACTCCCCTATAAACCTGCGGCATTTTCTCTATCTCCCTCACCTAATCACCTTCATCCAAAACCACAACCACAACCATTGTTGATCGCAAGAAAAATTCAACAATATAATTATACTTTATTACTCAATTTTGAATATGTTACTCCCTCCGTTCCTATTTGTTGTATCCGTTTCCATTTTAAGCGTTTCTTTTTGTTGTATCCGTTTCTATTTTTGGACATATATTTTATCCTAAAATACCCTTACATTTCTATCTAATTACCAAAATACCTAAAGATTCTACCCATATTCCCACCTAAATTTCCCCACCCATAATATTTAATTAATTTATTTTCCCAACCCAAATTATTTAATTACTTTCCACTTCCCCACCCCGCATCTCTCTCCTCTCACTCCTCTCTTCTCTCACACGTCTCTCACTCTTCTTTTTCTAAGATTGAATTTTCTCTCTCCTCCAAAAACTCCTCTCTCTCCTTCTTCCTCTCAGATTTGTTTTCTCTCTCCTCCAAAAACTACGTGATTTTCTTCATTCCTCCTCTTCTTCATTTTTCTCCGCCGCAACCACCACCACCACAACCACACCTACGCCGCCTCCACCACCATCCTCTGGAAAAAAAATCTACATTAAGGCTTTAGATGGTGAAATTCGACCATAAAAATTCTAGATCTAGAGTTTTCATGGTCGAATTTGACCTCTAAATCTTCAAAATCTTGGATTCATGGTAAAATTGTCGAATTTTAATTTATTTTGTTGATTTTTATGGTTCGGGTTTTGGGTTTTTTGGGTTTGAATTTCTTGAATTTCTGGGTTCGAATTCTTGTTTTTTGGGTTCGAATTCTTGAATTTCTGGGTTCGAAATGTTGTTTTTTTGTTCGATTTTGATTGGGTTTTTGTTGATTTTTGGGTTGAATTTCTGGGTTCGAATTGTTGTTTTTTTGTTCGATTTTGATTGGGTTTTTGTTGATTTTTGGGTTGAATTTCTGGGTTGATATTTTTGTTGTTTTCGAGTTGAGTTTTCGAATTTTCTTGATTTTTTTTGTTGATTTTTGTTCGAATTGAAAAAATTGTTCTTGATTTTTGTTCTTGAGTTTTCGATTTTTTGTTGATATTTTTGTTCAAATTTTTGGGTTGAGTTTTCGATTTTATGTTGATTTTTTTGTTCGATTTTGATTGGGTTTTTGTTGATTTTTGGGTTGAATTTATGTTGATTTCTGTAGTTATGTTGATTTTTGGGTTGAATTTATGTTTATGTTTTTGATCGATTTTATGTTGATTTTTGGGTTGAATTTATTTTTTTGTTCGATTTTGATTGGGTATTTTTGTTGATTTTTTTCCGATTTTATGTTGATTTATGGGTTGAGTTTTCGATTTTATGTTGATTTTTTGTTCGATTCTGATTTTTTACTATTTTAATCAAATATCTCCCATTTCCCTTAATTATTTATTATTTTCTCTCTCGTTACTTTATTCTTTAAAAAATCATTTCTCTTACACATTCTTACACACAATCATTTCTCTTACAACCAATCATTACACTTATACCAATACAAACCAAGATTCTAATTTTCTTAAAAACCCCCACTTTCCCCAATGGATACAACATTTAGGAACGGAGGGAGTATATGTTAAGCTTTATCTTATTTGGTTCATCAAATAGAGTTTTGGATTCGTTTGTTGGTTTAATTTTTATTGTTAGATTTAAGTTAAATACTAAATTTAATTTAAAGTTTTACATGCATGTGCGTATTTGTTTGAAATTGGTTTCAAAATTGGGGTTTTGTGGTTTAAAATTATTTGATTACATGGTGTAAGTGATAATATCGATTAAATCCTCTAAAAATCAATGATTTGAAGATGTTGTTCTCTCTCTTGACGTTTCCTTTGGTGTCTGATTTGAGTGCAGCTTTTCACTCATTACTCCATATTATATTAGAATTGGGGTTTAATTTCTTGTATTTTTATCTCATTTAAAAAGAAAATGTATGATTATATTTTATGCCTGATTTTTTCCAATTTGGGTTTTTTGTTGAGTAGTTCATTTTTCCCCTTGTCTTTATCACTGATTGTTTAATTTTTTGTTTTAAATTAAATGCATGATTATATTTTTGCTT
This sequence comes from Spinacia oleracea, assembly GCF_020520425.1. Classification (NCBI taxonomy): domain Eukaryota; kingdom Viridiplantae; phylum Streptophyta; class Magnoliopsida; order Caryophyllales; family Amaranthaceae; genus Spinacia; species Spinacia oleracea. The sequence goes on along the minus strand of NC_079488.1, from coordinate 7,119,795 downwards.
TATTAGATCCAATTTGAGTTTTTCTTGATAATAATGTACTGTTCATGGTATATTTTCCCTAACCATTTGCATATTTAACATTACAATAGAAAAAAAATGAAAGCCTAATTTTATTATTTAATGTAATTGCTTAATTAAAAGAACAATTAGACACGAAGCTGGGAATCAAGCCTCGTGTGACATTAGAGGTGTGAAAAATAATCCACTTTGTTGGAGCATTTGCATGTGTTATATTAGAGTAAAAGGATTTGAGTTGAATTATTATTCTCCTTTCTGTAGCTAACTTTGGCTAATTTCCTAATCACATTGATTTCGATATTTTATTCGTTTATTAGGTTCCAATGTATTTTTGGATGGAGTATAGACAAACGAGCAAAGCTCTTCGATTTTAGTGACACTCATAGTTACGTTGACCTGCATCGGAAAATGGAGGAAATTAAGTTTGCAGTAACAAACTAACAATAGTTATTATGTTGGTTTGCATCGAGAAATTGAGTAGTAATTCTAAAAGTACAAGTGTTGTGCTCTCTCAAATGAGAGTGGTATAAACTATAAAGTTCTGCTCCTTTAATTTTATAATATTTTATTTGATAACCAAAGGAAAGTACTTCGTGTATATAGTACGCGTGGTAGTTGTAGGACTATGAATTTTGTTTTTTCTTTGGCTTGGTTGCTTTATCTTGAGGAAAATGTGATGCATAAGAGAGTTTATAAACCTCTTTTAGCTGCAGACGTGTAGTTTTACAATATTATTACACTCCGTAATATTTACAATTTTTCTACGTAGTATCAGTTTTCTTTCTTAGATAAAATTAAACATGAATGACATTTGAAAGGAAAAAATTGTCATAAACATAAACGGAGTAAATGATTCTTTGGAGGGCATTGCTTTACGTAGATCTTATTTACAAAAACTTTCGATTGGATTTTATCTTTGTAATATTTATAGTGTTAATTGATCTCATCTAAGTAGCTTCAGTTCTGCAGCAATCTTTGAAAAGAAAGTTTAGGAGTTATTTCTGGTTGTTACTACAAAACTCACGCAATGTTATGAGGTAACTCTATGACTAACTACAACTAAATAATACTTGTATTATATTGCATTATCTTGATTTAAAAAAGGCTAAGTTGTTTAACTAAATCTTTCATTACCACAGGAGTATAACAAATATGCTTGTTAGAGCACAAAAAGTTAATAGCTTAATACTTCCTATTGAAGAAGTTCTTCTGAAGGCAAGAAGCCCAAGACAATGCAACATCCTCAATGCAAATAATATGAATAAAAATCCACTTGTTTGTCCATGAATATTTTTGTGTATATACTATATAGCTGCGTTGTTACTATTTTGTTAGTACTTTTGTTGTTTGAAATGTTAATAATAGGTTTCCATAGCAATTTTTAAATTTTAAAAATAATTACGTGCAGCGCACGTACCATTTACTAGTAAGCTATATAATGCGCAATATCATCAAAAGAAATGCAACAATTCATGACATGAATATATCGCACTAGATTTTTTTTCCGTGCGATGCACAAATTCTATTAAATTGTTAAGTTAAAATAAAACCGCTATATATATCAACTGCTATATTTTATATATTAGATTAGATAAGTATTTGATGTTGGATTTATTTTCATTTTAAATTTATTTTTTTAATGGTTAGAGTGGATGATTTTGGATGGAGTTGTATATATGTAGCATTCGTAATTAATTAATAAAAATATCTACATGTGACCTAAAAATTATTTAATTCAAAAATAAATTATAAATCTTATTTCAAATCAAATATATAAATATAACAGTTGTTATAGAAGTTATATTTTTACTTAATAATCGCACGGGCTAAAATCTAGTTATAACTAATTGAATAACAAAATAATTAAGGTATAAAGACAAATAGTTAAATTTATGAGTCGAATAGTTATTATTTTTGAACAAACTTATTATTAACTAAAACTCATAAAATCTTAACTAATTAATCTCATTGCTTAACTAATCAGTTTTATTGTTTAACTAATTGGTTCGGTTGCATAACTAATTGGTTTCCTTGCTTAACTAATTAAATTTCAGACTTAAATAATTAGTTTCAGTGGTTAACTAATTAGTTAAAGTGCAAAACTAATTGGTTACAGTGCATGAAAGTGGTCTAACCGTTAGACCGTCTTTCCTAAAAATTTGTACAAATATAAAGCTACTTTATCCACCTAATCTTCCGTTAATTAAAATACGGAGTATGTTGGTCAACCTTGAATTAATTAGCTTAATATCTGATTAGTTAGTTCTAAGTACAAATATCAATAATCATTGGACCCACCTTATCTCCTTTCCTTCTTCTACAAGTTACTATCTCATTAATCTATCCAAGTTGAAAGCAGATCATAAGAACAAGCAACGTTAAAATTCAAATTTCTAAACAATTTGAACCATTCTTACGCAAAGCTTTACTCAAGCCTGTTCTTGCTTTCTTTAAGTGTTTTTTTTGCTTTATCTAGTCTGGTCTGAATGTTAATTGTGCTATTGTTTTTTTCTGTTCTGTTTTTCTAGTATGATCTACTCCCTCTGTATCTTTTTGTTCTTTAGGTTTGGTATTTTTAACACGTTTTAACGACTAATTAATGTGCATTGAGATTCCTCTATTTTTTATTTAAACAAGGCAAATTACATTTATTTATTATGTTTTCACTTTTATCAAAAATCTGATATTGGAAAAATGAGAAAAATTTAATGTTCCAATGGAAAAGTGTGAGAGATTAAATGACACAATGAATTTAATTGGCTAAAATAATCATTTGACACAAATTTTGATAGAATATTAAAACATTTACTCCCTCCGTCTCTTTTTGTTCTTTACGTTTGGTATTTTTCACGCGTTTTAACGAATGATGAATTTGCATTGAAATTCCTCAATTTTTTTTATTTAAACGAGATAAATTACGTTTATTTATAATGTTTTCACTTTTGTCAAAATCTGATATTGAGAAATGAGAAAAATTTAATGTCCCAATGGAAAAGTGTGAGAGATTAAATGACCCAATGAATTTGATTGGCTAAGATAATAATTGGACACAAATTTTGATAGAATACTAAGTTATTTATGTGATAATATAAAAGGAAATGTAAAGAACATTTTGAAATACTTAAAAAGGAAAACGTAAAAAACAAAAAGAGACAGAGGGAGTATATGATATATAAAAGGAAATGTAAAAAACATTTTGGGACACCCAAAAAGGAAAACGTAAATAACAAAAAGAGACGGAATGAGTAATAAGCATAAGTCCAAAGAGGGGCTTGTAGGTAAAGCGATAAAAGTAAGTACATCGCCGTCATACACAGATCTGAGTAGGTCAAAGTACAGAATAGGACGCCTATAAATACCACCCGCGTCATTTACGATGAGACACATTAATATTCTCCACCTTCTCTCTACTTTCTCTCTCTTAATATTTCTTACATACTTGCTGACTTAGGCATCAGAGGGAGTTTTCTCGGTTAAACTCCGAAGTTAGCTTATGTTTGCTCTACTTGACAGGGCAAGACTCATCCAGGTCGTTCTCCCAGTTCCATACTCGAAACAATAGTATTACTATTTACATGTCATAGTTATAAACTTATATTTGGACCCGATAAAATTAACAACCAAGAGCTGAACCAAAACCTCAGACAAGTCGATCAAAGTTAGTCATACTCTAATGGTCTGAACTGAAATTGACCAAACCAATTCCACAGTTGAGTATTTAAAGTCGACTTTAACAACTGACCCAAACCTCAAATTGAACACTCACCCAATACTTCTAATAATGTACGTAATACTTCACTTTTATAGACTTATAGTTGCATGTTACTTTGAACATTTTAGAGTTTAATTTAATTAATTACTTCGTATATAGATTTATAATACCTCACAAGTGTCTTTGTGTGCTATTTGTTCAATGACAATTATTTTAATAAAGTATCTCCTTCAAATTATGAAAAACTCGTTTTCATTTTAAAATGAAATCATGCCAAGTTTTTGTTATAATTTGGACTAGGTATTGAGTTCTACTATTATGAAAAACTAACATTAAAGTTCTTAAATTCGTTACATATTTTAGTAAGGCGTTTATAATATTTCGATTATTTACCTTTCAACTTTAAGTCACTAAAGGAAAGAAAATCATAATTTTTTTGGACCCCCATGTATAAATTCCTGGATCCGCCCCTAAACGGAGGTAGTATAGACTTGTATTTGGACCCGATAAAATTAACAACCAAGAGTCAATCAAAGTTAGCCATACTCAACTGAAGTGAATTGAAATTGATCAAACCAATTCCACAGTTGAGTACTTGAAGCCCACTTTAACAACTGACCCAAACCTCAAATTGAACACTCACCCAATATTTTTGCTTCTGGGAAAATAAAATAAAATTTTTCCCCCTTTAAAATAACAACACTGCATTATAAATTTATACAGTAATTATCAATAGAAGTATAACATTATTAACTATTAGATTGAGCTCTATTTGGTTTTTTTTCCTTCCCATTTCACAGTTTTACATACCTTCCGTTCCTGTTCCTGTTCCTGTTCCTTCACTTAAAATGGAATTTGAAGCAACTAAAATCATATTAAACATCACCATAGGGTGGATGATGATACGGGTGCGCATCGGAATGTGCACAAGTGACTTCCAAACTGCGACAGCACATCAACCAGACCTGCGTACCCAGCAACTGCTATCACCTGGACAACAAACATCAGTTGGAAGAGTTATGAAACAGCATAAATAAGAAGGGTCTTTGCATACAGGAATGGAAACCAATAGCAAAATACATGAAAGAGAAGAGGAATCCTTTTACAAGTTCCAGTCACCCAAATTCCAGTAAAATTTGAAGTGATGAGAATATTAACAAGGCGGAAAACACTAAATAACATTGAAAATGATCCATCATCAGTGAGACCTCCATGAAAATTGCTACCCAAGGATTAACGAGTGACCATGTTAGGTTTTCCACACATTTCGCCGGTATGCAGAATAACAAGATCAATAATAGTCAAAGACAAATTTCTTTTTTATAAAACAATGCAAGCTTTGTAACCATGATAGGAACGCTGTTTAAGTGACAAGTAGTAATACAGTCAGAAAAATTTGTATCTCCGCATGGGATGAATGGAGGACAAAACATGAGTACACCTGAAGCTGAGTGTTCCGACTCACATTAAATTTTCCACAAATGCTTAACAATACGAGTACTATAAACAAGCAGGTGACGATAAGCCGTTTGAAATTACTGGCAACGGTTGCAAGGATTTTAATAATGACAAAAACTAAAAGGTTAAGGGAACATACACCCGACTGATGTAAGGAGACAGAAAACGCCGACTCGGGAGCACATCTTATTTGAGATAGAATCTTTCCATTCATGTCCATTCGACTAAGCATTGATGAAGCTCCAACTGCTAAAATCTGACCAATAAAAAAATGAGTTAAATAATGCAAAAGAAGAACACGATACATCTGCAAACAGCTAAATGTGAAGTGAATGACTGTCAGAGTGTCAGACTGTCAGCACCAGTTGCTAATACATTTAGTGATAAAGCAAAATTCTGGTCAACTCAGAACTCCTTGATGGAAATAGATAAATCTAAATGAGTTCAACCAGTTAAAATAAAGAGCAAATTTTAGTTTCATTAAGGGAAAAATAATAAGATTTGAAAAGGAACTGTAGTAGATGTCTAAATGAATCATGTCCTATTTCTAGTATGAGTATTAGTAACACAGAGATATTTTATAAGATTAGCAAGAAAGCCCTACCAGGGTTTCTGAATCAAAAGCTTACCCGAAAAAGAAAAAAAGAAATCAAAAGCTTGCCATGTAAGAATTGAAATTAATCAAATCAAGCTGAAGAATATTTAAAATTAGAGGTCGAAACTTGCGATGCTAAAATAGTTTCCCTAGCACCCAACGAATCAAGTGTGACAAGGGGTAAGCCACCTCCTAACCCTCCATAAAATCCTTCTGAAACAATACTACTCAGTAGGACGCTAAAAATTTCAGACAACCAAATTTTCCACAAAACAATTCAGAAAAAAATCTCACTCGAACAAGAAATATAGTAAAAATCAGAATATTTTTATGATCTTCGAGATAGTCACATAAAGTATCACTAAAAAGGCAATTTGAACCACAGTTTCCGCTAACGAATGTGACTGGCTAGTCAAAGTTAAATCAGGCAAACTGCTTTTGCACAATGGATTGTTCAAGGCGACAAAGCCGACAAGAAGTTAAAACAATAAGGACAGCTTTTCACGATCAACAAAGGATACACTGACGTGAAAAAAAACAAAGCTTCGTTTTAATAATTCAGCAACAAGCTTCAGTGAAACTAAATACCACCAATTCAAGTCATGCAAGCACAGCCACAAATGAAAATTCAGCAAGTGTTCCAAATAACTGAAGGATGGTTAGGCGGTTAGGTTCTACTCGGAATAGTGAAATTTAATCATGGCAAGCGAAGTACCCAGCCATTAACCAGAAAATGATCTTACATGATTGTCATCAAATACTAGATCTTGGCAAGTTGTAGGAGTACTGATCCTTGAAATCTGTTCTGACGCCAGAAGATTCCACACATATAAACTTTGACCGCTACCACAAGCCTGCAAAAGAATAATACCATTAAGCTTTATGCAAGTAAGTGTCTGACTGAGGCATATGTAGGAAGCCTTTCAGCCAGGAGTGTCATAGCAGTCGTCTGATATAGCGCAGACATTTTAGGTACTTAGGCTGCAAGTTCTTATCTAAAAACACAGACAGTTTATATGGCTAAATACACAATTAATCACACCATACATATGCTTTGATGTAGATAGTAAAATAATCTACTCATATAAAGACAATCAACAGAACAAGAACAAACATTGGGAATGGAAGCAGAGGTATTAATGATACACTCTGATTGACCACCATTGAGATACCAAGAAAAGCCAAGGTGCTAAAGAACTTAAGACTCTTAATGTCAGACCAACATAAGTCATATTCAGGTTCGTCAATTAAATCAATAATACAATTAGTCACTATCATTCGACATCTTTCTAGCTAGAAAAACTGATTAGTTCTGTAATACAGAATTTTCCGCCGAACAAAGTGAAACACGTCGAATATATACACCATAATACAGCTGGACTGCTGGTCATAATTTGTCAAGGGAAGATTCATTCATTTTGACCTCCCTAATCAATTGGCAACAAATTCTCCACAAAAAGAAGGATATGCGAAAACATGCTTCTACAAGCGAGGACGAAATGACAAGAACCAGTCATTAGAATTTTTACAGCGGGCAGTATATAACACTCACTACAAGTATGTGTACAAATCTCATGAGGTGAATAAAATGAAAGATACAATGACCAGAAGGCCTGACACTCAAAACTTTACCAGCCAACTCTCACTTGCATCTAGACCAATGCAGCTAACAGTGGATACTTCCTTCAGACTCTCTCGCTTTGGAGATATCACCTGAACGCACTTTCCACTTTGGCAGTCTAAGAGATATCAGGATATATCAGTTGGTATAAGCGTCTTTTTCAGAGCCACGAGACAATAATAGTAATTCACCAAAGAAAAGGGCAAAAAAGTTCGTGTAATTATCTTCCAACATGAGTGGAAATTGACATCATACCCCATATCCTTGCGGTACCATCCTCTGAACCAGTTATGATCTGAAACCCAAACAAGAGTAATGAGGTACATATTTTTATCAAAGTCGGTATTCTACTTCATCAGTTTATCTGCATACTATGCAGATTTCAAACACAATCAATTTCCATTGCTAAGTGGCACTAGTCAGCTTTGCATCTATTTTATTCCTTTTTATTTAGAAAAAAGCTTGAAAGGGGACATTCCAAACAGTCAAGACATTTAGATATGGCATACAAGTAATGCAACATTTTACCTGATTGCTGCCCTTGCGAGCAATAATGCAATGCAAATAGTCCAAATGTCCCTTAAACACCATCTTAATCTTACTTGTCTCCTGAGAAATATACATAAGAGAGTGGTCAAATACAGAAAAAACTGGGTAAAGGAGTATCTGGGGATCTGGGCTCATCATATATACTCCACAAAGAATGAAATTCCGAACACAAACATGTCTAGAATTTTAAAGACAGGCCTTAGCTCAATACAGATTACAGAAAAATGGATAGTGAAAGAATAAAATCCATATATGCAAATAATAACCGGCAGAACAAATATACATGTTTCATATGTGCTAAAGAAGCCAGATATGTACCACATCCCAGCAGTATGCACAAGAATCACCAGCAGCAGCAAATATAGATCCTCTCTGATATAGAAGAAAAAGAGAACATTAACATCACTACAAAAAGGCGAAACGTGTTATACATGATATAAGCCTTGTTTAAGAGTTGAAAAGCATTAAAGTTGATAGTCATTGATTAACTGGAAGTGAGTATACCTTCTATGGAGAATGATGACTCAAACATGTTAAACTAAAAAATTGTATACTCCGTATCTATCAAGTAGCCCAAGCCTATATTGTGAAATTGTGACACACAAGTAGGAAAATCTCCATCTTCCCCTCATACAAATACTCCTTCAGCCCCTTTGTCCTTAACAGAATACTCTTTTCCATATTAGTTACCCAAAAGGATCGCCCATTTGGGTCCACTCAATAAAAGAATATAAGCTCCACTATTTTTCATTTTTCTATAGTCTCTGCTTTCTCTCACGCCAATAAAATAGAATAACACAACCCACTTCTTCAACGTTTTATTCATCTTCACTCGATAGTGGTCCACTCTCCACCACAACACAATTCCTTAATCTATATGTACACTTAAGAAATGAGCATTCCCCTGGGAACAGAGGGAGTAATAACTAATAAGGAGTGTTGTTAAATGAAAGGAGCTTAGCAACTAGTATGTCAATATAATAGGAATTGGATAAGTGAATTGAATGTGCATTACTCAACTAAAGTGGGCATACTTTTGGGACAACCCAGAAAGAAGTGGGCGACCAAGTGGGATGAAAGGAGTATTACGTAGTCATCTAGTCAAATATTATACTCCATAATTTTCCGATTTAGTGGTATTAGAAACCATTGTGTATAAGTTGAAGCTTTAAAAGTATCCAAGGCTCAATCATGCAATATAAACCAGAAAGAAAAACAATAAGATAAATCTGATGAAAGATCAGACAACCAAACTACAACAGAAGCAACCACCCAACAATCCATATTTACTCAAAGTTGTCGCTTCCTCTGCTCCTTAGCCTCATCTGCACTCAAATGCAGAAGAATCCATAACCTGGTAGACTGGTAGCCCCAATGTAACCATTTTAACCTTGGTATGGGCAAACAATATGGGTCAAACAGCCTAGGGGAAAAGATAATGAACATGGCATTCATCATCAGCAAATATCAGATTTACCTCCTCTCTACAATACCAAAACATCCTCATCGGTCATACGTCTCTCTAGTGTCGAAGGCTCCATTTTTTTTACCTAAGGTGTACAATCTGTACATTTGAAAATGTTTAATAGAAAAACAAGTAAATTCGTCTATCAGCCGAGAAGGACGAAGAAATCATAAGGGCTTTCAATCCTAAGAGAGAAGTGATTCAAAGAATGGTCATTTTGTTTCCCATGGTTGGTTGGTGGAAAGAGAGAAGAGTTATGGCTTTTCTACAAACAAAGGAAACGGAGGAAGTGACAGATGAGACGCTGCTTGAGCGTAGGGCAAAATAGAGAGATAGGTGAGGTATTGGGAGGGGGGGAAATCAAAGAATATATATGTCAACATTCATATTTCAGTACTCTTCTTATCGTTTCAATATAGTTTGTTCAATATATTTCTTTTTGTACACTTAATTTTTAAATCACATGATCAACGAGTCAACAAAAAAATACACAATTTGTAAATCGTCTTGCCCTGGAATCCATATTCTGAATTCACACTAATTAACCATGTCCGCATATCTCAAGTAAAAATATTCCGTGTAAAACTCTTAGATACATACCCAAGTGGCCAAGTCCAACACCCATATACAAATCTAAACACCACAGGAGTCAATTTTGTTATTTTTATCATAAGAAGCAAGACTAAAACGAACATCCCATTGAGGTGCAAAAACCACAGAGCAGAAATGTTGAAATGTTATGTAGTGCAGTTGTTGCCCTACACATTGCACCAAGTGGAGAATGGTAACCAAAAAACACTAAACCCATTAATAAAATAACTGAAAAATTAAGAAGACAATCATTTCAAAACCTGGTGATCAACAGCAATTGCATTGTTCTCAGAAATTGGCGATGTAGCATACCACGGACCCCTAGTAAAGAATAAAAGAAAACATACTTAAGAATAAAGTCATCCATGAAAATGGATAGAATCAAAGGGCGTGCATTACAATTTTTTTAAGCCTATTTATATTTACATGGAACTGCACACCAAGTATCAAAACGATGGTACAAGTGAATAGTGATAAGTGTTGCAAAAGTGACTTATTCCAAATTTTTAGTGTGACTGAAACTTATCATAAGGCATATCATATCTCAAGTCTTCACAAAACCCAAATTACCAGACATATACTGTAGTGATCTAAGCCTTAAGACGCCAGGAGTTCAGAAGAAAAATAGTATCTTGAATTCAAAATCTAGTTCAATAACTCTAAAGCTTATTACAAACATATGAGATTTGGGATAAAAGAATAGATCTCTTAAATAATCAACAAATATAAAGGAAAAAGAACTATTTGCACTCTCAAAAAAAAGTCCTCCTGTACTCATACTGCGAGAGCAAGAATTGATATCTATGCTCTCGCAAGGTGGATAGTAAAATGACATTTTGACTCCCCAAAACAATTCCACACAAAGCCATATACTCCAGTCCTCTTGCACTCAAAACATTTGCAAGCAGTAAGGCCATATACTCTTATAACAATAGACACAAGTTTACATGTGTAAAATTCAATTAAATGCAAGCAGTAAAATTGCACCTGTGCTGCGGATTCATCAACTCTATTGATGGCTTTACATGGGTGCCTGCACATACATCAAAACAACAGAAGTTCTTTAGTTACTAATTCTTATTTATTACAAATCGGCCCAATTCCTTTGTATCTCCCCGGTTGTGTAAAATCTAAAATCCCCAGCTGCCTTTCCCCATAATAAAGCTAACTAAATTACTTTATCCCATAAACTATCGCGGGAGACGCAACTAGATTAAAGATGCTACCATTCAATTCTATTTTCCACAACTACCACAAGATAGTCATCCAAGCATTTTTGCACAATAACCTTTTCCCCTTCTTCCTTCCAAACCCCACACAATGAATTTGTATCCAATCTCTAATATTCGAAGGACTGACCCAATCCTGCTCATGCACTCCAAAGAGTCTCCTCCATGGATTATATGCCAACTCACAGTGAAGGAAACCATGTGAACACCAAACTCGCAGCAAGACTGTTAAGCCACTAATATACTTCGTACATGGTTATCACCAAAATCTAAAACAAATAGTTGGGCGCTCAGCAAAACTAATGCCAGACAGGACCCATATTAGGCCATAGCCCATAGTACTTATTGTTTAAGCTAAAAATGTCTAGGTTGAATTTGCTTAATGTGAACACCTAGCTGGCATATCAAAGTCATTGTAGATTCCAGAAGATGAATTAAGTCTATACCCAGCTGTATATGCTATTTCCTATCTTTTAAATTCCAAAAAATATCTGTCCTCCGTCTAGCAGCACCATCTACTACATACAGGTCATTCTGTTGAAGACGAAGTAATAGTAGATCATTCATAGTGGGAAAGAGCCACATTTCTCACTGCTTCGAGCTTTAATTCTCCACCTTAGGACTCATGCCAGGCAAGCAGTTATAATTAAAATCGTTGAATTCACACACTGCCAAATGAGATTCTTCAGTCTTAACGGACCATTGCGTGCCCTTGCCACGAGGTCCGTGATTGCTTGGCGCCTCCTCATGCGATCTGGCACACGTCATCCAGAATCTCCCTTGCCGCACTAAGCACCTCAATATGCGAATATTCAGAGACTGAAACCCTAGTTTCCAACGCCAAAATAGTACACCCAGTTTGCCTACTTCACCCTCTAACTGCTACCACCACTCATTGAAGATAACAAAACATCATCTTCACCCAGTTCACTCACCAAGTTACCACCCTCCAAGCACAATTCTAAAATCCAGTGGACGAGACAGACGTATGTGTCTCCTAGAATATAGATTGAAACATCCATTCCATTCTGCAGAATCTTTCACGGAAAAACATGAACATTACAAGAAAAAACGTAAGATTTGAATTATATCTACCCTTTATGGCTTTACCCACTCAAGAACTCTACCAACTCACTTATCAGTTATCACCAGAGTAAAGGCCCTTAGAAAGAAAGAAATCTCCAATGCCCACCACACCATCACAACTCATAGAACAATTACAACCATCCATAGAACTCCGGCATAAGTGGCATGTCCTCTTCCTTCAATCCTAACAAGATTAGAGCCTTTTGATAATCTCCATGATTAACCTGACATTTTTCTCTTGTGAAGAGACAGAATAGCAACTGAGCTTATTGTTGTGGGAATCTTTCAGGCTCATAACACTTATTGGCGTACATTGAGTAGCACATGCCTCAGCAGTCAGCACAAGTTTGCTATCAGAATCAGAACAACCTATCTTGTAGCAAGTCTGTCTAACTAAGAGCAAATTACCTGAATTTGCTGGCTTCAGAGAAATAACAAAGTGTTCAAGAGTTCATGTTTATCAAGTGAAGCTCTTTACATGAAGATTATGTTCAAGGTAGCCTGCAGGCTATGTTACTCGGACTCGGGTACGGGTGTCGGACACGGGTATGGATCCGAGGATCGGACCCGGCAAAGTTAGAATTTCAAGACACGGGGACCTTGTCCTAATTTTAGACACGGGTATGGGGACACGGAAAAAATAAATAAATAAAAGAATCAATACTCCAGTTTATACTGTCATTAAAAGGGGAAAAGAAAGAAGTGGTTCTCTTTTATGTTTTTAAACAAAAAAGTTGGAAAATTTTGCATTGGAAAAGTCAAAGACTTAGATCAGAATAAAAGGAGAGGTGAAGTAAAAATACAGCTGTAATTCTCACGTGGGTTTCCACTTTCCACTAACACATTTTTTAAAGATATTTTACCCCCTCACCTCCCCTTTCCAATTCAAAGACTTCAGGCAGCCTGATTTTAAAAAAAGAGAAAAAAAATAAAGCAGCAAGCTGTAACCTCTTCACCGCCCCCTCACCGTCGCCGGAAATTATCACAGGTGCAATGACTATGGGGAAAAATCATATCTTTAATTTCGGATTTACATTCTTAACAAAAGCCCTATGGTTCAAACAAAAATGAAGGTGAGTTCGACTCCTAATCAACAGATCTAGGGTTGACAAATCCCTCCCTTTAGCCCGCCGTGTCCGACTGACCAGCCACGGATCGGGTACGGATTCCATACCCGGATCGGCATCAGGTCGGGTCGACACGGGTATGGGCCCCAAATTGACGTGTCGAAGTAACATAGCCTGCAGGTGCATAGCAAACCCAAGACATTTTGACCATTCGGCATTCGCCATGGACTTCCCCTCCCCCAGAGAAGCTTTTACAAGAGTTCATTGCTCATCAAATTGAAGCAACAGTTCATGCATGTAGAAAGAGTTTATACATGAGTCAAACAATTGAAAGGGGACTGATTGACAAGCTTGGTTACAAAAACCAATATTTTAACTAAGCCTTAGGAAGCAAGATCACCTTGTTCATGTATAGGTGTCTCTGACTCTTCAAGTTCCTTCCATTTCCACCCTCGTATCCGACCATCATCTCCACAGCTGGATTGTAAATTCCAAAATTTATTCAACTTTTCTGAACCCATATCCTCATGTTACCATTCTGTATACATTAATGCATGCAAATGCAAAAACACAGGAACAAAAGCAAAAAATTCACAGGAACAAATCATAGCTGATCTATGCTAAAAAAACACAATTCTGAATGTCAAGTCCCTCCTTATTTGAAGAAAACTGCTTTGGGATCAAGGGTCTAACAGATATAGCCTTCTTTTAGGGGTAGGCTCTAAGTAACACTTTGCAACTGCATAGGAAAAGCTGCATACACCCCAATCTCTTGTATGCAGGAATCTTATTAATCGATTTAAGATTTTGGGTACTGACTTGGGAAGGTAATTTGAAGCGACCAGCTCATCTGTTCCGTTTAAAGTACATCAATAAAACTTTTGAAATCAGAAAATCCAGCTACGGCCGCATATAATCTTGTTAATTTAATGAACCAATGTTAACTCAATGATCACTATCCTTAACAATTAGACTTCGAAGGTTCTAAAAAATTCAAGTGGTGAAATAGAGTTACAAGTTATAGCGCGAAAGAATCTGAAACCAGGTTTTCGGGTTACTTCTTGTGGATCGTGACACTTGGGCTTATGAATTGAAGGAATTTATTGTCTTTTCACCAGTATTCTAATCCTAGCAACCATCTGAAAGTGATCATAACCTCATCTAATTTATTCTAAAACTCAAGATAATAGTTTAAGTGAATTTGATGGCAAAGGAGGTTGTTACTAGTAGCAAAAACCAAATATTTAAGCATAACAAAATTAAGCAACATTCACCAAATAACTATTGTACACATAAATGGGTCATATACCGTGCAGTTCTCCTACATTGTTCTTTTCGCATAATCCATCTTAAATTATCATATACAGAAATCACGGGATCACAGAACTATAATACAAATGTAGCATTTTCCTACTATAGTTTGATAATTATCTTAATTCAACAAGCATTTCCATTTACAATAAACAATCATTAACAAAAAGCAGCGCGAAAAGAGCGAAATCAACAACAAACCTCAACAACAAAGCATCAACATCAACGCCATAAAACTAAACATCATATAAACAAGCATTTCAACAAGTACTACGTAGCATTAACAAAAGCAGGGCAAAATCAATTTGATAAATATCTTAATTCAACAAGAATTTGCAGTTCTCCTACATTGTTCTTTTCGCATAATCCATCTTAAATTAGCATATACAGAAATCACAGGATCCCAGAACTATAAAACAAATGTAGCATTTTCCTACTACAGTTTGATAATTATCTTAATCCAACAAGCATTTCCATTTACAATAAACAATCATTAACAAAAACGGCGTGAAAGAAACGAGCAAAATCAACAACAAAGCATCAACATCATATAAACAAGCATTTCAACAAGTACTATGTAGCATTTTCCTATGATAATTTTATAATTATCTTAATCCAACAAGCATTTCCATATACAATAAACAATCATTAACAAAAACAGCGCAAAAAGAGTGAAATCAACAACAAACCTAATCAACAAAGCATCAGCATCAACGCCGTAAAACTTAACATCATAAGCAGGACCTTCATGCGCTTGAAGAAAGCAATTAGGTTCAGCAGCAAACACTCTAAACAAAATCAAAATCAAAATTCAACAAAAATCAATCAGCATATAATTAATTAATTACACGATTAATATCCAAAATGTTGACTAATTAATCCACAAAGTAAAGCAAAACTCACTGTTGAGGGTTTGAGATGCCATTGCGCAATTCCTGCAAGAAATTAACCAAAAATCAACCACAAAAATACATAAAATAAAGGAGAAAGATCGAAATTGAGCAGACAAGGAATCATACGAGAGTGGAGAGTATGGAGGAGAGAGAATACGCGGCGACGGAACCATCGCTGGAAGCAGCAACGACAGTGTCGGGGTTAGGGTTGGAAGAAGAAGGAGCGAAAATGGTACGGAAGACGGTTCGACATTGGGATTCTCTCTCTTGAAGGATGGTGTTTCTGTAGGCGTCTTCGTCCCAGTTGGTTACGTCCATCACCATGCTTGGTTTGGTGTCCAATTTCTTAAAACTTCCAACTTCAATGCTTGTTCATATATTTACTGTTCTTGTATCTTGCCTCCAGAATTTTCTTTCATCAGGGTTTTAAAATCTGACTACTATTTGGCAAAATTAGTTAGGGTTTGTTCGGTATAATGGGAGAAATTTCAAAACAATTTCTTCATTGGAATATGATATCAACTATCGAGTAGCATTTTGTACGGAGTAATTATAATGAAAAATATACTGTACAATCTAAAAATTGCGATGTATAATATAATTCGTATTTGATATTTAAAAAAATAAAATAAAAGAAAACAATTTTAATATAAAAAGATATTGTATATTTAATTGTTGTATTTTGACAATTTATTTATGAAAATACCTCTTGATATGTTTCACTCGCCAATCACGGAGATTGACTGGGCGGAGCTCGTATAATGGTCAGTGTTCGGCATTTTTTTTCTTTTTAAAGTTATAGGATTTAGATTGAATCATTTACCAACACTTATTCGATCCTAATTCCTATAGTAATGAAATTGATTTTGAAAAATGACAACCGAAAGTTGAAAACAACTGTTGGTAGTTTTCATATTTTGATTTTTAGTTTTAGTAAAAACGGAAAACTGAAAACAAAAAAACAATATCAAACGGACCCTTAGCTAATAAAAGTGTTCTATTGGTTTTCGGTAAAGCAAAAATACTTTCCTCCTCGGCACGTTAATGGCTACTTGAGAAATCGTTGTTGAATAAACCCTAAATCGATTTCACAACTAAAACTACTACTTAATCCTGCTCATGCAGTTACGAAGTATTAGTAGCCTAAAACTATCAGGTTTGAATTTGGATTGGCTACTCAGCGAGTCAGCAGTATGGCTACTAGCCAATTGTTTAATTATCATAAAAATCAGATTGAGACCAGCACGCTACAAAAATATGTACGTAGTATTAGATATTCAGATTCCCCCAAATGCTTGTATAGGACCACAAGGATCCACAACCCTACTAGTTTCGACCTAGACACAACTTTTACATAAAGATGGTTGTGTGTCGGATCGGGTCAGACATGGGCCCGACCCACACCTAACCGCTTGTAAAGGGTTGAAACAATCGGGCCAAAAATTAAAAAATGGGGGCCAAGTCCGGCCCCAGACCCTCATATCGGGCCGGACAAACTCGTCGTGCCTTGTGCTTTTTTCAAAAAAACATGCAGTCCAATCCACCGGACGTGTTGGGACGTGCTTATTATTTAACAACTAAGTAGGATGTGTGGAAAAATTACCTACGGCTGCTGTCCTGCTGATATTTCGAGAAAATGTGAGCACAAAAACTAGTCACATAACAGGTAAACTAAAAGTAAACCTGGTCATTTCTCAGCTCAATGAAATTAACCAAGCTGAAAATGTTTTGGACAACTACTGATAACACTTTTCAGCTTCACCCTACATGCCAATCCAAACTTAACCCGACATGAAATTTATTCGGGTTTCAGCTCATCTTTGAACATGATGACACCTTAACTAAATTAATTGCACAATGCTAGTAGCTCCAAGTTTCTGCATAGTCAAATATTGAAGATACAAGAAAAAAATCTGCATCAAATTGGACAACTAAGACATGGTTATCAATCTTCCAACTATAATTTATAATTACACGCTACACTTATATCGTCATCTGTGTATGCTCACTCAGAAAATTTCCTACAACTAGCTCTTCCAAGTTTTCAACTGCATTCATATTCTCCAATATAACTAAGGTGAGCACGCCGCTACTGCTGCATATTGGGAGGAAGGGAGCCACAAACTAAGCACCACGTTCCAGCTTTATGCCTGGGGAAATGCTATTGCTGCATATATACTCAGAAACTGCTGTTTGATGTTGGTTCAAAATGTAAATCTTCTTTGACAAGCATCATGCAACAAGAAGAATTTCACCATGAGTAGTACCTGTAAGCAAGAAATATAAAAGATGAAGCGATGCATAAGCGGGAAAAGAGAAACAAATGAAGAGCTTCAAAAATACTACTCCCTCCGTCTCTTTTTGTTCTTTATGTTTTCCTTTTTGGGTGTCCCAAAATGTTCTTTACGTTTCCTTTTTGGGTGTCCCAAAATGTATTTTACATATCCTTTTATATTATCACATAAATGCCTTAATATTCTATCAAAATTTGTGCCCGATGATTATTTTAACCAATTAAATTCATTGGATCATTTAATCTCTCACACTTTTCCATTGAGGCATTAAATTTTTCTCATCTTCCCAATTTCAGAATTTTGATAAAAGTGAAAACATTATAAATAAAAGTAAATTTGTATCTCAAAGCACATAATTAGTCGTTAAAACGCGTGCAAATACCAAACGTAAAGAACAAAAAGAGACTGAGGGAGTAGATCTTTACATCTGTCAAATATGTCTTTTGCCAATTGCAGAATTGAATCTGTTTCTTCTGCCATCTTTGAGAATTTCTCCAACTCTTTTATTGCCTCAGCTGCCACGGATGACTTGTTTTCTGCTTCAACAACCTTGTACGCAGCAGTCTTTGCTGCTTCTTCTAACGACTCACCAACCTTTGTATATAGAGCGGGTGGATGCGGTCTAGGCCAGGTGTCTTTCTGATTGCTTGCATTTGTCTCCACTGTATTGGTTTTCAGCCTGTAGAGGCTGCTTTCAACCTGCAATGTCAGACCAGTGTTACTCAATTCTCTAATCACCCCACGAACCGCGAACCGAAAAAGACGAATTATAAGACTAAAGTGATTTTTTTATTGGGTCTAATTTAGAAAATTAGGTAGTGAATTGCGAACCCGTATCCAATCTCATACTAGCGAACCAGGTAACAATGTGTCAAACCATATAGATTTCAGCCAGTACTCTTGTAAATTAATATAACAATCATCATATTTCGGTTGTCAGACCAGTGTTACCTAATTTTCTAATCACCCCCACGAACCGCGAACCAAAAAAGACGAATTATAAGACTAAAGTGATTTTTTTTTCGTCTAATTTAGAAAATTAGGTAGTGAATTGCAAACCCGTATCCAATCTCATACTAGCGAATCAGGTAACAATGTGTCAAACCATATAGATTTCAGCCAGTACTCTTGTAAATTAATATAACAATCATCATATTTACACCCTTCATCTCCGACTATTTAGGTATACTCCTATCAGATTACTACACTCAGCATAGGTTCACAGGTATGTAAAAACACAGGATGTAGAACTTCAATAACAGTAGATGTTCTCCCGAAAGAACCAACGGCTACATTTGTTCGTGATAATGATTTAGAAGAGCCCGCTTTTAAAAAAGAAAAGACTTCTAAGAGCTCAGCCATCTAAGCCTGTATAGTTGGATGAAAAAACGGATGGTATGACGGGAAGGAAGTAGCTCTTATTTTTCTGGAAAAAAAAAAGTATCGTTAAGAATGTGAGAGCTTGGAGGATCATCTTACCTATCATGGGAATGTTGAATCTACTAGCATATAGTCCATAAATTATTTTTCATTTTATTATTGAAGTAAGCTGCATGCAAGTATGCAAAAGAGAGTGATAGTTATCGCAGATACAACCGAGGCACAGATGTCTTGTAAGTTGTACAACTTCCTTTTTTCTATCTAAGAGCAGTATAATAAACAGAATTAACGCACGTAGTGACACACAATTGCAAAATAACTGACTTTTTACTTTTCTCAAAGAAGGGTAGGCATTACATGTAAATTTAAAGCTTTTGCACCAAAAAAATAAACATGCAAATTAAAAGCTTTACCTTCTCGAGTTTCTCTTGTTGAACAAGTCTTCTCAACCTTGCCCCCAGCGGTTTTCTAAAATTGGGTGGTACCGGTATATCGCTCATTTTCTGCACAAATTACAAGCAGGTTGTCCGTAAGTGGATGAAAAAGGTTCCGATAATAAGACAAAAACATGAAATCTAAAGACAGTCATGTTCTTGATATAGTTCCACTTCTTAACCAACGGAAAGTAACATGGTAGATAATTTTTCAACTTCACGGAGTACTATGGTGCCACAATAAATAATAATGACATGATGTGTAGCATATTGCTCTCCACATGTATGATGGAAGAAATCTAATCACAGCCGATAGCCACAAAAAAATCTAGAAAAAATGTTTGTCTTACATTAACTTGCGAAGATTTTATAATACAATGCTAAAGAACTGAGGGTTTCTGTTCCATAAACACCAGGAAAACAGACTGCAAGTAGCCATATTACAATATCCACATAGATACGTCTCTTCATATGATCACCATTTTTGCAGCTAGTGAAGGACATGATAAAGTAGTATATTCACAGTGCAATTCAGTTCCACGGCTATGAATGATAAGTTTAATAACAGAACAGAGGAACAGTAATGCTAGCAGCAGCAGTTTTAGATGTCTCTAAATTACACAGCTCTATACAAAAGCAACAAAACCACAGCCTTGTTCTCAAACAAATTGAGTCGGCTACATGATTGAATCAAGAATTTATCTCCTACGATAATCCATAAATATCCTCTTTCTCCATTCACTTCCAGGCTTCTAGCTAGTGCTATGGAAAAAATAAACAATTCCATGAAACAATAATCTATCACCTACGGTCACCACTCACCAACAAAAATCCCTATCTTCCATTCGCTTAATTGCTTCTATCAAGAGCTACATGCTTTTGCAAACCCATGTTCTTAATGTCCTCTGGAACTCCCTCTGTCCACGTCATCTTTGGCCTCCCTTGGTATCTTTTGTTGATCTCCAGTATCCCAACCCTCCACCTTACCGGTCTCTAGTCGTCATCTCAAATGCTCAAAATATTGTAGCCAATTCTCCCTTAGCTTATCCGCGACATATCAACATTTCTAACTCTATCCCTCAAGGTGTTCCCAGCTTTCACACATCCATCTCAATGTACGCATCTCTGGCTCTCTGCTACACTCATCTTCTTCATATGCACCTTCTTAAATGCCCGACTTTCTGACTCGTATAATAAAGCCGGCCTAACTGCCATACTACCGACATTCTGACTCGTATAATAAAGCAGGCCTATCTGCCATACCATAAAATCCGAACACTAGTTCCACGCTTGTATTCCGATTCACAGATATATTTTAGTTATATATCTTAAAATTTATAAAATAATCATCGAAAGGTCTATCAATCCTCAAAATAATAACCACACTATTAACTGTTGCAATCTCCAAAAACTTGTAGCATTGCTACTTATTACTTGCAAAAAAAACAAATAGGTTCTAAGCTCCCTGAATCAAAAATTTGCCACTATGGGCTTATGTTATGCCTCTTATCATACTTCTCTCTGTAAGCTCCTAGATGAAAATCATAAACTTCTGGATTTTCAGGATCATCTTCTGAGATAGTGAGATATCTCTCTGGAGTAGTTGGCTCAATTGCCTCATGACTCGAATCCATTGACTCATCCACAGAATAGTACATCTCTGAATCATCACTAGTATCTCAACAATAGGATTGGGTTGGAACCTCACTACCGAATCATCACTTGATTCATCCTGAGGCACATGATCAGATATAGTCATCTCAGAACCCTCACTTGGGTCAGAATGAATCTACTAGAGGTATATCAATATAAATCATGAAATCGGGTGTATGAGATACATAATAATCACGCTCCATGTGAATAAGGTAATCCTAAAAATAATGTGAATCACATAGCAACTCATTGTTCTATTTCCATTCTTGACATAGTTGGGGTATCTATACTAATATATTAAAAGGCGTTTTTAAGAACGTATGTATACTAATATACGTGTTACGTAGACCTATCCTTATTACGTCACGTTACCACTAGACCTGGTTAATGGACAGGGTAGTCCAATGGATATAGGGTTAGGGTCAAGTTAATAGGGCTTTTATTGGGCAGGGCTCTTATTGGACAGGGCCTTTATTGGACAGGGTCATTATAGGGTCAAACTTATACTACAATTATTTTGAAAATTAAAATAGTAATGATACAAAAAATTACGTTTATAGCTTCGTATTTACTTGTACTTTCACATGGCTCTTTTGTTTTTCATTTTTCATTGCTCGTTTATTGACCCGCCCACTAATGACCCGCTATTGACCCGCGACCCGCTTTTGACCCGCCCATTATCGACCCGCTAAAAATGACCCTTTCAATACCCGACCCTCTTTTGACCCGCACCGACCCTGACCCGCCCCACCCGATAACCAGGTCTAGTTACCACTAATTAGTATCGGGACATGTCATTACAACCAAAAAACATGTAATAATGATCGAACACGAGGCCTCTTTGCTAAAAGATACACTTCCTACCATCTTCACCAACTACAACTTATGTAATACCTCTCCATATAAGCATATATATTATTTTTACAATAAACAATACATTTAAATAAAAGTGAATGCAAAAAAAGGAAATGATTAGCTAATTTATAAATGTACAGTTATTACTTTGAAGAAAAGGATCCGACTTTATTTTGATTTTCGGATGTGGGGTTTCAGATCAGGGAGGTTGTTGATCGGACACTAATCTTATGTCACCACCGTAATTCGATAACGACACCATCTATACGTGCGCATATTTTTGAAAAAATAAACCCGAAAAAAGTCAAAACCCGGGGCAACGCCCGGGCTACACACTAGTTCATCAGTAAATGAATGTTCAATGACTTCCAAGGTAAGGAACTAAAACACTTCGATAATA
Organism: Spinacia oleracea; assembly: GCF_020520425.1. Classification (NCBI taxonomy): domain Eukaryota; kingdom Viridiplantae; phylum Streptophyta; class Magnoliopsida; order Caryophyllales; family Amaranthaceae; genus Spinacia; species Spinacia oleracea. The sequence goes on along the minus strand of NC_079488.1, from coordinate 7,097,184 downwards.
GCAAATGGTACTCATGATAGACATCAGCTAAATAAATAAACAACAGAATTTCAACTTCTTAATGAACATCTCAATAGTCTCATAATCTTTCTTTATGTCTCCCAGTTTCATATAAATTATGTTAACGGGAATGAAATCGCAAGTAATTTCCCAACTCAGTAGCCTATAATAAATAGGAATGAAATTGTAAGTAATTTTGTAAGAAAAAACCAATATCATTCCGATGGTAATACTAGTTTAACTGAAATTGTCTATTTATCTTCATAATTTTTCATATAAAGTATCATTAGTTCATTACCGTTCCTTACCACCATTGGGGGCGGTATTGGGTGAGAATGAAAATTTATGAAAAAGAACACAAATATGGGTATGACATTGCATTACCATGGAAATTATAATGTTACTTTCCTTACCAAATTATACGTAAAACTAAAAACAAATAGCTATGCTTCCCACCAGCACACAACACAAGCATCAGGCAACAAAAACCTTCACATTTAACAACCTTCCAAGATGGGGGCAATAATCTCTCTCAGACACGCTGTTATCAGAAGAGTCCAACCAGGAAATAGACTCTAGATTCTATAATACCCAACAAATTAAAAAATCTCCAACCCCCTCTCCTGCGATTTCCCCCAAATTGGAAGAAAGAGGAATAACATCAGCACTTGAAAAAATGAAGAAACCATGAAGCAAGGAGAAGTACTGAGTGTTTTGACACCGGATCGTGGCGGAGCGTTCTATATAGTGGATATCGTTATGAATTCTATGTAGCGGAAATCGTTATACATTAAATTTGGTGGAAATTGTCTATGATTAGATTGATTGAATGTATACTAAAACTAGAAGAGAATAGTAAATAATTTTTTACACCAATCCGTTGATGCAGATAACCATATCAGGAAGAGCTTACCATCCACTATATATAGAATTGATAATAAGTTTCTTTATTATTCCAATGATAGAATCAATTGACATCAAATATCCAAACAAGGTTCATCCATTAATGAAAAGAAAATTTAACTACAAGGTAAAAAACGAATAAATAAAAATGCACCTTTGGCCTAACCAGAAAGGGTTCTTATGACTACATGTACTCCATGAGTAACCAAGGGATCTACTAATTGATCAATTTGTCTCCAAGCTTCCTTAAACTTTCATTCTTCAAACTCCTCTTCGGGGTCATCTTCTTTAGGATCATCCTCTTCTAGTGGTTCTCCCTCTTCAACTGATAGTGCTTCTTCTTCTAGGGGATCTTCTAGCATATCTTCTTCCACATCCTCTCTCTCACTTTCCATTTCTTCACCATTTAACATAGGTGGCTCACCATCAATTACTTCCCCCATTTCGTTTTCAGGTTCCCAATTCGTCCAAGCTTTTATCAATCTCGTCACTACATAGTCGAGAATAAGGAACCATCTACCCTCATATCTATATTTAGTTGGGTGGGACTCTCCTTCCTCAGTGAGAACATCACTATACATGTCAATAATGGAGACGCAAGGCTCGTCGCGTGGAATAGTCTTAAGTAGTACGTCCACCCTTCTAGCGGATAAGTCATAGACTCATAGTTGTTGAAGTCTCCTATGAGCTTTCCCCAATCGTCACAACGGTCTCTTACTCTTTCTAAATAATCTGCTATGTCCTCATGTACTTCCATGCCTAGATTGTAGGGTACATTGGGTGATTCTCCATATACCACAAAGGAAAAAGAAACTAATTACTTACCCCCTTACCTCACTATTACGAATTATAAACATAAAATCATCAAATAAAAATCAAAATTAAATAAAATCACACGGGGTATCAGATTCAATTCCACCAAAAGTATCAACCAACATGTAAATTTTATTTCAAAATAAGTAGAACGTTCGACATTTCACTCCATAATTCGATTCAGGGTTCTTAACATAAATTTTATTAGTCTATACAACTCAAAATAATTCATAATTAAAAATTCTTTTAACCTCCTCCCCAAAATTAAAAATAGGGCATTTGCTAAAGGTTTCCTTATTTTCACTCATCACTACATCAATATTTTCCCTTGAACACATAGCATAAAAGCATCCAGTTACGCAAGATAGATCCGGTAGTGGCATATCCTTTATTTCCAAGTCCTCTTCTTTGTTTCTTGTAGCCGCAAGAGGGGACATGGGCTCTATCTTAATTCCTTCATATAATTCATGTTTAACGAGCACAATACCATATGAATCCTCTATGTATTTTTCCCATAGTTCTTGTCCTTGTACCAAAGCATCAAATTCCTCAATTATGTTTTCGTAATTAGGCAGGTAGGATATAGAACTCATCTACATCACAAACTACTACTCCCTCCGTCCCTTAATACTCGACACGTTTTGACTTTTTGCACTATTCACATAATTCACTTTGACCCTATTTTATTTCTAGTATATGAAAACAAATGTTAATATATAATATATTGTTGGCTTCATCTTAGGGGGCGTTTGGTTGGGGGTATTTAGGAAAGGGAATGGGAATGGGCTGCTATGATACCCTTTATTGTTGTTTGTTAGCCCATTTTCGTGATTCCCTTTACCCCTTTTTGTTTTTGGGTTAACCCAAAATTACTCTAGCCTGATTCCCCACCCCCCCCCCCCCAAGGGTTTCCCATTCTCATTCCCCACTTCATTTCCACTCCCTTCTCTCTCTCCTCTAGCCCTAGTTTACAGAAGCCGCATTTTTTACAAACAGCTTGGGAAACTCACCTCGTCGGCGACACTCACCTCCGACCACTCCATTAACTCCGGCCGGCAAGGCAAGGCGACCTCCGACCTTCCGACCTCCGACCCGGATATTGCTGCTTTCCGATTTTATATGTTCTAGAATTTTTAACCCAAAATTTGTATTCGAATTAATTGATGTTTACCCAGATTTATGTTACTCGAATTTTTTACACATAATTGTTGTTTACCCAAAATATTTATTCGAATTTTTTACCCAGAATTAATTGTTGTTTTGTATTCAAATTAATTGTTTGTTGGTTGATTTGAAATGGTTGTTTGTTGGTTGATCTGAAATTGTTGGTTGTGGGTTGATCAGTACCTAAAATTGGTACTCATTGGAGCTTGTATTCGCATATTTGGGTGTGCTTTGTATTCGCATATTTGGGAATTTTTTTCCTTGCATATGCATAAGTTTGGGAATCAATGAAATCGTAGTAATGTAGTGCACACAATTCTACGAAACAAACAGCCACAAAGGGAATCAGGGTGTATTCCATTCCGTTTCTGGGACATACCCAAACAGGTAGGGGGAATCAGGGTCATTCCATTCCTTTCTCCTTGATTCTCTTAATATATATTTTTAAAATATTAATATTTTTATAAGTTTTTATAATATGTAGTTAAAGAAATTGGTGGTCAAAGTTGTGCATTGGCAAGCGTGTCGGTCAAAACAGGACGAGTATTAAGGGACGGAGGGAGTAACATGTAAACATATGATAAAGCACCAAATAGGTTACACATAAAAGCATAATTAAACGTCGCTCAATCTAACGGCTTTTCCAAGTTTTAATACCTAATTAATTCATTTTAAAGATCTTCATATTTATTAAACCTTAACCGATTTAGTCCTAAAACCTATAGCTCTACATTCTCAGGTTAGTACCCTATAATATATTATGTTCATGGGAATGAAATTCTAAGTAATTTGGTAAGAAAAGTCAATGTTCATTCCCATGGTAATACTAGTTTAACTTAAATTGTCTATTTATCTTCATAAATTTTCACATAAATTATCATAACCATTCATAACCATGGGGGGTGGTATTGGTGAGAATGAAAATTTATGAAAAAGAACACAATTTTAGGTACGACGTTGCACTACCATGGAAATTATAATGTTACTTTCCTTACCAAATTATACGTAAAACTAAAAACAAATAGCTATGCTTCCCACCAGCACACAACACAAACATTAGGCAACAAAAACTTTCACATTTAACAACCTTCCAAGATGGGGGAAATAATCTCTATCAGACACGTTGTAGAAGAGTCCAACCAACCACAAAATAGACTCTAGATTCTATAATACCCAACAAATTAAAAAATTTCCAACTCCCTCTCCTGTGATTTCCCCCAAAATGAAAGAAAGAGGAATAACATCAGCACTCCAAAAAATGAAGAAACCATGAGGCAAGGAGAAGTACCGGAAAAAGGTATTTCTTGGACCAACTCTGACCGAGTTCCTTACTAAAATGAATGTGAACCCCCATTCCAACCACGTAACTAAATGAAAGAAAAGACTTGAGACCTATAATGTGAACAAGTATGAATTAAGAAATGAAGGATCCAAAAGTTGAATCATGTAAGAGTCCCATTAAATTCCTTTCGTAGTTCATATCTTATTTTATAAATTTACTACGGAAAAGGTCACGGTCCGAGTGTTTTGACACCGGATCGCGGCGGCACGCTTTTGCCTAAGGGGTGGCAAGGGCGCAAGCCTTGAGCAGAAAGTGTATCTTAAGGCTCGTGGGGCACAAGTGGGTGCTTTATTTAGAATGGACACTCTTGCGTATTGGCTACCTAGGTAGCACCGATACGGATACGGGTACGGGGACGGAAAACGGCAAAACCAAAATTTCTAAAAACGGGTACGGCATGGATTCGGCAAATATATATATATATATATATATATATATATATATATATATATATAACCTTAAATATATATTACTAATGATAAAAATTACATTGTAACTCCGTATAAAATTTCTACTAAGATGGGTGGTGGGCCCCAATGAATAAAAAACTAGAAGCTACAAAGTATTTAAAATTAGTTTAAATAATAATAATAAATAAGAAGAGTGGACTTTTTGACCCACTTTCTTTAATTCACTCTCTCCTCCTTCAATCCACCGACCACCTTTTTTAATTCTCTCTCTCCTCCTTCAATCCACCGACCACGGCGGCTGCTTCCTCAAAGATTCGAAGCTCGAAGACAGAAGGATCTCAAGATTTGTAGAAGAAGAAGCGAAGAACCGGCGAATCGAAGACTCGAAGCTCGAACTCTCGAAGGATCCGAGAACTAAAGAAGAAGACCAGCAAGGAGAAACGGCCAGCAAAGAGAAACGACCGGAAAGGAGAAACGGCCGGCGGCGACGAACACCAGCTACCCCAAGTCGTCAACGGTCCAGGTGAGAGAGAATTTGCCCCAATTTGGGAACTTTGAAAAATAAACCCTAATTTATGAATTTGGGCTAACATAATACTCTGGGTACGTGATTTCAAGTCCGAATACGTACCCACCCGTCCCCAAAAACGTATCCAACCGTACCCATTTCCCACCCGCGTACCCACTATTTAGATTCGGCCCGGGGCTTCTTTGGGGCGTTCCCGTCCCGTACCCGTACGGTACCCGATACAGGATTTGGCAACCGGGCAACGTACCCGTGCTTCATAGTTGGCTACAAGAGTGAGGGTCGAGGGTCAATAAGTGTACGCGGGGCACAAGTGGGGTCGACGACGAGAATGTATCTATTTTGGGAGACTTTGTTGAGTCTTGAAAGCTTAAGGACGAGTGACACCACAATATCTGTAAAGGCGTATAACAACACTAATAATTAAGCAAGACAACTTTTGATGAGGGGTATGGAATAAAACCCATCATAGAGGTTTATTTTGAATTAGCTAAAAATTTATAGTGTTTACTGGATTGACATAAAGCCTAAAAAACTATTAGAAAAATCATAGAAAGGCTTAGATAAGGAAAATACAAGTAATGGAAGGTTGGGTTCTAACAATCAGGTTGTAGGAGGACATGTAGACCTTGTGCAAAGTTTTTACCATCAAATACGTAGAGAGGTTTACGAGAAAATAATCCTTCCTCCATCCTTAAGTATTTTCCATAATTGACTTTTGTACAATTTTTTACACAGTATAGTAGAAAATATAGATCATAACTTTAATCGTATATTTTACTGATTCATAGTGATTGTGGTCGACGTGATCGCTTGAAGGTAATATTTGATGTACATAGAAAACATGGCTAATAAAAAGTAAAAAGAATACATAATTAGATATGACTCTACTATACTGCATACTCTTAAAGGGTGGCACAGAAGCCGGATGCAGAGTGTTTTAGTCTCTGGCCCTAAACGCTGATTTAAATAAACTACAATTGATTAACTGTGAACAATTATAAAATGACCACTATCAAAGAACAGGATGAATAACTCGTGATCTGTAAAGAGGCAGTCACCACCGGATAAAAGGGAGGAAGAAATTGGCCATGGACAAATTATTTCTACATAGATTTCCATGGACAAATTGGCCAACAAACCTGATCACATGTAACCATCACCTCAGGAACAACAAAAAAGTCATTTTCATATCTTCACACAAGACTTCCTCAAAATACAAATCTCACACATCTTACAGACAACGTATTCCTTGTATTTTCAAGGCAGAGCTCCATGCATCCCAATGCCTAGGGTATCGTCTTGACAATTCATAAGAGAGAGTTAAACTCTTATATAGAGATAAGTATTATATAATTGACAAAACAGCCTGAGTGGATACACAGGGATTATGAAACCTTGTATTTCTCTGATGCCCCAGATGATTCAGGGGATAAAAATGTATAGGATAATGTCTATACAAGTCTTTCCTATAGAAATCAGTCAAAATCACCAAGATTGATTCCACTATAAGGTCTAACTATTAACCAATCAAGCCTTCTGCAGTCCGGTGCAGCTTGAAAATTACAGTCTGATATTTGATTTCTTAGAAATTTGGCTTGTGGTTCCTCTAAAGACGTTTTATAAACGGACATCCAACCAGACAACAAAACAATAATTTTAAAATGAGTCTATGTAAGTACAATTGAATACAATACCTGTAGATATGTGTAGACTATGTTTTCTTAATTTAGAATTAGTTACAAGAAACCTAAATATGGATATGAGAAACTTAAATATTTGATACAACAGACTATGATATCTTGACACTTGAGAATCATTTTTTTACTAAATCTTCTACATGGATAGTGAAGTGAAAGACTTAGTCACACTCTTGTTTCTAAAACCGACTTTGACACTAGTACTAGAATCTATCCATTTTGGGTTCAAAGAAGATATAGTTTTCTAGAACACAGAGAGAGTTCAAACAATACATCAAGACAAAGGGAACTCACTCTCTTGTCGCAATGACAGAAGAGAAGCAGCAGAATTAGATCATCAAGAAGGTGAACCACGATGCAAGGTCCTTCATAGATTGTACAAATAATGGGAAGAAAGAAAAGGATGGAATCAAAGGGTTTAATGAATCTGACCTCGATATAAGCTAAAATTGAACTAATATCCATTGCATTTTGATCTTTGAGAGCATCAAAGATTAGTTCGGTATACCTGTTTCAGAAGCAAAAAGGTTAGATCATTGAGAAGGATGGTAGAAAGAAAATCAGATCTAAGTCCTACTCTTCCCACCGCAAAATATACCTTACTTCACTGATCAAACCCTCTTCGCATGAAAAGTTACACCAGTGACTCTCAACATTATCAAAATGGTACACCACACAAAGCGATAAAAAAGGACAGATTTTTTCAAAGATCATACCCACAACATAGACTTCTTAGGATAGTCCTGAAATCTGGTATTTGCTTAACAGGCTTAGGAACATATGATGAAAGGGGTATAGCAAACACAATCCCCTGTCTAAGTTCTTTTCCTAGTTGCATCTTACTGCATTTTAAAACTTATACATAATCAACAGGACAAATGAGCAACCCGAAACAAAGTCAACAAAATAGTCCTTTGGGTTCATAACTCATAAGCGCTGCCAGTGAAACATAACTCACAAAATGCCTTTGAATCTCAAAATGACTACCAATATCCAAGAAACAATCACCGCTAGATGCCTTTGAATCTCAAAATGACTACCATTGACTAATATAGTATTTGATCCATCTTCAATGAATCCAAATTATCTCAGACATCTTTCACTGATGACTTCTCACATCCTGAACATAGTTCCAGTTAGCTATAAGACTACAAGAAACACCCTTATTCATTGTGCACCAACATTTTATGTAAATCAATTGTCGGTCACCATTATGATCACAGATAATTCAGACAGTAATATGGTTATTCAATAATACCACTAATTTGTAATGGTTTTTACTTTCTAGGAGGCCTTGTGAGTAAAGCCTCTACTATTGAACAACCTACTTTGGTGCTACGGCCAGGTACTACTCTCTCCTCTGCAGGCCCCCTATATCCACCCATTTTATGTGCACCTATACACACCCACCCCCAAGATCAGGAAAAAAATGGAGAAGAATACAAATAATCGGGAGAGTCATGAGTCATCCCCCCCTCCCCCGGGGTTTTGTGAAACTAGACATTTTCCCACAAAGGCCACTCAGAAATCGCACAACTTAATACAGAGAAAATAACAAAGCCCCAAATATAAAAGGCTTCTCAAGGATCTTGCAGACCAATTAGAAAGAAAAGAAAGCCAGCACTGCGAGGGGCATTCTCTGGGCTTATTGTTTTGGTTAGCTGAAAGTGTTCTAGGCCCTGGAAAAAAAACCGGGACAGCAACAGCTATATACTTGTATATCATAATAAGATGGAAGACCCGTGCGGTCACACAGACAGCAAACCCTATGTGGAAGCAAGAACCAGAAGTCTTCTCTGTTTTGAACTAGTTATTCTATCCCTAAGGCCTAAGGACTTGAACGAAATCCTAGTTATATAATTTGACAATCAGAATTAGTTTGGAAGTTTTTTGGGCCTTTTTTCGCATAACTACAGATAATTATACTATACCTATGTCAGTCAATACAGATTGATAGTTGTTCTTGTAAATTGATTTATTATTCTGTACTACCTTACAAACTTTGATCTAATAGTTCAAGGTATAATACTTTGCAATGGATTTTTCATGTGTTTCTGATTAGAAAGTTGAATTACTACCAGATAGGTCACCCTAATTGCTCAAAACGATACTTCTAACAGTATCCCAGGACACTAGACAAAACCGGTTAATTCTTCATTCAAACTTAAGTACTGACTACATTATTAGCAGTGGACTCAATCCTCCCAGGACCTAGGGTCTTCTCATGTTAATTAGTTAGCATACTTTTTAATTCGGCACCTAGTTTTACTTGATTAATTAAGTATACAATGTAATTATAATACATCTATTGTTCCCTGTGAATTCGACATCCTAGTACTTAACCCTAGCAGTAATGGGTATAACAGAATAAAATATTACAATCAATACCCACAAATTTTGAGGAGTTTTGCTAGTTGCTAGTACCTGGGACCATTTTTTGCATCAGGTAAGTCCTTGCCAGATTCATCCTTGACATGATCAGCTGGTGACTCATGTATAACAGGTGCAGGAACAACAGTAGGAGTTTGCAAAGGGACAGAGGGAACAGCAGGAACATCTTGAACGGGCCTTGGCCTCGGAGGCCTTAATTTTTCCCTAGAGCCTTGAACTGCAGCAGCCATATTCCTCCATTTGTCCTGCAACAACAACAATGCAACAAATTTCTTCAGAAAAAAACTTCAAAAGTTGGCGCAAACCATACCAAAAAATTTCAGAAATTACTAACTTGCATCCCAACAGTAACAAATTTGATAATGCGGCAAAATAAAATCATATATCCAATTAAGAATTGCAAACACCGATTATCACACTCAAAATACCCCAAATTTCTTGTTTCCACAGAAAATCAATAACATAGCAACAAATCAATTGAACAAGCGCGAAAATACGTAACGATAACGCCTTCAAATTTCACTATGTATAACCGAGTCTTAATACCAAAAACTACAAAAAAAATCAGCGCAAACCATACCAAAAAAGTTTCAGAAATTACTAACATGCATCCCAACAATAACAAATTTGATAATGCGGCAAAATAAATCATATCTCCAATTAAGAATTGCAACCACCGATTATCACACTCAAAATACTCCCAAATTTCTTGTTTCCACAGAAAATCAACAACATAGTAACAAATCAATTGAACAATCGCGAAAATACGTCACGGAAACTTCAAACAAAATTCAAAAAAAATCGAAGAAAATTAAAAATAAAGACCTTGAGATCGATGTTGGAGCGAGAATGGAGGTATTGGTTGAATTCGGGATCTTTCTGGATCAATTTCCATTTACCGGCGCCGTGTTTAGCGACGCCTGCTCGTAGCGCTTCTTCTTCTTCGTTAGTCCACTTTTGCTTTGGGTTTCCCATCTTTTTCTCTCTCCTCCTGGTGTTTGGTCTACAGGGAGGTGGGGGTAGTGGCTGGCGAGGCGGCGATGGGCAGTGAATTAAATAGTTACAGAAAAATAAAATAAAATTAACGGAATTCAAATAACGAATAATTGCAACGTTTGTCATTTTCAATCATGCCAATGCACACTTTAATTATTCACTGGTAGACCTGTCAAAAATCGACCCGACCCGAAAATCGATCCGAACCCGACCCGAAAATACTGGGTCCTGAACAAGATTTTGTGACCCGTAACCCGATTTTATCCGAACCCGAGCAACCCGAAAAGTAATGGGTCAAAACCCGACCGAACCCGTTTTGGACCCGACCGATTGAAAATCGTTGTATTTATAGTAATAAATGCGATTATGAGAAAATTTAAGCATAATAAACACGCTGTTTTTACTATTATTGTGTGTAATATGATTTTAATTTGAACTATACGCCATTTTATGGTTGAATTTGACTAAATATAAACTTATGTAGGAAAATTTGTTAATTTGTGCCTATATTTTGTATATTTATCACCTAAATTAATGAAAATATAATGCGCGTTTTAAAATCTCTCAACCCGTTGGGTCGACCCAAACCCGAAAGTTCTGGGTCTTGAACAAGCATTTGTAAACCCGAACCCGAAAGTGACCGACCCGATCTAATCCGAACCCGAAAATAATTTTTTACAATCCGACCCGACCGACCCGTTTGACAGGTCTATTCACTAGTGTGTGGCTCGGGCGATGCCCCGATTGCTACATTAAATAGCTTTCAAATAACGAATAATTGCAACGTTTGTCATTTTCACTCATGCCAATGCACACTTTAATTATTAATATCTTTAACTTTTTTTAAGTAAAAATTACAAAAAAAAAATGATATTTTTGGAAGTATACATTAACATGAATCTAACAAGATCTTACGTGATTATATTTTATCTTACTTATAAATAACCAATAATAGTCAAAGTAGAATATGTGAATAGTGTGAAAATCCCAAATGTTGCGAGTATTAAAAACCGAAGGAAGTATAAGAAAGAGGTGTGAGCCAAGCAAATCTTGTGCGCGAGTTTGCAATAGTAAAATAAAAACATTAATTTTTACCACCACCTCCCGCGATTCCATTCGAGAAATGCAGCTGCTACCACCACTACACCCGCTGCCCCGTCAAGCTCCGCAAGCACAACTCCAGCTCCGACGTCAAGTTCTGGCGATAAAAAGAAAGAACACACAAGTTTTCCGGCAAGATTATGTTGTAGCTAAATGAGTGAAAGTGCTTGCCAGCGGGGGGGAAAAGGCCGAAATTAATAAACTCCGACGAGATAATTGGTCTCTGGCTAGGGGGAAGTGAGGGAGAGGGGTGAAAGTTGGGTAAAATAATTGAAGGGATGGGGTAATGTTTTATAAGGGCAAAAGTGTACTTTCACTATAAAAACTCGTGCGATTTTAGCGTGCGCGGGCGTTGAATAATGATGCACTTTTTTTAAAGGGATTTCGAAGAGCTGGATTGTCAAGTCATACAATCATTATTAATATATATTAAATTAATTTAAATATAAAATGATAAGATACTTCCTCCGATTTTTAATTGTAACACCCCGACAATTCTGTCTTTTCTAAAATAACCTTTTAATATAAAACGTAGAGAATTATCAAGACATTATCGCCCGTGTGAAAACGTAACGGCTTATTCAGAATTTTGCAGCGGAAAACTTAAAAATGACTTTAGGTTTATAAGTAATCAATTACAAAGTTAATTCCCAAAACCAATCAACGAAAATAAAGTAATGTAGATAGTATGACAAGTTTAAAGTCCAATTTAATAAACCCAAGGCACTTAGCAAATCAAAATAAATACAAGCTCTCTAATCCCGATCCCAATGATGCATCATCTTCAAACCTGTAGATGGGTAACGTTTATTGATCCTTAGAGACTGCTCACCAAAATGGGTCATCACATGATCAATAAGGCATAGCCATGATCAACACACACAAACAAAGCACGTAATCAGCAAAGCTGAGTACTACATACTAAATTAATAATAATTCTAACATGATTCTATTAAACGAACAATCCTAACATGATACTAATAACATAAGTAAGGACAACCAAAACATATTCACTTGAAAATCACATTTGACTAGACTAGACTAGACCGGACTAGACTTTTATATCATTAATATTATTTAATTGAAATAGTCAATGGACCGAGTTGTCTAACTAGAAGCTTCACTAAGGAAGACGAGGTACGGGCGCGACTCCGTAACCTTAGTGACCTGCGATATCGAGGAACTTTTGAATAAAATAGAACACAGTGATCAATCCGGTCCCAGAAAAGGCCATGGGCTACCACCATGAACCCCAACTCCTTTTGTCCGTCCCTTCAGACGTGCACAGTCTAAAGCTATTGCTATTCAGTTTCACTTTACATGATTTACCAATTAATACTTTGTTATGACTCATTAATCACATAAATCATAAAATCAACAAGTATTCACAACTGTTTTTATCCTGGAATTAGGTAAGCGATCACAAAGTTATCAATCAAGAACCCATTCCAATTAATTCAACATTTCCTTCAACAATGGTTAACCCCTTGATATAGGTATAAAGTTTCAACTTACTAGACAAGGTCCTCGGCCCTCATAAAGTAGTAAAATGCTAAAAGGGAACAACGATCAATCTGTTAGGTTATGATTCATATGACAAAACATAAATCATGCGGAAAAACCATAAAGCCAGGAAAACATATTATTTACACATAATCATTTAGCATAGTTTAGATGCATACACTTTGTTGCGTGCCCTCCCTAACTGCGCCCGAACCAAACAAGAACAAGTCTTTAGGACTCTAAGTGTCGTCCCTCCGTAGATAGTCCACAGCACGTCCGGATCCGCCTTAAGCTTGACCAGCTAGAATCGCCCTTAAGGTTGCTTAGGAATTTTGGCTATTTAGGTGCAAGTGTATGGCTGATTTTCTTCAAAATCTTACCTTTAGAATACTTCAATTGTATCTATAAATTATGACCCTAGGCACCTATTTATAGAGGTATGGAAAAGGAATTATAATCCTACTAGGATTTGGATTTATTAATTAGAATCCTATTTGAACTCTAAATAATAAATTTAATCTATTAGGATTTAGGATTTAATCAATACACGAATTCCGATAGGATTAGGATTCGTTACGAACATGAGCATCGTATAGCCACGAGCATCGCACCACCCGCGCAGGCCTTGCGGCCCACACGAGCAGTCGCTGCTCGCATCCCAACAGCACGCTCAGCGTGCGCGCGCCAAAGGCCTTGCTGGGCCTGGCCTTGCGCTGGGCCTGGCGAGGCTGTGGCAGCTCCATGTTGGGCGCTCGGCTTGCTGGGCGCAGGCCTGGCTTCGTGCTGGGCCTTCGTCTAGCAAGCCTCGTCCGATGCTAATTCGTACGATGCGCTTCCGATTAAATTCCCGGTTCCGGAATTCATTTCCGATACGAACAATATTTAATATTTCCGATTCCGGAATTAATTTCCGTTTCGAACAAATATTTAATATTTCCGTTTCCGGAATTATTTTCCGATTCCGATAATATTTCCGATTCTGACAATATTTCCGTTTCCGGCAATATTTCCGATTCTGGCAATATTTCCATTTCCGATAATATTTTCCGATACGTACCATGTTTCCGTTTCCGGCAACATCTACGACTTGGATAATATTTATATTTCCGATACGATCCATATTTCCGTTTCCGGCAATATCATCGTTTCCGGAGTATCCATTCTTGCCTGTGACGATCTCAGCTCCCACTGAAACCAAGATCCGTCGATTCCGAATATCCATAGATGGAGTATTTAATGCCATTAAATACTTGATCCGTTTACGTACTATTTGTGTGACCCTACGGGTTCAGTCAAGAGTAAGTTGTGGATTAATATCATTAATTCCACTTGAAATGAAGCGACCTCTAGCTAGGCATTCAGCTCACTTGATCTCACTGAATTATTAACTTGTTAATTAATACTGAATCGCATTTATTAGACTTAATATTATATGCATACTTGGACCAAGGGCATTATTTCCTTCAGTCTCTCACTTGTCCTTAGGGACAAGTGTGCATTACCTAATTCCTTTGTCGCTCGATGCTTGCTCTTGAACATAAGGTAAGAGTTGTCATCCTTATTATGTCCAGAGGTGTTTCTCGGTTTCAGAGTTCAACGGATCAAATAAACAGATAATCATAGCCTATGATTCATCCGAGCACGGCCATGCATTTTACAGTTTCTAGCTCTCCGAGTGGCCTTGTACAACTTTTAAGCATCTCATCCCGATTTATGGGAGGACAATCCCAATCTTGTGATCTTGAGATTAGACTTCGTTTGACAGGTGATTACCTGTGCGTTGCCTTTATAGCCTCCTTTTACGGTGCGACGGTTGGTCAACGTCAAAGCAACCAATTCTTAAACAAGTAATCTCAAATCACTCAGGTATTGAGGATTTAGTGTTTAATAATTTTAATGAAATTTACTTATGACAGATTTTCATCTCTTACAGTAAAGTTTCATAGGTCTGTCCGATACTAGTCTTCCCAAAGTAAGTATCTATGCAAATGATTACGACATTGCCATGTCCACATAGTTCAAGAAACAGAACTACTAGTCATCTTGCATTCCAGTCGTCTAACGTTTTCTATGCGTCCAATTTTATAGAAAACTCCGACCAGGGACCATTTTCAACCTTTGACATTCAAGTTCACTTGATAGACATTTCTTAGTCACAGGACTGGTCCTGACAGTCTATCTTGAATATATCGTCAAATTGAAGGGACTCATCATTTAATACTAAACCAAGATTAAATGGAATATGAAAATACATTTCATATATGATAAATGTTCAACCCTAATGTTTTACAACCATGGGCCTCAAACCCATCTTTAAAACAGTTCATGGAATTCAAAGCTATGCTTGATTTCCAGTGCTACAACGTGAGTGTTGCTTCTCACTTGTTGCATAGGTTTAGTTATCATGCTTTGCCAATCTTAATATCCTTTTCATCGAATGTTCTTCGAGATAGATGATAAGATCTTTTGAGTATGTTTATTTTGTGATCTAGTCTTTTACGCATTTTTCACAGTGGTTCTACGCATTTTTCAATGAAGAACCATCAAGCCAGCAGACATGTGATCTACCCAAGTTCAGTGAAGAACTCTTTAACATAAACAACCCTGTTTTATTGCTTCTTAGGCAATAAGTACTCTTACTTCAACTTTATAGGTTGCTAGTGATGCTTTGTTTGGAATTACTTATCCAAGCAGTTCACAGATATGTGGAATACTTTCCAGCTGTATCTTAGAACATAGAAATTAATATTTTAATTTCCCACGCAACAACTCATGGTCTCCAATCCATGTTGCCATTTCAAAACACGATGCTCTTTAGCTCGTCCTTGTTAATGGTTAACTCCAAAGGAATCTTGCTTGATCCTTTGCCAGTGTTTATGCGTGTAGCATCAATATTTAGCATATCTATATTTCCTTGAATCAAGAACTAATCTTATGTACCTTTTCAAGTACCATAAGTTTTCCTTGATTCAATCTAGTTGATCTTCACTTAGATCAATAGAGATTGGTATATGTTCGTTATGGCTAAAGCCATACGATACATTTTTGGCGATCCTCATATTATATCATACATGATAAATTCTTTTGCAGAATTATTCTCAATTGAATTCTATTCATGTAACTTTAGCTCATTCAATTTCAGTAGATACTGAATCCAGCTAAATTCTTTGACATATAATATAGGTTTAAGAACCTTACTTAGATCCTTTGATGTTTAACTTAGTAAATGCTTATACATAGTTCAAACATTCTTTACTTAGATTTATTCACATGGGTCGAATATCTCCAATGGAGTCTTTCGTGTTTGATTTAGTAAATGCCATTACTTAATCCAAAACAATATCATAAGATCTTTGTAAATGGATCTTAATACCCAGTATGTACTAAGTTTCGCCTTGGTCCATCATTGATGAATAATTTCAAACCTAAGTTATTAGCATTTGAATGTTATTTCACAATAGAGAGATATGTGTGTGATACACATAGGACCAATTAAGTTTTATGTACTCCCACTAAACTTCTTATATATCTATAAGAATCATGTACATTTTATGAAACTAAAATACTTATTAGCTTCACTAAAATACAATTCCAATTCCCAATTGCTTGCTTAAATCTGTATTTAGATTTCATAAACTAGCATTCATTTCAAGCTTTATTTGGATCCACAAATCCTATGACATACCATGTACATAGTTTTCTTCCAACATTTGATTGAGGAATACGTTTTGTCATCCAATTGCCATATGTACCAATATGCAATTATTGCTTGAATTATAGACTTAAGCATTACGATTTTGCATGAGGTTTCAACACAATCCACACCGTGAATTTGTTTGTAACCTTTAGCAACTAATCTAGCTTTGTGTGTGAACACATTTTCATGTTTGATGGTTTTTATCCTTAAAACAAACTTGCAACCAATAGGTGTTAACCCATTCTTGCAAATCAACAAAATTTCAATTTTGTCATCAAAACATTGGTTATGTTTTATGGCCTTTAACCATCTAAAATATTTGAGTCTATATATGGCCTTTAACCATTTTAGGGAATCTAGGTTTCGTCATAGCTTTCTTACAAGTCACTGTGAGGGGGTCGAAAAAGCACGAGGCTAATGCGTGACCTCGTCCCTCGTGGGTGTGACGCTTCTTTTTGTCAAATCATGTGTAATTGGATTTCCTGTGAGTTTACACCCAATTGAATAGTAATATAGGAGTCGCCATTCAGTTTTTAACGACAATGAGAAAAACTGACAAAACCCGGTTATCGTGACATAAAGGGAGTGCAATTATGTTTGACCACGACGGCCGTAGGTTCCCTTGTGATCCCTGGTGGTGGGGATCGCTCAATGTACACCCGCAGGGTAGAGATTGAGGGTTCGGGGGACTGTAACTACCGAGAGGAGTACTCGCTCTTCGATAACTCCAGAGGCAGGATATCCTTACTAGCTCAGCATAAATAATTGAAGGGACATGCGTTAACTATTAAACTAATCTGAGTTGATTTTATCAATATGCAACATATAGTACTAGATCGAACGCGATTATCTGATTTAGATTGCTTTAAGGGACCTAGCATGATAATCCAATTTCCCAAAAATATCATATTTATTAAGCGTGATCGAACAATCAGATTTTAGTTAGTTTAACAGTTCATAAAAGGGCGAGGAAAGCATTTAAACCATGGAAAAGGGACACATTATGACGCACCCTTGAGAGGTGCGTCAAGGTCTCAGAAAACTAACCACTTTGACTTTGCTATTTCTCCTTTTATTTAACGAATCTTAAATTATGGGACGGGATACGTTCTGTTCGATTTATGGATCGATTGCGACAGAACGCGTGATCAGTTTTGCAGCGTGAGGCTTAGGCTTAGGGGTTTAGAGTCAATACTCAGAATATAATTGTGTGTTGTTGTGTTCTTTTCACGTCGAACTTAAGGCCCTATTTATAGAAAAGAGTTCGTGGAAAGATAGAATTGCAGAATTCTAATCCACGAGGAATTAGGAAAAAACACGTACCAGGTATTTTCAGCGCCCAGGCCTGGGCGCCGAAGATTTCGGCGCCCAGAGCCAGGCGTTGAAAATAGGGTCTGGGCTGTTTTTCTTAGTCAGATTCGGATTCCTAGAATCCGGAGTATTTGAGATTTAATTGAGTCCTTTAGTGCGTATTAACCTTGTGACGGGATGCGTCTGGGCCCGTTACGAACTCTAAGCTCGTTAGGATTTTAATTAATACGTGACTCTTACTTTTGAATCATATTAGGAATAGGATTCTCTCGCAATTTCTATCTCGTCTAGGATTTATGTTGGAGTGCAACACCTAATTCTGACAGGTTTCTATCTTTTATGACTTGCCACTTTTAACAACTACCCGTTACGGCAGTTACTATTTCTAGTAGGTTTCCATAAATAGCAGGTTTCGGGTGAAATGAAAAGGGGAATTGAAATTCGTTATTTTATAGGAGATGCGTTGTCAAGTGGAGATTTACGTTCTCATCATCGAACCTTCCCTTTCGGGAATGGGGACAAAATTAGGTGTCTACAGTTAGCCCCCACTTTGACTGAGTCTTGGAATAAGACGATGGTCAAATTACTAGACGGAGTGCGCCACACAAGCCATGGTGACCTATTTTTGCGAGGGTCTCACGAGCCCCCGAGTGATAACATTTGACTTAAGGGTCATCACTTGAAGTGTCGACATATCCCTCACGTGTCATTGGGATTTGTCAACGGATAGTATAAAAACTTCCTCACTTTGTCATTGGAAGGATCTAAGAAGTGTAGAAACTCCCTCACTTTGTCATTGGGAGTAGCTACAGATGTTTTCGAAATCAAAGCTATAAAGTGTAATTGGGCCTGGCCAAGCCCAACCACGAGGTAAAAATGTTTTTAAAGATTCTCATTTTCAAGGCTAGTTAAACGAGAAAACCCCCTTGTTTTTATGGGACGTAAAACGAAGGAAAATCCAGCACATCGTTCTTTTTTGGATAAACGGAAAACCAATCACATCGTTCTTTTTTGGAAAAACGGAAAACCAATCCTTTAATTTTTGGAAAAAGGGAAAATCGATCCTTTAATTTTTGGAAAAAGGGAAAACCGATCCTTTAATTTTTGGAAAAAGGGAAAACCGATAAAGGTTATCGCTGCAGCGACTAAGGACCTGCGCGGTTAGTGACGCAGACCCCGCCGGCTAAAGATGGCGAGCCTGTCCGCTAAGGGTGGACACCCCGTCCGATAGAAGTGGACGAATCTGTTTTTGAAATTTGAAGATAAGGACCTACGCGGTTTGTGACGTAGACCCCGCCGACTAAAGATGGCGAGCCTATTTTGAATTTGAAGACTTTATTTTTCGAAAACTGAGGACCTGCGCGGCTAGTGACGCAGACCCCGCCCGTTGAAGGTGGGCGAGCCCATTTTGAATTTCTTTCTTTCTTTTCATTTTGCCTATGTAGAAGGGCTTTTGTGATTACAACCGGTTGGTGGGTCGCAACATTTCCTGATTAGGTGTGTCCTATAAGCGGGCCCACACTGAGTATATTTATGTTAGCGATATTTTTTAAAATACCGTTTTTTTTTCGTTTCTTTTTTTTGAGATTATCCAAACACGGGACTTGTGTATAGCGCAGCCCGAGAATGTGATTTTGATCGCGCGCTCTCTGTTGGAGTATACTTTTCGCGAGCCCCCCAAGCACTCGGGCTTTGGTGGTCATTTTTCGCATACTTCATAACGTCCTTTAATCATGTTTGGGGTCGAGCTCGTATGTGCGAGCGACCTTTCATAGTGGTGTGCTACTTCGGCGAAGCCATGGGGTGCGACTTCAGTCTTCGGGCGACAAAGTTTAATATTATTCGGTTTAGCTTGGCCCAATTTAATCCTTTGACAGACAAACATTTTTTTTTTGAGAAACCAACGACTTAACAACATTTTTTGGTGTTTCGAAGAATGACCTTGATATTTTTTATTTTGAAAAGTTTACATATATGTTTCTTGAGACAAGTATAAGTTTCGACCAAGTTTTACCATTCATTTTTGCTATTTGGGAGCTTAAAGGTGCTTTTGGGCTTGATCTTATTTGTACATAGGGCCTCGTGTCTAGCAACACGGTTTTAAGTCTTTTCCTGCTCCGCGTTTTGTGAAATCTGGGCCTTGGGCTGCATTTTAGGCGCCCAAGGCTGGGCGTTAAATATTTCGGCGCCCAGCTTCGGGCGCTGAAAGTCTTTTCCTGGCGAATTTTGACTTTCGGATTTCTTAACGCGTTTCCGAATGGGATCAGGATGTCACTTGATGCATTCAGCTATATATAGGGGCTAGATACGTCCCTTATTTTCCATCACTCTCAATTTCCTTCTCTCTTTGCTGTGTTTTAATTACTCCCTGCTTTTGTCATGTCAATTCCCACTTTCTCACTCCAACGGGCTGTTAGGCGTTGGCTACGTGCCCTTAATCCTACAGAAAAGGCTTTATTGAAAGAATACCACTTAGAGGCACTTTTAGGCTTACAACAAATTAACATTGACTATAATTTTCTGCACGCAGCCCTAAGCTTTTGGGATTCCGATCATCATGTTTTTGTCTTTCGGGGCAACGAAATATGTCCTTTCCCAGATGAATTTGCTGCGATCCTTGGTTATCCTACTAATGCTACCCCTGCCACTCCTGGCACTTTCGAAGAGAGTAAAACAACCATAGGGGCTTTCCTAGGACTAGATGCTAACATGCTTGCTGAAGTTGTTGTAGGTGATGAGGTTAATTTGGCAAAACTTGTAAAACACCACTTTAGGCCTAGTAAGAATATGACCGAACAAAAATTGAATATTCGAGCCCTTGTGTTTTGCTTGTTGAATCATTATTTGCTGTCGAATAACAATGGTGAGTTCGGTGACATAAGGTTGATCCCCTTGATTAGCCAGATGGAAAGTTGCTATTCTATTATGCCGTTAGTTGTTGCTGAGACTTTGCTGAGTGCGGATGAGCTGAAGAAGGATGCCAAATCTGAACATTTTAAGGGAAGCCCCCTATTACTACAGGTAATCGATTTTTCTTACGCACGTACACACATTTTTTTTTGCATACACATTTTTTATTCGTCCTGCCTTGGGGCTGAGTTTCAGCGCCCAGGGCTGGGCACTAGAATTTTCGGCGCCTGGTCCTGGGCGTTGAAACTGCGCCCCAGGAACCGTTTTCTTTTATTATTATTTTTTGATCGTACCCGTTTTTTGCAGATTTGGCTCGTGGAACGGCTTAGACTCTTGGAAGCTCCTGCCGATCCTAAACATTATCGCCCTATAGCCTTGGTTAACCGAAAATACTTGCACCAAGGCCAGGACGAGGCCGAATGGGCCTCCTTTTTTACTTATGGCATTTGTTCTATTAAGTGGGTGGTACCATGGTGGGGTTTGACTACTATGACGGGGGGTTCTGATGTATCGGTTTATGTTTCCTTGTTGGGGCTATCTCGACCCATTTATATTTTCCCTTACCGAGTCATGCGTCAATATGGTTTAAGGCAGACTATCCCCTTTTCTGATACGGTACCACCTAAGGTAGCGGCCTTTTCACAGGCACGGGTTCTAGCGTGGGCTAAGTATTATGATGGTCTCCCGCGTTGGGCCGTAGCTACAAATGGCTTTGTGGGTCTTTCTGAAAACTACAAGTTGTGGATGAGCTCCGATGATAAAGCTGTGAGGACCGAGGCTCGAAATGGGGAGCCGGCTGAGCTTTTGATACCTCGTATTCGTGTTAAGTATGAGGGTCCTGATTCTGCCAAACCTCGTACCTATGGTATTAAGACTGTGAAAGCTCGTCCTGATCGAAAGCGAAAGGAAGTTCCTCCCCGTTCCAGTTTCAGGCCTAAAAAGATGCCTAACATGAAGGGGCCTGCTGTTGTTAAAAGAAATGCAAGCTCTCGCGGAGATCGTCGCCGGAACAATGTATGGGTTAGGAAGGCTCAGCCGCCTGTAGAAACAGTGGCTAGTCTAGTTGATGATAATAATCCTTCTCCCACCATTGTCTGTGCCCTTGAGGCTGAGCGGGCTATAATTGAGAATGTTTGTGAAGCCTTGGCATCTTTGGAAGTTAGTGTCCAGGAGCCGGTTCTTATGGAGATTGATATTGGGGCAACGCAGAAGACTGTGGGGGTGGATCCTGCGAACATTGCCCTCTACAAGACTTTATTTGATGATCCGGAAGAACTAGAGTAGTGTAGTTCTTGCTAGGGTGTAGGTGCCCTTTATTTGTTTCAGTTGTGTTTGTTTTTTCATTTCTTAGCACTTTGTTTTCCTTCTTATTATTTTTTAATAAAGGCGTATTTTATTTTTTCATTTTCATTTCCTGTTTCTCCTTTTTTTTTTTTTTTTTTTATTTTTTTTTTTATGTTTTTATATGTCTAACTCTTTTTGCACAATTTATGTATGTTTGTTTTTTTTTGATTGATTGGACTGAATCCTTGGCAAGGATTGCCTACGTATCTTGTCAGAATCAGGTCGCGCGTAGTTCTAGCTAGAATAAGTTATAGGATGCCAGATTTTAATAGATATGCCCTGAGGTGGTAGCATATTACTTAACTGGTCAAATGAGTGAAGTATTATCATTATTTTCGTCTGCCGTTTTTTGTTTGCCGTAAGTCGCGTAAAAAAAAAGAAATTCGACTACTTTTTGTATGGCTATATTTTTTGGTGAGCCTATTTGGATACGTGCTGTACCCCCCCAAGTGTTTGTTATTTTTCCGTTATGTGCGGATAAAATGACGAGCACTTAAAAAAAATTTAGGCAGGCAGAGAGTTTCAACGCCCAGGCTGGGGCGTCAAAGATTTTGGCGCCCAGCCCTGGGCGCTGAAAATGACTTGGGCGGTCGTTTTTGTCGCTTTGCTTCACGTGTTCTTGCATTTTTTTCTTTTTTTTTCTTTTTTAGTGCTTTGATTTTGCTCGTATTTAAAATCAATTTTGAGGCTAATTCGGAGGCCTTTTTGACTGTTAGCGTGAGATGCATTTTTGTCCGGATTAATTTTTTCTATCCTGTGACTCGAAACGGATTTGAAAATGGGGTTAAGGTGTGGAAGATATGAAGATCTTTGTGTAGGCTTTTTGGGTGGATTGAGGTGCGCGTTGTTAGTGAAGGGTATGATGGAATTATGTTTTATGAATCTGTTTTTTTGGTAACATTTGCATTGTTTTGGATTTTGATTTCCTTTGATGATTTTTTTGGGTTGCATGGATTGACTCTTTGTGATAACACTGGTTGACTTTTTAGGTTTTTGGGGATATGAATGGGATGGTGCGGTTTATTTTGTGGGTTTTGGGAACTGGTTCCCATGGCACTATTTCAAGACCGAGTGGGCCTCGTTTGTTGGACCTAGAGTGGGCCGCCTCTTTATTTTTGTATTTTGCAAGTACATTTGGTGTTCACTTAGTGTTAGAATAAAATTTTAGGAGAAATATTACGCCTTTATTAAGTAAGGAAAACACACTGAAACAAACTTGACCTATATTCTAAGGGGTCTTAGGACCATCTAAAGTTTTATTACTTTTCTACCAATCTAAAGAACTACTAGGCGCTTTTTACTACGGTGCTCTATGTGGCTCAAGCCTTGGGTGTAGTCTCGTAAAACTTTGGTCCTTCACTGGTACTCATCTTGAATTCTATTTCTTTTGCATTGACCCACTGATATTTCTTCACCCATCCGTTCTCGATCTCTTCTAGTGTTGATGCAGGAGCGATTAACCGGGTTGGATCGAAACCTTCATCATGTAAAGCTAGGGTACTCGTCACATTCTCGTCCTCCATGGGCCTCGATTCGTTAAACAATGTCCATAGAGCCTGGTCGTCCAATATTTCAGTTGTTTTAGCCTTGGTTAGGTGGGGTGCCTCATCCAAGGTGTGGCAGTCATGGAAGATTTCAAATCCTGGTTTTAGCAAGCCATCCCGAACGAAGGGTTCAGGGAAATCACAGCATGGGTGTCCTTCTCCTTCCCGAACGAACATCCTGTTAAGGGTTCTTTGATATGGGGGAAGGAGGGTGGTTTGTTTGGCCTTGTTAAGGCGTAGCCTAGACAGGCGGTCAGCAATATCTTCCTCCGTTGGTTCATAGCCTAAGCCAAAGGGAGTAGATTTTTTGGGTAAAGGATGGAATGTGCATTCCTTCTTCCTTATGCCCAATGGGGTTCCAGGGAAATAACCTTGAGCTAACAACATTCTAGGGATGACTCGGGATGCATGCGGGTCTAGGAATGCTGGATCATAATCTTCGATGAACTGGATTGTTTCTTCCATTTGAAACCCGTAAAGGTCGTCTGCAGTTTCGGCCGTTCCAACCATAGTACAACTGACGTCGAGAGGAGGGGCGCGGATTTCTAGTATTACCCCGTTATGGTTAAGTTTAACCATTTGGTGCAAGGTAGAAGCCACACCTCCTAAGTCATGGAGCCAAGGTCGCCCCAAGAGGAGGTTGAAAGTGGGCTTGATGTCAATTATTTGAAACTCCGTGGTACGTGCCACAGGCCCGGTTTGTATGGTGAGGTTGATTTTCCCCAACACAGGCCTTCGGGAGTTATCATAAGCTCGTACCCCTTGCGTGGAGGTTTGGAAGTCATCATTTCCTAGCCCCAAGCAATGGGCGGTTCGTAATGGGCAAACATTGACCGCCGAACCGTTATCTACGAGCGCTAGGGGGATGTTTTGTCCTTTGCATCCAACCAC
This sequence comes from Spinacia oleracea, assembly GCF_020520425.1. Taxonomy (NCBI): domain Eukaryota; kingdom Viridiplantae; phylum Streptophyta; class Magnoliopsida; order Caryophyllales; family Amaranthaceae; genus Spinacia; species Spinacia oleracea. The sequence continues at coordinate 7,072,638 of NC_079488.1, read as the reverse complement.
TAGATAAAGGGCTTTGTTGTGAGCACCCCCCTCTTTGGGCAAGTCTTTGTCAGTGAAAACTATGGCCTTTTCCCCGGCATCTCTCGTGACATGGCTAACCAGTGAGTCAGGTGTGATATCTGTAGGTACTGATATTAGGTCGAGTGAGCGAATAAGCTTTTCGCGATGTTCCTTTGAAGTACACATGAGATCCCAGATGGTAATTTCGGCTTTGGTTCTTTTTAGTTGTTTCAAGAGAGGATTTTCAATGACTTCCGCGACGGTGGTGTGCCGTCCATTCTCAGGAGTTTGCCTAACTGGGATATCGCCCATAGGAGGTGGGTGAATATCCGGTTGGTATATCCTTCCGGATCGGGTGAGGTTGTCGACCTCGGGCTCCTGAGGGGTGGTGTCAATGAGAGCATACACGGGCCAAGTTTCAGTAAAGAGATCCTGGCCCGACACTTGAGATAGGTAAATATCTTCAGCATCATCATTCCACACACCACACACTTCTCTCTCGATTCGATCCATAGGGACCACAGCGGGTGGTGCACCTTGGGGTGTAATGTACACCGTAGGGTCGAAGTTCTCATTTTCTGGTTGGTCGAGAGAGATGTGACAAGAGCCGAGTGGGCTCTTGTTGTTGTTGGGTTTGCCAACGTTAGGGAGAGGTATCACTTCATCCTCTTGTTAGGTTATGATACATATGACAATTCATAAATCATGCGGAAAAACCATAAAGCCAGGAAAGCATATTATTTACACATAATCATTTAGCATAGAATGGATGCATACATGTCGTAGCGTGCCTTCCCTAGCTGCGCCCGAACCGAACAAGAACAAGTCTTTAGGACTCCATATGTCGTCCCTCCGTAGATAGTCCACAGTACGTCCGGATCCGCCTTAAGTTAGACCAACTAGAATCGCCCTTAAGGTGCTTAGGAATTTCGGCTAGTGTTTGCAAGTGTATGGCTGATTTTTATTTCAAAAACTTACCCTTTGAATACTTCAATCGTACCCATAAATTGTGACCCTAGGCACCTATTTATAGGAGTATGGAAAAGGAATTGTAATCCTACTAGGATGTGGATTTGCTAGTTAGAACTTTATTAGGACTCTAAATAACAAAACAAATCTAATAGGATTAGGATTTTAATCTTTGCACAAATCCTAATAGGATTAGGATTTCCCGCACAAGCATTGCACAAGCCGTGCACCCGCGCAAGCCTTGCGGCCCACGACAGGCGCACAGCCCACGCTGATGTGCTCTCGCGCGCGCGCGCCCTTTGGCTGGGCCTGGCCTTGCGCTGGGCCTGGTCGAGGCGTGCGTTGGTGCGTGCGGCTCGCTGGGCGATGGTCTGGCTTCGTGCTGGGCATTCGTCTAGCGGGCCTCGTCCGATGCGAATTCGTACGATACGCTTCCGATTAAATTCCCGATTCCGGAATTCATTTCCGATACGAACAATATTTAATATTTCCGATTCCGGATTTAGTTTCCGTTTCGAACAATTATTTAATATTTCCGTTTTCGGAATTATTTTCCGATTCCGATAATATTTCCGATTCTGACAATATTTCCGTTTCCGGCAATATTTCCGATTTCGGCAATATTTCCATTTCCGATAATATTTTCCGATACGTACCATGTTTCCGTTTCCGGCAACATCTACGACTTGGATAATATTTATATTTCCGATACGATCCATATTTCCGTTTCCGGCAATATCATCGTTTCCGGAGTATTCATTTCTTGCTTGTGACGATCTCAGCTCCCACTGAAACCAAGATCCGTCGATTCCGAATATCCATAGATGGAGTATTTAATGCCATTAAATACTTGATCCGTTTACGTACTATTTGTGTGACCCTACGGGTTCAGGCAAGAGTAAGCTGTGGATTAATATCATTAATTCCACTTGAACTGAAGCGGCCTCTAGCTAGGCATTCAGCTCACTTGATCTTACTGAATTATTAACTTGTTAATTAATACTGAACCGCATTTATTAGACTTAACATAGAATGCACAATTGGACCAAGGGCATTATTTCCTTCAGTCTCCCACTTGTCCTTAAGGACAAGTGTGCATTTCCTAATTCCTTTGGCGCTCGATGCTTGCTCTTGAACATAAGGTAAGAGTTGTCATCCTTATTATGTCCAGAGGTGTTTCTCGGTTTCAGAGTTCAACTGATCAAATTAACAGATAATCATAGCCTATGATTCATCCGAGCACGGCCATGCATTTCACAGTTTCTAGCTCTCCGAGTGGCCTTGTACAACTTTTAAGCATCTCATCCTGATTTATGGGAGGACAATCCCAATCTTGCGATCTTGAGATTAGACTTCGTTTGATAGGTGATTACCTGAGCGTTGCCTTTATAGCCTCCTTTTACGGTGCGACGGTTGGTCAACGTCAAAGCAACCAGTTCTCAAACAAGTAATCTCAAATCACTCAGGTATTGAGGATTTAGTGTCTAATAATTTTAATGAAATTTACTTATGACAGATTTTCATCTCTTACAGTAAAGTTTCATATGTCTGTCCGATACTAGTCTTCCCAAAGTAAGTATCTATGCAAATGATTATGACATTGCCATGTCCACATAGTTCAAGAAACAGAACTACTAGTCATCTTGCATTCTAGTCGTCTAACGTTTTCTATGCGTCCTATTTTATAGAAAACTCCGACCAGGGACCATTTTCAACTTTTGACATTCAAGTTCACTTGATAGATATTTCTTAGTCACAGGACTGGTCCTGACAGTCTATCTTGAATATATCGCCAATTTGAAGGGACTCATCATTTAATACTAAACCAAGATTAAATGGAATATGAAAATACATTTCATATATGATAAATGTTCAACCCTAATGTTTTACAACCATGGGCCTCAAAACCCATCTTTAAAACAGTTCATGGAATTTCAAAACTATGCTTGATTTCCAGTGCTACAATGTGAGTGTTGCTTCTCACTTGTTGCATAGGTTTAGTTATCATGCTTTGCTAATCTTAATATCCCCTTCATCGAATGTTTTTCGAGATAGGATGATAAGATCTTTTGAGTTTGTTTATTATGTGATCTAGTCTTTCTTACTTAAATAGTGGTTCTACGCATTTTGCAATGAAGAACTATTAAGCCAACAGACATGTGATCTACCCAAGTTCAATGAAGAACTCATTAATATAAACAACTCTGTTTTATTGCTTCTCAGGCAATAAGTACTTTTACTTCAACTGTTTAGGTTGCTAGTGATGCTTTGTTTGGATTTACTTATCCAAGCAGTTCACAGATATGCGGAATACTTTCCAGCTGTATCTTAGAACATAGAAATTAATATTTTAATTTTCCACGCAACAACTCATGGTCTCCAATCCATGTTGCCATTTCAAAACACGATGCTCTATAGCTCGTCCTTATCAATGGTTAACTCCAAAGGGTCTTGCTTGATCCTTTGCCAGTGTTTATGCGTGTAGCATCAATATTTAGCATATCTTTATTTCCTTGAATCAAGAACTAATCCTATGTACCTTTTCAAGTACCATAAGTTTTTCTTGATTTCAATCTAGTTGATCTTCACTTAGATCAATAGTGATTGGTATATGTTCGTCATGCCTAAAGTCATACGATACGTTTTTGGCGATCCTCATATTATATCATTCATGACAAATTCTTTTGCAGAATAATTCCCAATTGAATTCTGTTCATGTAACTTTAGCTTATCTAGTTTCAGTAGATACTAAATCCAGCTAAATTCTTTGACATATAATATAGGTTAAGAATCTATTCAGATCCTTTGATGTTTAGCTTAGTAAATTCTTATACATAGTTCAAACATTCTTTACTTAGATTTATTCATATGGGTCGAATATCTCCAATGGAGTCTTTGGTGTTTGATTCAGTAAATGCCATTACTTAATCCAAAACAATATCATAAGATCTTTGTAAAAAGATCTTAATACCCAGTATGCACTAAGTTTCGCCTTGGTCCGTCATTGATGAATAATTTCAAATCTAACTCATTAGCATTTGAATGTTATTTCACAATAGAGAGATATGTGTGTGATACACATAGGACCAATTAAGTTTTATGTACTCCCACTAAACTTCTTATACATCTATAAGAATCATGTACATTTTATGAAACTAAAATACTTATTAGCTTCACTAAAATACAGTTCCAATTCCCAATTGTTTGCTTAAATCTGTACTTAGATTTCATAAGCTAGCTTTTATTTTCAAGCATTTATTTGGATCCACAAATCCTATGACATGCCATGTACATAGTTTCTTCCAACATTTGATTTGAGGAAGATGTTTTGTCATCCAATTGCCATATGTACCAATATGCAATCATTGCTTGCTTTATAGACTTGAGCATTATGATTATGCATGAGGTTTAAACACAATCCATGCCATGAATTTTCTTGTAACCTGTAGCAACTAATCTAGCTTTGTGTGTGAACACAATTCCATGTTTGATGGTTTTTATCCTTAAAACAAATTTGCAACCAACAGGTGTTAACCTATTCTTGCAAATCAACAAAATTTCAATTTTGTCATCAAAATATTGAGTATGTTTTATGGCCTCTAACCATTTAAAACATTTTAGTCTATATATGGCCTCTAACCATTTTAGGGAATCTGGATTTCGTCATAGCTTTCTTACAGGTCACAAACTCATTAATCTACATGATAATAGTTTGACTGCAAGTTGTAGGTTTCTTCACTATCTAATAGAAGAATTGCATAGTTTCAGTGACCTGAACTCCATGTTTCTTCACTATCTAATAGAAGAATCTCATAGTTTCAGTGATTTGAACTCTATGCCTATTTGGGTATAGAACATCAAACAATAGAATAACAATAGCCACTTGAAAGTCCTTTGAATATTCTGTTCTCCTTGAAGCACTTGTAAAGTCTTCTAAGAGATGTCTATTCTTTAAAGCCACTTCTAAAGTCCTTAAAGAATAAGTTCGGATTTTCTGAAGCACTTCGAAAAGCCTCCGGAATGTCCGTTTATGTTTGTTGTTCGCCTCGAAGACTTTCGAGGTCTATTTTCTCCCACTTGTCATTTTGGAAATGAATCTCCAAAAGGACATTATTTCGAGCAAACAAACATTATGTTCTCAAAAATTCGTGGTAGAAACAATACCCTTGTGTCTCATTTGAATAAATCATAATGAAACATATATCTATACTTGGGCCTTAGTTTGTTGAATAACAAACACTAAGCTCCCACTGAGTTTAGCAACTCTTTAGATATATATAATTGAAAAGATATCCTGAAATTACTTTTCAATAGCTTTGACGAATTTGGTTTAGTTTGGTGGTAGTTGAGCATTTTGTTTTAGAAATTATAGGAAAAGTCTTTATGATTCATCATTGATCGAATCAAGTACTAATTGACTTAGATCATTCCACTTAGATATGCCATATCTCATGGAGCTAGATTGTGAAATTACAACACACAATCATTGATGATCATTATTGGTCTCAAGCAATCATTAACATGATCTATCCTAGATCTTTATGATTTCTTACCAAGTGGGATTTATACTTCTGAATCTTTGAACTAGTCAAACAGATTCAAACTTATATCACATTGAGTAAATAAACCTATATTCACTCAAACCTGTGTGAAATAATAAAGTCATAAAACCTTTCTTTAGCTTTGAACTCTATTGTCTAGGCGTTCTAACAATAGTTCGTATCTTTTGTTACTTTCAATAAGTAAGACTAGCTCGTCTTGAATGATCTAGAAATCAATCAACTTTCAAAAATTCCATCAAAATAGAGCTTTTGAATGTTAACTTGTTGATATGGTCTAAGCAACAATGCCAAAGATTAGTGGAACTCAAATCAAGGGTTTGATTTGAACCTAGTAAAGTTTTTATTGTCAAAGAGTTGTTGGTTTTCAATCAAGCATATTGACTCAACCCGTAAATGACCATTTCATTCAAATAAACAAACAAACATTGTTTTTGTTTTTCTTGAATGTGAGTCTTTCTGTGTTTGAAGCAGAAATTTAGGTATGCTGATTATGGAACAAAATAGCCATTAAGTTCCAGCCTTGAAAGGACTTAAAAACAAACTAGATGACCCTACAACTACTGTAGCATTGACATGCTTCATTTCCCACTTGTAGGTCATTAGTGTATCCTAGCTTCCATTGTTTGAGTTATTACCGAAGTAAGAACCTCAAGCGGTATATGATACCAAGGAAGTTTGATTGCTAGGTCACTTCTCTTTAAACATAAACTTATGGGTAGAAACGGAATCGTAAATTCCTTTCATTTGTTCCTCGTTTTCCTATTTCTTGTACCCTTTCTTATAGTCTTAAGAATTGAATTCTTTAGTGTTGACTTTTATACTTTGTTAGACATGTCCAATGTCACTCCAACAAGGTTCTTACCATTTAATTTATGTTGAATATTCTGTTTCAACTAGATGATCTTACCAGAAGCTTCTAAAGTTCTCTAAGCATCGATTTATTCGAATGTCTAGTGTCTAGACTCATTCGAGAATTAAATGGAAAAAGATTTTAGGTTGTTAACCATTGGTAAAGCTGAGCGTTTAAGCTCAATGCTTTATGATCTCAAAACTATAGTGTATTTTCAATTCACAAGCACCAACTGGTTTGCCATTCGATTTTGATACTCCAAAACAACCATAAAAGTCGCTATAAGAAACGTACATTTTAAATTGCTCATTTTCTCTCATTTCCGTGAATCGTTCTTGGATTCACTACCAATCGAGGAAATTTACTGTTACCTTTCTAAAAGGATTTACTGCAGTGCAAGATATTTAATTATAAACAATAATTAAAACATATATTGAAGCATGCAAAGTCTTAAACATTTATCATGAATAATAACTTGAAATTAAAGCAATCATGCAATTTTAAACAAGTTGTTGGCATTTTATTCGAGTTTATTGTTCCGGCAGGTGTGAATAAAATGATTCCAAGATCCTAAAACCATTGAAGAATTAAGCACAGTTTGTCGACTCAATCCTAAAACATTTTAGGTAAGCAAAAACCTTTTGCTAATAGTCTAAAAACTATTCTTGGTTGATAGGCACGTCTAAGAACTTATTAGGTAAACCTATCGATTTTGCCACGACATAAAACGACTCCTTACTTATATCGTTGAGTTTCACCAAAACTAACATGTACTCACAATTATTTGTGTACCTTTCCCCTTTAGGACCAATAAGTAACACCTCGCTGAGCGAAAACTATTACTAGATTGATGTAAAGGATATCCAAGCAAGTGTATATTTTGGCATGGCACCTTTTAACTCAATTTTTAAGTTTGGAACTTAAGGCTCTTACTATGTTGGTTAGATTTTAAGTGAACTAAAATCCTTAATCATGCAACATAATCAAGCCACAATCTCATGCATAATTAAGACATATTTAAAGCAATAAATAACTTAAAGCATGCATAAGATAAATGTGATCTTGTATGGCCCGACTTCATCTTGAAGCTTCAACTTCAAAAGTCCGTCTCGAAAATCTCCGTGGGAGGCACCATTTTCTTCAAATAGGATAAGCTATAATTAAACTAATTACAACTATTTGATGGTACGCAGACCATATTTGAATTGAAAAACAATTTTGGTACTTTAGACCAATTACATTCAAATTAATGGTACGCAGACCATATTTTCTATCCTATTTGGGCCATACTAGTCACTTCATAACCTGCAAAACAGTACATATACAATATATACCATTCACCCATTCATTATCATGAATGGCCCACATAGCTGGTTAGTAAAACACATTATGCATCACATAAACATTTGCAGCAATTAATCAAGGGCACCAATAATCTACAAATTATTCAGTCCTTATTAATTCTAATCAAGTTGTTTTAACCTTAAGGATTTGTAGACCTAATCAAGAGTTTATGACTAAAAGGGCTCCCACTTAAACCAATAAATTCATATGCTTTACTAATTTTAAACATAAAAATGTATTTCTAGTCTAACCGGAAACATACAAATTTAATTAAAATTTAAAGCTCATATAAATTTATAATTGAATCCGCTTATTTAATTTATTTTTCAGTCGTATTTAAATTAATTCATGATTTTAATTTTAGTAAAATAATTAAAATAAATGAAATTTATTATAATTATAATATTCAAAATTAAAATCCAAGAAAATAATTTAAATTATTCATTTTAAAATTAATTAAAATTACGAAAACTGAAAATTTCAAATTAAAATTTTAAAACGATCTAATCGTAACGCAACAACCCCACGCAACGCACAGCCATGGGCCGAACGCACACAGCCATCGCTGGCCATGTGCGCGAAGCCCATGCGCTGCGTCGCATCGCTGCTGCTCACCATCGCAAGGCGCGCGCCAGCGCTCGTCGCAACAAGCACGCTGCTCACCATCGCTGGGCGCAGCGCTCGTCGCACGCGCACGCTGCTCACCATCGCTGGGCGCAGTACTCGTCGCACGCGAGCTTGCGCTCGCTGCGCGCGAGGCTCCGCACGCTTGCGCAAGGCAGTGCGCGCTGTGGCGCAGCTCGCTTGCTGCCCACACGCGACTGCTCGTGCCTTGCTTTCGCCCTTGCCCATGCGCCCATTGCACACAGCCCACGACACAAGGCAGGGCTGCTGCCTTGTGCTCGTGCACCATGCCCTTGCTGGCTGCATTCGTACCGCATGGGCGACGAGCTCCCTTGCTCGTCGTCGCATGCCCGCACTATACAACACCCCTTAAGGGTAACACGTAGCGTCCATTGCTTTGTGCGTGCAAGTTATATGAGCGAATCGCATAAAAATTAAAAAATTTTATTTTCAAAATTAATGACAAATTAATAAATCATATTAATTTCATAATTTTAGGGCGAAAAATCAAAAATTTATTAATTTATTGATTTCCAATTAACATGGATTCAAGTCTAGGTCATAAAAATTTAAAATTTAACATAAATTTACAATTTTTATGGTGGTTTTTTTTAATCATAGGTATCTAATTAAATTATAACTAATTATGAAAATCAAATTAATTCTAAATTATTCCAATTTTCAACAAATTAATCATAATTACAAATTAGATTGCATAATTAACAAGGCTAGGCATTCAAACTTGTGAAACATATACAGTAGGTCAATCAAAATTTCAAGATTTAACAACAAGAATCGCAAATATTTAGTTTAACATCTTAAATTTACGAAATTTTGCGTTCGAAAAACTAAAACCTCCGAAAAGTCATAGTTAGGCTTCGAATTTGAGAATTCTGGGTTCGGCCGAAAAATATTACTTTTGTCAAAATTTTAGAATGCCTTTTACATGCGGAATTGACATAGAAATCACTCGATTTGGATGAGTAACGAAGAAACTGCCGAAAAACTGCGTACGTATAATTAAATAAACGCAATTTGCAATTAATTAACAATTACGAAAATTAATCACCCCTTTTAATTCTTGCAAATTTGTAATATTTAACCATGTTTATGCAATTTAGATTATGAAAATAATAAGAGGCTCGTGATACCACTGTTAGGTTATGATACATATGACAATTCATAAATCATGCGGAAAAACCATAAAGCCAGGAAAGCATATTATTTACACATAATCATTTAGCATAGAATGGATGCATACATGTTGTAGCGTGCCTTCCCTAGCTGCGCCCGAACCGAACAAGAACAAGTCTTTAGGACTCCAAATGTCGTCCCTCCGTAGATAGTCCACAGTACGTCCGGATCCGCCTCAAGTTAGACCAACTAGAATCGCCCTTAAGGTGCTTAGGAATTTCGACTAGTGTTTGCAAGTGTATGGCTGATTTTTATTTCAAAAACTTACCCTTTGAATACTTCAATCGTACCCATAAATTGTGACCCTAGGCACCTATTTATAGGAGTATGGAAAAGGAATTGTAATCCTACTAGGATGTGGATTTGCTAGTTAGAACTTTATTAGGACTCTAAATAACAAAACAAATCTAATAGGATTAGGATTTTAATCTTTGCACAAATCCTAATAGGATTAGGATTTCCCGCACAAGCATTGCACAAGCCGTGCTCCCGCGCAAGCCTTGCGGCCCACGACAGGCGCACAGCCCACACTGCTGTGCTCTCTCGCGCGCGCGCCCTTTGGCTGGGCCTGACCTTGCGCTGGGCCTGGTCGAGGCGTGCGTTGGTGCGTGCGGCTCGCTGGGAGATGGCCTGGCTTCGTGCTGGGCCTTCGTCTAGCGGGCCTCGTCCGATGCTAATTCGTACGATACGCTTCCGATTAAATTCCCGATTTCGGAATTCATTTCCGATACGAACAGTATTTAATATTTTTGATTCCGGAATTAATTTCCGTTTCGAACAATTATTTAATATTTCCGTTTCCGGAATTATTTTCCGATTCCGGTAATATTTCCGATTCTGACAATATTTCCTTTTGCGGCAATATTTCCGATTTCGGCAATATTTCCATTTCCGATAATATTTTCCGATACGTACCATGTTTCCATTTCCGGCAACATCTACGACTTGGATAATATTTATATTTCCGATACGATCCATATTTCCGTTTCCGGCAATATCATCGTTTCCGGAGTATTCATTTCTTGCTTGTGACGATCTCAGCTCCCACTGAAACCAAGATCCGTCGATTCTGAATATCCATAGATAGGGTATTTAATGCCATTAAATACTTGATCCGTTTACGTACTATTTTTGTGAACCTACGGGTTCAGTCAAGAGTAAGCTGTGGATTAATATCATTAATTCCACTTGAACTGAAGCGGCCTCTAGCTAGGCATTCAGCTCACTTGATCTCACTGAATTATTAACTTGTTAATTAATACTGAACCGCATTTATTAGACTTAACATAGAATGCATACTTGGACCAAGGGCATTATTTCCTTCACCTCTATCATGTCCTGGATCGTATGTTTTAGATTCCAGCAGTTTTCGGTGTCATGCCCATTTCCTTGATGGAATTTGCAGTAAGTACCTTCGACCCAATATTTGTTCTTGACAGGAGGGTCACGGGTGGGGCCTATAGGTCTCAACTTTCCTTGATTGGTTAGTCTTTCAAAGGCTTGTACCAAAGTCGACCCGAGTGGGGCAAACTTTCGGTCTCGGACCCATCTTCCAGGGCTTCTTCGGGCGGGAGTCTCCTCTACGGCATGGACTTCTTGGGCTTGGGATGTGTTGCCCCTGTTGTAGGCATTTCTTTTGTATGCGGGTTTACTTTGTATTGTTTTTGCGAGATCATCCTCGATCTTTATTCCCACATCATAAACTCTTTTGGAAGTGTCAAGTCCCAGGTACCTAAGGTGCTGTCTGTAGGCCGGGTCCAGGTTGTCAATGAATTTTTGGACCAATTCTGTTTTGGGAGGCCTATTGATTAGCTGGGCCGCTTGATCCCTCCATCTAGCAAAGTAGGTTGTGAAACCCTCATTTTTCTTTTGGAAGAGAACTTCCAGCTCGCGCATGGTGACTTGAAAATCCATGTTCGACGAGTATTGCTTGATGAAGACATTGACAAAGTCTTCCCAAGTGGGGAAGAGCTTAGGGTCCTGGTGATAGTACCATTTGAGCGGCACAGGTTCCAAGGACAAAGGAAAGGCAGGTAAATACATGGACTTGTCCACGCCTTTCAAGTTCATGGCATTCACAAAGCTCAATAGATGATCACGGGGATTATCCGTGGCTTTAAACTTTGGTAAGTCCGATGAACTAAACTTTTCTGGTAGTTTGCCAGGAAAAGGTTCAGGATCGAGGGAGATGTACTTGCTCCCCATGGTTTGCTGTAAGACCATTTTTTCAATCCTCTTCTCGTTATCGAGGTCGTTTTTGGCTTGCGCAGCCGCTAAGGCTTCGTTTTCCATTTTCAGTTGGCCCATGAGTTGGGTCATTTGAGCCATCTGCTCTTGCAATTCTTCGATGGACATGTTTGAGGGTGCGAATCGAGGTTGGGGAAGCGGAGATCCTTGAAATGAGGGATGACGGACGGAGCTTGGAGTCACTAAACCTGGTGTTGGTGATGTATCTTCGAGGCGCACTAACCGTTGATTTCCTGATCGGCACCAAGTGGCAGGACCAGTCCTATGCATAAGATAAGCTAAAGTTTAGGTCCCAAAGTTTCCAGTATTACTTAGTCTAGACTTCGACTCTCTCTATTGGTTTTTCACTCTTTCTTTTGTTGGTACACTTTTTAGTTCTTTCTTTTGGTCATTCTTTGGATTTTCGAAACACTTGCCCGTGTGACATTCATAATTATTAGCATGTTCGGTTTTTAGTGCCGAGCATTGTCGTCGTAGGAGGCCTAACAACGACGCAAAGAGTTATTAATTTTTTACGAGTCGCTTTTGAAATCGAGTGCTTTTCTTACGCCCTCGTAGCAATTCTTTTTACGAACGTTTTTTTTTGTGCTACGTATTTTCCTTTTGCGCGGGCACCGAGGCTGCCGCGCCTGACCAGAAGGCCAAGCAGCAACTTCAGCGCCCAGCGTAGGGCGTGAAAAATTCTGGCGCCCAGCCAGGGGCGTTGAAAATGCGTCCCTGGCTGGTTCTCGTTTTCTGTTTGCGTCTACTTTTGTTTATGCGACTTCGATTTTGCGTGCTTGCCTAATAACGTCCTTTACGCGTTGTGCAGCGTTTGTGGGATTCGTTACAGGCCATCCCGAGTGTCGCTTATTTTTGTGGCGATCGTTCGGGTTTGCGGAACACGTGTTTCGGTATAACTCTTTGGCAAATTGGTTTATGAATGTTTGGGCGATTTTTAAGGTCGTTGGTTTTTCTAGGATAGTTTGTCACACACAATCATATATTTCGCTACACATAACTAACATTTCATTATGAGGCAATAATAATATGTCATGTAGTTTATGATAGGCTTCTATGGGTAGTTATTTGCGCCTGGCTTGGTACCGCTTCTATCGTAGATCCAACACATGCCCCGGTCGAGGTAGTGTCTTCAGCAGACGAATTTCGCTCAAGAGGCCAACCCGCAAGTGCAAGCTAAGGGGGCATGCATGCGAGAGGGACCTAATGGGCGAGGGATTGGGTTTGGGACGGGTGTACTACTAGCGAGAATGTGCCGAGTGGACAACATTCGAAGCGTATGCACCCCCCAGTTGGCAATGGGTATCCTTAGTCCCAACTCCCAAGATGAAACACCAAGGGAGCCAAGATTCGTTATGCGGTTCTGTCCGTTCACATTAATATGCTGATTTTCAGGTCGTCCCAACTTGATTGGGAAATAAACGCGGGGTAGGATCGTTTCACCCTTCGGCTATTTTGATTACCTACAAGCACGAGTATTTCCTTCACTATCCCCAGTGGAGTCGCCACTGTGAGGGGGTCGAAAAAGCACGAGGCTAATGCGTGACCTCGTCCCTCGTGGGTGTGACGCTTCTTTTTGTCAAATCAAGTGTAATTGGATTTCCTGTGAGTTTACACCCAATTGACTAGTAATATAGGAGTCGACATTCAGTTTTTAACGACAATGAGAAAAACTGACAAAACCCGGTTATCGTGACATAAAGGGAGTGCAATTATGTTTGACCACGACGGCCGTAGGTTCCCTTGTGATCCCTGGTGGTGGGGATCGCTCAACGTACACCCGCAGGGTAGAGATTGAGGGTTCGGGGGACTGTAACTACCGAGAGGAGTACTCGCTCTTCGATAACTCCAGAGGCAGGATATCCTTACTAGCTCAGCATAAATAATTGAAGGGACATGCGTTAACTATTAAACTAATCTGAGTTGATTTTATCAATATGCAACATATAGTACTAGATCGAACGCGATTATCTGATTTAGATTGCTTTAAGGGACCTAGCATGATAATCCAATTTCCCAAAAATATCATATTTATTAAGCGTGATCGAACAATCAGATTTTAGTTAGTTTAACAGTTCATAAAAGGGCGAGGAAAGCATTTAAACCATGGAAAAGGGACACATTACGACGCACCCTTGAGAGGTGCGTCACGGTTCTCAGAAAACTAACCACTTTGACTTTGATATTTCTCTTTTTATTTAACGAATCTCAAATTATGGGACGGGATACGTTCTGTTCGATTTATGGATCGATTGCGACAGAACGTGTGATCAGTTTTGCAACGTGAGGCTTAGGCTTAGGGGTTTAGAGTCAATACTCAGAATATAATTGTGTGTTGTTGTGTTCTTTTCACGTCGAACTTAAGGCCCTATTTATAGAAAAGAGTTCGTGGAAAGATAGAATTGCAGAATTCTAATCCACGAGGAATTAGGAAAAAACACGTACCAGGTATTTTCAGCGCCCAGAGCCAGGCGTTGAAAATAGGGTCTGGGCTGTTTTTCATAGTCAGATTCGGATTCCTAGAATCCGGAGTATTTGAGATTTAATTGAGTCCTTTAGTGCGTATTAACCTTGTGACGGGATGCGTCTGGGCCCGTTACGAACTCTAGGCTCGTTAGGATTTTAATTAATACGTGACTCTTACTTTCGAATCATATTAGGAATAGGATTCTCACGCAATTTCTATCTCATTTAGGATTTATGTTGGAGTGCAACACCTAATTCTGACAGGTTTCTATCTTTTATGACTTGCCAGTTTTAACAACTACCCATTACGACAGTTACTATTTCTAGCAGGTTTCCATAAATAGCAGGTTTTGGGTGAAATGAAAAGGGGAATTGAGATTCGTTATTTTATAGAGATGCGTTGTCAAGTGGAGATTTACGTTCTCATCATCGAACCTTCCCTTTCGGGAATGGGGACAAAAGTAGGTGTCTACAGTCACAAACTTATTAATCTACATGATAATAGTTTGACTGCAAGTTTGTCGGTTTCTTCACTATCTAATAGAAGAATCGCATAGCTTTAGTGACCCGAACTCCATGTTTCTTCACTATCTAATAGAAGAATCTCATAGTTTCAGTGACTTGAACTCTATGCCTACTTGGGTATAGAACATCAAACAATATAATATCAATAGCCACTTGAAAGTCCTTTGCATATTCTTTTCTACTTGAAGCACTTGTAAAGTCTTCTAAGAGATGTCTATTCTTTAAAGCCACTTCTAAAGTCCTCAAAGAATAAGTGTTCGGATTTTCTAAAGAACTTCGAAAAGCCTCTGGAATCTCCGTTTTATGTTTGTTGTTCGCCTCGAAGACTTTCGAGGTCTATTTTCTCCCACTTGTTATTTTGGAAACGAAACTCCAAAAAGACATCATTTCGAGCAAACAAACATTATGTTCTCAAAAATTCGTGGTAGAAACAATACCCTTGTGTTTCATTTGAATAAATCACAATGAAACATATATCTATACTTGGGCCTTAGTTTGTTGAATAACAAACACTAAGCTCCCACTGAGTTTGGAAAGTCTCTAGATATATATTATCGAAAAGATATTCTGAAATTACTTTTCAATAGCTTTGACGAATTTGGTTTAGTTTGGTGGTAGTTGAGCATTTTATTTTAGAAATGATAGGAAAAGTCTTTATGATTCATCATTGATCGAATCAAGTACTAATTGAGTTCGATCATTCCAACTTAGATATGCCATATCTTTATGGAGCTAGATTGTGAAATTACCACATACAATCATTGATGATCATTCTTGACTTAAGTAATCATCAACATGATCTAACCTAGATCTTTATGATTTCTTGCCAAGTGGATTTTATACTTCTGAATCTTTGAACTGGCCAAACAGATTCAAACTTATATCACTTTGAGTAAATAAACCTATATTCACTCAAATCTATGTGAAATAATGAAGTCATAAAATCTCTTTCTTTAGCTTTGAATTCTATTGTCTAGGCGTTCTAACAATAGTTCATATCTTTTGTTACTTTCAACAAGTAAGACTAGCTTGTCTTGAATTGATCTAGAAATCAATCAACTTTCAAAAGTCCATTAAAATAGAGCTTATGAATGTTAACTTGTTGATATGGTCTAAGCAACAATGCCAAAGATTAGTGGAACTCAAATCAAGGGGTTGATTTGAACCTAGTAAAGTTTTTATTGTTAAAGAGTTGTTTGTTTTAATCAAGCATATTGACTCAACCCGTAAATGACCATTTCATTCAAATAAACAAACAAACATTGTTTTTGTTTTTCTTGAATGTGAGTCTTTCTGTGTTTGAAGCAGAAATTTAGGTATGCTGATTATGGAACAAAATAGCCATTAAGTTCCAGCCTTGAAAGGACTTAAAACAAACCAGATGACCCTACAACTAATGTAGCATTGCCATGCTTCATTTCTCACTTGTAGGCCATTAGTGTATCCTAGCTTCCATTGTTTGAGTCATTACCGAAGTAAGAACCTCAAGCGGTATATGATACCAAGGAAGTTTGATTGCTAGGTCACTTTTCTTTAATCATAAACTTACAGGTAGAAACGGAATTGTAAATCCCTTTCATCTATTCCTTTGTTTTCCTATTTCTTGTACCCTTTCTTATAGCCTTAAGAATTGAATTCTCTAGTGTTGACTTTTATACTTTGTTTAGATATGTCCAATGTCACTCCAACAAAGTTCTTACCATTTATGTTGAATATTAAGTTTCAACTAGATGATCTTACCAGAAGCTTCTAAAGTTCTCTAAGCATCGATCTATTCGAATGTCTAGGGACTAGACTCATTCGAGAATTAAATGGACAAAGATATTAGGTTGTTAACCATTGGTAAAGCTGAGCGTTTTAAACTCAATGCTTTATGATCTCAAAACTACATTGTATTTTGAATTCACAAGCACCAATTGGTTTGCCATTCGATTTTGATATTCGAAAACAACCATAAAAGTCGATATAAGAAACATACATTTTAAATTGCTCACTTTCTCTCATTTCCGTGAATCGTTCTTGGATTCACTACCAATCGAGGAAATTCACTGTTACCTTTCTAAAAGGATTTACCGCAGTGCAAGATATTTAATTATAAACAATAATTAAAACATACATTGAAGCATGCAAAGTCTAAACATTTATCATGAATGATAACTTGAAATTAAAGCAATCATGCAATTCAAACAAGTTATTAGCATTTTATTCGAATTTATTGTTCCGGCAGGTGTGAATAAAATGATTCCAAGACCCTAAAACCCATTGAAGAATTAAGCACATTATGTATTTAGACTCAATTCTAAAATCTTTTAGGTAAGCAAAAGCCTTTTGCTAATAGTCTAGAAACTACTCTTGGTTGATAGGTACGTCTAAGAACTTATTAGGTAAACCTATCGATTTTGCCACGACATAAAAGGACTCCTTACTTATATCGTTGAGTTTCACCAAAACTAACATGTACTCACAATTATTTGTGTACCTTACCCCTTTAGGACCAATAAGTAACGCCTCGCTGAGCGAAAACTATTACTAGATTGATGTAAAGGATATCCAAGTAAGTGTTTATTTTGGCATGGCACCTTTTAACTCAATTTTTTTAAGTTTGGAACTTAAGGCTCTTACTATGTTGGTTAGATTTTAAGTGAACTAAAATCCTTAATCATGCAACATAATCAAGCCACAATCTCATGCATAATTAAGACATATTTAAAGCAATAAATAACTTAAAGCATGCATAAGATAAATGTGATCTAGTATGGCCCGACTTCATCTTGAAGCTTCAACTTCAAAGTCCGTCTCGAAAATGGTAACTTCGTCTTGAATTTCACCGTGGGAGGCGCCATTTTCTTCAAATAGGATAAGCTATAATTAAACTAATTACAACTATTTGATGGTACGCAGACCATATTTAAATTGAAAAACAAATTTGGTGCATTAGACCAATTACATTCAAATTAATGGTACGCAGACCATATTTTCTATCCTATTTGGGCCATACTAGTCACTCCATAACCTGAAAAACAGTACATATACAATATATACCATTCACCCATTCATTATCATGAATGGCCCACATAGCTGGTTAGTAAAACACGTTATGCATCACATAAATATTTGCAGCAATTAATTAAGGGCACCAATAATCTACCAATTATTCAGTCCTTATTAATTCTAATCAAGTTGTTTAACCTTAAAGGATTTGTAGACCTAATCAAGAGTTTATGACTAAAATGCTCCCACTTAAACCAATAAATTCATATGCTTTACTAATTTTAAACATAAAAATGTATTTCTAGTCTAACCGGAAACATACAAATTTAATTAAAATTTAAAGCTCATATAAATTTATAATCGAATCCATTAATTTAATTTATTTCAGTTGAATTAAAAGAATTTAAATTAATTCAAGATTTAATTTTAGTAAAATAATTAGTATAAATAAAATTTATAATAATTATAATATTCAAAATTAAAATCCAAGAAAACAATTTAAATTACGAATTTTAAAAATTAATTAAAATCGTTTCCGAACTGAAAATTAAAAATTAAATTCAAAACGCATCAATCGGGTCAAGACGAGGCCATGGGCTTGCGCCCATGCCCCATCGAGTCCTCGAGGCAGCATCGCCCCTCACGAGTGATTGCACAGCAAGGCACGAGCAGCTGCCACGCGCAAACGCAGCAAGCCGAGCCACGCTTGCGCGCAGCATCGCTCGCTGCTTCGTAGCGCAGTAGTTGCTTGGCGAGGCTGGGCAAGGCAGCGCTCGTTGCTGCGAGGCACCCCTCGCTGCCCGCGCCCGCGCGCCTGCCTCTCGCTCGCGTTGCTTCTTCGCCCATCCGCCCATGCATCATCGCAGCACTCGACGCAAGGCAGGGCCGCTGCCTTGTGCTCGCGTGCTACTCGCCTTGCTCGCTGCATTCGTACCGCATGGGCGACGAGCTCCCAAGCTCGTCGTCGCATGCCCGCACTATACAACACCCCTTAAGGGTAACACGTAACGTACATTGCTTTGTGCGTGCAAGTGTTATGAGCGAAGTGGATAAAAATTAAAACTTTTATTTCCAAAATTAATGACAAATTAATAAATCATATTAATTTCATAATTTTAGGGCGAAAAATCGAAAATTTATTAATCAATTAATTTTCGATTAACATGGATTAAAATCTAGGTCATAAAAATTTAAAATTTAACACAAATTAACAAATTTTATGGTGGTTTTTAATCATTGGTAACTAATTAAATTATTAATTAATTATGAAAAACAAATCAATTCTAAATTATTCGAATTTCAACAAATTAATCATAATTACAAATTAGGTTGTATAATTAACAAGTCTAGGCATTCATAATTGTTAAACATATACAGTAGGTCAATCAAAAACTCAAGATTTATCAACAAGAATCGCAAATACTTAATTTAACATCTTAAATTTACAAACTTTTGCGTTCGAAAAACTAAAACCTCCAAAAGTCATAGTTAGGCTTCGAATTTGGGAATTCTGAGTTCGGCCGAAAAATACTGCTTTTGTCAAAATTTTAGAATGCCTTTTACATGCGGAATTGACACAAAAATCACTCGATTTGGATGAGTAACGAAGAAACTGCCGAAAAACTGCGTACATATAATTAAATAAACGCAATTTGCAATTAATTAACAATTACGAAAATTAATCACCCCTTTTAATTCTTTGCAAATGTGTAAAATTTAACCATGTTTATGCAATTTAGATTATGAAAATAATAAGAGGCTCGTGATACCACTGTTAGGTTATGATTCATATGACAAAACATAAATCATGCGGAAAAACCATAAAGCCAGGAAAACATATTATTTACACATAATCATTTAGCATAGTTTAGAAGCACACACTTTGTTGCGTGCCCTCCCTAGCTGTGCCCGAACCGAACAAGAACAAGTCTTTAGGACTCCAAGTGTCGTCCCTCCGTAGATAGTCCACAACACGTCCGGATCCGCCTTAAGCTTGACCAACTAGAATCGCCCTTAAGGTTGCTTAGGAATTTCGGCTATTTAGGTGCAAGTGTATGGCTGATTTTTCTTCAAAATCTTACCTTTAGAATACTTCAATTGTATCTATAAATTATGACCCTAGGCACCTATTTATAGAGGTATGGAAAAGGAATTATAATTCTACTAGGATTTGGATTTATTAATTAGAATCCTATTTGAACTCTAAATAATAAATTTAATCTATTAGGATTTAGGATTTAATCAATACACGAATTCCGATAGGATTAGGATTCGTTACGAACATGAGCTTCGTATGGCCACGAGCATCGCACCACCCGCGCAGGCCTTGCGGCCCACACGAGCAGTCGCTGCTTGCAGCCCAACAGCACGCTCAGCGTGCGCGCGCCAAAGGCCTTGCTGGGCCTGGCCTTGCGCTGGGCCTGGCGAGGCTGTGGCAGCTCCATGTTGGGCGCTCGGCTTGCTGGGCGCGGGCCTGGCTTCGTGTTGGGCCTTCGTCTAGCAAGCCTCGTCCGATGCTAATTCGTACGATGAGCTTCCGATTAAATTCCCGGTTCCGGAATTCATTTCCGATACGAACAATATTTAATATTTCCGATTCCGGAATTAATTTCCGTTTTGAACAAATATTTAATATTTCCATTTCCGGAATTATTTTCCGATTCCGATAATATTTCCGATTCTGACAATATTTCCGTTTCCGGCAATATTTCCGATTCCGGTAATATTTCCATTTCCAATAATATTTTCCGATACGTACCATGTTTCCGTTTCCGGCAACATCTACGACTTGGATAATATTTATATTTCCGATACGATCCATATTTCCGTTACCGGCAATATCATCGTTTCCGGAGTATTCATTTCTTGCTTGTGACGATCTCAGCTCCCACTGAAACCAAGATCCGTCGATTCCGAATATCCATAGATGGAGTATTTAATGCCATTAAATACTTGATCCGTTTACGTACTATTTGTGTGACCCTACGGGTTCAGTCAAGAGTAAGCTGTGGATTAATAGCATTAATTCCACTTGAACTCAAGCGGCCTCTAGCTAGGCATTCAGCTCACTTGATCTCACCGAATTATTAACTTGTTAATTAATACTTAACCGCATTTATTAGACTTAATATTATATGCATACTTGAACCAAGGGCATTATTTCCTTCACAATCGATCTAAACCAATATATATAATATAATGTTCCCAACCGACATGCTTGCATCAAACATCCATACTAACATGTTATAATTCTCATAATAAAATCCATGTTCAACATGTTCATCCAACAGCATTAAGCATGTAAATTTCAACATAACTAAGTTCAAGACATAACATAACCAAGTTTAAAGACATATTCAACATGGATTCCACATAAGCACACATCCCCAAGCACACAGGTATGTACGTGCCTTGTGTAAACAAACTGATAGACCACTTTAACACTTTCAAAAGTCTCCTAAAGAGAATTCTCCGCCTAAAACAACCAACAAGGATTTCCAATCAACTTCTAATCATTCACAACAATAACAAAGTATTCTAAATACATCCTAAACATATTTAGATCCTTCCCAATATCAAAACTTGAGTATTTGATTTCCTAGCATAATAATGATTGAATCAATGATTGAAATTCGTTGAAAACTCTTCGCAAATATCATACTTTAATTTTCAGCAATATAAACTCGTTTAAAAACTTCGCCAAGACCAACTTACATTCTTAGAACATCGAAACAATGACTTTAATAATCCCCAATCATACCACCGTGATTTAAAACCATTAAAACCTTAAAATTCACACTTTAAATAATTCAAACTCTTATTTCAATCAAATTATATAATCTGAAAATTACTAATTTAATTACGCAAAACATATAAATATGAAATTTATAATTAAATCATAAAACTATAAATTTAATTAAAGAAAACATAAATTAATTTAATAAAACATAATTAAAATCCTAACTTAAACATTATTAACAAATCTGAAAATAAACTAATTTATAAAATCAACATATAATCTGAATTCTAAATATACATCATTAAAACTAATAATTTAAATCATGAAAACATTAATTAATTTATTAAAACATGAATAATAATTTAAATAAATTGAAGGGGGAAGAAATAACCAAAAGAAGAAGAGAGGGTCTGCTGGCCGGCGGCAATGGCAGCGCGGCAGCAGGCGTGGGTGGTCGTTGGTCGGGCGACAAGGCTGGTGGTTGGGCGGCACACGACGATGCGTGGTGGCAGCGAGGTGGTGTGGTTGGGCAAACAAGAAAGGCACGGTTTGAGAAGTAAGCAAAAGAGAACAAAAGAGAAAGAGAAAGAACGAAGGAGAACATAAAGGAGGGACGAGAGAGACTATCGTGCTGGGCAGCGAGGCTTCGACGTCGGTGGCTGAGGCAAGGTGGTTCGCGGTGGTTGCTGGAAACAGGCCACGATTAAGGAGGGAGCAAGCAATAAAATAAAGAGAGAAGAAAAAAACGAAAGGGAGGAGGAAAGAATTACCGGCGGCGACGGAGAGGGACGACGATGGAGGAAAGCAGCCGGTGGTGGTGGCTCGACGGCGGCGACAACAAGCAAGCAAGGGGGAGCAATTAAGCAGTTACGTGAAAAGCCTTGAAAGAGGGTTTGAGTGTTTGTTGTTTTGTTTTCACGTGAAGTCAAGGAGAAGGGAGGAGGGTTGTGTTTTATTATTTTGGGCTTTACCCAATTGGGCTAGAATTAGGATTTAGTTTTAGAATTTAAATCCAAAACCGATTAGGATTGTTTTTCAATTTCGAACGTGTTTTCGTAATTCAAATTCTTTTCAACATAAAATTCTAAAATTATTTTAATTTTATAAATCGTTGAAATATTTAAAACGTAAAATAAATAAATATTCTTTAATTACATATTTATTTCTAAAATTCGTAAATTCTATTTTAAATATAAATAAATAACTATACGTTAAAATATATTAATAAAATTTATAAATTTACGGGGGATTACATTAATACTCGCAACGTTTGCGATTTTTACACTATTCACCTATTATACTTTGACCATTGTTGGTGATTTATACGTAAGA
This sequence comes from Spinacia oleracea, assembly GCF_020520425.1. Classification (NCBI taxonomy): domain Eukaryota; kingdom Viridiplantae; phylum Streptophyta; class Magnoliopsida; order Caryophyllales; family Amaranthaceae; genus Spinacia; species Spinacia oleracea. The sequence continues at coordinate 7,049,795 of NC_079488.1, read as the reverse complement.
TAAAACATAGTCATGTGGATCTTGTTAGATTCGTCCGAATGTGTATTTTCAAAATATGAACTTTTTATAAATTTTTGCTTAAAGGGAATTAAAGATATTAATGATCAAAGTTGTGCATTGGCATGCGTGAAAGTGACAAACGTTGCGAGTAAAAATGATCGGAGGAAGTAATAGATATGTTTAATTGAAAGATAAATTTTATCTCATGATAAGATCATAATATGTATTTATCATTATATTGATTAAAAAAAAATGAAAATCTAATATATATATATATATATCAAGTGCGGGCACTCCATGTGATGTACACTGTCTTTAATTTGTTGGCAGCAATTGAGAAACATCAAGTGCGGGCACACCATATGCTGCACATGTAAAAGTTCGCACTTGAGACCTTAAAATGAGCCCGCACTTGAGCTTTTTTGTACTAGTATATGAATTAAAATATAGTCGAGTGCCACATAGATAATTAATTAGGTGCCACATAGATATTTTTATTAATTAGTTACTAATACTACGTATATACAACTCCATCCAAAATCAAACACTCTAATAATTAAAAACTAAATCTAAAATGAAATTAAATCCAAAATCAAACACTAATATAATATAATATTTAAAATATAGCAGTTGTTATATATAGGAGTTTTATTTTAACTTAAATAATAAAAATATAATTTTAAGTAGAATTAAACAAGGACAGAACTACAGAGTACTACTAGGTTAGGTCCCTTGCAATGTACGGATGAGACTAAATATTTTAGGGAAAAATATATGGACTTGATTCACTTCACAATTTCCTGTAACGCAATTTTTTTTTTTTTTTATAAAATCAGATCTAGCTTATCAACATTTATCATCTGTCTATTGTTGTACCCCTGATTGTTACTTCCTTGAAAGTTTCCATTTCCATTCACATTCCTATTCTAATTCATATTCCTCTTGAAATTCCCTTGGTTTTCCCCAGCATTAAACTTCTTTCTTTTCTCCCCAACAACATTTTTCTTATCCCTTCTGGACTACAAACCATAACTACGGGCAGCTCTCCCATACACAATATCTAAAGATGTAAAGGTTTCCCCACCTAATCCTAATTGGATCTCATCAGTCAAACCTTGCTTAAACCTCAGAGCCTTTAGCTCCTCTATGGTAATAACCTCAGGTGCAAACCTCGACAGGGCTATAAATTTGCTGTAATATTCAGCGATTGTCATATTCTCCATCCGGTTTATAAATTCTTGTGCTTTTTGTTTTCTCATAAAAGGAGGATAAATCAATGCAACAATAAATGAGTACCAATTAAACCCCTCGACAACACTGAGCCTAGTTTCATTCTCTCTCTACCACAGATCGTCCTCATCTTTTAGGTAAAGGACAGCTTGACCCACTTTCATATTTTCAGGACAGTTTACCGCCCCAAAGAGTTTTTCGAATTCCCTAATCTAGTTTTCTAGGAAGGTCGGATCTACTTGCCCCTTGAAGTATGGGGGCTTAACTTTTGTAAGTCTTTCAAACATGCCCCGTCCAGAATCGGGGCGCTTAGTTCTTTCCTAGGTTAGCTTTTCCGCCAAGAGGCGAATAGCAGCAGTTAGGTCATTATTGTTGGTCATCCTAGAGCGCGACCTGAAATTAATATTGTTGTGGGATCTTTTGTGGTGACGACGTGTCACTCGTTCCTCGGAGGTATCAAGTATGCGCTGGCATGAACTTCCCGCAACCTGCAAAACATGAATATTCCCGTAGGAATATTCCCTCCGATGCTAAGTAAGTATTGGCTAGAGAGAGAAGTAATTTGTACAGAGAAGGCAGAGCAAAGATAGTTTAAGGTAGGTGGGAATATATTGAATGCCCCTTTTACCTTGGGATCTGAACTATTTATAGGGCTAGGGTTCCTTGGGAATTGATCCCATAACCCTAGTTGTATGATGTGATATCTTCGGGGATTGGAACACGTGTCCAGAAGTAGAGCCTTATGGACTCTTTGGACTTGGGCCTGGTCATGGACAACTCGGGCTTTTATCAAGAGAGTAGTCTTCCAAGGCTCGAGTGATGAGGTTTGGGCCAGCATACGAGCCCTGGACCCATATGCCATTTGTAGATGGGCTAGAGTCAGATCACCCTTGTCTTAGGGCCTATTGTGGAGGTACACCAAGCCCACAACAGTTGCCCCTCATGAGGAGTGAAAACTGACGTTATTTTTGTTAGGTTATGATACATATGACAAAACATAAATCATGCGGAAAACCTTAATGCCAGGAAACATATTATTTACACATAATCATTTAGCATAATTCATATGCATACACTTTGTAGCGTGCCCTCCCTAGCTGCGCCCGAACCGAACAAGAACAAGTCTTTAGGACTCCAAGTGTCGTCCCTCCGTAGATAGTCCATAGCACGTCCGGATCCGCCTTAAGCTTGACCAACTAGAATCGCCCTTAAGGTTCTAAGAATTTTCGGCTAATAAGCTACAAGTGTTTGGCTGATTTTGTTCCAAAATCTTACCTTTGAATACTTCAATTCTCGATGTAAATATGTGACCCTATGCACCTATTTATAGAGTTTATGGAAATGAATTATAATCCTATTAGAATACAAATCTATTTAATTATAATCCTACTAGGACTCTAATTAAACAAACTTTATCTATTAGGATTAGATTTAATCATATTACGAATCCCGTTAGCCTTAGGATTCCGAGTAACACACACGAATGACAATGCACCGCACGCAGGCCTTACGGCCCACACATAGCGCACGACCCAGCTCGCTGCTGCGCGCGCCCAAGGCCTTGGCTGGGCCTGGCCTTCGCGTTGGGCCTGGTCTTGGCTTTGGCGTGTGTTTACGCTTTGGCTTGCTGGGCGATGGCCCGGCTTCGTGCTGGGCCTTCGTCTGGCAGGCCTCGTCCGATGCTAATTCGTACGATACGCTTCCGATTAAATTCTCGATTCCGGAATTCATTTCCGATACGAACAATATTTAATATTTCCGATTCCGGAATTAATTTCCGTTTCGAACAAATATTTAATATTTCCGTTTCCAGAATTATTTTCCGATTTCGATAATATTTCCGATTCTGACAATATTTCCGTTTCCGGCAATATTTCCGATTCCGGCAATATTTTCATTTCCAATAATATTTTCCGATACGTACCATGTTTCCGTTTCCGGCAACATCTACGACTTGGATAATATTTATATTTCCGATACGATCCATATTTCCGTTTCCGTCAATATCATCGTTTCCGGAGTATTCACTTGCTTGCCTTTGACGATCTCAACTCCCACTGAAACCAAGATCCGCCGATTCCGAATATCCATAGATGGAGTATTTAATGCCATTAAATACTTGATCCGTTTACGTACTATTTGTGTGACCCTACGGGTTCAATCAAGAGTAAGTTGTGGATTAATATTTATTAATTCCACTTGAACTGAAGCGGCCTCTAGCTAGGCATTCAGCTCACTTGATCTCACTGAATTTATTAACTTGTTAATTAATATTGAACCGCATTTATTAGACTTAACATTATATGCATATTTGGACCAAGGGCATTATTTCCTTCAATTTTTTACTGCTCTTGGGTTCTCCTGTGCCGTAGTGACACGTGGAAGTGTTAATCATTTCTTACCCCTCTATAAATAAGTGGCCATTTCGAGTGAATTTCCCCCTTATTTCTAAAATCTCTTGAGAGCAGCAGAAGAAGGGCGATTTCCGGCGTCATTCAACCACCAGCAAGTGCTTTAGGACCATCGCCGCCTTCAACTCTTTGCTCTTGGAGTTCTTCATCTTTGGGATTTCAATTTCTTTGGATCTTCCTTCTTTGATCTAACATGTAATCTTTCTTCTGTGGAAACTTTTTTGTTGGTTTATTTATTTTACTTATCTTCCTTGTCTATGGTACGTCGGCCCAGTCGAATTTGAGGACGGCGACCTGTTGTTTGACGCCTTCACTTCAAGGGTTGTGCCTTCTAACCTGAGCCAATTCTTCAGCCTGTGCAGGACATCATGGTGCGAATAAGTGAAGATCCGTGCTTCGAGGGGGAATCTTCTTCTCCAATGGAGGAGGACGTCCCCGTATAAGGACGTGCAGAGGGTGCAACAGCGGGCCCATCTAAAAGTGAAGAAGGCCACCTTCACCCTTGTGTGATCTTACCTCTTCAGACGTGGCTGAATTATCTGACTGAGCAAGGGGATGACTACACTGCGTCTCTAAATCTGGGCCCCGAGTACAAGTTGAAGATGCCTGCTGGCATGGACTGCACCAGCTTTGGCCTGGTGAAAGGGGAGTTTTCCGTGTACATGGCCGTCTTGAAGCTGGGTATGAGGTTTTCTCCTCACCCGTTCGTGGTGGAGTTGTTGGACGGCTTCAACATAGGGTTGAACCAGATGTCCCCCAACTCTTGGCCGGCGTGTTTGGATACATCGCCAGGTGTGAGCTTGAAGGCATCACTCCCTCTTTTCCAACGTTTCTGCGAATATCATCGCTGTCTAAAGTCCCTCAAGCCGCTGAGGGCTGGTTGGCTCTTAGTTACAAAGGAGCGTACAACGATTATGGGTAAGGCGTCCAAGTGGCACCACTGGCGGAAGAAGTGGGTAGTCATCAAGACTACTGACATGGTGATGTGCGAAAGGATGAGGCGATGGACGCTTCAACCCAACTTTGTTGGAAGAAGTGGTTCCTTTCCCCTGTTTCTGCCAACTTGTGGAAATAAATTTCTTCTCTTTTCAAGGCCAAGCCGCTTATCGTGGGGATGAAGACGGCTTGGATACCAGAGGGGTGGTTGCCCCATTTAGATCAGTTGGACGACGCCACCTTCCTCTCGGCTGTGGGCTTGTGTCCGTATATGCCGAGGGGTAATATCTCGTAATTTGAGTCTCTATTGCTTTTTCTTCTTATGCTTTTCTGACGTCTTCATTCCTTTTCAGACGAGGCTATGGAGAAGCTAGACGATGCGGCCAAGGGCCGAGTGGATATGCCGACTTGCCTTGCTGAGGTGCTTGAGGCAAGCACCCTCAAGGCTTTGCAACTCCAGAACGCTGCCGAGCAGAACGACCCGCCGCTTGATCCTCCAGCGGAAAATAAGAAGGTAATTTGTTTAAGACTTCCCTCTAATATATAGTTCCTTCAGTGTATCTGATTTGTAGTCGTCCTGTCTTGCCATGGATCGAGGAAGACTGCCACTGTAGGGGGTGTTTTTTTGCGTATGTATTGCAATTCCCTACAAGGGGGCGGTTTTTAGAAACCATCGTATTTTTGTACCTCTAAGGAGTCGCCACCAAACATTGTTTAGGGTCTTGCTTGGAAAGACCGCAAATGACTCTATTAGGATAAGACTTGAATCTTCAAAACGGATGGGTGAGATCCGGGCACGGGAACGAGATGCTTATTCCGCGAGCTTTAGAAATTATTCGAGTACGTGACATAACATTTTCAAAAATACCCTAGTTTAGACTATGTGGGTTTGAATTTAGAGCAAATAGAATCTCTACTTTGTATGGTGGTCACTTTGCTTTAAAATTAATTTAAGGGAACCTAAGATCGGTTTGTCCAAGAAATTATCTTTGTTAAGCGTGATGTAACCTTGAATTTTGTTGTATTTAGCATGTATGGTGATGAAAGCAATAAAGCAAATAAAGCAACATCACAATAGTAAATAAGTGCGGAATTAGTTAATACAAGACCCCCTAGAGATGGACTAGGGAGTAGGTCCACATTGCCTAGAAGGACTAGGCAAGTAAAGATGCGGAATTGAAAGTGCGATATTGAAATTGCGGAATTGAAAGTGCGATATTGAAATTGCGGAATTGAAAGGTGCGAAGGAATTGAAAGGTGCATAATTGAAATTGCGATATTGAAATTTGTACTTGGGCACATGAGATTCGAACGCCAAGAGGCTCCTTAAAAATAAGTGCGCCCGACACGAATTCAAAGCCAAAAAGTCTCAACTTGGGAGAAGTTGCTCATCCCAAAGTGTCCTAGATTTTGCATATAGAACTTGAACTTGAAAGTTTGAATCTTGAAATATTGAACTTTGAAATACTTGGACTTGAAATATTGAACTTGTACTTGAAATATTGAAGCTTAAGAGACTTGAATCTCAAAGATCGGGCCTTTTAATGTTGAAAAGGTTAGATCTTTGATGTTCTCTTACTTTGAAAGGATCCTAGTTTAGGGAAGTAGTCATGAGCAACCCTAAACATTGTGGGATCTTGAAAATTGAAAACTTGAACTTGTATTTTGAAAAATGTGAGTCTTGAATCTCAAAAGACTCAACCTTTAATAGTTAAAAAGGTGTCATCTTTGATTACTCCATACTTGAAAGTGATTCTAGTTCAAAGAAGTGATTGCAAACAACTTTGAACATCCTTGAATCTTGAAAGTTTGCATTTTTGTATTTTGAAAAGTTTGGATTTTGAAAAGATGTATGATTGTTGCAAGTGACATTTTTAGTAGTAAAAATGCCAACTTGCTAATCATTTTTGAAATAGGAAAATCAAAGAAACATGATTGAATATGGTGGGATTCGGAATTACCTATTTAGGTTTAGGCAAGAATTCCTTTTAGAGCTCCCAATTGCTTAGAACTTGAAGTTTGTATGTGTTTTTGAAGGATTTTTTGATTTGAATTTGAGGCGTAATTTTTGTATTACGACGTTGTATATTGAATCTGCCTCCCATAATGCTGGAAATTAGGGGGTTTTTATAGGAAAAATGGCTGCAAAACGCCAGCCATTGCCAGCGCAGCACGCAGCTGGCAGCGCTGGGCGCTGGTGACGTGGCGTGGATGCCGCCAAAACAAGGACGCGGGCTCCGTCCTTGATTTGTCTTGTATTGATGTACCTTCGTACGAATAGTACGATGCTTGGCACGTAGTGTTTGCTTGGGGGTTAAGACTTGATTTTGCGTCTAAAAATAAGCCGTTTCGGGTTTTGAATTTCGGTTTTAGGGGACGAGGCCCGCTTGCTCGGTTTTGTGGGTCGGCGCTCGAATTTGACTTGCCTTATATGATTTTGAGTGGAAAAGGCTTAGTAAAACCAATGGAATGGTCTACTAGATGAGATTGTACTTGGATTTTGAAATTGGTTTTTGAAAATTGTTTTTTGTACCGAGTTCCGGAAGGGGAACGACCTCAGGGATTGGATTTTGGATCTTGTATTTTGGAGATGTTCTTAGCAATTGGGATTTCCGCACGGAGTTGCTCCAATCGCCTAGTAAGGATAATGGTATCGTCATCATCCCAGAGGAGAGACACGATTTTGGTAGTCATTTTCATGATGATGGTCTTGACATTTTTGTTGGCTGCTTCGACTGCCCCATTGGTTTGTGGGTGATAAGGCGAAGAGCGATGATGTTGAATCTTGTACTCGGTGAATAGATCTTCACACTCTCCTTGAAAATGGGTTCCCTGGTCACTGATGAACTCGTGAGGAACGCCGTATCTGCATATGATGTTTTCTTGTATGAAATGGGCCACTTGCTTGGAACCCAATACTTTGAATGATCTGGCCTCGACCCATTTGGTGAAGTAGTCGATAGCAACCAGTATGAACTCATGACCCCCGGTGCCTGTTGGAGTGACTTTGCCAATGACGTCGATACCCCAGGCTGAGAATGACCACGGTGATGATTGAGAGTATAGCAATGACGGGGGAATGTGCTTCAAATTCGCACACTTTTGGCAGGTAGGACATTTCTTGACAAAGAAGTAGCAATCCCGTTCGAGGGTAGTCCAGTAGTATCGAGCCCTGATGATCTTGAGGGCTAGCATCTTCCCATTCATGTGGGTGCCACAGACTCCAACATGTTTGTTGTCCATGACTCTTTGAGCTTCGTGCTTGTCAACACATCGGAGGTTAGGACCGCCAAGGGAACTTTTGTATAGAATGTCGCCTTCTATGACGAAGTTGGCTGATTGTAGTCGTAGAGCCCTTTGATTCTTGCTTGAAAAGTGCGGGGGATACTCTGAATTTTGTAGATACCTTTGAATGTCTGTAAACCAAGGTTCATCTCTGTCTTGCTCGACGTCGTCAATAGCATGGACATATGATGCTTCTTGACTTGTTTCAATTGTAAGTGGCATTTTGGCCATGCCATTCGGAATGTTGATCATTGATCCCAGCTTTGCCAGTGCATCGGCGAATTGGTTTTCCTCTCTCGGGAGGTATGTATAGCGAAGCTCTTTTATTTGTTCAGACAGCTGCTCAAGATAGGACTGGTATGGAGCCAAGCTCTCGCTCTTTACTTTCCATTTGCCCGAAATTTGATTGATGATTAGGGAAGAATCCCCGTATACTCGAAGTTTCTGGACACCCAATGCTAAGGCGGCTTCCACGCCCATGATGCATGCTTCATATTCTGCCGCATTGTTTGTGACGTTGAATTGCAGTTTTGCTGATATAGGAATGTGAGTGCCGTCTGGGGCTACTAGAATCACTCCAACACCACACCCGCTCTGATTCGAAGCACCGTCGAAATGCATTGACCAAATGTCATCACTGGTCATTAAGATTTGCTCGTCGGGTAAGTCGTAATCCTCCTCTTCTGCCTCGACGGGACAGTCGGCTAGGAAGTCTGAGACTGCTGAACCCTTGATAGACTTCTACGAGATGTATTTGAGATCGAATTCTGCTAACATGACCAACCACCTGGACAACCGTCCGTTGAGGGCTGGCTTTTCGAATAGATACTTGAGATGATCCGCTTTGCTGATCACATGTACTGTATGGGAGAGCATGTAGTGCCGTAGTTTCTTTGTGGCCCAAATCAAGGCGATGCTAAGTTTCTCGAGCTGAGTGTACTTGGTCTCGTACTCGATCAGTTTTTTGCTTATGTAGTATACGGCGTTCTCCTTGCCTTCAACTTCTTGGGCGAGCATAGCCCATACTGCTGAATTTGTTGTTGTGAGGTAGAGCCTGAGGGGAATCCCTAGCAAGGCTGGCTTTAGTACTGGCGGGTTGGAAAGATAGTTTTTGATAGTGTCGAATGCATGCTGACAGTCGTCATCCCACACTTTGGGCTCGCTTTTTCGGAGCTTTCGAAATACCGGTTCACCGATCATTGTGATTCTTGAAATGAACCTACTGATATATTATAGTCTGCCGAGAAAACCCCGAATTTCCTTTTCATTCGTTGGTGGTTGCATCTCGAGAATTGCTTTGATTTTTGAAGGATCATCCTCTATGCCCCGAGAGCTGATAACATATCTGAGTAACTTGCCTGACGTTACCCCGAATGCACACTTTTGAGGATTAAGCCTCATGTTGTATTGCCTGAGCCTGTTGAAAAACTTTCGAAGTACTAAGGTATGCTCGCGTCGCTCTTTGGATTTGACAATCATGCCGTCGACATATACCTCAATTTCCCTGTGAATCATATCGCTCATGATGGCTGTGGCTGCTCTTTGATAGGTTGCTCCTGCGTTCTTTAGTCCGAACGGCATAATTGTATAGAAATATGTACCCCACTGAGTGATGAAGGTTGTCTTCTCCATGTCCTCCTCTGCCATGGGAATCTGATTGTAGCCTGCATACCTGTCCATAAAAGAGAGTAAGGCATGATTTGCGGTGTTGTCGACCAAGATGTCGATGTGGGGTAATGGAAAACCGTGTTTAGGGCTGGCCCTGTTAAGATCCCTGTAGTCCACACACATTCGTACTTTGCCGTCTTTCTTTGGAACCGGGACGACATTTGCGATCCATTCTGGATACTTTGCTTCTCGAATAAACCCGGACTCTAGCTGCTTGGAGACCTCTTCTTGAATTTTGAGGGAAACGTCCAGTTTCATGCGGCGGAGTTTCTGCTTGATGGGCTTTGAACCTGGAATGAGGGGAATTATATGCTGACCGATGCTTGGATCAACCCCTGGCATATCATGATAGGACCATGCGAAGACGTCTATGTACTCTGAAAGTAGCTTGATAAGATCATCCCGCTCTGCTTGAGAAAGAGTTAAACCTATCTGAACTAGTTTTGAATCACTGTTGTTAGAAAGGTTGATTTTTTCTGTTTCCTCAATTACGGGCGTCCTGTTTTCATGATTTTCGATAGCTTTTAGAATTTCAAGGTCAGTTTCTTGTGAAGCAAAGTTGTTTGGATTAGGATTGTGTTTTGAATTAGAACTTGAGGAGTAAGTAGAAATTGAAGTGTTATTGAAATCAGCAATCATTACATCGACTGTTTTGACTTGAAGCTAGGCCTTTAGAGGCTCTTGATTGATGCAAGACTCTAGTTCTAGACTCTTAGACTCATTGCTAGACTCAGATCCAGACTCGTCCTCTGACTCGGACTCGCTCATCATAGATCCTTCGCCCAAAGTAATCTTGAACATCTTGCCATTTGGAGCAGATATCTTGAGAGACCTTCTCCAGCCATTGACCATCTTCTCACTTGGAGTAATTAGCTTAGATGGGTCAAAATCTTCGATTTGAGTGATCATTTGAACCATGGTGTCTTCGGAAATGGTTGTGGTTATTTCCTGGCCAAACAATAGACCGAAAGCTGATGAATCAAGGCATTCAGGGGTAGCCTTGTCTTGTATTGGAGGAGCATCCTCTAGAAAGTGACAGTCTTGAAAGATCTCGAATCCGGGGTAAAGGATCCCTTCTGAAGAGTCATAGAAAGTCTCTGGAAAGTCAAAGTATAAGTCATCCTCTCCTTCTTTTACGAATTGCCCATTGAGTGTACGTTGATGAGGAGGTATTTGAATTGATCATTGCCAGCTCGACAGGCCTTTAGCTTAGCCTTTTGCTGCTTGGCATCAAACTTAGTTGGCTTGTATCCCAGACCGCAACAGTTGGTCTGTCCTTGGGCCTTGAAAGGAGATTCGGTAGGCGGTGGCAGAGTAGTGCCCAAGAAGCGCCCCCGCTTGATCATCATGCGCTTTGCCATGGGATTCATTTTGGACTCGATGGCTCCAACTTCAGCACTGAATCCCCAAAGGTCTTCGTCATTGTCATCATGTTCGATTAATATCAGAGCTTTGTCGGCTATCTTGGTCCTCGGATGGGAAGCATGCAGGGTAATGACATTTCCTTGGACCTCCATTCGGACTTTCCGATGGAGTGAGGATGGCACTGCTTTGAGGTCATGGATCCAAGATCTCCCCAAAAGGAGATTGAAACTTGCTTTGATGTTGAGCACTTGAAAGCTTACTTTGCGCTCGATCGGTCCTGTGCGGAGTAGTAGAGTGAGAGTTCCCATTGCTTCCCGGCGAGTGTTGTCATAGGCACGAACACCTTGGGAGGAACTAGAAAAGTCACTAGGGGTGAAACCCAAATTTTCAGTAGTGCGAAAAGGACACACGTTGATGGCTGACCCATTGTCCACCAGAGTCATGGGAATGATTTTGTCTTTGTATTCAACAGTCAGATAGAGAGCTTTGTGATGGCCTGCCCCCTCAGGTGGGAGGTCTTCATTTGTAAAGGTGATTCCTTCTTCCAGATTTGTAAGTAACCCGACCGATCAACTCGTCAGGAGTGATTTCTGGGGTGACATTCAACTTGACAAGAGCATTGATAAGAGCAGTGCGGTGCTCCACAGAGAAAGCCATAAGTTTCCAAATATTAACCTCTGCCTTAGTGCACTTCAATTGTTTGATCAAAGGGTTTTCCTCGGTGGGTAGAGGAACAATAGCTTCCGGTGTCGTTCTGCTGATTGGCTCTTGAATTCGACCGGACCTAGTCATGACTTGAACGCTGTTTTCTGCCTTAGGGTCCAAGTACCAGTCGGCGCTCACAATTTCCCGGCATTCATCGTCGGAGATGTTTTCAATAGGAGGGTCCTGATATGTGTCTTCATCATCGCTGGCCCATATCCCACAAATGTCTTCTTGAGGTAATTCAGGCTCCGAGTTTTCACTTGGCTGCGCAAGGTGGAGCACAGGCTTCTGCTAATGAAATATTTCCTCTACATCGAAAGGGCCCACAACATGGAAAAGAGTTTCTTGATTGTCCTCGAGAGCCCTTATGCGAGCCTCAGCTTCCTCAACACGTTTATAGAGCTCTGCTACAACTGCTGCTAGTGAAGTCATATTGAATAGGATTTTGAGAAGAGGAGTCCGAGTACCTATTTAGCACATGTTTTTGAACCTTAGAACTTGAACTTCCCGACACATGATATGATATGCATGCAATGAATGAGACCTAGACTTGACTCTAAGTGCCACTCCGAAGATTCGAGATTTTGGATTTTTGTACTTGTATTTGGGATTTGCAACCCGTTGGAAGTGTTTGAGAAGAGCCTTCATTCTTTTGTGGAAGTTGACTCTTTGTACTAGAACTCGGAATATCGAAAGAATATTTTGACCTATTGGACCTTGGACTATTTTAGGGGAATTTCAACCCATTGAGAATTTCGAGTTTGAACTCGTACTAGGTGATGTGGGCCTAAATGCTTCCACCACAAGGCCCAAAGAAGTCATAATATCCAATCAAGCCAGCCTAACTGACCCATGGCTCAAGCCTAGGGAGTAGGCTTGGACCTTGGTGTTCAAACAACATAAAGGCACGACCCTAATTGGGAAAGCCCACGATCTCTGGCCCAGTTTATAAAAGGCCCATGATTGACGGCCAAAGGACACGTGTCCCAAATCCCCAGGGGGGTACACATCCTACAGATAGGGTTGAGGGATCACTTCCCGTGAAACCCTAGCCCTATAAAAGGCTTAGATCCCAAGGTAAGAGGCAATCAATTCATTCCCACAAACTTAAAACTATCTTTGCTCTGCCTTCTCTCTACAAATTACTTCTCTCTCTAGCTTATACTTACTTAAGCATCGGAGGGAATATTCCTACGGGAATATTCTTGTTTTGTAGGTTGCCAGAAGTTCGTGCCAGCTCATACTTGATACCTCCGAGGAACGCGTGACACGTCATCACCGTAAAAGATCCCACGACATTTGGCACCGTCTGTGGGGAGGTACAGTGTCATGGCTGAACTGCAATCTGAGCGCGAAAAGCACAAAGACGGATCAGGGGAAAGAACAGGATTTCCTACCAATGAAAGGATGCTTAAAAATAAGGCCAACAATTATTGTGACGCAACAACTAGCCGGCCTGCCTCTGCGAGGTCCCTGCAGTACTTGTTGAACGATCTCCATCAGAATATTGCGGACGAATGGCAAGAAAGGTTTCAGCACGTCCTCCAAAAAGAAATCACCAGGTCTTTCCACAAAGCCAACCCTGAGCAGGATAACGGCAGAATGGTGGAATCCTTATCAGATGATCTTGATCCACCCCTGGAAGGACGCACCCTGGAAAAAGAAAGTCAGCATGTAAGAGAAGAATTGTGAATCTCAAGGTCATCACTCTCTCAGGATTTCTAGAAGGCGGCATGAGAACATCACCTTGAGAAAAAGTGGCCACAGCACTGAAGTAAAAAGAAAACGAAGGAAGTCGACGGCAAGAAGCTCCTTTATATTTAACACGACTCTTGAAGACATTCTCTTGGTTGAGGGACATAATCTAGGAGTAGAGCAACAGTCCCCCCGACGACCGGCTACCTCAAACCAACAGGCCCCGTTCTGTGCTTTTCATAAAGAAGAGGGGCACGACACTCAAAACTGTCTGATGTTGAGAAAGATACTGAGTGACCACGCGGCTAAAGGACGCCTATGTCAGTACATCCGTTTAACGGGCGCAGGCGAAGATACGAGTCTCCCCACCAATAGCAAAAGTTATTCAGACAAAGGAGTTGTTACGGTGATATCAGGGGGGATAGCTGCGGGAGAACCATGTAAGGAAGGACGGCAAGCAGGTCCATCTTATCGCCGGCCCGCACAAATGAATTTACCTTATGTGGGAATTTCCAAAGACGATTACCGAAAGGCGACAGCACCATATGATGATGACCCTTTGGTTTTAGAGATTACGGTGGCTAATCTTAGGGTGAAGAGAGTACTGGTGGACACGGGGAGCTCGTCCTACATAATCAGTCTCCACTGTCTGCAAAAATTGAAGCACGATGCCGGAGCCATCGAGAAAATATTCAGGCCCTTAGTAGGATTTGGAGGAAGCATCGTCCGCCCAATTGGCTCCATCTTGCTCCCAGTCTCCATTGGTGACCCTCCGGTGACCAAGGAAGGTGTCATCCGATTTACAATTGTAGCAAGCTTCACCGCATTCAATATCATACTTGGCCGCCCAGCACTCAATGATCTAAAAGCTGTGATTGTTCCCCATTTACTACTGGTTAAGTTCGTAGGAAGCAATGGACGCATTGGGTCCCTCTATGGAAACCAACAGCTGGCCAAAGATTGTTACCAATCAACGCTGGAACCGCCGGCATGGGGAGCCTCTCCAAGGAAAAACGAACAAGTTAAACCACTGACAAACCAATGTAAACTCCGAGAGACACCAACGGCACATAAGGCGGATATACGCCCTGAGCCAGTGGGAGCACACTATGCTATAATTCTGGACCTAGCGGATCCATCTCGAACAGTCCCCATTGGAGTCCCTCCTGACGACCCCATGGCAGCAGCATTGGTGCAACTGCTTCAAGAATACAAAGAAATATTTGCTTTCACGGTAGAAGAGATGCCAGGCATTGATCCGACAGTAGCCGTGCACAAGCTGAATGTAGATAGCGCCATGAAACCAGTACGTCAGAAGAAAAGGAATCATGGAGAAGCAAGAAATTTAGCCGTTGCGGCTGAAGTTCAAAAGCTAATGGACGCAAGCTTCATACGTCCATGTCAGTACCCAGACTGGGTAGCCAATGTAGTACTAGTACCTAAGCCCAATGGGACGTGGAGGATGTGTGTCGATTACACTGATCCAAATAAAGCCTGCCCCAAGGACAGTTTCCCGCTGCCAAAGATAGATCGACTCGTCGACTGAACGGCAGGGCATGTCATGATGAGCTTTATGGACGCTTACTCCGGATTTCATCAGATCCCTTTGTGGCCTGAGGACCAGGAGAAGACATCATTTGTCATAGAACAAGGATTGTACTGCTATAAAGTAATGTCGTTCGGCCTAAAAAATGCCCCAGCCACTTTGCAACGATTGGTGAACACGACTTTTGCAAAGCAACTAGGGAGGAATATAGAAGCCTATATTGATGATATGATTGTAAAAAGAGAGCAGAAAATGGATCACCTCGACGACTTGCGGGAGACCTTTGAGACCCTTAGGACTTACCAAATGAGACTCAATCCAAAGAAATGCATTTTCGGGGTGTCTTCTGGCAAGTTCCTTGGCTTTTTGATTGATGAAAGGGGCATTGAGGCCAATCCAGACAAGGTACAAGCCGTCATCACTATGACGTTGCCAAAGACGGTCAAAGATGTGCAACGCTTAACTGGTTGTCTTGCCGCCTTGGGACGATTTTTGTCTAGAGCTGGAGATAAGTGTTATTACTTTTTCAGTACCATAAAAAAGGGCACCCAGTTTGAATGGACGCCGCAGGCAGAGGCCGCCTTCCTTCGTTTGAAAGAACATCTGCACACTCTGCCACGGCTTGTCAGCCCTCTCTCAGGAGAGGTTCTGTGTCTCTACCTTGCCATCTCAGACTACGCTCTAAGCGCCGCCCTAAATACAGAGAGGGATGGGATGCAACTACCTGTCTATTTCGTCAGCCACATGTTGCAGAATGCAGAACTCAAATATCCAACTGTTGAAAAATTCGGCTTCGCTCTGTTCTTGGCTAGCAAAAAGCTTCGTCCATACTTCCTGGCCCATCGCCTAATAGTATACACGGATCAACCTCTGAAACGGCTATTCACCAATCTGGAAGCGTCCGGGAGAATGCTCAACTGGGCAATCGAGCTTAATGCATTTGATATTTCGTATGAGCCGCAGAAGGCTATAAAGGGACAGGCTTTTGCCGACTTTATTGCGGAAATGACTAGGCCACCCTATTTGAAAAATGAAAAAACTTAGTGGGTGATTCACGTGGATGGCTCTGCCACCCAAAATGGTTGTGGAGCCGGCATTATCTGCGAATCACCAGAAGGGGATGTCTATGAATATGCAATGCGCTTTAACTTTCAGGCGTCAAACAATGAAGCTGAATATGAAGCCTTGATATGCGGAATCCAAATGAGCAGAGCAGCAGGGGCGGCAGAGGTCCTGGTTTTATCCGACTCACAGTTAATTGTTAGTCAGGTAAAAGGAGAATATGAAGCCAAGGATGACACCATGATAAAATATTTGGAAAAGGTCCACCAAGAAGTCCAGCAGCTGACTAGCTTTGAAATACAACACATACCCCGGTCTGAAAACAACAAGGCAGACGCTTTATCCAAGCTGGCAAGCTCAGCATCCTGCGACACGCCACATCATGTATTTTGGGAGGTAAAAAAGTTCAAAAGCATTGACGCCTCAAGAACAGACATCTTAGACCGAACAACCACCTGGATGGATGATATTGTCAACTTCAAAATGAATGGAGTACTCCCTGATGATCCCAAGCAGGAAGAAAAATTACAAAAGAAATGCACTTGGTTCGAGATATGGAACGGGACTCTATAAAAAAAAGCTTTCTCACGGCCTCTTCTTCGATGCGTAACCCCCGAGAAGGGGCATGAAGTACTGGAAGATCTTCATCAGGGATTATGCAGCTCGCACATAAAGGGGAGGGCCTTGGCGGAAAAAGCTCTAAGAACTGGATACTATTGGCCCACTCTCAAAGAAGACGCTCTTGACTTGGTTAACCGGTGTGATAAATGTCAACGGTTTGCTCACCTAATTCGACGGCTAGCACAGAGACTGACACCAATCACCAGCCCAATACCATTTGCCAAATGGGGGATGGACCTATTAGGCCCTTATACGACGGCGCCAGGTGGACTGCGTTATGTGATAGTTGCCGTCGACTATTTCACCAAATGGGTAGAAGCTGAAGCTCTGAAAAACACTAAGGCCCAAAATGTTAGAGCATTCATCTGGAAAAACATCATCACAAGATTCGGCGTGCCTCAGTCCATTGTCTTTGACAATGGGCCACAATTCAAGACACCCAAATTGGAGGGTTGGTTGGCTGACCATGGCATCACAGCATGTTTTGCATCAGTAGGCCGTCCCCAAGCTAACGGACAGGTAGAAGCATTCAACAAAATCATCTCTGAGGGGATGAAAAAGAAACTTGATGAAGCAAAAGGCTTATGGGCCGACGAGTTACCCAATGTCTTATGGTCTATACGGACCACGGCAAAGAACTCCACAGGAGAAACACCATTGTTATTAGCCTATGGAGCTGAGGCCGTCCTACCCATTGAAATGTGTGAACCAACTCTGCGCGTCATGTTATTTGGCGAAGACGCCAATTGGGAAATGATGAAAGCGGCCTTGGATTTTTTGCCAGAGACTAGAGGGAACGCGGCTTTGCGCCAGCAACTATACAAACTCCAGATGACTAGGGAGTACAACAAAAGGGTCTCTAGAAGAATCTTAAAAGTTGGAGATTTTGTGCTTAGAAAGATGGAAGCCGTAGGACGCGCCAATGAACAAGGGAAACTCACTCCTACTTGGCAAGGTCCATACGATATTTACGAGGAAGTCCGAGACGGAACCTACCGGATCCAAGACATGCAGGGACGTCCGATTTTGCGTACTTGGAATGCAGACAACCTGAAGAAGTACTTTTTCTAAATTAACATCTATGTTATCTTTATTAAATGTTTTGTAAAGACGTCCAAACTATAGACGCATCATGTAGCATGGCTTAATGAATATTAAATGAAAAATTTCCTGCAAGCCGGCCTTGCTGGGAAACCTTTATGACAAATACATTATCAAATCTCTTGGAGAAGTGCAAACTAACATCCTCTTAAGAATTAAAGACTAGTCGTTTAAAGGCCTAAGAAGTGGCCCAGATTAGCACCCTCACTAGGCTGATCACCTAGAACATAGGGGACAATTTTTCAGCAGCTATATAAAGTAGCTAAAGACCTTGGCAAAAAGACCAAGGCAAATATTTGCCGTCTCCATTTAGGGGCGTCAGCCATAAATGATGAATAAACAAAAACGTTCAAAAGACGCCTTGTCATTCCAATAAGTTAGTCATAATTACAAATTATGCACATAGTGCCATTAAGCAGGGCGTCACAAAAAACAGTCCCAAAATAAATACAAGGCACCTAGAATGCCTCATTCATCATCATCGCTGGGAACAAACTCAGGAGGAGAGCGTCCTTCTTTCTGGGCCTTCTCCACCTCAACCTGATAGTTGAGGAACTTCTTAAACCAGCTGAAGGGGCGTTGACTGCCGAACTCGGCATTCCAGGCAAGCTCCATGCCCCCTCGAATCGACTTCTCACCCAGCACGGCTGACTGGTTAAGTACACTCTTTGACGTGGCCACCTCCTTACGAGCCGCCTCCAACTGTGTTTCCAACTCCTTGAACTGAGTCTCAAGACGAGAAAACTCATCCTCTTTCTCCTTGATCTTCCCAGAAAGATCCTCAATCTGAGAGAAGTTCTGATCAATCTGTTCAAGGCGGTGCTTATTCTCAGCAAGTTGGGAGGACAGGGACTTGGTCACAACATCGATTTCCTCCCGCCTGTTGAAACGAAGCCCCTCCAGCTCGGCAAAATGCTGATCGCCGCACTAACTAGCAAGAAGACGGTGTCTAGCCTCTTCATGCACCAGAGCAGTGCGCCACTTCTTTAGCGAATCCAGCAGAATAAACATCTGCGCAAAACAACAAGAGTAATTATCAAAGATAGAACGTAAAAAGAAGAAAAAATAATAAAAAATAAAGCTTACATCCAGGGTAGAGGACTGCATGGCGGCAAGTTGATTCTCGGCCGCCTCGGGAAGAGTCTCAGCGTACTTAGGAGGAATAGCATTGCGCATCAGACTCATTATCCGCCTCCGGTCCTGAGAAGTAAACCCGCCTAAAGAAGGGATCTGATCCAATTCAACATCAATGGCTTTTTGAGGGTCGGGTATTTCTATTGGAAAAACCCTAAACCCTAACCCTAAAACCCTAAACCCTAAACCCTAAACCCTAAACCCTAAACCCTAAAGAATTGAACGAACGAACAACGAAACACACACACACATAATCGTGTGTGCACGTGCGCGGGCGAAGGGACAAAGGCAGCAGGCACAACGCGCGCTGGCGCGAGGCTGGGTGACAAAGGCTGGGCGCGAGGGCGCGCGAGAGAGCGAGGGCGAGGTTTGGCTTGCGCGCGCGAGAGACGCAGCAACATCAGCAACATAGCAGCAGCGCAGGGCACGACGAGTACGCACTGCGGGCTGCGAGCAAGAGGGAGTGGGCGAGAGTGAGGGGCGACGGGCGAGGAACGAAGGCACGCAACACTCGAAGGCCGAGTGTGGTGCTGGGCGTGCGGGTGAGCCGGACAAGAGAGGAGAGGGAGAAGGAGTGTGGGGATCATTTAATGAGGGGAGTCCTATTTATAGGCTTTCCAATTTCTAATGGGCTAGGCTTATGAAATTTGTATTGGGCTTAGGGAATTAAATGATTGGGCTAGCTCAGAGCTTTGAATTAAATTCTTTTGATTGGGCTCGTTTAATAAAACGAGTTGGACTTTTCATTTAAAACCCAAACCTTTTTAAAATTACTTGCGACCCATTAAATTTCCCGACTCGAAAATTAAATTCGTTTCGTAATTAATTAAAATAATAAATATTCTAATTAATTGAAATACATTTAAATAATATTTACGGATTTTTCATGAAATACCCTTGAGTTTTTGAAAAATTCACCAAATGCCCCTCGACTTTCAGAAATTCACCAAATGCCCTCCGCTTTTTAACAAATACACTAGATACCCTTATTTATAAACTTAATACACAAGATGCCCTTAATGACGGTTTTCCGTTAGCTCTGTTAACTTTTCCGTTAACTTTTTTTTAACTAAACTAATTAACTCCTAATTAACCTAAATTACTATTTAAAAAAAAATCAATTGCCAACCCACCACTGACCTTCCTCCTATCTCGCACCTTTCATCTTCCCTTTCTCCTTCTTCCATGGATGCCTAATCTCTACCACACCATCGATCCATATGCTTACTGCCGTCTCCTACCTCGTATGTGTCGGCCTCTGCTACTTCTCAGATTTCCCTAGCTTCCTCTCCTCTCTCCATTACCAATTCGAAAATCAAAATTAAATAAAACCCTCATAATACGGAGAAAGAACCAAAGTTATGGAAATTAAATCAACCATAATTGCAATTGGAGAGGAGGAGTGCAGTTGGGCTGCTTCAACTAATAGAGCTCCAATCTTTCTGACTTGAAAACCAGATGACAAAGGCTTCAATAATTCAACCACAAAAACATTAATTAAGCCCACCATTAATCTGCCCCCTAATTTATCATTTTCTCTCTCCTCAAAATGGGTAAATCACTGCCTTCAACACCAAGTGTAAAGAACTTTGCTCGAATCATCTCATCAGAAAGAATCACCCCTCAAAACAAATTCAAACCCACGTCATCAAACAACAAAGCTTCTGTCTCAGTTGTACAGTCAGCAGCTACGCAACCCCGAGTGGACTCGGCGCAAATCGGGTCGATGATGGACAACACAAGCACAGAGAGTCGGTTCGGGTGCCCTTGTCGGAAGTGGTCATGGATTATGCAAGGCGGTGGTTTCAAGACACCAGACCTTTGGGCCAAAAAATGAGATGTTTACTTAACGAGCTAATGTTAGAGAAAGATAAGAGGAGAGAGGGATAGGGGTAGTGAAGGGGAGGAGAGAGAAAGGGGATGACCATGGCTGCCATGGTAGAAAGAAAGATGAAGAGAGAAAAGCACAAGGGGAAAAATAAAGGAAAATAAAGTTTTTAATTTTATTTTCTATTTTTTAATTTAGTTAGGATAATTAGATAAGTACGCATTAATAGAGTTAATTAAGGGTAAAGTTGACGGAAATCTAACGGAGTTGACAGAAAATGCTCATTAAGGGTATATAGTGTATTTGTTAAAACATGGAGGGCATTTGGTGAATTTCTGAAAGTCGAGGGGCATTTGGTGAATTTCGCAAAAACTCAAGGGTATTTCATGAAAAATCCGTAATATTTAAATGCGACATAAATTCTAAAAATCGTAAAATGCTTCATAAATATAATAAAATATATTTATAAATATTATAAAAATACGAGGTATTACAGTCTACCCTCCTTAAAAGAAGTTTTATCCCGAAAATTGGGTTCGGAAATCAAAATTCAAAATCAAAATTCAAACTTTATGAGACTTTAATGCGTTCACTTTGCAAAAATTTTAAGTTGAGTGCAAATTCTTTATATGATTAAACAGGACAATAATGAGTGCAAACTCTTTACATGATTAAACAAGGTAAAAAGCGCGAAATTATACCGCACTCTACCCCCCTTAAAAGACACGAGGTACGACCCCGTAACTCAACTAACCTCGGGACAAAAGCTCGGGATATTTCTTTCTCATTTCATCCTCCGCTTCCCAAGTTGCTTCCTCAGTTTCTTGATTAGACCACAACACTTTGACAATTTTCACATCTTTAGTACGTGTACTACGCACTTTACTATCCAGGATTTTGACAGGTCTTTCCTCGAAAGTTAAACTTTGGTCTAATTCTATGGTCCCCTGTTGCAACACATGCGACTTATCCGAAACATATTTCCTTAACTGAGATATGTGGAACACATTATGCACTCTATGCAAGTCCATAGGCAAGGCTAGTCTATACGCTACATTTCCAATTCTTTCTAAGATTTCATATGGGCCTATGTACTTAGGGCTTAACTTCCCTTTCTTTCCAAATATCATGACACCTTTCATTGGTGACACTTTGAGCAACACCTTATCACCTATGCTGAACTCTTCATCCCTACATTTCAAGTCTGTATAACTCTTTTGGCAATCCTGCGCCGCTTGAATTTTCGATTGGATGGTTCGAATTTGGTTCATGGTGTCCTCTATCATTTGAGGTCCCAACACTACGGTTTCACTAATGTCATTCTAACAAAGGGGACTTCTACACTTTCGTCCATACAAGGCCTCAAATGGTGCCATCCCAATACTAGCATGATAGGTATTGCTATATGAAAACTCAATCAAATCCAGGCTATCTTCCCAACTTCCTTGGAAATCGTTGACGCATGCTCGAAGCATGTCCTCAAGGGTTTGGATGGTTCTCTCAGTTTTTCCATCTGTGGCTGGGTGGAAGGCTGTACTCATTTTCAATGTCGTACCAAAGCTCTTCTGCACACTTTTCCAGAAATTCGAAAGAAACCTTGAATCCCTATCTGATACGATATCCTTAGGAACTCCATGTAACCTCACAACATTCTTAATGTAAGCTTTAGCAAGTTGTTCCATTTACCAGGTTTCCTTCATTGGTATAAACACTGCTGACTTGGTCAACCTATCTACCACAACCCAAATTGTATCATTTCCGGTTTTCGACTTAGGCAAACAAGTGACAAAGTCCATAGAAATACAGTCCCATTTCCAGCTAGGAATCTCTAAATGTTGGACCTTTCCTTGAGGTCTCCTGTGCTCTATCTTAACCTTCTGACAAGTCAGACATCTAGCCACAAATTCGGCCACTTCGTTCTTCATTCTTGGCCACCAATAGATCTTTTTCAAGTCCTTATACAACTTGTCACCACCTGGGTGCACAGAATATAGCGTATTTTGCCCTGGTTTCATTAATTTCTCCTTCAATTCTCCACACTTTTGAGGCACGCACCACCTGCCTTTGTACCTCAAACTTCCATCATCATGGATTCGGAAATCTAACTCCTTATCTTGCGAAATATTTTCCTTGATTCGCTCCAACTTTACATCACCAACCTGATTTTCCCTAAACTCATCAAATATTGACGTTTGGATGGTTAAGGCATTCATCATTCCCTCAAGGCTTTCACCACTCACTATTTCAAGGTTCAAACGCTGCATGTCCTTACACAGCTCGTTAGCAAATACTAACGCATTAGCACTATGACTTGATTTCCTACTCAAGGCATCCGCAACTACATTGGCTTTTCCTTCATGGTACTGAATATCCAAATCATAGTCCTTGATTAACTCCAGCCACCTCCGTTGGCGCATATTCAGATCCTTCTGTGCGAAAATGTACTTTAAACTCTTATGATCCGTGAATATTCTACACTTCACACCATACAGATAGTGTCTCCATATCTTCAATGCAAACACTATAGCGTCTAGCTCTAAATCATGGGTAGGGTAATTGGATTCATATGGCTTCAACTGCCTCGACGCATACGCAATAACCTTCCCGTTCTGCATCAATACACACCCTAAACCATTCTTAGAGGCATCACTATACACATTAAAGGTACCACTCTCATCTGGCAGGGGTAACACCAGCGCGGTTGTCAATCGCATCTTCAAGGCTTGGAACGCCTCTTCACACTGGCTATTCCATTCAAAATTTGCTTCCTTCTTCATCAATGTTTTCATTGGCTTGGCTATCCTAGAAAATTCTTGCACAAAGCGTCTATAGTAGCCAGCTAATCCCAGAAAACTTCGAATGTCAGTCACACTCTTGGGTGTAAGCCATTCACTAACAGCTTTGATCTTAGCAGGGTCTACTGCCACTCCTTCTTTAGACACAAAATGTCCCAAAAATGCAACTCTTTCCAACCGAAACTCACACTTCGAGAACTTGGCATACAACTGGTTATCTCTCAAGGTACTCAACACAGATCTCAAGTGTTCAGCGTGATCCTCTTCACTCTTCGAATACACTAGGATGTCATCTATGAAAACCACTACAAACTTGTCCAAATAGGCATGGAACACACGGTTCATTAAGTCCATAAATATTGCAGGTGCATTGGTTAACCCAAAAGGCATAACAGTGAACTCATAATGTCCGTATCTAGTCCTGAAATCGGTCTTGGGTATATCGTGATCAGCGATTCTCAATTGATGATAACCTGAGCGCAAATCGATCTTTGAAAAGATTCCTGCTCCTTTCAGCTGGTCAAATAGGTCTTTTATCCTAGGTAAAGGATACTTATTTTTGATCGTGACCTTATTGAGCTCCCTGTAGTCTATACAGAGCCTCATACTTCCATCCTTTTTCTTCACAAACAAAACTGGTGCTCCCCAAGGTGATGCACTTGGTCTAATGTCACCTTTCTCCAATAGATACTCTAACTGGCCTTTTAACTCATTCATTTCTGCTGGAGCCATTCGATATGGTGCTTTTGAAATAGGCGCGGTTCCAGGCACTAAGTCTATGGTAAATTCAATAGGCCGATTGGGAGGCATCCCCGGGATCTCTTCCGGAAACACATCGAGGAATTAATTCACTATTGCAATATGTTCAGGTTGATCTTTAATTACATGCTCTAGGTCTCTCACATTGCATAAGAAGACTGGGTTCCCTTTACTGACTAGCTTCACGAGTTCCATTGCCGTGATAATCCCTATGTTCTTAGGCTTACCAAAACGACGATATGACACTACTTTGCCTACGCTAGACCTCAAGTGAACCTTCTGCTTCTCACAATCTATTTTGGCTTTGAACATGGCCAACCAGTCCATTCCTAGAATTACCTCTAGCTCTCCTAACTCGAACTCGAATAGGTTAGATAAGAACACGGTCTTGGCTATGGTCAAAGGCACATCTCTATGGATTTTGGTACACTTCACTATGCTACCAGTAGGTATGACTATAGGTACTTCAATTGTTTCAGGCTCTTTCAAACCTAATTTCCCCAAAGCGTCTACTGAGATAAAAGAATATGACGCACCAGAATCAAATAGAACTTTAACTAAAACGAAATTAATAGAGAAAGTACCCGCTATGACGTCAGAGGAAGTCTTCACTTCTTGCCTAGATATCACATTCAGCTTCCCTTGGGCAACTCCTTTGTTATAGCCACCTCCATTGGTGTTTCCATTGTTGTTTCGGTTCCCATTCTGTTGTTGGTTTCCTCCAGGCTTTCCATGGTTCTGGTGATTGCCATTGTTATTACCATTGTTACCACCTTGGTAATTCCTTTGGTTTCCACCTCCATTTCCCCCATTTTTTATTCTGATTACTTTGATTATTGTTCTGGTGGTTACCTTGGTTAGGCTTTCCATTCTTAGAATAGCATTCGTTCTCCCTATGGCCTAACTTCTGACATAATCTACAAGTCACTAAGTTTTCGTCACAATCCTTTCCAGGGTTATTCATGTTACAGCGCCTACAGTCGAAGGTCCTTACTCCATTCCTTCCAGACTGATTTCCACCACCTTGGTTGTTGCGATTTCCACCATTGTTAGCTCTAAACTGGAAATTCCCTTTCCCTTTGTGCTTCTCAAAATACCCTTGATTCTGTTGGTTATTCCCTTGATTCGAGTTTCCACCATCCTGTCTTTTCCCAGTACTCCCATTCTTCCTTTGTTGTAACCCATACAGGTGAGCAGCTTTTCCGTACAGGGTGTCTAATGAGGTAAAGGTCTCTCCAGACAACAACAATTTTAAATCCATGGTCAATCCATTCTCAAATCTTTGAGCCATGAGCTCTTCCGTTGCCACCACTTCAGGTGTAAACCTAGACAGCTCTATAAACTTGGAATAGTATTCTGTTACAGACAGTCCCTCCATTTTGAGTTCGATGAACTCCTGCGCCTTTTGCTTCTTCAGATAAGGTGGGTAAAACTTGTTCCTTAATGCGGTTTTGAATGCTTCCCACCCCAAGTTAGGTGTGGCTCTAAGGGTATTCTCACATCGTTGCCACCATAAATGTAATCCCTCGTAATTCTATACATTGTTTATATATTTTTTTACGCATATTTAATATATTTAAATACAATTTGCGGATTTTAGAAATGAATATCTAATTAAAATATAATTATTTTATTACATTTTGAATATTTTAATGATTTATGAAATCAAAATTAAATTTTGAATTTTACGCTAAAACGGAATTCGAATTTTGAAATCACGTTCGATTGAAATTGGAAAACAATCCCAACCATTTTGGATTCATCAACCTAAATCCTACTCCTAGCCCAATTGGGCAAAGCCCAAACCAATAAACCCAACACAATACTCCCTTCCCCTTTTTCCTAATTCACGTGAAACTAGAAGAAAAAAAAAAAAAAAAGAGAACCCTTTCCCCTATTCACGTAACTGCTCCTCCTCAACAATCCCCTCCTTGCTGCCGCCGCTCACACCGCCGGACCCTCCTGCACGTCACCGGAATCTTGTCGACGCCGGTAACTCTCATCCTCTTCTCCGTCGTTCCTTTTTCTTCCTCTGTTTTCGTTCTTTCTCTTCCCCTCTGTTTTTCGTGCTTCCCTTAACCCTTCGCGTGTTGCAGCAACCTGATCCGCGCAGCCACCGCCAAGTCGCGCCACCGTGTGCCGCCGTGCCCAGCCCCTGCCGCGAGCCACCTCCGTCCGCCGGCTCTCTCTCTCCTCCTTCTTGAATTGGTTACTTTCTTAAACCCTAAGTAACTAATTATTTTAAATTAAAGTTTGTTAATTTAGATTATGTTCTTGATATTAAATTTATGATTTTTATGGTTTGAACATGATTTTCAGATTTGGGTTGAGATTAAAAACGAATTAATTTTCAGTTTTGATTAATTAAAATTAAGTTAGGGCTTAATCATGATTTTTTAATTTGAATTATGTTTTCTTGAATTAAAGTTATGGGTTTTGTGATTTAAATTATCAATTTAAGATTATATGAATTTTATAATAAAGTTATTAATTTTTAGATTATCTAATTACATTGAAATATTGGTTTTGATTGTTTAAAGTATGAAATTCAAGGTTTTTATGATTATTAATCATGATAGGTTGAGTATAAATTATTGAATTGGTTGTTTTGAGATACTAGGAACGTAGATTGACCTTGGTGAAGCTTTTAAATGAATTTATATTGCTGAAAATTTAAAGTACGATGTTTGCAAAAAGTTTTCAACGAATTTCAATCACTAGTTCAATAATTATGATGCTAGGAAAGCAAATGTTTAAGTTTGATATTGGGGAAAGTTCTAAATATGTTTAGGATGCATTTAGAATGCTTTATTATGGTTGCCAATGATTAGAAATTGATTGAGATTACTTGTTGGTTGTTTAGGCGGAGAATTCTCTTTAGGCGACTTTTGAAAGTGTTAAAGTGGCCTATCAGTTTGTTTACACAAGGTACGTACATACCTGTGTGCTTGGAATGTGTGCTAATTGTTGAAACCATATTGAATTGTTGATGAACTTGGTTATGTTGATATCGTTGATGAATTTAGTCAGGTTGAATATTGCATGTTTAATACTGTTGGTTAGACATATTGAACCTATATTGCATTTTGAGGATTATAGCATGTTAGTATGGATGATTGATACAAACATGTTTGATTGGGAACACTAGATTACTTTGTATATAATTCAGATCAGTGGATTGTTGTTCCCTTTTAGTTTTTCACTACTTTATGAGGGCCGAGGACCTCATTTAGTAAGTTGAAACCTTATACCCATATACAGGGTTGATCAGTATTAAAGGAAAGATTGGAGTTAATTGGAATGAGTCTTGTTTGATGCCTTTGTGATCACTTACTTAATTCCAAGATAAAAACAGTTGTAAATAAATGTGGATTGTATGCCTTATGTGATTGTTGAGTCATAACAGGGTGTCAATTTGTAAATCATGTAAAGTGAAACTGAGTAGCAATAGCTTTAGACTGTGCACGTCTAAAGTGACGGACAAACATGAGTTGGGGTTCATGGTGGTAGCCCATGGCCTTTAATTCGGACCGGATTGATCACCGTGTCCTATTTTTATTCAAACGTTCCTCGATATCTCAGGTCACTGAGGTTACGGAGTCGCGCCCGTACCTCGTCTTCCTTAGTGAAGCCTCTAGCTAGAAAACTCGGTCCATTGTCTATTTCAACTAAAATAATATTATTGTTTTAAGTCTAGCCTAGTCTAGTCAAGTATGGTCGTCAAATTATCATGTTTGTCTGCCCTTATTTATGTTCATTAGTATCATGTTAGGATGGTTCGTTTGATAGTATCATGTTAGGATTATTATTGCTTTTAGTATGTAGTACTCAGCTTTGCTGATTACGTGCTTTGTTTGTGTGTGTTGATCATGGCTATGCCTTATTGATCCTGTGATGACCCATCTTTGGTGAGCAGTCTCTAAGGATCAATAAGCGTTGTCCATCTACAGGTTTGAAGATGATGCATCATTGGGATCGGGATTAGAGAGCTTGTAGTTATATTTGTTTTATTAAGTGATTTGGGTTGTTAACTTGGATTTGAAAGTTGTCGTACTATTTGTATTTCCTTATTTCCGTTAATTGGTTTTGGACTTAATATGTAATCGATTATTTATGAACCTAAAAGTTAGTTTTATGTTTTCCGCTGCAAAATTCTGAATAAGCCGTTACGTTTTCACACGGGCGATAATACTTTGACAATTCTCTATAGTTATATTTATAAAAGGGTTGTTTTAGAAAAGGGAATTGTCGGGGTGTTACAAAGTGGTATCTAGAAGCTAAGGTTTTAATTTAATAAATTTTTAGGCGCCTAACTATCTAGTTATTTAAAATAAATTTCTTAAAATCGAGATTCTACGTATTATAGTATTCAAAAATTGGTACTTTTTTTTGGGGGGGGCCGATTTCCTTTTATCTTGTTTGAAAGTATATAATATTTCTTATTTAAGTTCGGAATCAAATTATTTATTCGAATTAAAGTGACTTTCGAAATTTTTATTCTTTTCTTATTATTTATTATTCAAAAAAAAAAAAAAAAATGAGTACTATTTTTTTTTTAGAAGTTCAAATTTTTTTAAAATTGTTTCAAGAGTTAGAATTCGTTATTTTAAAAAAATATAAATCTTTTTCGAATTAATAACTTTATTTTCGAATTTATTCGCTACGCATTTCCTTAATTTATTTTACTTTATTTATTTCATATTTATATTTATGTTATTATTTTATGTTATAATTTTCTTATATTATCGTTCTTTTACTTTGTCATTTAAATTATTTCAATGCTTTAGTTTATGAGAGATGGGTAGTATAAGAAGGGCATATAAGATAGAATTATATGTGCATTAGTAGATAGTCAATGCCAGCATAAGAAATTGATTGTTATGTACGTGCGTGTGCTAATTGTTTAATGTTACATTTAAATGTGCATAAAGAATTGTTTGCTTCCACCAAACTTATTGCATTATTGAACTTTGTTTATGATTTGGTTGGAAAATCGTTAGTGAGACATGGAATTGTTTATTTCAGGAATAAAATGTTTCTTTCCAAGTATACCAACATAGGATCCTTCGAGAAACTTGATATAGAGACCCCTGACATTTACGTGAAGAAAATTGTGTTTGGATGTGAATATCATGCTAAAGTTCAAGGGCAACCTATCTTAATGAGAAAGGATACCATAGCAGCCACTATCATTAATTGCTTACCTAACAAATTTCCATACCTAGAACTCAAGGAAAAGTTTAAAGACATGCATTCTGAAAATGGAACTCCAAACTTGGCTAAGTATGGGACTTGGGATGGTAGATGGAAATATGACTCAGAAATTCTGACCACCATTATTGAGGCGGCAGAAAGTGGGTTTAGAGACGGTAAAATCGTAGGGAGTCATGTTGGAGATGTAGTTACAGAAGAACCTATGGGAGTAAGTGTAAATAATGACCTAGAGGAAAATGATGTAGCTGTGGAGAATGAGAATGTAGGTGTTGAGGCAGAGAATCCTAACCCAGCGGCCCATGAGCCAACCATTGAGATTTCTAGTGATTCAGATGCAGAGCTCGAAAGTGAACAGGAGATTGCAAGTGAGCCTAATCAAGATGAAGACATGGAAGAAGATGAAGACCCTGAGGAAGAGTTTGATGATCTTGAGATCTAAATTTCACTCCGCAAGTCTCAGGAGCAATGGATAGGCAAGAGGCCACAAATACTTTGAAGTCATAATAGTTAATTAGCTCTTTTATGTTTTAAAGAATAAGTAGCAAAGCTACAACAGTTTAAGGTCAAAGTTTATTGAAGTTTGAAATGTTCTTTATTATTTTGAAGGATGTAATAAACCTTTATGGAGTTAGCAATAAAAGTTAAAGTTTTCAAGGAATTGTTCTTTATTCTATTTTGAGGATTCCATAATACCCCAACCTTTAGGTAACACGTCATGGATTAATTTTTCTATTGGTTGCATACTCAGTGTGAATTGTGGATCAATTTAATTGCCACAATAATATTAAATGATTTGAGTACATAAAGGAAGTGAGGGCCAATTTAGACCCTCATGACCAATATGATTCAAAATGTTATGCCTTATGTGTAGTGTGTGAATGTCTTTCGTGAATTATTGAGGATGATTATTTTTCAATGATTATTGCATCTTGTAGACGGTCGTTGCACCTTCGTAAACGATTGTCGTGCCTTCGTAAATGATGTGTATTAATGTGAACATTGTTGGTTGAGGCGATCTTTATGGTCAATTCAAGTATTAAATTGTATGGGATAACGTATAGGTGATGTTTCAAACCTAAAGTAGAGTATACTAATTGCAGGTCGCGTTCTAGAATGACCAACAACAATGATCTAGCCGTTGATATTCGCCTCTTGGCGGAAAAGCTGACTCAGTAAAGAACTGAGCGCCCCAATTCTGCAGGGGAAATGTTTGAAAGATTTGCTAGGGTTAAACCACCATACTTCAAGGGGCAATCAGACCCTACCTTCTTAGAAAATTGGATTAGGAAGTTTGAGAAACTGTTTGAGGCTGTGAGTTGCCCTAGGAGTATGAGAGTAGGTCAAGCTGTCCTTTACCTAAAAGATGAAGCCGATCTGTGGTGGAGAGAGAATGAAACTAGGCTAAGTACTGCCGAGGGATTTAATTGGGACTCAATTGTTGTTGCATTGAGGGAAAAGTTTTATCCTCCTTTTATAACAAAACGAAAAGCGCAGGAATTCATAAACCTTGGGATGGGGAGTATGACCATCGCTGAATATTATAGCAAATTTATAGCGCTGTCGAAGTTTGCACCTGAGGTTGTAGCCACAGAAGAGATAAAGGCTTAGAGGTTTGGGCAAGGGTTGAACGATGAGATCCAGTTGGGATTAGGTGGAGAAACCTTTACATCTTTAGATAATGTGTATGAGAGAACCGCTCATATTTATGGTTTGCAGTCCATAAGGGACTCGAAAAATGTTGTTGGGGAGAAAAGAAAAGAGTTTAATGCCCGGGAAAACCAAGGAAGTTTCAAGAGGAATATGAATGAGAATATGAATGAGAATATGAATGGGAATGGAAATGGAAATTTCCGAGGAGGAAACAGTCAGGGGCACAACAATAGGAGTAAATCCGAGAGAGTGTATCACTGCAAGAGGTGCAATAATAACCACCCTGGGAAGGATTGTAAAGGAAAATTGGTGAATTGCCACTATTGTCAGAAAAGGGGGCATAGAGAGTTTGAGTGCTTCACTAAGCACAAAAAGGAACAAAATAGTAATGGAGGTGGGAACCAAGAGAGGCTTAACCAGTCTGGAGGTCAAAATTCAAAGCCTAGAGGGACACAAAACAATCAAGAGAACTATAACAAGCCTGCAAATGATAACAACAACCAGAATAAGTCTCTGGGAAAACTATTCGTGATGAGTAGAAAAGAAGCTGAATATTCTGCAGACGTAGTTCATGGTACTGTTTCTATTAACCCCGTGCTAGTCAAAACATTATTTGATTCAGTAGCAACTTATTCTTTCGTTTTGTCATTTGTTATTAAGAGTCTGAAATTAGTAGATTTTGAATGATTGACTTACCCGTTATTATGCCCACCGGTGTAACCATATATAAGGTGTATAAAATTATTTAAGAACTTGCCTTTGAAGACAAAAGGTTGCGTTTTCCCTTCTGACTTGACAAAAGTTTAATTTTAGGGACCTAGATGTAATTCCAGGGATGGATTGACTAAGTTTGTACAAGGTTAAGATAGACTGTGAAATTCAGAAAGTAAGTTTAAGGAACCCTATTAGAAAGGTTGACTTCATATCGACGTTTTGTGAAGTCCAATAACCCTTAGTTATTTCGGTAATGCAAGTGAGGAAATTTATGAATAAGGAGTGTGAGCTATTTCTCTGTAGTGTGCCAGTTGGGAGTAAATAAGTTGGAGTGAAGATCGAGGTTGTTCCCAGTGTGAATGAATTCATTGATGTGTTTTCGAGTGGAATTGCGAGTATGTCACCAGCTAGAGCATTTGAGTGCACTATAGAGTTAAATCTTGAAGCGATTCCTATATCTGAAACACCGTATAGCATGACACCTCCTGAAATGAGCTAATTAGGACACAGTTGCAAGAGTTGTTTGGTCAAGGAATATATTAGGCCTAGTACATCACCGTGGGGAGCTCCTGTGCTGATTGTTAAGGGGAAAGATAAGAGTATGGAATCATGCATCGCTTTTAGGGAGATAAACACCATCAGGAACAAGTATCCTTTGCCTGGGATAGATGACATATTGGACCAATTGAATTGGGCGAGGGTGTTCTCAAAAATTGATTTAGGTTTAAAGTACCACCGATTGAGAGTAGCTGATAAGAATATACTTAAGACCTCATTAGGATTCGTATTGTCATAAAGGGTTTAGAGTAACGTCTTTTGGGTTACCCATTGCACCTGCATTAACTATGGATTTGATGAATAAAATTTTCTACGAATTCCGAATTAAGTTCGTTATTATGTTATTGATGATATCCCGATTTTTTCAAGGAATGAGAAAGAGCATGAAAAACATTTGAGAATTAGTTGGAGACGCTTAGAAAGAATCTAGTTTTATTAAATGAAGTATACAAATCTTGAAGTCATATGTGTATAAGTGACACCGACGGAAAAGTGAAGAGGACTAAATTGATTGAAAACTACGTTACGTAAGGGAATAAATTTAAGAGAAGATTTGAGTGGTCCAGGATCGTTTGAAATCATTTGTTGTCTTGAAAAGATGGGAATGTATGAATTGTTGAAAGTGCTAAGAGTTAAGCCCAAGAGTTATACATCCATTAAAGGCGTAATGAGGTTCACTAGAAAGGGAAAGCTGAGTAGAAGGAGTTTCTGTAGATCCTACTAAGAATCAAGATGTGAGTGAGTGACATACTCCAAAGGAACGTGTCCAATATCTAAAGTTTTCTAGGCCTAGATACCATTATAGGAGGGTTGTGAGAGATTTCAGGAAAATAGCAAGACCAATGACCAATCTTGATGAAAAAGGAGACAAAATTCGTTGAAGTGGAAATATCCAAAGTTATTCCCTTAGATGAGTTACGAGGGCGTAACTCGTTTTCTTTAAGGGGGTAGAATGCGATAGAAATTCGCGCTTTTTACCTATTTTTATGGTATTTTTATGCATTTTATGCATATTTGTTTTTAGCAACCTTTACATGTTGATGCAAGTAAATAGATTCTCCGCATAAGAAAATGTGTTCTTGAGTATTACAAGTAACGCTTAGTCGGCAAAAGAGTGCACAAGAGTGGCACAAAGTACTTCTACAATAAGAATAAGTTGAAAAGTTTGGAAAGATAGGTGAATTTTCGTGTCAAGTTTCGGGACGAAACTTCTTTTAAGAGGGGTAGATTGTAATCCCCCGTAATTCTATACATTGTTTATATATTTTTTTACGCATATTTAATATATTTAAATACAATTTGCGGATTTTAGAAATGAATATCTAATTAAAATATAATTATTTTATTACATTTTGAATATTTTAATGATTTATGAAATCAAAATTTAATTTTGAATTTTACGCTAAAACGGAATTCGGATTTTGAAATCACGTTCGATTGAAATTGGAAAACAATCCCAACCATTTTGGATTCATCAACCTAAATCCTACTCCTAGCCCAATTGGGCAAAGCCCAAACCAATAAACCCAACACAATACTCCCTTCCCCTTTTTCCTAATTCACGTGAAACTAGAAGAAAAAAAAAAAAAAAAAAAAAGAGAACCCTTTCCCCTATTCACGTAACTGCTCCTCCTCAACAATCCCCTCCTTGCTGCCGCCGCTCACACCGCCGGACCCTCCTGCACGTCACCGGAATCTTTTCGACGCCGGTAACTCTCATCCTCTTCTCCGTCGTTCCTTTTTCTTCCTCTGTTTTCGTTCTTTCTCTTCCCCTCTGTTTTTCGTGCTTCCCTTAACCCTTCGCGTGTTGCAGCAACCTGATTCGCGCAGCCACCGCCAAGTCGCGCCACTGTGTGCCGCCGTGCCCAGCCCCTGCCGCGAGCCACCTCCATCCGCCGGCTCTCTCTCTCCTCCTTCTTGAATTGGTTACTTTCTTAAACCCTAATTAACTAATTATTTTAAATTAAAGTTTGTTAATTTAGATTATGTTCTTGATATTAAATTTATGATTTTTATGGTTTGAACATGATTTTCAGATTTGGGTTGAGATTAAAAACGAATTAATTTTCAGTTTTGATTAATTAAAATTAAGTTAGGGCTTAATCATGATTTATTAATTTGAATTATGTTTTCTTGAATTAAAGTTATGGGTTTTGTGATTTAAATTATAAATTTAAGATTATATGAATTTTATAATAAAGTTATTAATTTTCAGATTATCTAATTACATTGAAATATTGGTTTTGATTGTTTAAAGTATGAAATTCAAGGTTTTTATGATTATTAATCATGATAGGTTGAGTATGAATTATTGAATTGGTTGTTTTGAGATACTAGGAACGTAGATTGACCTTGGTGAAGCTTTTAAATGAATTTATATTGCTGAAAATTTAAAGTACGATGTTTGCAAAAAGTTTTCAACGAATTTCAATCACTAGTTCAATAATTATGATGCTAGGAAAGCAAATGTTTAAGTTTGATATTAGGGAAAGTTCTAAATATGTTTAGGATGCATTTAGAATGCTTTATTATGGTTGCCAATGATTAGAAATTGATTGAGATTACTTGTTGGTTGTTTAGGCGGAGAATTCTCTTTAGGCGACTTTTGAAAGTGTTAAAGTGGCCTATCAGTTTGTTTACACAAGGTATGTACATACCTGTGTGCTTGGAATGTGTGCTAATTGTTGAAACCATGTTGAATTGTTGATGAACTTGGTTATGTTGATATCGTTGATGAATTTAGTCAGGTTGAATATTGCATGTTTAATACTGTTGGTTAGACATATTGAACCTATATTGCATTTTGAGGATTATAGCATGTTAGTATGGATGATTGATACAAACATGTTTGATTGGGAACACTAGATTACTTTGTATATAATTCAGATCAGTGGATTGTTGTTCCCTTTTAGTTTTTCACTACTTTATGAGGGCCGAGGACCTCATTTAGTAAGTTGAAACCTTATACCCATATACAGGGTTGATCAGTATTAAAGGAAAGATTGGAGTTAATTGGAATGAGTCTTGTTTGATGCCTTTGTGATCACTTACTTAATTCCAAGATAAAAACAGTTGTAAATAAATGTGGATTGTATGCCTTATTTGATTATTGAGTCATAACAGGGTGTCAATTTGTAAATCATGTAAAGTGAAACTGAGTAGCAATAGCTTTAGACTGTGCACGTCTAAAGTGACGGACAAACATGAGTTGGGGTTCATGGTGGTAGCCCATGGCCTTTAATTCGGACCGGATTGATCACCGTGTCCTATTTTTATTCAAACTTTCCTCGATATCGCAGGTCACTGAGGTTACGGAGTCGCGCCCGTACCTCGTCTTCCTTATTGAAGCCTCTAGCTAGAAAACTCGGTCCATGTCTATTTCAACTAAAATAATATTATTGTTATAAGTCTAGCCTAGTCTAGTCAAGTATGGTCGTCAAATTATCATGTTTGTCTGCCCTTATTTATGTTCATTAGTATCATGTTAGGATGGTTCGTTTGATAGTATCATGTTAGGATTATTATTGCTTTTAGTATGTAGTACTCAGCTTTGCTGATTACGTGCTTTGTTTGTGTGTGTTGATCATGGCTATGCCTTATTGATCCTGTGATGTCCCATCTTTGGTGAGCAGTCTCTAAGGATCAATAAGCGTTGTCCATCTACAGGTTTGAAGATGATGCATCATTGGGATCGGGATTAGAGAGCTTGTAGTTATATTTGTTTTATTAAGTGATTTGGGTTGTTAACTTGGATTTGAAAGTTGTCGTACTATTCGTATTTCCTTATTTACGTTAATTGGTTTTGGACTTAATATGTAATCGATTATTTATGAACCTAAAAGTTAGTTTTATGTTTTCCGCTGCAAAATTCTGAATAAGCCGTTACGTTTTCACACGGGCGATAATACTTTGACAATTCTCTATAGTTATATTTATAAAAAGGTTGTTTTAGAAAAAGGGAATTGTCGGGGTGTTACAATAAATCAGCTTCACCTCTCAGGTAGTACACAGCACTGTTTACCTTAAGGTTTTCGGGGAAATTCACAGCTACAATAAGCTTATCAAATTCTCTCAACCAATTTTCAAGCACACTAGGTTCAATCTCTCCGCTATACAGTGGAGGCTTGTTTTGAGCTATTTTCTTAATCATTTCTCCAGCCGGATCATGCGCTGGGTTGGCTCTAGTTTGAGCCAGGTCTCGAACTACCTCAGCTAGTTGTCTAACCATTTTTTTTTTGCTAAGTAAGTAAGGAATATATTAGCTCAAAACAGAATACAACCTAAGCTTAACTCTAGGAAAACAAACCAACTAGGTTCGACCATTTTGCACTAGAGCAAGCAAACACCAATATCAACTACTTAAAAATTCAAGAACCACCGACTATCCTTTCTACTTACAGACTTAGGCATGACAAGTTTAATTCGACTTCTAACAGTCTGCTTCAAGCTAGATAGAGTGTGCTGCACAGTAGGCACAACTCCATTCCAAAAGCTACTATTTCTGCTTCTCCAGATGGTATACACAGTAGCAGAAATACCAGCATAAATCACCTGTTTTCTGAATTTTGAGTGTTTACTATTCCCTATCTTCTTGATTAGCTGCTGCAAATTGTAATCAGGCATTTGAATACCTAACCAAACTTTCACCTCAGCCAAACATTTACTACTATAAGGACAGGAGAAGAATAGATGACCATGATTTTCTATCCCTTGCCCACACAGAAGGCAAGCAGAAGAGGAACTGACACCAATACTAGCCAACTTGGCAGTTGTTTGTAACCATTGCTGCACAGCTAACCAACAAATGAACCTGTGTTTAGGAGTGTTCAAACGATTCCACACCATTTTATCCCAGTGAACTTTTGGCTTGACACCAATCAGTTTCTCATAAACTTGCTTGACAGAATAATGCTGCATGGAACACAATTCAGCAAAGGTGAAGTGTAATTTCAGCTTTTCTTTAACTGCACAAACCTTCCTCCAATACCAACTAGCAGAAGCACTAGGTTGGCAATCCCACCATACCCCATTCTTTAAATATACAGAAGTCACCCACTTTGTCCAGACATTCATCTGCTTTATAGCAAGAGCCCAAACATACTTACCTATGTTAGCAACATTCCACAAAACAACATTCCTAAATCCCAACCCACCAGCATTCTTATCCATACAGGCACTATCCCAAGCAACATTACTTGGTCTCTGACTGAAAGATTTCCCACTCCAAAGAAAGGATCTGCAAATCTTGACAATACCTTGCAACACTGACTTAGGAAGAATATAAATTTGGGACCAATACATATGAAGACTCATAAGCACAGAATTTATTAGTTGCACTCTTGCAGTGTAAGAAAGGTTCCTGGAGCTCCAAACTCTTATCCTAGCAGTCATTTTCTCAACTAAAACCCCACATTGAGCAGCTGAAATCCTCTTTGGGCTAATAGGAACACCCAAATAGTGAAGGGGAAGAGTACCTCTGCTGAAACCAGACACCTCTAAAACTCTTTTCACCACATCATCAGTCATACCATAGCAGTAAATTGAAGATTTAGACTTGTTAGCTTGCAAACCAGAAGAATCTGAGAATAATTTGAAAGCTTGCAGTAGCAAATAAATGGAGTGGAAATCACCTTTGCAACACAAGATCAAATCATCTGCAAAACACAGATGAGTCAACTGGAGCTCATTACATCTTGGGTGGAACTGAAACTTTTGCAGACCACTCATTTTCTGTAAAATTCTGGACAGGTACTCCATGCATATCACAAACAGCAGGGGAGACATAGGATCACCTTGTCTCAACCCCCTTTTTGACTTAAAAAATC
Source organism: Spinacia oleracea (assembly GCF_020520425.1). Classification (NCBI taxonomy): domain Eukaryota; kingdom Viridiplantae; phylum Streptophyta; class Magnoliopsida; order Caryophyllales; family Amaranthaceae; genus Spinacia; species Spinacia oleracea. The sequence goes on along the minus strand of NC_079488.1, from coordinate 7,011,693 downwards.
CCTGCCTTGTACCATTAATCATCAGAGAAAACATAGGAGATGTTACACACTCCATCACCAGCTTGATAAAATGATCTGGAAATTCCAAACACACCAACATTTCTTTGAGAAACTCCCAATCAACAGTGTCATAGGCCTTTTGCAAGTCAATTTTCATCAAACAGTTGGGACTAACACTTTTCCTTACATACTGCTTCACCAGGTCTTGAACAACCATAATATTGTGTACAATAAACCTACCATGAACAAACCCACCCTGATTTTCCAAGATGAGATCAGGTAGCACTCTCCTTAATCTCCCACACAACACTTTGGTAATACACTTATACAGTGTGTTACAACAGGAAATAGGCCTGAAATCACTCACATTCCTAGGACACTTGGTTTTAGGAATAAGGGTAATGATAGTGTGATTAACTTTTTTTAACAGTTTACCAGACTGCAACACATCCATAACAGCATCAATGACATCAGTGCTCACAATCTGCCATGAATCTCTATAAAAATGAGACCCAAACCCATCTGGTCCAGGAGCTTTATTCCCTTTGATAGAGAACAAAGCATCCTTAATTTCTTCTATAGTGTATGGAGCATTCAAGATTGCCTTATGTTCCTCAGAACAAATAGGCCCAATCTGAACAACCTGTGGAAGCACAGTTTTCCTTTGACCAAAAGTGGTACCAAGCAAAGATTTATAGTAAGAAACAAAAGCATCAGACACAGCACTTGGATCATCCCTCCAAACTCTATTCATGTCATGAATACTATAAACTTGATTCTGTAAATTTCTACTCTTAATGCTCTGATGGAACAAAGCTGTATTCTCATCCCCAGATTTAATCCAGTCCACCTTAGCTTTTTGTTTCAAAAACTCCAAGTAAGCTTTATGCTTAATTCTGTATTCATTTGTAGCAAGTAATTCTTGATCAGCTAATACCTGATCATTAGGATTAAGATACATTGCTTCTTGTGCACTTAACATAGCATTGTATGCACTCAGATCTGCAGCTTGAATGTCTGAAAACCCCACTCTATTGAGCTCTTTTAAACCAGCTTTAACTTTCTTCAACTTGCTAGCCACCACATACATTTTACTACCACTAATATTAGTATTCCAAGCAACAGATACAGTATCCTGGAACACAGGAGAATGTTTCCACATGGTGAAATATTTAAAAGGCTTCCTCCCACCCACCACACAAGGAAAGACAGTAAGGATGCCAGGGCAATGATCAAACTGTCCTTCTCTCATGAAGCAGACTTCAGCAGTACTGTAACTATTCTGCCAAGCTAAATTTCCCATAATTCTATCAAGTTTAGAGAAAACTCTAGCTGCCCCTTGTTGTTTATTGTTCCAGGTAAACAAATTGCCCACACACTTGATATCTTCCATACCACACTCCTGCATGCACTCAACAATATCCTCCACTTCAGATTGCCTTACAATACTACCAACTCTCTCTTCAGCAGTCATGACACAATTCAGATCCCCACACAACACCCAGGGACCAATAACTTTTATGGACCTCAAATCCCTCCACAACTCCTTTCTTTGAGCATTTGTGTTAAAAGCATAAATGAAAGTACAATGGAAGCTAGGCTTGCCACTTACTGGAGCAACTAAACAGTGGATAAACTGGCTAGTAACAACTACAATACTCAATGTAAAACTACCTGGTTTCCAAGCCACCACTATTCTACCTCCTGGATGGAAACTAGCATTAGTGGTGAAACACCAATTAGCAAAAACTCTCTGGTAAAGGGTACCTAAATTAGCACCCTTAACCTTATGTTCTAGAAGGCCAACTAACCCAACCCCATACTTCTGAATGAATCTCCTGATATCATCCTGTTATTGAGGAGAGTTAAGCCCTCTCACATTCCATGAAAGGATTCTATCCATTAGTGGAGGAAGGGTCCCCCCTTCCAGCTAACTCACCCAATTGCAAACCAACCCCCTTATCAACCACATAATCCATACCCCCTCTTGTGTGAACCTGTTCTGTCAAAACATCATAGGAATTAACAGTTTGAGTAGGCACAACAGGAGTAGAATGAACTCTAATAGGTCTAAGAGCTCTTTGGAAGCCCTCTTGATCTACTTCAGGTTCAGCAACAACAGGAAGAACCACCGGTTGAGCCACTGGTTGGATGGTTTTCTGCACCCACCTCCTCTTACCACCACCCTTCCTACAATCTGAAGCAACACGTCCAACCATCTTACAACTTGTACAGATAGTTGGTCTCCATTCATAATGAACTGCTACCTTAACCAACTCACCATGTTCATCCAAAAAAGTCACAAAATCAAGGAGAGTATCCATAGGAACTTCCACCAACACCCTAGCAAACTGAATCTTATCTCTACTTGCAGTAGCCTGATCTCTCTTAATAGGAGTACCAAGCTGTTGTACTATCTTGAATAAAGACTTCTCACCCTAGTATTTGAAATTCAGCTTCAGCTGAACCCAAATTGGAACCACCCTGATCTCCTCCTTCTCCATATTCATATCTACAGTCCAAGGCCTGAGCATCAAAGGTTTATTGTCAAAGAAGAAATGTCCTGTTAACACTTTATCTCTCGAATCCATGGTCTGAAATCTCACCAGAAACACCCCTTTCTTAACCATACTAACCTTATCCACCTTCAGATTCCTCCGAATTCTCCTAATGAACCCCTCCATAACATTCAATGGTGGATTTGCACCCACAACATAGCACACCACAGAGGAGTTCCAGAAATCCACCTCTTCCTGAATATCCTCAATAACAATTTGCACCAGATCATTAGGAGTATGAGATGACGTGTTCCCAACATTCACAGTTTCAGCATACGAATCATCAACAATATCAATACTAGGCTCAGCAGCTTCATCAAATTGTTGTAAAATGGGAACTGAAATTGCACCAATATCCAGATTAAGGGAAGAATTACCTTGATTCAATCGCGTTGCAGTACCATGAATAACCTCCTTGAACTGATTGAATGAGTGTCGCAATTCAGAGCGAGCTTGCAAATGCTGTAACCCAGATTTTGGGGTAAAAACCTCATTCTCAAGCTCAAAATCAATCGCCTCTACCCCCAACACTTCATCCATTGAACGTGTTTTCAACGCTTGAGAATCAGAAGAAGGTCCTCTCGCTTTGCCATTACCATTGCCTTTCGTTTTGCCTTGAGTTTTCGAGCCATTTTTCCTTGCCATGGCTACGGCGCAAGTTAAGCTAACTTGCACCGAGAGAAAACTTGGAGAGAAAGTCTCAAGGCTTGTCTAACCATTTCATAAATCTCTTGGTTAGCCATATCCCTTCTCCTGAATAAAATAAAAGACTAAATTTAATATTGGTTGGACATGACATTACTAAGGCACTAGTTCGACAACGAACCCACTCACAACAAGAACACAGACAACACGTTCCCTAGGGGAGTTGGCGCCACTTTTGGGCCTTCTCACCCAACTATTCGATGCATGTAATTTTAGATATATGGTTGCTACTTGACCACCTTGCACATAAAATTTCATTGAAGAAATAAATTGAACTTAAGAGATAACGAAAAGGAAATTCTAAGCTTTTATTAATGCTTCAATATATGATAAAGTCTTACATCCATCAATGATATAACTTTTATTTCTCCAAACTATAATAGAACTAATAACCATAAGTAGTAGCTTTGCCACTTTATTGTTCAACTAATAAATAACTAAGGATTACATTTCTCTAAAGACTAATGTCATCACGACGATCATTTCTTTCCTTGTATTGCTCTGGAGTAAAGTCTTGATCATTAGGATCATCCAAGTCTTCTTCCGGATCAAAGTCTTCATCCATAGCCTCATCATCCTGTTGTGGCTCACTATCAACCACATTATTCTCTTCAAGTTCATCCTCAGATCCACTAGATATCTCAATTGTTGGTTCAGGAACTATAGGATTAGGATTTTCAATCTCCACTACATCATCATCATCATCCTCCTCAACATCATTAGCTTGCTCATCATGGATCATGCCATCTTCACCATCACTTTCTACTCCTCCATAGCCCATACCTAGACCCGCAGAGTACTTCCCATCCTCATAGCTATTCTCCGCAACCTCTAAGATAGTAGTGAGAACCTCAGTATCATACTTCCACCTACCATCTCCAGTCCCATATTTGTACCAATTAGGGGTACCATCATTATAGTGCATATCACTGAACTTGTTCTTAAGGTCTATGTAAGGGTTCTTATGGGGCAAACAATGAATAACCATATATACTAGCCATCATATCCTTGTGCCTAAGATGGGGCATATCCTTGGTTGAAGCAAAATAGTTGCAAGCAAACACGATCTTCTGGACATACATATGAGGAGTCTCGTTATCCATCTTCTCTAGGTATCCTAGACTGGTGAACTTAGAAGGTAGCATCATTAATTCCTGAAAATTCACAACTAGAAAGTCTTACTAACGCGTTCCCAAAGAAATTCCAACCCAAAAAGGATACAATAAATAGTTCGTGGAGCCATACAATTTTAATGCACAAGTATATGCTCAACATGAATTATGATGCAAATAATCATTCAAGGCAAGATAAGACATCGTTACAACACATACATGTTATTAGCTCACATAATCACATAAAATGCATTCTTAAACTAATATGCCCTTCTTAATCTACCCAATCCTCACTTGGAATTAATATTAATTTTCGAAATTAATTAAGAAATAACTCTTAACTTAGTTGAAATTATTAAAATTAAAATCGAAAATTAATAAAAATTATTAATTAATTAAATAAATTAATTTTGGATAATTAAAAAAAGAAAAAAAAGAATCCGAAAAAAAGATTAAATTCGAAAAAGATTCGAATAAATAAATAAATAAACAAATAAATAAATAAATAAATAAGTAAATAAAATAAATTCGGATATTTAAATAAAAGAAAATCCGAAAATAATAAAAATACTTCAAATTTAATTCGAAAATTTCGAAATAAAAAAAAAATCGGAAAAAACTAATTAAATTAAATAATAATCCAAACTTTCAACTTATTTCAAAAGACCCATAATAATTGATATTTAACCTTTACAGTATTGAGTACTCAAAATAATACGTTTTGACTTTAGGAAAATAATATTTAAAAATCCTAAAGTTCCGCATTAGTCTCCGATTACCACTTTGTAGTATTGCTTACTACAAAGAAGGAATGAAACTAAGCTCTAGTATACCACTTTGTAACACCCTAATAATTCCTTGCTTTTATAAAATCATTTTCTAACTTAAAATAAAGGAATTACTAAAGTATTACCGCCACCATGATAACGGTTAAGGCTATTACCAGAATTACGCAGCGGAATTTAATGTCAACTAACTTTTCAAAACACAAATAATTAAATTATCGAGGCTTCCTAAAAATTGGAACCATAATGGCCCAAAAACCAAAGTATTAAAATTCAACAAACTCAAAACATAATTAAAGTATGAATAGGATAGTTTAAAAGTACGAAAAACATGCAACTCTCTCAATCATCCCAAGCCACATGATTTCGATCGTACTTCAATCTACCAACCTGCTATATTATTCTACTCCCCAACAATGCAAGTGCAAATGATGGATCATCATAGGGTCATTAAGGCAAAGGCCATGACCAAAAGACACAAAGCACGTAGTCAGCAAAAGCTGAGTACTTACAAGAATAGAGTGAAACAAAACTATAAACATGCATCACTCACTAAGTACTAATCAACATGCAAAAGCCATTTAATAAATAACAAGTAAATCATGAATACAAGACTCGACACTTGACTCGACTCTTGGCTCACAATTTAATTAGAATAATCTTCGAACGGGCCAAAAGAAGATTCCATAAAGGAAGGGTGATGGGAGCCAACCATACACCAAATAATAAATAATAATATCGGGCCATACCGAGTGTCGGGCCATACCGACGGAATTCCTGCGCATAATATGAATGAAACAACGTCTTGTATCATTAGTAGGAGATCAAGCTTTCCGGCAAGTCTCCCCCCATTGTTCATACTCAAGGTATATACGTTCCAAGAGTTTTGAAGCTTGTTCTGGTTGCACTTTACGTTTATTAATATTTTATTTAAGGCGAACTCAAGACTCAACAATCATACACACATACAATTAATAAACAACAACCAAAACAATCTTATTTTAATGCTTTAGGACTTGTGATCAACAAAGCAAGATACTGTGAAATTACTACCATGTTCCTTCTCATAAAAGTGAGATTCCACATCACGCCCATTAACATGAGGGTTGTGCCCTTGCACGACAAATCCTAATTAATTTCATATAATATTCCCAACTGAACTCTACATGTGCGGTGGCTTACGTGAGTGAACCCTTCACATGTGGTAAGAATAAGTAGTACAGCGTGGTACGAATAATTGGCTCAAAAGTATGCTAGACATCCCGTACAATAGCATAATAATAAATAATCCATCCCTTCCATGTGAAAACAAACCATACATGCATAAATATTGAACAACATGATTGATAATGAAATTTATACTCATACTAATCCCAACATGCTTGTTCAACAAATAATTCAATAAATCCAACATAATAATTCACATGATCGTTCACCAAAATAAACATGAATCCACATAATATAATTCACATCAACAACAATCATGTAATTCTCTTGACAAATGGTGTGGTCGCCCTAGACTTGTACGTACCTTGAATACCTAAGCGTAGGGGCCACTTTGCAATAACGAGCACTCACTTAGAAATCACCTCCTATCATCAAAATAATGAAACTTAAATTATTTCCATGTTCATTAAATTTCCAGCAACTTTATTAAATCTTAAACCTTGTTTAAACTTTAGAATTCAATCGTTCTTTAATAAAATAATCGTCTCAATTTGCAAAACTAATCCCTAGTATGAAAACATACTTTTTCCACCCTTAAAATCAATAAAAATCAACACTTTAAGCCTTTTTATAAATCTGAAAATATAATTGATTATCATAATTAAAATCATCACCTAATTATGCTAATCAGTTGACTCATTAGGTCTAGGTTAAAACCCTAACTTGAAAAACCCAATAAAACCAATTTAACATCATAAAAATCAATTCTTTATTAAATAAACTAATCTGAAAATTCATGCTTTAATACTTTAAACAAGCCTCATGAATCACAACACATAAATCCTCAAAGTACGGTGATCATAACCGATTCCCAGTATTTTAAATTAATTAATCAAAACAATACTAATAATATAATTTAAAATACGAAATTGAAATAGAATAGGTAAGGAAGAAGAGAGTTATACCAATTCGGCCTATAGCACGGAACAACCACGAATTAATGTGATTGGGAGAAAAGAATTGAACGAACGAACAACGAAACACACACACACACACAATCGTGTGTGCGCGTGCGAGGGCGAAGGGACGAAGGCAGCAGGCACAGCGCGCGCTGGCGCGAGGCTGGGCGACAAAGGCTGGGCGCGAGGGCGCGCGAGAGAGCGAGGGCGAGGGCTGGCTGGCGCGCGCGAGAGACACAACAACAACAGCCACACATCAGCAGCGCAGGGCACGATGAGTGCGCACTGCGGGCTGCGAGCAACAGGGAGTGGGCGAGAGTGAGGGGCGACGGGCAAGGCACGAAAGCACGCAACACTCGAAGGCCGAGTGTGGTGCTGCGCGTGAGGGTGAGCCGGACAAGAGAGGAGAGGGAGAAGGAGTGTGGGGCAAGAAAAGAAAATGAGGGTTTATGAAAATTAAGGGGATCATTTAATGAGGGGAGTCCTATTTATAGGCTCCCAATTTCTAATGGGCTAGGCTTAGGAAATTAGTATTGAGCTTAGGGAATTAAATGATTGGGCTAGCTCGGAGCTTTGAATTAAATTCTTTTGATTGGGCTCATTTAATAAAACGAGTTGGACTTTTCATTTAAAACCCAAACCTTTTTAAAATTACTTGCGACCCATTAAATATCCCGACTCGAAAATTAAATTCGTTTTGTAATTAATTAAAATAATAAATATTCTAATTATTTGAAATACATTTAAATAATATTTAAATGCGACATAAATTCTAAAAATCGTAAAATGCTTCATAAATATTATAAAAATACGAGGTATTACAGGTAGGCCGCGTCTATCTGCAACCGACTTCCCCTTTTGCTTCGCCGCTCTGCTGCATTCTTGCACTGGGTCGGTTTCACTGAAGGATATTGTGATTTCTTCTTGGAGGACATGCTGAAGTCTTTCTTGCCATTCATCCATAATGTTCTGATGGAGACCATGCAACATGTGTTGCAGGGATCTCACGGAGGCTGGCCGACTTGCTGAGACATCACAATGCTTGTCAGCTTTGCCTCTAGCAGTGGGTTGCCCTTTGTCGATAGCAGGTCGTGTTCCTCCTGCGTCTTTCTCAGATTGCGGTTCGTCCATGATACTATACCTCCCCACAGATGGTGCCAAATGTTGTGGGATCTTTTGTGGTGATGACGTGTCACTCGTTCCTCGGAGGTATCAAGTATGCGCTGGCACGATCTTCCTGCAACCTGCAAAATAAGAATATTCCCGTAGGAATATTCCCTCCGATGCCTAAGTAAGTATTGGCTAGAGAGAGAAGTAATTTGTAGAGAGAAGGTAGAGCAAAGATAGTTTAAGGTAGGTGGGAATGTATTGAATGCCCCTTTTACCTTGGGATCTGAACTATTTATAGGGCTAGGGTTCCTTGGGAATTGATCCCATAACCCTAGCTGTATGATGTGATGTATTCGGGGATTGGAACACGTGTACAGAAGTATTGCCTTATGGACTCTTTGGACTTGGGCCTGGTCATGGACAACTCGGGCTTTTATCAAGAGAGCAGTCTTCCAGGGCTTGAGTGATGAGGTTTGGGCCAGGATACGAGCCCTGGACCCATATGCCATTTGTAGATGGGCTTGAGTCAGATCACCCTTGTCTTAGGGCCTATTGTGGAGGTACACCAAGCCCACATCAAATATATTCTACTTTAGGTTCGAAAAATCACTTAAAAGTGTCATAGCAACGAAATATCACCTTTAACAACCAGAATTCACGTAAAATAAACAAACATTTACGAATGTGCAACAATTATTTACGAAGGTAATCCCATCGATCATTTATGAATGATATTCACATAAAGGACATTCAATTGAGGAACAAGGAACAAAATTCAATCATCAAATAAGTTAGAATAAAAGAAGAAACATTCCCCTTCGCGTCCCAAAATAAACTCTTGATCATTTGGATAATCAATAATCTAACTTTTATTCCTCAAAAGAATGTTAATAACAATTCCTAAATATTAACAACACACTTGTCCTTAAAATAAAATAAAAGGTTCTATGATATAAACATAAACTACCGTTGGGCGAATTATAGAATTCTCAAATTGGAAACGAATACTTTAACTTTTATTGCTAACTCTATAAAGGTTTATTACATCCTTGAAAAGAATAAAGAATGACTCAAAATCCTATTGCTTTATCTTTAAACTGTTGTAGCTTTGCTACTTATTATTTAAAATATAAAAGAACTAACTAACTATTACAACTTCAAATGTTCAAGGCATCTTGCCTATCTGTTCTTTCCTTGGAAACTTGATCTTCAGTATTCGTCGAACTCTCCCTCCGGGTCTGAGTCTTCTTCCATGCCTTCATCTTGATGAGGCTCACTTGCCATTTCACCATCAGCTTCAGGCTCCATATATGAGTTACTAGAGATCTCAATGGTATGCTCATAGGCCCCCGGGTTAGGGTTTTCTGCCTCAACCCCTACATTCTCATCCTCAACGGCTACATCGTTTCCTTCTAGATCGTTATTTACACCAACTCCCATAGGTTCCTCTATAACTGCATCCCAAACATGACTCCCTATGTCTTTACCTCCTTGAAACCACTTTCTACTGCCTCAATAATGGTGGTCATAATCTGTGAGTCGTATCTCGACCTACCATTCCTAGTCCCATACTTGGCCAAATTTGGTGTTCCATCCTCAAACTGCATGTCTTTAAACCTATCTTTGAGCTCTAGGTATGGCATTTTGTTAGGTAAGCAATGAACAATAGTGGATGCTATGGTGTCATCCCTCATTAAGATGGGTTGGTTTTGTATATTAGCAAAATACTCACATCCAAACATAACTTTCTTCACAAAAAGACGTGCGATTTCTTCGTCGATCTTCTCAAGGGATCCTATGTTAGTGTACTTGGAAAGAAACATTTTATTACTGAAAGAGACAATTTCAGGTCTTACTAACGATTTTCCAACCAAACCATAATCAAAATTCAACAAAACAATAAGTTTGGTGGAATCAAACAATTTCTTTTATGCACATTTAAATGCAACACTTAAATATTTAACGCATGCACACAACAATTAACTTCTTATGCTAGAATTAACTAGCTACTAATGCACATAGAATTATATCCTATATGTCATTCCTATACTACCCATCTCTCATAATATAATTAGAATAAACTAAAGTATTGAAGTAATTTAAATAATAAAATAAACGAGAATAATAGTAAAATAAAAGAAGAAAATAGAGAAATAAAAATTTAAAGTTTTTCGTTATTGTAGATGTTGTAAACATTCTTTTTATTTTTATTCTTAAATTTCGAATAATTTTAAAATAAATTCAAAAAAGAAGTTATTAATTCGAACGAAGGAATTTAGATTTCCTAAAACAAAAAGGAATTCGTACCCTTTTTTTTTACACGTTACTGTAGCAGCTGCTATTTTTTTTAATATATTAATTTAAATTCGAAAAGAAAAACGCAATTAACTCACATAAACGAAATTTTTTTGAATCACATAACATAAAGTTTGAACTTTCCCCTTCTTTTTTTTTGAAAATGAGTTCGGACCCCTTTTTAAATAGTAAAGAAAATGTTTCAATCTATTTAATTTAATATTTGGAGCTTAATTCAACAAAATTCGTTTTAAGTAAATAATTTGTTAGTTAGGCGCCTAAAAATTTAAAAAGTAGACACGAAAAGTCGATAAAACCTATAGCTCAAAAATACCACTTTGTAACACCCCGACAATTCTCTCTTTTCTAAAATAACCTTTTAATATAAAACATAGAGAATTATCAAGGCATTATCGCCCGTATGAAAACGTATCGGCTTATTCAGAATTTTGCACGTAATCAGCAAAGCTGAGTACTACATACTAATCAAATGAACAAATTAACAATCCTAGCGTGATACTAATAAAGCATAAAAAAAAAGGACTACCCAAACATATTAACTTGAAAACCACATTTGACTAGACTAGCCCTTTGTATCATTACCATTATTTTAATTGAAATAGTCAATGGACCGAGTTGTCTACTAGAATCCTTCACTAAGGAAGACGAGGTACGGGCGCGACTCCGTAACCCCAATGACTTGCGATATCGAGGAACTTTTGAATAAAATAGAACCGGTGATCAGTCCGGCCCCAGAAAAAGCCATAGGCGACCCATGACCCCAACTCTTGATTGTCCGTCACTTCAGACGTGCACAATCTAAAACTATTGCTACTCAGTTTCACTTTACATGATTTACCAATTAATACTTCGTTATGACTCATCAATCACATAAATCATACAATCAACAAGTATTCACAACTGTTTTTATCTTGGAATTAAATAAGTGATCACAAAGCTGTCAATCAAGAATTTATTCCAATTAATTCAATCCTTCCTTTAATAATAGCTAACCACCTTTATGTATGTGTAAAGTATCAACTTACTAAACAAGGTCCTCGACCCTCATAAAGTAGTGAAATGCTAAAAGGGAACAATGATCAATCGATCTAAACCAATATTCATAAAATAATATAATGTTCCCAACCGACATGCTTGCATCAATCATCCATGCTAACATGTTATAATTCTCATAATAAAGTTCTATGCTCAATGCATTCATTCAACGACATTGAATCATGAAATTTCCAACATAAACCAGTCCACACGTACATCCAACATAGTATCAACAATAGCACACATTCACAAACACACAGGTATGTACGTACCTTGTGTAAACAAATTGAGAGGCCACTTTAATAATTCACAAGTCGCCTACGGAGAATTCTCCACCTAAAAACAACCGATATAGATTCATATCAATTCACATTGAATTTTCAGCAACATTAGGGTGTTTCAAACCCTTCCTAAACATAATTAGAGCATTCCCCAATATCAAAACTTAACTACTAAACCTCATAACATAGTGATTACTACACTAATGATCGCCAATTATCATAAACTCCAATAAACATGCCCATTACAATTTCCAGCAATATACATTAATTCCAAACTACTCCAAAATATATCCAACATACTTAAAATCATAAAAATAATAATTTAATAACTTATAATCATCCTACCATGAATTTAAAATATTAAAACCTTAAAATTCATGCTTTAAATAATTCAAATTATCGTTTCAAACAATTCATGAAATTTGAAGATTAATAATTCAATTATTCAACATTAAAATCTGAAAATCACAAAAATCACAAATTTAATTCAATCCAAACGTAAATTAAATCAATAACATATAATTAAAATATTTAATTTACTTAAGGTTTAAGAAATAACCAAATAAGGAGAGAAGGGGTTGCTGGCCGACGGCAGTGGCGGCGCGGCAGCAGGCGGGTGGTCTTCGGCACGGCGGATAGGTAGCGTAGCGCGGCTGGTGGTGCAGGTAGTCGTGGTGGCTGGGCCACGCGTCTGCAGTGACGTGAGAGAGTGGGGAAAGCACGAGGGAGAAGAGAGAATGATGGTGCTTGCGGAGGAAAAGGGAGAGGAAGTTGTTGGTGTGGCGGAGGATGCGGCGGCGCATCAAGGGGAACCAGGCGGCGACGCTGTGGTGGTGCGGCGGCTGATGGCTGTCGTGCGCAAAACAGAAAACCAAGCAGTAAGGAGGAGAGGAACGGAAGAAAGAAAAACGAAAGAGAAGAGGAGGAGAGATTACCGGTGGTCGGCGGTGGTCAGCACGGTGGTCGACGGCGGTCGACAGTAGCAGCAAGGGAAGCAATGTCGTGAAAAAGGGAAGGAGGGTTTTAGAGGTTCACGTAAATTTTGAAGGAGAGAAGGGTTTGTTGTTTTTGTTTTTGATTTTACGTGAAATTGAAAGAGAAGGAAGTAAAGAGTTTGGGTTTTATTATTTGGGCTTCACCCAATTGGGCTAGAATTAGGATTTAGTCTTAGTATTTGAATCCAAAACTGGTTAGGATTGTTTTCTAAATTCAATCGTGTTTTCGTAATCCACGTTCTTCTCAACATAAAATTCTAAAATTATTTTAGATTGTATAAATCGTTAAAAATATTCAAAATGTAATAAAATAAATATACGTTAATTGTATATTTATTTCTAAAATTCGTAAATTCTTATTTAAATATATTAACTATACGTTAACTATAAAAATAACATTTATAAATTTACGGGGGATTACAGAACGCGCCCGATCGGGCTCCCATCAGGCGCCTACGTTGTTTTGCATGTTGCTGATGTTTCTCGGCGAGTTGTTCGCCCGATCAGGCGACCCTTTGCCAGGTCGGGAAATGACAATCTCTACGCGTTTTTTCTCCGTTTAACTTAGTTTTTTGGGAAAGACTATAAATATAGAAACTTATTTTTTATGCATGTAATCATCTAATTTCAGCATTCTTGAGTTTATTACTTAGTCTATTTTGCTCTCAACTTTTGTCAAACACCTTTTAATTATACAACTAGATTTTGGGCTCGGGCGATGCCCCGAAGGCTGAGTCATCACTTGAATAATTGTAACTATGCCTATTTTTTTGTAAAAAAAATAAAAACAATCATAATTAACTCCTATTTTTATTAAAATCATTTTTCTTTCTTTACTATCACTTTATTATATATCATTTGCAAAATATAACACGTAAATTTGCATAGCCAAGTGGATAAGTCATTAGTGGTTCCAATCACCAAGTCATGGGTTCGAATCTTGTATTTGTAATTTTTGAATAATATTGGATGACACGTAATGACATGTGTCAAATTGAAAGAGGAGGGAGCCACGTGGCATTGTATACTTTCATACAAATGCCTTTTAATATATTAACTAGTGTGTGGCCCGGGCGTTGCTCCGGGTTTTACTTTTAGTCGGGTTTACGTTTTCGAAAAATGTGCCCAATTTTAAAAGATTGTATTTTACATTTATATGTGAAAATATGACAAACATTGTAGCTAGTTGAGATGGTAGGAAGTGAAACTTTTAATCCATGAGGTTTGATGTTCGATCCTTGCTACATGCTTTTTTGGTTGTCAATAACATACCATGATGCTTATTAGTGGTGACATGGCGTAATACGGAGGGAATTTACGTGACACATATACGTTTTCACAAACGCCTTTTAATATATTAGTATAGATATAGATTCAAGCTTCAATCTTTCAGTCAATCCTACGTTCTTCAATTCGGTATTGGTTATTTCTTTCCTTCATTATTCAATTTTAATTATGTTTTCATTAAATATGATTGATTTGTTTAACTTAAGTATGTGTGAGTAGTTTTATTCTAGGGTTTGGGAATCTATGAATTAATATGAAGGGATGATTATTTACCGTTGATTATTGGTGTTGTTGGTTAATTTCCTATTGATTGGTTATATTTTGTGCAATTATATTTGCGTAGGTTTAATTGTTATAGCCCCACAATATTGAGTTAATAATCGAGAGATGCAACTTGATGTTTAAGCTAGTTTCAATGGGTATAATTGGTTTAATAAATTGCGAGAGCCTGTTAATTATGATTCTATGATTAGTATCGATTCGAGAGAGCATGCTAATCTGATTAATTGCTTCATTGATTGTTAATTGTTGTTTCTTATCCCGGATTATTATTCATTGGTGAACCTATACCCTAGGCCTTTTATTATTGATATTCTCATTATCGCACTTTAGTTATCAAACCAACCCATTATTCTTGTTACCAATAGTCTGGACCTTTATTTTAGTAGTGGAAAAACGATGTTTTGTTAGGTTATGATACATATGAACAACATAAATCATGCGGAAAAACCTTAATGCCAGGAATCATATTAATTGCACATAATCATATAATTAGTCTAGGATGCATACACTTTGTAGCGTGCCCTCCCTAGCTGCGCCCGAACCGAACAAGAACAAGTCTTTAGGACTCCAAGTGTCGTCCCTCCGTAGAAAGTCAACAGCACGTCCGGATCCGCCTTAAGATTGACCAACTAGAATCGCCCTTAAGGCCTTGCGCTGGGCCTGGCGAGGCTTTGGCGTGTGTGTTGGGCGCTTGGCTTGCTGGGCGCGGGCCTGGCTTCGTGTTGGGCCTTCGTCTAGCAAGTCTCGTCCGATGCTAATTTGTACGATGCGCTTTCGATTAAATTCCCGATTCCGGAATTAATTTCCATTTCGAACAAATATTTAATATTTCCGTTTCCGGAATTATTTTCCGATTCCGATAATATTTCTGATTCTGACAATATTTCCGTTTCCGGCAATATTTTTGATTCCGGCAATATTTCCATTTCCGATAATATTTTCCGATACGTACCATGTTTCCGTTTCCGGCAACATCTACGACTTGGATAATATTTATATTTCCGATACGATCCATATTTCCGTATCCGGCAATATCATCGTTTCTGGAGTATTCATTTACTTGCCTTTGACGATCTTAGCTCCCACTGAAACCAAGATCCGTCGATTCCGAATATCCACAAATGGAGTATTTAATGCCATTAAATACTTGATCCGTTTACGTACTATTTGTGTGACCGTGCGGGTTCAGTCAAGAGTAAGTTGTGGATTAATATCATTAATTCCACTTGAACTGAAGCGGCCTCTAGCTAGGCATTCAGCTCACTTGATCTCACTGAATTATTAACTTGTTAATTAATACTGAACCGCATTTATTAGACTTAATATTAAATGCATACTTGGACCAAGGGCATTATTTCCTTCAGTCTCCCACTTGTCCTTAGGGACAAGTGTGCATTTCCTAATTCCTTTGTCGCTCGATGCTTGCTCTTGAACATAAGGTAAGAGTTGTCATCCTTATTATGTCCAGAGGTGTTTCTCGATTTCAGAATTCAACTGATCAAATAAAACAGATAATCATAGCCTATGATTCATCTGAGCACGGCCATGCATTTTACAGTTTCTAGCTCTCCGAGTGGCCTTGTACAACTTTCAGCATCTCATCCCGATTTATGGGAGGACAATCCCAATCTTTCGATCTTGAGATTAGACTTCATTTGATAGTTGATTACCTGAGCGTTGCCTTTATAGCCTCCTTTTACGGTGCGACGGTTGACAACGTCAAAGTAAGCAGTTCACAAACAAGTAATCTCAAATCACTCAGGTATTGAGGATTAGTGGCCTCTAGCTAGGCATTCAGCTCACTTGATCTCACTGAATTATTAACTTGTTAATTAATACTGAACCGCATTTATTAGACTTAATATTAAATGCATACTTGGACCAAGGGCATTATTTCCTTCATGTTTCCCTGTGAATTCGATCCTAACTTTCCTTGTTATTTAGTTAGTGATTTTAGGTTTATCTTTGATTAGGTGATACGGCTTTAGCCTATCAAATTTTGGTGTTGTTTCGGGCGAAACTGTTTTATTTTCTGCTATTAATTTTCTAGATTATTTTCTACATCTCAAGGGACTCGCGTTCATTGAGATTGGATCTCTCAACTGTTTGTTAGTTTTGGTTGTCTATGCCCTGGACTGTAGATTCTAGTGATCTTACTCCGTTTGATACTGAACTTGAAAGGACTTTTCATAGACGAAGGAATTTTATCAAACAGTTGGGAGATTATTCTGACTCTGAATCTGATCATTTTACTGGGGATCTATTTACCACAGATTCATAGATAGGTGATGGAATAGAGCCGAGGCTTACGGACTACTCCAAGCCAAGTCTTTTTGTGCTACCTAAGGCAATCATGCCTACTATTGCAGCTGACAGTTTCAAAATTGAGCCTGCTTTGATAAATATATTTGAGAGGTACCAGTTCGGTGGACAGAAGGGCGAAGACCCTAATCTTCATATTTAGTCTTTCATACAGTATTGCTCTACTATCAAGCAGAAGAATGTGACTGCGGAGAAGGCTATGGGTAGATGTTTTCCTATTTTCTCTAAGTGGAAAGGCAAAGCTATAGATTAATAGGCTTAGAAATCACTGATTGGGAATCTTGGGATCTTGCTTTCTATGTGAAATATTTCCCACCTAAGAAGACAACCCGTCTGAGGATCCAAATTATTTCCATTACACCGACACCTCGGGTCCTGATGTGGAACCTAACTACGGAGTATAACTTTACTCCCTTCACCGACGAGGAGGAAATTTCCTACCTATGCCGGAAAATGGAGGAAAGGCGTAAGAAGGCTCGGAAAGGTAAGGGCGCTAGCTCGAGTGGCACTTAGGTCCCATTCTACCTCTCCCCCATCATTTTTGTTGTGATGGTATGATCTATATTAACTTGGGGGAGAGGTGAGCTACATGGGGGTAGGTTTCTTTTGTTTGCTTATAGTCTTGCTTACCTTTTGGGGAGGGGGGGGGGGTTGTTGGTTGAAGTTCCATGTCTCTTGGTTAATTTGTTACTTCTTGCCCACATCGTGTGCGATTATGCTTATTGACTTCTTGATATTGGATGTTGTTTTGGCCAAGGTGGCCTTGTATACTAATTTTGTTTTCTATTTAAGTGTGTTTGTCTCATTCCTCCTTGAGTTGGAGGTCATTCCTGTTAGGTTATGATTCATATGACAAAACATAAATCATGCGGAAAAACCATAAAGCCAGGAAAGCATATTATTTACACATAATCATTTAGCATAGTTTAGATGCATACACTTTGTTGCGTGCCCTCCCTAGCTGCGCCCGTACCGAACAAGAACAAGTCTTTAGGACTCCAAGTGTCGTCCCTCCGTAGATAGTCCACAGTACGTCCGGATCCGCCTCAAGATTGACCAACTAGAATCGCCCTTAAGGTACTAGGATTTTCGGCTAGGTTAGTGCAAGTGTATGGCTGAATTTTTCTTTTAAAAACTTACCTTTTGAATACTTCAATTGTCTCTCTAAATAATGACCCTAGGCACTTATTTATAGAGGTATGGAAAGGGAACCGGAATCCTACTAGGATACGAATTAATTAAACTAGAATCCTATTAGAACTCTAATTAATTAATTTATCCTTTTAGGTTTAGGAATTTAATCATATATCAAATCCTAATAGTTTTAGGAATCGTGTATGAACACAAACACACACACACACGGCAGCTCACGAGGGGCGCCTATGCGCGCGCGGCCTGTGAGCTCGCAGCCCACACCACGAGGACCACACGCTGCTGTGGCCTTGGCGCGCGCTGGGCCTGCCTTGCGGTGGGCCTGGGCGCTGCCTTGGCTTGAGGCGTTTGTGGCGCGCTGGCTTGCTGGGCGATGTCCCGGCTTCGTGCTGGGCCTTTGTCCGGCAGGCCTCGTCCGATGCTTATTCGTACGATGCGCTTCCGATTAAATTCCCGGTTCCGGAATTCATTTCCGATACGAACAATATTTAATATTTCCGATTCCGGAATTAATTTCCGTTTCGAAAAAATATTTAATATTTCCATTTCCGGAATTATTTTCCGACTCCGATAATATTTCCGATTCTAAAAATATTTCCGTTTCCGACAATATTTCCGATTCCGGCAATATTTCCATTTCCATTAATATTTTCCGATACGTACCATGTTTCCGTTTCCGGCAACATCTACGACTTGGATAATATTTATATTTCCGATACGATCCATATTTCCGTTTCCGGCAATATCATCGTTTCCGGAGTATTCATTTCTTGCCTGTGACGATCTCAGCTCCCACTTAAACCAAGATCCGTCGATTCCGAATATCCATAGATGGAGTATTTAATGCCATTAAATACTTGATCCGTTTACGTACTATTTGTGTGACCCTACGGGTTCAGTCAAGAGTAAGCTGTGGATTAATATCATTAATTCCACTTGAACTGAAGCGGCCTCTAGCTAGGCATTCAGCTCACTTGATCTCACTGAATTATTAACTTGTTAATTAATACCGAACCGCATTTATTAGACTTAACATTGAATGCATACTTGGACCAAGGGCACTATTTCCTTCAGTCTCCCACTTGTTCTTAGGGACAAGTGTGCATTTCCTAATTCCTTTGTCGCTCGATGCTTTCTCTTGAACATAAGGTAAGAGTTGTCATCCTTATTATGTCCAAAGGTGTTTCTCGGTTTCAGAGTTCAACTAAACAAATAAACAGATAATCATAGCCTATGATTTATCCGAGTACGACCATGCATTTTACAGTTTCTAGCTCTCCGAGTGGCCTTGTACAACTTTTAAGCATCTCATCCCGATTTATGGGAGGACAATCCCAATCTTGCGATCTTGAGATTAGACTTCGTTTGATAGGTGATTACCTGAGCGTTGCCTTTATAGCCTCCTTTTACGGTGCGACGGTTGGTCAACGTCAAAGCAACCAGTTCTCAAACAAGTAATCTCAAATCACTCAGGTATTGAGAACTACTAGTCATCTTGCATTCTAGTCGTCTAACGTTTTCTATGCGTCCAATTTTATAGTGAACTCCGACCAGGGACCATTTTCAACTTTTGACATTCAAGTTCACTTGATAGACATTTCTTAGTCAC
Organism: Spinacia oleracea; assembly: GCF_020520425.1. Lineage (NCBI taxonomy): Eukaryota > Viridiplantae > Streptophyta > Magnoliopsida > Caryophyllales > Amaranthaceae > Spinacia > Spinacia oleracea. The sequence continues at coordinate 6,992,018 of NC_079488.1, read as the reverse complement.
AGGACTGGTCCTGACAATCTATCTTGAATATTTTGTCAAATTGAAGGGACTCATCATTTAATACTAAACCAAGATTAAATGGAATATGAAAATACATTTCATATATGATAAATGTTCAACCCTAATGTTTTACAACCATGGGCCTCAAACCCATCTTTAAAACAGTTCATGGAATTCAAAGCTATGCTTGATTTCCAGTGCTACAACGTGAGTGTTGCTTCTCACTTGTTGCATAGGTTTAGTTATCATGCTTTGCCAATCTTAATATCCTTTTCATCGAATGTTCTTCGAGATATGATGATAAGATCTTTTGAGTATGTTTATTTTGTGATCTAGTCTTTCTTGCTACATTAGTGGTTCTACGCATTTTGCAATGAAGAACCATTAAGTCAACAGACATGTGATCTTCCCTAGTTCAATGAAGAACTCACTAATATAAACAACTATGTTTTATTGCTTCTTAGGCAATAAGTACTTTTACTTCAACTGTTTAGGTTGCTAGTGATGCTTTGTTTGGATTTACTTATCCAAGCAGTTCACAGATATGTGGAAGACTTTCCAACTGTATCTTAGAACATAGAAATTAATATTTAATTTCCTACGCAACAACTCATGGTCTCTAATCCATGTTGCCATTTCAAAACACGATGCTCTTTAGCTCGTCCTTGTCAATGGTTAACTCCAAATGGATCTTTCTTGATCCTTTTCCAGTGTTTATGCGTGTAGCATCAATATATCTTTATTTCCTTGAATCAAGAACTAATCTTATGTACTTCTTCAAGTACCATAAGTATTCTTGATCTCAATCTAGTTGATCTTCACTTAGATCAATAGAGATTGGTATATGTTCGTCATGCCTAAAGTCATACGATACGTTTTTGGCGATCCTCATATTATATCATACATGATAAATTCTTTTGCAGAATAATTCCCAATTGAATTATATTCATGTAACTTTAGCTCATTCTAGTTTCAGTAGATACTGAATCCAGCTAAATTCTTTGACATATAATATAGGTTAAGACTCTCACTTAGATCCTTTGATGTTTAACTTAGTAAATGCTTATACATAGTTCAAACATCTTTTACTTAGATTTATTCATATGGGTCGAATATCTCCAATTGAGTCTTTCGTGTTTGATTTAGTAAATGTCATTACTTAATCCAAAACAATATTATAAGATCTTTGTAAATAGATCTTAATACCCAGTATGTACTAAGTTTCGCCATGGTCCATCATTGATGAATAATTTCAAATCTAAGTCATTAGCATTTGAATGTTATTTCACAATAGAGAGATATGTGTGTGATACACATAGGACCAATTAAGTTTTATGTACTCCCACTAAACGTCTTATATATCTATAAGAATTATGTACATTTTATGAAACTAAAATACTTATTAGCTTCACTAAGATACATTTCCAATTCTCAATTGCTTGCTTAAATCTGCACTTAGATTTCATAAGCTAGCATCCATTTCAAGCATTATTTGATTCCACAAATCCTATGACATGCCATGTACATAGTTTCTTATAACATTTGATTGAGGAATAAGTTTTGTCATCCAATTTCCATATGTACCAATATGCAATCATTGCTTCATTTATAGACTTGAGCATTACGATTATGCATGAGGCTTTAACACAATCCACGCCGTGAATTTTCTTGTAACCTTTAGCAACTAATCTATCTTTGTGTGTGAACACAATTCCATGTTTGATGGTTTTTTTCCTTAAAACCAATTTGCAACCAATTGGTGTAAACCTATTCTTGCAAATCAACAAATAACCAATTTTGTCATCAAAACATTGGTTATGTTTTATGGCCTTTAACCATCTAAAACATTTGAGTCTATATATGGCCTTTAACCATTTTAGGGAATCTAGGTTTCGTCATAGCTTTCTTACAGGTCACAAACTCATTAATCTACATGATAATAGTTTGACTGCAAGTTGTAGGTTTCTTCGCTATCTAATAGAAGAATCGCATAGCTTCAGTGACCTGAACTCCATGTTTCTTTATATCTAATAGAAGAATCTCATAGTTTCAGTGACTTGAACTCTATGCCTACTTGGGTATAGAACATCGATCAAACAATAGAATATCAACAGCCACTTCAAAGTCCTTTGAATATTCTGTTCTTCTTGAAGCACTTGTAAAGTCTTCTAAGAGATGTCTATTCTTTAAAAGCCACTTCTAAAGTCCTTAAAGAATATGTGTTTGGATTTTCTAAAAAACTTCGAAAAGCTTCTGGAATGTCCGTTTATGTTTGTTGTTCGCCTCGAAGACTTTCGAGGTCTATCTTCTCCTACTTGTCATTTTGGAAACGAATCTCCAAAAGGACATTATTTCGAGCAAACAAACATTATGTTCTCAAAAATTCGTGGTAGAAACAATACCCTTGTGTCTCATTTGAATAAATCACAATGAAACATATATCTAGACTTGGGCCTTAGTTTTTTAAATAACAAACACTAAGCTCCCACTGAGTTTAGCAACTCTTTAGATATATATAATTGAAAAGATATCCTGAAATTACTTTTCAATAGCTTTGACGAATTTGGTTTAGTTTGGTGGAAGTTGAGCATTTTGTTTTAGAAATTATAGGAAAGCTTTTACGATTCATCATTGATCGAATCAAGTACAAATTGACTTAAACCATTCCAACTTAGATATGTCATATCTTATGGAGCTAGATTGTGAAATTACAACACACAGTCATTGATGATCATATTTGGTCTTAAAGTAATCATCGTCATGATCTAACCTAGATCTTAATGATTTCTTGCCATGTGGATTTTATACTTTTGAATATTTGAACTAGCCAAACGGATTCAAACTTATATCACTTTGAGTAAATAAACCAATATTCACTCAAATCTAGGTGAAATAATAAAGTCAAAAAATCTTTCTTTTGCTTTGAACTCTACTGTCTAGGCGTTCTAACAATAGTTCATATCTTTTGTTACTTTCAACAAGTAAGACTAGCTTGTCTTGAATTGATCTAGAAATCAATCAACTTTCAAAAGTTCATCAAAATAGAGTTTTTTGAATGTTAACTTGTTGATATGGTCTAAGCAACAATGCCAAAGATTAGTGGAACTCATATCAAAAGATTGATTTGAACCTAGTAAAGTTTAAAGAGTTGTTTGTTTTAATCAAGCATATTGACTCAACCCGTAATTGACCATTTTATTCAAATAGACAAACAAACAAGCATTGTTTTTTGTTCTTCTGAATGTGAGTCTTTCTGTGTTTGAAGCAGAAATTTAGGTATGCTGATTATGGAACAAAATAGCCATTATGTTCCAGCCTTTGAAAGGACTTAAAACAAACTAGATGACCCTACAACTAATGTAGTATTGCCATGCTTCATTTCCCACTTGTAGGTCATTAGTGTATCCTAGATTCCATTGTTTGAGTTATTACCGAAGTAAGAACCTCAAGCGGTATATGATACCAAGGAAGTTTGATTGCTAGGTCACTTCTCTTAAACATAAACTTATAGGTAGAAACGGAATCGTAAATTCCTTTCATTTGTTCCTCGTTTCCTCATTTATTGTACCCTTTCTTATAGTCTTAAGAATTGAATTCTCTAGTGTTAACTTTTATACTTTGTTAGACATGTCTAATGTCACTCCAACAAGGTTCTTTACCATTTTAATTTATGTTGAATATTTTGTTTCAACTAGATGATCTTACCAGAAGCTTCTAAAGTTCTCTAAGCATCGATCTATTCGAATGTCTAGGGTCTAGACTCATTCGAGAATTAAACGGAAAAAGATATTAGGTTGTTAACCATTGGTAAAGCTGAGCGTTTAAACTCAATGCTTTATGATCTCAAAACTACATTGTATTTTGAATTCACAAGCACCAATCGGTTTGCCATTCGACTTTGATATTCGAAAACAACCATAAAAGTCGCTAAAAGAAACGTACATTTTAAATTGCTCATTTTCTCTCATTTCCGTGAATCGTTCTTGGATTCACTACCAATCGAGGAATTTTACTGTTACCTTTCTAAAAGGGTTTACTACAGTGCAAGATATTTAATTATAAACAATAATTAAAACTTACATTGAAGCATGCAAAGTCTAAACATTTATCATGAATAATAACTTGAATATTAAAGCAATCATGCAATTCAAACAAGTCATTAGCATTTTATTCAAGTTATGTGTTCCGGCAGGTAGAATAAAATGATTCCAAGATCCTAAAATCCATTGTAGAATTAAGCACATTATGTATTTAGACTTATTTCTAAAATCTTTTAGGTAAGCAAAAGCCTTTTGCTAATAGTTTAGAAACTATTCTTGGTTGATAGGAACGTCTAAGAACTTATTAGGTAAACCTATCGATTTTGCCACGACATAAAAGGACTCCTTACTTATATCGTTGAGTTTCACCAAAACTAACATGTACTCACAATTATTTGTGTACCTTACCCCTTTAGTATCGATAAGTAACACCTCGCTATGGCGAAAAACTATTACTAAGATCGATGAAGAAAGGATATCCAAGTAAGTGTTATTTTGGCATGGCACCTTTTAACTCAATTTTTAAGTTTGGAACTTAAAGCTCTTACTATGTTGGTTAGATTTTAAGTGAACTAAAATCCTTAATCATGCAACATAATCAAGCTTTGATCTCATGCATATTTAAGACATATTTAAAAGCAATAAATAACTTAAAACATGCATAAGATAAATGTGATCTAGTATGGCCCGACTTCATCTTGAAGCTTCAACTTCAAAGTCCGTCTTGAAAATCTCCGTGGGAGGCGCCATTTTCTTCAAATAGGATAAGCTATAATTAAACTAATTACAACTATTTGATGGTACGCAGACCATATTTGAATTGAAAAACAATTTTGGTACTTTAGACCAATTACATTCAAATTAATGGTACGCATACCATATTTTCTATCCTATTTGGGCCATACTAGTCACTTCATAACCTGCAAAACAGTACATATACAATATATACCATTCACCCATTCATTATCATGAATAGCCCACATAGCTGGTTAGTAAAACACGTTATGCATCACATAAATATTTGCAGCAATTAATCAAGGGCACCAATAATCTACCAATTATTCAGTCCTTATTAATTCTAATCAAGTTGTTTAACCTTAAGGGATTTGTAGACCTAATCAAGAGTTTATGACTAAAAATGCTCCCACTTAAACCAATAAATTCATATGCTTTACTAATTTTAAACATAAAAATGTATTTCTAGTCTAACCGGAAACATACAAATTTAATTAAAATTTAAAGCTCATATAAATTTATAATCGAATCCATTAATTTATTTTATTTCAGTTGAATTAAACGAATTTAAATTAATTCAAAATTTAACTTTAGTAAAATAATTAGTATAAATAAAATTTATAATAATTATAATATTCAAAATTAAATCCAAGAAAACAATTTAAATTTCGAATTTTAAAATTAATTAAAATCGTTTCCGAACTGAAAATTAAAATTAAATCAAAACGTACCAATCGTCACAAGACGAGGCACTTTGGGCTTGCGCCCAAGACCCATCAAGCTACGAGGCAGCGCGACCCGCTCGATTGATCGTAGCACAAAGCATACACAGCCACACGCCACAGCTGGCCACGTTGCGCGCAGCCTTGTGCTGTGTCGCGTGTTGCTGCGCAGGCCAGCGCGCGCCGAGCGAGGGATCGCTCCCTGCTCGCGCGTTCTGCTTGCTGGCTGGGCGAGCCAGGCGCGCTGTGGCGCGGCAGCATCTTGCTCGTCTTGCTCGTCGCTCGTGCCTTGCATCGTCGCCCTCGCCCATCGTATAACACATACAGCACACACGCACATGCTCCCTTGCCTCGTGCGCGCGCCATGCGCTATGTTGCTCGCTGCATTCGTACCGCACGGGCGACGAGCTCCCTTGCTCGTCGTCGCGTACCCGCACTATACAACACCTCTTAAGGGTAACACGTAGCTTCCATTGCTTTGTGCGTGCAACATTAATGAGCGTTTTCATAAAAATTTAAAATTTTTAATTCAAAATTAATGACAAATTAATAAAACATATTAATTTCATAATTTTAGGGCAAAAAATCGAAAATTTATTAATCAATTAATTTCCGATTAACATGGATTCAAATCTAGGTCATAAAAATTAAAAATTTAACATAAATTAACAATTTTTATGGTGGATTTTAATCATAGATACCTAATTAAACTATTAATTAATTATGAAAATCAAATTAATTCTAAATTATTCGAATTTCAACAAATTAATCATAATTACAAATTAGGTTGTATAATTAAAAAGGCTAGGCATTCAAACTTGTTAAACATATACTGTAGGTCAATCCAAAATTCAAGATTTATCAACAAGAATCGCAAATACTTAATTTAACATCTTCAATTTACAAACTTTTGCGTTCGAAAAACTAAAACCTCCGAAAAGTCATAGTTAGGCTTCGAATTTAGAATGCCTTTTACATGCGGAATTGACATAAAAATCACTCGATTTGGATGAGTAACGAAAAAACTGCCGAAAAACTGCGTACATATAATTAAATAAACGCAATTTGCAATTAATTAACAATTACGAAAATTAATTACCCCTTTTAATTCCTTGCAAATTTGTGAAATTTAACCATGTTTATGCAATTTAGATTATGAAAATAATAAAAGGCTCGTGATACCACTGTTAGGTTATGATTCATATGACAAAACATAAATCATACGGAAAAACCATAAAGCCAGGAAAGCATATTATTTACACATAATCATTTAGCATAGTTTAGATGCATACACTTTGTTGCGTGCCCTCCCTAGCCGCGCCCGAACCGAACAAGAACACGTCTTTAGGACTCCAAGTGTCGTCCCTCCGTAGATAGTCCACAGTACGTCCGGATCCGCCTCAAGATTGACCAACTAGAATCGCCCTTAAGGTACTAGGATTTTCGGCTAGGTTAGTGCAAGTGTATGGCTGAATTTTTCTTTTAAAAACTTACCTTTTGAATACTTCAATTGTCTCTCTAAATAATGACCCTAGGCACTTATTTATAGAGGTATGGAAAGGGAACCGGAATCCTACTAGGATACGAATTAATTAAACTAGAATCCAATTAGAACTCTAATTAATTAATTTATCCTTTTAGGTTTAGGAATTTAATCATATATCAAATCCTAATAGTTTTAGGAATCGTGTATGAACACAAACACACACACACACACGGCAGCCCACTAGGGGCGCCTATGCGCGCGCGGCCTGTGAGCTCGCAGCCCACGCCACGAGGCCCACACGCTGCTGTGGCCTTGGCGCACGCTGGGCCTGCCTTGCGGTGGGCCTGGGCGCTGCCTTGGCTTGGGGCGTTTGTGGCGCGTTGGCTTGCTGGGAGATGGTCCGGCTTCATGCTGGGCCTTCGTCCGGCAGGCCTCGTCCGATGCTTATTCGTATGATGCGCTTCCGATTAAATTCCCGGTTCCGGAATTCATTTCCGATACGAACAATATTTAATATTTCCGATTCCGGAATTAATTTCCGTTTCGAACAAATATTTAATATTTCCGTTTCCGGAATTATTTTCCGACTCCGATAATATATCCGTTTCTGATAATATTTCCGTTTCCGGCAATATTTCCGATTTCGGCAATATTTCCATTTCCATTAATATTTTCCGATGCGTACCATGTTTCCGTTTCCGGCAACATCTACGACTTGGATAATATTTATATTTCCGATACGATCCATATTTCCGTTTCCGGCAATATCATCGTTTCCGGAGTATTCATTTCTTGCTTGTGACGATCTCAGCTCCCACTGAAACCAAGATCTGTCGATTCTGAATATTCATAGATGGAGTATTTAATGCCATTAAATACTTGATCCGTTTACGTACTATTTGTGTGACCCTACGGGTTCAGTCAAGAGTAAGCTGTGGATTAATATCATTAATTCCACTTGAACTGAAGCGGCCTCTAGCTAGGCATCCAGCTCACTTGATCTCACTGAATTATTAACTTGTTACTTAATACTGAACCGCATTTATTAGACTTAGCATTGAATGCATACTTGGACCTAGGGCACTATTTCCTTCAATTCCATCTACTATTGTCATGTCCGGTGATTTTTATGGTGGTTCGTTGGTATTTTCAGTTCTTTGCGGTGCTTGTTCCCACGATACTTCCGGTAATATCATTTTAACTCTTGCATTCTTTGGGATTGGGCATTATACATGTGTGGCATTGGTTGGATGTGTGGCATTCTTCCGGTATCCTTTGTTTTGTTTTTCACCCTTAGAAGTGATAGTAAAGCTTGGTGTTAGTGTGCTTTATTTTGTGATTAGTTATGCAAATTTGAGAAGAATGATGGAATGTTGATTCAAATGGAAAGTTTTGGAAAGTTTTGGAAAGTTTTGGAAAGTTTCTTGTATATGTTGACTAAAAAGCAAAAGAAAATTAGAGACAAAGCCAAAACTAGAGAAAAAAACAAGGCAATTAGAAAAGTTTCACTTGAAACAAAAAAAAGAAAAGAAAAGGGAAGCAAAGAAAAGTTCAAAAAGATGTTTAGGTTGGTTTAGTTTGTCTAATAAGCTTGAGGAACCACAAATAAGTGGTATAGTTGGGTTTTGGTCCTATATTCTTGAGTTAAGTTGATTAGCGGCATTTATGTCGCTCTTAGCTTAGGAATTCTTGTAATTTTTCTTACAATTTGCATGATTTTGTATAGTTTATTGGCCATTTATATGCTCCTATCCACTTTGATATTTTATAGGTAAAAAGTGGAGTAAACGTTGAAATTCAAGGAAGAAGTGCAGAAAACAGAGCTGTGTGCGCGCACGATGAAGAAAAGGAGTCATTGCAGGACTTCACAGTCTGTGCGAGCGCACAAGATTGTTGTGTGTCCGCACAAATCCCAAGTGACAAAATCAGGACATTCTGCCAATTTCGTGCGACCGCACACCTTTTAACGGTGCGCCCGCACAAAGGTCCTTGTGCGTTCACACACTCTCTCACGCGCCCACACAAGAGCTAAAGCAAGCCAAGTATCAAACTCAATTGTGCACCCACACAAAAATTCTGTGCGCTCGCACGGTGCGTAACTTCTGACTCTTTGCTCTGTATGGACGCACGAAAATTCTGTGCGCCCACACACATCACTTTGTGCGCACGCACATACCCCTGTGCGCCCGCACGACGACGCGGGCTTACTCTTTTTTGTAATTTAAACTTCCATTTTGGGGAAGCATATAAATATGATTCTTTTTCTAATTTTTAGAAGTTAGTTTTTGAGTTAGTTTTTTTTCCAGCTTTTAGTTCTTAAATACTTTGTAATTCTAAAATTACAGAGAGAGAAACTCAATTGAATTCATAGTTTGTGCTTCAATTTTCAAGTTTGTTCAAGATTTCTGAAGCTTCATGGTAAATTCTTTCTTCCTTAATCTCTTTTACTCTTTCATTGCTTTCCTTAATTGCTTAAGTTCTTGATTTTTACACTTGTAATTGGTTGTGATTTGCATTGAATTTTAGGATTTCAAGTTCAAATTCCTTGTTTGATTCTCAATTTTGTTTTCAATTCAATCAACATGTTCTATTGCATAATTCAAATCCTTAGCTTAATTTCTCTTTCAATGTGTAGTGAGTAGTTTCCATGCTATGGTTAGGGGTGAAGTTTGGGAATTATTTGGGGATGTAGAACTGAATTGTTGATGGTTATGTGATTAAATTGTGACATGCTAGATAGGATTTCCATGTTTGACATGAATGGTAGTTGCAAATGCTATGATTGTTATTGAAATTGGAGTGTTCATCATATACTTGTCAAGAGATTGAGAGTGTGTGGTTGCATATGAGTAGCTAGTTGGTTTCATGAACCATTCTAGGACTTAGGTGACGTGAGAGTGCTATAGGAACTAGATTGACATTGCGTTCTAACCGAGAGGGGTGAATCGCTAAAATAGTTGGTTGCTCCCTAGAAAGCATGTCTTTGCATCATCATGTATGAGATTGAATTCGTTTTCCCCAATGAAACTCAAGTTGATCCCCAATTCCCCTAACTTTTCCAAATTTATTGTTTGTCATATTAGTCTAGATTCGTTAGTTTCGTCCAAATCAATTCAATCACTCTTCTAAGCTAGCTTGTTTGTTTTAAACTCAATTCGCTTCGTTCTCTTGGGACGATCCCTAAACTTGCTGCTATAGCCAATATAGTGTGTTGGATTAGGTGTTTTATAAATTTTGTTTGGTAGGTGGTGTTCGTCAACGACCGAAAATCGCCTTATCATAAGTCCAATTTGATGCTTCACTTTAGGGTTTTAACTCCAAATTCTAATTTTTTTCATACCCTTCACCCTAGCCTAACATCACACCTTAAAAGTTCTTTTGACCTTAGAGAGTTGAGTCATTGTCGGTGGAGGGAGGAATAAGTCAAGCCTATGGAACGAGTTTGTCATGCCAAGATTATCGTGTAGCGTTCTCTTCTCTCTTGAAACTCTAATATTTTCCAGCACCTTCGTGGTGTCATGAGGAGTCATCCTTGAAAGTGGATTTGAAACTAGAGAGGACGTAGTAAGAATGGTTGTAGGGGGATAGAGGAGTGTGAACTTCTTAGTTCTCTACGCTTTGCATGGTAATCTTTCGCTCAACCTTTGGATATATATTAGCATGCACTCGTTTATTGGCTTAGAAATATTTACATCCACTCTTGCTTGTTCCATAATAAAATCCCAATTCTAGAACATTTTTAGTTTTCTTTTTGTTTGTTTAATTTGTTTGCTTGTTTTAGTTTTTTTTTCTTTTAAGATCTTGTCTTCGCCATTTTTGGAGAGTTATGGGTCAATCTCTTAGAAAACCCTTGTGAGATCCCACTCTCCCTCATAAGCGATCGAGTACAGGGGTTATACTTTCGCTCCTCTTTGCTTTCTTTTGATTATTTTGTTTTGCGGAGTTTACTTGTGTAGACACCTAATTTGTGTCTCCCCATTGGGATGATGACGATACCATTATCCTTATTAGGCGGTTGGAGCAACTCCGTGCGGAAGTCCCAATTGCTAAGAACATTTCCAAAATCCAATAGCCAAAATCCAATGCCGGAGGTCGTTCCCATTCCGGAACTTGGTACAAAATACAAATTCCAAAAATCAATTTCAAAATCCAAGTACAATCTCACCCAATGGACTATCCCATTGGTTTTACAATACCTTTTCCAGTCAAAATGACACTAAGCAATCCAAATTCGGGTGCCGACCCACAAAACCGAGCAAGCCGGGCCTCGTCCCGTAAAACCGAATTCAAAAACCCGAAACGGCTTGTTTTTAGACGCAAACCAAGCCTTACTCATCAAGCAAAAACTACGTGCCAACTTCGTACAATTCGTACGAAGGTACACCATTACAAGCCAAAACAAGGACGGCATCTTTCGTCCTTGTTTGGCAGCTTCTGCGCCACGTCAGCAGCGCCTGGAGCTAGCAGCTGCGCCTGGCGCTGGAAGCTGCGCTGGACGCTGGCGTGAGCTGGCGTTTAGCAGCAGCTTCTCCTATTTAAACCCCTAATTCTGAGCATTATGGGGAGGCAAAAATCAAAACACAACGTCGTAATACAAAAATTGCCACTCAAATCAAAATACAAAAAATCCTCCAAAATCACATAAAATTTCCAAGTTCTAAGCAATTGGAAGCTCTAAAAGGAATTCTTGCCTAAACCTAACTAGGTAATTCCGAATCCCAACCCTAATCAATCATGTTCCCTTGATTTTCTCTTTCAAAAATGATTAGTAATTTGGCATTTTTAATCCTAAAAGTGTCACTTACAACAATCATATATTTCTTACAAAGTCCAAACTTTATGTGATACAAAAATGCAAACTTTCAAAATTCAATGATGTTCAAAGTTGTTTGTAATCACTTCTTTGAGCTAGAATCACCTTCAAAACATGGAGTAATCAAAGATGATGCCTTTCTAATGTTTAATGGTTTAATATTTGAGATTCAAGACTCCACTTTTCAAATTTCAAGTTCAAGTTTCAAGATCCAATAATGTTTAGGGTTGTTTGCAATCAATTCCCTAAACTAGGATCATTTCAAAATAAGAGCACGTCAATGATCAAAACTTTTCAACATTAAAAGGTCCAATCTTTGAGATTCAAGACTCTTAAGTTCAATATTTCAAGTTCAAGTTCAATATTTTAAGTTCAAGTTCAATATTTCAAAGGTCAATATTTCAAGATTCAAACTTTTCAAGTCCAAGTTATATGTTCAAAATTCAAGACACTTTAGGTCGAGCAACTTGACCTAAAGTAGAGATTTTTGCTTTGAATCTGTGTCGGGCGCACTTATTTTTAAGGAGTCGCTTGGCGTTCGGATTGTTAGGTTATGATACATATGACAATTCATAAATCATGCGGAAAAACCATAAAGCCAGGAAAGCATATTATTTACACATAATCATTTAGCATAATTTAGGAGCATACACTTTGTAGCGTGCCCTCCCTAGCTGCGCCCGAACCGAACAAGAACAAGTCTTTAGGACTCCAAATGTCGTCCCTCCGTAGATAGTCCACAGTACGTCCGGATCCGCCTCAAGTTAGACCAACTAGAATCGCCCTTAAGGTGCTTAGGAATTTGGGCTAGTGTTTGCAAGTGTATGGCTGATTTTTATTTCAAAAACTTACCCTTTGAATACTTCAATCGTACCCATAAATTGTGACCCTAGGCACCTATTTATAGGAGTATGGAAAAGGAATTGTAATCCTACTAGGATGTGGATTTGCTAGTTAGAACTTTATTAGGACTCTAGATAACAAAACAAATCTAATAGGATTAGGATTTTAATCTTTGCACAAATCCTAATAGGATTAGGATTTCACGCACAAGCATTGCACAAGCCGTGCACCCGCGCAAGCCTTGCGGCCCACGACAGGCGCACAGCCCACGCTGCTGTGCTCTCGCGCGCGCGCGCCCTTGGCTTGGCCTGGCCTTGCGCTGGGCCTGGACGAAGCGTGCGTTGGTGCGTGCGGCTCGCTGGGCGATGGTCTGGCTTCGTGCTGGGCCTTCGTCTAGCGAGCCTCGTCCGATGCTAATTCGTACGATACGCTCCCGATTAAATTCCCGATTCCGGAATTCATTTCCAATACGAACAATATTTAATATTTCTGATTCCGGAATTAATTTCCGTTTCGAACAAATATTAAATATTTCCGTTTCCGGAATTATTTTCCGATTCCGATAATATTTCCGATTCTGACAATATTTCCGTTTCCGGCAATATTTCCATTTCCGATAATATTTTCCGATACGTACCATGTTTCCGTTTCCGGCAACATCTACGACTTGGATAATATTTATATTTCCGATACGATCCATATTTCCGTTTCCGGCAATATCATCGTTTCCGGAGTATTCATTTCTTGCTTGTGACGATCTCAGCTCCAACTGAAACCGAATATCCATAGATAGAATATTTAATGCCATTAAATACTTGATCCGTTTACGTACTATTTGTGTGACCCTACGGGTTCAGTCAAGAGTAAGTTGTGGATTAATATCATTAATTCCACTTGAACTGAAGCGGCCTCTAGCTAGGCATTCAGCTCACTTGATCTCACTGAATTATTAACTTGTTAATTAATACTGAACCGCATTTATTAGACTTAACATAGAAAACTCCGACCAGGGACCATTTTCAACTTTTGACATTCAAGTTCACTTGATAGACATTTCTTAGTCACAGGACTGGTCCTGACAGTCTATCTTGAATATTTCGTCAAATTGAAGGGACTCATCATTTAATATTAAACCAAGATTAAATGGAATATGAAAATACATTTCATATATGATAAATGTTCAACCCCAATGTTTTACAACCATGGGCCTCAAACCCATCTTTAAAACAGTTCATGGAATTCAAAGCTATGCTTGATTTCCGGTGCCACAATGTGAGTGTTGCTTCTCACTTGTTGCATAGGTTTAGTTATCATGCTTTGCCAATCTTAATCCTTTTCATCGAATGTTCTTCGAGATATGATGATAAGATCTTTTGAGTATGTTTATTTTGTGATCTAGTCTGTCCAGCTACAAGAGTGGTTCTACGCATTTTTCAATGAAGAATCATCAAGTTAGCAGACATGTGATCTACCCAAGTTCAATGAAGAACTCCTTAACATAAACAACCCTGTTTTATTGCTTCTTTGGCAATAAGTACTTTTACTTCAACTGTATAGGTTGCTAGTGATGCTTTGTTTGGATTTACTTATCCAAGCAGTTCACAGATATGTGGAAGTCTTTCCAGCTGTATCTTAGAACATAGAAATTAATATTTGATTTAGTAAATGCCATTACTTAATCCAAAACAATATTCTAAGATCTTTGTAAATAGATCTTAGTACCCAGTATGTACTAAGTTTCGCCTTGGTCCGTCATTGATGAATAATTTTAAATCTAAGTCATTGGCATTTGAATGTTATTTCAGAATAGAGAGATATGTGTGTGATACACATAGGACCAATTAAGTTTTATGTACTCCCACTAAACTTCTTATATCTATAAGATTCATGTATATTTTATGAAACTAAAATACTTATTAGTTTCACTAAAATACATTTCTAATTCCCAATTGCTTGCTTAAATCTGTACTTAGATTTCATAAGCTAGCTTTCCTTTCAAGCATTACTTGGATCCACAAATCCTATGACATGTTATGTACACAGTTTACTCCAACATTTGATTGAGGAATACGCTTTGTCATCCAATTGCCATGTGTACCAATATGCAATCATTGCTTGAATTATAGACTTGAGCATTACGATTATGCATGAGGTTTCAACACAATCCATGACATGAATTTGCTTCTAACCTTTAGCAACTGATCTAGCTTTGTGTGTGAACACAATTCCATGTTTGATGGTTTTTGTCCTTAAAACCAATTTGCAACCAATAGGTGTTTAATCTATTCTTGCAAATCAACAAAATTTCAATTTTGTCATCAAAACATAGAGTATGTTTTATGGCCTTTAACCAATTAAACATTTGAGTCTATATATGGCCTCTAACCATTTCAGGGAATCTATATTTCGTCATAGCTTTCTTATAAGTCACAAACTCATTAATCTACATGATAATAGTTTGACTGCAAGTTATAGGTTTCTTCACTATTTAATAGAAGAATCTCATAGTTTCATTGACCTGAACTCTATGTTTCTTCACTATCTAATAGAAGAATCTCATAGTTTCAGTGACTTGAACTCTATGCCTACTTGGGTATAGAACATCAAACAATAGAATATCAATAGCCACTTGAAAGTCCTTTGAATATTCTGTTCTCCTTGAAGCACTTGTAAAGTCTTCTAAGAGATGTCTATTCTTTAAAGCCACTTCTAAAGTCCTTAAAGAATAAGTTCGGATTTTCTGAAGCACTTCGAAAAAGCCTCCGGAATGTCCGTTTATGTTTGTTGTTCGCCTCGAAGACCATCGAGGTCTATTTTCTCCCACTTGTCATTTTGGAAACGAATCTCCAAAAGGACATTATTTCGAGCAAACAAACATTATGTTCTCAAAAATTCGTGGTAGAAACAATACCCTTGTGTCTCATTTGAATAAATCACAATGAAACATATATCTATACTTGGGCCTTAGTTTGTTGAATGACAAACACTAAGCTCCCACTGAGTTTAGCAACTCTCTAGATATATATTATGAAAAGATATTCTGAAATTACTTATCAATAGCTTTGACGAATTTTGGTTTAGTTTGGTGGTAGTTGAGCATTTTGTTTTTAGAAATTATAGGAAAGCCTTTATGATCCATCATTGATCGAATCAAGTATTAATTGACTTCGATTATTCCAACTTAGATATGCCATATCTTATGGAGTTAGATCGTGAAATTACAACACACAATCATTGATGATCATATTTGGTCTCAAGTAATCATCAACATGATCTAACCTAGATCTTTATGATTTCTTGCCAAGTGGATTTTATACTTCTGAATCTTTGAACTAGCCAAACAGATTCAACTTATATCACATTTGAGTAAATAAACCTATATTCACTCAAATCCATGTGAAATAATAAAGTCATAAAATCTTTCTTTAGCTTTGAACTATATTGTCTAGGCGTTCTAACAATAGTTCATATCTTTTGTTACTTTCAACAAGTAAGACTAGTTGTCTTAAAATGATCTAGAAATCAATCAACTTTCAAAAGTCCATCAAAATAGAGATTTTGAATATTAACTTGTTGATATGGTCTAAGCAACAATGCCAAAGATTAGTGGAACTCAAATCAAGGGGTTGATTTGAACCTAGTAAAGTTCTTATTGTTAAAGAGTCGTTTGTTTTAATCAAGCATATTGACTCAACCCGTAATTGACCATTTTATTCAAATAAACAAACAAACATTGTTTTTGTTTTTCTTGAATGTGAGTCTTTCTGTGTTTGAAAATAGAAATTTAGGTATGCTGATTATGGAACAAAATAGCCATTAAGTTCCAGCCTTGAAAGGACTTAAAACAAACCAGATGACCCTACAACTAATGTAGCATTGCCATGCTTCATTTCCCACTTGTAGGTCATTAGTGTATCCTAGCTTCCATTGTTTGAGTTATTACCGAAGTAAGAACCTCAAGCGGTATATGATACCAAGGAAGTTTGATTGCTAGGTCACTGCTCTTTAAACATAAACTTTATAGGTAGAAACGAAATCATAAAATTTCTTTCATTTGTTCCTTGTTTTCCTATTCCTTGTACCCTTTCTTATAGTCTTAAGAATTGTCTTCTTTAGTGTTGACTTTTATACTTTGTTAGACATGTTCAATGTCACTCCGACAAAGTTCTTACCATTTTATGTTGAATATTAAGTTTCAACTAGATGATCTTACCAGAAGCTTCTAAAGTTCTCTAAGCATCGATCTATTCGAATGTCTAGGGACTAGACTCATTCAAGAATTAAATGGACAAAGATATTAGGTTGTTAACCATTGGTAAAGCTGAGTGTTTAAACTCAATGCTTTATGATCTCAAAAGTACATTGTATTTTGAATTCACAAGCACCAATCGGTTTGCCATTCGATTTTGATATTCGAAAACAACCATAAAAGTCGCTATAAGAAACGTACATTTTAAATTGCTCACTTTCTCTCATTTCCGTGAATCGTTCTTGGATTCACTACCAATCGAGGAAATTTACTGTTACCTTTCTAAAAGGATTTATTGCAGTGCAAGATATTTAATTATAAACAATAATTAAAACATACATTGAAGCATGCAAAGTCTAAACATTTATCATGAGTAATAACTTGAAAATTAAAGCAATCATGCAATTTAAACAAGTCATTAGCATTTTATTCGAATTTATTGTTCCGGCAGGTGTGAATAAAATGATTCCAAGACCCTAAAACCATTGAAGAATTAAGCACAGTTTGTCGACTCAATTCTAAAACATTTTAGGTAAGCAAAAGCCTTTTGCTAATAGTCTAGAAACTACTCTTGGTTGATAGGTACGTCTAAGAACTTATTAGGTAAACCTATCATTCTTGCCACAACATAAAAGGACTCCTTACTTATATCGTTGAGTTTCACCAAAACTAACATGTACTCACAATTATTTGTGTACCTTGCCCCTTTAGGACCAATAAGTAACACCTCGCTGAGCGAAAACTATTACTAGATTGATGTAAAGGATATCCAAGCAAGTGTATATTTTGGCATGGCACCTTATAACTCAATTTTTAAGTTTGGAACTTAAGGCTCTTACTATGTTGGTTAGATTTTAAGTGAACTAAAATCCTTAATCATGCAACATAATCAAGCCACAATCTCATGCATAATTAAGACATATTTAAAGCAATAAATAACTTAAAGCATGCATAAGATAAATGTGATCTAGTATGGCCCGACTTCATCTTGAAGCTTCAAATTCAAAGTCCGTCTCGAAAATCTCCGTGGGAGGCACCATTTTCTTCAAATAGGATAAGCTATAATTAAACTAATTACAACTATTTGATGGTACAGACCATATTTGAATTGAAAAACAATTTTGGTACTTTAGACCAATTACATTCAAATTAATGGTACGCAGACCATATTTTCTATCCTATTTGGGCCATACTAGTCACTTCATAACCTGCAAAACAGTACATACACAATATATACCATTCACCCATTCATTATCATGAATGGCCCACATAGCTGGTTAGTAAAACACATTATGCATCACATAAACATTTGCAGCAATTAATCAAGGGCACCAATAATCTACAAGTTATTCAGTCCTTATTAATTCTAATCAAGTTGTTTTAACCTTAAGGATTTGTAGATCTAATCAAGAGTTTATGACTAAAAGGGCTCCCACGTAAACCAATAAATTTATATGCTTTACTAATTTTAAACATAAAAATGTATTTCTAGTCTAACCGGAAACATAAAAATTTAATTAAAATTTAAAGCTCATATAAATTTATAATTGAATCCACATATTTAATTTATTTTCAGTCGTATTTAAATTAATTCATGATTTTAATTTTAGTAAAATAACTAGAATAAAAGAAATTTATTATAATTATAATATTCAAAATTAAAATCCAAGAAAATAATTTAAATTATTAATTTTAAAATTAATTAAAATTACGTAAACTGAAAATTTCAAATTAAAATTTTAAAACGATCTAATCGTAACTCAAGGCGCGCACCATCACCACGCAACGCACAGCCATAGGCCACACGCACGTAGCCATCGCTGGCCATGTGCGCGCAGCCTATGTGCTGCGTCGCATCTGCTGCTGCTCACCATCGCAAGGCGCGCGCCGGCGCTTGTCACAACACGCTCGCTGCTCACCATCGCTGGGCGCAACGCTCGTCGCCCGCGCTCGCTGCTCACCATCGCTGGGCGCAGCGCTCGTCGCACGCGAGCTTGCGCTCGCTGCGCGCGAGGCTTTGCACGTTGCCCGCGGCAGTTGCGTCGTGGCGCAGCTCGCCTGCTGCCCACATGCGACTGTCGCTGCCTTGCTCTCGCCCTTGCCCACTCGCTCGTCGCACACAGCACACGACACACGGCAGGGCTGCTGCCTTGTGCTCGTGCACCATGGCCTTGCTCATTGCATTCGTACCGCATGGGCGACGAGCTCCCTTGCTCGTCGTCGCATGCCCGCACTATACAACACCCCTTAAGGGTAACACGTAGCTTCCATTGCTTTGTGCGTGCAACATTTATGGGCGTTTTCATAAAAATTTAAAATTTTTAATTTAAAATTAATTTAAAATTAATAAATCATATTAATTTCATAAATTTTAGGGCTAAAAATAGAAAATTTATTAATCAATTAATTTCCGATTAACATGGATTCAAATCTAGGTCATAAAAATTTAAAATTTAACATAAATTAACAATTTTTATGGTGGATTTTAATCATGGGTACCTAATTAAATTATTAATTAATTATGAAAAACAAATCAATTCTAAATTATTCGAATTTCAACAAATTAATCATAATTACAAATTAGATTGCATAATTAACAAGGTTAGGCATTCAAACTTGTTAAACATATACAGTAGGTCAATCAAAAATTCAAGATTTAACAACAAGAATCGCAAATATTTAATTTAACATCTTAAATTTACGAAATTTTGCGTTCGAAAAACTAAAACCTCCGAAAAGTCATAGTTAGGCTTCGAATTTGAGAATTCTGGGTTCGGCCGAAAAATATTGTTTTTGTCAAAATTTTAGAATGCCTTTTACATGCGGAATTGACACAAAAATCACTCGATTTGGATGAGTAACGAAGAAACTGCCGAAAAACTGCGTACATATAATTAAATAAACGCAATTTGCAATTAATTAACAATTACGAAAATTAATCACCCCTTTTAATTCTTGCAAATTTGTAATATTTAATCATGTTTATCCAATTTAGATTATGAAAATAATAAGAGGCTCGTGATACCACTGTTAGGTTATGATACATATGATAATTCATAAATCATGCGGAAAAACCATAAAGCCAGGAAAGCATATTATTTACACATAATCATTTAGCATAATTTAGGAGCATACACTTTGTAGCGTGCCCTCCCTAGCTGCGCCCGAACCGAACAAGAACAAGTCTTTAGGACTCCAAATGTCGTCCCTCCGTAGATAGTCCACAGTGAAGGAAATAATGCCCTTGGTCCAAGTATGCATTCTATGTTAAGTCTAATAAGTGCGGTTCAGTATTAATTAACAAGTTAATAATTCAGTGAGATCAAGTGAGCTGAATGCCTAGCTAGAGGCCGCTTCAGTTCAAGTGGAATTAATGATATTAATCCACAGCTTACTCTTGACTGAACCCGTAGGGTCACACAAATAGTACGTAAACGGATCAAGTATTTAATGGCATTAAATACTCCATCTATGGATATTCGGAATCGACGGATCTTGGTTTCAGTGGGAGCTGAGATCGTCACAGGCAAGAAATGAATACTCCGGAAACGATGATATTGCCGGAAACGGAAATATGGATCGTATCGGAAATATAAATATTATCCAAGTCGTAGATGTTGCCGGAAACGGAAACATGGTACGTATCGGAAAATATTATCGGAAATGGAAATATTGCCGGAATCGGAAATATTGCCGGAAACGGAAATTTGTCAGAATCGGAAATATTATCTGAATCGGAAAATAATTCAGGAAACGGAAATATTAAATATTTGTTCGAAACGGAAATTAATTCCGGAATCGGAAATATTAAATATTGTTCGTATCGGAAATGAATTCCGGAATCGGGAAATTAATCGGAAGCGTATCGTACGAATTAGCATCGGACGAGGCCTGCCAGACGAAGGCCCAGCACGAAGCCGGGCCATCGCCCAGCAAGACAGCGCGCCACAACGCACCAGCCAAGGCTGCACCAGGCCCACCGCAAGGCAGGCCCCGCGCGCGCCAAGGCTGCGGCAGCGTGTGGAACTCGTGGCAATGGGCTGCGAGCTCGCGGGCTGCGCGCGCATGGCGCCCCTCGTGGGCTGCTGTGCATGCGTGTGTGTGTTTGTGTGCTATACGAATCCTAAAGCTGTCAGGTTTCGACATATGATTAAATTCCTAAACCTAAAAGGATGAATTAATTAAATAAGAATTCTATTAGGATTCTAGTTTAATTAATTCGTATCCTAATAGGATTCCAGTTCCTTTTCCATACCTCTATAAATAGGTGCCTAGGGTCATAATTTATAGACACAATTGAAGTATTCAAGTATTCAAAGTGATTTTTGAGAGCAAAAATTCAGTCACATAATTGCCTACAATAGCCGAAAATTCTAAGTACCTTAAGGGCGTTCCTAGTTGGTCAAACTTAAGGCGGATCCGGACGTGCTGTGGACTATCTACGGAGGGACGACACTTGGAGTCCTAAAGACTTGTTCTTGTTCGGTTCGGGCGCAGCTAGGGAGGGCACTCAACAAAGTGTATGCATCTAAACTATGCTAAATGATTATGTTTAAATAATATGCTTTCCTGGCTTTATGGTTTTTCCGCATGATTTATGTTTTGTCATATGAATCATAACCTAACAGTGGTATCACGAGCCTCTTATTATTTTCATAATCTAAATTGCATGAACATGGTTAACTATTACAAATTTGCAAGAATTAAAAGGGGTGATTAATTTTCGTAATTGTTAATTAATTGCAAATTGCGTTTATTTAATTATACGTACGCAGTTTTTCGGCAGTTTCTTCGTTACTCATCCAAATCGAGTGATTTTTGTGTCAATTCCGCATGTAAAAGGCATTCTAAAATTTTGACAAAATAGTATTTTTCGGCCGAACCCAGAATTCTCAAATTGGAAGCCTAACTATGACTTTTCGGAGGTTTTAGTTTTTCGAATGCAAAATTTCGTAAATTTAAGATGTTAAATTAAATATTTGCGATTCTTGTTGATAAATCTTGAATTTTTGATTGACCTACTGTATATGTTTAACAAGTTTGAATGCCTAGCCTTGTTAATTATACAATCTCATTTGTAAAAAAAGGAGACTAGGGACCATGAACCCGCTCTTTCATTACTTTTTAGAGAAAGCTCTCAGCGACAATCCAGTTCCGCGGGAAGGAGTCCTAGAAAAGGTGCCTTGGAGGCTGTGTACTTGTTTTGCTAAAGAAGATCTGTTCTCGGCTATTCTGATGTTTGAAAGTTATCTCTTTCCAAAAGTCACCGGTTGGGTTGGTCCGACCAAGAAAGGCCCAACCTTTGAAGCTTTGCCACGCAATCGGTATCGATTGTTGAAGCGCCTTAGCCACTATTGAGTAAGAGGGATTTGAATCAGTTGTAGTTGAAAGGAGCCCAATCACTTCGAATTGGGAGGGCGATCCTCCCGGTGAACTGACCGTACCCCAAACCGCGTCCATGTCACAGAACCTTTCTCTAGCAAAAAATCTGGTCGAAAGGATTGACTCGCTGGTGCGTCGAAACGGAGAAAAAGGGAGTCAAGCGAAGAGAATAAAAGGAGCTGGCTGAGGGGGCCTATTGCATGTTGCTCAGCAAAAAGATCGGGAAATGGTCTTTCAGAAAGATGAGAATGGTGAAAAGTACGATCGATACGATTGATTGGTCTGTTCGGATCCAGGAAATAACTCTCAGAAATCTTTTTTCCTTTTGGAAGACTTGCCTTAGATCACTATCGAGGAAGAGAAACTCATGACTCGAAATGGGAGCAGGTTTGAAAAAGGGATAAAAAAGAGGGTCTTTCGATCGAAATTATAAGCCTTTCCAGGTAGAGTAGCCAAAGGGCTTTCAGCACCTTTGAAACTTTTCAAAGAGAAAACCCCACGCCAGCCTTACATTTTTTGTAGTGCTCCCCCCGAATCTCGTGTGAGAAAGGAAAGCTAACAGCCGGTGAAGAGTTTAGCCTTTCGAAAAAAAGAACCCTGAGAAATCACCCTTCCCATTTGGTACTAACGATTTCTGTTTCAGAGCAGATTCTCAAATAAATAACCTACGAACTTTGGGATTGGGCACAGTATGAAAGATCTTCGTAATGAAAATGGAGGGGAAACATGAAAATGAGGTTATCAGTGAAAGAAAGAGCCCGGCATTCATTTCTTCATTCATATAAATAGCTGAGGAGTCCTATTACACCTAAGGCCAACTAAAATTCACCAAACGATTGAAGCCATGGCGAAGGGTAGAAAAGGTTGTTCAAATGCTTTCTTTCCTCCCGAGGGTCAGGAGCGCTTTCCCGCTCAATAATGCTAAACTTTCTCGTATCGACGAATTAGAAGAGATGTCAACCGGCAACCGTATCTGGAAACAACGATTAGTGGATGCCTCGGTCCACTTCCTGCCAATCAGCTGCTGCACGCGGTCATTTAGGGGCCTTAGCTGGTGATCCGGGCTGTTTCCCTCTCGACGATCTAACGCGCTATATCTTGGTCCAAAAGCCCTAGAACCCTGTCAGATCTATCTGGTGGATATTTTAGTAATCCCTCCCATGGGTGAGAAGGTTGAGTTACAGACTCCGTCGAGGAAAAAAAGAAGGCAGCCAGGCTGTTCGATTTCATTGTAAAGCAAGGGGCAAAGCTTCGTAGACAGCTTCCGCATCCCAAAGCGCGCTGCCCTCCTAGGCGCGCAACCTCCCTTTTTCAGGTGTTTGCGCCCCCCTTCGGGATTAGACTCCTCCTCGTGTTCAAACTAGTCATTAATGGTCGCCTTTGATTGGTCAGCAAAAATTGGATAGGCCGATAAATGCGCATTGGAAAAGGATGCTAGTCGGCTCGGCGCTTCTACTATCCGTCTAATTTATCTCCTCTACGTATGCTCGGCTCTCCTAACCTCCCAAGGTAGGAGACGATAAGGGTACAAGAAGGAAGAGACCTCGAACAAAGACAACTAGCCCAGAAGAGTCTACTCGGCCCAGAATTCTTCTTCGACTTCTCCTTCACTTTTCGAGGAATCCTTCATCAGTACCAAGGAGCTCATTTGTTCAGAACTCAGTTGACTGCGAAACGAAATTGGATCGAAAAATTGCGTATGAAAGGGTTCTATTTGAATTCCGTTTCTCCTGAAGCTTTCTCTAGCAAAAAATCCCATTTTTGATCGAATCGGAGAGCAGAAAGCCAAAGATCGTACTCTCCGGAGGCCGACGGTTCTATTTACAGCGTAGGATTTGGCAAAGATCGTGTGAGTGTGCAGTTATGCTTTGGATGCTTCCTCAACTGGATCAATTTACTTATTTTACACAATTCTTCTGGCCCAAATAGAATAAAATAATAAAAAGAGCTCCTTCGGCTGTCAAAACAAATCCTTCCGTTTTTTTTTACATCAATCAAATCTTTTAGCCCCAGCTCCTGTTCCGACAACACTAGGCGGAAAGTTTGGTACAGAAAAATCCTTCGATCTGCCCCGGAACGCCATCCCCTTCTTTTCTACCCTCTCTCTTAGAGGTTTTGTTAGTACCAAATGGGAAGGGTGATTTCTCAGGTATTCTGATGCTGGTGACAGAATTGTGTAAGCACAGCAATGAACCGCGGCGAACCCTCAGACGACCGGTTAGTAGAGAACAGCCATCGAACCAGATTTGTCATAAAAAAAAAGCTTCGCTTTAGCTATAAAACAAGCAAGGGCTTTAGCGAGTTGCGCTGACGCGCTTGTTTTCTTGCTCCGTAGTGCCCGGAGAACCAGGCTTGCCTCGGGGTGTGGTTTGTAAGCCTAAAGCCAATGGTGGTTTAGGCGGAAGATGGGGGGGCTCGCCTCCTCGTTTATTTCATTTCCGCTTAAGCTTCTCCGGTTTGGGGGATTAATTGATTAGATACCCGAGAACCATTCCCTTCCCTAATGAAGTAGTCCACCGCCCAATTAGAACTTGACCCGATTTTAGGTGCGTTCCTTTTTTGCCTAATTTCTTTTTTTTTTTTATTGTTTTCGGGCTAATAACAAACTGACCTTGATGAACAAAGGCCACGAAAAATATGAAGGTGAACCACAATGATCGAGGTGCTTCCGAGGAACTCTCGAGCACAGGTTCGGAAAAGTCTGAACGCTTTCCGCAAAAATGCTGTGGAAATCCTTTCTTTTCCCCCTTTAAAGAAAGGATTACCCTTTAAAGAAAGGATTCCAAAATGAAGGGCCTTTTGACTTCACTCTTTCCGAAGGTCTTCCAAGACATATTACCAATTCCTTTGAAGCTACTACCACTACCGAAGCCGGCTTGCTTCTTTTGGTTACCGGCTGCGTCAAAGGCACGAGAAAAGAAAACCTTTTCTCACCCGAAGGGGCAGGGAAAACTGACCCGGGCAACCCGTAGGAATGCTGGGCCACCTCGAATGGCGTGAGCCGCATGCGGGGTGCCTTTTCCAAAAGCTTCGCTTAAGCGACGGAGAATGCGGTGTTGTATTATTGTAAGTTCTCTCTTCCGCCCTTTCTTTATTATATATTATTCCATCCCCGGCGTGTGGAAGACTAGTGCATCCAAGCACAGCGCAGAACGTAACGCTTCCTAGAGGACTCTTTCTTTGACCTTAACTAAGATGTGGGCCTTCTCATCTTTCCGCTCTCTCAGAGATCGGCACCATAATATCAGATTGGGGAGGAAGATCAGAATTACCGCAAGTAAGAAAATTCTGCTCAAAAGCTTGGGTGAGGGTATAGAGAGTCGCCGCTGAGGTGCTCAGTTGAATCCTTAACCTTGATAGGAAGATGGCTTATTCAATAGGCCTTGCCTTGTCAGCTTTGCTACCGACGCTTGGCCTGCCTAGTCCGAAAGCGATGAAGTGACTTCTTCCGCTCCCGCGCATCAAATGATTACTGACTTGAACTAGCGGATTTTTAGCACGTACAACCATCAAACCAGAGACCAAAGCCGGGCTCAACTGCATACCTGGAGTTAGCTTGTGTGCGCATAGCGAGAGGACTGGGTTGGGCCAACCTATGGTGTTTTTGGGGTTAGCTCACCCTCGCGGGATCGCCGATAGGTGAATCGGAGGGAAGAGAGAGAACGACCGTGAAGTCACCGGATGAATTGTCGGGATGATAGGGGATAGTTATTTGACTATTCGAAAATATTTTGTGCCGCGCATGATGAACAAGAGTAGCTTCCCGTCCCTTACTCCGGTTAGGACTTAGCCTTCGACTGTTGCCAACTCGGTGAGAAAGCAACCCCTCCAATTGCTCGCCGCAAGAACCTTCTGCTTCTCTCTAATAACGAGAAATTTTGCAGAAAGCCCCTCGAACGGTTCTCGCTTCTCACTCAGAACAGAAGTTCGAGGTTTAAACCCCTGATCAATCGGCTCGGACACTAGACCGCTCGTGCCCGCCCATTCTGTCTCGCGGATCAACAAAGGCGAGATGAGCTCACTTGCCTCTCTGCGCTGCTGGCCTTTTGACACAAATCAAAATTGATCGATCGAGCATTTCTTCCTTTTGAAGACTTTAGAAGGGATTACTACATGCGAATTGAAGAAGCTTATTTCATTAATGAGTGATCCAAATTTTGGGTTGGCCCTTCTACTTCGTTTCTAAATTGAAGAAGCTTATTTCATTAAAGAGTGAAGTCAAAAGGCCCTTCGTTTGGAATCCTTTCTTGGTTTCGTCCAGTCATTAATGAAATAAGCTTCTTCAATTCGCATGTGGTAAGCCCTTCTAAAGTCTTCAAAAGGAAGAAAGGATAAGTCAAAGAGTAAATGGATAATCCCCCTTTAAATGAAATAGGTTGAGAATCAACTGATAGTCTTTTCGACGAATCGCAGACTCATGAGCACCAGGCTCGAAAACAGAGGACTCAGACCCGAAGGGTAGAAAAGGTAAGCAGAATCAGCTTGCAATTGATTCTGAATGGCTATCATGTTTTGATTTGCGTCGACCCTTGACTTTCTTTCTCAAATAGCGGGGTGTTTACTCGCCCTAAGAGCATTTTCATCCTTGCCATCATCTCTTTTCTTTTGAAGACAGAATTCATGGAGCCTTACCCCCGAACGGAAGTCTCTATCTACGCGGAGGGAAGTCTTAATTCAAAGGCACCCGCGCCATAACTTTTTCACTAACAAGCGAGAAACTTATGGAAAGGTCGGAGCCGAGCCAGGAATAGCCGTTAGTGGGCCCGAAAGGTGAATGAATGGTCGGGATAGCTCAGCTGGTAGCCAACCCAAAATAACCCCTCACGTGCGTCACATCAAAAAAATTTGGATTCCAAGCGATCATGTTGTTCATTGGGAATTGAAGAGGGGGGAACCGGAATGGAGATAGGGCAGAGGGGGGGCATAAGCGCGAGAAACGCAAGCGGGAATTCAATTTCTTCCTGTGAGCGATGGTTCTCTCTCCTAAAGTATTTGCGTAGGCTAGGGTGTTCCAATTAAATTCCGAGAGGCTTCATAAAGTGCTTCTTTCGCGCAGCCTTTAGCATATAGCAGTCGACGCAGAAGAGAGCAGCCAAACTAGCTCAATTGAGGAAATTCTTAGCAGTTCAGGAACGTAGTCTTCTTTGGTTGCTACTAA
The DNA here is from genome assembly GCF_020520425.1 of Spinacia oleracea. Taxonomy (NCBI): domain Eukaryota; kingdom Viridiplantae; phylum Streptophyta; class Magnoliopsida; order Caryophyllales; family Amaranthaceae; genus Spinacia; species Spinacia oleracea. The sequence goes on along the minus strand of NC_079488.1, from coordinate 6,964,590 downwards.
ATAAAATTCCGAAGTATAGTTTGAAGGATCACCTTTTGTTTTAGGTGACGCCAGAGCGCTCCTATACTAGGAAGCGAAGTTTGGTTCAAGTAGGGGGAGCCCCCACGGTCGAAATTCCTAAATTGACCGTCTACCGGGGCCAGGACTTTTGTTATTAGGAATAGAAGCGAGTCAACTACCTGTGCTGTGAGAAAGCCTTACCTTAGAGATGTATCGACAGTTATCTTTCCGGGACAAGTTGGGACTTGTTGTTTCTTTGTGGTCGTAACAGCTATCAAGGGAAAAGAGGAATTGGAACCCCCGACTTCCTCCATAAATTCTCCGATCCAAATGGCAGAGAAGTTTTCCCAATTCACTCCATTTACAAATAGAAGAAAAGAAATCAACCCATCGCCTTCCCGGATCCGGCAGGCTTTTCCAGCTCTTTCTCTTGACTAAGTCTTGAACCTTCTCTTTGCCCCTTAAGTAATGAAGAAGGGCCAAGGATCTTCCTCTCAACATTCTCGAGGCTCCACTCTCCCATCCGAAAGTGTAAATCCCTTATCTCTCGTCAAGATTGGCCAGTCCATGGCCTATTTCGGGTTCACTCGGAGCTTTGGCAACGACCGCATGTAAGACGGAAAGATCTTTTGAATCTAATTATTCGATTATATTGACAATTTCAAAAAACTGTTCATACTATGAACTGCCCCCTAAAGCAAGCTATTGAATTGTTCCTAACCAAAGAAAGGGTCCTCATTCTTATTTTGGTTTTCGTATCATGGATCTTGGTTCGCGCCCCAGATGTTATTTGGATTGAAGATGCTGCAGGCAACTTGTTCAAGCAAAAGAATTGGGGATCGAATGTGGGCGAAATTCCCGCCAATGGCAATCAATTTGACAACATACCCTTCCATCCCCGCTCGCCTTCTTGTTATCATAAAGTTGGTCGAATCGGGTCCCGGAACGTCGGTATAGATCATCAAAACATCAAACAAAGACAACTGTCTCGTGCTTAAAGGGTTTCGGAGTACTTGCGTAAGAAACAGGGTTCTGTTGGGTACATGGCAATAAAGATAGTGCAGTCGCTCATGCGAAGTGTGAGATTTGGGAAGAATGAAATTCCTTATCCCCACTGAGGGAAGTAGCTCTGCAAAATTGCTCTGGCTAGTCACTGTTCCATTCTTCTTCTCTCCAAGTGCCGATAGGCAGCTAGGAGTTCTGGTTGCTGAAGTGGGCGCCGCCGAAGCAGCATGAGCAGGCTTCTTTTGCTACGCGGGAGATCTCGTTGTTGCATAGCTCAGGTCAGAGCCAGAAAAATGAGTGTGAGAGAAATAAAGGTCTTGAGAGTGGGTGTTAGATCCTCCTTATCAAGGACTTTTAGCCTTCCAATCCTCTAGTGGAAATGGTCAAAGGTAGAGGAGATTGCGTTGAGAAAAAAGCAAGCAAGAAGCATAAGGATTAGCCCGATAGCTCGAAAACTGGTTTTCCCGGAGTACTCCTACGGCCGCTTCTTTACTTTAGGGCTTTAGGCCACTTTTGCGAACCCTCCGATTAATTCTGTTTGTGTAATCGTTTTCCCACAAGGGGTAATGAAAAGAATTTTAGAATGGATTGATACCTATGTCTAGAAATGGGAAACAAAAGCTTCGCTTAAGCTCAACTTCGAGCCCGCATGAAGGAGCTTTGCCTCTTTGCTTACCACGATGTGTTTTGATTTTTTCGAAAAAGGAGTAAGGGGACGGGGCTTGAAAAGCGAGCCTAGAGTAGCAGCATTCCTGTCACTACGGATTGATTGTCCCTACCTAAGAGGATATGGGCCTAAAATTCCACCCTCGGGCCGCTTGTTTATTCCACGGGGATTCTTCGCTTAAGCGAAGCTTTAGCGAGTAAACAAAAACAATTTCTGGATTCCGGCCCGGAAAAGTAAGCAAGCAGAGGTAAAATTAAGCCAAAAAAGCATTTTTTCGGGGTGAGTTTTCACCGAGCTGGTCGCTTGAGTCTATAGGCGGACGCGGCTGTTGCTCCACGGCGATACGGACTCGACCCGGCCTCTCTAACCGGTGAAAAGTAGTGGGTGTCCACCGAACCAGCTTAAACAGCTTATGCCGAAACAGAAAGAGGAGCTCTCTGTTGTCGATTAGAGACCTTCCTTGCCCTGCTTAGGGCTAGAAATTAATCGTTCGATGTCTGCTCGTTCCCCCCTCGATTGAATCGTTAAGCTCTTAAAAAAAAGAAAGGTAGTTGACTTGCTTACTCGGCAAGAGTAAGGTAGAACTCTTGCTTAGTGCTTGCCTCTCCCTTAGGTATCTGGTTTCTTCTCGCCGTTCTTTTTCTTTTTGTATTTTTAGTGCCTTTTCCGCCGCGAACTGGGATCGCTCGCCAGCTAGGTAAGCGAACAACTTGATGCACTATCTCCCTTCAACCCTTCAATCTTAGGGCAATTTTCAATTGAACCCAGACAGAAAGAACGCTCGTAAGGAGTCCTATTAAAACAAAGAAATATAGGCCTGCCTGCCATCCACACCAGAATAAAAAGATTTATCCGAAAAAACCTGCTAGTGGAGGAAGACCCCCCAGATTAGCTGTTTTTGATCCCTCTGACCCCGTTCTTGATCCAATGTGGAGACAGGGTATGTTCGTTATACCTTTCATGACTCGTTTAGGAATAACCAATTCGTGGGGCGGTTGGAGGCGAGATACCACTTCTGCTCGAAAACAGGCTTGCAACGGAAGAGCACTCGACGAAAGGAGGACACACTAAGCAAGTACTCTTCTTCGCATTAATACCTATCCTAGGAGTATATAGGTTGGAGTGTGCAGGATCACTCCTGAGACTTTCTTCCATCATCTAAGGGCTTTTGGAGAGTTGCGCTAACGCGCTTTGGTCCGGGCAGCTGTGTGACAACACTGGAGAGAAAGCGGCGCTTTCCATGAATTGTAATCAAGAGCTATTAATCGGTTCTGCTCAATTGAAGCCTTCTCTCTTGCAATCTTTAAATGTGATTCATGAATTAGCCTACTATACTATGAGTATGCAATTTGAGCAAAAACATTAGGTTTTACAGTGATCATCCTTTCGCGCAACCCGTCAGAGGAAGCTGGCTGAAACGTGCTTCACCTTAAGAGAGAGACTTTTTCTTGCTTGAAGAGCTTGTTTCTTTTTTGAAAAGCGGGACAAAAGTAGGGCAGTGCGCCGAAGGACTTCAAGGCTGTCTGACCACTCTCCCCTGATTCTGACCTGCACTTTACTTCTTTCGGAGTATCCCAAGCTGTGCAGGAGCAAAAGGAACAATAGCTGGTTTAGCAGCACGAAGTTTTTGGAAAGTGACTCCCGAAAGATCGACAGTTCAAGACCATAACGTAATTCATTTAGAGAATGCCGATGATAAAGTAGATCTGGTTCCGAGATCTGGAAAGCGGTGAATACAGTTAGTGAAGCTAGACCGGGAAGTGGGTTATCCCTGTGACTGATAAGGATGGTTGGCAAGTTGTTGCGAGGACAAAAGGGAGTTGTCGAGCTCCCTAACGTCGGGCCGCTTTTTCTCTTCCTTAGTAAGGAGAATGGTAGGGCAGTTTTCCTCCGTTTCCCCGACTCTCTTCGGTAGTCGCTCACAAATGTCCTATCGGATTTTAGCTTCATTTTTGGCAGACCGGGAGGCACAAGCTAGTTCTAGAAGCAGGAGTCTTCTATAAAGCTTTAGTCAGGGGTTTAGAATTCCTCAAAACATGATTGAAGTATTTTCATCCTTGCCATCATCTCAGAAAGCCTTTGTAGCTCAGATAACCTGGAAGGAAGGGTCTTAGACAAGGGGATCCACTTTCTCCCCGTCAAGGCGCTGTCAAGCGTGATATGAAACGAATTATGATTAATTTGTTGAAAATTGGAATAATTTAGAATTAATTTGATTTTCATAATTAGTTATAATTTAATTAGATACCTATGATTAAAAACCACCATAAAAATTGTAAATTTATGTTAAATTTTAAATATTTATGACCTGGACTTGAATCCATGTTAATCGGAAATCAATTAAATAATAAATTTTCGATTTTTCGCCCTAAAATTATGAAATTAATATTATTTATTAATTTGTCATTAATTTTGAATATAAATTTTTAATTTTTATGCGACTCGCTCATATAACTTGCACGCACAAAGCAATGGACGCTACGTGTTACCCTTAAGGGGTGTTGTATATGTTAGGTTATGATACATATGACATTACATAGATCATGCGGAAACAACCATTAACCCAGGAAACATATTATTTACACATAATCATTTAGCATAGTTTAGATGCATACTCTTTGTTGCGTGCCTTCCCTAGCTGCGCCCGAACCGAACAAGAACAAGTCTTTTAGGACTCCAAGTGTCGTCCCTCCGTAGAAAGTCCACAGCACGTCCGGATCCGCCTTAAGATTGACCAACTAGAATCGCCCTTAAGGTACTCAGAAAATTCGGCACTTTTGGGGCAAGATGGGTGTTTGAATTTTCTCTCAAAAAACTCACTTTTGAATACTTTGAAACTTGTATATAAATTATGACCCCTAGGCCTTTATTTATAGAGTTATGGAAAAGGAATCGTAATCCTAGTAGGATGCGAATTAATTGGAATTAGAATTCTACATGAATTCTACTTAATCAATTTATCCAATAGGAATAGACATTTAATCATACACTGACTCTTGCAGATTCAGGAATCTCGCATGAGCTCAAACTCACACACACACGGCAGCCACAAGGGCTGCCCACGCATGCGAGCAGCAGCCCACGCAGCGCGGCCCACGCATGCGCGGCCTTGTGCGCGCTGGGCTGTGGCGTGCGTGCTTGCTGGGCGATGGCCTGGCTTCGTGCTGGGCCTTCGTCCGGCAGGCCTCGTCCGATGCTAATTCGTACGATACGCTTCCGATTAAATTTCCATTTCCGGAATCTATTTCCGATACGAACAATATTTAATATTTCCGATTCCGGAATTAATTTCCGTTTCGAACAAATATTTAATATTTCCGTTTCCGGAATTATTTTCCGATTCCGGTAATATTTCCGATTCTGACAATATTTCCGTTTCCGGCAATATTTCCGATTCTGGTAATATTTCCATTTCCAACAATATTTTCCGATACGTACCATGTTTCCGTTTCCGGCAACATCTACGACTTGGATAATATTCATATTTCCGATACGATCCATATTTCCGTTTCCGGCAATATCATCGTTTCCGGAGTATTCATTTCTTGCCTGTGACGATCTTAGCTCCCACTGAAACCAAGATCCGTCGGTTCCGAATATTCATAGATGGAGTATTTAATGCCATTAAATACTTGATCCGTTTACGTACTATTTGTGTGACCCTACGGGTTCAGTCAAGAGTAAGCTGTGGATTAATATCATTAATTCCACTTGAACTGAAGCGGCCTCTAGCTAGGCATTCAGCTCACTTGATCTCACTGAATTATTAACTTGTTAATTAATACTGAACCGCATTTATTAGACTTAACATAGAATGCATACTTGGACCAAGGGCATTATTTCCTTCAGTCTCCCACTTGTCCTTAGGGACAAGTGTGCATTTCCTAATTCCTTTGTCGCTCGATGCTTGCTCTTGAACATAAGGTAAGAGTTGTCATCCTTATTATGTCCAGAGGTGTTCCTCGGTTTCAGAGTTCAACTGATCAAATAAACAGATAATCATAGCCTATGATTCATCCGAGCACGGCCATGCATTTCACAGTTTCTAGCTCTCCGAGTGGCCTTGTACAACTTTTAAGCATCTCATCCCGATTTATGGGAGGACAATCCCAATCTTGCGATCTTGAGATTAGACTTCGTTTGATAGGTGATTACCTGAGCGTTGCCTTTATAGCCTCCTTTTACGGTGCGACGGTTGGTCAACGTCAAAGCAACCAGTTCTCAAACAAGTAATCTCAAATCACTCAGGTATTGAGGATTTAGTGTCTAATAATTTAATGAAATTTACTTATGACAGATTTTCATCTCTTACAGTAAAGTTTCATAGGTCTTGTCCGATACTAGTCTTCCCAAAGTAAGTATCTATGCAAATGATTATGACATTGCCATGTCCACATAGTTCAAGAAACAGAACTACTAGTCATCTTGCACTCTAATCGTCTAACGTTTTCTATGCGTCCAATTTTATAGAAAACTCCGATTAGGGACCATTTTCAACCTTTGACATTCAAGTTCACTTGATAGACATTTCTTAGTCACAGGACTGGTCCTGACAGTCTATCTTGAATATATCGTCAAGTTGAAGGGACTCATCATTTAATAAACCACAAATTAAATGGAAAAATGAATTCCTTTCATTTATTGTGAATGATTAACCAATAATGTTTTACAAAGATTTAAACTCTAAAACTTTAAAACATTAAACAGAGACATCAAAGCCATTCTCCAATATGCTTGATTCCCATAGCTGCAGTGTGCGAGTTGTGCTTCGCTTGCGGCAGAGGTTTAGTTAATGGATCTGATATGTTGTCATCAGTTCCAATTTTGCTTATCTCGACTTCTTTTCTTTCAACGAACTCTCGTAGAAGGTGAAATCTACGAAGTACATGCTTGACTCTCTGGTGGTGTCTAGGCTCTTTTGCCTGTGCAATAGCTCCGTTATTATCACAATACAGGGCTATTGGTCCTTTAATGGAGGGGACTACACCAAGTTCTCCTATGAACTTCCTTAGCCATATAGCTTCCTTTGCTGCTTCATGTGCAGCAATGTACTCCGCTTCAGTTGTAGAATCCGCAATGGTGCTTTGCTTAGCACTTTTCCAGCTTACTGCTCCTCCGTTGAGGCAGAAGACAAACCCAGACTGTGATCTGAAATCATCTTTGTCGGTTTGGAAACTTGCGTCCGTATAGCCTTTAACAATTAATTCATCATCTCCACCATAGACCAGGAAGTCATCTTTGTGCCTTTTCAGGTACTTCAGAATATTCTTGGCAGCAGTCCAATGCGCCTCACCTGGGTCTGACTGGTATCTGCTCGTAGCACTGAGTGCGTACGCAACATCCGGGCGTGTACATATCATAGCATACATTATTGAACCAATCAATGATGCATATGGAATCCCATTCATTCGTCTACGCTCATCAAGTGTTTTTGGGCACTGAGTCTTGCTTAGAGTCATTCCATGAGACATGGGTAGGTAGCCTCGCTTGGAGTCCGCCATCTTGAACCTATCAAGCACCTTATTGATATAAGTGCTTTGACTAAGTCCAATCATCTTTTTAGATCTATCTCTGTAAATCTTGATGCCCAATATGTACTGTGCTTCCCCTAGATCCTTCATCGAAAAACATTTCCCAAGCCAAATCTTGACAGAGTTCAACATAGGAATGTCATTTCCGATAAGCAATATGTCGTCGACATATAATACTAGGAAAGCAATTTTGCTCCCACTGACCTTCTTGTATACACAAGATTCGTCCGCGTTCTTGATGAAACCAAAGTCACTGACTGCTTCATCAAAACGTATATTCCAGCTCCTGGATGCCTGCTTCAATCCGTAGATTGACTTCTTTAGCTTGCATACCTTTTTAGCATTCTTTGGATCCTCAAAACCTTCAGGCTGTGTCATAAACACAGTTTCTGTTAAAACGCCGTTTAAGAAAGCAGTTTTGACATCCATCTGCCATATTTCGTAATCGTAATATGCAGCGATTGCTAATATTATTCGAATAGACTTTAGCATTGCAACTGGTGAAAAGGTTTCATCGTAATCCACACCGTGGACTTGCCTGTAACCTTTCGCAACCAATCTAGCTTTGAAAACTTCAAGTTTCCCATCCTTGTCCTTTTTCAGTTTGAAAACCCATTTGCTTCCAATGGCTTGGTAGCCATCTGGCAAATCGACCAAATCCCATACTTGGTTTTCAGACATGGAGTCTAATTCAGATTGCATGGCTTCTTGCCATTGCTTGGAGCTAGGGCTCGTCATAGCTTGCTTGTAAGTCGCAGGTTCATCACTTTCAAGTAATAGAACGTCATAGCTCTCGTTCGTCAAAATACCTAAGTACCTTTCCGGTTGAGATCTATATCTTTGCGATCTACGCGGGGTAACATTTCTAGATTGACCATGATTCTCACCAGATTCTTCTAAAGATCTCTGAGTTTCATCCTGAATGTCATCTTGAGCATTCTCTAGAGTTTGTTGTTCGACTCGAATTTCTTCGAGGTCTACTTTTCTCCCACTTGTCATTTTGGAAATGTGATCTTTCTCCAAAAAGACACCATCTCGAGCAACAAACACTTTGTTCTCAGATGTATTGTAGAAGTAATACCCCTTTGTTTCCTTTGGATAGCCCACAAGGATACATTTGTCAGATTTTGGATGAAGTTTGTCTGAAATTAATCGTTTGACGTATACTTCACATCCCCAAATCTTAAGAAAAGACACATTTGGAGGCTTTCCAAACCATAATTCGTATGGAGTCTTTTCGACAGCTTTAGACGGAGCTCTATTTATAGTGAGTGCAGCTGTATTTAGTGCATGTCCCCAAAATTCTAATGGAAGTTCGGCCTGACCCATCATTGACCTGACCATGTCTAGCAAGGTTCTGTTCCTCCGTTCTGACACACCGTTCCATTGTGGTGTTCCAGGAGGAGTCAATTCTGATAGAATTCCACATTCTTTCAGATGGTCATCAAATTCATAGCTCAGATATTCACCGCCTCTATCAGACCGCAGTGCCTTAATCTTCTTGCCTAATTGATTCTCTACTTCACTCTGAAATTCCTTGAATTTGTCAAAGGATTCAGACTTATGCTTCATTAGGTAGACATAACCATACCTACTGAAGTCATCAGTGAAAGTGATAAAGTAGCTGAAACCACCTCTAGCATTTGTACTCATTGGTCCACATACATCTGTATGGATTAAACCCAATAGTTCATTTGCTCTTTCTCCAACTTTAGAGAAAGGTTGCTTTGTCATTTTGCCAAGTAAACATGATTCGCATTTACCATAATCCTCTAAGTCAAATGGTTCTAGAATTCCTTCCCTTTGAAGTCTTTCTAAGCGTTTCAAGTTTATATGGCCTAATCGACAATGCCACAGATAGGTGAGATCTGAATCATCCTTTTTGGCCTTTTTGGTATTTATGTTATATACTTGTTTGTCGTGATCTAATAAATAAAGTCCATTGACTAATCTAGCAGATCCATAAAACATCTCTTTAAAATAAAACGAACAACTATTGTCTTTTATTATAAAGGAAAATCCCTTAGCATCTAAGCAAGAAACTGAAATGATGTTTTTAGTAAGACTTGGAACATGGAAACATTCTTCCAGTTCCAAAACTAGCCCGGAGGGCAACGACAAATAGTAAGTTCCTACGGCTAATGCAGCAATCCGTGCTCCATTTCCCACTCGTAGGTCGACTTCACCCTTGCTTAACTTTCTACTTCTTCTTAGTCCCTGTGGATTGGAACATAAGTGTGAGCCACAACCTGTATCTAATACCCAAGAAGTTGAATTAGCAAGTATACAGTCTATAACGAAAATACCTGAAGATGGAACGACTGTTCCGTTCTTCTGATCTTCCTTTAGCTTCAAGCAATCTCTCTTCCAATGCCCCTTCTTCTTGCAGTAGAAGCATTCGGATTCAGAAGTGGGTTGACTGACCTTCCTCTTTGCAGATTTGGCGCCAGTTTGCTTAGTTGGGCTGGCCTTGTTGCCACCTTTCTTAGCATTCCTCTTCTTTCCAGATTTCTTGAACTTGCCCCCACGCACCATAAGCACATCTTGCTTATCACTTTTGAGCGTCTTTTCAGCGGTCTTCAGCATACCGTGAAGCTCAGTGAGCGTTTTGTCCAGACTATTCATACTGTAGTTCAGTTTGAACTGATCATACCCGCTATGAAGAGAATGGAGGATGGTGTCTATAGCCATTTCCTGAGAAAATTGCTGATCCAGCCGACTCATATTCTCAATGAGTCCAATCATTTTGAGAACATGTGGACTTACGGGCTCGCCTTTCTTGAGCTTGGTCTCAAGAATTTGCCTATGAGTCTCGAATCTTTCGACTCGAGCCAGATCTTGGAACATGTTCTTCAACTCACTGATGATTGTGAAAGCATCTGAGTTGATGAACGTTTTCTGCAGATCCGCACTCATGGTGGCGAGCATTAGACATTTCACATCCTTGTTGGCATCAATCCAACGATTGAGGGCTGCCTGAGTGATCCCGTCGCCTGGAGCTTCGGGCATCGCCTCATCTAGGACATACTCCTTTTCTTCCTGCATAAGAACTATTTGCAAGTTCCTTTGCCAGTCAAGGAAGTTTTTCCCGTTCAACTTCTCCTTTTCGAGAATTGATCGAATGTTGAATGAATTGTTGTTTGCCATATTAAAAACTACAATTGAAAAGAATAAACAAATAAATAACCATTCACAGTTTCTCTTAATAAACTTAAATTCTAGCATACATGCATAATTCAATGTTTATTAAGTATTTTATTCAAGTTATGTGTTCCGGCAGGTGTGAATAAAATGATTCCAAGATCCTAAAATCATTGAAGAACTAAGCACAGTTTGTCGACTTAATCCTAGAACATCTTAGGTAAGCAAAAGCCTTTTGCTAATAGTCTAGAAACTATTCTTGGTTGATAGGTACGTCTAAGAACTTATTAGGTAAACCTATCGAATTTGCCACGACATAAAAGGACTCCTTACTTATATCGTTGAGTTTCACCAAAACTAACATGTACTCACAATTATTTGTGTACCTTGCCCCTTTAGGACCAATAAGTAACACCTCGCTGAGCGAAAACTATTACTAGATTGATGTAAAGGATATCCAAGCAAGTGTATATTTTGGCATGGCACCTTTTAACTCAATTTTTAAGTTTGGAACTTAAGGCTCTTACTATGTTGGTTAGATTTTAAGTGAACTAAAATCCTTAATCATGCAACATAATCAAGCTTTTGATCTCATGCATTTTAAGACATATTTAAAGCAATAAATAACTTAAAACATGCATAAGATATTTGTGATCTAGTATGGCCCGACTTCATCTTGAAGCTTTGACTTCAAAGTCCGTCTTGAAAATCTCCGTGGGAGGCACCATTTTCTTCAAATAGGATAAGTTATAACTAATTACAACTATTTGATGGTACGCAGACCATATTTGAATTGAAAAATAACTTTGGTGCTTTAGACCAATTACATTCAAATTAATGGTACGCAGACCATATTTTCTATCCTATTTGGGCCATACTAGTCACTTCATAACCTGCAAAACAGTACATATACAATATATACCATTCACCCATTCATTATCATGAATGGCCCACATAGCTGGTTAGTTAAACACATTATGCATCACGTAAACATTTGCAGCAATTAATCAAGGGCACCAATAATCTACCAATTATTCAGTCCTTATTAATTCTAATCGAGTTGTTTTAACCTTAAGGATTTGTAGACCTAATCAAGAGTTTATGACTAAAAAGTGCTCCCACTCAAACCAATAAATTCATATGCTTTACTAATTTTAAACATAAAATTGTATTTCTAGTCTAACCGGAAACATACAAATTTAATTAAAATTTAAAGCTCATATAAATTTATGATTGAATCCAAAAATTTAATTTAATTTCAGTCGCATTTAAATTAATTCATGATTTTAATTTTAGTAAAATAATTAGAATAAATTCCATTTATTATAATTATAATATTCAAAATTAAAATCCAAGAAATTAATTCAAATTATTAATTTTAAAATTAATTAAAATTACGTGAACTGAAATTTTCAAATTAAACATTCAAAACGATCTAATCGAAACGCAAACACCCTACGCGTTGCACGCCCATGGGCCGTACGCACACAGCCATTGTTGGCCATGTGCGCGCAGCCCATGCGCTCGTTGCATAGCTGCTGCTGTCCCATCCGCAAGCCTCCGCACAGCGCCCACCGCACGCGAGCTATCGCTCGCAGCGCGCGCGCGTTACCGCGCTCGCTGGTGCGCGAGATCGCTCGCTGGTGCGCGCGAGCCATCGCTCGCTGGGGCGCTGCATCGCTCGCTGGTGCGCGCGAGCCATCGCTCGCTGGCGCGCGAGATCGCGCGCTGGTGCGCGCGAGCCATCGCTCGCTGGCGCGCGAGATCGCTCGCTGGTGCGCGCGCGAGCCATCGCTCGCTGGTGCGCGACATCGCTCGCTGGGCGGGCGACGTCGCGCGCTGTGCGCGCGAGTGATGCTGTGCGCAGCGCTCGTGGCACGCGAGCTTGCGCTCGCTGCGCACGAGGCTGCGCGCTGTTATGCGAGGCAGCGCGCGCTGTGGCGCAGCTCGCTTGCTGCCCACACGCGACTGCCTTGGCTCGCCCCTCGCCCATGCCCATCCGTTCATTGCTCGTGGCACACGACACAAGGCAGGGCTGCTGCCTTGTGCTCGTGCACTACGCCCTTGCTCATTGCATTCGTGCCGCACGGGCGACGAGCTCCCTTGCTCGTCGTCGCATGCCCGCATTATACAACACCCCTTAAGGGTAACACGAAGCGTCCATTGCTTCGTGCGTGCAAGTTATTTGAACGAATCGCATAAAAATTTAAAATTTATATTTAAAATTAATGACAAATTAATAAATATTATTAATTTCATAATTTTAGGGCGAAAAATCGAAAATTTATTATCCAATTGATTTCCGATTGATATGGATTCAAGTCTAGGTCATAAAAATTTAAAATTTATCGTAAATTTACAATTTTTATGGTGGTTTTTAATCATAGGTTTCTAATTAAATTACAATTAATTATGAAAATCAAATTAATTCTAAATTATTCTAATTTTCAACAAATTAATCATAATTACAAATTAGATTGCATAATTAACAAGACTAGGCATTCAAACTTGTTAAACATATGCAGTAGGTCAATCAAAAATTCAAGATTTATCAACAGGAATCGCAAATATTTAATTTAACATCTTAAATTTACGAAATTTTGCATCCGAAAAACTAAAACCTTCGAAAAGTCATAGTTAGGCTTCGAATTTTAGAATGCCTTTTACATGCGGAATTGACACAAAAATCACTCAATTCGGATGAGTAATGAAGAAACTGCCGAAAAACTGCGTACATATAATTAAATAAACGCAATTTGCAATTAATTAACAATTACGAAAATTAATCACCCCTTTTAATTCTTGCAAATTTGTAATATTTAACCATGTTCATGCAATTTAGATTATGAAAATAATAAGGGGCTCGTGATACCACTGTTAGGTTATGATACATATGACATTACATAGATCATGCGGAAACAACCATTAACCCAGGAAACATATTATTTACACATAATCATTTAGCATAGTTTAGATGCATACTCTTTGTTGCGTGCCTTCCCTAGCTGCGCCCGAACCGAACAAGAACAAGTCTTTTAGGACTCCAAGTGTCGTCCCTCCGTAGAAAGTCCACAGCACGTCCGGATCCGCCTTAAGATTGACCAACTAGAATCGCCCTTAAGGTACTCAGAAAATTCGGCACTTTTGGGGCAAGATGGGTGTTTGAATTTTCTCTCAAAAAACTCACTTTTGAATACTTTGAAACTTGTATATAAATTATGACCCCTAGGCCTTTATTTATAGAGTTATGGAAAAGGAATCGTAATCCTAGTAGGATGCGAATTAATTGGAATTAGAATTCTACATGAATTCTACTTAATCAATTTATCCAATAGGAATAGACATTTAATCATACACTGACTCTTGCAGATTCAGGAATCTCGCATGAGCTCAAACTCACACACACACGGCAGCCACAAGGGCTGCCCACGCATGCGAGCAGCAGCCCACGCAGCGCGGCCCACGCATGCGCGGCCTTGTGCGCGCTGGGCTGTGGCGTGCGTGCTTGCTGGGCGATGGCCTGGCTTCGTGCTGGGCCTTCGTCCGGCAGGCCTCGTCCGATGCTAATTCGTACGATACGCTTCCGATTAAATTTCCATTTCCGGAATCTATTTCCGATACGAACAATATTTAATATTTCCGATTCCGGAATTAATTTCCGTTTCGAACAAATATTTAATATTTCCGTTTCCGGAATTATTTTCCGATTCCGGTAATATTTCCGATTCTGACAATATTTCCGTTTCCGGCAATATTTCCGATTCTGGTAATATTTCCATTTCCAACAATATTTTCCGATACGTACCATGTTTCCGTTTCCGGCAACATCTACGACTTGGATAATATTCATATTTCCGATACGATCCATATTTCCGTTTCCGGCAATATCATCGTTTCCGGAGTATTCATTTCTTGCCTGTGACGATCTTAGCTCCCACTGAAACCAAGATCCGTCGGTTCCGAATATTCATAGATGGAGTATTTAATGCCATTAAATACTTGATCCGTTTACGTACTATTTGTGTGACCCTACGGGTTCAGTCAAGAGTAAGCTGTGGATTAATATCATTAATTCCACTTGAACTGAAGCGGCCTCTAGCTAGGCATTCAGCTCACTTGATCTCACTGAATTATTAACTTGTTAATTAATACTGAACCGCATTTATTAGACTTAACATAGAATGCATACTTGGACCAAGGGCATTATTTCCTTCAGTATAGTGCGGGCATGCGACGACGAGCAAGGGAGCTCGTCGCCCATGCGGTACGAATGCAGCGAGCAAGGGCATGGTGCACGAGCACAAGGCAGCAGCCCTGCCTTGTGTCGTGGGCTGTGAGCAATGGGCGTGTGGGCAGGGGCGAGAGCAAGGCACGAGCAGTCGCGTGTGGGCAGCAAGCGTGCTGCGCCACAGCGCGCACTGCCTCGCGCAAGCATGCGGAGCCTCGCGCGCAGCGAGCGCAAGCTCGCGTGCCACGAGCGCTACGCATAGCGTCGATGGCTCGCACGGAGCGAGCGCCAGCTCGCATACTGCTGCCTCGTGTGATGAGCGCAAGCTCGCGTGCGGGAAAGGCAGGCGCGCAGCGAGCGATGGCTCGCGTGCATCGAGCGCTGGCGCGCGCAGCGAGCACCAGCTCGCGTGATGCCTTGCGATGGTGAGCAGCAGCGATGCGACGCAGCGCATGGGCTGCGCGCACATGGCCAGCGATGGCTGTGTGCGTGTGGCCCATGGGCGTGCTGTGCGTGGGATTGTTGCGTTGCGATTAGATTGTTTTGAAATTTTAATTTGAAATTTTCAGTTTACGTAATTTTAATTAATTTTAAAATTAATAATTTAAATTATTTTCTTGGATTTTAATTTTGAATATTGTAATTATAATAAATTTTATTTATTCTAATTATTTTCCTAAAATTAAAATCATGAATTAATTTAAATACGACTGAAATTAAATTAAACTTTTTGGATTCAATTATAAATTTATATGAGCTTTAAATTTTAATTAAATTTGTATGTTTCCGGTTAGACTAGAAATACATTTTTATGTTTAAAATTAGTAAAGCATATGAATTTATTGGTTTAAGTGGGAGCCCTTTTTAGTCATAAACTCTTGATTAGGTCTACAAATCCTTAAGGTTAAAACAACTTGATTAGAATTAATAAGGACTAAATAATTTGTACATTATTGGTGCCCTTGATTAATTGCTGCAAATGTTTATGTGATGCATAATGTGTTTTACTAACCAGCTATGTGGGCCATTCATGATAATGAATGGGTGAATGGTATATATTGTATATGTACTGTTTTGCAGGTTATGAAGTGACTAGTATAGCCCAAATAGGATAGAAAATATGGTCTGCGTACCATTAATTTGAATGTAATTGGTCTAAAGTACCAAAATTGTTTTTCAATTCAAATATGGTCTGCGTACCATCAAATAGTTGTAATTAGTTTTAATTATAGATTATCCTATTTGAAGAAAATGGTGCCTCCCACGGAGATTTTCAAGACGGACTTTGAAGTTAAAGCTTCAAGATGAAGTCGGGCCGTACTAGATCACATTTATCTTATGCATGCTTTAAGTTATTTATTGCTTTAAATATGTCTTAATTATGCATGAGATTGTGGCTTGATTATGTTGCATGATTAAGGATTTTAGTTCACTTAAAATCTAACCAACATAGTAAGAGCCTTAAGTTCCAAACTTAAAAATTGAGTTATAAGGTGCCATGCCAAAATATACACTTGCTTGGATATCCTTTACATCAATCTAGTAATAGTTTTCGCTCAGCGATGTGTTACTTATTGGTCCTAAAGGGGCAAGGTACACAAATAATTGTGAGTACATGTTAGTTTTGGTGAAACTCAACGATATAAGTAAGGAGTCCTTTTATGTCGTGGCAAAATCGATAGGTTTACCTAATAAGTTCTTAGACGTACCTATCAACCAAGAATAGTTTCTAGACTATTAGCAAAAGGCTTTTGCTTACCTAAAATGTTTTAGAATTGAATCGACAAACTGTGCTTAATTCTTCAATGGTTTTAGGGTCTTGGAATCATTTTATTCACACCTGCCGGAACACATAATTCGAATAAAATGCTAATAACTTGTTTAAATTGCATGATTGCTTTCATTTTCAAGTTATTATTCATGATAAATGTTTAGACTTTGCATGCTTCAATGAATGTTTTAATTATTGTTTATAATTAAATATCTTGCACTGCGGTAAATCCTTTTAGAAAGGTAACAGTAAATTTCCTCGATTGGTAATGAATCCAAGAACGATTCACGGAAATGAGAGAAAGTGAGCAATTTAAAATGTATGTTTCTTATATCGACTTTTATGGTTGTTTTCGAGTATCAAAGTCGAATGGCAAACCGATTGGTGCTTGTGAATTCAAAATACAATGTAGTTTTGAAATCATAAAGCATTGAGTTTAAACGCTCAGCTTTACCAATGGTTAACAACCTAAAATATTTTTTCCATTTAATTCTCGAATGAGTCTAGTCCCTAGACATTCGAGTAGATCGATGCTTAGAGAACTTTAGAAGCTTCTAGTAAGATCATCTAGTTGAAATAAAATATTCAACATAAATTAAAATGGTAAAGAACCTTGTTGGTGACATTGGACATGTCTAACAAAGTATAAAAGTCAACACTAAAGAATTCAATTCTTAAGACTATAAGAAAGGGTACAAGAAATAGGAAAACAAAGGAACAAATGAAAGGAATTTACGATTCCGGTTCTACCTATAAGTTTATGTTTAAAGAGAAGTGACCTAGCAATCAAACTTCCTTGGTATCATATACCGCTTGAGGTTCTTACTTCGGTAATAACTCAAACAATGGAAGCTAGGATACACTAATGGCCTACAAGTGGGAAATGAAGCATGGCAATGCTACATTAGTTGTAGGGTCATCTAGTTTGTTTTAAGTCCTTTCAAAGGCTGGAACTTAATGGCTATTTTGTTCCATAATCAGCATACCTAAATTTCTGTTTTCAAACACAGGAAGACTCACATTCAAGAAAAACAAAAATAATGTTTGTTTGTTTATTTGAATGAAATGGTCAATTACGGGTTGAGTCAATATGCTTGATTAAAACAAACAACTCTTTAACAATAAGAACTTTACTAGGTTAAAATCAATCTCTTGATTTGAGTTCCACTAATCTTTGGCATTGTTGCTTAGACCATGTCAACAAGTTAAAATTCAAAAGCTCTATTTTGATGGACTTTTGAAAGTTGATTAATTTCTTGATCAATTTAAGACAACTAGTCTTACTTGTTGAAAGTAACAAAAGATATGAACTATTGTTAGAACGCCTAGACAATAGAGTTCAAAGCTAAAGAAAGATTTTATGACTTTATTATTTCACATTTGAGTGAATATAGGTTTATTTACTCAAATGTGATATAAGTTGAATCTGTTTGGCTAGTTCAAAGATTCAGAAGTATAAAATCCACTTGGCAAGAAATCATAAAGATCTAGGTTAGATCATGTTGATGATTACTTGAGACTAAATATGATCATCAATGATTGTGTGTTGTAATTTCACAATCTAGGTCCATAAGATATGGCATATCTTAGTTGGAATAATCGAAGTCAATTAGTACTTGATTCGATCAATGATGAATCATAAAGACTTTTCCTATAATTTCTAAAACAAAATGCTCAACTACCACCAAACTAAACCAAATTCGTCAAAGCTATTGAAAAGTAATTTCAGGATATCTTTTCAATTATATATATCTAAAGAGTTGCTAAACTCAGTGGGAGCTTAGTGTTTGTTATTCAACAAACTAAGGCCCAAGTCTAGATATATGTTTCATTGTGATTTATTCAAATGAGACACAAGGGTATTGTTTCTACCACGAATTTTTGAGAACATAATGTTTGTTTGCTCGAAATAATGTCCTTTTGGAGATTCGTTTCCAAAATGACAAGTGGGAGAAAATAGACCTCGAAAGTCTTCGAGGCGAACAACAAACATAAACGGACATTCAGGAGGCTTTTCGAAGTGCTTCAGAAAAACCGAACTTATTCTTTAAGGACTTTAGAAGTGGCTTTAAAGAATAGACATCTCTTAGAAGACTTTACAAGTGCTTCAAAGAGAATAGAATATTCAAAGGACTCTCAAAGTGCCTGTTGATATTCTATTGTTTGATGTTCTATACCCAAGTAGGCATAGAGTTCAAGTCACTATGAGATTCTTCTATTAGATAGTAAAGAAACATAGAGTTCTGGTCAATGAAACTATGAGATTCTTCTATTAGATAGTGAAGAAACCTACAACTTGCAGTCAAACTATTATCATGTAGATTAATGAGTTTGTGACTTGTAAGAAAGCTATGACGAAACCTAGATTCCCTAAAATGGTTAGAGGCCATATATAGACTCAAATGTTTTAAATGGTTAGAGGCCATAAAACATACTCAATGTTTAGATGACAAAATTGAAATTTTGTTGATTTGCAAGAATAGTTTCACACCTATTGGTTGCAAGTTTGTTTTAAGGATAAAAACCATCAAACATGAAATTATGTTCACACACAAAGCTAGATTAGTTGCTAAAGGTTACAAGCAAATTCACGGCGTGGATTGTGTTGAAATCTCATGCATAATCGTAATGATCAAGTCTATAAATCAAGCAATGATCGCATATTGGTACATATGGCAATTGGATGACAAAACAATTCCTCAATAAAATGTTGGAATAAACTATGTACATGGTATGTCATAGGATTGGTGGATCCAAATAAATGCTTGAAAAAGAAAGCTAGTTTATGAAATCTAAGTACAGATTTAAGCAAGCAATTGGGAATTAGAAATATATTTTAGTGAAGCTAATAAGTATTTTAGTTTCATAAATTGTACATGATTCTTATAGATATATAAGAAGTTTAGTAAGAGTACATAAAAAAAATAAAAAATAATAAAAACTTAACTGGTCCTGTGTGTATCACACACATATCTCTCTATTGTAAAATAACATTCAAATGCTAATGACTTAGATTTGAAATTATTCATCAATGATGGACCAAGGCGAAACTTTGTACATACTGGGTATTAAGATCTATTTACAAAGATCTTATATTAATGTTTTGGATTAAGTAATGGCATTTACTAAATCAAACACGAAAGACACCATTGGAGATATTCGACCCATGTGAATAAATCTAAGTAAAGAATGTTTGAACTATGTATAAGCATTTACTAAGTTAACATCAAAGAATCTAATGAGATTCTTCACCTATATTTTATGTCAAAGAATTTAGCTGGATTCAGTATCTACTGAAATTGAATAAGCTAAAGTTACATGAATAGAATTCAATTGGGAATTATTCTGCAAAAGAATTCATCATGTATGATATAATATGAGGATCGCCAAAAACGTATCGTATGGCTTTAGGCATGACGAACATATACCAATCTCTATTGATCTAAGTGAAGATCAACTAGATTGAGATCAAGAACACTTATGGTACTTGAAAAGGTACATAGGAATAGTTCTTGATTCAAGGAAATAAAGATATGCTAAATATTGATGCTACACGCATAAACACTGGCAAAGGATCAAGCAAGACCCTTTGGAGTTAACCATTGACAAGGACGAGCTAAAGAGCATCGTGTTTTGAAATGGCAACATGGATTGAAGACCATGACTTGTTGCGTGGGAAATTAAAATAATAATTTCTATGTTCTAAGATATAGTTAGAGAGTCTTCCACATATCTGTGAACTGCTTGGATAAGTAGATCCAAACAAAGCATCACTAGCAACCTATACAGTTGAAGTAAAAGTAATTATTGCCTAAGAAGCAATAAAATAGAGTTGTTTATATGAGTTCTTCATTGAACTTGGGAAGATCACATGTCTGTTGACTTAATGGTTCTTCATTGCAAAATGCGTAGAACCACTAATGTAGCAAGAAAGACTAGATCACAAAATAAACATACTCAAAAGTTCTTATCATCATATCTCGAAGAACATTCGATGAAAAGGATGTTAAGATTGGCAAAGCGTGATAACTAAACCTATGCAACAAGTGAGAAGCAACACTCACGTTGTAGCACTGGAAATCAAGCATAGCTTTGAATTCCATGAACTGTTTTAAAGATGGGTTTGAGGCCCATGGTTGTAAAACAATGGGGTTGAACATTTATCATATATGAAATGTATTTTCATATTCCATTTAATCTTGGTTTATTATTAAATGATGAGTCCCTTCAATTTGACGATATATTCAAGATAGACTGTCAGGACCAGTCCTGTGACTAAGAAATGTCTATCAAGTGAACTTGAATGTCAAAGGTTGAAAATGGTCCCTAGTCGGAATTTTCTATAAAATTGGACGCATAGAAAACGTTAGACGATTAGAATGCAAGATGACTACTAGTTCTGTTTCTTGAACTATGTGGACATGGCAATGTCATAATCATTTGCATAGATACTTACTTTGGGAAGACTAGTATCGGACAAGACCTATGAAACTTTACTGTAAGAGATGAAAATCTGTCATAAGTAAATTTCATTAAAATTATTAGACACTAAATCCTCAATACCTGAGTGATTTGAGATTACTCGTTTGAGAACTGGTTGCTTTGACGTTGACCAACCGTCGCACCGTAAAAGGAGGCTATAAAGGCAACGCTCAGGTAATCACCTATCAAACGAAGTCTAATCTCAAGATCGCAAGATTGGGATTGTCCTCCCATAAATCGGGATGAGATGCTTAAAAGTTGTACAAGGCCACTCGGAGAGCTAGAAACTGTGAAATGCATGGCCGTGCTCGGATGAATCATAGGCTATGATTATCTGTTTATTTGATTAGTTGAACTCTGAAACCGAGGAACACCTCTGGACATAATAAGGATGACAACTCTTACCTTATGTTCAAGAGCAAGCATCGAGCGACAAAGGAATTAGGAAATGCACACTTGTCCCTAAGGACAAGTGGGAGACTGAAGGAAATAATGCCCTTGGTCCAAGTATGCATTCTATCTTAAGTCTAATAAGTGCGGTTCAGTATTAATTAACAAGTTAATAATTCAGTGAGATCAAGTGAGCTGAATGCCTAGCTAGAGGCCGCTTCAGTTCAAGTGGAATTAATGATATTAATCCACAGCTTACTCTTGACTGAACCCGTAGGGTCACACAAATAGTACGTAAACGGATCAAGTATTTAATGGCATTAAATACTCCATCTATGGATATTCGGAATAGACGGATCTTGGTTTCAGTGGGAGCTGAGATCGTCACAGGCAAGAAATGAATACTCCGGAAACGATGATATTGCCGGAAACGGAAATATGGATCGTATCGGAAATATAAATATTATCCAAGTCGTAGATGTTGCCGGAAACGGAAACATGGTACGTATCGGAAAATATTATCGGAAATGGAAATATTGCCGGAATCGGAAATATTGCCGGAAACGGAAATATTGTCAGAATCGGAAATATTATCGGAATCGGAAAATAATTCAGGAAACGGAAATATTAAATATTTGTTCGATACGGAAATTAATTCCGGAATCGGAAATATTAAATATTGTTCGTATCGGAAATGAATTCCGGAATCGGGAAATTAATCGGAAGCGTATCGTACGAATTAGCATCGGACGAGGCCTGCCAGACGAAGGCCCAGCACGAAGCCGGGCCATCGCCCAGCAAGCCAGCGCGCCACAACGCACCAGCCAAGGCTGCGCCAGGCCCACCGCAAGGGAGGCCCAGCGCGCGCCAAGGCTGCGGCAGCGTGTGGGCCTCGTGGCAATGGGCTGCGAGCTCGCAGGCTGCGCGCGCGCGCATGGCGCCCCTCGTGGGATGTTGTGCGTGCGTGTGTGTGTTTGTGTGCTATACGAATCCTAAAGCTGTCAGGTTTCGACATATGATTAAATTCCTAAACCTAAAAGGATGAATTAATTAAATAAGAATTCTATTAGGATTCTAGTTTAATTAATTCGTATCCTAATAGGATTCCAGTTCCTTTTCCATACCTCTATAAATAGGTGCCTAGGGTCATAATTTATAGACACAATTGAAGTATTCAAGTATTCAAAGTGATTTTTGAGAGCAAAAATTCAGTCACATAATTGCCTACAATAGCCGAAAATTCTAAGTACCTTAAGGGCGTTCCTAGTTGGTCAAACTTAAGGCGGATCCGGACGTGCTGTGGACTATCTACGGAGGGACGACACTTAGAGTCCTAAAGACTTGTTCTTGTTCTTGTTCGGTTCCGGCGCAGCTAGGGAGGGCACGCAACAAAGTGTATGCATCTAAACTATGCTAAATGATTATGTGTAAGTAATATGCTTTCCTGGCTTTATGGTTTTTCCGCATGATTTATGTTTTGTCATATGAATCATAACCCAACACACAGTACGTCCGGATCCGCCTCAAGTTAGACCAACTAGAATCGCCCTTAAGGTGCTTAGGAATTTCGGCTAGTGTTTGCAAGTGTATGGCTGATTTTTATTTCAAAAACTTACCCTTTGAATACTTCAATCGTACCCATAAATTGTGACCCTAGGCACCTATTTATAGGAGTATGGAAAAGGAAATGTAATCCTACTAGGATGTGGATTTGCTAGTTAGAACTTTATTAGGACTCTAAATAACAAAACAAATCTAATAGGATTAGGATTTTAATCTTTGCACAAATCCTAATAGGATTAGGATTTCCCGCACAAGCATTGCACAAGCCGTGCACCCGCGCAAGCCTTGCGGCCCACGACAGGCGCACAACCCACGTTGCTGTGCTCTCGCGCGCGCGCGCCCTTGGCTGGGCCTGGCCTTGCGCTGGGCCTGGTCGAGGCGTGCGTTGGTGCGTGTGGCTCGCTGGGCGATGGCCTGGCTTCGTGTTGGGCCTTCGTCTAGCGGGCCTCGTCCGATGCTAATTGGTACGATACGCTTCCGATTAAATTCCCGATTCCGGAATTCATTTCCGATACGAACAATATTTAATATTTCCGATTCCGGAATTAATTTCCGTTTCGAACAAATATTTAATATTTCCGTTTCCGGAATTATTTTCCGATTCCGATAATATTTCCGATTCTGACAATATTTCCGTTTCCGGCAATATTTCCGATTTCGGCAATATTTCCATTTCCGATAATATTTTCCGATACGTACCATGTTTCCGTTTCCGGCAACATCTACGACTTGGATAATATTTATATTTCCGATACGATCCATATTTTCGTTTCCGGCAATATCATCGTTTCCGGAGTATTCATTTCTTGCTTGTGACGATCTCAGCTCCCACTGAAACCAAGATCCGTCGATTCCGAATATCCATAGATAGAGTATTTAATGCCATTAAATACTTGATCCGTTTACGTACTATTTGTGTGACCCTACGGGTTCAGTCAAGAGTAAGTTGTGGATTAATATCATTTATTCCACTTGAACTGAAGCGGCCTCTAGCTAGGCATTCAGCTCACTTGATCTCACTGAATTATTAACTTGTTCATTAATACTGAACCGCATTTATTAGACTTAACATAGAATGCATACTTGGACCAAGGGCATTATTTCCTTCACAGATCTCATGTGCTAAGATTCAAGTTCAATATCGCCCTTTCATTTATGCAAGTTCAATACCGCACTTTCAATTATGCAATTTCAATTCCGCACTTTCAATTATGCAATTTCAATTCCGCACTTTCAATTATGCAATTTCAATTCCGCAACTTTACTTGCCTAGTCCTTCTAGGCCGGCAATGTGGTTTCACCTCCTAGTCCATTTCTAGGTGGTCTTGTATATTACTAATTCCGCACCTATTTTCCATTGTGATGTTGCTTTACTTGTTTATTGATTTCATCACCTAACATGCTAAATACAACAAAATACAAGGTTATGCCACGCTTAACAAAGATAATTTCTTGGAAAAACCGATCTTAATTAGGTTCCCTTAAATTAACTTTAAATCAAAGTGACCACAATACAAACTAGAAATTCGATTTGTTCTAAATTCAAACCCACATAGTCTAAACTAGGGTATTTTCGAAAATGTTGTGCCACACATTTGAATCATTTTTAAAGCTCGCGGAATAAGCATCTCGTTCCCTTGCCCGGATCTCACTCATCCGTTTCTAAGATTCAATGCCTTATCCTAATAGAGTCATCTTTTTGGTCTTTCTAAACGAGACCCTAAATAATGTTTGGTGGCGACTCCTTCAAAATACAAAGATACAAAGGTTCTAAAACCACCCCGGTAGGAAGGGAAAAAACAACGTGCGCGAAAATACCCCCCCTACATTTCTGGCGACTCCACTGGGGACTTCCTGATTTCAACTTCGAAAATACGAGCAGACCTTGAGCATCAAGCCACTGGTCTGCTTAAGTTCTGGATGCCAGCACTGGCGCCAGGCGCAGGCCCCTGCGCCAAATGCCACTGCCTGCATCCAGCACAGTGGCTCACAGTGGCTTGTTGCCCACGTTTGCTCAAGTTTTCAAGTGGGAGTCAGTTTGTCTTTGAATTTTGAAGGACGCTCCCAAACCTTGAGAACGAATGTCGAAAAATGAGCTTTTCAAATACAATATTCAAGTGCGATTTCAATTTTCAATTTCTAGGCATTTCTTGCATTTTTCGAAAACCATATTTGTGCAAAACGAATTTCTACCTTGCCCAAACGAATGTGTTCTACATTCAGGCTAGACCCGGGGGCAACGAAATGGTGACTCTCCATACGGTTCCCGACCAAAGTGTGTGACCATTTCCGCGCCTACCGAAACTTGACATTTGCTTGACATTCCCGATGTCAAGTATGGAGGTCGTCTGCCGACACACACGTCCCTTAGGTGGATGTGCAAGTTGTCGCCGGATCCGCCTCTTAGTCGAGTACCTTTTGACACCCAAAGCCCACCACTTGCATCATACAAAACTTAGACCGACCTTAGGTTGAGAACTTTTCATGTCGCATTCATATTCATGTTAGTGTGATAACGTGCTACTTGTGCATTGTGTGGGCGTCTTTGCACGCGTGAATGGCTAACTTCGAGTTCTATCTTTTCCAAAACCATTAGCCTCCAACTAGGAACCCAAACCCCTAGGAGCATCATTCAAGCCCCATGCATCTAAAATCGCCGATTTAAGGTTTTTTTTAGGAGTGCCACTCCATTTGATTCAAAACCCTTAAACACGCCTCACACACAAATGCCAAATTCAAGTTCAATCCAACGACGTCATAATGCCGGATTTTCTAGTCCAAATTTTGAGTTTCAAATTCCAAGTCCAATCCAACGACGAATGCCGGATTTTCTAGTTTCAAATTCAAAGTCCAATCCAAGGGCGCCATAATGCCGGATTTTCTAGTCCAAATTTCGAGTTTCAAATTCAAATCCAATCTAACGGCGTCATAATGCCGGATTTTCTAGTCCAAATTTCGAGTTTCAAATTCAAAGTCCAATCCAACGGCGTCATAATGCCGGATTTTCTAGTCCAAATCTCGAGTTCAATCCAACGGCATCATAATGCCGGATTTTCTAGTTCAAGCATTCAAATCTCCAAATTCCATCTTTCGAACCTCAAATTCAAGTTGCCAATTCCAATCTCAAAGTCTCAAATTCAAAATGTCCAAACTCATGCCGGTGTAATGCCAACTTTTCAATTCAATCTTTCAAACTTCAAGATCAAATTCCTAAGTTCAATCTTTCAAACTTCAAGTCCTATACTCAAAATTTCAAGTTCCAAATCCATGCCGGCATAATGCCCACTTTTCCATTCCATATTTTAAACCTCAAGTTCGAAGTTCTAAATTCAATCTTCCAAATCTCAAGTCCCCTATTCGAAACTTTTCAATTCAAAATCCATGATGGCGTAATGCCGAAATTTTCCTCATTCAATTTCAAATTCGAAATTCCATGACCAAACACTTCAAAATTCCAAGTCCATGGAGGCATGATGCCGGACTTTCAAAATTCCAAATCCAAGGTCTCAAATCCATGGCGGCATAATGCCGGGATTTTCAAAACTCAAAGACTCATACCCTATACAAAAATACGTCTTTTCTATTTCAAAGTTCAAACTCCGGGTCGAATTCAAATTTCAAAGTCATCTTCAAGATACAAAAAAAATCCTTGCCTTCCATTGCTTCCAAGTACAAAATTCCAAGTATTTCAAATGGGTTGAAAATCCCTTGAAATAGTTCAAGTCCAAATACTTCCAATGGGTTGAAAATCCCTTGAAATAGTACAAGTCCAAATACTTCCAATGGGTTGAAAATCCCTTGAAATAGTACAAATCCAAATCCTTCCAATGGGTTGAAAATCCCTTGAAATAGTACAAGTCCAAATACTTCCAATGGGTTGAAAATCCCTTGAAATCACTACTACAAAATAGGGACATAACAACGGCCTAAATGTGTTGGTAAAGATCCATTAAATGTTGCCATAGACCTATAGCAACAGTTTATATGGCGTTGCCAATAGGTGGTGCTGCTATAACTCTATGGCAACAGTTATTATGCCTTAGGCAACAACATTATAAAACTGTTGCCATAGTTATCATTAGCAACGCTTTTCTTAGGCAACGACTTTTAACTTTTGCCAACAATTTTATTATATCTAAGGCAACAGTTATTAAGTTTCAATAACAATTATTTAGGATTTTTAGCAACAGTTTTAGTGTCCAGGCTAACACTTTTATTATCTAAAGCAGCACTATCAACAATCTATGGCAACATTTATTGCTCTAATATTGCAACAATTTTGTAGTCTATTGCAACATTTCTTGATACTGCTATTGCGACAATTTTACATCAGCCTATAGCAACGTTTCTTGATACAACTATTGCAACACTTTTATGAGAGTATATAGCAATGTTTCTTGCCACACTATTGCGACATTTTTATGTGAGTCTATAGCAACGTTTCTTGATACAACTATAGCGGCACTTTAATGTAAGCTTATAGCAACAGTTGCATACGCGTTTATTTAATAGTTCATTAAATGAAAATATTATACCAAATAATCTAACTATTACAAATAAGTTTTACTTATTATTAAAATAAAATATCCATAACAATCATTCTAATAACAAAACCCATTGTTATAATATAAAACATCAATTAAGAAAACTAATGAATCTCCAAAAAGAAATAATAGTATAAGCAATCTAAAATATATCTAGTATTTAATTTATTTGTCCTCCAAAAGAACTTCAATCTATGCCCTTCATGCCATCCATTTATCTACCATTCTCCTTCTATCTACCATCCTGTAAACAGAAAAATAATAGTCAATATAATAAGAAAAGTAATGCATGTAATTAAAATGAAATAATAACAGCAGAAAACCACACAACACAGCTGCACTGAAAGAAACACAAACGAGCAAAGCAGATCAAAACTGAACTGAACAAGTAACCGATCATAACAAAACTGAACAACGAAGAAGATCAGAACTGAACTGAACAGCAAAGCAGATCAAGACGGAACTGAACAACAAAGTAAATCAGAACAGAATTGAACAACAAAGCAGATCAGAACTGAACTGAATAGCAAGTCTCTAAAGACTAAACACAACCAATCTAATACTTCTAACTAATGACAAATATATGAAGTGTTGATTTTGCCCATACAACCAGAGACTTAAACACTTGAAATTTGGACGAATGTTTATTATAATGCAGTTGTTGTTGCTGATTGGTTATAATTATGAAGCTTTGAGGACATCTGACCATTTTTTGACAAAAAAATGTTGTTAATTTTTTTTACTATTGCCATTTGCTCACCCCATATCAAAACTCTGGTGCTTCTGATAAGGCTCTTGCCTAAGTCATGGTGGAGAAAACAACTCATGAAATCTAAAAGATCTGGTGCTACCAAATCATCAAAGAAAGGTATAGGATGATAAAAAATACAATCCCTGTTTCAGCTTCCTAGCGCTTCGTTCCCTTCATTTTCAAAGATAGCCAACAAATCCTATATTAGCAATGTGTCTACAACATCTTATTCTAGTATTTGGTTACAGTGTCAATCTATAGAACCAGACTCAAAATTATCTTCCCCAATTGTCACAAGAAAAAACTAGGCTAGCCTCTAGGAAAACACTTGAGTGAAACATCTTTTCGTATAATAGAAGCCAGGTTAAAATAGTTAATTATCATTCAGGAACCACCTTGCATTTCATTTTAAATTATAGTAAATTATCATTCAGGATATCCAGTTTATTTAGTTTATTTTCTTCCTGCATTTCATGGTTGTCTGGCGAGATCAAGTTGATTTTCTCAAATCTATAAATAGCTAATTATTGATAAACATTGTGTCGCTAGCCTATTAAACACCTAAAACTGAACAGAAAAGAAGATCAGAACTGAATAGAACAGCAAGTAGCAGATCAGAACAGAACTGGATAGCAAGCAATAGATCAGAGCAGAACTGAAAAGCAAAGCAGATCAGATCAGAACGGAACTGAACTAAACAGCAAAGAAGACAAGCCATATAGCACAACAGACATCTATTCAAACCTTAGAAGATATGCTAAGAGCTTGTGTGATTGATTTCCAAGGTGGATGGGAAGATAGCCTAGATCTAATTGAGTTTTCATACAACAATATCTATCATGCCAGTATTAGAATGGCACCATTCGAAGCCCTGTATGGACGAAAATGCAGAAGTCCGCTATGTTGGAGTGACATTAGTGAAACCGTTGTACTAGGTCCCCAATTGATAGAGGACACTATGAATCAGGTTAGGACTATTCAATCCAAAATCCAAGCCGCGCAAGATCGCCAAAAGAGCTACGCAGATTTAAAGCGTAGGGATGAAGAGTTCCAAATAGGTGACAAAGTGTTGCTAAAAGTTTCACCAATGAAAGGTGTAATGAGATTTGGGAAGAAGGGAAAGCTTAGCCCGAAGTATATAGGCCCATATGAGATCTTAGAACGGATAGGGAAGGTAGCGTATAGACTGGCCTTGCC
This sequence comes from Spinacia oleracea, assembly GCF_020520425.1. Lineage (NCBI taxonomy): Eukaryota > Viridiplantae > Streptophyta > Magnoliopsida > Caryophyllales > Amaranthaceae > Spinacia > Spinacia oleracea. The sequence goes on along the minus strand of NC_079488.1, from coordinate 6,935,320 downwards.
CATGGACTTGCATAGAGTGCATAATGTGTTTCATGTATCCCAGTTGAGGAAGTATGTCCCGGATAAGTCTCATATACTGCAACCGGAGACCATAGAGTTAGACCAAAGTTTGACCTTTGAGGAAAGACCTGTCAAGATACTTGATAGTAAGGTGCGTAGCACTCGAACTAAGGATGTTAAGATCGTAAAAGTGTTGTGGTCTAACCAAGAGTCTGAGGAAGCTACCTGGGAAGCGGAGGAGGAAATGAGAAAGAAATATCCCGAGCTTTTTCCCGAGGTTAGTTGAGTTACGGGGCCATAACTCGTTTTCTTTAAGGGGGGTAGAGTGCGGTAGAATTTCGCGCGTTTTACCTTATTTACCCAATTTATCCTTTAGGATATGCTTGAATCGTTGTTCCAGTGAAGTTTAACTTTTTATTGTCATGTTGAATTACTTAAAGAGTACAACAACTAAAATTTTTTGCAAAGAAAACGCACTAAAGTCTCAAAATAGTCTCAAGTTAGTTTTAAAATTGTGATTTCCGTGCCCAAGTTTCGGGACGAAGCTTCTTTTAAGGAGGGTAGACTGTAATACCTCGTATTTTTCTATAATTATAAATACATTTTATTATATTTATAAAGCATTTCGTTTTATTTTTACAAATTAATTTCATTTAATGAGAATTAAATGCGCTTTTTTTTTAATTAATTTAAATAATAATTATTTCGAAAACCGGATTTTTATTAAATAAATTCAAGGAATTTATTTAATCGGGAATTGTTGGGTCGTATTTCTAAAACGAATTTAACAAACTTAAAGCCCGGTCGTTTTGTTTTAATTAAACCCAGCAAAGCTTGCAAGGAATTTAATGAACTAAGCCCGAAAGCAAGCCCAACTCAAAACTACCCTAACCTAGCCCACAAAGGAGAGGAACCTATAAAAAAGACCTCATGTCAAACCCTCACAACCAAAAAAATTCAGAAATCTCTCTCTCCTCTTCCCCTCTCCTTGCGGCACACTCCAACCCACACTCCCTCCTCTTCGTGCGCCCTTGCTTGCAGCGCAAGCCAGCCCCCTCGCCCGTCTCTCTCGCCCGTCTCTCTCGCTCGTCCCGCACCGCAGCGTAGCACTACGTGCCTGCGAGTTGCGTGGTCGTGCTCGCCCTCGTGCATCACCCTCGACGTGCCGCAACCCAACAGCAGCGTTGTGTGCGGGTTGTGTGCCTCGCTTGTGCCCAGCTCGTCGCCCCTCTCGCCCCTTTGTGCGCGCGCGCCCGCTGCTGCTTGTGGTGCGTGTTGCGTGTGGTTGTTGTTGCGTTGTTTGTTCAACGCACACGCACACAACACAAGTAATTGTTGTATGTGTGTGTGTGTTGTCAATTGGAAAAAAATCAAATTTTGTTTTCAAAAATTTTAATTTTCAGTTTGAAATTGATTTAATTATTGTGATTATTTAAATTATTGGATTGTTTAGATTAATTAAAATGGTTATGAACACCGTATTGGGTTAGTATTGTGTTTTAATTAAAGAGATTGGTTTTGATGATTGAAATTATGATTTTCAGATTTTATATGTTTATAAAGTATGGATTTTTGAAGTCAAAACATGTTTTCGGATTAAACTATTGCTAGGGTTTTGGTTTCAAATTGATTGAGCGATTGATTTACATAATTTAATGACAATTTAAATTATGGGAATCAATCTAAATTTTCAGAATGTTTATAAGCTTTAAAAGGTTGGTTTTTAAGGGTTTTAAAGCGAAAAAGTCAATGTTTTTATGCTAGGACTTGAGTTGACTATTTGAGACTATTAAATCACCAATTAATGAATGATTTTTAATTAAACTAAGGGTTTTAGTTTCTTAAATAGTTGCTAGAAATTTAGTAAACATGGATAATAATTTAGTTCTCTTATTTTGTTTTATAGGAGTTGATTTCTAGTGAGTCGTGATTCGCACAGTGGCCCCCGTACTTAGGTATTCCAGGTACGTACAAGACTAGGGTGACATCCCATCCCTTGAGGACTTTGTGAAGTATATTGAATGCAAATCATGTGAACTTATATGTTGTTATGAATTCATGTTTGATGATTGGGAATGAATATGTTATTATGAATTCATGTTTAATGTGGAGAACGAGCATGTTATTATTATTGTTGAATCTATGTGAACGAGCATGTTATGAATTGAATGATGCTTTATAGATTCTGTTGAACTATTATGTTATGAACTTTTATAATCGTTGAATTATGTCAAGCATGTTGTTCAAGTTGGTTTGCATGTATGAGTAGTGCACATGAAAGTTGTTATTATTATTATGCTATAGTACAGGATGTCTAGCATAATTATTGAGCCAGTTGAATATTGCCAGTGAGAATATGTTAGAGAGTCTATGTGAATTGAATTAAGGACAATTCGTGCTAAGGGCACACCCCGCTTGTTAATAGGCAATGTCGGGTTATCTCAAATAGTGTTTTTGAGAAGGAACAATGGGAGTAATTTCACTTGATTCTTGTTTGATCACAAGTCCTAAAGAAGTAAAATATTAAAGAGTCATTGTTGAATTGTTTAATTGTTTGTATGTTGTGTCTTGAGTCGCCTTGAACATAATATACTAATTAACGTAAAGTGTAACCCAAAAGAGTTTCAAAACTCTTGGAACATATATACCTTGAGTATGAACAATGGGGGGAGTCTTGCCGGAAAACTTGTACTCCTAGAATGATACAAGACGTTGTTTCATTCTCTTTTATGCCGTTGTGCATTGGAATTCATGTCGGTATGGCCCGACTGTCGGTAGTAGACCGACTTATTTTGGTGTATGGTTGGCTCCCATCACCCTTTCTTTCCTTTTGAAGATACTTTACTTTACCCGTTCGAAGCTACTTTTTATTAAACTGTGAGTCAAGAGTTGTGTCTCGTGTCGAGTCTTGTCTCCATGTTTACTTGTTTATTTTATGGCTTTTGCATGTTGACTATTTAATTGTCGAGTGAAGCATGTTAGGATAGAATGTTATTCTAGCTTGTTCGTACTCAGCTTTTGCTGACTTCGTGCTTCATGTCTTCTGGTCATGGCCTTTGCCTTAATGACCCTATGATGATCCATCAATTGCATTTGCGTTGTTGGGGAGTAGATTTTCAATAAAGCAGGTTTGTAGAGATAACTTGCGGGAGATGGGATTCGTGTTGAGAGTTAACCTTCCGTAATTTATAAACTCTATTTACTTTTATTATAGTCATGACTAATACTACTATTTCAGTTAATGGATTTCAAACGGTTTATTTTAGTTTGGGCCTCAACGGTTCCAAGTTGTTTTAATGACCATTAACTATTTATTTAATATGTTGAAAGTTAGTTAATTCCGCTGCGTAATTCTGGTAAATAGCCTTAGCCGTTATCACGGTGGCGGTAATATCTTGGTAATTCCTGTGTTTTAAGTTGGAAAATATTTTATAAAAAGCAAGGAATTATTAGGGTGTTACAGACGTCATCGGCAAAGTCACTCCAACAGGCACCGGGGGTCATGAGTTCATACTGGTTGCCATCGACTATTTCACCAAATGGGTTGAAGCCAGGTCATTCAAAGTGTTGGGTTCCAAGCAAGTGGCCCAGTTCATACAAGAAAACATCATATGCAGATACGGAGTTCCTCATGAGTTCATTAGCGACCAGGGAACCCATTTTCAAGGAGAGTGTGAAGATCTATTCACCGAGTACAAAATCCAACATCATCGTTCTTCGCCTTACCGCCCGCAAACTAATGGGGCAGTCGAAGAGGCCAACTAGAATTTCAAAACCATCATCATGAAAATGACAACCAATTACAAAGATTGGCCCCAGAAGCTGCACTTCGCATTGTGGGGGTATCGAACTTCAATTCGCACTTCAACTGGTGCAACTCCATTTTCATTGGTCTATGGAATGGAAGCAGTACAACCTATCGAACTGGAGATACCTTCTCTAAGAATAGTCCTCGAAAGCAAAATCCCAGAAACTGCATGGGTACAAGCAAGGTATGATGAGCTAATCATGCTTGATGAGCATCGGCTTCAAGCCGCTCACCACGTACAAGTCTATCAGCACCGAGTGGCCAGACATTTCAACAAGAGGGTCAGAACCCGAAACATCAAGGAAGACAAGCTTATCCTGAAAGCCCTTCGCAAAAGCGTCATGGACCCATGGGGAAAATTCAAACCCAACTGGGCAGGACCATACATTGTCAAGAAAATCCTCTCCGGGGGAGCAGTCGAATTAACAGATGTCGATGGAACAGAATTCCGATCTCTGACAAACCTCGATCAACTCAAGAAGTTCTATGTCTAAGTTCAATGTTCAAATTCAAAATCCAATTCGAAAGTCCTGTAAGGGTTAGAACTACGTCCGGCCTGATTCCTTAACGGGACACGTAGGCAACCTCATTCCGAGGCCCGGCCACTTTAATACAAAAAAATTAAAAATTTCCTCAATTAAGGGGATCCTAAAAATCAAATTCAAAACTCAATTGTTGTTGTCTTTATTCCAAATGTGCCAATTCAAAGCAAAGCATGTTTAAGCGGAATTTAACATAATAACTATTTATTTGGCTCTAAGGCCTTCAAAGCTAATTCAAAAGCAAGGTTGGAATCAAGTGAAGCAAAGTTCAAAGCCTTTTCACTTCCACTAAACACACTTCCTAAACACATTTTCTAAACACATGCTAAACACAATTCCTTCTAGTACAACTTCAAAGGCATTAGCCTACAAAGATCTAGGGTCAGGCGACTATGCTCTTGAGTCTTGGCACTTTGAGTACTATCCCCTGGCTCATCCCGCAATCATTCATCAATCTTCCCTTTGCCCAATCGGCGAGAGAAGGAACTTGCTAGTCTTCCAAGACGGGAGGATGACGAACCTCCTTTGGACTCAGAACGGTCAAGCACCGGACGGGCCACACTCCCGTCACCTTCTTCATAATCAGTTGATGCAGGGCGTCTAGCTCTAGAACCTCGGACTCTAGCTGGTCCGGAGAGAGAAATGTACGTCCCTCTGGCTTGGGTCGTTCATCCATACAATGTACCCCGCAGGCAGAGTATCTGGCTCAGGTGGGTACTGAATATTCAAGAATGGTTTGGCAACCCAATACCGCCTCCAAACTTCAAGTCGATTTGCATTCAGCGCAACAAGTTTCGGGTTCTCTTCAGCACAATCCGGGATTTCTTGTTTCAAGCCATACTGTCTCATCACTCTAGCAGGCGAGTAGAAGACCAACATTGTGAGGCTTGGCACCCTCAAAGCAGTAGAACCTGGGGCATGTCTCATAGCAGCAATTCCCCACCAAGGAACTACCCACCTTATACAAGATTCAACTCCAGAGAGTGCGCATCGCCACTCATCCAATGAAAGCCGGCCATACACCATGGGCCGCACAGTGAACCCTTTTTTATTATAGCTTTCCATGTTCTCCGGTGGTGCCACCAGCATGAGCCTCTCCATAAGCCAGACCTTGGGGAGTATACAAAAAAAAGCAATTCAAAATTCAACATTCAAAATACAAGTACAAATTCAATATACAAGAAAGCTCCAGATCCTTACTTGGAGTAATATCGGACTTCCCGACGGCAAAGAAGAGGGGTCCGACTTCAACATATCAAGGCCCATCAATGTTTCGCCGATCACGAGCGGCATTGGGTCCCGGCCACTAGAAAATTGCTCTACAATCTCTATTAGGGATGCATCACCATTGCCAAACCCCTGTTTCGAAAAGAGGAAGCGAGCAAAGATACAAAAACTCAAGGCCCTCAAGCGGAAAACCTTAGGGACATCAAGCCCAGCAAAATAGGCGACAAGGAGGGACAAATCCACCCCTCAGCCATATCCAACAGCACTCAAAAGTGGGGGCTTAAATCCCAAATATCTTTTAAAACCCAAGAAAAAGTGTTCTTCAACACTAGGCATGCATGGCTCCGACATAACGGGCCACCCCAATATGGCACTAAACTCTTCAGGGAGGGGACATACCTCATATTTCCAAAGCGGAAGACATGATGATTCGGATCCCAAGCCTCCAGAGCAGCAAGAATAAAGTGCACATCAAGCTTTACAAACCGGAAGGAGGCGAGCACCCCAAGATGCATGCCATCAAGCTCCCTTATATCCATCTTGCCTAACGAACCAAGCCAAGAGTTCAAGGCATTTTCAAAAGATATGGCCATTTTTCTTTCTTTTCGTGAGGAAGCAGTATACAAAGAAAAGCAGGGATGGATTGATGCAAAGTATGATCCGAAAATCTCCCTATTTATACAAAAACCGGCCCTTATGAGAGTGCACCGACGCCAGGCGCCGACACCTGCGCCAAGCGCAGGGGCCTGCAACAAAGGACGAGGCCACCGTCCCCTTTATGATTCCAAGTACGCACTCTTTAGTGCTTCGGACAGCACAGTACAGCCTCAATTATTCAAGGTTCCAAAGCCGCAAGCCGCGCAATTTCAAGCAGTCCGAGTCAGCGCCTCGGGCCGATTTCGAGTCAATCTGTTCAAAATTCAAGCATTCTAGTCCTAGATCGGCGTCCTAAGTCGAGTCTGCATATGCATCAGCAAAGGTTGAATATACTTTGACTTGCATTTTTTCTAACCAAAAACCCTCAGTCTAAGTGGGGACTTATAATGGGTATATACATCCAAAAAATGGGCAAATTTTTTCAATTCTGCATGCATACATATAGCTACAAATTTCAAAAGCACACACAACGCATACAAAATTCAATTTTCAACCATACAAAAACCAATATTCAGCCATACAAGATTCAAAAATTCCAAACCTTGCAAAATTCAAAGCCATACAAAGTTCAAAATCCAATTTCCAAACCGTACAATCCATATAAAAACAATCCATACAAAAATCAGCCAAGGCAAGCTGGAACTCGCTACCATGCAGGGTCAGCCCAAGTCATCATCAGCCGTAATGTCAATCACAGGCTCCTTGCCCCTGTTTCGGCTCCTGTAGCGCTCCAGATCCCGATCCAGCTCTGCCCCAGGGGTACCAGGCTCCTGCTCTGAAATACGAAGAGTACCGGGAGAATGATAAGTTCCCTGCTGAGGGGAAGGATACTGATAAGGCTGCGGCATCGCCATGAACTAGCGCTGCGCCTCAAAAATCTGGGTCTGACGCATCCTCTCCATCTCCTGCCAGCAAGTCCAAGGATCTACACCCCAAGGCTGAGAGCCGCTCCCTCCGAAGTAATAGCCGAGAGGAGGTACAAAAGGCCTCGAACTGCTCGCACCCCCAAAAGAATGTCTGGCAGGATCAACATATACAAAGGGTACACCTCCCCTATCAGCATTAGAATGCCTTTGATAAGTGCCAACACCGGACCCCTATCCCAGATCCAAGCTCGGCTCTTCCTGCCCTCTCGAAATCTCCACCTGGGGTTCCCTGTCAACAGGACCTCTGCGACCTCGATGGCTCTCCTATACAAAGTACAAAATTCAAGAATCAGACATCCAAGTTCGAATTTCTAGAGTACAAAATTTCACAATCAATGAAAGCACCTCTCTATCCCGGCCAGAAAGCTTCTAGGTCAGCTTGGCACAATGCCTCTTCAAAGAATCAATCAAAAGCATCCAGCGACGCACTCTCACCCGAGGTGCCTGCATACAAAATTCAAGATCAATTTCCAGATACAAGATTACAATCAGTTTCAAGCAAATACAACAGTACTTACAGCTAGGGCTGTGCAAAACTATCCGAAAAACCAAAAACCCGAAAACCCGAACCAAAACCGAACCGAATATTAGGGTACCCGAACCGATAAAGATTTTGGTTTGGGTACCCGATCCGAATCTTTGTTAGCGAGTCTGGTAACCGATACCCGTTAACAAAGATTCGGGTACCCGAATTACCCGAAAAGCTAAAATTTCATATTTCTTAAAAAAAATAACGTTGAATATTCCGGAGAGCCGAGTAACCTAATTCATTTTGTGAGTCCGTCGTTCTGGCTCTTCTCCTCTCACTGTCTTTCTCTCTCTCCCCTCAAAAAACTTTGACTCTTCGAGTTCTCTCATTCGAGTCGCCGCATCGCCTCTCCTCCTCTCCATCTCAACCACCGTCTCTCATATTGAACGAGTCCGCCCGAGCGCCACTCCTCCTCTCCATCTCCATCATCTTCTCTCATACTGAAGTGAACGAGTTCGTCGAAGTTTTCCAGGTATGTGAATTTTAATTGAGTACTTAAAGACAATTACTTGTTATTGTCTTAAAAATTAAGAAAACCAATTGGAACCATTAAATTAATTGGGTGTATAATTCTAGTGTAATTTCTTTCATAGTAGCCCTTTTTTAATTGAAAGTTCTTTTTTTTTAGTTGTAAATTTGTAATTGCGAATTGGATTAGTGTATTGCTTGCGAATTGGATTAGTGTAGAACAATGTTCAATTGAATTTTTTAAGCTTTTTCTTATATAGGCAATTTTCTTATATCAAAGTCCGGTTGCTAAGTGAGAATTTTGAAAAGGAGTCGCATGTTTCTTTTGTTGCATCTCTATATAAACACTGTTTCTTCAATATATTCCTCTTCCTTTTGTTTCTGTAACTGTTCAATATCCCACATTTCAGTTTGGAGTTCAATTTAGAGTTTATTGCTTTTAGATTTTTTTTTAAAAAATTTTGATTTCTCATAATAAAACATGTTTGTGCTTCAAAATTGGATTTTCAGCTGAGTGGTCATGATGCTTCGCTTGGATTATCAGTACCTAACTCTACCAGTACTTTTGGCCTTATGGGATTATATAGTAGTATTTGATAAACAATGTTTTTGAATTCCATATTAATTTCACCAATTTTTATTAGATTTAGGATATACTACGTAGCAATTTCTGTTAGGTTTAGGAAGCTACTTTTTAAGATCACCTAGGAATTGAAGGTTCTTATATAAATAGACAAGTACTTGTACTAGTTAATTAATTATAATGCTGCTATTTATTATTCAAGCGTGATCCATAATTTGATAATTTTACAGCCAATTATATTTATTATATTGTTGGATTTGAATTTGATAAAGCCTGATTTTCTATTTTGTAGGGACTAAATATGGAATTTTCAAGTAGTGGGGAAATGCATGATTCTTCTGCCACAAGTCATGCTCCTCCAAACGTGAATTTGGTATCTCCAAATGATGACTTGGAGTATCAAGCTTCTACAATGAGAGAAGATCAATTGCCTCTGGAACTTGAAAATCCATTAAAACGATCCTCTAATGTTGATGTTGATGTTGCTGCCCATTCTGATGGAACTAAAAAGAAAGGCAGGAAAAAGTGTTATGTTCAATGGGATAACTATGAAGTAAAGATCGTAAATGGAGAGGAAAAGGCTCAATATTTGTATTGCAAGACCCTTATTGGGTGTGCTACAAGTCAGGGTACTTCTGCAATGAAAAATCACATACTGCGGTGCAAATCTTACCCCCCAAATATCGATCACGAAAAAAAGTTGTTGGCCCTAGGTCAACAAACTCAAACAACTCTTGATGGAAATCTCGTGGAACAAAGGATGGGAAAGTTCGACTTGTGGAAGTTCAACCAAGAAGATACCAGAAAAGCTTTGGCTAAAATGGTAATAATAGATGAAATGCCTTTTCGTATGGTGGAGCATGAAGGTTTTCGCAGCTTTATGAAGGTAATACAACCATTTTTCATCATTCCTTCTCGTTGGACAGTGACTAGGGATTGTTTTCAGATTTATATGGAGGAAAAGAAAAAATTGAAGAGCTATTTCAGTACATGTACTTCACGTATCAGTCTCACCACTGATACGTGGACATCCTGCCAAAATTTAAACTACATGTGTTTAACTTCTCACTTTATAGATATAAATTGGAAATTGCACAAAAAGATTTTGAATTTTTGCATTATTCCTGGACATTCTGGTGAAACTATTGGTAAGTCTGTACAAAAGTGTTTACTTGAATGGGGTATTTCTAGGGTTATGACTATTACTGTGGATAATGCGAGTTCAAATGATGTTGGTATTCAATATTTGATAAAGAGGTTTGAGAGTTGGAAGACTTTAGTTTTAGATGGTCAGTTTTTACACATGAGATGTTGTGCACACATATTGAGTTTGACAGTTAAGGATGGGTTGAATGAAAGTATTGAAGGAAATAATGCCCTTGGTCCAAGTATGCATTTAATGTTAAATCTAATAAATGCGGTTCGGTATTAATTGACAAGTTAATAAATTCCATGAGATCAAGTGAGCTGAATGCCTAGCTAGAGGCCGCTTCAGTTCAAGTGGAATTAATGAAATTAATCCACAGCTTACTCTTGACTGAACCCGTAGGGTCACACAAATAGTACGTAAACGGATCAAGTATTTAATGGCATTAAATACTCCATCTATGGATATTCGGAATCGACGGATCTTGGTTTCAGGGGGAGCTGAGATCGTCAAAGGCAAGTAAATGAATACTCCGGAAACGATGATATTGCCGAAAACGGAAATATGGATCGTATCGGAAATATAAATATTATCCAAGTCGTAAATGTTGTCGGAAAAGGAAACATGGTACGTATCGGAAAATATTATCGGAAATGGAAATATTGCCGGAATCGGAAATATTGCCGGAAAAGGAAATATTGTCAGAATCGGAAATATTATCGAAATCGGAAAATAATTCCGGAAAAGAAAATATTATATATTTGTTCGAAACGGAAAGTAATTCCGAAATCGGAAATATTAAATATTGTTCGTATCGGAAATGAATTCCGGAATCGAGAATTTAATAGGAAGCGTATCGTACGAATTAGCATCGGACGAGGCCTGCCAGACGAAGGCCCAGCACGAAGCCGGGCCATCGCCCAGCAAAGCCACACACATCACACACAGCCAAGCCTCGCCAGGCCCAACGCAAGGCCAGGACCAGCAAGGCCTTGGCGCGCGCGGAGCAATCAAGTGGGCTGCGACATTGGGCTGCAAGCGAGTGCAGACTCGCGTGGGCCGTAAGGCTTGCGCGGGTGGTGCTCGTGCTCGTTCTCGTGTACGGTTGTGTGTAATACAAATCCTAAGGCTATTAGAATTTGTTCTACGATTAAATCCTAATCCTAGTAGATAGATTTATTTAATAAGAGTCCTAACAGGATTCTAATTAAACTAAATTGGTATTCTAATAGGATTATAATTCCTTTCCATAAACTCTATAAATAAGGGCCTAGGGTCACATATTTAGAGAGACGATTTGAAGTATTCAAAGGTAAGATTTTCAAGAAAAATCAGTCACTCTCTTGCCCCATAATAGCCGAAATTCATACTACCTTAAGGGTGATTCTAGTTGGTCAAGCTTAAGGCGGATCCGGACGTACTGTGGACTATCTACGGAGGGACGACACTTGGAGTCCTAAAGACTTGTTCTTGTTCGGTTGGGGCGCAGCTAGGGAGGGCACGCTACAAAGTGTATGCATCTGAATTATGCTAAATGATTATGTGTTAATAATATGTTTCCTGGCTTTATGGTTTTTCCGCATGATTTATGTTTATTCATATGTATCATAACCTAACAGTGGTATCACGAGCCTCTTATTATTTTCATAATCTAAATTGCATGAACATGGGTAAATTTTACAAATTTGCAAGGAATTAAAGAGGTGATTAGTTTTCGTAATTAATTGCAAATTGCGTTTATTTAATTATATGTACGCAGTTTTTCGGCAGAATATTCGTTACTCAACCAAATCGAGTGATTTTTGTGTCAATTTCGCATGTAAAAGGCATTCTAAAATTTTGACAAAATCAGTATTTTTCGGCCGAACCCAGAATTCCCAAATTCGAAGCCTAACTATGACTTTTCGGAGGTTTAAGTTTTTCGAAAGCAAAAGTTTGTAAATTTAATATGTTAAATTGAATATTTGCGATTCTTGTTGATAAATCTTGAGTTTTTGATTGACCTATAGTATATGTTTAACAACTTTGAATGCCTAGACTTGTTAATTATACAACCTAATTTGTAATTATGATTAATTTGTTGAAATTCGAATAATTTAGAATTGATTTGTTTTTCATAATTAATTAATAATTTAATTAGGTACCCATGATTAAAATCCACCATAAAAATTGTTAATTTATGTTAAATTTTAAATTTTTATGACCTAGATTTGAATCCATGTTAATCGGAAATTAATTGATTAATAAATTTTCTATTTTTAGCCCTAAAATTTATGAAATTAATATGATTTATTAATTTTAAATTAATTTTAAATTAAAAATTTTAAATTTTTATGAAAACGCCCATAAATGTTTCACGCACAAAGCAATGGAAGCTACGTGTTACCCTTAAGGGGTGTTGTATAGTGCGGGCACGCGATGACGAGCAAGGGAGCTCGTCGCCCGTGCGGTACGAATGCAGCGAGCAACGAGCTATGCGGCACGCAAGGCCCTGCGCCTAGGCGTGCGTGCAGGGCGATGGGCGAGGGCATGGGCACACAGCAAGAGCACGATGCGTGTGGGGCAGCAGCACGCTGAGCCACGGCGCACCAAGCTTGCCCAGGGGCAGCAGCCACGACGCAACACGAAGTTGCGCGCAGCGTAGCCCGCAAGGCTGCGTGTGTGCGTGGCATGGGACGTGCGTGCGAATGGTTGTACGGGACGTGTGCTACGATCAATGGCGCGGGGCATGTACCTCGTAGCTCGATGGGGCTTGGGCGCAAGCCCAAGTGCCTCGTCTTGCAAACTATTGATGCGTTTCGTTTTAATTTTAAAATTTTCAGTTCGGAAATAATTTTAATTAAATTTAAAATTAATTATTTAAATTGTTTTCTCGGATTTTAATTTTGAATATTATAATTATTATAAATTTTATTTATACTAATTATTTTACTAAAATTAAACCTTGAATTAATTTAAATTTATTCAATTCAACTGAAAAATAAATTAAATAAGTGGATTCAATTATAATTTTATATGAGCTTTAAATTTTAATTAAACTTGTATGTTTACGGTTAGACTAGAAATACAATTTTATGTTTAAAATTAGTAAAGCATATAAAGTTATTGGTTTATGTGGGAGTATTTTAGTCATAAACTCTTGATTAGGTCTACAAATCCCTTAAGGTTAAACAACTTGATTAGAATTAATAAGGACTGAATAATTTGTAGATTATTGGTGCCCTTGATTAATTGCTGCAAATATTTAAGTGATGCATAACGTGTTTTTACTAACCAGCTATGTGGGCCATTCATGATAATGAATGGGTGAATGGTATATATTGTATATGTACTGTTTTGCAGGTTATGAAGTGACTAGTATGGCCCAAATAGGATAGAAAATATGGTCTGCGTACCATTAATTTGAATGTAATTAGTCTAAAGCACCAAATTTGTTTTTCAATTCAAATATGGTCTGCGTACCATCAAATAGTTGTAATTAGTTTAATTGTAGCTTATCCTATTTGAAGAAAATGGCGCCTCCCACGGTGAAATTCAAGACGGAGTTTCCAATCCATTTTCAAGACGGACTTTGAAGTTGAAGCTTCAAGATGAAGTCGGGTCATAATAGATCACAATTATCTTATGCATGCTTTAAGTTATTTATTGCTTTTAAATATGTCTTAAATATGCATGAGATTGTGGCTTGATTATGTTGCATGATTAAGGATTTTAGTTCACTTAAAATCTAACCAACATAGTAAGAGCCTTAAGTTCCAAACTTAAAAATTGAGTTAAAAGGTGTCATGCCAAAATAACACTTACTTGGATATCCTTTACATCGATCTTAGTAATAGGTTTCCGCCATAGTAAAGGGGTAAGGTACACAAATAATTGTGATTACATGTTAGTTTTGGTGAAACTCAACGATATAAGTAAGGAGTCCTTTTATGTCGTGGCAAAATCGATAGGTTTACCTAATAAGCTCTTAGACGTACCTATCAACCAAGAATAGTTTCTAGACTATTAGCAAAAGGCTTTTGCTTACCTAAAAGATTTTAGAATTGAGTCTAAATACATAATGTGCTTAATTCTTCAATGGATTTTAGGATCTTGGAATCATTTTATTCACACCTGCCGGAACAATAAATTCGAATAAAATGCTAATAACTTGTTTAAATTGCATGATTGCTTTAACTTTCAAGTTATTACTCATGATAAATGTTTAGACTTTGCATGCTTCAATGTATGTTTTAATTATTGTTTATAATTAAATATCTTGCACTGTAATAAATCCTTTTAGAAAGGTAACAGTAAATTTCCTCGATTGGTAGTGAATCCAAGAACGATTCACGGAAATGAGAGAAAATGAGCAATATTAAATGTACGTTTCTTATAGCGACTTTTATGGTTGTTTTCGAGTATCAAAGTCGAATGGCAAACCGATTGGTGCTTGTGAATTCAAAATACAATGTAGTTTTGAGAGCATAAAGCATTGAGTTTAAATGCTCAGCTTTACCAATGGTTAACAACCTAATATCTTTGTCCATTTAATTCTCGAATGAGTCTAGTCCCTAGACATTCGAATAGATCGATGCTTAGAGAACTTTAGAAGCTTCTGGTAAGATCATCTAGTTGAAACAGAATATTCAACATAAATTAAATGGTAAGAACCTTGTTGGAGTGACATTGGACATGTCTAACAAAATATAAAAGTCAACACTAGAAGTCAATTCTTAAGACTATAAGAAAGGGTACAAGAAATAGGAAAACAAGGAACAAATGAAAGGAATTTACAATTCTGTTTCCACCTAAAAGTTTATGTTTAAAGAGAAGTGACCTAGCAATCAAACTTCCTTGGTATCATATACCGCTTGAGGTTCTTACTTCGGTAATAACTCAAATAATGGAAGCTAGGCTACACTATTGACCTACAAGTGGGAAATGAAGCATGGCAATGCTACATTAGTTGTAGGGTCATCTAGTTTGTTTTAAGTCCTTTCAAGGCTGGAACTTAATGGCTATTTTGTTCCATAATTAGCATACCTAAATTTCTTCTTTAAACACAGAAATACTCACATTCATAAGAACAAAAACAATGCTTGTTTGTTTGTTTATTTGAATGAAATGGTCATTTACGGGTTGAGTCAATATGCTTGATTAAAACAAACAACTCTTTAACAATAAAAACTTTACTAGGTTCAAATCAACCCCTTGATTTGAGTTCCACTAATCTTTGGCATTGTTGCTTAGACCATATCAACAAGTTAACATTCTAAAGATCTATTTTTATGGACTTTTGAAAGTTGGTTGATTTCTAGATCAATTCAAGACAAGCTAGTCTTACTTGTTGAAAGTAACAAAGGATATGAATTATTGTTAGAACGCCTAGACAATAGAGTTCAAAGCTAAAGAAAGATTTTATGACTTTATTATTTCACATGGACTTGAGTGAATATAGATTTATTTACTCAAATGTGATATAAGTTTGAATCTGTTTAGCTAGTTCAAAGATTCAGAAGTATGAAATCCACATGGCAAGAAATCATAAAGATCTAGGTTAGATCATGACGATGATTACTTTAAGACCAAATATGATCATCAATGATTGTGTGTTATAATTTCACGATCTAGCTCCATAAGATATGGCATATCTAAGTTGGAATTATCGAAGTCAATTGGTACTTGATTCGATCAATGATGAATCATAAAGAATTTTCCTATAATTTCTAAACAAAATGCTCAACTACCACCAAACTAAACCAAATTCATCAAAGCTATTGAAAAGTAATTTCAGAATATCTTTTCATAATATATCTAAAGAGTTCCTAAACTCAGTGGGAGCTTAGTGTTTGTTATTCAACAAACTAAGGCCCAAGTATAGATATATGTTTCATTGTGATTTATTCAAATGAGACACAAGGGTATTGTTTCTACCACGAATTTTTGAGAACATAATGTTTGTTTGCTCGAAATAATGTCCTTTTGGAGATTCGTTTCCAAAATGACAAGTGGGAGAAAATAGACCTCGAAAGTCTTCGAGGCGAACAACAAACATAAACGGACATTCCGGAGGCTTTTCAAAGTTCTTCAGAAAATCCGAACACGTATTCTTTAAGGACTTTAGAAGTGGCTTTAAAGAATAGACATCTCTTAGAAGACTTTACAAGTGCTTCAAGGAGAACAGAATATTCAAAGAACTTTCAAGTATCTGTTGATATTCTATCGTTTGATGTTCTATACCCTAGTAGGCATAGAGTTCAAGTCACTGAAACTATGAGATTCTTCTATTAGATAGTGAAGAAACATGGAGTTCAGGTCACTATGCAATTCTTCTATTAGATAGTGAAGAAACCTACAACTTACAGTCAAACTATTATCATGTAGATTAATGAGTTTGTGACTTGTAAGAAAGCTATGATGAAACCCAGATTCCCTAAAATGGTTAGAGGCCATATATAGACTCAAATGTTTTAAATGGTTAGAGGCCATAAAACATACTCAATGTTTTGATGACAAAATTGAAATTTTGTTGATTTGCAAGAATAGTTTCACACCTATTGGTTGTAAGTTTGTTTTAAGGATAAAAACCATCAAACATGGAATTGTGTTCACACATAAAGCTAGATTAGTTGCTAAAAGGTTACAAGAAAATTCATGGCATGGATTGTGTTGAAACCTCATACATAATCGTAATGCTCAAG
This sequence comes from Spinacia oleracea, assembly GCF_020520425.1. Lineage (NCBI taxonomy): Eukaryota > Viridiplantae > Streptophyta > Magnoliopsida > Caryophyllales > Amaranthaceae > Spinacia > Spinacia oleracea. The sequence goes on along the minus strand of NC_079488.1, from coordinate 6,918,750 downwards.
TCTATAATTCAAGCAATGATTGCATATTGGTACATATGGCAATTGGATGACAAAACGTATTCCTTAATCAAATGTTGGAAGAAAACTATGTACATGGCATGTCATAGGATTTGTGGATCCAAATAATGCTTGAAATGAATGCTAGCTTATGAAATCTAAGTACAGATTTAAGCAAGCAATTGGGAATTGGAATTGTATTTTAGTGAAGCTAATAAGTATTTTAGTTTCATAAAATGTACATGATTCTTATAGATATATAAGAAGTTTAGTGGGAGTACATAAAAACTTAATTGGTCCTATGTGTATTACACACATATCTCTCTATTGTGAAATAACATTCAAATGTTAATGACTTAGATTTGAAATTATTTATCAATGATGGACCATGGCGAAACTTAGACATACTGGGTATTAAGATCTAGTTACAAAGATCTTATAATATTGTTTTGGATTAAGTAATGACATTTATTGAATCAAACACGAAAGACTCCATTGGAGACATTCGACCCATATGAATAAATCTAAATAATGAATGTTTGAACTATTTATAAGCATTTACTAAGTTAAACATCAAAGAATCTAATGAGATTTTTTCACCTATATTATATGTCAAAGAATTTAGCTGGATTTAGTATCTATTGAAACTAAATGAGCTAAAGTTACATGAATAGAATTCAATTGGGAATTATTCTGCAAAAGAATTTATCATGTATGATATAATATGAGGATCGCCAAAAATGTATCGTATGGCTTTAGGCATGACGAATACATACCAATCTCTATTGATCTAAGTAAAGATCAACTAGATTGAGATCAAGAAAAACTTATGGTACTTGAAAAGGTACATAGGAATAGTTCTTGATTCAAGGAAATAAAGATATGCTAAATATTGATGCTACACGCATAAACACTAGTAAAGGATCAAGCAAGATCCCTTTGGAGTTAACCATTGGCAAGGACGAGCTATAGAGCATCGTGTTTTGAAATGGCAACATGGATTGGAGACCATGAGTTATTGCGTGGGAAATTAAATATTAATTTCTATGTTCTAAGATACAGCTGGAAAGTCTTCCACATATCTGTGAACTGCTTGGATAAGTAAATCCAAACAAAGCATCACTAGCAACCTAAACAGTTGAAGTAAAAGTACTTATTGCCTAAGAAGCAATAAAACAGGGTTGTTTATGTTAAAGAGTTCTTCACTGAACTTAGATCACGCGTCTGCTAGCTTGATGGTTCTTCATTGAAAAATGCGTAGAACCACTCTTGTAGCAAGAAAGACTAGATCACAAAATAAACATACTCAAAGGATCTTATCATACTATCTCGAAGAACATTCGATGAAAAGGATATTAAAATTTGAAAAGCATGATAACTAAACCTATGCAACAAGTGAGAAGCAACAATCACATTGTAGCACTGGAAATCAAAGCATAGCTTTGAATTCCATGAACTTTTTTAAAGATGGGTTTGAGGCCCATGGTTGTAAAACATTGGGGTTGAACATTTATCATATATGAAATGAATTTTCATATTCCATTTAACCTTGGTTTAGTATTAAATAATGAGTCCCTTCAATTTGACGAAATATTCAAGATAGATTGTCAGGACTAGTCCCGTGACTAAGAAATGTCTATCAAGTGAACTTGAATGTCAACAGTTGAAAATGGTCCCTGGTCGGAGTTTTCTATAAAGATGGATGCATAGAAAATGTTAGACGACTAGAATGCAAGATGACTAGTAGTTCTGTTTCTTGAACTATGTGGACATGGCAATGTCATAATCATTTGCATAGATACTTACTTTGGAAAGACTAGTATCGGACAGACCTATGAAACTTTACTGTAAGAGATGAAAATCTGTCATAAGTAAATTTCATTAAAATTATTAGACACTAATCATCAATACCTGAGTGATTTGAGATTACTTGTTTGAGAACTGCTTACTTTGACGTTGACCAACCGTCACACCGTAAAAGGAGGCTATAAAGGCAACGCTCAGGTAATCACCTATCAAACGAAGTCTAATCTCAAGATCGCAAGATTGGGATTGTCCTCCCATAAATTGGGATGAGATGCTTAAAAGTTGTACAAGGCCACCCGGAGAGCTAGAAACTGTAAAATGCATGGCCGTGCTCAGATGAATCATAGGTTATGATTATCTGTTTATTTGATCAGTTGAACTCTGAAACCGAGAAACACCTCAGGACGTAATAAGGATGACAACTCTTACCTTATGTTCAAGAGCAAGCATCGAGCGACAAAGGAATTAGGAAATGCACACTTGTCCCTAAGGACAAGTGGGAGACTGAAGGAAATAATGCCCTTGGTCCAAGTATGCATTTAATGTTAAATCTAATAAATGCGGTTCAGTATTAATTTACAAGTTAATAAATTCAGTGAGATCAAGTGAGCTGAATGCCTAGCTAGAGGCCACTTCAGTTCAAGTGGAATTAATGATATTAATCCACAGCTTACTCTTGATTGAACCCGTAGGGTCACACAAATAGTACGTAAACGGATCAGGTATTTAATGGCATTAAATACTCCATCTATGGATATTCGGAATCGACGGATCTTGGTTTCAGTGGGAGCTGAGATCGTCAAAGGCAAGTAAATGAATACTCCGGAAACGATGATATTGTCGGAAACGGAAATATGGATCGTATCGGAAATATAAATTTTATCCAAGTCGTAAATGTTGCCGGAAACGGAAACATGGTACGTATCGGAAAATATTATCGGAAATGGAAATATTGCCGGAATCGGAAATATTGCCGGAAACGGAAATATTGTCAGAATCGGAAATATTATCGAAATCGGAAATAATTCCGGAAACGGAAATATTAAATATTTGTTCGAAACGGAAATTAATTCCGGAATCGGAAATATTAAATATTGTTCGTATCGGAAATGAATTCCGGAATCGAGAATTTAATCGGAAGCGTATCGTACGAATTAGCATCGGACGAGGCCTCCCAGACGAAGGCCCAGCACCAAGACGGGCCATCGCCCAGCAAAGCCACACGCATCACACACAGCCAAGCCTCGCCAGGCCCAGCGCAAGGCCAGGCCTAGCAAGGCCTTGGTGCGCGCGGAGCAATCAAGTGGGCTGCGACATTGGGCTGCGAGCGAGTGCAGACTCGAGTGGGCCGTAAGGCTTGCGCGGGTGGTGCTCGTGCTCGTGCTCGTGTACGGTTGTGTGCAATACAAATCCTAAGGCTATTAGAATTTGTTCTACGATTAAATCCTAATCCTAGTAGATAGATTTATTTAATAAGAGTCCTAACAGGATTCTAATTAAACTAAATTGGTATTCTAATTAAACTAAATTGGTATTCTAATAGGATTATAATTCCTTTCCATAAACTCTATAAATAAGGGCCTAGGGTCACATATTTAGAGAGACGATTTGAAGTATTCAAAGGTAAGATTTTCAAGAAAAATCAGTCACTCTCTTGCCCCATAATAGCCGAAATTCATACTACCTTAAGGGCGATTCTAGTTGGTCAAGCTTAAGGCGGATCCGGACGTGCTGTGGACTATCTACGGAGGGACGACACTTGGAGTCCTAAAGACTTGTTCTTGTTCGGTTCGGGCGCAGCTAGGGAGGGCACGCTACAAAGTGTATGCATCTGAATTATGCTAAAAGATTATGTGTTAATAATATGTTTCCTGGCTTTATGGTTTTTCCGCATGATTTATGTTTATTCATATGTATCATAACCTAACAAGTATTGTCTCAGTAAGAAGGATTCGTTCATCTGTTAGGTATGTAAGATCTTCTCCTGCTAGATTGCAAAAGTTCTTGAGTTGTATAAAACAAGAAAAATTAGAATCAAAACGTCTTCTTTGCTTGGATGTAGATACTAGGTGGAATTCCACCTATTTGATGTTGGAAGTTGTTGTTGTGTATCAAAGGGCTTTTGAATTACTTGAATGTTCAGATGGTGGTAAATTTAAGAATGATTTAGATAAGCAATATGGTGTTCCTCAAATTGGTGATTGGGTTCATGTTGCTTCTTTTATTCCTTTTCTCAAAATGTTTTATGATGCAACTTTAAGAGTTTCCGGCTCCTTGTATATTACCTCCAACACTTATTTACAAGAACTTGTTGGAATAAGTGTGATGATTAAGAAAAAAATGTTATGTGATGATATAGAAGTGAGGTTAATGGCTGTTGCAATGAAGAAAAAGCATGCCAAGTACTGGGAAAATCTGGATGATGTGAATTTGTTGTTGTATGTTGCTGTCATTCTTGATCCTATGCGTAAAATGGAATATACAAAATGGGAAATTAATCAAATATATGATGTGGATAAAGCTGAGTGTTTGCGTGCTAAGGTAACACAAACTTTGTATAAGTTTTTTGATCTTTATGCATCTGAGCTTCCTCAAAATGAGCATATTATTCCACAAACTTGTGATAAACCGGAGGAAATGGAAGGGGATGACTCAAATATAGATGTTGTCGGATTGGAGTTTGAAAAGGATGTGGGTTTAAGTGTCGGGGTTGAAGGAAAAAGTGAGTTGACTAAGTATCTAGAGGATGATAGAGAAGTAACTCCGGCTGGAAAAAGCTTTGATTGTTTGGGGTGGTGGAAAAAACACGGGGAGGGTACCCTGTGTTATCTCTCATGGCTAGAGATGTACTTGCCATTCCCGTGTCAAGCTTCAGAATCAGCTTTTAGCACCGGTGGTCGAGTGCTCGATCAATTCCGTAGCTCATTTTCAACTAAGATGGTTGAGGCTTTGATTTGTACACAAGATTGGTTGCGTACCTCACACGGTCCTCTTATTATTGAGGAGAGTCTTGAAGAGATGGAAAGAATTGAAGCATGTAACATTTTGTTCTTTTTTTGTCCTTTATTTTTTTATTCATCCTCCTCGTCTTAATTTTCTTTTGTTTTCTTTATGAAGAAATGTTCCCTACTGGTGAAGAACATTCTCTTAACTTTGTTGATGATGATTAAGGTGTTAGTTTCTACACTTTATTAGTTGGAGGAGCCGAGAAGGTGTTTGATGTAGGGCTGTTGGTGATGATTAAGTTGATGTCTATGTGCTTTTTCTGCAAGATTTTCAAAGAGCAAGTTTCAGATGCTTAGCATGGAGCACAATATGTTATTGTCTTGCCTTCATGGCACATAATATATGTAATTTTGGTTCATTTGAGAACTATTTTAATTTATCATATGTAATGGTGTGGATTATTTATCATTTATGACTTTATGTAGTTGAGAATCTGATACTTTAGTATTTGACTACTCGTGAGTTTTGAGCCATTGAATACTTCATTTAGCTCATTATACATTTTTATGAGCAGCAAGAAATATTGTAGTCCATGGAAGATTGGAAGGCCCATAGGAATATTATTATTGATAAAAAAACCATTATTTAAAGTTTAAACTCTTGTTTCTTCAGTAAAACAGGTATTACATATTTTAAATTTGGAAAAAAAATAAATATTTAAATAAAACTCAACTTATCGGGTCGGTTCGGATATTGGGGTGGGTACCCGAATATTCGGGTATCCGAAATTCGGGTACCCGATTCTTATTGGTTCGGTTTCGGGTTTTGGTTTTGTTGTTATCGGAAATCGGGTAACCGAACCAATAAGCTTACCCGACCCATGCTCTGCCCTACTTACAGCTGCATAATGCTCAGGTACAACATCATACGACCTCCGGTGCGGAGGAGAAGCTATAGGGACGGTCACCTCCACCTGCTCCCCATCCGAATTCTCATAGCGGATCGGATAACCCTATCAGCATGGGGAATGTCCTCGGGGTCGACCTCCTCCTCCTACAAGCATTCATACAATGATTCAAGAATACAAGAGTACAAGAGTACAAGAATACAAGAATACAAGATACAAAATTCAAAAGCTCACCGGCAGTACGAAGCGTACATGTGGAGCAAGCCTCTTCAAAAGGTCCTCATAATGGCCCCTCCTATCTACAAAGTTCTCCCAAGGGAGACAAACAGCATCGCCCCTAGCATTCAAATAGAGCTGGGCGAGTTCTTCGTCTGGCGCTAACATGGACTCCGGTGGGTCCTTAGGGACAAGCATTCCCCCCGTACTATGTTGAAGGGACACTCGCTCCCCCGAGTACCACATATGGCGATACACCCCCGGGAGCAAGACCCGCCGCCCAGACAAGAAGAGGGCACGAGTAGCCGGAACAGGTATAGGCGCACCAGCAAAGGGAAGCCAAACCACCTAAAAAGCATACAACTCAGGCAACTATACAAGTACAAATACAAAAGAACAAAATAGTACAAGAGTTTACCTCATCAACGGGTAAAACCCGCCAAGCTCTGCGGGAGGCCGCCAGAGGCACCCTCCTGCGCACCGCTCCTATCCAAGAGGCAGCATACGGGTAAGCCGCATCCCTAGTACGAACCGGCGGCAAAGTCGAGAAGTGCTCGTACATCCAAATCTTTCAAAAAGCAAACAAAGCATCAATCAAGTTCAAGATACAAACATACAAGTACAAGATACAAAGTACAAAGTACAAGGAGTCTCGAATACCTCCAGCACACTCCACAAAGCAGCAATACTTGGGTCGCTCTCTGGCGCAGTCCGAGAGGCCCACTTCATCTCATACAAAAGGTGGATGTATGCCAGACCACCCCAGTTGAGGCTCGAAACAGCCCTCAAATCCTGCAAAGCCGTCAAAAGGCCAATATGCACCCGACTGTTCCTGCTCGGGGCCATCACTCTACTCACCAGAGCCAAGAGGAAGAGCCGAACCCTCTGCTCCGCAGATATGTCCACGCTGCGGATCGCGGCCATGATCACCGTCATAGAAGCATGGGTGTCATCATCCGCCAAGTCGACAACAGGGCCAAGCAAGCCCCTGACACCGCTCGAGCGCCACGTCAGCTCAGAATAAAAAATCATGTTCCTCTATAAGAAGGGAAGACCCGTGATCATAGCAAACTCAAGAGGGGTGATAGTGATCTCCCCCCATGCCATATGAAAGGTGTCGGTGGTATCCCACCACCGCTCCAGCAAGGCCTGTAACCGGGGTTTGATCCCCATTCTCCTCTGAGTATCTCCCATGGCACGCCAGAAATCGACCAGGCCCGTCTGCAACCAGATCTCCATAGCCTCCGCGTCAGCACAGACGGTTGGAAAGACTTTGTGAAGGTCCGCCAAGAACCAAAAAGTGCGCAACGGATCTCCATCAGCCTATGGATGAGCCGATTAGTTCAAAACCTATACAAGTTCAAAAAAGACAAAGCATAATACAAGACTTACCAAACCAGCGCGAGGCGAACACTAGATCGGAAGGACTCCATCCAGTGCCAACGAAGGCGGGTACTCTCCGGGGAACCATGCCCCCCTCCGGCACGTTTGTTGCAGTTGCTTCATCATCCAAAGCATCCTCCATGGCAGCTCGAACCACCGAACGTTGGGCAAGCTTTCTCCGAGTGTTACGAGGCATCTAAATAATGCAAAATACGAAATATCAAGATTCTAAACTGGGGGCTATCCTATACTAGCCCATACAAAAGTCAAAATTCAAAAAATCCCCAGTGGCAGTACAGACTCAACCAGGGACCATTACACCAACGCCTAGGCTATCCATGCCGAAGCAGGAATACAAGTTCTACACCAACGCCTAGGCTATCCACGCCGAAGCAGGTACAAAGTTCAAGAAAATTTCAAAATTCAAAAATTCAAATCTACAAGTTCCAACAGTTCAAGTTCAAGTGGCTATCAAACAATTTTCTATAAGATTCAAGAAGCCTACTATCATGCAATCATCATTTCAAAGTAAAAAAAATCAAAGCTACATGCAATCCTAGAGATTATTTCATAAGAAAAACATGAAATACTTACATGGACAAGGCAAGAACAAGATCAAGGGGAGAGTGTTCGACCTTTGAGAGAGAAAACGCAAAAGAATGAAAGCTTGAGCTCTTCAAATGGCACGGCAAGGGGGGATTTTATAGCCCAACCCCGCGCCAAACGCCGAGCTCAGCGCCCAGAGCTGGCCTGCTGCATGCGCAGGAATCTTCAACGCACGGTCCTCCGTGCTGATTGCACGCCCTTTGCTGCTACGGTTTTCTGCACCAGGCATCAAACATCAAATCATGCTATCCTCCAAAAATACGGGTATATACCTGTATCTCCAAACACAAACATATGAGCATTTCAAGAATACAAAGTCCAAAAAATACAACAATTTAGGCGTTTGACTCCCAACGGACCCAAGCTCCAGGAAAGTCAGCCAAAATTTCAAAATCTTAAGGGCCAATAAAAATCTATTATCCCCAGTGAAGCACATCCCCAACGGATCAATTTCGGGTATTCAAAATTCAAAATTCAAGATTCAAGCGTTCGAAATTCAAAATTTTTGATGCCAAGCTCCGTCCTAAACCAAAGGCGGAAGTGCAGTACAAGTACAAATCAGAGTCGTCATAAACGAACGGAGGTAGACTCTATCCTTTTTTCTAACACCTGTTTTGTGCAGGTACCGGCGTACAAAGAATGGTCTTGATTGCAGAACATCTTGACCGTTCTCCGTCCCGAGTCGAAAACTTTGACCTGCGCTTTCCTAACCGAACGCTCACTCAAAGTGGGGGCTTCTATAGACACCTAATTTGTGTCTCCCCATTGGGATGATGACGATACCATTATCCTTATTAGGCGGTTGGAGCAACTCCGTGCGGAATTCCCAATTGCTAAGAACATTTCCAAAATCCAATAGCCAAAATCCAATCCCCGAGGTCGTTCCCATTCCGGAACTCTATACAAAATACAAATTCCAAAAATCAATTTCAAAATCCAAGTACAATCTCACCCAATGGACTATCCCATTGGTTTTACAATGCCTTTTTCAGTCGAAATGACACTAAGCAATCCAAATTCGGGCGCCGACCCACAAAACCGAGCAAGCCGGGCCTCGTCCCGTAAAACCGAATTCAAAAACCCGAAACGGCTTGTTTTTAGACGCAAACCAAGCCTTAATCATCAAGCAAACACTACGTGCCAACTTCGTACAATTAGTACGAAGGTACACCATTACAAGCCAAAACAAGGACGGCATCTTTCGTCCTTGTTTGGCAGCTTCTGCACCACGTCAGCAGCGCCTGGCGCTGGCAGCAGCGCCTGGCGTTGGCAGCAGCGCTGGACGCTGGCGTGAGCTGGCGTTTAGCAGCAGCTTCTCCTATTTAAACCCCTAATTCTAAGCATTATGGGGAGGCAAAATCAAAACACAACGTCGTAATACAAAAATTGCCACTCAAATCAAAATACAAAAAATCCTCCAAAATCACATACAATTTCCAAGTTCTAAGCAATTGGGATCTCTAAAAGGAATTCTTGCCTAAACCTAACTAGGTAATTCCGAATCCCAACCCTAATCAATCATGTTCCCTTGATTTTCTCTTTCAAAAATGATTGGTAAGTTGGCATTTTTAATCCTAAAAATGTCACTTACAACAATCATACATTTCTTACAAAATCCAAACTTTATGTGATACAAAAATGCAAACTTTCAAGATTCAATGATGTTCAAAGTTGTTTGTAATCACTTCTTTGAACTAGAATCACCTTCAAAACATGGAGTAATCAAAGATGATGTCTTTCTAATGTTTAAAGGTTTAATCTTTGAGATTCAAGACTCCACTTTTCAAATTTCAAGTTCAAGTTTCAAGATCCAATAATGTTTAGGGTTGTTTGTAATCACTTCCCTAAACTAGGATCATTTCAAAATAAGAGCACATCAAAGATCAAACCTTTTCAACATTAAAAGGCCCAATCTTTGAGATTCAAGACTCTTAACTTCAATATTTCAAGTTTAAGTTCAATATTTCAAGTTCAAGTTCAATATTTCAAGTTCGAGTTCAATATTTCAAAGTTCAATATTTCAAGATTCAAACTTTTCAAGTCCAAGTTCTATGTTCAAAATCCAAGACACTTTAGGTCGAGCAGACCTAAAGTAGAGATTTTGCTTTGAATCCGTGTCGGGCGCACTTATTTTTAAGGAGTCGCTTGGCGTTCGGATCTCATGTGCTAAGATTCAAGTTCAATATCGCACTTTCAATTATGCAAGTTCAATACCACACTTTCAATTATGCAATTTCAATTCCGCACTTTCAATTATGCAATTTCAATTCCGCACTTTCAATTATGCAATTTCAATTCCGCACTTTCAATTATGCAATTTCAATTCCGCAACTTTACTTGCCTAGTCCTTCTAGGCCGGCAATGTGGTTTCACCTCCTAGTCCATTTCTAGGTGGTCTTGTACTTTACTAATTCCGCACCTATTTTCCATTGTGATGTTGCTTTACTTGTTTATTGCTTTCATCACCTAACATGCTAAATACAACAAAATACAAGGTTACGCCACGCTTAACAAAGATAATTTCTTTGACAAACCGATCTTAGGTTCCCTTAATTAACTTTAAAGTAAAGTGACCACAATACAAACTAGAAATTCGATTTGTTCTAAATTCAAACCCACATAGTCTAAACTAGGGTATTTTCGAAAATATTGTGCCACGCATTTGAATCATTTTTAAAGCTCGCGGAATAAGCATCTCGTTCCCTTGCCCGGAACTCACCCATCCGTTTCTAAGATTCAATGCCTTATCCTAATAGAGTCATCTTTCTGGTCTTTCCAAACGAGACCCTAAATAATGTTTGGTGGCGACTCCTTCAAAATACAAAGATACAAAGGTTCTAAAACCGCCCCCGTAGGAAGGGAAAAAACAACGTGCGCGAAAATACCCCCTACAACTTGGTTTGAGGACATAGGAAGCAAAGGAAAGAATTGTAATACTTTAATAATATTTTCTTTTTATTTTTTTCAATAAATGAAAACCGCTACTCCTTGACGGTTTAACACTTGAACCGCTACTAGCAGTTGCAACTCTAATATATGAACCGCTAATACCATTAGCGGTTTTATGCTGAATAAAAATAAAAATAAAAATTATACGAAGCTCTTACCCGATCCTACGTGGACGATACCATGGAAAATAGTTTTTAAACTAATGCAAATTGGGAATTAGTTTTCGATTTAGCTATTGTTAGAGAAATCGTTCAAAATAATCCTATTAATTTCGAAAATTAAAACTATTTTTTTGTGGTATTTATATTTTGGTTTTTAGTTTTGTAAAAACAGAAAAACGGAAAAAAAAAATACTCCCCCTGTCTCTTTTTGTTCTTTACGTTTTCCTTTTGGAGTGTTCCAAAATGTTCTTTACATTTCCTTTTATATTATCACATAAATGATTTAATATTTTATCAAAATTTGTGTCCAATTATTATTTTGACCAATTAAATCCATTGAGTCATTTAATCTCTTATATTTTTCCATTGTGACATTAACTTTTTCTCATTTTTCCAATATGAGAATTTTGATAAAAGTGAAAACATTATAAATAAACGTAATTTTCTTCGTTTACATAAAAAATTTATAAGAATTCCAATACACATTAATTAGTCGTAAAACGCATGCAAAATACAAAACGTAAAAAAAAAAAAACCGTGTGAGTAAAAAATTACTGAACGGCTCATTGCCAAACAACTGAACAATGCTGAGCCGTTGAAGAATCGCGGTCCAAACGTCTTCCACGTGGCAATACCAAAGAAGACAGTTGGACGCTCAAATTCCCTCCCTCCCCCGCCCTATCCAAATGTCAGAAACCATCGCATCAACCACACCACAAAACCATTGAGGAGAGAGAAAGTCAACCAAATTTCACACCTTCCACCTCCCTCTTCCATGGCCGCAACCCAAACCCAGCCACCTTCACCGCCGCCGTCGACAGCACACTGAACTTCACCACTACAAACTTAAAAAAAATCTTGGAGAAATTTGATTCCGTAAAAATGGAGTATTATTGTCTCGGAGCTTCGAAATTCGCAACAATGGCGGTTTCTCCTGCGCTTAATCACGACAATTTGAGGAATAAAATGGTTAAACAACGCCAGAATTTCCAGACGTTTTGCTTTTGGAGGCCGAATTCTTCGAACGTTGTAGTAGAATGTAGTAGTCGTAGGAGTGGAAGTAGTGTTTTGAGGAGTGCGAATAGCGACAGTAGTTGCGTAATTGCGCCAGAGGATTTTGCGAACGAAGAAGATTTCATCAAAGCTGGTGGTTCCGAGCTTCTTTATGTTCAAATGCAGCAGAATAAAGCTATGGATTGTTACTCCAAAATTTCCGATAAGGTATACTCCGTATTTTGCTTCTCTAATTGCGATTAATGTTGATTTTGAATTAGAAGTTCTTTTATAATTGTGTTTATGCTGCATATATTATTCAATTGTATATAGAGGAGGAATTCTTGGGAGCATATGGAGCGCGCCAAATTGGTGCGCACGAGTTAAAAACTAGTTATGAATATTAGTGAATGGAATCAAATGAATTCTGAGTTTGATTGTTGTTCGAGTCATTTTATTGCTAATTAGAAATTTGATAGTTGAAAAAACTAACTTAAGTGATAAATTTGAATTGGATTAGCATTGTTTGAATGTTGAACTTCAGACATATACGTCAATACGTGGTATCTCTGTTATCTGCGGTTGGATGTAGTTTCGAGATGCTACAGCATATTTGCAGTAGCATTTTATGAGTTTCGAAATTTCTAAACTAGTAATGAATATTAGTGAGCGGAATCAAATGAATTTGAACGCATTTATTTGGAATTAGAAAATTTGATAGTTGAAAAATTTAGCTTAAGTGATAAGTTTGAATTGGATTAGCATTGTTTGAATGTTGAACTTCGGATGTAGATGTGGTATCTCTGTTAATCTGTGGTTGGATGTAGTTTCGAGATGCTACAGTATACTTGCACTCGTGTTTTATGAATTTATTTGGAGTTTGATTGTTATTATTCGAGTCATTTTATTGCTAATTAGAAAATTTGATAAAGTTGAAAAAACCAGCTTAAGTGAAAATTTTGAATTGGATTAGCATTGTTTGAATGTTGAACTTCGGACATAGATGTGGTATCTCTGTTATCTGCGGTTGGATGTAGTTTCGAGATGCTAAAGTCGCATTTTATGGATTTCTTTGGTTCATTTATTTGCAGCTGCGTCAAATATCAGATGCCAATGAACTGCTGGATATGGTGGTTATTGGTTGTGGTCCAGCTGGTCTAGCTTTGGCTGCAGAATCGGCTAAACTTGGATTAAAAGTTGGCCTTGTTGGTCCTGATCTTCCTTTTACGAATAACTACGGCGTTTGGGAAGATGAATTCAGAGGTACTACTTCCATCTATGTTGCATTGTAAAGAAATTCTTGATACTGTTTCATTGAAGTAGAGTTTTGTTCTGTTTTTTTTTTCCATATTCTAATTCATATTGGCCATCTGCTAATGTAACATTAGCAACTTAATGTAACATGACTGTCTCAGTTTTTGTTTTCGCTTAAAAACTGGTTGCTGGTATTTCCCAAATCTAATTGAGTTATGCTAGACAGTGTGGTTCCTGGTAAGTGATGTTCCCTTTTGAGTTTGAATGTGTAACTATACATCCTCTTTCAGCATTGGGACTTGGAGGCTGTATCGAGCACGTTTGGCGTGATACCATTGTGTATATTGATGATGACAATCCTATATATATTGGTCGATCTTATGGAAAAGTCAGCCGGCAATTACTTCACAAGGAACTGGTGCACAGGTAAAAATTGCATCTGGCCATTTCATTTTCTGCTTGTTGGTCTTGAATTTTTTTTTCTGCCTGTTATGGGTTGCCAGCTTTTTGTAGTTATGTAATTCATACAGTATTAATTTTCTTTAGGTGTTTGGAGTCAGGTGTCTCTTATCTGAATGCGAAAGTGGAAAATATTATGGAAGGACCTGATGGACATAGGCTTGTTGCTTGTGAACGTGGTGTCACTATTCCCTGCAGGTGCTTATGTTTCTGCTTTTCTTTATTGTGATAAATGATGGAATGTTCATACTTATTGACTCGATATGATTCTAGGCTTGTAACTGTTGCATCTGGAGCAGCTTCAGGGAAACTTCTGGAGTATGAAGTGGGTGGTCCAAGGGTTTGTGTACAAACAGCTTATGGTGTGGAGGTGGAGGTATGTTGTATGTAGCTTGATATATTGAAAGATGCAGTTATCGACTTATGGAACACAATTTGTTTTTTTCAGACACTATATTTGTGTGATATTATTGAATATTTTCTCTTCAGACGTAGCTTCTCAGTGTTTTTATTCAGAATTGACTTGACAAAATTATTCGAACTGTAGATTTTTAAGCCACATGAAAACACGTGTCCTTGATCTGATAGTATCCTACTTCATAAATTACTTCCATATAATCTCAGGTGGAAAACAGTCCTTATGATCCCAACGTGATGGTGTTCATGGACTACAGAGACTACACTAAACTGAGCGTTCAATCTCTGGAGGCAAAGTATCCAACATTCTTGTATGCAATGCCGATATCACCAACTAGGATCTTCTTTGAGGTTAGCCTCTTATATTCAACGGAGTATGTATGTATTGTGTTCTTTTCAGTTTTTCCTTTCTCTTGACCGTTATCCCGAAAATTTTAATGCAGGAGACTTGCTTGGCTTCAGTAGATGCAATGCCCTTTGACCTGCTCAAGAAAAAGCTTATGACAAGATTACAAACTATGGGTGTTCGTATCACCAAAATATATGAAGAGGTATTTTCTCAATCCATGGTTACATGATACATTTAGATTTTCTCTTTTCTGGCTGAACTGTCAATTGGTTCCCCTTTAATGGCCAAATAAAAAAGAAAAGAAGGGAAATAACAAAGTTAAAAGAGATTAGTGAATATGAATATTGACTGCAGCCTACATATAACAGAAATTATTGAAGGTTATAGAGGCAACGGCTAACCAGTGGACCTATACCTTGAATTAATTTTTCCCATTGAAATATTTCAAATTTACAAGGTACTCCATTTGGAAAGCACATCCTATAACTGTTAGTTTAGATGGCGGTAGCATGCAGCAAGACTGCTGCAAGGACTAGTGTTTGTGTACTGCCTATTATTTGCTCTCCTCTCTCACTTTGCTTCCTCCAATTAACTGGTAATATCAATAATATTTTGCTCATTTTATGTTTCCGGGCTCCAGAAGTACAGAGGCTAGAATCTTATTTATTTTGATAGTAGGATGCTTCTGTAATCATTAAAATATGAAGGTAACTTTGTGTGACTAGCCATCACCCTTACCTATCTGGCTGCCTCACTTATATATTTCTTAATATAGTTTCTATGTGTAAATCAAAGAAGTGGGTAACTTGGAGAAAATATAGAATCATGCCAATCTTCTTCTATTCTGTTAAAGATACCTTCCAAGCAGACCACATGTACCGGGAAGATATATGTGCTCCTAAATATAATTGGACATGTCCTAGACTCCTAGTTGTGGCTAGTTAATGTGATTATTTCTCTGCACTAAATAATCACAAGGACTTCTTGGACTCCTAGTTCTGCCCCCGTTTGATATGTTTCTGATGGATGTGGCTGATAATGACTGCTGGGAGGATCTACTACCCGCCTTACAATAACTTGATTATCTAGAAATGAGAGGGTTCATCTCGTCTTCCTGTTTTACACATGACAGTCATCAACTCATCATTCTAAATGGTTTATTTGGTATGAAGATTTAGCGTAGGGATTTTATCCAGAAGAGTGGTGTTTATACAGTTTTTTACCATTTTGTGGTCTTCAGTTTCTTGTAAAACATGGAAGATGTGAAGATACCCCCTCTGTCCCACATTTGTTTTTTACACTTTCTTTTTTCATCTATTCCAACGTGGATTTTACGGTTCTATTTGATAGGAAATTAAGCAACTTTCCTTATGAATCAGATTAGTAGGAATAACAATAATATTTAAAATATCACAGACAAATGAATTGATTATCCGACAAGTGTTATTATCTCTGAATACGCTGCAAAACTTTTACTGAAAAGATAAATAATACACAAGTGTTCACAACACTTATTGTAACTCACAACCCATACGCACCCCAATTACACCCAAGATTTTTTCTCTAAAAAATCTCTTAAAGCTTTTCTCTTCCTCTCTCTCTCTCTCTTTGCTTTATGTTTTCTTTTTGTTTTGGGATGATTTTACAATGATCAGTAGCATGTTTATATATGCTTTTGTTTTTCCTAAAATAGTGGGTGAATTAAAGTAAATATCTTAGAACCTCAAATTGTTTTAACATTTCTCTTACGCATCCTATAATCTTGCAAAGGATGAAATTGCTTTATTTTTAACTAAAAATAAATAATGCTTTATATTCCTCCAACACTATTATGGTAAAGGTTCCATAATTATTTTAATACATCTTCCTTTCCACCACAAAAGTAAGTTAGGATGAGTAGGATCCCACACTCTCTCACGCTCAATAAAAATAATATTGAATAAAGAGTATTCATAGTCATTCAATATTGAACAAGTTTAAAACCATAATCATATTCTAAAAGCACAACAACTTATTTGGGTCATAGTCATATGCTAAGTACTTCAAGCTAATGAGTTATGTAATTTTACTTACAAATCTCCTATAAAAAGTACCTTGAGGCATGGATACAAGTGGTAATGAAAATGATTTAATTAACATGCTACACATTTTTGTTAGGTAGTCCAAAAATAACAGGCCATTTTCTAGGTTTAGTTGATTAAACTTGGAACTTCCCCAATTCTCATGTTACCCTTATTGGTGCCTTTGAAAAAGTATAGTAGTATGGTGGAAATGTAAATTTTAGAAAAGTTAAGGATTTTAATGGTATTTGGACCCTATTTTTGTAAAAATGGCCTTCACTCAATTGTGGCCTTTTTTTTTATGGATGGATGGAGTATGTGCTTAATAGTACAGAAGAATTGTCATGGACATTCGATGTTATACAGTCATTAACTCTTTACCATTCCAATTCATCTATGGAATATGAACTTCCAATTCCAATGCTTCCTTTTTCTTTATACGAGTAATATGCATCAAGTATCTTCAATTAATTAAAATACTAAGAGTATTGTAAGATGACACAAATGCCTTCATATTTGATTGCTTGAACCCTACTGCTCTATTTCGTTATTGGTTTATGACTTTTATGTTAATCTTTCACTAAAAGCTCCTAGTAATATTTTTTTGAGGGTGATGGATGATGTTATCATCACTGTGACAGGGTGGGATAAGCAAAATTATCTCAGGCTTGTATAACATTGGTTCTGGCGTTTCATGCTTACTGTGATACCATATTCTGCCTATAAGAAACACCCATGTTACTGTATTGTAAAACCCCTTTATGTGATGTAGGAGTGGTCTTATATACCTGTTGGTGGGTCCTTACCAAATACAGAGCAAAGAAACCTTGCATTTGGCGCTGCTGCGAGCATGGTGCATCCAGCCACAGGTAAGACACTAGATGGCTTTTGCTATTATACAGAAAGATACAATAATCTTGTTTCATTTGAAAAGCTACCAATATTTATGGAATTCATATGCTCCTAAATGATGTAACTTCCATCTTTTTTGTCTTTTCCACACAGGTTATTCAGTCGTGAGATCACTGTCAGAAGCTCCAAAGTATGCTTCTGCAATTGCAAACTTGATCAAGAATGACCTGTCAAAAAATGCAATATTGCGTCAGAGGAGTGTGGGGAATATCTCAATGCAAGGTTTGTAAATTCCAATTTTCCAACAACTAGAACAAAGCCTTAGTCCCAAATGATATATTCCAATTTTCCAAATGCATTAAACCTTGAATGTTTGAACTAATATTCAAATTAGTTCAATGAGAGATGAGTATTGCTTTGACTTGCTGTACTGATAAACTGATGTGTTTCAAAGACTGAATTAGAAAAATAAAAAATCAATGAGCAAATCATAAATATCATAGGAAAAGTATCGGTTTTAAACTTTTCATTTACGTTTTTGCAATTTTCTGAACTATTGGACATAGTCATCATTAGTCTCTTTTGACGCTTTGAACTACCTCAACTCTGGACATGTGATGAGATGCCTCTGAGTTTAGCTAATGTACTTGTATATTAAGAGCACAAATTTCAATGCTGGATAATTTTGGAAGTCCATATTTTCAAGTTAAACATTGTGTACAAGAAATTTTGTATCTTGTCTCTGTTACTAACTTTAAAAAACACTACAAGGCACTTGTACAAGCTGCTTTCAGTTTTTTATGGTAAAGAAAATGAATCTCAAAATGGCAAAACTTTGTTTTCTTCTGCCCGCAATATTTATTTCTAATTAAGTAATGAGTAGCTCATTAGTGGTGCTAAACTCTTTTTTCTATCGGTGCAGCCTGGAATACTCTTTGGCCACAAGAAAGGAAACGTCAGAGAGCATTCTTCCTGTTTGGACTATCACTTATAGTCCAGCTTGATATTGAGGGTATCAGGACATTCTTCCGCACCTTCTTCCGTGTGCCAAAATGGTAATGATCTAATAGATGCACATCATGTAATCCCGTTCATTTCTCATTGCATTTAGCATTGGGTTCACAGTCAATGTTTCCTGCATTTTGTTAAACCGCTTACATAGCTCCGTTGTTGCATGATATAAGTGGAACAATGGAGACTGTCAGAAGTCAGACTGATGCTAAAACCACAAAGGAACTTGTTAATAACTGCTTTCAGATGTGTATTTTCATCTGATTTTTAATCAAAGAATGGGCAGTGTCATGGTTTAGCCGCAAACAGTTTTTGTGGTCAACTAGATGGAATTGTTAGGAAGTCCTATCTAATTCATCTAGATGAAAACAAAAAGGTTAGGTTGTCATGGAACGGTTAAAAATTATAGTCACTTGCTCTCACTAATCAGAGAACTCATATATAATCACATAAATTTAGTTCTTAAGAGACTTTTCTTTAATGTTTAGTTTATATCACAGGCTCATCCAGACTCCAGAGTATGATTCCCTCAGTGTCATAGAATTATGGCGTGCAAGCCCTATCCACGTTGCCTTTTGCACGGACCCATGAACGGGTTCATTCGCAGCTTCAATTTTGATTTTCTTTTTTCAATCTCTTTATTCTAATAATGCACTTAGTCCCTATATTTCTTTGCCCAAGTATCTTTATCACCACCCAGGAAGCTCCCTTGCCTTGATATAAATAAGAAGGTCTACACTCAACAGTTGACTTGCTTAATGTTTTCTAGTGCCCCTAAAATCTTTAAGACTGCAGACCTACTCCGGCAATTGAGTTGATACAGGTTTAATCCCCTAAAAGTTATGTAAAGTCTGTTTTTCCCAACACAGTAGTGCCTTCCTGTTGATACAGCTTTAATTTTCTTGTTACTACTCCCATCTTCCTAAAAAGTATGTGACGTTGTCCCAACCGCTAAAATTAGGATATAATCTGAATTTACTAACAGACCCTTTATAATAGTTGGATCATTCCTACACTCCCTATCACACTATCCCTCAACTAAAATTGGTTCTTCTTGTGAGTTTAGGTGTGTAATCACAGCTAAGTGTTTCGTAATATAAGAGGTAGCTAATAGTATACAAGTGAACACCATATAAAATGAAAGGCGCAAGGTCCTTCCGTCCTTGTCAAAGCACACAAATTACTGATGGAGATGATATAGATTATAGAAATGCAAGTAATTTTTGTTGTTGTTCCTTCTCATGTAGTTATTTTTATATCAACTCTTCACTATTTTACGGTTTGGAGCGATCTCTAACATGGCTCTAGTTTTCCTAAGGTAACAAGTTTCAAAGGAAATATTCCCCTCCCCTGAAATTAAGGAAACTGGTCTGGGATTTATTGGGTTGATTCACCTTTTGGCTCCTCTGATTGTAACCTTTTGCTTTACTTTGATGTTAAACCCTAGTCATGAGAATGTAAAACCAGTTGAACCATGATAGTTACCCATTAGCAGGGTATTTTAGAAGGCTGCAAAACATTTGAATGTGATAGGTGCAAATGAAAAGTTGATCATTTGTTTGGATATTTGTTGAACTATTACCGTTGATAATCAAGAGTAATAATTGATGTCAGTGCAAAATAATTAAGCAGCTCAAATAGATGCTGATATACTTGATAGCCTGCGGTCCTCCAACTGCAAGCTGTAGGTATCGAAAATTTAGCATGTCCATGAAACATATCCCCAAATGTCGTTAGGATTGTCTCAGAAGTCAGAACAATTAAAAGTTCAGCCTTTCTGTCTGTTTTACACTAACCTAATGGTTTTAGTTATTTCAATCTGCATCATCTATCACGTGCTTATCTTTAACCCCTATTGTTATGTAACTTGAGTTTTGAGGCACAATTTCATGTGTTTCCTTTGCAGGATGTGGGAGGGATTCCTCGGTTCTAATCTCTCTTCAGCTGATCTCATATTGTTTGCCTTTTATATGTTCTTTATTGCTCCGAATGACTTGAGAATGGGTCTTATAAGGCATCTACTATCTGATCCTACAGGGGCGACCATGATAAGAACGTACATAACACTGTAAAAGTAATATGAAATGCTCACTCCTTTGTACATCATGCAAAATTGGTACGAATTGGACTGGACTATGCAGTCTAACTTGGTGTAAAAAAAACACAATTAATAAATTTTTTGTAGGTGCAGCCTCTATACTTGATATTCTCGATTCAGATATAATATTGTCAGTATTCTTCGTTAAAGATCAGTTGTTTCTACAATTCCAGAGGCTCCTGGAATTGGTGTTACCCTTCCATGTAGCTCATTGATAAATGTTGAGGGTAGAGGCTTTTTCTTAGATGCTTGCTTGCAGCTTGCTCATGGATATATTCAGTTGTTCAGTAGACACGTTAACAACTACTACAGTGGGGGCATCATTGATCTGGACCGGGAGAGCTGAGCATCTATCACAGGTTAGCCAGCTCAACTACGTAGGTCAAGCTTGAGCCACTCCCAAACATTTTTGCAGCTGATGGGGTTCACCCTGTAAGGTGAGTTTCTTACCAACTCCACCAACTTATGTTGGTTTTAAATTGCTACTCGTCTGTTATGAAGTAGCAAGTTATGTAGTTGTCTAATTTTTTTTTATGAGCCGAATTTATTTTGCCCTTTACATGTATCTATCTAGAGGAATTGGGCAACTTCAGACAAAAGTACAACTTTGACATAAATCTCAATATTTTAATCTTTTCAGAGTGTAATCTTACTCCCTCTGTAATTCTGTAATTGTCACTTTTAGTAACTTCCTCCGTTTCTAAATCCTCCCTTCCTATACCACAGAGAGCTTAATTTCAATACTAGCCTTTGATAATGGTCTCATGTTCTGACTCGTCTTCTGGACAAGCCCATTTCATGCTTCATGTAACCAATGGAGGTCTTGGCCTAGTGTTCTAGAGGACTGAGAAATGAGAATTATGAAGTGCAAAGTTATTATTCTGGAGTCTCACTCAATTAGTATTTTATGGAGTGACTAAAAATAAAAATAAAAGTCAATGCTAATTAAATTACTTTATTTTTGTATTAATAAAAAAATGAATTATATTTTAGAAACTCTTAACATTAACGTGCAAGCATCACACTGTAGAAAATTAGAAATATTTTATTTTATAATTGATAATAAGACAAAATTTTGTTTATATAAGTGATAATAAGACAAATTTTGTTTAAGTTAATTACATTTGAGCCCCTGTCGCACCAATTCTCTGTTGCATGGTAATGTGCCTAAAAGAAGGAAAAAAAGAATATTATAATATAGTTAAGGTACTAATCAAAAAATTAATACATGCAAACGACATTATCCAAATTATTTCAACATTAATAAGTCAGTTTAACTAATTAATAAATAGAAGATTATAATATAATTAAGGTACTAATCAGAAAACCAATACGTGAAATGACATTATCCAAATTAATCTTTTTTTGCTTGAAAGGGAGATTAATTCATTAATAAAGAGTATACGACATCTAAAAGAGAAATATATATCTAACAAATACATGATAAATTGAATCAAATAAAGGTTTCTTTCATGGACTACGGTCGTTGAATAGATCTTGAACTGTAGAACATCTCCTGTATATACGCTAGAACATACAACCCTTTCAGAGAGAGGGTCTAGATTAGTTCAACATTAATAAGTCAGTTTAACTAAAAATAAATTAACCTTCCCATAAAGTTAAAAAATATAAAAATGAAAACTAATAAATTAACCTAAGCAAAAATGACTTAAAAAGGCTCCTTTTTGTTCTTCTTGTTTGTGGCTTGGCAGCTGCAATCATGCAAAGTTTCATAATCCCTACTTCCCATACACCCAAACTTCCTCTTCATTCCCTTCCACAAACCAACCCTCTTCTTATTCTTCTTCTCACAGCAGTTCTTCTCATGACACCCTGCAATCATCTCTTTCTTCTCGTCGTCCCACTCCTCGTCCTCCACTACTTTAATCTCTCCGCTCCCCCGCGGCCCTCCTCCTAGTCCTTTTACTTTGCTATTATTACTAGAATGCCCTCCTAGTTCTTTTACTATGCTATTACTAGAATACCCCACTACAGCTTTGCTGATGTTATCCCTTAGTTGAAACTGAGACACAAAACAAACTTGCACCACCACCCTCAACGGCAACCTGTGATTCATGGCCGCGTGTTTACATGCCTCCGGTGACATCTTCTGAAAATCTAGAATCTTACAGACCTCCTCTTTCTCTGACTCACTCAACTCCTTGTGCTTATCTAAGTAGATATCCACTGCCCTGTAAATCCCATCCGAGCAACGGTAACTCCCTACGTTGGATGTTGAACTTGCCATTTCTGCCAACTCTGTGAAACTCATCACGTCGATTTCCCTCTGGTTCGCCACCTCTACCAAGTACCCTTCCATGAGTTCTGCTACTGCAACTAACCCTGCAGGGTGCGCGTCAGTGAAGTTTGCATAGTATCCCTTTAATATCTGCCTTAGGCTATCAATGTCGAGGTCTAAGGAAAGGAGATCTTCAACTGTGGCGCGGTATAATAAAGTACCTGCCATAACACAACAATTTTTTTTTAAGTCTCACTTAAATTCATATTATCACCTACAAACAAATCCAACAATATATTAAACTTTTAAATTTTTTATTCACGTAGAAAATGATACTCGGGTCAAGTTAACAGGTATGTAGCGGGGCGAGTTGGAATGGGGCAGAGCGGATGGGGATGGGGGGGGGGGTCATCACAAAATCCACACCTACCCCATCACCCACCAAACCTTCTTCCATCCCCGCCTACTTGGGGCAGATGCGGGTCTCCCACGAAACCCGCCCCACTGACATCCCATTCCTCAGCTGCATGCGGCGCGGTATATATAATTCCTTACCAATTCTGTTTTCCAAAGAAGCTATGCATTCCGTGCTCGCCCCGTGGGAGAC
Organism: Spinacia oleracea; assembly: GCF_020520425.1. Classification (NCBI taxonomy): domain Eukaryota; kingdom Viridiplantae; phylum Streptophyta; class Magnoliopsida; order Caryophyllales; family Amaranthaceae; genus Spinacia; species Spinacia oleracea. The sequence continues at coordinate 6,895,440 of NC_079488.1, read as the reverse complement.
TGCTGAGGCATACATCTCAAACAACAGGGTGTAAGGGTAGGAACAAGTACTACTAGCAGGCAAGAGTCTCTGAATAGCTTCGATTGCTTCTCTATCAGTAGAATTTTTTCTGAAGTACTGGTAAAGAGACCCTGTGATGCTTTCTTCCTGTACCTGTTCTTGTACCATTTTCTTGATGATTGGTTCATACAGTTTTACTGACAATGAGGTTAGATCTTCAAATAATGATGATGATGATGATGAACCCAAAGATGTATCAGAATTATCAGCAGTATCAGCAAAGAGCTTCCTCCTAGTAGTTGCATTACTGTGATTATTATTCATGATGGGGTGTCCCAAAAGAGTAGGGTCAGATAATGCAGAGGCTGTAAGGGCTTCTGCACAGAGTTTCAGAATGCCATTATCTGAAGCTTGCTGAAATATTGTGGGACATGAATCTGGTGATGCTTGGTGAAGGGATCTTATAGTCTTTTCCCAACTAGGAAGGATTTTGTCTTGTAAAAAAAAGAGGGCTTTGCTGAGTAAGTTATCAGGGCTGTGTTCTTCGGTCATTTCGAGGTAGTGAGAGAGGCAGATGAGAGGGAGGATGTTGTCGCTCGTCATCTTGACGTTGTATCCGTGGCAAAATCTTAGTACGAGTTCTAAGGCCCCGGGTTCTGACGGTATTTCTTTAAATAAGGATGAAAGGTTTGTGTAAGGGTTGATTTCGAGAAAGGAAGCTATTGTGGCTGATCTTTTAGCTAGGAGTACCTAAACATTCAAAAATGGATCAAGAAAATGAATCAAATGAGTATAACATTTTTTTATTTAGGTAAATAGATGAGTTAAAATTTGGAAGAACTGAATTGAACTAAACTGAAATTCAACCAAAAAGAACAGGGTCTTACTTTGTCTTGTTTGAAGGGGGCGGCATCGTATACTAATAAGCGACTATTTGATGAATTTGTGTGTTTGGAACACCTGAAAAAATGAACATGAATTAGCTAGGAATAAAGCTTCTTAATCTATGTTATACTGTAAAAAATGTGGGTTCACATCTTATATTACCGAGAAGATGAGTCGTTGGTTCTTGCTATAGCCATATTATGTACCTTTGGCTGATTCATATTGAGCTCCCAATTAGAAAAAGAAATTCCAAAAGTAAACCTGTTAATTGAAAAAGAAAGAAATTAGTATCATCAACAAATTACACTTAAATTCGATGATTTTGGGTCGAGTCTATGATTCGGTCTCAGGTCTTGTATATCACCCCGCCTTTTAATCAGGTCTGCTACATTCTTGTTTTTAATAGTTACTACTCCGTATTACAGTAGGTTTTTTTTCGGGTTTACAAGCTCCATTAAATTCATAAGATTATAATCGACTTCAGAAAAGAAAAAAAAATTAACTTAATTATAAACAATAATCAGGTTTACCAGTCTTCATTAAAAAGAATCATTGGTGAAATCTAGTTTAGTAAGAAGCTATAAAGCAAATCCCAATTACATCCAACTATGCCTAGTTTAGCATCCAACTTAAATAGTTATATACTTGATCATTAGAGTGAAAATTTAACTGAATCATCATTCACTTTGGATTATCTCTATACATAAAACTAATTTTGCTTATCTAAAAAAAAATAAAAAAATATTAACTTAATTATAAACAGAATTTCCCTTCTAAAGTTCAAAATTCTAACAATTGACCTATTAATCAACCTCATCAAATGAGCAAATGAGCAAATGAGCAAATGAGCAAAACAGTACCATACCATGCATAAACAAATACAGTACTAATTTGCACCCAAAAAATTATAGAACCCACTAATTTCACAGTGCTCCCTCCGCTCTTGAATGTTAATCATCTTTCTTTATTGAGTTATATTTTTTATTAGCCCTTTTTTTAAATATTTCCTTATTTTGTCTAACATTCATCCCATTATGCCCTAATAAGTATTCAAATTGCCCACTCGTTTATGTCAAAATAAACTTTTGTTACCATTAAACCGTTTAATTATTTCTCTTCTCTACCCAAATGAGCTACTAACATTCATGAACGGAGGGAGTAACAAATACCGAATTCATCCCATATAATTCAATATAAATGGAAACAAATCAACGAATAAAATTTCCAAAATAAGCACTAATTACGATGAAAAATTGGAAAAAAAAAGTTCATCAAAATCATACCTTGTTATTGATCAAACAAAAAACTTCAAATTCTTGGGCTTAAATTAGTTGAACAATTAAAATAGCGGTTTAGAGAAAAGAGTGGTTTGGCTAGGTTAAGATCGAAAATAAATTAAATTTGAAATGAGCGAGATTTTTGGTGATAAAACGCTGCTCAACTCCTCCCAAGTAACTTCCATAGTGCCGTTATTTTTTCCGTCCGCAAAATATTCCGATTGTTTAGCGTAAGACCGAGCCAACTCGCGCAACCTTATTTTTTTTTTCAACCCGCTCAATTTTCACTTCTTTCATCACTAGTTCACAACACTCAAACTCTTTCTCTTTCCTAATCTAGGTTGCACATATACGGGACACGGATACAAATACGAGAAAACGGAGATACGAGAATCGAAGTTTGGATAAGCCCGGATACTCATCTTCAGTGTCCGGCGCGTTTTGAGAACGATTAAAGTCGTATTTTTGTCGTGTCTGTGCATCATAGCTCCTAATTATTGTTCTCGTTTTATTATGGTTGTCCTTGCGGCGGAGGTTTGACGATGTCAGATCATCGTTAACATTTATTACCGCCTATCAAATTCGACGTTATAAGTCCATGCTGAAAGTCAAGGGCTTTGTATTTCGGGTTGTACGTAGTGTTTTGTCACTTTGAGATGGATGTTGTAGACTTGTACCGGGGTGGAAGTGTAGAGAGATGGTTTCTTAACGTCAAGCGACTTGTGATCAAATTAAAAATAAGTTACCAACACATTCTTTTTTAGTCCAGCAAAGAGTCAAAGAGAACGTCAGTACCAGTAACGCAAGTGGTTCTTTTTTTTTTTGGACGGAACGCAAGTGGTTCTTATTGGTACTAATTAGTAGTATACTCATGGACTAATAACCTACTAATTATTATCAACATCAAATTATTCAGTACAAATCAAAGTAATTCCATTTTTAACACAAGTCACTTTAGACATAGACTTTAGGTTATGCCAGATAAGCTTTTTTGTGCTATGTTGTACTCGAAAAAAGAAAATTCCGACTGAAGTACAATATACTATATTACTACTCACGTTACTTTTACTTTTAGTGTTACGTCGTGTTTGATTTGTGCTCATATTAGGTTGGGCTTTTATCGTGTTTAGTGTAACCTTGTGACATTTTTTAAGAGGAGGAAACGGATGGTCAAGTTTGTTTTAATTGTGATCCCAAGTAACTCGAAAATGCATCTCTCCATTTTATTTTATTTTGGAAAATTTGTTAGAAAGGACCTTTTAAAACACAAAAATTGTGACAAAGGACATTTTAAAAAAAAAGTTGTGACATAGGACCTAAAATCGATTTTTTGTTGTGAAGTGGGACCAACACCCATTTTCCGGTGGTCAACTAAATTTCTCCGGCGTTGACTCGCGCGTGCGTGGCACGTGACTTTAAAAAAATGAGTTTTGTTTTTTCTTTCAGATTTTCCCTCTGGTTTCTCTCCCTAACTACCTTAAAAAAAGCCTTAAAAAAATCTCTCTCCCTAATTGCTCTGTTGAATGCTTCTTCTATCTTCTTGCTAAGGTTTATCAATTCGTGATTTCGTGGTATGTTGCTTAAAAAAAACACTGCTTCCCCCTTTCAATTCGTTGCTATTCGTACTTGGTAAGAGTAAAATCCCCAATTTGTTTTTTCTAATTCGTCCAATTTCTTCATCTTGGAAGTTAGGGTTCATATCCAATTTCATCATCTTGGAAGTTAGGATTTGGCATTGGCGCATCTCCTTTTATCAGCATCCTCAAGTATATCAGTATATCTTAAATGACTTGAAAGAAAGCAGACCGCATGTATTTAACCTGATACACCGAATGTTGCTTAACATCAGTTTATTGAACTTGAGATCTTATAAGTTTTTGTTTGAGCAGGCCGGTGTTTGTGAGGATGAAGACAACATGAAAATGGGACTAAAAAAGCATACTTGTATTGGGTTACAACTTACAAGTGAGCAAGCATCCTTTGACTAGTTTAAGGGTAAATGAGATTCCAGAATATGATTCAGATTGGAGAATCAATAGACCAGGAAATCAATTTCGTTCTTGATTAATTAACCAATTTAATGTGGTCTCTGCAATTTCCTTTGAATACAGAATGTGATAGAAATGGGTAACTGCTTGACTAGTGTGTAATTGTGTATGAATAAGAGTGGTTTTTTTAGGTAGTTAATGGGGGAAAAATTGGAAAAGTGGAGGAAAATCTACGGAAAAAATCATTTTTTAAAGTCACTTGCCACGCACGCGCGAGTCAACGCCGGAAAATTGAGTTGACCACAGAAAAATGGGTGTTGGTCCCAATTCACAACAAAAAATTGATTTTAGGTCCTATGTCACAACTTTTTTTTAAAAAGGTCCTTTGTCACAATTTTTGTGTATTAAAAGGTCTTTTCTGACAAATTTTCCTAATTATTTTTATCTTTTGAAAAATATATGATGTGATTATCTATCAATTATGTTTGGCACCAAAAACATCTATCGTATTATGTAATTTGTGTAATTGTGAAATGTTAACTCAAGTTGCATTGCTTAACTTTTGGTTGTGATATGTATTAATTTCATTAATCATAGTAATTAGTATTAGCTTCATCTATTTACGCTGATAATATCCCTGAACAAATATTTTCTTCTTTTAGAAATGATTAATTTGCTACTTTGTTAGTCTTGATTTTGAGTGATGTTCAGTTTTTCAACTCTCTTGTTCAACCTATAAAGAATCACGTTCAACTTATAAAACTATAATATGTTCAATACTTTTGTGCGATATTCAGTTTCTCAAGTCTTATGTTCAACTTAAACAAAATCACGTTCAACTAAATTTAACTTATTAAACTAATATATGTTCAATACTTTTCTGTGATGATCGGTTTCTCAAGTCTTATGTTCAACTTACACAAAATCATGTTCAACTAAATTTAACTTATAAAACTAATATATGTTCAATACCTTTGTGTGATGTTCAGTTTCTAAAGTCTTATGTTCAACTTATATAAAATCATGTTCAACTAAATTTAACTTATAAAATTAATATATGTTCAATAATTTTGTGTGATGTTCAGTTTCTTAAGTCTCATGTTCAACTTATAAAGAATTATGTACAACTAAATTTAACCTATAAAACTAGTATGATATTTTCAAAAGCATTTTTTAAGTAGGTGCTCATTATTCTTTAATAATGTTCAGATTTTATAAGCAGATGTTCATTATTCTTTACTAAAATATCAAAAGTGGCGTTGTCTAAAAATTGCCATGTTCAGTTTATAATTCATCATGTTCAACTTATAGAAGATGATAGTTCACAAATAAGAACATTTTTGTGTGATGTTCAGTTTCTCAAGTCTCATGTTCAATTTATAAAGAATCATGTTCAACTAAATTCAACTTATAAAACTATGATATGTTCATAAATAAAAAACACTTTTGTGTGATGTTCAGTTTCTCAAGTCTTATATTCACCTTAAACAGAATAATGTTCAACTAAAAACATTATGATTTTCTTGCAGGAAGGTAAATGTTGATAAGAATGCGGCAATAAAAGAAAAAAAGTTGATTTAGAAATGGAAGATATGGTATGAAGAGATGTTGTAAGAATTGAAGAAGAATTGAAGGCAGAAGCAACAAGAAAAGAATCTGGAAATAAGGTCGCAGATAGAAAGAGAAAAGAGACCGATGTACATAAAAAGTGAAGCCGAAAGGAAGGAAGCTGAAAAATTAGAAGCATATAGAAAGAGAAAATAGGAAGTAGAAGTAAATAAATGAAATGTTCATTTTTTAAACATGAATGTTCATTAAATTACTTTAAATGTTCATTTGTGTGTTTTTTATGTGTGCTTCTTGTATCTTACTCAAATGTTCAGATCTTTTTTTTAGGAAAACAACTGTGATAAAAAAGTTTTTAAAAATAAAAAATTCAAAAAAAAAAAAATAAAAAAAAAGGAGGACACAGAATAATGGACTAAAAAAAGAAAGGAGAAATCACACAAAACTGCTAAAACGGAATATTTGTAGCTCATATGCATGCAGAATTGCATGCATAGGTATGTAGCCAAAAATTTGGGCTTGGTTTGGTTCCACAAACCATGGGTCAAGCTTTCAATGCCCCAACCCGTTACAAACCAAGCTAGCAATGAAATGGCAGAACATCTAAGATGCATGCGGGTGCATCCTCTCATATTTTTACCTTATATCTGCATATCATATGAGAAAAAAAATATGAGAAAATAGAAATAAAATTACCTTCGATGTACGGTGCATTTAGGTGCACCTTATACTCCAGTAATAGTATACCAAACACACCCTTAAGCTAGACTGTGACAATTTTTAAGTGGTATTACCGTTAGTGCTTGTACTGTTAGATAAATTAGATTGTATTCCCTAAGTTTTTTTTTAAGTGCATCATGCTTTTAATTTATGTCTTAAAATTAACTATTGAGGTCTTGACCTAACTAGTATAGTATAAAACTAATATTGGTGTTAGGTTATGATACATATGACAATTCATAAATCATGCGGAAAAACCATTTAGGCAGGAATACATATTATTTACACATAATCATATAGCATAATTTAGATGCATACTCTTTGTTGCGTGCCTTCCCTAGCTGCGCCCGAACCGAACAAGAACAAGTCTTTAGGACTCCAAGTGTCGTCCCTCCGTAGATAGTCCACAGCACGTCCGGATCCGCCTTAAGATTGACCAACTAGAATCGCCCTTAAGGTACTAATAATTTTCGGCACTTTTAGGCAAGGAATGTGACTGAATTTTTCTCTCAAAAACTCACTTTGAATACTTGAATAATCTTCTTATAAATTGTGAACCCAGGCCACATATTTATAGGGGTATGGAAAGAGAATTGGAATCGAATTAGGATACGAATTAATTAAATTAGAATCACAATAAAACTCTTATTTAATTAATTTATCAAATAGAATTAGGAATTTAATCATTAAACGAATGCTGTACGTTTTAGGTTTCGTATGTGAACACAAACACCCACGCACGCACAGCAGCCCACGAGGGGCGCCATGCGCGCGCGCGCACAGCCCGAGCATCGCAGCCCACGACTGCCGCAGCCTTGGGCGCGCGCTGGGCCTGCGTTGCGGTGGGCCTGGCGCAGCCTTGGGCTGGCGTGTTGTGGCGCGCGTTTCCCTTGCTGGACGTGGGCCTGGCTTCGTGCTGGGCCTTCGTCTAGCAAGCTCGTCCGATGCTAATTCGTACGACGCGCTTCCGATTAATTTTCCGATTCCGGAATTTATTTCCGATTCAGACAATATTTCCGTTTCCGGCAATATTTCCGATTCCGGCAATATTTCCGATTCCGGCAATATTTCCATTTCCGATAATATTTTCCGATACGTACCATGTTTCCGTTTCCGGCAACATCTACGACTTGGATAATATTTATATTTCCGATACGATCCATATTTCCGTTTCCGGCAATATCATCGTTTCCGGAGTATTCATTTCTTGCCTGTGACGATCTCAGCTCCCACTGAAACCAAGATCCGTCGATTCCGAATATCCATAGATGGAGTATTTAATGCCATTAAATACTTGATCCGTTTACGTACTATTTGTGTGACCCTACGGGTTCAATCAAGAGTAAGCTGTGGATTAATATCATTAATTCCACTTGAACTGAAGCGGCCTCTAGCTAGGCATTCAGCTCACTTGATCTCACTGAATTTATTAACTTGTTAATTAATACTGAACCGCATATATTAGACTTATCATTGAATGCATACTTGGACCAAGGGCATTATTTCCTTCAGTCTCCCACTTGTCCTTAGGGACAAGTGTGCATTTCCTAATTCCTTTGTCGCTCGATGCTTGCTCTTGAACATAAGGTAAGAGTTGTCATCCTTATTTTGTCCAGAGGTGTTTCTCGGTTTCAGAGTTCAACTGATCAAATAAACAGATAATCATAGCCTATGATTCATCCGAGTGGCCTTGTACAACTTTTAAGCATCTCATCCCGATTTATGGGAGGACAATCCCAATCTTGCGATCTTGAGATTAGACTTCGTTTGATAGGTGATTACCTGAGCGTTGCCTTTATAGCCTCCTTTTACGGTGCGACGGTTGGTCAACGTCAAAGTAACCAGTTCTCAAACAAGTAATCTCAAATCACTCAGGTATTGAGGATTTAGTGTCTAATAATTTTAATGAAATTTACTTATGACAGATTTTCATCTCTTACAGTAAAGTTTCATAGGTCTTGTCCGATACTAGTCTTCCCAAAGTAAGTATCTATGCAAATGATTATGACATTGCCATGTCCACATAGTTCAAGAAACAGAACTACTAGTCATCTTGCATTCTAATCGTCTAACGTTTTCTATGCGTCCAATTTTATAGAAAACTCCGACTAGGGACCATTTTCAACCTTTGACATTCAAGTTCACTTGATAGACATTTCTTAGTCACAGGACTGGTCGTAACAGTCTATCTTGAATATATCGTCAAATTGAAGGGACTCATCATTTAATACTAAACCAAGATTAAATGGAATATGAAAATTCATTTCATATATGATAAATGTTCAACCCCAATGTTTTATAACCATGGGCCTCAAACCCATCTTCTAAAACAATTCATGGAATTCAAAGCTATGCTTGATTTCCAGTGCTACAACGTGAGTGTTGCTTCTCACTTGTTGCATAGGTTTAGTTATCATGCTTTGCCAATCTTAATATCCTTTTCATCGAATGTTCTTCGAGATATGATGATAAGATCTTTTCGAGTTTGTTTATTATGTGATTTAGTCTTTCTTACTTCGATGGTGGTTTTACTCATTTTGCAATGAAGAACCATCAAGTTAGCAGACGTTTTTCTTGCTTCAAGAGTGGTTCTACGCATTTTTCAATGAAGAACCATCAAGCCAGCAGATAGGTGATCTACCCAAGTTCAGTGAAGAACTTTAAACAACCCTGTTTTATTGCTTCTTAGGCAATAATTACTTTTACTTCAACTGTATAGGTTGCTAGTGATGCTTTGTTTGGATTTACCTATCCAAGCAGTTCATAGATATGTGGAAGACTCTCCAACTATATCTTAGAACATAGAAATTATTATTTTAATTTCCCACGCAACAACTCATGGTCTCCAATCCATGTTGCCATTTCAAAACACGATGCTCTATAGCTCGTCCTTATCAATGGTTAACTCCAAAGGGTCTTGCTTGATCCTTTGCCAGTGTTTATGCGTGTAGCATCAATATTAAGCATATCTTTATTTCCTTGAATCAAGAACTATTCCTATGTACCTTTTCAAGTACCATAAGTATTCTTGATCTCAATCTAATTGGTCTTCACTTAGATCAATAGAGATTGGTATATGTTCGTCATGCCTAAAGTCATACGATACGTTTTTGGCGATCCTCATATTATATCATACATGATAAATTCTTTTGCAGAATAATTCCCAATTGAATTCTATTCATGTAACTTTAGCTCATTCAATTTCAGTAGATACTGAATCCAGCTAAATTCTTTGACATATAATATAGGTGAAGAATCTCATTAGATTCTTTGATGTTAACTTAGTAAATGCTTATACATAGTTCAAACATTCTTTTACTTAGATTTATTCACATGGGTCGAATATCTCCAATGGAGACTTTCGTGTTTGATTTAGTAAATGCCATTTACTTAATCCAAAACAATATCATAAGATCTTTGTAAATAGATCTTAATACCCAGTATGTACTAAGTTTCGCCTTGGTCCATCATTGATGAATAATTTCAAACCTAAGTCATTAGCATTTGAATGTTATTTCACAATAGAGAGATATGTGTGATACACATAGGACCAATTAAGTTTTAAGTACTCCCACTAAACTTCTTATATATCTATAAGAATCATGTATATTTTATGAAACTAAAATGCTTATTAGCTTCACTTAAAATACAGTTCCAATTCCCAATTGCTTGCTTAAATCTGTACTTAGATTTTATAAGCTAGCTTTTCTTTTCAAGCATTTATTTGGATCCACAAATCCTATGACATACCATGTACATAGTTTATTCCAACATTTGATTGAGGAATACGTTTTGTCATCCAATTGCTATATGTACCAATATGCAATCATTGCTTGAATATAGACTTGAGCATTACGATTATGCATGAGGTTTCAACACAATCCATGTCATGAATTTGCTTGTAACCTTTAGCAACTAATCTAGCTTTGTGTGTGAACACAATTTCATGTTTTGATGGTTTTTATCCTTAAAACAAACTTGCAACCAATAGGTGTGAACCTATTCTTGCAAATCAACAAAATTTCAATTTTGTCATCAAAACATTGAGTATGTTTTATGGCCTCTAACCATTTAAAACATTTGAGTCTATATATGGCCTCTAACCATTTTAGGGAATCTAGGTTTCGTCATAGCTTTCTTACAAGTCACAAACTCATTAATCTACATGATAATAGTTTGACTGCAAGTTGTAGGTTTCTTCACTATTTAATAGAAGAATCTCATAGTTTCATTGACCTGATCTCTATGTTTCTTCACTATCTAATAGAAGAATCTCATAGTTTCAGTGACTTGAATTCTATGCCTACTTGGGTATAGAACATCAAACAATAGAATATCAATAGCCACTTGAAAGTCCTTTGAATATTCTGTTCTCCTTGAAGCACTTGTAAAGTCTTCTAAGAGATGTCTATTCTTTAAAGCCACTTCTAAAGTCCTTAAAGAATAAGTTCGGATTTTCTGAAGCACTTCGAAAAGCCTCCGGAATGTCCGTTTATGTTTGTTGTTCGCCTCGAAGACTTTCGAGGTCTATTTTCTCCCACTTGTCATATTGGAAACGAATCTCCAAAAGGACATCATTTCGAGCAAACAAACATTATGTTCTCAAAAATTCGTGGTAGAAACAATACCCTTGTGTTTCATTTGAATAAATCATAATGAAACATATATCTATACTTGAGCCTTAGTTTGTCGAATGACAAACACTAAGCTCCCAATGAGTTTTGCAACTCTCTAGATATATTTTATGAAAAGTTATTCTGAAATTACTTTTCAATAGCTTTGACGAACTTGGTTTAGTTTGGTGGTAGTTGAGCATTTTGTTTTAGAAATTATAGGAAAAGTCTTTATGATTCATCATTGATCGAATCAAGTGCTAATTGACTTCGATTATTCCAACTAAGATATGCCATATCTTATGGACCTAGATTGTGAAATTACAACACACAATCATTGATGATCATATTTGGTCTCAAGTAATCATCAACATGATCTAACCTAGATCTTTATGATTTCTTGCCAAGTGGATTTTATACTTCTGAATCTTTGAACTAGTCAAACAGATTCAAACTTATATCACTTTGAGTAAATAAACCTATATTCACTCAAATCCATGTGAAATAATAAAGTCATAAAATCTTTCTTTAGCTTTGAACTCTATTGTCTAGGCGTTCTAACAATAGTTCATATCTTTTGTTACTTTCAACAAGTAAGACTAGTGATCTAGAAATCAATTAACTTTCAAAAGTCCATCAAAATAGAGCTTTTGAATGTTAACTTGTTGATATGGTCTAAGCAACAATGTCAAAGATTAGTGGAACGCAAATCAAGGGGTTGATTTGAACCTAGTAAAGTTTTTTAAAGAGTTGTTTGTTTTAATCAAGCATATTGACTCATTCCGTAAATGACCATTTCATTCAAATAAACAAACAAACAAGCATTGTTTTTGTTCTTCTGAATGTGAGTCTTTCTGTGTTTGAAGCAGAAATTTAGGTATGCTGATTATGGAACAAAACAGCCATTTAGTTCCAGCCTTTGAAAGGACTTAAAACAAACTAGATGACCCTACAACTAATGTAGCATTGCCATGCTTCATTTCCCACTTGTAGGTCATTAGTGTATCCTAGCTTCCATTGTTTGAGTTATTACCGAAGTAAGAACCTCAAGCGGTATATGATACCAAGGAAGTTTGATTGCTAGGTCACTTCTCTTTAAACATAAATTTATAGGTAGAAACGGAATCGTAAATTCCTTTCATTTGTTCCTCGTTTTCCTATTTCTTGTACCCTTTCTTATAGTCTTAAGAATTGAATTCTTTAGTGTTGACTTTTATACTTTGTTAGACATGTCCAATGTCACCAACAAGGTTCTTTACCATTTTAATACATGTTGAATATTTTGTTTCAACTAGATGATCTTACCAGAAGCTTCTAAAGTTCTCTAAGCATCGATCTATTCGAATGTCTAGGGACTAGACTCATTCGAGAATTAAATGGACAAAGATATTAGGTTGTTAACCATTGGTAAAGCTGAGCGTATTAAACTCAATGCTTTATGATCTCAAAACTACATTGTATTTTGAATTCGCAAGCACCAATTGGTTTGCCATTCGATTTTGATATTCGAAAACAACCATAAAAGTCGCTAAAAGAAACGTACATTTTAAATTGCTCACTTTCTCTCATTTCCGTGAATCGTTCTTGGATTCACTACCAATCGAGGAAATTTACTGTTACCTTTCTAAAAGGATTTACCGCAGTGCAAGATTTTTAATTATAAACAATAATTAAAAAATACATTGAAGCATGCAAAGTCTAAACATTTATCATGAATAATAACTTGAAAATCAAAGCAATCATGCAATTTCAACAAGTTATTAGCATTTTATTCGAATTTATTGTTCCGGCAGGTGTGAATAAAATGATTCCAAGATCCTAAAATCATTGAAGAACTAAGCATAGTTTGTCGACTTAATCCTAAAACATCTTAGGTAAGCAAAAAGCCTTTTGCTAATAGTCTAGAAACTATTCTTGGTTGATAGGTACGTCTAAGAACTTATTAGGTAAACCTATCGATTTTGCCACGACATAAAAGGACTCCTTACTTATATCGTTGAGTTTCACCAAAACTAACATGTACTCACAATTATTTGTGTACCTTGCCCCTTTAGGACCAATAAGTAACACCTCGCTGAGCGAAAACTATTACTAGATTGATGTAAAGGATATCCAAGCAAGTGTATATTTTGGCATGGCACCTTATAACTCAATTTTTAAGTTTGGAACTTAAGGCTCTTACTATGTTGGTTAGATTTTAAGTGAACTAAAATCCTTAATCATGCAACATAATCAAGCTTAAGATCTCATGCATTTTAAGACATATTTAAAAGCAATAAATAACTTAAAACATGCATAAGATAAATGTGATCTAGTATGGCCCGACTTCATCTTGAAGCTTTAACTTCAAAGTCCGTCTTGAAAATCTCCGTGGGAGGCACCATTTTCTTCAAATAGAATAAGCTATAATTAAAACTAATTACAACTATTTGATGGTACGCAGACCATATTTGAATTGAAAAACAACTTTGGTACTTTAGACCAATTACATTCAAATTATGGTACGCAGACCATATTTTCTATCCTATTTGGGCCATACTAGTCACTTCATAACCTGCAAAACAGTACATATACAATATATACCATTCACCCATTCATTATCATGAATGGCCCACATAGCTGGTTAGTAAAACACATTATGCATCACGTAAACATTTGCAGCAATTAATCAAGGGCACCAATAATCTACCAATTATTCAGTCCTTATTAATTCTAATCAAGTTGTTTTAACCTTAAGGATTTGTAGACCTAATCAAGAGTTTATGACTAAAAAGGGCTCCCACTCAAACCAATATATTCATATGCTTTACTAATTTTAAACATAAAAATGTATTTCTAGTCTAACGGAAAACATACAAATTTAATTAAAATTTAAAGCTCATATAAATTTATAATTGAATCCAAAAAGTTTAATTTAATTTCAGTCGTATTTAAATTAATTCATGATTTTAATTTTAGTAAAATAATTAGAATAAATAAAATTTATTATAGTTACAATATTCAAAATTAAAATCCAAGAAAATAATTTAAATTATTAATTTTAAAATTAATTAAAATTACGTAAACTGAAAATTTCAAATTAAACATTCAAGACGATCTAATCGCAACGCAAACACCCTACGCATCTCACGCCCATGGGCCACACGCACACAGCCATCGCTGGCCATGTGCGCGCAGCCCATGCGCTGCGTCGCATAGCTGCTGCTTCTACCCTTCGCAAGCAATCGCGCGAGTTGGTGCTCGCTGCGCGCGCGCCAGCGCTCGATGCACGCGAGCCATCGCTCGCTGTGCGCGCTCGCCAGCGCTCGCTGCGCGCGCTCCAACGCTCGATGCACGCGAGCCATCGCTCGCTGTGCGCGCTCGCCAGCGCTCGCTGTGCGCGAGCCATCGCTCACTGGGCGCAGCACTCGTGGCACGCGAGCTTGCGCTCGCTGCGCGCGCTTGCGCGAGGCAGTGCGCGTTGTGGCGCAGCTCGCTTGCTGCCCACACGCGACTGCCGTGCCTTGCCTTCGCCCATGCCCATTCGTCCATAGCTCATAGCCCACGACACAAGGCAGGGCTGCTGCCTTGTGCTCGTGCACCATGCCCTTGCTCATTGCATTCGTGCCGCATGGGCGACGAGCTCCCTTGCTCGTCGTCGCATGCCCGCACTATACAACACCCCTTAAGGGTAACACGTAGCGTCCATTGCTTTGTGCGTGCAAGTTATATGAACGAATCGCATAAAATTTAAAAAATTTATATTTAAAATTAATGACAAATTAATAAATTAATATTAATTTCATAATTTTAGGGCGAAAAATCGAAAATTTATTATTCAATTGATTTCCGATTATCATGGATTCAAGCCTAGGTCATAAAAATTTAAAATTTATCATAAATTTACAATTTTTATGGTGGTTTTTAATCATAGGTATCTAATTAAATTATAATTAATTATGAAAATCAAATTAATTCTAAATTATTCTAATTTTCAACAAATTAATCATAATTACAAATTAGATTGCATAATTAACAAGGCTAGGCATTCGAACTTGTTAAACATATACAGTAGGTCAATCAAAAATTTAAGATTTATGAACAAGAATCGCAAATATTTAATTTAACATCTTAAATTTACGAAATTTTGCATTCGAAAAACTAAAACCTTCGAAAAGTCATAGTTAGGCTTCGAATTTGAGAATTCTGGGTTCGGCAGAAAATTATTATTTTTGTCAAAATTTTAGAATGCCTTTTACATGCGGAATTGACACAAAAATCACTCGATTTGGATGAGTAACGAAGAAACTGCCGAAAAACTGCGTACATATAATTAAATAAACCCAATTTGCAATTAATTAACAATTACGAAAATTAATCACCCCTTTTAATTCTTGCAAATTTGTAATATTTAACCATGTTCATGCAATTTAGATTATGAAAATAATAAGAGGCTCGTGATACCACTGTTAGGTTATGATACATATGACAATTCATAAATCATGCGGAAAAACCATTTAGCCAGGAATACATATTATTTACACATAATCATATAGCATAGTTTATATGCATACTCTTTGTTGCGTGCCTTCCCTAGCTGCGCCCGAACCGAACAAGAACAAGTCTTTAGGACTCCAAGTGTCGTCCCTCCGTAGATAGTCCACAGCACGTCCGGATCCGCCTTAAGATTGACCAACTAGAATCGCCCTTAAGGTACTAATAATTTTCGGCACTTTTAGGCAAGGAATGTGACTGAATTTTTCTCTCAAAAACTCACTTTGAATACTTGAATAATCTTCTTATAAATTGTTAACCCAGGCCACATATTTATAGGGGTATGGAAAGAGAATTGGAATCGAATTAGGATACGAATTAATTAAATTAGAATCACAATAAAACTCTTATTTAATTAATTTATCAAATAGAATTAGGAATTTAATCATTAAACGAATCCTGTACGTTTTAGGTTTCGTATGTGAACACAAACACCCACGCACGCACAGCAGCCCACGAGGGGCGCCATGCGCGCGCGCGCACAGCCCGAGCATCGCAGCCCACGACTGCCGCAGCCTTGGGCGCGCGCTGGGCCTGCGTTGCGGTGGGCCTGGCGCAGCCTTGGGCTGGCGTGTTGTGGCGCGCGTTTCCCTTGCTGGACGTGGGCCTGGCTTCGTGCTGGGCCTTCGTCTAGCAAGCTCGTCCGATGCTAATTCGTACGACGCGCTTCCGATTAATTTTCCGATTCCGGAATTTATTTCCGATTCAGACAATATTTCCGTTTCCGGCAATATTTCCGATTCCGGCAATATTTCCATTTCCGATAATATTTTCCGATACGTACCATGTTTCCGTTTCCGGCAACATCTACGACTTGGATAATATTTATATTTCCGATACGATCCATATTTCCGTTTCCGGCAATATCATCGTTTCCGGAGTATTCATTTCTTGCCTGTGACGATCTCAGCTCCCACTGAAACCAAGATCCGTCGATTCCGAATATCCATAGATGGAGTATTTAATGCCATTAAATACTTGATCCGTTTACGTACTATTTGTGTGACCCTACGGGTTCAGTCAAGAGTAAGCTGTGGATTAATATCATTAATTCCACTTGAACTGAAGCGGCCTCTAGCTAGGCATTCAGCTCACTTGATCTCACTGAATTTATTAACTTGTTAATTAATACTGAACCGCATATATTAGACTTATCATTGAATGCATACTTGGACCAAGGGCATTATTTCCTTCAATTGGGACTTCAATCATCAGCTTAAGCTTTTGGTTGAGTTGGTCCTTTGACATGGTATCAGAGCCAGCGTGACGCAAAGGTCATGGGTACAAATCTCATCCACCCCTCCTTTCAAAGTGGAATATTTCACGCTAGGTATGAGGAGGTCTATGTTGCATCCACACTTCAAGCCCAAAGGACTTTCATGTGAAGGGGCGTGATAGAGTATAAAACTAATCTTGGGGCTTCAAACCATCTAAGTTTTTGGTTGAGTTGGTTCTTTGACATTAAGACTGTTGATCTTTATTCAAAATACAATAGATCACAGATTCGATGCTCTGCTCATATCTTCCCCATTTATAATTTATATTTTCCTCTTAGAGGAAAAAAAAAAGAAAAAATGACATTCAATTCATTCCTTGATTTATACTAATAAAATTATTAGTTTTTTTTTTTTGTGCGAATGAGCCACAAGGGCAATATAAATTATAAATGGGGGCGGGGGAATTCGAACCTGAGACCTATTGTACACAGGCCCTCAGTCTTAACCACTACGCCAAGCCATCATTGGTCTAATAAAATCATTAGTGATGACATGATGATCACATTCATGAATGAAGAAGATAATCTTATCAAGGATATTTTCCAGCTTTATAAACAAGCTTAAGATCAATTGGCATACAAGTTTTGATATTTTGGATGATTTGTTTCAACAAGAGTATCTGTCTGACAGAATGGAGACATTCAGATCAATTGAAGCAGTAAACCTTATTTGACATGGTCACACCATATTATTATTTTATTTATTACTAATTCACATTATTAATCTATTATTATTATTACTTATAAATTTATAGTTCACATTATTATTTATATATTTATAATTACTGTTTTTCTGTTGTTTTCCTGCACACATCACGCCTGATGCAAAGAATCTACGATTCTAGGCAAGTTGACTTTACCCATATATTAATCCATTTCATCATATTAATACAAAATAATAAATACTTCTCCATTTGTATATTAACAAATATTATGTTCTACTCCGTATTAATTAATCAAGTCCCATGAAATAATTTAGATTCATCGGAAGAAATTTCCCTAAAGAGTGTCGTCACATGCAGTCATAGCACATTAGTCTTAGACTGTCAGATTTGTAAATTACAACCTTAAACTTGATAACTCACCTTAAATTACAACCTTTAGTCATTTTCCGGTAAAAACCTTCGGACTATGATATCTTTAATATAATAATTCCAAAATAATATTCCAAAAAAATAAATAAATAATAATTTGAATATGGTGGCATACAAGATAGTGATCAACAAGCTTGTGTATGTATATTGTACTACGGTCCAAAGGCGTCGTAATCAGCTAGTTAGGCGTCAAAAGTGAGTGCATATATAACTAATCGTTGCTATATCTAGCACTAAGGGGTTGTGCTACGAGGTTAACCAAGGCATTAGGACTTGTACCATCATTGGAAAAACCTGACTCATCTACGCATTGCAGCTTGGAAAGTGGCGCACGGTGCGTGATTAGGTCAAGGTACTAGGCAAAGAAGTCAGCACGTGAAACCTGGTATCGGATGCACCATAAAACAACTAAGGGAGTAAACCTATTTTTGTATACAAAAGGTCTTGCATGCACAAGGTGTACAATAAATTTATTGTACACCAACATAACTTTTATCCAGTTTTCTCTAACTTTTACTTAGTTTTCTCTAACTTTTATATTATTAAAAAAAAAAGTTGATATATAAACATTTTAAAGCGTTAAATGATTACTTTTATACATTATAAGTAATTTTTAAGAAATATTTTTTATTAAATTGAATTTTTTTTTATCATTAACAAATAGATAACTTATATATATAAGGGCAACTTTTAGCATTTTATGTTAACTTTAACTTTGGTGTACAATATTTATCGTACACCCCATGTAAATAAGAATTTGGGTTTTCCATAAATAAGCTTGTAGAAAGTTTGTAATAAAATACTCTAATTACTACCTACAACTCTACAAGGCTACAACATAGATTCAGTTTGAGAAAATGAGAAGTAAAGACCTAAAATAATGGTCCTAATGTGTGAGTGTCATTCTCATAAGCACACAATAAATAAAATTTCACCAAAAAATATTAAACATAATAAATTAAAAAAATATATTAAAAAATGAAAGAAAAAGATGGTAGCTATCGCGGATAATCTCCGCAGCATATTCTCCGCATTCTCCATGCTCGATTCTTGATTCTATGCAGACTGCACCCTTTAATTATAATCTTTAATTATTATTAAATTCCTTAAGTGCTAATTGACGTAGTGTTAATTAATCTAATTGGACAATTGCACCCTTTAATTATTAATCTTGGACCCACATTTTACCTATTTTTTTTTAATGCTTTCTATTTGGAGGTTGTTGGAAAATCACCAGTAGAATTTTTCAGGGGAAGGTGTGGTGGGGATAACAAAACAAACATAAAATTACAATATAATCATTTATAGTTTTGTACGGGTGGTCTCGTTTTTCACCTTATTCCTGTTGCTTATTACACCAGATCATATAGAAAAGAAAAGTAAAAAATTCACAAAAATATTCAGAACATACCAGATCAAAGCAGATCAGAATAAGAAAAATCATACAAAATCAGGTGAAAATAATGGGGCCATAATGGTTAACATTGAGGGTTATGTCATTATGTGTACATAACAAGTAATTTTTTTTTATGGTGTGAATGAGCAATAAGACAGTAAATAAGTGCAGACTAATATTTTCTTTCAATCTTACGCTCAATTCGAGGAAAAAAAAATTCTTATTTTTTTTTCCTAATATACAAGATTGCAGATCTAGTGGATTTCGATGAAATTGAATCCTTGATATAATGCAAGATCACAAAAGTTATTTATTTTTCGAAGGCAATCAAATTAATCAGATGAAAATCACATTTGCTATTACAATAAATCGTTAGATCGTTTTAAAAAAGGATGTACACTCTAGCGATATGTGCGAGAGATGCCCCACAATGTAAGATCTACTCAAAAAATCATATTTTTTTTATTTATTAAGGGAACTTTTTTTTTTAATTCAGTTTGTTATGTATTTGTTAGATTCAAAATTTGTTTTTGTAAATATAATACTTCATAACTTTTTATTAATGAATGGGGAAATTGACATCAACGGTCCTAATTATAAGTGGTCTGCTTTAAAAAATTTAAACTTGTAATTAACGTAGAATCCTAACTTTTAAGGGTACGTATCATATCATAAAGGACCTCATGCATAATTAATTTGCTAAATCGGTAAATATAGACAACTAAACACAACCTTGCCACGCTTATTTCTTTCCCCATTCACCTCCCCGCCTGTTTTCATGTAGTTATATTAACCAGTTGAGCAAGTTAATTATGGTTGATGATCGTTTTGAGATAGTACCCTTACAAAATGGGACCGTCCTAAAAAAAATAAAAAATTGTAACATTTTAAAGCAAATCATCCATAATTGGGACGGTTGATGTTAATTTTTCATTAATAAATTTGTTTTATTATTGTTAAAGAAAATAATTTGAATCTCACCTCAACACAATGCGGCGTAATATTCTCAAGTCAAGCCAACAAGAAGAATCCAACTATACTGTTAGGCTGTTAGCCTATTACACTAGCTAGTAGGCTAGTTGATGTAAATTCTTAAATATATTTTTATAAGAAACTATATAAACTTTTATATAAACTTAAAAAAAACCAACTTGGTGTTAGATAAGTTAAGTAATGAAATCAATTAGTTAAGCATTGAAATTAATTAGTTAAACACTGAAACTAATTAGTAAATAATTAAATTAATTAGTTAAGCATTTGAACCAATTAGTTAAGAAAAGAGTAGATTATTTACAAGTCTAATTTGTAATTTATTTATTTTTTTGGTAGGATTGAGCTACGAGGATAATATAATTTACAAAATGTAGGAGGGAGATTTGAACATGAGATCTATCGTACACAGTTTAATTTATGATTCATGTATACTCAGTTGGTGTTGAGCGGAGAAATTCCTAAATATTATCGACTTATTGTGGGTTATAGATTTAGCGTGCATTCTTTAACCCGATTTTCATTTATTTTTTCTAAGCTTATCTTATACTTATGTACACTACAAGAATTTGTATCTTTAACGACAACTTAATTACGACGGGTCAAAAATCCCGTCGCAAAAGCCTTTGTGACGGGGATAACAACCAAACAAGGACGGGAACAACAATTCGCAAATGTCTTTTACGA
The DNA here is from genome assembly GCF_020520425.1 of Spinacia oleracea. Taxonomy (NCBI): domain Eukaryota; kingdom Viridiplantae; phylum Streptophyta; class Magnoliopsida; order Caryophyllales; family Amaranthaceae; genus Spinacia; species Spinacia oleracea. The sequence continues at coordinate 6,874,415 of NC_079488.1, read as the reverse complement.
CAAGTTAACAACGGGATTTTTCATTAACGACGGCTCCCTTTTATGACGGGTTCGGGACAGGAAATCCCGTCATTAATCAACGTTTATTGGCCTTTAGCGACGGGATTTCGTGTCGTTAATGGTATAATTTTTTATAGTGGTAATTTAATAGAACCTATAAAAATTTATTTTAGCTATATATTGTACTTGGGTAACCCTGAGTATATCTTTCCTAAACTCATATGAATTTATCTAAATTTATTTTTTTTATAAAACTAGTTGAGCAACCGCGTGCGAGCCAACTTGGTTTCCTAATAATAATAGCAATAATAGTAATAATAATAACTCATATGGTTAAATAAGTAAAGATTTAAAGAGTTTGATGTTAATAATAAATATTCCCTCTGTATTTAAATAGGAGCCACACTCATGTATATCTTATAGTACTAAAATTTTGTGAGTGTTTGGAATTATATGGACCATTTTAACATATTGCTAAAGTGTTGTTATGCCACATAGGTGAATCCTAATTTTACCGAAAACGTAACACGTTCAAGCCTAAAACTATAACCTTGATTAGTTTAATAGTAGATAGAGAACTCTCCTTGAACATCAACAAATAATAAATTATCATGTTCAAGTGATACAATCACATTATTACCTAATCACATAGCATATGCTAGGTTTTAATGACTTATAATACAACGTCAATATTAAGAATGCCATAATTTTGCCACAACATTTCAAGATTTATAAGTAGCCAACTGATTATGGTCGTGCCCCAATAAATTTAATAGGACTTGAAGTCGTCAAAATCCCATATATTTCAGCTATGGCTCATATTTTGTCGGTGGTAAGTTCATGAATTCTATACTTTGCAGGTGAGAGGTTTAAGTGTGTCAATATCTTATTCAAAATGGTTTTCATATTAAGTTCAATAACTCGACGTGGTGTGTCCATCTAAATATAAATATAACATATACAACATTAGATGAGTAATCTCGTTATATGCCTATACAAAATAAATTGTTAGTGATAAGTTAATACTTAAAAATGAAACAATTTGAAAAAGTAACCTAATATGACAAGATTTTTTTTTAAAGATCGACCAAATATTTTATTATATCAAATCAAGTTCAGCCAAAATTAGAAACTTTGGAAAATACTGCGAGACTTAATATCTCATATATTCAAATATTCACACACTTTAATGTTGTACCTATGACCATCTAGTGCCATAGGAAAACTTAATTCTTATGTTTCAAACAAATCATACTATTATCGAAGAAAACATTTATTTACCTGCTTTAAAATGGTCGCGTGTTATCAATCTTCGATCAACCTTCCTTTGTTGCGGAAAGACAATCAGAATGTTGCATCTACGTTTTGATCTCATTATCTATCTATTTATAGGCACTTTTAAATTAAAATTGGATAAGAATGAATAAAGTGACAGTTGACTATGCACTACATGTCTTCTTTTCGGTGTCACCCCATTTACACGAAGTTGGTGAGGGGGGTTGTAACAATGGTAAATGTTAAATGTGAGTAAGGGTAAAATAGGTGTTTAGTTCAAACACACCAAAAAGATTGTGAAAATGTACCATAAAAGGAAATGGTGCAATTAATATGCAACTTCCATAAAGTAAAAATGGTGCAAATAATAAAAAAAAAAAACGGGGAACTAAAAAAGAACGGGAAGTATAACAAACTATACCGTGCTAATTTAATTTAAATTGATAAACCACTTAAAATGCTTACTCATACTCCCTTCGTTTCACAATATTTATTCTACTCGCTTTTGTAGACTCTTGTTTCAAGGAAAGTTTGAGAAAAGTAAGCATGTGTAGAAAATTTTGGAAAATATAGGATATATAGCGTAAGAAGGTGAGTGAATGTAAAAAAATGTGGATAACCTGAAATAAAAAAATTAAAAAAAAGGATGAGGTGTAAATATTGTTAGAAAATGAAGTAAGATAGTAAAAGGTGTTTGTAATTTTTTCTGACGAGATTGTTAAAAATCAAATAATTAGGAGCGAATAAAATTTGTATAAATCACCCCATAACAGAAACAGATTTAAACAATATGAAATGGATGGAGTGTTTGTTTTTAGTGAAACTAAGATTTACCGTAGAAGAGAGGGAAACGGAGAGATATAAAAAAACTAATATTTCGTATTAGACTAACCCTTTAGTTGACAGGTGTTCCATATATACTCAATGTATGTCGTTGTGTGTGAATGTCCAGTTAAGGAAAATCGCGGATCGATTAAAAAAAAAGGAAAAGAAAAAAAAAAGAAAAAAAAGGGGATACGGAAGGAATTATTGAAAAAGACTTCACTGTGCCAATACCCTTTAAGCCCAAACCCCCTATTCCCTTTTATATGAAGTATAGATAAGTGAAAATAAGTTGAACATAACATAATAACTTTAATAACGTATTTAGCAACATTTTTTCAAACAAATACAATAAGTTCAAATAATTCCATATAAGTTGATGATAACACACCCTTAACGAATTTCCATGAATGAACCTTATTTCTTTCCATGAAAGTACTACGGAAGTACGGATCGAGTACGTAATTCATTTCAAACTTATGAGAAAGTCTAGAGTTAAATGAGTTTATTTCTTATGTTTGTGTTCAATCTACACACTTTGTCTTTATGCGCAAGTTGCGCAGTTCTGGTTTTCGGAAATGATAAATTTAGGGAAGAATTCACTTCATTCAAGAAAATCAATTTTGAAAAAATGTGGATTTTCTTGAAATAATAAAAAGTTCTAAGGATTTAACACTTCCCCTGGTTTTCATTAGAAAACGATTGTAGTACTTGTCAAATCGTTGCAATTTAATAAACACGAAGGAATATGAATTATAGATAAATGTCTCTCAAGCTAAGACTTTTTTACGCATAGCACATCTGGTTCATCGGAACTTATCTCCGACTATACCCCGGATTCGATCTGTGTTGCTCACCTTACTTATGGGTGGTGAATCTTCCAACAAGAATTTCTGCATACGACGAAGTTTGCCTCCGAGACCTTCCTTAAACGATATAAAATTACTTATCATTTGAGTCAACTTTATGTTATTTCCTCAGCTAAGACTTGGTGTTGATTATTGAAATAAAAATGGTAAAGAACCACGAGATCATATATAAAATCCCAAACTCTTTCTTCAAATCATAGTTTTTTTTTGGGTGATATACATGTCCATTTCTCAAAAAGTCAAACGATCCTTTATGCATTATTACGTGCCCGTCTCTTCCCCTCATTTCCATCTCTAAACAAAAGTCGTTCATTGCATTTGGAATTGGAATTGGAATTGGAAGAGTGAGCTCTTACAAGGTCATCCCCTAATAAAACAGAACCACCATATTTTTCTGACCGGCCGCCCGTCCGTGGAGGCGATGACCACGATAGCGGTGGCGGTGGATATCGGTGGGAACGGTTCGGGAAATGGTAGCAAACGCGCGGTTAGGTGGGCGGTGGAGAATCTGGCATCACAAGCTGAACACTTTGTACTAGTTCATGTCATTCCTACCATCACCCATATCCCTACTCCATGTAATGCCTCTCATCTTTTTTCTCTCTTCTTATGAAACTATGGAAATGAAATACTTGATTTTATTAATATTATTATACTATATTTATTATTGGTTTTCATATAGAAAATAAGTATTGCCCATAAATTAAATTTGTATTTGATCATTTTCAGAATTTATGGACAAACACAAATTGATAAGTTTTTTTTTTGTCCGAATGACCCAAATGATCGACATAACAAATTACCTATCATACACAGAATTTAGTTTTTACGGAGTACGTTTTACCATCAGACCAATACCTCATTGGCTTTATTTTTCGTAGAATTGGCGAGGAAAGACAATCAATACCATTTTAAGAAGAGTGAAAAAGGAAAAATACTTGGATGAATGTGTTGCCAGTAAAAACAAAAAAAAATTTACATGCATTATAAACACTAATAACGGAGCAAATATAAAGGGACGACTACAAAAAGAAAAATATGGCGAATAGTAAAATTCAAAGAGAGTATAAATTTATACAAACTTTTATAAAAGTCCGCCTGACCGTCAGACCAGCCAACCCATGGGTGTGTCGCGGGTCAGTTCGCGGGTCGCGGATTGTTTTACCGGGTCGCGCATAAAAATCTGCTTTGCAACTCATTTTTTCTCATTTCTGTTTCTCTCACCTCAAACGTTAACTTTCTCTCTCCTTCCGCCTCTCTCTCTCTCTCTCCTTCCTTCCATGGCGTCCGACAACTTCCATCCTCTTTCTCCTCCTAATTTCCGTCACGATCTCCGGTGAGCCGCAGGGATTAGAGGCGGCGAGTTTGGGCGGATCTCTTGCCGTAGGTGTTTCGGCATCGAAAGAATCTGGTGCCGACGGGATAGGGAAGCAGTGAGCATCGCGGCGAAGGAAAGACATGGAGGAGAAGTCTACGTCCTTGCCGTCGTCGCCTTCCGCGGTTTAGATTTTTGGCTGCCTCACTCTTTCTTCACTTCAAGTTTTATTGCTTTTAGGTTTTTGATTTTTTGATTAATTTTGTTAATTTTCCGGCGAGGTCGTTGAACAGAGACGAAGGAATGTAGGTGCGGTTCTCCTTGAGGAGGCACGCGGAGAAGATCCTCTTTTGTAGATCGAACTGATGGTTGGCTATGGAAGAACAGCTGCAGACGCATTGAAAATATATGTTAAGCTTAAATTTAAGGAAAAATTGATATTATTGGTCCCAACTATGGCCGATTTACTTTAAAAGGTCTCAACTTTTGATTATCTCAGAGTGGTCCCAACTATAGAGAGTCCTTTCCAAAAATGGTCCCTTAGTTAAAATTAAGTGCTAAATAACTTAATTAAGACTCATATCTCTTGTGCAATAATCATATTTTTTAATTAAATGAAGTAAATGGAATAGTATGATATGCTTAAATCAACTTAATTAACAGTTTAATTAACTAAAGGACCATTCTGGGATAACACACCTTAAAGTTGAGACCACTCTAGAATAATCAAAAGTTAGGACCTTTAAAAGTGAAGTGGCAATAGTTGGGACTGTCAATGTCAATTGTTCCTAAATTTAATTAATTAAGCAATTAAACCAATTAGTTAAGTAGTGAAATTAATTAGTTAAGCACTGAAACCAATTAGTTATGCAATTGAACTAATTAGTTAACCACTGGAACTAATAAGTTTAGAGATATAAATAGTGTACATGTTAAGCCTGAAATTCAATTAGTTAAGCAACGAAACCAATTAATTAAGCAATGAAACCAATTACTTAAGCACTAGAACCAATTTGTTAAGTAATAGAACCAATTAGTTAAGCAATAGAACTAATTATTTAAGCGTGGAATTCAATTAGTTATGCAACGAAACCAATTAGTTAAGCACTGGAACCAATTAGTTAAGTAATAGAACCAATTAGTTAAGCAATGTAACCAATTAATTAATCAACGAAACCAATTAGTTAAGCAACAGAACCAATTTTTAAGCACTGCAACCAATTAGTTCAGTAATAGAACAAATTAGTTAAGCAATGGAACCAATTAGTTAAGCATGAAATTTAATTAGTTAAGCAACGGAACCAATTAGTTAAGCAACATAACCAATTAGTTAAGCACTGGAACCAATTAGTTAAGTAATAGAACCAATTAGTTAAGCAATGGAACCAATTAGTTAAGCCTGAAATTCAATTAGTTAAGCAACGAAACCAATTAGTTAAGCAACAGAACCAATTAGTTAAGCACTAGAACCAATTAGTTAAGCAATGGAACCAATTAGTTAAGCCTGAAATTCAATTAGTTAAGCAACAAAACCAATTAGTTAAGTAATAGAACCAATTAGTTAAGCAATGGAACCAATTAGTTAAGCCTGAAATTCAATTAGTTAAGCAACGAAACCAATTAGTTAAGCACTGGAACCAATTAGTTAAGTAATAGAACCAATTAGTTAAGAAATGGAACCAATTAGTTAAGCCTGATGTTCAATTAGTTAAGCAACGAAACCGATTAGTTAAGCAACATAACCAATTTGTTAAGCACTGCAACCAATTAGTTAAGTAATAGAACCAATTAGGTAATCAATCGAACCAATTAGTTAAGCAATGAAACCAATTAGTTAAGCAACATAACCAATTAGTTAAGCACTGGAACCAATTAGTTAAGTAATAGAACCAACTAGTTAAGCAATGGAACCAATTAGTTAAGCCTGAAATTCAATTAGTTAAGCAACGAAACCAATTAGTTAAGCAACAGAACCAATTAGTTAAGAACTAGAACCAATTAGTTAAGTAATAGAACCAATTAGTTAAGCAATGGAACCAATTAGTTAAGCCTGAAATTCAGTTAGTTAAGCAACGAAACCAATTAGTTAAGCAACAGAACCAATTAGTTAAGCACTGGAACCAATTAGTTAAGTAATAGAACCAATTAGTTAAGCAATCGAACTAATTAGTTAAGCATTTGAACCAATTAGTTAAGCAATGAGACCAATTAGTTAAGCACTAGAATTAATTTGTTAATCAATCGAACTAATTAGTTAAGCATTTGAACTAATTAGTTAAGCAATGAAACTAATTAGTTAAGCACTTGAATTAATTAGTTAATCAATCGAACTAATTAGTTAAGCATTTGAACCAATTAGTTAAGCAATGAAACCAATTATTTAAGCACTGGAACCAATTAGTTAAGTAATAGAACCAATTAGTTAAGCAATGTAACCAATTAGTTAAGCCTGAAGTTCAATTAATTAAGCAACGGAACCAATTAGTTAAGCAACATAACCAATTAGTTAAGCATTGGAACCAATTAGTTAAGTAATAGAACCAATTAGTTAAGCAATGGAATCAATTAGTTAAACATTGAAGTTCAATTAGTTAAGCAACGAAACCAATTAGTTAAGCAACATAACCAATTTGTTAAGCACTGCAACCAATTAGTTAAGTAATAGAACCAATTAGTTAAGCAATGGAACCAATTAGTTAAGCCTGAAATTCAATTAGTTAAGCAACGAAACCAATTAGTTGAGCACTGGAACCAATTAGTTAAGTAATAGAACCAATTAGTTAAGAAATGGAACCAATTAGTTAAGCCTGAAGTTCAATTAGTTAAGCAACGAAACCAATTAGTTAAGCAACATAACCAATTTGTTAAGCACTGCAACCAATTAGTTAAGTAATAGAACCAATTAGTTAGTCAATCGAACCAATTAGTTAAGCAATGAAACCAATTAGTTAAGCACCTGAATTAATTAGTTAATCAATAGAAATAATTAGTTAAGCATTTGAATTAATTAGTTAAGCAATGAAACCAATTAGTTAAGCACTTGAATTAATTAGTTAATCAATCGAACTAATTAGTTAAACATTTGAACCAATTAGTTAAGCAATGAAACCAATTAGTTAAGTAATAGAACCAATTAGTTAAGCAATGAAACCAATTAGTTAAGCATGAAGTTCAATTAGTTAAGCAACGAAACCAATTAGTTAAGCAATGAAACCATTAGTTAAGCAATGAAACCAATTAGTTAAGTAATAGAACCAAATAGTTAAGCAATGCCAATTATATAAGCATTTGAACCAATTAGTTAAGCAATGAAACCAATTAGTTAAGCACTGGAACCAATTAGTTAAGTAATAGAACCAATTAGTTAAGCCTGAAACCAATTAGTTAAGCCTGAAGTTCAATTAGTTAAGCAACGAAACCAATTAGTTAAGCAATAGAACCAATTTGTTAAGCACTGCAACCAATTAGTTAAGTAATAGAACCAATTAGTTAATCAATCGAACTAATTAGTTAAGCATTTGAAATTAACAACATAACTATTTGGTCACAAGCGCCTAAAGTGATATTATATTGGGCTGATGTAATATTTTTGGGCTTGACCCATCCTTTCCTTGGAAAAGGGTCTTGACTCATGTTATTCCTATTTTGTCAAAGTGATTTTTTTTTTTTGCCATCATAATTTTTTAAATTTTAGTTAAAACTTTTTGAGTTTTAGATAAAATTTTTGAGTTTTAGTTAAATTTTCTTAGTTTTAGTTAAGATTTTCCGAGTTTTAGTTATGATTTTGGAAGTATTAGTTAGGATTTTTTGAATATTAGTTAAAGCTTAAGAAGTTTTTGAGTTTTACCTACATTTTAAAGGTGTGTCGTGAATTTTTGAGTTTTAGTTACGCATTCTGAGTTTTAGTTAAGATTTTCTTAGGTTTAGTTAAGAATTATTGTGTTTGAGTTAAGATTAAATCTATTTATGGTAACTAAAACTTCAAAAATCTTATTAAAACTCAGATAATCTTAACTAAATCTCAAAAAATTATAACTAAACCTCAAACATTTAATCATAACTAAACAAATTAATCTTAAACTAAACAAAATAATTCTTAACTAAGACAAGTCTACTACTAACTAGAAGCAACTTTTTGTTAACTAAAACAATATTATACTTAACTAATGTAACAAAAGCATAAAAAAACGAAAAATAATTTAGCTAAACCATTTGATTTCATAACTAAATATAATAAAAGTGTAACTAAAACAAAGTTAGTCTTAACTATAATCAATAATCATTACTTTTGTTAATAAAATAAATAAAAAATACACTTAATAAAGTTTTAGAAGTCTATCATAGCAAAATAAATCATCACACTTAACAATTGTTCTTCAAAGATTACAAAAGAATAAGATTGGATCCACCAGAAAAAGAAAATGAATTGCTGCTTAAGTGCCAAGGGCATATCAGTAGCACCAGCTACCTCAAAAAAAAATGCTCGAATTTTAACACAACCATACAGTTAAGTTACAGTGAGACTTGAATGTCTTCAGTCCTTCACCGCTTCACGTACTACAGCTCCAACCCAGTAAAATGGTCAAAACCTAGAAAATCAAGGTTAGAGGCAAACTGAACCTTTGATTATGGTGCTACCGCCGTCATACCGCAAGATCGCCGGTTGAAAAGAGAGGAGCTCAGACAGTGGCAATTCTTGATGGGCAGCGGCTGCGAGGTTAATAATGAACATCATAAACCTAAATCAAATCATAAATAAAAGAACTAAATCAAAAACCTAAAATCAAAAACCTAAAATCAAAATCTAAATCAACGGCGAGCTTGACGATCGAGAGAGAAGAACGCTGAATTCGCCCAATACTTTTGCTTAAGATCTTGTTTTAGGTGTTCTTCAAATTGGGGAAGACAGGAGAGAGAGGAATCAGAGAGAACAGGTTCGCAGAGGAGATGAGGAAGGAGACAGGAAATAAAATGAAAAATAGAGGAGAGAGAAAAGTATTTTCCTTTTGTACAGCGCGTGTAGTCACGCGCGCGTGGGCAAAGCAAGTGGTCTGACACGCGCGTGGCTGTCAGGCCGCCTGACACAAAAGTCGCGGATAAATTTAATGGGGGATGATAAAGGTTGCAAGTTTCGATCGAAATCTTACATGTCGGAGTACATATAGGCGCCACGTAGACTATGCATCGATATAAATAAAGAAACAAATTAGAATATTAAAATTTTCCTACCTTTTTTTTGGAAACATGTATTATGTATAATACGTTATATAAGTTAAATGTTTTAGTTTCCAATTTAAATCATGACACATAAGTATGTCATGTCATCATTGTGACATGGCTTAAAGGTTGTATGTTGCGACCTATATCATTTTCGTAAATTAAAACTCATCAAAGGCTTATAGATTGAAAGGATTCTTGCACAACTGGATTTGAGGCCAACTAATGCCTAGAGTACTGCACTTGAGTTTCATCCTTTCTGATTCTTTTTATGTAGAACTCGTTATAACTTACGTAAGATACAACCAATACTATTTTTATTTTCTCAATAAAAGCTCGAAATAAGCAAAAAAAATAGTCTTAATTATACTGTAAGTAAGTTGTTACGTAGTACTCCGTATATTGTAGCTGAATATTTTCCTTCGTGTTGATGTTATAGCTGGAAATAGCATACCGATCACAGAATTAGGTACAAAAGTTGTGGCAAAGTATATGGAGGATGCCAGAGAAAAAGCTCAAGCAGTCTTCCTACAATATAAGAGACTTTATAAACCAGGGGAGGTTAGTATTCCCTACTCTCCCTCTTCAATTTCGAATTGCAAAAGATTTTGCATGCACAATATGTACAACAAATTTACTGTGCATCAACATAACTTTTACCCAATTTTCTCTAACTTTTATTCAGTTTTCTCTAACTTTTACTCAGTTTTCTCTAATTTTTATATTATTACCAAAAAAAAAGTTAATAGATAAACATTTTAAAGTGTTAAATGATTAATTTTATACATTATTAGTTATTTTGAAGAAATATTTTTTATTAAAATAAAAACATTTATTACTAAAAAGTAGATAACACATAAGTCCCTCCCTACAACTTCAAATTTTAATTTTTACAACAAATCCTTCCGTTTTTTTTTTACATCAATCAAATCTTTTAGCAATTCTTTATAGAAAATTCTTTACATATAGAAGTGTAACTTTTAAGCATTTTACGTCAACTTTAACTTTGGTGTACAATGTTTAACGTACACCCCATGTAAATAAGAATTTATGTTCGAACTGTTTGCTGCCACGCTTATTTAGGATATGCTTAGATCGGAGGTAATGAATCAGGTGTAATTGGAAACATAATAAATAAAATGATGTTCTTATAAAACTCGATTGTTTCAGATGGAGTTTGAGACCCTGCTGCTTGAGTATGACAGTATTTCTGTTGGACTTCTGGATTATATACGAAAGTCGAGTGTCAGAAGCTTAGTTCTGGGATCTGAATCACTTAATCGCTTTTGGAGGTAAATATGGCTTCTGAAGTACTCCCTCTGCTCCATAATGATGTTCCAATTTATATTGTTTGTCAATGCACATTCTGTATTATTTGCATCTCTAATTATACAGTAGCAAAAATTATACTCCCTCCGTCCCAGAATAGTCGTTACACTTACCTTTGCACAAAGTTTTAGGTGATAAGTGGTTTTTTGGTTATCAATTGTTATTTTATTGAAAAAGTGGATGTGATAGGAGTTAGTGGGGTATTTATTTAATTGAATGAGAAAGGGCGTGGGGACAAAAAAAATTTAGTGGGAAGAGAGAGACAATATAATAATTGTGGGGTAATTCCTTATTTAGAAGTGTAACAACTAATTTGGGACGGACGAAAAAAGAAAGTGTAACAACTAATCTGGGACGGAGGGAGTAAAATTTTGATATTATTAAAGTGTTCATTGATCATATGCTTATTACTTAGGTCCAGAGTTATAGCAGTTTGATGTCATTTTACTATCATCGGCTGCTAACTTCTAAATTAAACTGCATGAAAACTGTAAGTTCTTTAAGCTAACATTTCAAACATTTAAATTTTCAGGAGGCTAAAAGGCCACGGAATACCACAACTCGTGTTGAAATCTGCACCTGATACTTGTGACATATTTGTTGTATCTAAACGGAGAGTTAAGACAAAAGTAGCCAGTTCAATGACCTCAAACGGTATATGTTTATTTGAATTGCGTTATAGCTAGGAAAATTTGTTAAAAACTATCTTATAAAATAGTTTTTGACAAATTTACCATTTATAACTATTTACATTTTCTTGTATATATGATGATGCTTGGGTGATCTTACTGCTTCTGTTATATCCTCCAGCAGTAATGTTAATCGATGGACATACCGTGCCAACATAAACTTGTTGCAATAAACTACCTATATTATAGTCTTGCTTCCTTATTTGAACATAAAATACTTCTCATATTACCCTCATTTGAGACCACACAAAAAAATGCATTGAAAACCTTCCCCATATACTTATTCATTTTTACATTTTCATGTATGATGATGCTTGGTCGATCTTACTCCTTCTGTTATCCTCCTTCATGCAGTAATGTTAACTGATGAACAGAGTGCATCAACAGAAACTGGTTGCAATAAGCTTCCGATAGTGTTAACAACAGGGCAAACACCTTTACATTCTTCTTCTTCGATTGAGCCAAGCAGCACTGGATTGTCACAGATATCAGATTTCAGTCAATCAACATCTTCGTCCGATGTACATGATGCCCCAAATGTTAATGATTTTAATGCTCGAAGAATTACTAGCCCTACCTCCACAACTTCTGCTTACACAGATCTTTCTTCAGTCGGGCAAATGTCTGTTCCTGATTCTCATGTGTCTTATGAACAGGTGCGTTTGTTGTGATTCTTCGCAGTATACTTTCTCTGTATTTTATTAGGAGTCACACTTACTATTTTCAGCCGTATTTTATTAGGAGTCACATTTATCATTTTTGGACGTATTTTATTAGGAGTCACACTTCTATTTTTAGTAACTTTTTTACCCCACCATTTGCTTTAGGGATCACCACTATAATAAACTCCCTGTCTACTTTGATTAAAATATTTTGGACAAATTACTTTTTACCACCTACAAAAATCGAAAAATTATTTTTTACCACCTAAAAAAAATCAAAACTTGTATTTTACCATCTAAAAAAATCAAAACTTGTTTCTTGCCACCTGAAAGCGAGAAAATAGATGAAACCTTTATGTATTGCTATCTAATTCAATTTCCCTCCAATATTTTACGCTCCCTGTGTGATTTTCTTTATCTCTTTCACCCTTCTCTCTTTAATTCCATTAAATTTTGTCAATTTTATGAATTAATGGTGGTGAAAAATTATGTAAATTCATGGAAGATAAATAATCGGAGGAAGAGAAAAGAGTTAAATAAGTCATTGTTTCGTGGAAAAATAGAACATATGAGAAGTATTACCGGCCTCTTACATAATATTTTCATCTATTTTTCCATTTTTTAGGTGGTAAAAAACAAGTTTTAATTTATTTAGATGGTAAAACAAAATATATCCAAATATATAATCTTTTTTCTATTTATTTATTACTTCCTCGTCTTTGTACATGCAGAAGCTTTCTATTTTCAAGATTGTTCTGAATTTGCTTACTAAATACTCACTCTTATCTCATACTGATTACTGCTTACAGTTTGACTTGAATAACGACGTAGAACAACTGCGATTAGAGTTACAAACAACCCTTGATTTGTATAATCGAGCTTGTCAAGATCTAGTCCATGCTCAAAAGAAGGTACGATTTTGGTTTATAAGGTAGAATTATCTCGGTGTTGCACATATCAAGTAGCCATTGACTAAATGTGCTGTGTAAAATTACAGGTTCGAATTCTTTCTTCAGAATGTGTTGTGGAAGCAGAAAAGGTAAATGCTGCTACAGAGCGAGAAGAAACCATGAGGAAAATCGCCGAGCAAGAGAAAGTGAAGCTTGTAAAAGCCGAAAGAGACGCCCAAGCAGCCAAGAATATGCTCGCTAAAGAATCTTATGAAAGGCAAATAGCAGAAGTGAATGCTTTGAAAGAGCTCAAAGAGAGACAAAAAGTTGTTGATAATCTCATCTCAAATGAAAGGAGAATCAGAAGGTACACCCCAGATGAGATTCGAATGGCGACAGATGACCTTTCGGAGAAGAAGGTTATTGGTGAAGGTGGTTATGGTAAAGTATATAGAGGTACTCTTGATCACACACCGGTTGCGATAAAGGTGCTTGAGCATGACGCGGCTGACAAAAAAGAGGAGTTTCTCAGAGAGGTACGTTTTGGTTCTCTTCACTTTATTCTTATTGCTTATTAGATTAGACTAGAAAAATCAGACCAGATCAGAAAAAACACAAAACACACATTCATAACAAACCAGAACATAACAGAAACTAGAAAAATCATACCTGTTTAGGCAAAGCGAACAAGCCTAAAGATTTACTCATAGTGCGGTTGGTTTGGGAATAGATCCTCTTTCTGGCGTATAAGTGATCCGCATTTCCACCTTCTTCATGGGGTGTACTTGTCCAGACTCATTTTCGTATTTCTCGAAATTATATCCCCCTTCAGTTATTTATGCATACACAATCTGCTGACAAGAAAAAGGAGTTTCTCAGAAAGATACGTCTATTTGGTATTTATATTGATGATGTTAATAAGGAGAGAAAGAGTGAACTTGTATGAGATAATAGTGGTCACATTTCCACCTTCTTCATGGGTTGTCCAGGCTCAATTTCATATCTTCAAATTATGCCTTTGAATTTCAAATTATGCATACACAATCTTCTATTTACCAGTCCCACCCTGAAACATCTAACATTCTAATTTAAATGATCTCATGTTGTTCATTTATCTTCTGCAGATCAGAATCTTGAGCCAGTTATGTCATCCAAACATAGTCTTACTACTCGGAGTATGTTCCGAAATGGGTTGCCTTGTATACGAGTACATGGAAAACGGAAGCTTAGAAGACCATATCTTCCGCCAAAAGGGAAGACCGCCTCTCCCTTGGTTTGCCAGATTCCGAATAGCCTTTGAAATCGCGTGTGGTCTTGCGTTCCTACACCGCAGAAAACCTGAACCAATTGTACACCGTGATCTCAAACCAGGAAACATCCTTTTAGGAAGAAACTATGTAACCAAAATTAGTGATGTTGGGTTAGCCAAACTTGTATCTGACAACATCCCAGATTCAGTTACCATGTTTGGAAACTCCTTACTTGCAGGAACTTTGTACTATATTGACCCAGAATATCAAAGAACAGGTACTGTCAGACCAAAATCAGACCTGTATTCTTTTGGGATAATACTTCTTCAGTTGTTAACAGCCCGAAGCCCAAATGGGCTTCTGTTGGTTATGGAGAACGCGATTGCTAGTGGATCATTGCCTTATATACTAGATGATTCGATCAAAGATTGGCCACGTGCTGAAGTAGAGGAATTGACTAAGCTTGCATTGGAATGTTGTAAGTTGAGATGCAGAGATAGACCTGATCTTGAAACTGGTGTTCTTCCAATTCTGAGGAAACTTGCTGATGTTGCTGATGCTAGCATGAAAGTTGAAAGGAATAGCATTTTTGCACCTAGCCACTACTTCTGCCCTATTCTTCATGTGAGTTTTCATTCTCCAAATACTTTTTCTTTCTTGTATGAAATAAATACTTTGATGATTTTGATAAGGAAAATATGCATGAAAGCACCATTTAAGGCTCTGTTCTGCTCACCTTAAGTTCAGTTAAATTCAAATAAACTCAGGAAAAATAAGGATTACCCAAAACATTTTATTATAAAATAAATTTTGATGATGATAGACCCTCCTATTGTCCAAATACTTATTACTTGTAGAAATAAAAGCTTTGATGATTTTGGTAAGAAAAAATATGGATGAAAGCACCCTTAAAGGATATGTTCTATTCACCTTAATTCCACTTATTTCATGAAAAATATGTTCAGACAAGATAAGTTATCCAAAAAATAAGGATTACCCAGGTACAATTTATTAGTAAGATAAGTTATGATAAGTTCTAATAAGTTCAAATAAGTTCAGATAAGATGAGTTCATAAAAAAAAGTGAAAATCATGTGAATAGAACGCACCTTAACTGTAGCTTCACTTCTCAGATACCCCTAAATGGGAAAAAAATTATGTTTCGGAGCATCCATTGATCCTTCTTCTGAATAATGAATGTTGCAGGAAATCATGGACGATCCACACGTTGCAGCAGACGGATTTACATACGAGCGTAGAGCAATAGAAGCATGGCTAGAAAGGCATGACATATCTCCAGTGACAAAACAAAGAATGACTCATTTTAATCTTACTCCCAACATGACTTTGCTTACCGCCATACAAGAATGGAAATCGCGTCTAGCTTCTTCTGTACACGCCTGATGAAGAAGATGAAGAAGATGAACTAAACCCAAACCCATCAAAGACTGTATAGCTTCACACATATTTGAATTTTTTTTTCTTCTCTAAGGCTTTGTTTGGTTTGGTGTAAAACGTTTTCAGCGCTGGAAAACATTTTCCAAGATTCCATACTAGTTTTCTTTTTGTTTTACACCCTACCAAACAAAGCCTAATTTATTCACACAGCTTAATTCGGTGTATATATGAGTAGTTGGTTGAATTACATTGGTAGCTGATGAATCACATAATATGGTTCTATCTCCTGAGTCCAACTGCTCTTCTTCTTACAGAATTATCTAAAGAGTGCATTATATTGCATACACTTTGTACATCACCCAAGTCTTGAAATCATTCGATTTATGCGATAATTATTTTACTCATCTATGCTTAATTCATGCATAACTATGAAGAAAATGGATTTGCAGAAAATGAGCAAGTAGTTAAATCAAGAAGTATTTCAGAAGTTTCTTTTTTGGTTTTACAAATGTTTATGACTGTAGATTGTAACAGGGTTTTATCAGTACTGAATTGTCTACATCATACGGTCCTAACGCCAACGCCCCCGCCCCCGGGTCCCCCCCGTAAAGAACACAGAATAAGATGTCCCTTTCGGGTTCTAAACCCGAGCGGCCGAGTCCTATCTCCGTATCTCGTGTAGTTATGAAAATGCCCCCCCATGTTCTGAACCCGAGTCCTATCTCACATAGTTATGAAAAATGCCGCCGATATAACCTAAAGATGGTTGTGGGCCAGGCCGAGCCCACATCAAGCCCGTATTGTATTGGGTGGTGACAAGCCGAGCCAGGCATTTTCAAAACGGGGGCCAGGCCCGCTTGCCATGCCGGGTCGTCGCGCCTAAACCTAATATTACTAATTTATCGTGTTTTGACGTGGCGGGTCGAACCGTGTCGTGCTTTTCCAAAAAAAATGTGGCACGGGATGGACCTACGACTTCATGCATATGATGGGTCGGGCGGATCAGGCCTCTGGCCCGGCGCACAACCACAACCCACCAAGCCCTCTAAAATATAAGCACCTATCTGAATGCACAAGTGTGTTACTGGGGCGGACCTATAGAGGCCCGTAGGGGTCCAAAGGGACCCCAATTTTTTTTTTAAAAAAAACTGTGAAATTGATGTTGGGGTAAATAATTGCACTTAAAATAGTTACGTTATGTCTAATTAACTTACATTAATGACATTGATATATACTTACAATGGTTGTTGTAACATTATGCTAGAACAGTTGTCTAGGTTTGAATCCTCCCAAAGACGGATGTTAAATATGTTATTTTCCCCTTTTTTGTCTTTTACTTTTCAACACTAGTAATGTTATTTTTTTTTCATAAAGATTTTGTAATTTTCATAAGATATATTTCTAGTTTATACTCTACTTTTTTTTTTTTTTTTGATATTTTTTTTCTATACTTTTTTATTTATCAAAGCTGAAAAAACCAGCAAAACACCAAAAACAAGGAGTGAGTTGCCAAAACTAGAGAGGCAACCCTTCTAGAAAGACTCCCCACCTAGAGAGAACAACCAAACAAACCTAAACCAACCTATTAAGCTACCTTACATAGCTTGTTTACATTGAAAATTCTAATACAAACTTATAGACTTATAATTGCATGTTTCTTAGACTTGAGGTTTAACTAATTCATTCGTATATAATAGCATAACGCCCCATAAGCGTTAAGAACGATGTTACTTTTTTTTTTATTAGTGTCTTTGTGTGTTATTTGTTCAGTGATAATTATTGTAATGAAGTAAAACTCCTTCAAAGATGAAAAACTCGCTTTTTTCCATTTTAAATTGAAATCGCGCCATTATTCCAATTTGGACTAGGTCTTAGAGTTTTATTGTTATGAAAACCCAAAAAAAAAAAGTACATAAATCTTCTACATATTTAATTATGGTGCTTTTAATATTTCGACTACTTAACTCTCAACTTTAACCCCATAAAAAAAGAAACTATGAAAAATTAGAAAGCAAATCATAAATTTATTTTTTTGGACCTCCATTTGTAAATTCCTGGATCCGCCCCTGGTTAGCTGTTAGCCAATTTGACCAATTCGTTGCATAAATATGTTAAATAAAACTGTTAAACATGACATTTACCAACATTAGAATCTCTATGGAACTATTTACAATGCAATTCAATTAAATTGCATTTGACAATCAAACTATACTTTATAAGTGAGACGAACATACTGAAAATTAGTCTTCTACATCTGATTTACAATCTAAAATTTAGACGAGCTAATTGTAAACATAACTACTGCAGCTCTTAATTGAGCTAAAACAATACTGGATTTCATTCTTCACCAGTCTATATATATGTCATATTTGCTTAACACTAATTAGAAAAAAAAAAGAATTATGGATGTGTTTATATTTTCCTATGCTCTCCGTACAAGAACTTTATCCATTGAAGTCTCGAGTAATCATCCGGTATTCCATGAAGAATCGTCCTCTTTTGTGGATCCTCGATCAAAGTGCAAGCAAAACAGAATTCAGGGCTACCATGGATTAAACCAGGAATTGACACTAACTTCGCTATAGATTCAACAAGTGTATGAGAAGAATCAACCAATTTACGTGCTTCGTTATTCATCAACTCCATAACCCTAACATTCCTCTCAGTAACAACAAGTTCAGTTTTACAGCTCTTCTGACTTTCAGAAGCGTCATTCTCAAACCCGTGTCCACAACAACGTAAAGGAACGGGAGAAGGAATTGGACTATGATGATCATTCCGAAGTTGTTCTTGTTGTTCCGTATTAGCTTGGTTCGGGTCAAAGGCATTATTCTCACTTATTTCATCATCGCACTCATATGATGCATCACCAACATTCAAACTCGGAGGTGGAGAAGGGACGGGAACGGTGTCCTTCTCACATTCGACGTGTTGGGAACAATCAACAACCGAACTAGGCTTATTATGCACTCTTTGATCAACTAAAACTCCAAATAGTTGTTCCATCTTGTTTTCAAGTTCGGGTTCAATCCCTTCATCTTTAAATGCTTTGAAATGCATATTTTCCTATAAAGAAAGTAAATGGAATCAACTTTTTTTTTCCTAGAAGCTGAAATCAATTTAATTACATCCTCTGTTTTTTTATTATTATTATTATTGCAAAATTTGATGATGTTTCGCGTTTGTCAATGCAAAACTTTAGTCATTAGTATCTCTTACTATTATGCATTAACTAAAATTATAAAAAGTTAATATTTCCAAAATATATATCAAGATGAATCTAACAAGATACCACATGACTATATAATTCATTATGTATAAAATCACAAAAAATTTGATAAAAATAAATTGTGTGAATAGTGTAAAATTGCAAATGGTGCGATAGTAAAAAAACGGAGGAAGAATTATCTAATTTTCTAACTGTGACGTAACGTAATATGTAAGGGTAAAAAACACAAACCTCAATCTTTTTCTTCCACCAGTCCTCACTAGCGCTTATAGTTCCTTTTTCATGATCCCAGCCTAATCCCGTTTCTTCTCCTTTCAGTGCTTTCCAAAGGCTCCATCTACTTCTCATCCAATCCCACTTGTTTTTAAGTTTGTTTTTCTCATAAGCTAAGTTCGTCCTTAGTCGAAACTCTACTTCTAGAGTCTTCCATGGCATTCTTCGACATATCGCACCACCTTTCCCCTTTCCCATTTCAGCATATTTGATACACAAATCACAAAATAGGTGTAGATTTTCTTTGGACCAGTTAGCCCGAATCAAATCTTTTCCCCCACCTTCACAGTTCCTTTTTCTCTTTGGTGCCATCTATGTTTATACAACAAAAAACACATGCTTTCTTATATTGTCTTTCTAGAAGAAGAAAAAAAGCATAGAAATCACATCTAATCAACAAAATAGCCACAATTTTTTTATGGTTGTTAATTACTACTTGCATTTTCAAAAACATATGAGAAGCGCTACTGAAGCAACAATAGAAGTAAGGAAAGCTCCATTATACTACAAGAATGCAATAATGAGTCAAAAACACTTAGCATATAAGGAATAAAAATTCTAGATACTACAATGGACTGAAAATCAGAGTATACAAATGAAGAAGACGACTTGAGGGAAAATTAGATAGCTGATTGTGAGTGCTGCGATTCACTGCCGGTCCCAAGCCCGGATAAAGGAGGAGGGTGCGGTAGGTTGGTGGCGGCCAGCATAAAACTAAACCACATATCATGACATGATTGTGGGTGCTGCGATTAAAGCATACACTATGACTCCGTTTGGTAGGGTGTAAAACGTTTTCACGGAAAACGATTTTCCTCCTTTTAATCATTTTATGTTGTTTGGTTTGACAAGGGATGAAAAACAATTTTCCATAACTCCTTCAAAGGTGCAAATACATTTTCCATTTAAAAGGGAGGGAAAACACTTTTCCACCTTTCCTCCTTACCTCACTCTCCCCTATTCCCCTCAATCTTCACCATATTCTCCCAATTTCCTTTAAGGAACCAAATAAAGGAAAACTAGTTTAGAATTGTGTTTTCCCTTGAAAAATGTTTTCTATGGAAAATCATTATAGATTGAAAACGTTTTACATCATACCAAAAGGAGCCTATATGGCATACAATCCCAGGCTTACGAGTTCTGGACACTCCCACTAAAAAGCTAAATCAAAAAAAGAATTTTCATCATTTTCATCCTCACCTCCCCTCTTAGTCTCTCACTGACCTCCTCTATATATACCTCCTAGTTACATTCCTTCTCAAGCTAAGAATAACCAACTTATTTGTATTACCTAAAGTGCGTCTTAATCTATACTTGATGCATTGCAGATTCTCGGCGGAATGCCTTCATGTCCTCTATAGCATCACACCATTCTAGTCAATTACTCGTAGAAGACAAATCTAGCCACTGGAAATATTGAATGAACAAAGCATTCCAACTAACAATACATGTACATCAATATAGGGACAGAAAATGTCACGTACTACCTTATGAAACCTAAAAAATAAAATTTCATTATTTCAGTCAAAGGAGCAGACAATTGTTAAGTACCTGCACATTTTTTCGTTCCTTTTTTTTTTGGGTAGGTATGGACACAGATGCTTCTTATCGATACTTGATCCCAAGACTACAGCCTGGAAACCAACGGATGAAGCCACTAATCTAACACCACTCCTAAATTCCTCACTGGAAATCAGTCCAGGCACTCAAAAACTAGACCAAGGTAAGGAAACGACGCAATTCTAAAGCATAGTGAAGAGTTGAGTTAGCTGAGAGTACATGCACCTCAATGCATGATGACTATATAAAACACCAATTGTGTGCTATAAAAAGCATAAAGTTACTACTTACTAGCATAGGCATTGATTATTTAACTACCCCATGTATTACAGCCCTATAGGTTACAGATAAACACCTTAGCCCTTAAATTAAGAACATAAACCCAGTACTTCAGCAGACAAGCAGTATTACAAGTTAATCTTTTACTATTCACTGCAAATTGGAAGGAGTGTTTTGCAACTCTCATGTGCCAATATTTTACTAATCGATAAGAAGAGACTATGAACTCTTGTAAGGAAGGCATAAGGAGAATAGAGGGATAATGGGTAATATTTGAAGAAGCCAAAACTAACATGGTAAGCTTGAAATATCAAAGAGTCAATTCCAAATAAAATTGTACTCAACTAAAAAAAGAATTCACAACAATCTGAAGCCATATAAGATATAACCACAAGAAACAAACTACACACATGAACTTGAAACAGTTGAAACTAAACAACAAACACCCTTGGGACATCCTACACCGTGCCAATTTTCTTTTTCTACCTTATTCTTATACAAGAAATTCCAGCATGTTAAAGCAGCGTCTTCATAGGAAAGCATATCATTACAACCCTTCTAGTCTTTCATCTCATACTGAATAGACAAAAGTACATAGAACTTGGTGAGAAAACGCTAGCTTTCCAAAAGATGAGAAAGGAAAATCCTCACTAAAAGAACTAGCAGATAAGTCAAGTGTATATTCCTTATTAACAACAATTCTTTGCACAAAAAAACCTCAAACAAGATTGAAAACCCGAGGCAATGCACATAACCTGATAGGCCATACTTGACAGACTGCTGCACCATAGACCAATGGTATCATATACCAGTAATACCACCATAGTCACCACTTCAAAGAGACGAGTAAAAACCGAACTAATCCTTAGTAATGCAAAGGACCGAGAGGCTCATAAGGCAGCAACTAACCAACCCTAATAACAGGTATCTTTTTACTTTTCTATTAGTAACAACTAACAACAAATCCTCAAATAGACAGACACCATCTATAGGTTCACCTTAACCAAGTTGCTTAAGCTAAAACACTTCTTCCCTCGAATTCCAATTCGTCAAAGCCAAGGTCAAGCTTGATGTGGAAAAGCTCAACTTACTATATCACCCAACACTAAACATCTATGACCATAGAACAGTTCTAATTATTAGAACAATTCCTTGCATGATCACAACAATTACCCTTCAAATTCTCTAAAACTCTTGTAGATTGATCATTCCGAATTCTCTAAAACATCTATTTTTAGGTAAACCTATCATTCTGTTTTTAGATAATTCCAGAAATTTTCCACTCAATTTCAACTACTCATTACATATAGTACTCCGTAGTTAAATAAAAATAAGTCAAAAACCTCAGAAATGCCAATAATACCAAATAATTTGCAGGAAATTTTATAAAAATATTGAAGACAAGGAAAAATAAGGCATTAATCACAAACAATTGAACAATTAACCAACCAAAATAGAAGGAAATTATAAAAGATGAATTAAAAATTTACCTGGAAGTTATGAATTCTCTAATTTCATGCAATTTATTTCCAATTTTCGCAACGAAAGGGTAAAGGGGAGAATTTAATGCTGCTGGACAACAGAGATGGCAGGAATTAATCGATAAAAATAATCAAAATAACAGAAAATGAAGAAAAAGTCAAAGAAAATATTGAAATTGAAGAAATAAATTCGATGAACTAACCTAATTGAAGAAATCAGATTGTTGATTTCGTAGATTAGATTTGTAAAAAGGGAAAACCGTTAAATTGAGGAGGAAGAATGGAAGAATTGAGGAATTTCTGAACGTTGGTATTTGGTTTAACTGTGAGCTCGCAAAGTCGTAGGTATTTCACATTTATTTCGATTTGGCTGTGTTGCGTTGAAATTATTCTTATGGTTTATTAGTATCTAATTAAAATATACTCCATCCGTTCCGGAATACTCGACCCGGTTTGACCGGCACAGAGTTTAAGGGACTTGAATTGACTTATTTAATTGAATAGGTAGTAGTTGATAGTGGGTTATTATTTTAATGTAGTTAGTGGGAGGTGGGTTAAGAGGTGGGGTTGGGGGAGAGTAGGGGTTGAATTTTTAATTAATTTTTGTATGGAGTAGGGGGTAGGTGGGTTAATAGAGGTGGAGTGAGAAATAATGTAATATTGTTAGAATATTTCCATTTTTAGAAACAGGTCAAGTATTAAGGGACGATCCGATAAGGAAAACAGGTCAAGTATTCCGGGACGGAGGGAGTACACTTTTTATAATCGGCAGTAACCATACGCGCGGGTCAACGTCAAAAAATTAGAGTCAAATTGTTGGGAAATGGAAAAAACAAAAAATCCCATCTCACAAGAAAAATCCAATTTTAGGTCTCATTTCACCACAATTTTTTTTAGGGTTCTTTGTTATAATTTTTGGACTTTAAAACGTCATTTGTGACAAAAAATCTTTCTTTATTTAAACTATCCAAAAAAAACTTATTTGTTTGAAATAAACTTATTTGTGTATTTTTTTTTTTTTGTCTGAACTTATCTTATCCTAAACTTATCTAAATTTAATTATCTTATCTGACTTATCTTAACAGTCGAATTAGGTTGGATTGATTTAGATTCGTGTCAAAATAAGTCAAACAAAACAGAGCCTAATAATTTTAAAGTCGAATTAGATTGGATTGATTTCGGTTCGGATCAAAATCAACTCACGTTGTTCCGGATTTGGGTTGGTTTTATTGCCATAGTTTTGAAAACAAAAGTTGGATTGGTTTTATTGCCATAGTTTTGAAAACAAATCATGTGTTCCGGTGTTGAAGTGAATGAAACAATGGGCTTCGAATGAAGGCCCTTTTGCGTGTGTTGAAGATCTTGCTTGCTCGAATGTGTCGTGTCCAAGTCAACCTGCACAAGAAACAAGTTACTAGCCTCGGGGGTGTTTCCGAGGAAAGCCCCTCCGATGCCTAAGTAAGAACAATGCTCGGATTCTAGAGAGAGAAGTTCTCTAGAAGAGTAGTCTTAAGGCGTGAAATGGACGTACCTTGGTAAGTGAGCCCTGGCGGCTTATTTATAGTGTTTGTACAATAAATCCCCTTAGGTTATTTATTGCAAGTGGGCCTTGGGCCTTGGTTGGCGGCTGAATAGCCTTTTGGACTGTAGTTGGTTTGATGTTGTTGTTGTGAGCCCTTGGGCTTTGGACTTAATGGCCCAATTGATATTCAATTGGAAGCCCAAACAACTGTTAGGTTATGATACATATGACACTACATAGATCATGCGGAAACAACCATTAACCCAGGACAACATATTATTTACACATAATCATATAGCATAATTTAGATGCATACTCTTTGTTGCGTGCCCTCCCTAGCTGCGCCCGAACCGAACAAGAACAAGTCTTTAGGACTCCAAGTGTCGTCCCTCCGTAGATAGTCCACAGCACGTCCGGATCCGCCTTAAGATTGACCAACTAGAATCGCCCTTAAGGTACTAGAAAATTTCGGCACTTTATGAGCAAGATGTGTGTTTTAATTTTCTCTCAAAAAACTCACTTTTGAATACTTTGAAACTTATGTATAAATTATGACCCCTAGGCCTTTATTTATAGAGTTATGGAAAAGGAATCGTAATCCTAGTAGGATACGAATTAATTGGAATTAGAATCCTACATGAATTCTATTTAATTAATTTATCCAATTAGGAATAGAAATTTAATCATACACTGACTCTTGTAGATTCAGGAATCACGCATGAGCACAAACTCACACACACACGGCAGCCACAAGGGCTGCCCATGCGCGTGCGAGCAGCAGCCCGCGCAGCACGGCCCACGCAGCCGTGGCCCTTGGCGCGCGCTGGGCCTGCCTTGCGGTAGGCCTGGGCGCTGCCTTGGCTGGGCTTGTGGCGCGCATGCTTGCTGGGCGATTGGCCCCGGCTTCGTGCTGGGCCTTCGTCCGGCAAGCCTCGTCCGATGCTAATTCGTACGATACGCTTCCGATTAAATTTCCATTTCCGGAATCTATTTCCGATACGAACAATATTTAATATTTCCGATTCCGGAATTAATTTCCGTTTCGAACAAATATTTAATATTTCCGTTTCCGGAATTATTTTCCGATTCCGGCAATATTTCCGATTCTGACAATATTTCCGTTTCCGGTAATATTTCCGATTCTGGTAATATTTCCATTTCCAATAATATTTTCCGATACGTACCATGTTTCCGTTTCCGGCAACATCTACGACTTGGATAATATTCATATTTCCGATACGATCCATATTTCCGTTTCCGGCAATATCATCGTTTCCGGAGTATTCATTTCTTGCCTGTGACGATCTTAGCTCCCACTGAAACCAAGATCCGTCGGTTCCGAATATTCATAGATGGAGTATTTAATGCCATTAAATACTTGATCCGTTTACGTACTATTTGTGTGACCCTACGGGTTCAGTCAAGAGTAAGCTGTGGATTAATATCATTAATTCCACTTGAACTGAAGCGGCCTCTAGCTAGGCATTCAGCTCACTTGATCTCACTGAATTATTAACTTGTTAATTAATACTGAACCGCATTTATTAGACTTAACATAGAATGCATACTTGGACCAAGGGCATTATTTCCTTCAGTCTCCCACTTGTCCTTAGGGACAAGTGTGCATTTCCTAATTCCTTTGTCGCTCGATGCTTGCTCTTGAACATAAGGTAAGAGTTGTCATCCTTATTATGTCCAGAGGTGTTCCTCGGTTTCAGAGTTCAACTGATCAAATAAACAGATAATCATAGCCTATGATTCATCCGAGCACGGCCATGCATTTCACAGTTTCTAGCTCTCCGAGTGGCCTTGTACAACTTTTAAGCATCTCATCCCGATTTATGGGAGGACAATCCCAATCTTGCGATCTTGAGATTAGACTTCGTTTGATAGGTGATTACCTGAGCGTTGCCTTTATAGCCTCCTTTTACGGTGCGACGGTTGGTCAACGTCAAAGCAACCAGTTCTCAAACAAGTAATCTCAAATCACTCAGGTATTGAGGATTTAGTGTCTAATAATTTAATGAAATTTACTTATGACAGACTTTCATCTCTTACAGTAAAGTTTCATAGGTCTTGTCCGATACTAGTCTTCCCAAAGTAAGTATCTATGCAAATGATTACGACATTGCCATGTCCACATAGTTCAAGAAACAGAACTACTAGTCATCTTGCATTCTAATCGTCTAACGTTTTCTATGCGTCCAATTTTATAGAAAACTCCGATTAGGGACCATTTTCAACCTTTGACATTCAAGTTCACTTGATAGACATTTCTTAGTCACAGGACTGGTCCTGACAGTCTATCTTGAATATATCGTCAAGTTGAAGGGACTCATCATTTAATAAACCACAAATTAAATGGAAAAATGAATTTCTTTCATTTATTGTGAATGATTAACCAATAATGTTTTACAAAGATTTAAACTCTAAAACTTTAAAACATTAAACAGAGACATCAAAGCCATTCTCCAATATGCTTGATTCCCATAGCTGCAGTGTGCGAGTTGTGCTTCGCTTGCGGCAGAGGTTTAGTTAATGGATCTGATATGTTGTCATCAGTTCCAATTTTGCTTATCTCGACTTCTTTTCTTTCAACGAACTCTCGTAGAAGGTGAAATCTACGAAGTACATGCTTGACTCTCTGGTGGTGTCTAGGCTCTTTTGCCTGTGCAATAGCTCCGTTATTATCACAATACAGGGCTATTGGTCCTTTAATGGAGGGGACTACACCAAGTTCTCCTATGAACTTCCTTAGCCATATAGCTTCCTTTGCTGCTTCATGTGCAGCAATGTACTCCGCTTCAGTTGTAGAATCCGCAATGGTGCTTTGCTTAGCACTTTTCCAGCTTACTGCTCCTCCGTTGAGGCAGAAGACAAACCCAGACTGTGATCTGAAATCATCTTTGTCGGTTTGGAAACTTGCGTCCGTATAGCCTTTAACAATTAATTCATCATCTCCACCATAGACCAGGAAGTCATCTTTGTGCCTTTTCAGGTACTTCAGAATGTTCTTGGCAGCAGTCCAATGCGCCTCTCCTGGGTCTGACTGGTATCTGCTCGTAGCACTGAGTGCGTACGCAACATCCGGGCGTGTACATATCATAGCATACATTATTGAACCAATCAATGATGCATATGGAATCCCATTCATTCGTCTACGCTCATCAAGTGTTTTTGGGCACTGAGTCTTGCTTAGAGTCATTCCATGAGACATGGGTAGGTAGCCTCGCTTGGAGTCCGCCATCTTGAACCTATCAAGCACCTTATTGATATAAGTGCTTTGACTAAGTCCAATCATCTTTTTAGATCTATCTCTGTAAATCTTGATGCCCAATATGTACTGTGCTTCTCCTAGATCCTTCATCGAAAAACATTTCCCAAGCCAAATCTTGACAGAGTTCAACATAGGAATGTCATTTCCGATAAGCAATATGTCGTCGACATATAATACTAGGAAAGCAATTTTGCTCCCACTGACCTTCTTGTATACACAAGATTCGTCCGCGTTCTTGATGAAACCAAAGTCACTGACTGCTTCATCAAAACGTATATTCCAGCTCCTGGATGCCTGCTTCAATCCGTAGATTGACTTCTTTAGCTTGCATACCTTTTTAGCATTCTTTGGATCCTCAAAACCTTCAGGCTGTGTCATAAACACAGTTTCTGTTAAAACGCCGTTTAAGAAAGCAGTTTTGACATCCATCTGCCATATTTCGTAATCGTAATATGCAGCGATTGCTAACATTATTCGAATAGACTTTAGCATTGCAACTGGTGAAAAGGTTTCATCGTAATCCACACCGTGGACTTGCCTGTAACCTTTTGCAACCAATCTAGCTTTGAAAACTTCAAGTTTCCCATCCTTGTCCTTTTTCAGTTTGAAAACCCATTTGCTTCCAATGGCTTGGTAGCCATCTGGCAAATCGACCAAATCCCATACTTGGTTTTCAGACATGGAGTCTAATTCAGATTGCATGGCTTCTTGCCACTGCTTGGAGCTAGGGCTCGTCATAGCTTGCTTGTAAGTCGCAGGTTCATCACTTTCAAGTAATAGAACGTCATAGCTCTCGTTCGTCAAAATACCTAAGTACCTTTCCGGTTGAGATCTATATCTTTGCGATCTACGCGGGGTAACATTTCTAGATTGACCATGATTCTCACCAGATTCTTCTAAAGATCTCTGAGTTTCATCCTGAATGTCATCTTGAGCATTCTCTAGAGTTTGTTGTTTGACTCGAATTTCTTCGAGGTCTACTTTTCTCCCACTTGTCATTTTGGAAATGTGATCCTTCTCCAAAAAGACACCATCTCGAGCAACAAACACTTTGTTCTCAGATGTATTGTAGAAGTAATACCCCTTTGTTTCCTTTGGATAGCCCACAAGGATACATTTGTCAGATTTTGGATGAAGTTTGTCTGAAATTAATCGTTTGACGTATACTTCACATCCCCAAATCTTAAGAAAAGACACATTTGGAGGCTTTCCAAACCATAATTCGTATGGAGTCTTTTCGACAGCTTTAGACGGAGCTCTATTTATAGTGAGTGCAGCTGTATTTAGTGCATGTCCCCAAAATTCTAATGGAAGTTCGGCCTGACCCATCATTGACCTGACCATGTCTAGCAAGGTTCTGTTCCTCCGTTCTGACACACCGTTCCATTGTGGTGTTCCAGGAGGAGTCAATTCTGATAGAATTCCACATTCTTTCAGATGGTCATCAAATTCATAGCTCAGATATTCACCGCCTCTATCAGACCGCAGTGCCTTGATCTTCTTGCCTAATTGATTCTCTACTTCACTCTGAAATTCCTTGAATTTGTCAAAGGATTCAGACTTATGCTTCATTAGGTAGACATAACCATACCTACTGAAGTCATCAGTGAAAGTGATAAAGTAGCTGAAACCACCTCTAGCATTTGTACTCATTGGTCCACATACATCTGTATGGATTAAACCCAATAGTTCATTTGCTCTTTCTCCAACTTTAGAGAAAGGTTGCTTTGTCATTTTGCCAAGTAAACATGATTCGCATTTACCATAATCCTCTAAGTCAAATGGTTCTAGAATTCCTTCCCTTTGAAGTCTTTCTAAGCGTTTCAAGTTTATATGGCCTAATCGACAATGCCACAGATAGGTGAGATCTGAATCATCCTTTTTGGCCCTTTTGGTATTTATGTTATATACTTGTTTGTCGTGATCTAATAAATAAAGTCCATTGACTAATCTAGCAGATCCATAAAACATCTCTTTAAAATAAAACGAACAACTATTGTCTTTTATTATAAAGGAAAATCCCTTAGCATCTAAGCAAGAAACTGAAATGATGTTTTTAGTAAGACTTGGAACATGGAAACATTCTTCCAGTTCCAAAACTAGCCCGGAGGGCAACGACAAATAGTAAGTTCCTACAGCTAATGCAGCAATCCGTGCTCCATTTCCCACTCGTAGGTCGACTTCACCCTTGCTTAACTTTCTACTTCTTCTTAGTCCCTGTGGATTGGAACATAAGTGTGAGCCACAACCTGTATCTAATACCCAAGAAGTTGAATTAGCAAGTATACAGTCTATAACGAAAATACCTGAAGATGGAACGACTGTTCCGTTCTTCTGATCTTCCTTTAGCTTTGGACATTCTCTTTTGTAATGGCCTATTCCATCACAATAAAGACAGCTTGATGTGGACTTGTCCTGCTTTGATTTAGCATTGCCCTTGGACTTTCCACCTTTCTTGAATGGTCTCTTTCTAGCCTTGAGTAAATCTTTGGCTTCACAGTCCAGTACTATTTCAGCCTTTCTGACAAGGTGAATAAATTCTGCAACTGTTTCTTCTCTTGGTTCACTTAGGTATTGTTGCTTGAAGCGACCAAACCCACTGTGTAGTGAATTGAGCAAGACAGAGACTGCCATCCTTTCGCTTATTGGTGTTCCTAGTAGACTTAGGCGATCAAAATATGAACACATAAGATCCACATGGAACCTCAGTGGGACGCCTACCCTCTGTTTAGTGCGAAGGAGCTGAACATGTGTTTCTTGGACCTCCATCCTATAACACCTGTTGGGAGAACTAACCTTTAGACCAGACATTGATTCAATCAACTCATGGACGTTCAGGTCCCTGTCCTCCGTACTTCCACGACAGATATCCCTCAGATTCTTGATGAGCGTAAAAGGTTCATAGGCTACAAACCTTCTAGCCCAATCATCAGGGATATTGTTCAGCATGAGACTCATAACCTTTTTGAGATCCGCATCCCAGGCGTAAAACCTCTCAGGGGTCATGTCTCTGGCATAGTAGCTTGGCATGGGATGTGATAGTACATACTCAAGTCCATTGAGTTTGACTATTTCAACTAGCTTAGCTTCCCATTCAAGAAAATTTGTCAGGTTCAGCTTGACCATAAGCTCAGAACCCTTGATGATGTTTTGATTGTTGTTTGCCATATTAAAAACTACAATTGAAAAGAATAAACAAATAAATAACCATTCACAGTTTCTCTTAATAAACTTAAATTCTAGCATACATGCATAATTCAATGTTTATTAAGCATTTTATTCAAGTTATGTGTTCCGGCAGGTGTGAATAAAATGATTCCAAGATCCTAAAATCATTGAAGAACTAAGCACAGTTTGTCGACTTAATCCTAGAACATCTTAGGTAAGCAAAGGCCTTTTGCTAATAGTCTAGAAACTATTCTTGGTTGATAGGTACGTCTAAGAACTTATTAGGTAAACCTATCGAATTTGCCACGACATAAAAGGACTCCTTACTTATATCGTTGAGTTTCACCAAAACTAACATGTACTCACAATTATTTGTGTACCTTGCCCCTTTAGGACCAATAAGTAACACCTCGCTGAGCGAAAACTATTACTAGATTGATGTAAAGGATATCCAAGCAAGTGTATATTTTGGCATGGCACCTTTTAACTCAATTTTTAAGTTTGGAACTTAAGGCTCTTACTATGTTGGTTAGATTTTAAGTGAACTAAAATCCTTAATCATGCAACATAATCAAGCTTATGATCTCATGCATTTTAAGACATATTTAAAACAATAAATAACTTAAAACATGCATAAGATATTTGTGATCTAGTATGGCCCGACTTCATCTTGAAGCTTTGACTTCAAAGTCCGTCTTGAAAATCTCCGTGGGAGGCACCATTTTCTTCAAATAGGATAAGCTATAACTAATTACAACTATTTGATGGTTCGCAGACCATATTTGAATTGAAAAATAACTTTGGTACTTTAGACCAATTACATTCAAATTAATGGTACGCAGACCATATTTTCTATCCTATTTGGGCCATACTAGTCACTTCATAACCTGCAAAACAGTACATATACAATATATACCATTCACCCATTCATTATCATGAATGGCCCACATAGCTGGTTAGTAAAACACATTATGCATCACGTAAACATTTGCAGCAATTAATCAAGGGCACCAATAATCTACCAATTATTCAGTCCTTATTAATTCTAATCGAGTTGTTTTAACCTTAAGGATTTGTAGACCTAATCAAGAGTTTATGACTAAAAAGCGCTCCCACTCAAACCAATAAATTCATATGCTTTACTAATTTTAAACATAAAATTGTATTTCTAGTCTAACCGGAAACATACAAATTTAATTAAAATTTAAAGCTCATATAAATTTATAATTGAATCCAAAAAGTTTAATTTAATTTCAGTCGCATTTAAATTAATTCATGATTTTAATTTTAGTAAAATAATTAGAATAAATAACATTTATTATAATTATAATATTCAAAATTAAAATCCAAGAAATTAATTCAAATTATTAATTTTAAAATTAATTAAAATTACGTGAACTGAAATTTTCAAATTAAACATTCAAAACGATCTAATCGTAACGCAAAACACCCTACGCGTTGCACGCCCATGGGCCGTACGCACACAGCCATTGCTGGCCATGTGCGCGCAGCCCATGCGCTCGTCGCATAGCTGCTGCTGTCCTATCGCAAGCCTCCGCACAGCGCCCCATCGCACGCGAGCTATCGCTCGCAGTGCGCGCGCGCGAGATCGCTCGCTGGGCGCGCGACATCGCTCGCTGGGCGCGCTGGCTCGCTCGCTGTGCGCGCGAGCCATCGCTCGCTGGGGCGCGACATCGCTCGCTGGGCGGGCGACATCGCGCGCCGTGCGCGCGAGCCATCGCTCGCTGGGGCGCGACATCGCTCGCTGGGCGAGCGACATCGCGCGCTGTGCGCGCGAGTAGTGCTGGGCGCAGCGCTCGTGGCACGCGAGCTTGCGCTCGCTGCGCGCGAGGCTGCGCGCACTTGTGCGAGGCAGCGCGCGTTGTGGCGCAGCTCGCTTGCTGCCACACGCGACTGCCTTGGCTCGCCCTTCGCCCTTGCCCATTCGTTCATTGCTCGTGGCACACGACACAAGGCAGGGCTGCTGCCTTGTGCTCGTGCACTACGCCCTTGCTCATTGCATTCGTGCCGCACGGGCGACGAGCTCCCTTGCTCGTCGTCGCATGCCCGCATTATACAACACCCCTTAAGGGTAACACGAAGCGTCCATTGCTTCGTGCGTGCAAGTTATTTGAACGAATCGCATAAAAATTTAAAATTTATATTTAAAATTAATGACAAATTAATAAATATTATTAATTTCATAATTTTAGGGCGAAAAATCGAAAATTTATTATCCAATTGATTTCCGATTTATTTGGATTCAAGTCTAGGTCATAAAAATTTAAAATTTATCGTAAATTTACAATTTTTATGGTGGTTTTTAATCATAGGTTTCTAATTAAATTACAATTAATTATGAAAATCAAATTAATTCTAAATTATTCTAATTTTCAACAAATTAATCATAATTACAAATTAGATTGCATAATTAACAAGACTAGGCATTCAAACTTGTTAAACATATGCAGTAGGTCAATCAAAAATTCAAGATTTATCAACAAGAATCGCAAATATTTAATTTAACATCTTAAATTTACGAAATTTTGCATTCGAAAAACTAAAACCTCCGAAAAGTCATAGTTAGGCTTCGAATTTGAGAATTCTGGGTTCGGCAGAAAAATACTATTTTTGTCAAAATTTTAGAATGCCTTTTACATGCGGAATTGACACAAAAATCACTCAATTCGGATGAGTAATGAAGAAACTGCCGAAAAACTGCGTACATATAATTAAATAAACGCAATTTGCAATTAATTAACAATTACGAAAATTAATCACCCCTTTTAATTCTTGCAAATTTGTAATATTTAACCATGTTCATGCAATTTAGATTATGAAAATAATAAGGGGCTCGTGATACCACTGTTAGGTTATGATACATATGACACTACATAGATCATGCGGAAACAACCATTAACCCAGGACAACATATTATTTACACATAATCATATGGCATAATTTAGATGCATACTCTTTGTTGCGTGCCCTCCCTAGCTGCGCCCGAACCGAACAAGAACAAGTCTTTAGGACTCCAAGTGTCGTCCCTCCGTAGATAGTCCACAGCACGTCCGGATCCGCCTTAAGATTGACCAACTAGAATCGCCCTTAAGGTACTAGAAAATTTCGGCACTTTATGAGCAAGATGTGTGTTTTAATTTTCTCTCAAAAAACTCACTTTTGAATACTTTGAAACTTATGTATAAATTATGACCCCTAGGCCTTTATTTATAGAGTTATGGAAAAGGAATCGTAATCCTAGTAGGATACGAATTAATTGGAATTAGAATCCTACATGAATTCTATTTAATTAATTTATCCAATTAGGAATGGAAATTTAATCATACACTGACTCTTGTAGATTCAGGAATCACGCATGAGCACAAACTCACACACACACGGCAGCCACAAGGGCTGCCCATGCGCGTGCGAGCAGCAGCCCGCGCAGCACGGCCCACGCAGCCGTGGCCCTTGGCGCGCGCTGGGCCTGCCTTGCGGTAGGCCTGGGCGCTGCCTTGGCTGGGCTTGTGGCGCGCATGCTTGCTGGGCGATTGGCCCCGGCTTCGTGCTGGGCCTTCGTCCGGCAAGCCTCGTCCGATGCTAATTCGTACGATACGCTTCCGATTAAATTTCCATTTCCGGAATCTATTTCCGATACGAACAATATTTAATATTTCCGATTCCGGAATTAATTTCCGTTTCGAACAAATATTTAATATTTCCGTTTCCGGAATTATTTTCCGATTCCGGCAATATTTCCGATTCTGACAATATTTCCGTTTCCGGTAATATTTCCGATTCTGGTAATATTTCCATTTCCAATAATATTTTCCGATACGTACCATGTTTCCGTTTCCGGCAACATCTACGACTTGGATAATATTCATATTTCCGATACGATCCATATTTCCGTTTCCGGCAATATCATCGTTTCCTTAGTATTCATTTCTTGCCTGTAACGATCTTAGCTCCCACTGAAACCAAGATCCGTCGGTTCCGAATATTCATAGATGGAGTATTTAATGCCATTAAATACTTGATCCGTTTACGTACTATTTGTGTGACCCTACGGGTTCAGTCAAGAGTAAGCTGTGGATTAATATCATTAATTCCACTTGAACTGAAGCGGCCTCTAGCTAGGCATTCAGCTCACTTGATCTCACTGAATTATTAACTTGTTAATTAATACTGAACCGCATTTATTAGACTTAACATAGAATGCATACTTGGACCAAGGGCATTATTTCCTTCAACAACATGCCCCCCAGACCCGGCCCATTTAGAATTAAATGGGTGGGTTTCCAGCTGTGAGAAGTCCAAAGGTTCTCTCTTTTTTCGAAGAGAAGATGATGCGAGTTTGCGGATGAGTGACAAGTGTGGAGAGCGGAAGTTGGGCGGTTTTTAGGACGTGGCCTATAAATACCGCATCCTTTTCCTCATTTCAAACTTTATTCACTCAAACGTTTTCCATATCTTCAGAATTCCGGAGATTTCTTTGGGTGTTTTCTTCAGATCTTTGCATATTCATCGCGAATTTGCTTCGGGACTTTACTTCGTTCGCTTCATCGGCGTTTTCCGCTTCCGGAAAGTTAATTTGTTTTCCGTTTTTGCTTCCTTCTTTTTCTACTCCTTTCTGTGCATCTTCGGCATTCTTTGTTTCGCCATGGCTGGGGGAAGATGGAAGAAAAAATCCGATGTGGTGTCCTCCTCTAGTGATGAGGAGGATAGGGTTGCTCCCGGGGTTGGTGTTGGAGAGGACTCAGGGAACGAGGCCCATGCTGAGTCGAGCCAAGGGGCTGGCGTGACGGGTCGTTTTCCTATTCGCTCGCTCTTTCCGAGGCGGTGGGAGGAGGCTGATCCCTTGGGGAGGCTTGCTAGCCTCTACGAGGACAAGTCCGAGATTGCTTGCTCGGATGGAGTGGCAGTTGATGAGAAGTGGCTAGTGGATGCCAAGAAAGGAAGGTATCATCGGCTTGCCGAGGATTTATATGGCATTCAACATGCCTTGGGCTATTGGTGCGAGCTCCCGAAGCAGAAAAATGCGAGAGTGACTCGTACTCCTCCGGAATACGTTCCTATGTATCTCCACCACTTCGACTACGGGCTTCGGTTCCCCTTGGATCCGTTCATCGCCCGTGTGCTGGAGGAGTACAACGTCTCATTGTGTCAGTTGACCCCGAAGTCCATGCGCCATATTGTGGGTTATCGTTGGATGTGCGATTATCTCGGCTACGAGCCGTCGGTCGAGGTTTTCAAAGAGATGCATGAGCTCGTGAGGAACGCGAATGCCGAGGCTGGTTGGTGGGCCATCAACAATAAGAATAAACGGAAAGGCGAGGATCTTTATATGACCGCTTTTCCGTATGTATCCTCGGTCCATGGGTGGAAAGAACGATGGCTGTTGGTCCGTGTTCCCGTTGATCCGAGGCATCCTCAGTATTTCTCGCCGCCGAAGTGGTTCGTGAAGCCGGACCCCTCGATGTCGCGGGTTGGCCCTGTTGATCGAGAGAATCCTGATCACGCCATGCAGCTGGAGTGGTTTAAAGCCAAGACGGCTCGGGAGCCGATGTATTGGCTTCCGAACCTGCACTATATCACACGGGAGGTCATCCTCGCTGCTGCTGGTCTCAGTAGGATATATGACAGGGGTGAGGTTTTCTTTGCTGAGATCGTGCTTCAGTTGGGGTGTTGGCCTCCCCTTTCTTTACCCCTTTGAATCTCATCTTTTCTATCTCTTCTTTTTGTGTAGATCAAGGCGAGAAAGTTGTTGACCCCGCGGTGCTCGGCTACCAGCTCAACGGCGAAGGGGTTCTCGTTCGTTGCCCTCCCTACGATTTCAAAGCGCATAATCCTCGGCAGCCGAAGCTCGAGGATCACAAGTTCTCGGATCACGCTCTTGCGCATCTGGAAGACGTTCGAGCCGACCCTTGGGATTCTCAGAACCCTGGAGAGGCTGTTCCGAGGCGGACAGTGCTTCCTGAATTGGTAACTACCTCTGATCCGGTAACGCTGATTAGTTCGTTCATTTTGTTTAGACTTCGGCTCTGTGGATTCTTGTGGTCTCAATTTTGACCCTGTCTTCGGTGTCTGTTTTTCTTAGGGACCAGAGGTAACAGCCGCTGCG
The DNA here is from genome assembly GCF_020520425.1 of Spinacia oleracea. Classification (NCBI taxonomy): domain Eukaryota; kingdom Viridiplantae; phylum Streptophyta; class Magnoliopsida; order Caryophyllales; family Amaranthaceae; genus Spinacia; species Spinacia oleracea. The sequence continues at coordinate 6,837,787 of NC_079488.1, read as the reverse complement.
CCAGTCATTTCCTCTGCTTCGTCTCCTCCATCTTTCGCCGCTCCCGAAGTAAGTGATCTTACATTCGTACTCTGTTTACCTTCTTCGGCCTTTTGGTCGTTTTTCATCTGTCCCCTCTTTTGTAGGAGTCGAAGAAGCTAAAGAAGAGGAAAGTTTCGGAGAAAGAGACTTCTCCTAAGAAACACAAAAAGGAGAGGTCTCCTTCAAAGTTGAAGAAGAAAGTTGCTTCTTCGTCGAAGGTAACCCCTAGTCCCGAAGTTCTCGAGTTTTTGAGCCGTCGCCCTTATCTGACTGAGGAAAGAATTCGGCAGGTTGTTGCTGCGGATCCCAGTCTAGCTGAGGCGGGCGAACGCTACCTTGCTCGGCAGAAGGAAGAGATGGGTCCGCCGCCAAGCCTCAGGAGTAAGCTTCCGCTCCCTGGCCAGAAGCTGAAAAGCGTGGCGATTCTGGTGCAGGACGAGCCTGTGAACCGACCCATGGGCGAAGAGTTTACTACGCCTTCGCCTTCGAAGCCTGAGTTCACTCCAGTGGGGGGGACTGTCGCTGATGTCACTCCGACGGTGGAGAGGTTTGAGATGGATCCCCCTTTTGGCTCTGCTGAGGCTGCTGGGTCCGAGGACGCTGCTGTGGCTGGGCAGGGGGATGATCTGCAAGATCCCCCGAAGGTGGTTGTCGACCTTACCTCTTCGGGTATTGAGGAAGGTGGTCCTTCGGCAGCCAAGGGCGCTGATTTCGCGGTTCCCGAAGGCGGGGAGCTCGGCCCTCAACGCGGACTGAAGAGGAAGTTCCGCGAGACTTTGGGCTCCACATCTACTTCGGTGTTGGAGCGTCTGGCCTACCCTTCCTTCGATGTGCCGATCAGGAGGGTTCCTCGGAAGGTGAGGGACACCATGGCTCGGTTTGCTCGTGCTTCTATTCTGGGTGAAGACCCCGAGGCACACCCCGAGTCCATGATTGGCCCTAGCGCCGCCAGGGAGAACATGCTTCGGGGCATCCCTGACTGGCGTGTCCCTGGGCAGGAGGCGAACCACCCTACTCAAATGGCTCAGTTCCATTTGAACAAGGTAAGCATCATTTCTTTCTTGTGATTTTTTGCTTTTACTCTTCTTTTGTATTCACTGTTCTTTTTCTCATCCTCGTAGGCGTACTTCTGGTCTTCCTTCGCTGCGGAATGTCAGTACTTTGAAGAAGTGAGGCTGGCCAGATTTGAGGAGCGTTATGATCATGATGTTCCTCTTCTGGATGAGAAGGCGAACACTCTCCTTGCCGAGCTTGAAGAAGCAAAGGGCTTGGTTGCCGAGTTTACTCGAGAACAGACGGGCACACTCGAGCTGCTCGGCAAGGGGATTCATGAACTGAAGTCGAAGATGGAGGCTGATGCTCGGGAGCACGAGGCCTTGAAGACGGAGAAAGCTGAAGAGAAGGCTCGCTTTGATGCTGCGCTGCAGAGCAAGGATGCTGTCATCCTGAACCTTCGCGAGAGCGCTCAGAAGTTTACGGCTGCTCTTGAACGGATCCCCGTGCTTGAGCACGAAGTTGATGAGCTTAAGGCCAAGGTTCGTCAGCTCGAGGCGGAGAAAGACTTGCTGTACACCGCCGACCAGTGTCGAGACCAATACTGGGAGGGGATCCTTGGTGCTCGTCGGATGTTCGCCAAGCATATGCCTGACGTCAAGTGGACTGAGCATGTGCCTCAGTGGCTCGAGGCCGAGGATAACTTGGTGGAATGTCAGGCTGACAGAGACGATGCTGCCAAGGAGCGCGAAGAAGCTGTTAAGGCGCAGCAAGCTCGGAAGGTCGCCTCGGAAGGTGATACCACTGCCGGCGCCTCTTCGCGGTCTGCTCCTCAGGGACGCGTTGGTGATGTCCCTTAGGAACTCGGGCAGTCGTCTTCCTCATAGTCGGTCGGTTCCAGTTGAGGGCCTCCGAACTTGCGCTTTATTTTCTCCCTTTTTGCCTCGTTGCTGCGTTGTACTTTAATAATTTCTTTTTGCTTTCCTTTAGTATTTCGGTAGGCCAATGTTTTGTCTGTTGATGGCTGCCGAATTTAGCTTTTTCTTTTGGTCATTTTGTTTTCAATTTTTGAGGACTCCTCGAGCTGTGCCGAGCTTTAGTTGGTATGATTGTACTTGTCCCCCCAAATATTGAATGAAAAATGAAAAATGACTTTGTTGTTTTTTGCTCTGCGGGTGGATTCGGTAGCTTTGGACTTTAGTCTTTGATTTCCTTGGAGTTTCGCTTCCGAGCTCTTCAGATTCGAGGATCTGTTAGGAGGCTACTCTGAGCTCTTCAGATTCGTGTTTAGAGTCTGCTTCTGAGCTCTTCAGATCCGTGGATTTGTTGAGTTTGCTTTTGAGCTCTTTTAATGTTTGTAGACATGTTTAGAGTCTGCTTCTGAACTCTTCAGATCCGTGGATCTGTTGAGTCTGCTTTTGAGCTCTTTTAATGTTTGTAGACATGTTTAGAGTCTGCTTCTGAGCTCTTCAGATCCGTGGATCTGTTGAGTCTGCTTTTGAGCTCTTTTAATGTCTACTTCTGTTCTTCCGATTTCTTGTGGTTCGGAAACCTGGGCAAGAAACCGCAATTCTGATTTAGTTATGAGTTTCGGGGATCCGTGGATCTGAGCCGAGCTCTTTGTAACTGTTCGAGAATTTTTTGCGAACGGAATGTCCCTGGGTACCGCGAATCCGAGGATTCTGGACGGTACCTTGCGGGTTGTTTCGAATTAGCTATTTTTTGGGCCTTTTGACCCCAGGAAATGGCTACTTCGGGCTGATTTTAGCTTCGGATTGATCAGATTCGAAGTTGCATGTATTCGTATAAAAACATAGTGATAGAAAAATAAAAAGGACATAGGGATATGTTTAATGAAAAACATGGTGCCAGTGGCTTTCCTCTTCTCATTAAACGACTTACTTGAAGTACAAAAGGAGGGGTGAGATCATACAAAATATTTCTTGAGAACATCGGCATTCCAATGTGATGTGGGCTTGAATAAATCTCCCACAAAGACCAAAGAGGCATCCTGTGACTCATACTGATTAGATGGGCCCAGACCTGGAAAGAAGGCCCAAAATCCTGCTACTCCACCAGAATAAAGACAGAGCCCCATTTGGCAAAGCCCATTTTCTTTATAAGCCGGTCCAAATATGGAAGGTCCATCATTGCAGGCCGAAGGCCACGTGTCCTAAATCCCCAAGGGGCACGTGTCCCATAGCTAGGGTTGAGGGTGCAGTCCCCAAGGAACCCTAGCACTATAAAAAGCTCGGATCCCAAGGTAAAAGGGCATTCAATTCTTTCCCAACAAGAGCAAACCTATCTTTGCTCTGCCTTCTTTCTACAAATTACTTATCTCTCTAGCTTATACTTACTTAAGCATCGGAGGGAATATTCCTACGGGAATATTCTTGTTTTGCAGGTTGCCAGAAGTTCGTGCCAGGTCATACTTGATACCTCCGAGGAGCGCGTGCCACGTCAGCACCGTAAACGTTCCCACAACATTTGGCGCCGTCTGTGGGGAGGTACAGTGTCATGGCTGAACTTCAAACTGACTGCGGAAAAACCAAGGGTAAATCAGAACTCCCAGCCAGAAAAGGAGTGTTTAAGGACGGGTCCAACACTCAATGTGACACGGCAGCAAGCCAGTCTGCTGCCGTCATTCCTATTCGACCCTTGCTGGATGGTCCTCACGGAGTCAATCCTAAGCATGATAATGGTAGGATGGTAGAGTTTCTGTCAGAAGATTCTGACTCACCTATGAAGAGACGCAATCTGGAGAAAGCTAGTCGGCATGTCAAGGAGGTTCGTCCAGGAAGAAGGATGAGACGAATCTTGCAGAAGAAAAATGCGGACCGTTACTCTCTAGAGGCTCCTATAAAACAGCATGAGAGCGTCGCCCGAAGGAAGAATGGCTGTGGCTCCGAAGAAAAAAGGGGGCGAAGGAGGACGTCCTCTAGAGGTCCCTTTAAGTTCAATACGGCTCTTGACGAGATCCTCCTTACGGAAGGACCAAGTCTGGGAATAGAACCGTCCCCCCGACGGTCGTCCACCTCCTGCCCACAAGTACATTTCTGTGCTTTTCACAACGACGAAGGGCATGACACCCAAAGTTGTCGGATGTTGAGGAAGATATTAACTGATCGCGTGGCTGAAGGGCACCTTCGCCAGTACGTCCATCTAGAGGACGCACATAAAGAAGCGAGCCCCACCTCTAAGTATTCAAACGAAAGAGTTATGGTAATATCAGGAGGAATAGCGGCAGGAGAACCATGTAAGGAGGGACGACAAAAAGGTCCACCTCATCTTCGCCCAGCACAGAAGAATCTACCCTCTGTAGAAATTTCCGAAGACGACTGGCCGCGCCATATGATGATGATCCTCTGGTTATAGAGGTTAAGGTGGCTAATCTTAATGTAAAGAGAGTACTGGTGGATACGGGAAGCTCGTCTGACATAATCAGTCTGCAATGCCTGCGGAAATTAAGGCACAATCCAGAAGACATAGAAAAAGTTTACGGGCCCTTGGTAGGATTCGGGGGGAGCATCGTTTGTCCAATTGGCTCCATTTTGCTGCTAGTTTCCTTTGGAATTCCCCCAGTAATCAAAGACGTTGTCATCAGGTTTATAATAGTGGCAAATCTCACCACATTCAACATCATACTTAGTCGTCCAACACTCAACGACCTAAAAGCTGTGATCGTCCCTCATTTACTGTTGGTAAAATTTGTTGGAAGCAACGGACGCATTGGATCTCTCTATGGGAATCAACAGTTGGCCAGCGATTGTTACTTATCGACATTGGAGCCAACGGCCTGGGGAGCTTCTCCAAAGGGAAAGGAACAAACTAAACCTCCAGCAAGCCGCCGTAAAACCCGGGAAATACCGACAGAGCACAATGTAGAAAGACGACCTGAGCCAGTGGGAGCACTTTATGATATAATTCTGGACTTAGCGGATCCGTCTCGAACAGTCCCCATTGGGGTCCACCCTGACGACCCCATGTCAGCAGCATTAGTGCAACTACTCTAAGAATATAAGGAGATATTTTCCTTCACGGTAGAGGAGATGCCCGGTATAGACCCGGCGGTGGCCATGCATAAGTTGAATGTGGACAGTACTGTGAAGCCAGTACGACAAAAGAAGAGGAATCATGGAGAAGCAAGAAATTTGGCCGCCGCTGCCGAGGTTAAGAAACTAATGGATGCAGGCTTCATACGCCCATGCCAGTACCCAGACTGGGTAGCCAACGTAGTCCTGGTACCCAAGCCCAATGGGACGTGGAGAATGTGTGTTGATTACACTGATCTCAATAAAGCATGCCCTAAAGACAGCTTCCCACTGCCGAAGATAGACCGACTTGTCGACTCCACCGCCGGACATGCCATGATGAGCTTCATGGACGCCTACTCCGGATTCCACCAGATTCCATTATGGCCCGAAGATCAGGAGAAGACGTCTTTCGTCACGAAACAAGGATTGTACTGCTACAAAGTAATGCCGTTCGGTTTAAAAAATGCCCCTGCTACCTTTCAACGGTTGGTAAACACAGTTTTCGTAAAGCAGCTGGGGAGGAATATAGAAGCCTATATTGACGACATGATTGTAAAAAGCAAGCAGAAGATGGATCACCTTGACGACTTGAGAGAAACCTTTGAAACCATCAGGACATACCAGATGAGACTCAATCCCAAGAAGTGCATATTTGGGGTATCTTCTGGCAAGTTCCTTGGCTTCCTGATTGACGAATGGGGAATTGAAGCAAATCCAGACAAAGTGCAAGCGGTCATTAATATGACGTCGCCAAGGACGGTTAAAGACGTGCAACGCCTCACTGGGTGTCTTGCCGCCTTGGGACGATTCTTATCTAGAGCTGGAGACAAGTGTCACTACTTTTTCAGTACCATCAAAAAGGGCACCCAGTTTGAATGGACGACGCAAGCTGAGGCTGCCTTCCTCCGCCTAAAAGAACATCTGCACACTTTGCCAAAGCTGGTCAGCCCTCTCTTGGGGGAAGTTTTGTATCTGTACCTTGCCATCTCAGAATACGCGCTAAGCGCCGTCTTGCTTACAGAAAGGGATGGAACGCAACTACCTGTGTACTTTGTCAGTCACATGTTGCAGAATGCTGAACTCAAATATCCAACAGTCGAAAAATTTGGTTTTGCTCTATTCTTGGCTAGTAAGAAGCTTCGTCCATATTTCCTGGCCCATCGATTGGTAGTATACACGGATCAACCGCTTAAGCGACCTTTCACCAACCTTGAAGCGTCAGGAAGAATGCTCAATTGGGCAATTGAGCTTCACGCGTTTGATATCTCGTATGAACCGAGGAAGGCAATAAAGGGATAGGCATTTGCTGACTTCATCGCGGAACTGACCAAGCCACCCTATTTGAAGAATGAAAAAACTCAGTGGATAGTACATGTGGACGGCTCTGCCACTCAGAACGGGCCAGGAGCCGGCATTATCTGTGAGTCACCAGAAGGAGATATCTATGAATATGCAATGCGATTTAACTTTCAGGCGTCAAACAACGAAGCTAAATACGAAGCCCTGATATGTGGAATTCAGATGAGCAGAGCCGCAGGGGCAGCAGACGTCCTGGTTTTGTCTGACTCGCAATTAATTGTCAGTCAGGTCAAAGGAGAGTATGAGGCCAAGGACGAGGCCATGATAAGATATTTGGAAAAAGTCCGCCAAGAAGCTCAACAGCTGTCTAACTTTGAAGTAAAACACATCCCCCCGTCTGAAAATAACAAGGCAGACGCTTTATCTAAACTGGCAAGCTCAGCATCCTGCGACACGCCACGTCATGTATTCTGGGAGGTAAAACAGTCCAAAAGCATTGACGCCTCGAGAATAGACATCTTGGACCGGACAGCCACCTGGATGGATGACATTGTCAACTTCAAAATGAATGGAGTACTCCCTGATGACCCCAAGCAGGCAGAAAGATTACAGAAGAAATGTACATGGTTTGAGATATGGAATGGAACACTATACAAAAAAGCCTTCTCACGGCCACTTCTCCCCTGCGTAACCCCCGAGAAGGGGCAAGAGGTATTGGAAGATCTTCATCAGGGATTATGCAGCTCCCACATAGGAGGGAGGGCCCTGGCCGAAAAAACTTTAAGAACCGGATACTATTGGCCCACTCTCAAAGAAGACGCCCTCAATATGGTCAAGCGTTGTGATAAATGCCAACGATTTGCTCACCTAATTCGACGACCAGCACAGAAACTGACGCCAATCACCAGTCCTATACCTTTTGCCAAATGGGGGATGGACTTATTAGGCCCCTATACGACGGCACCGGGAGGACTGCGTTATGTAATAGTAGCCGTCGATTACTTCACTAAATGGGTAGAAGCTGAGGCTTTAAAGAACACTAAAGCACAGGATGTGAGAGCATTCATCTGGAAAAACATAATCACAAGATTTGGCGTGCCTCAGTCTATCGTCTTCGACAATGGGCCACAATTCAAGACGCCCAAATTAGAAGATTGGTTGGCCGACCATGGTATCACAGCATGTTTCGCATCAGTAGGATGCCCCCAAGCTAACGGACAAGTAGAGGCATTCAACAAGATTATCTCTGAAGGGATGAAGAAGAAGCTTGATGAGGCAAAGGGTTTATGGGCCGACGAGTTACCCAATGTTTTATGGTCTATACGGACCACGGAAAAAAATTCCACAGGAGAAACACCATTCTTGTTAGCTTATGGGGCTGAAGCCGTCCTACCCATTGAAATGTGCGAACCCACCCTGCGCGTCATGTTGTTTAATGAAGATGCCAATTGGGAAATGATGAAGGCGGCTTTGGATTTCTTACCAGAAACCAGAGGGAATGCGGCTCTACCACAGCAGCTATACAAACTCCGAATGACGAGGGAATACAACAAAAGGGTTTCTAGAAGAATACTTAAAGTTGGAGATTTTGTGCTAAGGAAAATGGAAGTCGTCGGACGCGCCAATGAACAAGGGAAACTCACCCCTACTTGGGAAGGTCCGTATGAGATTTACGAGGAGGTTCGAGACGGAACATACCGGATCCAAGACATGTAGGGACGTCCGATTTTGCGTACTTGGAATGCGGATAATCTCAAAAAGTACTTTTTCTAGATTGAAACTTGTCTAGATTATATGCATTGTAAAGACGTCTAGAGCCTAGACGCACCATGTAGCATGTTTTGAACATTAAATGAAAAATTCACTGCAAGCCGGTCTTGCTGGGAAATCCTCGTGAAAAGAATGTTATCAAATATCTCGGAGAAATGCAAACTAATGCTCTCCCAAAAGACTAGTCGTTTAAAGGCCTAAGAAGTGGCCCAGATTAGCACCCTCACTAGGATGATCACCTAGAACACAGGGGTTACACATTCCTAACACAGCTATATAAAGTAGCAAAAGACCTTGGCAAAAAGACCAAGGCAGACATCTGACGTCTCAAATTGGGGGCGTCGGACGTAATCATAAAAAAATGTGTGTGATGAAAGCTAAAAAGCAATAAGATTTTCACAAGGGCATCATTTCATTCCCAAAAAAGTTAGTCATAATTACAAGAATTATGCACAAAAGCCACCAAGCATGGTGTCAAAAGAACATGTGAAAAAAAAAACATTAATAAATACAAAGACGCGTAGGAACTCATTCCTCATCCTCGCCGGGCACGAACTCAGGAGGGGTGCGTCCTTCCTTTTGAGCCTTCTCCACCTCAATCTGATAGGTGAGAAACTTCTCAAACCAGCTGAAGGGACGTTCACTTGCAAATTCAGCATTCCATGCAAGCTCCATACCCCTTCGGATCGATTTCTCACCCAGCATGGCCGACTGGTCGAGGACGCTCTGTGACGAAGCGACTTCCTTGCTAGCCGCCTCCAGTTGAACCTCCAACTCTTTAAACCGAGTCTCCAGACGAGAAAACTCAGCCTCTTTCTCCTTGATCTTCTTGGAAAGATCCTCCATTTCAGAAAAGTTCTGATCAATATGCAGGAGACGAGCTGTGTTCTCAGCATTTTGAGAGGCCAGGGCGGTAGTCACAGCGTCAATCTGTTCCCGCCTGTCGAAGCGAAGCTTCTCCAGTGCAGCAAAATGCTGGTCACCACACTGACTGGCCAGAAGACGGTGACGAGCCTCTTCATGCACCAAAGCAGTGCGCCACTTTTTCAGCGAGTCCAGCAGAATGAACATCTGCGCAAAAATAGTAAGTCAAACAAAAAGAAACGAGTGTGTAAAAATGAAGGTATAACGAAACCTACGTCCAACGCCGAGGACTGCATGGCGGCAAGCATATTCTCGGCCGCCTCAGGAAGAGTTTCAGCATATTGGGGAGGAATGGCACTGCACATCAGCGTCATTATCTTCCTACGGTCATAAGAATTGAACCCGCCTGAAGAAGGGATCTGATCCAATTCAGCATCTATGTTTTTCTGAGGATCGGGAATTTCTATGGGAAAAACAACGGCCTTAGAATCCCTGGGGGAAACTAGAGAACTGCTAGACGAGGAACGGCAGGTGGTTACGATGTTGGAGTAAAACTTACCCCCAGAATTCCTAGCTCTCTCCGCCGCCCTCAGAGGGATGTTCCGGCGGACGACTTTAGGAATCCCCGCAAGAGGATCAATTGTCCCTCCAGTTTTCTCCAAGCTAGGAGAAGCGGATGCAGCCTTGGGGACGGCAAACCCCTTAGAAGCCTTCGACGTCACTGACTTGAAGACGGGTTTTCCTGTGCCGCCAGCCCTGCGTTTGGAAGTAGGAGCCGCGTCCGTGGTCGCCTTCCTCGTCTTCTAAAAAAAATGAATGAAAACAAGCTGTAAACAACAAAGGAAATCACGTCTGAATATTTAATCAATACCTTCTCCTCAGCATGAGGGGGAACCATTTGCTCAGAAATGGCTTGCTCGGCTGCCTGCTGACGCTTCCAAGCTCTGAAGGTACTGGCGTCGAGTACCTTCGCCAACCAAGACGGCATATCCACTTGGCCTTTGGAGGCATCGTCCAGCTTACCCATGGCCTCGTCTGAAAAAATGAAATAAAGACATTAGTGCGGTTTTGATTAAACAGTGAAGAATTGGAAGTATAGATACATTACCTCTCGGCATATACGGACACAGGCCTACAGCCGAGAGGAAAATGGGATTGCTCAGTTGATCCAGATGAGGCAACCACCCCTCGGGTATGTAGGCCGTCTTGTCCTTGATGACGAGCGGCTTGACCAGGAACAACGACGAGATCCGCTCCCAGAGCTCGGCGGAGATGGGAGGTAAAGAAGCACCTTTCCCAACGAAGTTGGGCTTGACGTTCCAGCGTCTCATCCTCTCACACATCTCCAGATTGGTGGTTTTGATAACCACCCACTTCTTCCTCCAGTGATGCCACTTAGACGCCTTCCCCATCACCGTCCGATAGGCCCCCTTGTATGTAAGAATCAGCCAGCCCGCGGCGGCTCTCGAAACTTGGGACATAGAGGCGATTCTTAGGAACGCCGGAAGAGAAGGGGTGATGCCTGCAAGCTCGCAGCGAGCAATATAGCCAAACACACCCGCCCAGGAGTTCAGGGACATTTGGCACAGGCCAATATTAAAGCCGTCCAGCAACTCCACCACAAAGGGGTGAGGGGGGAATCTCATACCCAACTTCAAAAACAAGCCATAAACGGCGAACTCTCCTGTCACCAGTCCAAAGCTGGTGCAGTCCATGCCAGCCGGCATGCGGAATTTATACTCCGAACCTAGATTCAGAGACGCCCCATAGGCCTTCCCCACTAGGGTGAGAAAGTTCATCCACGTCTGAAGTGGGAAGATGGCGCTGGGATGAAGGTGACCTTCCTCCCCACCTGACGTACTGGCCGGCGCGGCATCGGTGCTTTCCGGGACGTCCTCTATAGGAGAAGAGGATTCTCCTTCGAACTGCTCCTCGTCTTCTATTCGCGCCATTAAATCCTGCAACAAGCCAAGACTTGCCTCAAAACAGGGACAAACTTGAAAACAGAAGACGTCAAAGGGACAAGATGACGCCTTCAGTTTGACGAGACCCATGCAAGACTAAGAAGAAAATTTGAAAGAATCAAAATCAACAAACACATTTTTCCAAAGAAAACCTTTACCTGATAAATCAAAAGAGGGTTTGTGAAAGAACTTGGATGAAGAACTGCAAGAACACGACTTTGAAGATCGTGGCGGTGCTACGGTGGATGTCGGTGGATATAAGACGCCGGAAATTGCCTTCTCCTATTGCTCTCAAATGATCACTGGAAATGAGGGGGGAAATCACTCAAATTGGCCACTTATTTATAGAGGGGTAAGAAATGATTACCCCTGCCACGCGTCATCACCTTGTTGGACACTCCAAGAGCAGTGAAAACTAACATCTGTTTTCACTCCTCATGAGGGGCTAATGATGTGGGCTTGAATATATCTCCCACAAAGCCCAAAGAGGCAGCCTGTGACTCATACTAATTAGATGGACCCAGACCTGGAAAGAAGGCCCAAAATCCTGCTACTCCACCAGAATAAAGACAGAGCCCCATTTGGCAAAGCCCATTTTCTTTATAAGCCGGTCCAAATATGGAAGGTCCATCATTGCAGGCCGAAGGCCACGTGTCCTAAATCCCCAAGGGGCACGTGTCCCATAGCTAGGGTTGAGGGTGCAGTCCCCAAGGAACCCTAGCACTATAAAAAGCTCGGATCCCAAGGTAAAAGGGCATTCAATTCTTGCCCAACAGCAGCAAACCTATCTTTGCTCTGCCTTCTCTCTACAAATTACTTATCTCTCTAGCTTATACTTACTTAAGCATCGGAGGGAATATTCCTACGAGAATATTCTTGTTTTGCAGGTTGCCAGAAGTTCGTGCCAGGTCATACTTGATACCTCCGAGGAGCGCGTGCCACGTCAGCACCGTAAAAGTTCCCACAAAACAATGGTTCTTCAACATTGTTCCATCTAACTGTTTAAGCATAAAGGTGCCAGTCCTCTTTTCAGAATGGATGATGTATGGTCCTTCCCATGTTGCCGAGAGTTTCCCATGGATCTTTCCCCTCTGAAATGCAGCAGCATTTCTGAGCACTAGGTCACCGACCTTTAGGGGTCTGGCATTGACTCTTCGGTTGTAGTGCTTGCTGACTCTTTGCTGATAGGCTGCGTTGAGAGTTCTGGCTTCGTCCCGAGCCTCATCTAGTAGATCCAAGGATTCGGACAGAAGTTGATTGTTGCTCTGCCCATGGATTCCATCATACTTGTTGTATGCTTGGACCCTTAGGCTTTCTATTCCGATCTCTACAGGGATGACAGCTTCGGAACCATAAACCAAGTGGAAGCGGGTCTGTCCCGTGGCTTCCTTCTCAGTGGTCCGAAGGGACCAAAGTGTTCCAGGGAGCTCCTCTAGCCATTTGCTCTTTTTCGTTCTCAACTCTCTTCTTGAGTGCATTGAGGATGAGTTTGTTTGCGGCTTCGGCTTGGCCATTGCTCTGAGGATGGCACACCGCTGAGTAGGCGAGGTGGATACCGAACTGTTTGCACCATCTTTGCAGTGGTGTGTTGTCGAATTGCTTCCCATGGTCAAAGACCATTAGCCTCGGTATTCCAAACCTTGTGATGATATTTTGCCAAATGAACTTGCGGACCTGTTGCTCCGTGATGGATGAGACTGCCTCGGCCTCAATCCACTTACTGAAGTAGTCAACCCCTACAATCAGCCACTTTTTCTGATTTACAGCCGAAGGGAATGGACCGATGATATCCAAACCCCATTGTGCAAATGGTAAGGGGTAGAGTGTTGCTTGCAGGGTTTGGGCTGGCTGGTGGATGGCAGGTGCAAACTTTTGGCATTTCTCGCATTTCCTTGTCAGCGCCTTTGCTTCGGAGACCATGGTGGGCCACCAGAATCCGGCCCTTAGTGCCTTGTGTGCCAGTGCCCTGCCTCTGATGTGATTTCCACCTATGCCGAGGTGGATTTCCCTGAGGATATAATCGGTATCGGTTGGGCCTACACACTTCAGCAGTGGGGCTGAGAATAACTTCCTCATGAGCTCTCCGTTGGCGTCAATGATGAACCATTGGTTGAACCTTTTCAGCTTTCTTGCTTGCAGCTTGTCTTCGGGAAGTTCTCCCCTTACTTTGTACGCAATGACTGTGTCCATCCAGCTCGGTTCTGGACGCACATTGCTCACTGTGGGGGGTGGCATGTCAATGCTTCTTTCTTGGTGTACTTCCACATGGACTGACCTGTTTAGGTCGGTGAGCGTTGAGCTTGCAAGTTTGGATAGTGCATCTGCTTGTGCGTTCTGACCTCGGGGAATGAGTATGACTTCGAAGGATCTTAACTTTGACGTTAAGGATTTGATTTTTGCTAGGTAAGCAGTCATGCTTGGCCATTTGGTCTCATACTCCCCTCGGATCTGGTTGGCTACGAGCTGAGAATCAGTCTTGAGACAAACATGTTCGACTTCCAGAGATAAGCACAGCTCTATTCCTGCGATTGCGGCCTCATATTCGCCTCATTGTTGGTTGCTTTGAAACCGAACTTTAGGGCGTACTCTATGCTCTTTCCCACTGGGGGTATCAGTACTACTCCTGCTCCCGAGTCGTTCACAGTGGAAGATCCGTCAGTGTAGACCTCCCATGTCCTTTTGGTGTCATCTAGCATTTCCTGATATGAGCATTCGGCCAAGAAGTCTGCGAGCGCTTGCGCTTTAATGGCCGTCCTTGGTTGATACTTGATCCCGAACTCAGATAGCTCGAAAGCCCATGCAGCCAATCTTCCCGATCTCTCTATTTTGTCTAGCACTTTCTCCAGTGGTTGGTCAGTTAGCACCACTATTTGATGGGAATCGAAATAGGGTCTCAGTTTCCGAGCTGCTACCACCACCGCGTATGCTACTTTTTCAATGAGCGGGTACCGAGTTTCGGCGTCTGTCAAGGTTCGGCTGGTAAAATAGATTTTCCTCCTCTCGGAGGAGCACTGCGCTTACAGTTCCAGGGCTGACTGCGACGTATAAGAACAGATTTTCCCCTTCTTTTGGCCTGGCTAGCGTCGGCAGTTGAGCTAAGTGAGCCCTGAGTTGCTGGAATGCGTCTCTTTGCTCTTGTTCCCATGTCAACTCGGGGTCCACTTTCCTCGGGACGCCTTTCTTTTTGATGGGTTCTGCTTCTCCTCCTGGGAGGGTCTTAGGTTTGAGATCTTTGAAGAAGGGTGCCCCTTTATCCGAAGCTTTCGATATGAATCTCGACAGTGCGGTTAACCTGCCTGTTAGCCTTTGCACGTCTCTCTTTGTCTTCGGCTCGGGTAAATCTAGCGCAGCCTGGACCTTGTCCGGGTTCGCGTCTATTCCCCTTTCGCTCACCATGAATCCGAGGAATTTCCCTGAATTTACCCCGAAGACACATTTCTTCGGGTTCAATTTCATGTTGTATTTCCTTAGGTTGGCGAAGGTCTCAGCCAAGTCTTTGATGTGATCTTCTTCCTTCACGCTTTTTACTATGGAATCGTCCACATAAACCTCGACGTTCCTTCCCTTTTGATCGGCGAAGACGTGATCAACTAGTCTTTGGTAGGTGGCTCCGGCATTTTTCAATCCGAAGGGCATCATTCTGTAGTTGAACACTCCCGCGCTTGTGATGAAGGCGGTCTTCACTCTATCGTCGGGGTGCATGAACACTTGGTGGTACCCTGAAAAGGTGTCCATGAAGCTCAGCAATGCATGGCCACTGGTTGAGTCCACTAGCTGATCTATCCTCGGGAGGGGATAGCAATCTTTTGGGCAGGCTCGGTTCAGGTCAGTGAAATCGACGCACATGCGCCATGAGCCATTCACTTTTTTGACCATGACCACGTTGGCCAACCACTTGGGATACATGCATGGCTCAATGAAGCCTGCCTCTTGTAGTTTCTTCACCTCTTCGGCGATAGCTTTGTTTTTCTCCGAGGAGTAGTTTCTTTTCTTCTGTTTAATTGGCCGAGCTTCGGGGCTGACATCCAGCTTGTGACAGATCATCTTCGGATCTATCCCTGGCATGTCAGCCACCGACCACGCGAAGATGTCTTTGTGATCCCTCAGCAACTGGACCAACTCTATTCGAAGTCCCGAGCCTAGGCCTCTGCCTATTCGGACACTTCTGTCTGAATCATCCTCTAGGGGAATGTCTTCCATTTCTTGATCTGGTTCGGGGGAAAGGGTCTCTGGTCGAGCATCAACCCCTGCGGGCTTTACCAGACTGCTCGGCTCTTCCTTTCTCCTCTTGGCATCTTTTTCTCCACCTGGGGGAGGGCTCTTCTCATCTTCGTCCTCAGGACTGTCTCCTAGCTTCGGCTTTCGGATGGCAGTGTGACAGGTTGACCTTGCCACCTCTTGGTCGCCCTTTATCCGCTCGGCGAAGCCTGCATCCGAGACGTACATCATCATCTGATGGTATGTGGATGGGACTGCTTGTATTTTGTGGATCATGGTTCGTCCCATAATGACGTTATACACTGAGTCGCAGTCCATCACTAGGAATTCTTCTCGGACGTTTCTCGCCGCCAGGCCTTGGCCGATTGTGACGGGTAGGGTGATCTTTCCTCGGGGAATAGCTGCGGATCCGTTGAATCCGATCAATGGGTAGCTGACCTTGGTCAGTGACTCTTCTCCCTCTTCGAGGATGAGCTGCTCGAAACAGTTCCTGAAGATGATGTTGACGGCGCTTCCTCCATCAACTAGTACTCTGTGGACATTGTGGTTGTTGATATCCATTTCGATCACCAACGGGTCGTCATGTTTGTACTGGGTCCCGAGGCAGTCATCAGCAGTGAAGGTCATGTTCGGGGGGGTTGGCTGGTTCTCCCCAACATTGCTGAAGTTGAATCGGTGGGAGAGAGCTCTTAAGTGTTTCTTGCTGGCGTGGCCGGACCTTTGTCCTCCGAACACCACGAGAATTGGTTTCTTCTTTTGCCCCTCGGCCTCATGGACTCTTCTCTGGGCTTGCTCTTGTGGCTTTCCAGATGTTGCTTTCTCTTTTTCTTCCCTCTCCGTTCTACAGTCGAGCAAGTATTGCTTTAGGTAGCCTCGGCGGATGAGGTCCTCGATGTTGTCCTTCAGCGAGTTGCATTCCTCAGTGGTATGGCCGAAGTCATCGTGGAACTCACACCACTTGTTCTTGTTCCTACGGAGGGGGTTGGATCTGAGCTTGTCTGGTAGCTTCCACTTCTCATCATCTTTGTGGAGATTGAAAATTTCTCTTCGGGGTATGGCGAGTGGAGTGTAGTTGGTGTATTTGGGTTGAAATTCACCCTTTTTCCCATCCTTCTTTGGGCTCGCCTCTCTCGCACCCACCTTCTCTTTCCCCTTTCTCGAGTTGCCCTCGGGCTTACTTTGATTTGCTTTGTTATCTTTCGGATCCGAGGATCCTCTTAGCCTTGCCGCGGCCTTGTTGAACTCTTCTGTTCTGATGAACGCATCTTCCATTTGGAGCACGTCCTCTATCTTGGAGGGGTTTTTCATTGTCAGTTTGTCTCGGAATTTTCCCTCCCGTAGCGCGTGCTTCAAAGCGAAGATTGCCACGTCTGGCTGCAGGTTCGGAATGTTGGTGGATTCCTTTATGAATCTGGCCATGAAGTCTCGCAGGCTCTCGTCCCTTTCTTGCTGTATAGAAGTTAGCTCGGCAGTGGTTCGTTCTGGGCGATTGTTGCTCACGAACTGCACACAGAACCTTTTCTTCAGCTTCTTCCAACTTTTGATCGATCCTTTCGGCAGCGATCTGAACCATTCTCCCGCAACTCCTGTCAGCGTGGTTGGGAAGTATTTGCACCAACAGGCTTCGGAGTAAGGACTTAGAAACATCTGTTGTTCATAGGAGATGACGTGATCCCTCGGATCCGTAATCCCGCTGTATGTCAAGTGTGCTGGCAGCCTCACTTTGGGGATTGTTTCCATGACAATGTCATCCGAGAATGGGGACGATGCTGGAGTCATGATCCTCTTTCCTAGCCTCGCCCTGATACCTTCGCTCTTCGAGTTCCCTCTAAGGGATTGCTCGGGGGCGTGTAGGGGGCTAGGAGTTCGGTCACTTCTCCTTCTCCTTCTCGACTGGCCACTGTCTTCGGGTTGTCTACTGGACCCACAGGGGCTACCCAGCCTATCATGAACCGAAGGTCGCAGCCTGCTATGGACCGAGCTTCGGATCCGAGTGCGATCACTTGCCCCGCTTTGGAGAGCTTGCGGTGTTGGAGACGGTGTTGCGAACTATTCTGGCTGCTGTGCAGCTCTCTGCTGCGTATCCCACGTGCTCTCTCTCCACCTTGTCATTAGGTGCGTTCCTGACATTGTGGAGAGATCTTGCTCGGGCCTCACATTGTCCTCGTCAGTCGAGGGCATGTTCAGCAATACTTGTCGCCTAGCTCTCCTCGCTTCTCGTCGTGCTGCTGCCTGGGCTTGTTCTTTCTCGTTGAAGAGGAAGTTCTGCATGATGGTCATGGCCGCAGCGAGCTCTTCTCGAGAAGGGAGTGGTCTGCTGGCTGTGTCGGTGGCCCTTGTTGGCTGCGATCTCGCCACTGAGTGCAGCTGCTCCCCTCTATCGGATTCCGAATCCGTTTGGACAAGGACATCTCCCACCTGGTTGTCATTGTTGGGGATTTCCATTTTTTACGTGGAAAGTGAAGTGTTTTTCGGAGCTTTCAAGTGTTCGTCCCCACAGACGGCGCCAAATTGTTCCGGTGTTGAAGTGAATGAAACAATGGGCTTCGAATGAAGGCCCTTTTGCGTGTGTTGAAGATCTTGCTTGCTCGAATGTGTCGTGTCCAAGTCAACCTGCACAAGAAACAAGTTACTAGCCTCGGGGGTGTTTCCGAGGAAAGCCCCTCCGATGCCTAAGTAAGAACAATGCTCGGATTCTAGAGAGAGAAGTTCTCTGGAAGAGTAGTCTTAAGGCGTGAAATGGACGTACCTTGGTAAGTGAGCCCTGGCGGCTTATTTATAGTGTTTGTACAATAAATCCCCTTAGGTTATTTATTGCAAGGGGGCCTTGGGCCTTGGTTGGCGGCTGAATAGCCTTTTGGACTGTAGTGGGTTTGATTTTGTTGTTGTGAGCCCTTGGGCTTTGGACTTAATGGCCCAATTGATATTCGATTGGGAGCCCAAACAACATATATTGGAAGTATCTATATAATATACTAAAAGAGAGGAAATCAATGTGGTGATGACAAGTGTCACTCATTGATTGACCTCTTTTTTAATATAAATAATTAAACTTAATAAAAAAAAAATTAAAGCAACAAAATTTTCAAATACCAATAATATCACGTAATTTGTGATTAACTTCCCAAAAACAGGGCTAAGATTTACATATACTTAAAAAAAATATAATTTGTAAATTGATTGTGTAATTACTTTGTTAACTTTAAGATTTCGTTATATACCTAGAGAATATTTTATAAACTACCTTTTCTATAGTTTGGTAACAAATCTAAAAATATATATATAAGATTATTTTTTTTATAAACCTTTAATCCATTATAAAAATTTAAGTGCATGCAGTCTAATAGTTTGTACTTACATAATTAGAAAAAAGAGTGTATACAAATTTAATATAGTACTCTATACTATTTTAACAACTAAATTTGATAATTATAACCGCAATCTATATAATCTATATATTATACTAAAATATAGGAAGTCAATGTGGTGATGACAAATATCACTCATTGATTGACCTCTCTTTTAGATATAAAAAAAATATAAAAAATAACATTCTATAATTATTTTGTTAACTTCCACCTCATAAGAATATTTGATTCTATTTTCCTTCAAAAAAAAAGCACTCTATACATGGAAAATATTATGTAAATTAGCTTTTCTATACTTTCATAACAAATATAACCAATTTAAGATTATCTTTTCATAAAAAGAAACATTAGTATTGTTTAGACATTTGGCCACCGACATAAAATCTCGATTTAGATATAACATCATATAAGTAAAGAAATACGGAAACTCATTCCATAAAATATGGACTAATTTATTTATAATTTATTCAGTATACGATTGAGAAATTCTTATTTTAACACAATTAAATAACACATAAACATATGATCAATTAGTACAAAAAGTGTATTTAATTCATCAAAATAAACCACCGGGTACTTAATTATTCCTATAACAGTATATAAAGCTAGATAATAAGGTAAAAAAAATTGAAATGAAATATGTAGCTAGGTCTATAAAATAACTTACTTTAAAAAAAAAATTACATTTTTCTTAGGCATGTATTATGTATCTACAACTCTCTCCGTATTATAAAAAGATATACACTTTCCTTAAACATCCGTTTTAAAAAGAAATAATTCTCTCTTTCTTGTGGTCCTCATACTTACTCGATCACATCATCATTTTACTATAATAGATAATTCACCCACTATCCCACTTTCATCTTATTTTAATAAATTCAACTCACTCTCCTAAAATTACGTGCATGTCAAAGTGTATTTCTTTTAAAAATACGGAGGTAGTAATGTTTTAATATTTCACTACTTTAAACCAATTATGTAACTTTCTTAAAGATGAGTAAAACTTGTGTGATATAATCAATCTACTACTCTATT
The DNA here is from genome assembly GCF_020520425.1 of Spinacia oleracea. NCBI lineage: Eukaryota > Viridiplantae > Streptophyta > Magnoliopsida > Caryophyllales > Amaranthaceae > Spinacia > Spinacia oleracea. Next base: position 6,818,221 of record NC_079488.1, on the reverse strand, counting down.
TTGTAATAAATTAATATAGTTCGTATATATTTTACCTAAAATCTTCTAATTTATATGATAATAATCGATCATACTACGAAGTATTTATTTACTTATGTCAATACATTTCTTAATTTAAATATATATCTATATACTCCCTCTGTTTTTAAATATTAGTCATTTGTTGACTTTTTCACCCATTTCAACTCAACATTTAAACATAAATATCTCCAAATACGTGCGTTAAAAAAGTATAAAAATTTGATATTGTTAAAGCAAACATTGAGAAGAACAAAATAAAATCTCGCACAAATATGTTTTATATTACGTATTGGAATTAAATTAGAAGATTTTATTCATTTGTGAATAGTGTTAAGATTTCAAATAGGACTAATATTCGGGAATGGAGGGAGTACTCTATATTATAATAAAAGAGAGGCAAATTGACGTGGTGATGAAAAATGTCGCTCTCTGATTTTCCTCTCTTATAACGTAAATAATCGAGTATCATATTTTGTTTAGAAATTGTGTCATACTACGTATAATGGATGTGAATAATGTATAATGAACGTTACCTTGATCGTTTATTATTTGTAACCCAAAGAAAAATCTTTGCATGAAATTTATGATAATCGATCGACATAGAAAATCTTATAATAGTTGAACACGTACTATCAATTAAATTATTATAATACTATAAACTTTTTAAGAATTTGTGTCATATAATGAATATGGGTATGCATAACAAATGATAACTCTTGATTTAATATATTTAACAAGGTTGTTTCAAACACATCGATCCCTTCGTAATTGTTTGCCCCATGCATGCACCAAAAATGTTTTTGTGATGAATTGGTTGTACTATGAAATTGAGAATAAATAAAAGTGGTGGGACCAAATACATTTTATGTGAAATTATTCAATAAGGATGAAAGGGAAAATCAATTTTTTGACTTTATTTCAAGAGTTGGCTCATATAGGGGGATTTCTCTTCAACTTTCTCTTCAACTTATTACCTGGACTTATCTGAACTTATAAGACCTGAAACTTATTTCAATAATTAATTAAGGTCATATAAGTTGAAGAGAAGTCCATAATTAATAAAGATAATTGTGGTTAAAAAATAAAAAAACTCTAACCAGGAAAATATTTAGTATGCTAGAAAATGTGATTTAATTTTTTTTATTGGACGGGAAGAAAATGTTCTTACCATGAAAATAGTCATGTATTTTTACTAACATAGAGAAAATGTATTATAAACTTTCTTTTTCGTACTTTTTTTTAAAAGAAAACATATTATTATAAAAAAATCCTTAATTTCAACGTGAAATTAAATACATAGAGATCAAAACATATATATATATATATATATATATATATATATATATATATTTAAAAAGTGCTTCATATATAATAAGTTGGTGGTGGAATCAAGATGCATTTTTTATGTACCATGGTAAGGAGGATATGAGTTGGGGTTACACGCGACATGTCCCACACACCCACTAACTTGCCTCAAATTCTTGAACATTTTATTGTAAGTATTAAGTATTTTCTTGACCTTATAACAAGTGTAATACTAAAAAAATTATATGTCAAAATGCTCGAAAGCAGAATATGTACACATTCCTTAATAAGTGTCACTTTTCAAGATTTAACTTTGATCGTTCATATCAATATATATGTAGAGAAAAATATAAAAAAAAATTTACCGAGTATTATTTTCTAAAGTTAATTCCTAATACGAAACAACTGGTATATGCTATTGTTTTTACTACGTATGAATATGTTTTATGAACGACCTAACTATGGTCAAAGTTGGTGCTTGGATTAAGTAAACCGACTATTATTTAAGAATGACAAAAATTGAGTTCATTCGAGTAGGGCTTATTTACGGGTAAGAAGACTTCCGTTTCGGATATTCAGGTACAAGTCAAGAGGGTCACACATTTTATCAAGTTTATTGTTAAGCTATACATACTAAAATGTTTATTCGTGTAGGTTAAAAATGAGTAAAATGAAGATGTGTGTTAGGATATGTTAGTACATAAGCGGGTGTGTGTGACAAGAATAATTTTAAATATGTCCCATAACCGTTGATAAAAATATTAAATTTACTTCCAATGTATAGTTTTCTCATTTATTAACGTAATAAAATATCAATTTTTTATAAAAATTGAAAAATAATTATAAGGTTTATGGGTAAGATACTAAGGTGGTACGTAATATTGTATAAGTGTAAGAAAATCCCCTATGTATTATATATTTTCTACAAATATACTATTTGGAAGCTACATTTGGAGGAGTATTTGGAATTGTAGATGGGTCCTAGAGAAGGGATGCAAATGGGTAGTAGGTGATGGTAAGACCATTAATATTTGGAGTGATCCGTGGCTTAGTAGACCGCCTTCTTTCGGGTGATCTCGGCAAGGAATGAGGGGTGTATCATGTATGTATGAGAAGGTGAATGAGTTGTTGGGCATTAGTATGGGTACATGGAAGGAGGACATAGTTCGTGACAACTTTCTCCCATTTGAATCTGAAGAAATATTAAGCATATCTTTATCGTCCCTACCTCTTGATGATGTGTTTATGTGGAACTATGAGAAGTCGGGTACTTATATATTCTGTCAAAACTGGCTACCATTTTATTACTTTTTACAAGAGTTCACTTGATACTTGATAGTTCAGTTGGTTCCTCTATGGTGGCGGACATTTGGAAGAAAATGTGGCGGCTTGCTGTCCCTCCAAAGGTTAGAGTATTTATATGGAGGCTATGCAGTGGTGCTCTACGCCTCTACCCACAAATAAAGGGCTGCACAGGAGAATTGAGTGTATAAGTCTTATGTGCCAACGTTGCTCAATAGAAGAGGAGTCAGATATACATGCTATATGGAGGTGTAGTTTTGCGAGGAGTGTTTGGGAGGAATCGGGGTTGTGGAAGATGGGTGATTGTACGTCATCCTGCTGAAGTAGTAGCAGCTGCTACAAGCTTGCTGGCAACGTATTCGTATGTACAGGCAAAAGAGGTAGATAATGAGGTACGGGGAGCGACAAAATTGCAGCGACAAGAAGCAAGTTGGTCTCTTGCTAGTTGCTTTGATTTAGTTTCTTTCTCCCATGTTTTTAGACAAGCTAATCTAGCGGCTCACACTATGGCGCACCTTGCTCCACTCGAGTTTTCCACTAGAGTGTGGGATGGAGGATGTCCGAGTGAAGTTGATGATGTAATTGCTGCAGATTATTGTTTGATTAATAATAGAAACTAATGGCTTGAGCCTTTTCACTCAAAAAAAAAACATATATTGGAAGTATCAATCCGAATCATTGTCTGAGCCATACATTAGTGTGCCCTTAAATACGGGATATATCTCAAATGTATTTTAGCAATATTATCGTTTTTGGTTCAACAACATAAAAAATACTGGAGTAGAAATTTTATCATTAGTCATCCGTTTGTGTTGTTCCATTTCCTGCAATGCTAGTTTTCGGAACAAAAATAATAGAGTATAAAGCATTACCTTAAGCTTTTGGTTGAGTTGGTCCTTTGACATGGTATCAGAGCCAGTTGACACAAAAGTCACAGGTTCAAATCTCATCTAGCCCTTCTTTCGATGTGGAATATTTAGCGTTGGGTATGGGGAGACCCATGTTGATCCTCTGATCCAAACTCAAGCCTAAAGGCTTTGAGGATTTAACCATTAGCTTAAACTTTTGGTTGAGCTGGTCCTTTGACAAAAAATAAACATCCTGTATAATTCACAACAACTGTAGCCCGGAACTTCGAACTGAATGTATCATATATCCATCAAGTTGGCAGAACAGATTATTGGAAGATGTTTTTAACATGTATACTCTTGTGTCCTGAACAAAGCAATAGTTATGTTCTGCCAACTTCGCCATGTTCGGCAAAATTAGTGGTAGCGGATAGCGGTCGGATAGCGGTTAGAGTAGCGAATAGCGGTGAATAGTAACGGGTTAAGGTTAGCTGTCAAAGTAGCGGCTAACTGATATGTGTGTTCGGTAAAAGTAGCGGTTGATATTCTAAAATAAAATAAAAGGTAGAATATTGTTTAAAATTTTACTATAAATTTGTCAAAAGCTACCCGCTACCAAAAACTACTAATTTTAACGTTTGACAAAAGCTACTCAAACGCTACATCTACCCGCTACTCAACCGCTAAACGCTACCCGCTACTGCTAATTTTGACGAACAGGGCCTAGATCAGAACGTTACCTGCTATCTCAAACGCTACCGCCGAACACGCCCTACATATAGCTAGCTAAATCAAAGTTCTACCTTAGACATCAAGGGTTGTAAGCATGTAACACATGTATCGTTTAAATATGCAGTTCTCAGACACAGTTTAGTATTTCAGGCTTAAAAAACCCAGGTTTTCTAAATACAAATGTTCTTTTACCATTATGTACAAGTACAGAAAAAAAAAAAAAAGTATACTGCACAATTAAACTTGCGTGAATTCTAGTGCGTTAGAATCTGGATCTCTAGTGAAGAGTGCGGGTCTTCCAGATCGACTGAGGGTATAAGGTATACCTGCCATTTTGAAAACTCCTTATTTAGTATAAACGAGATTAGGACCCGTACTCGCACGGATATTATAAATATTATAATAAAATATTTGGGTAATAAAGAATTGTTCGAAAATAAAGTAGTATCGAACCCAAAAGATTTTGACAAACTTTCAAAAGATTAATAAAGTTTTAGTAAAATATACTGAGATTCTGTTCTGCTCAGCTTATTTTGACTTATTTAAGATAAAATAAGTTCAGATAATATAAGTTCAACAAAAATAAAAAAAATTCAGACATTTTCACATTCACCAAAAATAAGTTTTTTTCAGACATTTTCACATTCACCAAATATAAGTTTTTTTCAGACATTTTCACACACAAATAAGTTCATCACAGACAAAATAAGTTTCCTTCCGATAAAATAGGTTCAGATAAATTCATTTAAGTTTAGATAATATTTATTCAGTCAAAATAAGTCCAAAAGAATGGAGCCTGGATCTTTTCCATAAAGTGATTGAAACAAATAAATGAATAAAAAAAGGAAGAAAAAAAGGTTTTGGCGGGAAAAAATTTCACCACGAAGTGACACGTGTTATTCCTAGTGTTTGTTTTAGTATAATGTTATAGAACATTGTTCCTTAGACCATGGCAAAGGCTAAAACATCTTTTAAGCAGTTCGATTCCCGAAAACAGATTTAAAAAAAAAATCTACCTGCTTTGTCGAGGATTTCTTTAAGCTTAGACACATCCTTTATCGCAATGCAGGCATGACGATCTCGGCCCCCATGTTCGGGTCGCCCTGCCAATGGGTCAGGATTTGGAAGCTCCATCAAATGAATCATCTCAGACCCAACCCACAGCCACGCACCCCTGTAAGGGAGCTTGTCATGTGGTCTAGCCTCATTTATCTCCAAACCTGTCATTAAGGTGTATTAGTGCTTTCAATTGAAACCTTGACATCAGAAATGTCTTCTAGGAAGAGTAGGAATATGTACCTAGAATGTTTTGGTAAAAATCAAGTGATCGTTCAAGGTTTTCGCAGAGAACGCCAACATGGTGCATACCAACTACTCCAAAATCTGGATCAATAGCTACAACTCAGAATAGAAGAGGCAATAACAGTAAAGAAAACTGTTTGATAGTTGATTCACAACAAGCGCTATTATAGCAAAACCAGATGATCGTGATCCTATTCGATTCACAACAGGCTCCATTTGAATATGACATAGTTGAAACAAGGGAAATTATTTGCTGACAAAGTAACAAAGTTTGAAGGAAAGAGGATATGCCAATTGTCTTCCTCATTACCCAAAAGAGGAAAAAATGATGATGACAATGAAGAAAAATCTTTAGCTCGACATTTCCATGATATTGAGGCTTAGAAGGTTAGAACTTTCATCAATTTTTACAGTTTTAAACTAAATGGAGACTTTTTTTTCTCTTTTAACATAATAAATGGAATATGACTGAATAAGTAACTGAAACTTGGAATTTATGGTTTCATAATCTCATAGACTATGCTATGTGGTTGTAAGACTTGTAACCAGATTACCAGAATCACACATTTTCTAAAAAAAATCATACAAACAAAAAGATAGAGAACAATAATTTTGAAATGTTATGTCAGATATTAGTTTGCATGTATACTTAAAATCATGCAATTCTCAAATCACGAAATTCCTGGGTAAGAACCAACCAAATATTGAATCTCGTAGTTACATAGTCTACACTTGTTTAGATTCTTGTGAATATGCATTCATGCTTATGCTCTGTATCCAATGTCAAATGACTTAATTACACCTACTGGGTTCCGTTGTAAATGTTTCAATATTCGAGTATATGAAAGGGATATGATGTGAAAGCCATGTGTGAATACATAAACATAATACTCCAACAATGAATTATGCTCGGATATTATGAAACAGTAAGGGGGAAATTTTCAAGTACCCATGAGTTTAAGAGGCAAATGTTTCAAGTACCCGTGCATACTAGTAGAAAAACATACCATCTTTTTCATCAACCCCGTGGACATCCTTGTGAAGGACATCTTTTTCAATGGAAGTAGCTCTTGATACTGAATAACTCCCATAACCTCTACCCCTTCTTCCGACATATGGGCTCGAAAACGATACCGATAAGGTAGTAAGTGGATTTCTCTCACCGTGATAACTGATCTGATATGGTGAAATTCAACAATAAGAAAATAAACTCATAAATCATGAGGTAGTAGTAATTCCTTCGAAAGCCAAACTATCATTAGACAAATCCACAAAAGATAATATTCTTCCTGGAAACATTTACAGTCCTTGGAGAACAAAATTTGTGCATTTAAAAATGGAATGGGGGATCACAGGAAAGTAGGAAACAACTTGGCTAAATCATTCTTAATTATGCTTTGGATATAATTTTGTTAAGATCACTGTACATCAGTGAAAGATTTAAAGCCCATTTATGCTTGTCAGAGTTAAGAGCCTGACACGACTTAAATATGGCTTGTAAATTCAAACTTGACAACTTTAGCAGCTTGACCATTGCTAGAGCTCGGTAAACATATGAAATTTGACGAGCCAATAGGAGGAAGTTGACGAAGGATAGACTTGTTGCTTTTGCTAGGAGGCACAGAGATTGTTGTGGGACAATACGGACATGTTCACATGATCTACTTCAAGGATTTGTTCTCCGAGCTCAAATGACCATTGCGCTACTAGTTATCGTAGTTATCAAGTTTGACGGGATTTTTTTTCGGGGTGCCAAATTGGTGTGATTGATCAGGACAAAGTAAGATTTCAACAAACAATTTCTAAAACAGCCTGAATTGATCAATTTCTCCTGAATAACTTTCTCGATTGCAAATAAATCCGCAACAAAATTCATTAACAGAAGCAACCCTGAAACTAGTTATCACTATCATTAACCCCAAATCAAGCAACTTCACAAGATTGGGACAACTGAATTCAACAACTAAGGTTTAAAATCTTAATTCCAAGCTCGCAGCTTCAATTCATTAACTAAAACATACTACGTAGTACAATGTATCAATTCTAAGCAACTATATTTAGACAATTGGATTCATCAGTTAAGAGTTAGGATCTTGGCCAATCATCAACCCCAAATCAAGCAACTTCACAAAATTGGGACAATTGAATTCAACAATTAAGGTTTAGAATCTTAATTGCAAGCTCATAGCTACAATTCATTAACTAAAACATAGATAACGTAACATCAATTATAAGCAACTATATTTAGACAATTGGATTCATCAGTTAAGAGTTAGGATCTTGGCCAATCATCAACACCAAATCAAGCAACTTCACAAAATTGGGACAATTGATTCAACAATTAAGGTTTAGAATCTTAATTCCAAGCTCACAGCTTCAATTCATTAACTAAAACATACTACAATGTAACATCAATTCTAAGCAACTATATTTAGACAATTGGATTCATCAGTTAAGAGTTAGGATCTTGGCCAATCATTAACCCCAAATCAAGCAACTTCACAAAATTGGGACAATTGAATTCAACAATTAGGTTTAGAACCTTAATTTCAAGCTCATAGCTTCAATTCATTAACTAAAACATACATAATGTAACATCGATTCTAGACTAGGAAGAATTTAATTGACGAGAAACCCAGAAATTAGGTTATCATCATCAACCCTAATGAAGCAACTATTTAGACAATTGGATTCGTCAATTAGGGTTAGAATCGTGGCCAATCATAAAACAATTGCAGATAAATCATTCAAATTGGCACAATACGATAATCAGAAATGAGATTGATGAGTTCATATTTGGAGTAGTACCTTGTTTTGAAGCGAGAAAGTGGGAGATGAAGTCAAAAAAGACGCCATTGACAACAACAAAAGAAAACACAATGTAAGAAAGTGGGTGTTGTTGATAAAGTTGTAGCCAAATAACAGTCAAGTGTTGAAACGAGGTACTCCGTACATCTTTGTGGCAGAGGATGTGTTGTTGAAATGAAACGCACAAAGACCACCAGATTATACGGAAAAGGTTGTCCTAAATGAAGTGATCAAAATTCGGGGTTTTGATCCAAAAAAACTTTTGTTCAAATCCATAAATTTGGTATAGGTTTTTCGGGCGAAAATAGATTTTCTGGGCTTTTTCGGGTCGGATTTGAATTTTAATCTTAAAATGTGTATTTCAGGCTGCACAAGCCCACATTTTTTTCGAGATGTGTCAAGTTGGGCTAGCGGGCCGTGCTATAGTTGATCACGTCTATCATAAAGTTGTTCGAGGTGCCAAACAAATTGTTTGAGTGAGATAATTTGGAGCACGAGATGTCTTAAAGTCGTTAGATAACGGCATAGCGCATATGAGTTGCTCGCTACAAAAGAGTTTGTTTTCATATCCTCTTTGAGTTGAGTATAAATAGGAAACAGTCGTGGAGAAATCCTTAGAGATGTTAGAGCCGGTAGACAAGTAGTTCGAGTTGGGTACAAAAAAGTTATTTTAGAAAATTAGAAATGGGATTTATTTTGAAACTAAAGTAATTCTTATTAAAGGAGAATACGAAATACAAATGACTACATGGTGCACGACTCAATTTAACTAGCTTTAACACCGTGAGTGAAGGAAATAATGCCCTTGGTCCAAGTATGCATTCTATGATAAGTCTAATAAATGCGGTTCAGTATTAATTAACAAGTTAATAATTCAGTGAGATCAAGTGAGCTGAATGCCTAGCTAGAGGCCGCTTCAGTTCAAGTGGAATTAATGATATTAATCCACAGCTTACTCTTGACTGAACCCGTAGGGTCACACAAATAGTACGTAAACGGATCAAGTATTTAATGGCATTAAATACTCTATCTATGGATATTCGGAATCGACGGATCTTGGTTTCAGTGGGAGCTGAGATCGTCACAGGCAAGAAATGAATACTCCGGAAACGATGATATTGCCGGAAACGGAAATATGGATCGTATCGGAAATATAAATATTATCCAAGTCGTAGATGTTGCCGGAAACGGAAACATGGTACGTATCGGAAAATATTATCGGAAATGGAAATATTACCAGAATCGGAAATATTGCCGGAAACGGAAATATTGTCAGAATCGGAAATATTACCGGAATCGGAAAATAATTCCGGAAACGGAAATATTAAATATTTGTTCGAAACGGAAATTAATTCCGGAATCGGAAATGTTAAATATTGTTCGTATCGGAAATGTATTCCGGAATCGGAAATTTAATCGGAAGTGTATCGTACGAATAAGCATCGGACGAGGCCTGCCGGACGAGGGCCCAGCACGAAGCCAGGCCATCGCCCAGCAAGCCAAGCGCGCCACACAAACAGCCACGCCAGGCCCAGCGCAAGGCCAGGCCCAGCAGGCCGTGGCAGCGCGCACAGCGCACGCAGCGCGCACAGCGCGCGCAGCGCGCACAGCGCGTGCAGCGCGCGCGGATGCTTGCGTGGGCTTGTGGCTCGCGCAGGCCTCGCTGCGTGGGCTGCTGCTCGCACGCACGCATGGGCGGCCCATCGAGGCTGCTGTGTGTGTGTGCGTAAGTGTTTGTGTTCGTGCACGTTTCCTAAAACGTGCAGAGTTCGGTTAATGATTAAATTCCTAATTCTATTTGATAAATTAATTAAATTAGAGTTCTTGTAGGATTCTAGGTTTAATTAATTTGTATCTGAATAGGATTCCAATTCCCTTTCCATAACCCTATAAATATGTGGCCTGGGTTCACAATTTATAATGAGTTTTCAGTATTCAAAATGAGTTTTGAGAGAAAAATTCAGCCACACATCTTGCTCAAAAGTGCCGAAAATTCTAGTACCTTAAGGGCGATTCTAGTTGGTCAATCTTAAGGCGGATCCGGACGTGCTGTGGACTATCTACGGAGGGACGACACTTGGAGTCCTAAAGACTTGTTCTTGCTCGGTTCGGGCGCAGCTAGGGAGGGCACGCAACAAAGAGTATGCATCTAAATTATGCTATATGATTATGTGTAAATAATATGTAATCCTGGGTTAATGGTTGTTTCCGCATGATTTATGTAATATCATATGTATCATAACCTAACAGTGGTATCACGAGCCCCTTATTATTTTCATAATCTAAATTGCATAAACATGGTTAAATATTACAAATTTGCAAGAATTAAAAGGGGTGATTAATTTTCGTAATTGTTAATTAATTGCAAATTGCGTTTATTTAATTATACGTACGCAGTTTTTCGGCAGTTTCTTCGTTACTCATCCAAATCGAGTGATTTTTGTGTCAATTCCGCATGTAAAAGGCATTCTAAAATTCGAAGCCTAACTATGACTTTTCGAAGGTTTTAGTTTTTCGAATGCAAAATTTCGTAAATTTAAGATGTTAAATTAAATATTTGCGATTCTTGTTGATAAATCTTGAATTTTTGATTGACCTACTGCATATGTTTAACAAGTTTGAATGCCTAGTCTTGTTAATTATGCAATCTAATTTGTAATTATGATTAATTTGTTGAAAATTAGAATAATTTAGAATTAATTTGATTTTCATAATTAATTGTAATTTAATTAGAAACCTATGATTAAAAACCACCATAAAAATTGTAAATTTATGATAAATTTTAAATTTTTATGACCTAGACTTGAATCCATAACAATCGGAAATCAATTGGATAATAAATTTTCGATTTTTCGCCCTAAAATTATGAAATTAATAATATTTATTAATTTGTCATTAATTTTATAAATTTTAAATTTTTTATGCGATTCGTTCATATAACTTGCACGCACAAAGCAATGGACGCTTCGTGTTACCCTTAAGGGGTGTTGTATAATGCGGGCATGCGACGACGAGCAAGGGAGCTCGTCGCCCGTGCGGCACGAATGCAATGAGCAAGGGCGTAGTGCACGAGCACAAGGCAGCAGCCCTGCCTTGTGTCGTGGGCCACGAGCAATGGATGAATGGGCATGGGCGAAGGGCGAGCCAAGGCAGTCGCGTGTGGGCAGCAAGCGAGCTGCGCCACAACGCGCACTGCCTCGCGCATGAGCGCGCAGCCTCGCGCGCAGCGAGCGCAAGCTCGCGTGCCACGAGCGCTGCGCCCAGCGTTGCTCGCGCGCACAGCGAGCGATGTCGCGCGCCCAGCGAGCGAGCTCGCGCGCACATCGAGCGATGTCGCGCGCACAGCGAGCGATGGCTCGCGCGCACTGCGAGCGATGGCTCGCGTGCGACGAGCGCTGGCGCGCGCGCAGCAAGCACCACAGCGTGCGATGGCTTGCGATGGAGATGCAGCAGCTATGCGACGAGCGCATGGGCTGCGCGCACATGGCCAGCGATGGCTGTGTGCGTGCGGCCCATGGGCGTGCAATGCGTAGGGTGTTTGCGTTACGATTAGATCGTTTTGAATGTTTAATTTGAAAATTTCAGTTCACGTAATTTTAATTAATTTTAAAATTAATAATTTAAATTATTTTCTTGGATTTTAATTTTGAATATTGTAATTATAATAAATTTTATTTATTCTAATTATTTTACTAAAATTAAAATCATGAATTAATTTAAACACGACTGAAATTAAATTAAACTTTTGGATTCAATTATAAATTTATATGAGCTTTAAATTTTAATTAAATTTGTATGTTTCCGGTTAGACTAGAAATACATTTTTATGTTTAAAATTAGTAAAGCATATGAATTTATTGGTTTAAGTGGGAGCGTATTTTAGTCATAAACTCTTGATTAGGTCTACAAATCCTTAAGGTTAAAACAACTTGATTAGAATTAATAAGGACTGAATAATTGGTAGATTATTGGTGCCCTTGATTAATTGCTGCAAATATTTACGTGATGCATAATGTGTTTTACTAACCAGCTAAGTGGGCCATTCATGATAATGAATGGGTGAATGGTATATATTGTATATGTACTGTTTTGCAGGTTATGAAGTGACTAGTATGGCCCAAATAGGATAGAAAATATGGTCTGCGTACCATTAATTTGAATGTAATTGGTCTAAAGTACCAAAGTTATTTTTCAATTCAAATATGGTCTGCGTACCATCAAATAGTTGTAATTAGTTATAGCTTATCCTATTTGAAGAAAATGGTGCCTCCCACGGAGATTTTCAAGACGGACTTTGAAGTTAAAGCTTCAAGATGAAGTCGGGCCATACTAGATCACATTTATCTTATGCATGTTTTAAGTTATTTATTGCTTTTAAATATGTCTTAAAATGCATGAGATCAAAAGCTTGATTATGTTGCATGATTAAGGATTTTAGTTCACTTAAAATCTAACCAACATAGTAAGAGCCTTAAGTTCCAAACTTAAAAATTGAGTTAAAAGGTGCCATGCCAAAATATACACTTGCTTGGATATCCTTTACATCAATCTAGTAATAGTTTTCGCTCAGCGAGGTGTTACTTATTGGTCCTAAAGGGGCAAGGTACACAAATAATTGTGAGTACATGTTAGTTTTGGTGAAACTCAACGATATAAGTAAGGAGTCCTTTTATGTCGTGGCAAATTCGATAGGTTTACCTAATAAGTTCTTAGACGTACCTATCAACCAAGAATAGTTTCTAGACTATTAGCAAAAGGCTTTTGCTTACCTAAGATGTTCTAGGATTAAGTCGACAAACTGTGCTTAGTTCTTCAATGATTTTAAGGATCTTGGAATCATTTTATTCACACCTGCCGGAACACATAATTTGAATAAAATGCTTAATAAACATTGAATTATGCATGTATGCTAGAATTTAAGTTTATTAAGAGAAACTGTGAATGGTTATTTATTTGTTTATTCTTTTCAATTGTAGTTTTAATATGGCAAACAACAATTCATTCAACATTCGATCAATTCTCGAAAAGGAGAAGTTGAACGGGAAAAACTTCCTTGACTGGCAAAGGAACTTGCAAATAGTTCTTATGCAGGAAGAAAAGGAGTATGTCCTAGATGAGGCGATGCCCGAAGCTGCAGGCGACGGGGTCACTCAGGCAGCCCTCAATCGTTGGATTGATGCCAACAAGGATGTGAAATGTCTAATGCTCGCCACCATGAGTGCGGATCTGCAGAAAACGTTCATCAACTCAGATGCTTTCACAATCATCAGTGAGTTGAAGAACATGTTCCAAGATCTGGCTCGAGTCGAAAGATTCGAGACTCATAGGCAAATTCTTGAGACCAAACTTAAGAAAGGCGAGCCCGTAAGTCCACATGTTCTCAAAATGATTGGACTCATTGAGAATATGAGTCGGCTGGATCAGCAATTTTCTCAGGAAATGGCTATAGACACCATCCTCCATTCTCTTCATAGCGGGTATGATCAGTTCAAACTGAACTACAGTATGAATAGTCTGGACAAAACGCTCACTGAGCTTCACGGTATGCTGAAGACCGCTGAAAAGACGCTCAAAAGTGATAAGCAGGATGTGCTTATGGTGCGTGGGGGCAAGTTCAAGAAATCTGGAAAGAAGAGGAATGCTAAGAAAGGTGGCAACAAAGCCAGCCCAACTAAGCAAACTGGCGCCAAATCTGCAAAGAGGAAGGTCAGTCAACCCACTTCTGAATCCGAATGCTTCTACTGCAAAAAGAAGGGGCATTGGAAGAGAGATTGCTTGAAGCTAAAGGAAGATCAGAAGAACGGAACAGTCGTTCCATCTTCAGGTATTTTCGTTATAGACTGTATACTTGCTAATTCAACTTCTTGGGTATTAGATACAGGTTGTGGCTCACACTTATGTTCCAATCCACAGGGACTAAGAAGAAGTAGAAAGTTAAGCAAGGGTGAAGTCGACCTACGAGTGGGAAATGGAGCACGGATTGCTGCATTAGCTGTAGGAACTTACTATTTGTCGTTGCCCTCCGGGCTAGTTTTGGAACTGGAAGAATGTTTCCATGTTCCAAGTCTTACTAAAAACATCATTTCAGTTTCTTGCTTAGATGCTAAGGGATTTTCCTTTTTAATAAAAGACAATAGTTGTTCGTTTTATTTTAAAGAGATGTTTTATGGATCTGCTAGATTAGTCAATGGACTTTATTTATTAGATGACGACAAACAAGTATATAACATAAATACCAAAAAGGCCAAAAAGAATGATTCAGATCTCACCTATCTGTGGCATTGTCGATTAGGCCATATAAACTTGAAACGCTTAGAAAGACTTCAAAAGGAAGGAATTCTAGAACCATTTGACTTAGAGGATTATGGTAAATGCGAATCATGTTTACTTGGCAAAATGACAAAGCAACCTTTCTCTAAAGTTGGAGAAAGAGCAAATGAACTATTGGGTTTAATCCATGCAGATGTATGTGGACCAATGAGTACAAATGCTAGAGGTGGTTTCAGCTACTTTATCACTTTCACTGATGACTTCAGTAGGTATGGTTATGTCTACCTAATGAAGCATAAGTCTGAATCCTTTGACAAATTCAAGGAATTTCAGAGTGAAGTAGAGAATCAATTAGGCAAGAAGATTAAGGCACTGCGGTCTGATAGAGGCGGTGAATATCTGAGCTATGAATTTGATGACCATCTGAAAGAATGTGGAATTCTATCAGAGTTGACTCCTCCTGGAACACCACAATGGAACGGTGTGTCGGAACGGAGGAACAGAACCTTGCTAGACATGGTCAGGTCAATGATGGGTCAGGCCGAACTTCCATTAGAATTTTGGGGACATGCACTAAATACAGCTGCACTCACTATAAATAGAGCTCCGTCTAAAGCTGTCGAAAAGACTCCATACGAATTATGGTTTGGAAAGCCTCCAAATGTGTCTTTTCTTAAGATTTGGGGATGTGAAGTATACGTCAAACGATTAATTTCAGACAAACTTCATCCAAAATCTGACAAATGTATCCTTGTGGGCTATCCAAAGGAAACAAAGGGGTATTACTTCTACAATACATCTGAGAACAAGGTGTTTGTTGCTCGAGATGGTGTCTTTTTGGAGAAGGATCACATTTCCAAAATGACAAGTGGGAGAAAAGTAGACCTCGAAGAAATTCGAGTCGAACATCAAACTCTAGAGAATGCTCAAGATGACATTCAGGATGAAACTCAGAGATCTTTAGAAGAATCTGGTGAGAATCATGGTCAATCTAGAAATGTTACCCCGCGTAGATCGCAAAGATATAGATCTCAACCGGAAAGGTACTTAGGTATTTTGACGAACGAGAGCTATGACGTTCTATTATTTGAAAGTGATGAACCTGCGACTTACAAACAAGCTATGACGAGCCCTAGCTCCAAGCAATGGCAAGAAGCCATGCAATCTGAATTAGACTCCATGTCTGAAAACCAAGTATGGGATTTGGTCGATTTGCCAGATGGCTACCAAGCCATTGGAAGCAAATGGGTTTTCAAACTGAAAAAGGACAAGGATGGGAAACTTGAAGTTTTCAAAGCTAGATTGGTTGCAAAAGGTTACAGGCAAGTCCACGGTGTGGATTACGATGAAACCTTTTCACCAGTTGCAATGCTAAAGTCTATTCGGATAATGTTAGCAATCGCTGCATATTACGATTACGAAATATGGCAGATGGATGTCAAAACTGCTTTCTTAAACGGCGTTTTAACAGAAACTGTGTTTATGACACAGCCTGAAGGTTTTGAGGATCCAAAGAATGCTAAAAAGGTATGCAAGCTAAAGAAGTCAATCTACGGATTGAAGCAGGCATCCAGGAGCTGGAATATACGTTTTGATGAAGCAGTCAGTGACTTTGGTTTCATCAAGAACGCAGACGAATCTTGTGTATACAAGAAGGTCAGTGGGAGCAAAATTGCTTTCCTAGTATTATATGTCGACGACATATTACTTATCGGAAATGACATTCCTATGTTGAACTCTGTCAAGATTTGGCTTGGGAAATGTTTTTCGATGAAGGATCTAGGAGAAGCACAGTACATATTGGGCATCAAGATTTACAGAGATAGATCTAAAAGGATGATTGGACTTAGTCAAAGCACTTATATCAATAAGGTGCTTGATAGGTTCAAGATGGCGGACTCCAAGCGAGGCTACCTACCCATGTCTCATGGAATGACTCTAAGCAAGACTCAGTGCCCAAAAACACTTGATGAGCGTAGACGAATGAATGGGATTCCATATGCATCATTGATTGGTTCAATAATGTATGCTATGATATGTACACGCCCGGATGTTGCGTACGCAGTCAGTGCTACGAGCAGATACCAGTCAGACCCAGGAGAGGCGCATTGGACTGCTGCCAAGAATATTCTGAAGTACCTGAAAAGGCACAAAGATGACTTCCTGGTCTATGGTGGAGATGATGAATTAATTGTTAAAGGCTATACGGACGCAAGTTTCCAAACCGACAAAGATGATTTCAGATCACAGTCTGGGTTTGTCTTCTGCCTCAACGGAGGAGCAGTAAGCTGGAAAAGTGCTAAGCAAAGCACCATTGCGGATTCTACAACTGAAGCGGAGTACATTGCTGCACATGAAGCAGCAAAGGAAGCTATATGGCTAAGGAAGTTCATAGGTGAACTTGGTGTAGTCCCCTCCATTAAAGGACCAATAGCCCTGTATTGTGACAATAACGGAGCTATTGCACAGGCAAAAGAGCCTAGACACCACCAGAGAGTCAAGCATGTACTTCGTAGATTTCACCTTCTACGAGAGTTCGTTGAAAGAAAAGAAGTCGAGATAAGCAAAATTAGGAACTGATGACAACATATCAGATCCATTAACTAAACCTCTGCCGCAGGCGAAGCACAACTCGCACACTGCAGCTATGGGAATCAAGCATATTGGAGAATGGCTTTGATGTCTCTGTTTAATGTTTTAAAGTTTTAGAGTTTAAATCTTTGTAAAACATTATTGGTTAATCATTCACAATAAATGAAAAGAATTCATTTTTCCATTTAATTTGTGGTTTATTAAATGATGAGTCCCTTCAATTTGACGATATATTCAAGATAGACTGTCAGGACCAGTCCTGTGACTAAGAAATGTCTATCAAGTGAACTTGAATGTCAAAGGTTGAAAATGGTCCCTAGTCGGAGTTTTCTATAAAATTGGACGCATAGAAAACGTTAGACGATTAGAATGCAAGATGACTAGTAGTTCTGTTTCTTGAACTATGTGGACATGGCAATGTTATAATCATTTGCATAGATACTTACTTTGGGAAGACTAGTATCGGACAAGACCTATGAAACTTTACTGTAAGAGATGAAAATCTGTCATAAGTAAATTTCATTAAATTATTAGACACTAAATCCTCAATACCTGAGTGATTTGAGATTACTTGTTTGAGAACTGGTTGCTTTGACGTTGACCAACCGTCGCACCGTAAAAGGAGGCTATAAAGGCAACGCTCAGGTAATCACCTATCAAACGAAGTCTAATCTCAAGATCGCAAGATTGGGATTGTCCTCCCATAGTTCGGGATGAGATGCTTAAAAGTTGTACAAGGCCACTCGGAGAGCTAGAAACTGTGAAATGCATGGCCGTGCTCGGATGAATCATAGGCTATGATTATCTGTTTATTTGATCAGTTGAACTCTGAAACCGAGGAACACCTCTGGACATAATAAGGATGACAACTCTTACCTTATGTTCAAGAGCAAGCATCGAGCGACAAAGGAATTAGGAAATGCACACTTGTCCCTAAGGACAAGTGGGAGACTGAAGGAAATAATGCCCTTGGTCCAAGTATGCATTCTATGATAAGTCTAATAAATGCGGTTCAGTATTAATTAACAAGTTAATAATTCAGTGAGATCAAGTGAGCTGAATGCCTAGCTAGAGGCCGCTTCAGTTCAAGTGGAATTAATGATATTAATCCACAGCTTACTCTTGACTGAACCCGTAGGGTCACACAAATAGTACGTAAACGGATCAAGTATTTAATGGCATTAAATACTCTATCTATGGATATTCGGAATCGACGGATCTTGGTTTCAGTGGGAGCTGAGATCGTCACAGGCAAGAAATGAATACTCCGGAAACGATGATATTGCCGGAAACGGAAATATGGATCATATCGGAAATATAAATATTATCCAAGTCGTAGATGTTGCCGGAAACGGAAACATGGTACGTATCGGAAAATATTATCGGAAATGGAAATATTACCAGAATCGGAAATATTGCCGGAAACGGAAATATTGTCAGAATCGGAAATATTACCGGAATCGGAAAATAATTCCGGAAACGGAAATATTAAATATTTGTTCGAAACGGAAATTAATTCCGGAATCGGAAATGTTAAATATTGTTCGTATCGCAAATGTATTCCGGAATCGGAAATTTAATCGGAAGCGTATCGTACGAATAAGCATCGGACGAGGCCTACCGGACGAGGGCCCAGCACGAAGCCAGGCCATCGCCCAGCAAGCCAAGCGCGCCACACAAACAGCCACGCCAGGCCCAACGCAAGGCCAGGCCCAGCAGGCCGTGGCAGCGCGCACAGCGCGCGCAGCGCGCGCGGATGCTTGCGTGGGCTTGTGGCTCGCGCAGGCCTCGCTGCGTGGGCTGCTGCTCGCACGCACGCATGGGCGGCCCATCGAGGCTGCCGTGTGTGTGTGCGTAAGTGTTTGTGTTCGTGCACGTTTCCTAAAACGTGCAGAGTTCGGTTAATGATTAAATTCCTAATTCTATTTGATAAATTAATTGAATTAGAGTTCTTGTAGGATTCTAGGTTTAATTAATTTGTATCTGAATAGGATTCCAATTCCCTTTCCATAACCCTATAAATATGTGGCCTGGGTTCACAATTTATAATGAGTTTTCAAAGTATTCAAAGTGAGTTTTGAGAGAAAAATTCAGCCACACATCTTGCTCAAAAGTGCCGAAAATTCTAGTACCTTAAGGGCGATTCTAGTTGGTCAATCTTAAGGCGGATCCGGACGTGCTGTGGACTATCTACGGAGGGACGACACTTGGAGTCCTAAAGACTTGTTCTTGCTCGGTTCGGGCGCAGCTAGGGAGGGCACGCAACAAAGAGTATGCATCTAAATTATGCTATATGATTATGTGTAAATAATATGTAATCCTGGGTTAATGGTTGTTTCCGCATGATTTATGTAATATCATATGTATCATAACCTAACAGTGAGATGCATGGATTTCTTAATACTACCTCCTTTTTCTGAAAGTTTTTTTTACGTCTTATGTTGCATCCACAGCCTAATTTAACTAGCTTTAACACCTTAAGATGCACATATTTCACAATACTACCCCGTTCCTGAAAGTTCTTTACGTCTTAGAATAAGTGTCCAAAGTATGAAAACTTTGACCATAAATTCTCACCGCTATATACATCAAAACGTTACGATAAAGCTCGTTCACTAATAACTAACACAAGTCTGGACAAAATTTTCAAGCCCGTTTAATAAACGAAACTAGCTCGAACAACTTGATGCTCGACTCGCTTAGGCTTGCTAACAACGACCTGTTCATGTTTGTTTATAAGATCGTTTAAAAGCTCGGATTTTAAAATTCAAACAAATTATATTATAAATTCATCAAAACTATTTAGGGTTACTATTTATTTTCCCCCAAAATCCAAATTATATTCTTCAATCAAGTATTAAAGATCCAAAATAGTACTATTAAGTGTAGCATGAAAAAAAATTATTCGAATTGTTTTATATTTAAAAATATAAGAAGTAGTAGTATTTACGTTTATATTCAATCTTGCTCATTTATCAAGGCTCGTTTATTGATCTAGCTCGAGCTCAAGCTCGAATTTAAACGAGCTATTCGTGAACTAAGATCGAACTGTGAAAAGGTTAAACGAGCCAAGCTCGAACTTTGAAAAGGTTAAACGAGCCAAACTCGAACAGGAAAAATGAAAGTTTGGTTAAGCTTGACTTGATCTCGAGCTCAAAAAATTATTATCAAACCTAGCTCGAACATCTAAATACTCGGTTCGGCTCGGCTCGACTCAACTCGACTCTCTGGCATCCCTAATTTCATCAAACATCAAATATATCATACCCTCTATCCTATTTTACCATACACAAGCGATGTTTATCTCTCATAACACTGTTACTTAATTATTTGGCAAACACAACCTAATAAACTTCATTATTTGTCAATTACAACCTTAAACTTTTAATTTTGCCAATTACAACTTTAAACTTATACATCCATTTTAAATTACAAACCGAAGTTATTTTCCGGCAAAAATCGTCGGAAAATGCTGTTATAATGTTATTTAAAAATATACATAATATCTAAAAAAATCGATTTTTTAATGTTATTTTTAAATTTGTTTGTTTTAATTCTTATTTTTCGATTCAAATTTTTTATAGAAATTATGTCATTGTTTTTTAATTACATTATTACATCATCTTCCGGTGATACGAAAAATGACTTCGGGTAGTAATTTAAAATGGATGTGTAATTTTAAGGTTATAATTGACAATATTAAAAGTTTGAGATTGTAATTAGCAAATATGAAACTTTATTAGATTGTATTTGCCAAATTTTCATAATTATTTTGATAACTTAATCAAATTAAAAGAGTAAAAACATTTTTTTTGCCCCCTCCATACCACATGTCAACAAATGTAACGGATGTTTTAAACTTGAAATCTTAAAATATAGGGTACATAGACACATGTGAAGATTTTTAAAATAGTAAAATCAAAAGGGATAGAATATATATAAAAGGTAAATTATCCTCTTTAGAATACAATGTCACATAAGATTGCATTACAAAATCATCATCCCAATAATGAAAACCACATGATAATTAAAAATAAAAATATATATGTGAGATTTATGATTATCCTATGAGATTTTTCTTTTAAAATTGCCCATTTTGTCAAAAAGCTACTCATCCAAATTAAATAGTTTAATTATGATATCATCATTTTTTGTTTCTTTAATAAATAGATTCTTACCCTCTAGGCGTCACTCAATCCATTCATCCCTCTTTCCATTTTTGCTTTGGAACCTTCATCCCCCTTTTCCTCGATCTATTTCCAAACGTTTCCCATATCCAAAATATTTTAAATATCTCCAAAAAACCAATTACCAACCGCGTAAAAGCACGTGTCTTTAAATTGGAAATCCTTACTATTTTAGTCATTTCCACTAATCACTTGGATAGTCCTAATCTTGATTATTTTATAATATAAAAATATTATAATTACACACATCAAATGAGATAATTCAAAATCTATCATAAACAAGATCCATAATCATGATTATTATACATCCCAGCTGATTTTTTTTATCGAGTATACTTTTGTTGCAAAAATTAGAGTTTCTTTCTACTTACATTTAAAAATAAAATAAAATAAATAAAAATGGATGGAGTGGTTTAGGCCCGGCCTTTTTCTCCACTTGAGCTTTTAATATGTTATATCCTCTGTATTTTAAAAAGAGATATATTTTTCTTAAACAGTCGTATTTTAAAAACAAGATACACTTTTCTTTTTTGACATATTTGGTCCTCATTTTCAATTATACTAAAATTTCTCACTCTCTTGTGGTCCCCACACTTATTCACGTCATCTTTTTACTCTAATAAATAATTCACTTATTACCCCCCACTTTTATCTTATATTAATAAATTTAACTCATTTTCCTAAAACTATGTGTCGGTCAAAGTGTATCTCTTTTAAAAATACGGAGGGAGTATGCCTGAATTTTTATAGCGTCTCTTGTCTTTTCTGGTATGATCTGATTTTTTTAGTATAATCTGACCCTAATTTTTCTAGTTTGATATGACCTTGATTTTTCTGATATGATTTTATAAGCAATAACAATAAGATGAAGAGATCAAAGTTTTATTTACAATCCATATAAAGTTGAATGATAAATTAAATCAGATCAAACCAGAATAAAAAAGTAAAAAATATTCAGACCCGAACACACCAAATCAGACCACAAACTAGAAATACAAACTTTTACATAAGGCGGTCTTACACAAAAGACCGCATTGGTGTCATATAAGTTAAGCAATGTAATTAATTAGTTAAGCACTGCAATTAATTAGTTAAGCACGAGAACCAATTAGTTAAATAATAGAACTAATTAGTTACACACCAAAACTAATTAGTTAAGCAATGAAATCAATTAGTTAAGCAATGAAAGTGGTCTCCGATAAGACGGTCTTACACAAAAGTTACCAAACTAGAAAAATAAGACACGATAAAAAAAAACCAATAAAGAAAAGAATCAGAAAATGGTCATACGAGAGTCACAATCAAAGACTCAGGAATCTTCCTTCGCCGCGTTCACACTCCTTCACACGCTTCCCCCCCTTTTTTTTCCAGTATATAAATTGTGCCTCCATTTTCTCTCTCCTTCAATTCAACTTCATCTCCCTCCTTTCACATTTCAAACTTTCTCTCTCTCTAAAAGAATCAAATCTTTCTCCCTCCTACAAATTCAACCCAATTTTGATGGAAATTTCTTCATTTCCCTTTGACGATTTGTCTCAGTACTACCCAACACCTTACCCAGAACTCCCAGTAACAATTGATCATCCTAATTCCAACAAAAAGCGGCGGACCGTCGTCGTCTCCGAACCCGAAAACGACACTCACGAGAGTGTCGACCTGTTCTTGAAGAACACGGATACCAGTACGATCAAGGAACTCCTCGCCTCCGTCCTCAATTTCGGCGGCGGAGACGACGGCGAGGAAGAGTTGACCGCCATGAATACTACCACAACAATCAATAATTACCAACAAGCTGTTGTTGAAGTGCCACCACCAGCAGAATTGGAAGTAGTAGCTTCTCAGCCGTCGTCTAAGCAGCAGCGGAACAACAAACGCAATCGGAATGCATTTACCTCCGCCTTGGTTCCGGCGGCGCCGGTGTCTAACCACCGAAGGATGTGGGTGGTGGACCGATCAAAGGACTGGTGGGAGAAATGTAGCCACCCAGATTACCCAGACGAAGAATTCAAAAAATCGTTTCGTATGAGCAAGGCTACATTCGAAATGCTGTGCGAAGAGTTGGACCCACTTGTCACTAAAAAGAACACCATGTTACGGGCGGCGATCCCCGTCCGCCAACGCGTCGCCGTCTGTATCTGGAGGCTAGCCACCGGCGAACCGCTTCGAGAGGTGTCGAAGCGGTTCGGGCTAGGGATCTCCACCTGCCACAAACTCGTACTCGAAGTCTGCACCGCCATAAAAACCTCCTTGATGGGGCGGTTCCTCCAGTGGCCGGATGACGCTAGGTTGACGACGATCAAGGGAGAATTCGAGAAAATGTCCGGAATCCCGAACGTCGTGGGTTCCATGTACACCACCCACATTCCCGTCATAGCGCCGAAAGCAAACGTCGGCGCTTACTACAACCGCCGCCACACTGAGCGCAACCAGAAAACAAGCTACACCGTAACCGTACAAGGCGTTGTTGACCCGTGTGGGGTTTTAACCGACGTTTGTATCGGGTGGCCCGGTTCGTTTTCCGACGAGAAAGTCCTCGAAAAATCGGCCTTATCCCAACGGGCCAATACCGGGTCAATGACCCAAATGTCCATAATCGGAAACTCGAATTACCCATTAATGGACTGGTGTTTGGTACCGTACAGTCACCAAAATCTGACGTGGACTCAACATGCTTTTAACGAGAAAATTGGGGATGTTCAAAAGGTGGCAAAAGATTCATTCTATAGGTTGAAGAAAAGATGGGGTTGTTTGCAAAAGAGAACGGAAGTTAAGTTACAAGAGTTGCCAGTTGTGTTAGGTGCTTGTTGTGTGTTGCATAATATATGTGAAATGAGGAAAGAAGAGATCGTTAACGAACCCGACAACTCGTTCGAGCTTTTCGACGACGAGGTGTTGCCGGAAAATGTTGTCAGATCGGTGACGGCGGTTCAAGCTAGAGATCACATTGCTCATAAGTTGTTGCATCATGGACTTGGTGGTACCTCTTTTCTATAGCTTTTTTTCAATAAGCTAGTTTTTGAGGGGGGGGGGGTTTTATTTGTTTTTTCTTCCTATAGTAATTTGGGCTTTTTACGAAGTCTTTATTTATTTATTTTAGTCATACACAGTTTTTATGGGAACATATAGTAATGGATATAAGTAGAAAATATTGATGTAAGGAAATTGGGTGCTGTAAACTGATTTCTGTTGCATTGAATAAAAACTTACAAATGTTACAACATTGACACATAGTAAGATCTATAAGAGGCCATGCACCCCTTTAACATCCGTGTTTTATCGAGTTTTCATCCATATATTAGGTTCGGGTGGTTCAGATATCCATCGGGTTCGGATGAAATTGTCACCCTACCTTCTATCCTTGACCATACGTACGTAATTGGCAGTTGGAAGCACAATGTAGTGACCAAACATGTATAAAATCGACCTGCCCCGAAACTCAACTCGGAAATATTAGATCTTGAACAAAAATTGTGACTCGTAACCCGATTTTGTACGAACCCGAATAATCCGAAAAGTGATGGATTAAAACCCGACTAAACCCATTTTGACCCGACTGCTTGAAAATTGTCGTACTTATAGGAATAAATGATATTATGAAGAATTTTAAGCATAATAAAGTGATAAACACATCGTTGTTAATATTGTTGGTTGTAATATGGTTTTGATTTGAATTACGTCATTTTATGATTGAATTTGATTACGTGTAAATTTGTGTATGATAATTATTAATTTGTCGAATAATTTGTATATTTTATTGATGTATGGTTATATTAATTACACAAATATAATACATGTTTAATTTTAAAATCTCTCAACACGTTGGGTTAACGTGAACCCGAAATTTCTGTGTCACAAACAAACAATCATTTGTAAATTTGTACCCAAAAGTGACAAAATCGAATTAATTAACCTGAACCTGAAAGTAATTTATTGTAACCCGGCCGACTGATCCATTTGAGAGGTATAGTAGTGCCCTTTTGTTTTTTAAATTGATAGTACATGTATAAATTATCTAATTATAATTTATTTATTTTAAAAGGGGAGAAATAAGAAAATATTTTTTTAACGCCACCTC
This sequence comes from Spinacia oleracea, assembly GCF_020520425.1. Classification (NCBI taxonomy): domain Eukaryota; kingdom Viridiplantae; phylum Streptophyta; class Magnoliopsida; order Caryophyllales; family Amaranthaceae; genus Spinacia; species Spinacia oleracea. The sequence goes on along the minus strand of NC_079488.1, from coordinate 6,792,779 downwards.
CAAAACTGAGTTAGAAATTTATACGTTCCAGCGATATGTGCGAGAGATGTCCCACAGTGCAAGATCTTCCCAACGATGGTAGTTTTGATGAAGGAATACCTCTTTTTGATTCAATTGGTTATGTATTTGTTAAATTTGATTTCTGTTGTAGATATCGTATGACTTTCTATTAATGAATTGATTTTACATTTCAAAAAAAAAAAAAAAGTTATTTAATTTGGAGTCTTTAATGTTATTAGTATCACATTTTACTTGAACATGAATTCATTTTAACTAAGGGGGATTTTGGTTCACACGGGGTAAACGCAATGGAATCAAGAATGGGATAGAAGGGGAATGGGAATTAAACTCTTTGATTTAAAAAGTTATTTGGGATGTTTTTTTCATTTTCCATTCATCTTCTCCCTCAATGCCTCTCTTGCTCCCTTCGTCGCCCACCCGTCCGCCGCCCTCCCTCCGCCGCCCACCCAATCGCCTTCTCTTGCTCCCTCCGCCACCATGCCTCCCCCTTCGTCGCCCCCCCTCTACCTTTTATTTTCTCACAATTTTATGGATGAATTTGATGTTTAAATGTTCTAATTCGACTATAAAATCCTCAGATCTGAAGATTCCATAACCGAATTTGACCATTTCAAGACATGATTTGCACAAAAAAGGTAATTTTCATTCTAATTCTTGTTTTTTCTTCAAATTTTTAGGGCTGGGGTGGATTTCAGGGTGGTGGTGGTGGGTCTGGGGGTGGTTTCGGGTGGTGGTGGCGGGCCTGGGGTGACTTCGGGTGGTGGTGGCGGGTCTGGGGGTGGTTTCAGGTGGTAGTGGTGGGTTTGGGGGTGGTTTCATGGTGGTAGTGGTGGGTTTGGGGGTGGTTTCGGGTGGTGTTGGTGGGTTTGGGGGTGGTTTCGGGTATTGGTGGTTGAGTATGGTGAGGTCCGTGTGGGGGTGGTGCAGGTGACTATGTAGTGGTTTAGGTGACCTTTGGGCGTTATAAGGTGGTCAACGTTTTTTAGAAGTGTTGGGGGAATGGGAATGGGAATGGAAAAGTCTAGGGGGTGGGGAATCAGGGTAGAAGGTTTTTGGGGTAACTCAAAAATGAAATTCGGTAAAGAGAATGGTGAAACATGCCAAACAAACAATAACAAAGGGAATGATATCAGTCCATTCCCTTTCCCTTTCATGAAAACCCCCCAACCAAACGCCTAAGCATCACTCGGTTGGGGAAGGGAATTGAAGAGAGATAGAATATAAGTTCATTCTTGTTAAGCACCACACGTATATAATGTTAGCATTTGGTGAGGATGTTTAATATTTTTCGATTGCTAATAGTAATTCGTTGTTAAAGGTTACAACTTTTGCAAGAAAGGGGGTGTGGCTCCCAGATTATAGGAGCGACTAGCAACATATATTGATTTCTAAGTGATCCCTTATAATTGCTCATATTGCGCCAAAATTATGTCGAACATAATCATCAAAGTTCAGTTTTAGGGTGCCGGGAGTAGGGGTGTCCAAGCAACATGAATACACCCTTGGGTATCTTTAGGATCAAGAGAGCTCAACACATATTCCATCCACTGAAATTATAAAAGCTCTAGTGTAAAGTCCAGGAATAGAAAAGGGAATTTGTTTAAAAAGTTCATAAAAATCCCATAAAACTTATACGGTCTTGTAAAATGGATTCTCTATTCTTCTAATTAATGAGCGCGACTCAAGCTCATCGTTAACGGATACAATGATTTTTTTTTATTTACAAGGTAAGAAGAAAAGGAAAAGCACTAGGAGACCCTCCTCACGAGGGGCACTCTTAATACATCGTAAGAAAAGATAATAAACTAGAGTTATTACAAGTATCAATATTTTAACTAGTAAAACAAGATGTCCAACATTATTGATTTGATATGCTGCTCTATTTACTTCTCTGTAGACGTGTCTGATTTTCTAATTACAGAAAGAATTCAGGAGAATCCGAATAACGGATACAATGATGGAGGAGTAGCTTTTAAACATGAAATGAAGTAGGTCGGTCATGAAGTTAGATTCAAAAGTGAGGTTAAGCAAACAAATAGGAATAAGACATGACTTAATACTTGACAAAATGAGTAGAGATCGGAGTTCATGTGGACGAAACATATGATTTTGGAACTATTAGAATTTCGGCTGTTAAAACAACGGTCAACCGTTTACACCTAGATGGGTTTATATATTCCCAAATCCCAAATTCCCAACAGAGAAGTCATTGGTATTTAATTTGGGGATTGAATAATTTTATGTAACAAGTCAAAAACTTAATAAAGTCAAAATGATTACTCGAGTCAGGTTCGGATTGAGTTATCTCGTCTCTGATCATAATTTGATAGGTTTATATCGGGTCACTTTATCATCCGAGTTTAGGTCGGATTATTTTTGCCCGAATTATGTCAGATTTTTTCATTTCAGATATAGGTCGGGTTAGGTCGAGTCATATTCGAGTCGGGTTTAAGTCGATTTTGTAGCAAGTAATTTCGGGTTCGTGATAATTATCGAGTTGATTAAAATTTAGATTGGTTTCACTACTGGACACAGGTCAAAAGCGCTCTGGTCAAGTTTTTAATACTTCCTCCGTTCTGGAAAAATCGCACCATTTGTTTTTTACACTATTCACACTACAACTTTGGCTTGCACATGATGTGGGGTCATGGTGCGATATTTTCGGAACGGAAGAAGTATATATGTTTTCTTTTTCACACGACAATATAAATTACAAATGGGGGCTGAGGGAATCGAACCTGAGACCTTTGTACACATGCTTTCAGTCTTAACCACTAAATCAAGACATCGTTGGTTGTATTCTTGTCAAATTAATATACGAAGTATATATCAAATTAATATAGAGCTAATTCGGACTCAGGGCGAGTTCTGAGTGGATATATTTCATTCCCCCGGAAGATTGAACACGACTTCTCCCTACCAAATCCAGCTTCAACCACTAAATCAGCAGGCAGCGTCAATCAGTCGTGTCACATTATTTATGTGGTGTTGCCAATGTTGGTAATCACATGAAGTTTCTCTTAATTTGGAATTCAGACCCCACTTTTCCAAGAATCATTTATTTGACCCAAACGTTAATCTGGTTGGTTTCTATTCCGTACTTTCTAGTCAACGTGTAAGTGTGTAAACTGTAACCGAGTAGGTAGACGTGTAGGGACTAGGGAATACCGAGTAGTCGACTACGATTAATTATTATTTTCCCATTATTTAAATGTTAAACTACTTAATGTAACATGTGCACTTCACCACTGTTTAAGACTTTAAGTATAATGAATTAATGAATAATGATTGATGAAAGATTATGTAGTACGGAATATTATTTTCGTTTAAGGGTATGTTTTGTGCAATTTATTTTGGTAATAATAAATTACAAGTTTAACTTTTTTTTTAATGCATCTTCACACACAAATGGAAAATGCTACATGTATAACTAGTGTACAAGATTTTCATGTACATCACCATTAATTTGTTGACACATCTGTTAGCTAAATAATAAATTGGAACAACTTAGCTGGATAATGCGTATATACGAACAGAACCAATTGTCGCGCCGTGGCCGGACCACTGCTCTAAAATAGAACACTTGCGGTTGCCCTCCAGGGTTAACACGACACCAAGGATTGTGTGCACTCACAAGCCTCGGTTGGAGACCAGAATATTTGCCTAGAAAATACAAGAACAGTGTTTAGAGTGTGAGAGAGATTAGTAGAGAATAGTGTCCACCCATGCCACTCACATGCTTTCTTAAACAAATGATTCCCTCAAGTCCCCAAATAATAAACATTGAATAAGGTTTGTGTTTTTCCCATGTGGGACTTTCCATATTCCCACATTTTCCCACTTCCCACTCATTTTCTTTTTTATTTCTCACAAGGATTTCCAACAATCCCCACAGGTCCGAAGATGAGAAGAAAAAGGAAAGAAATAAAAGAATTGAATTTCTGGGCAAAACAAACTGATAGTTCAGTAGGAACACTTGACAAGAGGGGGGGTGAATTGTTTCTTGGGAACTTGAGTAAGTTTCTTGCGGAATTTGAACAATAAAGAGACTGAGAACAATGAGCGAAGAAAGATATAAAACGGAGGAACCTTCTTGACCCTAATCAAGAAGAACCTCACTACTCTTTTGTATTAATGCAATAACTCTATTACAAATACACTCTTTAACTCGAGTTCCTCTCGAACACGAGTTCCCCACAGCAATCCCCTTCGATTACTGTGCTACTCTTTCTCTCTCTGACTTAACTCTAAGTCGCTCCTTTTCTCTTTGACTTAACTCTAAGTCACTGTTTCTCTCTTTGAATAAACTCTTAGTCGCTCTTTCTCTCTTTGACTTAACTCTAAGTCACTCAAGGATCACTCAATCCTTAAACCCAAAATACAATATGATAGATAGATTCTAGTACGTAATAAAGCTTATAATAATAAGGAACTCAAGGAACACTCTATTTTGCCAACTGATTCTTTTAAAACGTTTAAGCTCTTTAAGATAGATTTTGTAGAAATCAGTTGTGTTTTGAAAAGCCAAAACTCTTCTCCTTTTATAGGAGAGTTTTACCTAAGATTGGGTACCCATGTTCTCCTCAACTACCCACTAACTGTTACTGCTCAGTAACATGGGCATAGTTGGAGAGAAACAGGGAGACCAAATCAAAACACTACTTGCACGTTTAAACAGAAATACGTGGGAAAGTTTTAAGGATCATGGAAAATCTTTTTCTTGAGAAACAAGGAGAATGAAAACAGAATCCTATGTTTATATTTATTAATTAAATTCATTTTATTTATTAACAAAGATTTTCCAACTTAAAACTCTTTTATAATTACAGTTAATATATTTCAATTTAAAACGTACCAAAATACTTAGGTTCCTTTCGTTCCAAATTACGTATAAACAATATTAAATACTTACATAAATCCTAAACATAAACTCATATGTTGTAGTCTTCATGTTGCACCTTTAGAAGCTTCACTCGAAGTCTTCCCAATTTGTTCCTTCTCTGGAACATCGAGGATCCACATAATATATGAGGATCTCGCCTTAGGAACTCGCCTAAGGATCTCGCCTTTGTAAACTTGCTTAATGATTATATCTTCAATGTAGTATCTGACATGGATCAATTACTTGCTTATATTCCACGTTGCTTAGTTTATCCAACTCAGGATCTCCTTAACTTAGCATTATCCCTCTAAGGATCTCGGAACCTATTATGCAACATAACTTAACCAATTGTCAGGAGTTTGCTTTGTCATCATCAAAACTTTAGGGTCAACAATATTCCCCCTTTTTGGTGATGACAACAAAAGCAAACTTTCACTAAATGCAATAATAATCAATAAGCATAAATATAAAGCAATAAATTAAATAAAGTATTTTTATAAAAATTAATCTAAATTTCCTAAATTAAATTAAGGAAAATTGAAATTAATTTTAATAAATGAAAATAAAATTAAAAACGAGAAATAAAATTTTATAAACTTACATCGAGAAGAGAGTAGTGAGACGGATTCAAGTGATCAATTTAAGTTAAGTTTGCATTCATTTCCCCCTGTTGGCATTAACAAAAAGTAGAAAAATACAGTACTAATATATACCGATTAGAGCACCCTCCGATCAACGGTTGGCAAACTAAGTTAGCCTCAAAGTTAAGTTACAACGTACTAATTTCGAATATAAAACATAATAATTAACAAGCCAAGTTCTTAGAGATACGATCTTTTAGGAGTTCCACAGAAATAAAAGAATAAAAATCGTATGTTTCCCAACAGAGGGTTACATACCAAAAAGAATATGAAAAATAAAATAAAAAGTTCCAAAAAAAAAAAAAATCAAAAGCGTAATGTAACACAAATGGATAGGATCAGGAAAGATGGCTTGGGTATGTAGCAAGTTTAGGTTGTTCATTTTTCAACTGCATATAGATCCATATCCTTTCTCAATTGCGTCTTTTCATTCTTCCACTTTCTCATCATCATTCTCATTATCATAAGATATATCAACAAACAACAGAGAACTGTTCACCTTAGGAACCACCAAACCCTTTCATACTACTTTTTTTTTTCTTTTTCTTTTTTTTTTTTTTTTTTTTTTTTAATGAAATAAAACAACGTCTTCCCCTTAATATATACATCATAACCTATTCTTGATGTTCTAGTATTTCAACGAACTCCTCAATATTTTTCACACCAAGTCTATAAACTGCAAACCCCTTCACCAAATTTGCATCCTCAACCGAAGGAATACGAGATGAGGTAAGTTCCCCCTGAGAACAAGCATTGCCCCTTTTATTTCGGGTTTTTGGGGCTGGGTTGTTCGGTCTCTGACGGGTCGGGGCTGGATTTTGGTTGTTTGCGGTCGGGTCGGGAAGGAATCAGCGGGTCTGGGTCTTTGGTAACCGGCGCAAATGGGCTAGATGGTTTGTTCGACGGAGCGGCTGGATCTGGGCTAGCCCCCGCCACCAGCGAAGGGACGTGGGTCACCGACGCTGGTGGCTCGCGATTCTTTGAGTGGTGGGTTAGGCACGCTGGTGACACGTCCTTGGGCTCCGCGGCTGGGCTCGGTCGGTTGGCCGGGTCGAGTCCGGTCGCTGGGCCGTGTGCGACTAGGCCGGTGGTCGTGGCCTGCTGGGTCCGGCCGCCGGTGGTGGTGGTGCTGGTTTCAATTGGGGGATTTTTCATTGTTAGGGTTTGTATTTGGGGATTTTTGATTTTTAGGGTTTGTGGTGTTTGAATTTGTGAGATGTGAATTTGTGGTGGCCTTGAGAGATCCATAGATGTGATCCATCAGCTTTTAATTTTGGAAAAATAAAATTTAATGGAATAAAAGAAATTGGATATATTTATAAAAGAAAATAAAAATAATTGGTGGAAAAATAAAATAAATAAAAGAGAAAAAAAATTGTAAAAGAAAAAATATATATCCATGATCCTCATATTTTAGTGGAACTGTTTGAATCACGTATCTCATATTACTGACTAATTAAATACATATTTTAATTCTAAATTTTTGGTTGTTCCTTAACAATGGTAAACTTCAATTATGCTTTACGCACATGTATTTATAATGGTATATAATAGTTATGCATAAATCTATAAAAGTAATACCTCGTGAGGAACTGCCCTGCACTCATCTCAGCTTGATCATCCTGAGTTCCAATCTCATTTTCTCGTGCTTCTCTCTGCTTATTTACTTTGCAAGTTCCTTGCACAAACTTTCATTAGTTGTACCAAACAGTATATTATCAACGTAAAATTGTACAACTAGTGAGTCAGTTCCTTTTGATTTTAAGAATAAAGTTTTGTCATATCTGCTTCGTTTAAAATCATTTTTCAGAAGGATTTTAGATAATATTTCGCACCACGATCTTGTAACTTGCTTTAACCCATGGAGAGCTTTGTCAGGCTTATAGATGTGATTTGAAAATTCATGATTTTTATAATGGGGAGGTTGTTCCACACAGACGTCCTTTTTAAAAAATTCATTTATGGAGACACGTTTAACGTCCATGTGGTACAACTTAATTTTTGTAAAGGCTGCAAAAACAATTAAAGTTTTTATAGTTTCTAATCTAACAACAGGAACAAAAGTTTCTTCGAAATTAGTACCTTCCTGTTGATTGTAGCCTTTAACAACTAACCTTGCTCTGTTCCTGACCATTGTTCCACATTTATCAAGCTTGATCCTGTACATCCATTTGAGTTCTATCCCCTTCTGGTTATTTGGCTTGATTATGGAGAGGAACGCATGGAAAGTACAGAAGTTCCTAAGTTCAGATCTTGTCACAATTCCTCTTTCAATGTCGCTGACGATCAGATCCATTGGAGAGGAACTCTGATGTTTCCATGGCTTAGGTTGAGATTGAGCCACAAGAATATTCAAACTTTCCTCAGTTACTTCTGTTTCTTGAGTTCCTTGAGATCCTCGAGTTCCTTGTTCCTGTTGAATAATAGGGTGATCCTCAGGAACAGGAACTTCTGGATCATGAACTCTAAGATCTTGTTCCTCTTGAGTAGGAACTCCCTGATTCACTTTGATTTCTTGAACTCCTGATTCAACTGTCTCTTTATGTTGTCTAGCTGGAGAAGTTTCCTCATTGTTATCTGTGAAGTGAATCAAACCATTTTCGAAGTCCTTCTGTTCCTGAACTTCATTAGTTTCATCAAGCATAATATGTACATTTTCAACTCTTTTAAAAGAGTCTTTAAGAGAGGTGTTCCTGTCAGGCAACTGAAAGAACCTACCATGTACATCAGATTTAACATTATCGAGGTAGGTTGTGTGTTCTTTGCTAAGTTCCATTGCCTTGTCACTTTGAGCCTTTATTACGATAAGCTTTTTAAAAATGTCTAGAGTTTCTATCAATAATTCCACTAATTTATTTACAGACAGAGATTGAAGAGTTGAGGAACTTACTTCACGTGATGGATCTTGTGTTGATTCATCGATCTTTTCCATAAGACAAAGGTTTGTTGTTTCTTCTGGTTGATTCTCATCTTCTTCCGAGTCAGTGGCTTCTTCCCAAGCTTCGATCATTGCCTTCTTGAAGTTGGGCTTGGCAAAGGTGGATTTGTTGAATCTTTCCTTATATTGATCCTTTCCCTTGCCTTTCCCTTTTTCATTTTCCCACTGAGGGCAGTCTTTGATTTGATGGTCAGAATCACCGCACTTGAAACATCCTTGGTCAGACTTGGAACCGCTTGGTTTTCTCATTGAGTTCCTTCCTCTTAGATTTCCAGGTTTAGAGTTCCTGTAAAATCTTTTCATTCTTCTGACCAACGTAGCAACCTCATCTTCATCAGGTTCTGAGTCCTCCTGTTCCTCAGCCTTGAGAGCAAGGCCTCGGTTCTCAGGAACAGCTGCTCCTAGATGTAATTCATGAGTCATCAAGGATCCCGCCAATTGTTCAATGTTGAATTTGGTGAAGTCCTTTGTTTCAAACAATGCAATGACCTTGGTTCTCCATCTATCATCCTGTGGCATGCTCCTTAGGATCTTCCTAACCTGTTCATCAGAGGGAATAATTCTTCCAAGAGAAACTAGCTCATTAGTAATAATTGACAAGAGGGGGGGTGAATTGTTTCTTGGGAACTTGAGTAAGCTTCTTGCGGAATTTGAACAATAAAGAGACTGAGAACAATGAGCGAAGAAAGATATAAAACGGAGGAACCTTCTTGACCCTAATCAAGAAGAACCTCACTACTCTTTTGTATTAATGCAATAACTCTATTACAAATACACTCTTTAACTCGAGTTCCTCTCGAACACGAGTTCCCCACAGCAATCCCCTTCGATTACTGTGCTACTCTTTCTCTCTCTGACTTAACTCTAAGTCGCTCCTTTTCTCTTTGACTTAACTCTAAGTCACTGTTTCTCTCTTTGAATAAACTCTTAGTCGCTCTTTCTCTCTTTGACTTAACTCTAAGTCACTCAAGGATCACTCAATCCTTAAACCCAAAATACAATATGATAGATAGATTCTAGTACGTAATAAAGCTTATAATAATAAGGAACTCAAGGAACACTCTATTTTGCCAATTGATTCTTTTAAAACGTTTAAGCTCTTTAAGATAGATTTTGTAGAAATCAGTTGTGTTTTGAAAAGCCAAAACTCTTCTCCTTTTATAGGAGAGTTTTACCTAAGATTGGGTACCCATGTTCTTCTCAACTACCCACTAACTGTTACTGCTCAGTAACATGGGCATAGTTGGAGAGAAACAGGGAGACCAAATCAAAACACTACTTGCACGTTTAAACAGAAATACGTGGGAAAGTTTTAAGGATCATGGAAAATCTTTTGCTTGAGAAACAAGGAGAATGAAAACATAATCCTATGTTTATATTTATTAATTAAATTCATTTTATTTATTAACAAAGATTTTCCAACTTAAAACTCTTTTATAATTACAGTTAATATATTTCAATTTAAAACGTACCAAAATACTTAGGTTCCTTTCGTTCCAAATTACGTATAAACAATATTAAATACTTACATAAATCCTAAACATAAACTCATATGTTGTAGTCTTCATGTTGCACCTTTAGAAGCTTCACTCGAAGTCTTCCCAATTTGTTCCTTCCCTGGAACATCGAGGATCCACATAATATATGAGGATCTCGCCTTAGGAACTCGCCTAAGGATCTCGCCTTTGTAAACTTGCTTAATGATTATATCTTCAATGTAGTGTCTGACATGGATCAATTACTTGCTTATATTCCACGTTGCTTAGTTTATCCAACTCAGGATCTCCTTAACTTAGCATTATCCCTCTAAGGATCTCGGAACCTATTATGCAACATAACTTAACCAATTGTCAGGAGTTTGCTTTGTCATCATCAAAACTTTAGGGTCAACACAAACAATTGAATAGGTGTCAATGTCTTACGACTTGAATTAACACTTAGTGACATTCAAGCTAGAATCTTTTTCCTACCAAGTGACTTTCGTTTTGAACTTAATAGGAGGTTAGAAACCCGTTACTCCAAGCACACAATTGAACATGTATAATATTCTGAATCTCCGCTAATAAACGTGACGCATTGTACTGGCCATACGTCCATAACCTGGATGCTCATAGGTGCTATAGAGAATAGCCCATGCAATTCTCATAGGAAGCGGTCTCACTTCCACACCTAAGTAGGTGAATCCCATCAAGTGTGAGCTACATCACACCACCAAAATTATGAATATGGGTTCATTAATAGCCGTATGCTCAACCTCGTTCATTAATAGCAAGCACATCATAAACATCTAAGGGATGGACAAAAATAAAAATTGTGCTTCTGAATTATTATATAATGTTCCCCTTTGAACTCATAGTGAGTAGTTCATTACCTTACAATTCATCCAATGGCCTCAAGCCCATCCCCTCCGACGTTTCCAAAACTAGTTTCTTACGTAGGCCTTTCGTTAACGGATTCGCGATGTTCTTTTCAGACTTTACATAATCCAGTGATATCACTCCACTTGACAACAATTCTTTGACAACCTTGTGCCTCAAACGAATGTGTATTTTCTTCCCATTGTAGGCTTGGTTGTTTGCCATGGCAATAGCAGATTGCGAATCACAATGAAGTGCAACTGAAGGAGCTGGCTTCCCCCACAGTGGAATATCTGCAAGCACGTTCCTCAACCATTCTGCCTCATAACCTGCCAAGTCAAGAGCAATAAACTCAGATTCCATAGTAGACATAGCAGTACAAGATTGCTTACAGGATTTCCAAGAAACAGCTCCACCCCCTAGGGTGTAATACCTAGTATTTTTCTATAATTATAAATATATTTTATTATATTTATAAAGCATTTCGTTGTATTTGTAAAGTATTGTTATAAATTAATTCCATTTAATGGGAATTAAATGCATTTTATTTTTAACTAATTTAAGTATTAATTAATTACGAAAAACCGTATTTTTATTAAATAGATTCAATGAATTTATTTAATCGGGATTTGTTGGGTCGTATTTCAAAAACGAATTTAATTTAATTAAAGCCCAGTCATTTTGTCATGATCAAACCCAACAAAGCTTGCAAGGAGTAAACTTAAATGAGCTCGGTAATAAGCCCAACTCAAAACTACCTTAACCTAGCCCACATGGGAGAGAAAACCTATAAATAGACCTCATATCAAACTCTCACTAGAAAATTCAGCACCCCCCCTCTCTCCTCTCTTTTCTCTCCCTGCGGCACACTCCACGCCCCACACTCCCTTCGCCCGTCTTTGCTTGCAGCCCAAGGCAGCCGTGCGCGCCCAGCCCCGTGCTTGCCCAGCCTTGCCCGCCTCGCAGCCGCAGCGTAACACGAGTGTGCCTGCATGCTGTGTGGCCGTGCGCCCTTGCTGCCCCTCTCCTTGCCTCGTTCTGTGTCGCGTCACAGCACAACCTTGCTGTGTGCGTGTGTGTTTCGCCCCGTGCCAGCGCCAGCACCCTCGTCGCCCACTTGTCCCTTGTGCGCGCGCGCTGCTGCTTGCGGTGTGTGATGCGTGCGTTGTTGTTGTTGTTGCTTGTTGTTGTTGTTGCGTTGATCAGCGCACACACACACAACACGATTAATTGTTGTGTGTGTGTGTGCTGATCAATTGGGTCAATCAAATTATATTTTCAAAAACATTAATTTTCAGTTTTAAATTGTTTTAATTGTTGTGATTATTTTAAATATTTGGGTTATTTAAATTGATTAGAATGGTCATGAACACCGTATTGGGTTAGTGTTGTATTTTAATTAAAGAGATTGGTTTTGATGATTGAAATTATTATTTTCAGATTTAATGAGTTATAAAGTGTTGATTTTTGAAGTCAAAACATGTTTTTATGATAAACTATTATTAGGGTTTTAATTCCAATTGATTAAGCGATCGATTCACATAATTTAATGATAATTTAAATTATGGGAATCAACTTAAATTTTCAGATTGTTTAGAAGCTTTAAAAAGTTGGTTTTTAATGGTTTTAAAGCTAAAAAGTCAATGTTTTTATGTTAGGACTTGAGTTGACTATTTGAGACTATTAAATTAACGATTAATGAATGATTTCTAATTAAACTAAGAGTTTTAGAATCTTAAATAGTTGCTGGAAATTTAGTAAACATGGATAATAATTTAGTTCTCCTTTTTGTGTTTATAGGAGTTGATTTCTAGTGAGTCGTGATTCGCACAATGGCCCCCGTACTTAGGTATTCCAGGTACGTACAAGACTAGGGTGACCCCCCATCCCTTGAGGACTTTGTGAAGTGTATTGAATGCGAATCATGTGAACTTATATGTGTTATGAATTCAGGTTTGATGATTGAGAATGAATATGTTATTGTGAATTCATGTTTGATATAGAGAACGAGTATGTTATTATTATTGTTGAATCTATGTGTACGAGCATATTATGAATTGAATTATGCTTTATAGATTCTATTGAACTATCATGTTATGGACTTTTATAATCGTTGAATTATGTCAAGCATGTTGTTCAAGTTGGTTTGCATGTATGAGTAGTGCGCATGCAAGTTATTATTATTATTATTATTATTATTATGCTATAGTACAGGATGTCTAGCATATATATTGAGCCAGTCGAATATTGCCAGTGAGCAATATATATTATACCAAGGGGTAGAATATGTTAGAGAGTCTATGTGAATTGAATTAAGGACAATTCGTGCTAAGGGCACACCCCGCTTGTTAATAGGCAATGTCGGGTTATCTCAAACAGTGTTTTTGAGAAGGAACAATGGGAGTAATTTCACTTGAGTCTATGTTTGATCACAAGTCCTAAAGAAGTAAAATAATTAAGTGTCATTGTTGAGTTGTTTAATTGTTCAATTGTTTGTATGTTGTGTCTTGAGTAGAGTCTTGAGTCGCCTTGAACATAATATACTAATTAACGTAAAGTGTAACCCAACGAGCTTCAAAACTCTTGGAACGTATATACCTTGAGTATGAACAATGAGGGGAGTCTTGCCGGAAAACTTGTACTCCTAGAATGATACAAGACGTTGTTTCGTTCTTCTTTTATGCCGTTGTGCATTGGAATTCCTGTCGGTATGGCTCGACTGTCGGTAGTAGACCGACTTATTTTGGTGTATGGTTGGCTCCCATCACCCTTTTCTTTCCTTTTGAGGATACTTTACTTTATCCGTTCGAAGCTACTTTTTATTAACCTGTGAGTCAAGAGTTGTGTCAAGTGTCGAGTCTTGTCTCCATGATTGTTTGTTTATTATATGGCTTATGCATGTGAATTATCTAATATGTCGAGTGAAGCATGTTAGGATAGAATGTTATTCTAACTTGTTTGTCTTCTGGTCATGCCTTTGCCTTAATGACCCTATGATGATCCATCAATTGCATTTGCTTTGTTGGGGGAGTAGATTTATAATAAAGCAGGTTTGTAGAGTCAACTTGCCGGAGAAGTTATCATGGGATTCAAGTTGAGAGTTTTATTCTTCCGTATTTATAAACTCTATTTTTTATTTACAATTATGACTAATACTATTTACAGTTAATGGATTTTTAAATGATTTGATACTTTGGATTTGGGCCTCAACGGTTCCAACTTGTTTTAATGACCATTAACTATTTATTTAATATGTTTTGAAAGTTAGTTAATTTCGCTGCGTTATTCTGGTAAATAGCCTTAACCCTTATCACGGTGACGGTAATATCTTGGTAATTCCTGTGTTTTAAGTCGGAAAATGTTTTATAAAAAGCAAGGAATTATTAGGGTGTTACAAAGTGGTATTCAGAAGCCTAAGGCTGCTTTGTAGTAATTTATACTACAAAGTGGTATACTAAGAGCTTAGTTCAATCCGTCTTTGTAGTAAATAATACTACAAAGTGGTATTTGCAGAGCTCTAGTTTGAGGTGCAAAGTGGTAAATCCTTAAACTACGGTTGCGGAACTTTAGGATTTTTCGAAAACGTACTATCTTCCTAAAGTCAAAATGTTGTTTTTGAGTACTCAAAATTTTGAAACGCCCAATACCAATTATTTCAAGTATTTGAAAGTTATTTTAATTATTCGAGTTTTATTAAATTCGAATTATTTTTCTTCGAATTTCCGAAATAGTTTCGGATTTTTTAAAACAAAAAAAAATTTATTTTATTTTCGGATTTTCCCAATTTAAAAAATAAACTAAAAATGTATATACATATTTTTCCTAAATAATTATTTATTTATTTATTTATATATTTATTTATTTATTCCTTTTAATTATTTTTGAAAATAATCGAGTTAATTAATTAAAATTATTCGATTACTTATTTAAAATTTTTGATTTTAATTTTAATAATTTCGTGTATATTTGAAGTTATTTATTTAAATTAATTTCGAAAATTTTTATTTACTCTAAGTGAGGAAAGGGTAGATTAAGAAAGGCATATTTAGACTAAGTATGCATTTAAGTTAACTATGCATTTTTAATCAAGTGTTTATGTGATTATGCCTTGATTATGTGATCTTTTACTTAAAGTTGGATCATGTCTTGTTTTGCTTTATGTGATTAATTGCATCACGATTCATGATTAAGCATGTATTTGTGCATTGAAATTGTATGGCTCAACGAACTTACTTTGCTTTTGGAACACTTTAGTAAGACTTTGTAGTTGCTAATTTTCAGGATTTAAGATGTTGATTTCAAAGTACGCAAACCTAGAAAACCTAGAGAAGCTAGACTGTGAAACCCCACACATTTATGTGAAGAAGATCGAGTTTGCTTGCAATTATTTTGCTACAGTGCAGAACCTGCCCGAACTAAGGAAGAAAGATGTTATGGCAGAAATGGTTATTCATTGCTTACCTTCTAGGAACCCATACATAGAGCTTAAGAATCGATTTCGTGATATGCATTTGGAAAATGGTATTCCTAACTATTAAAAGTATGGTACTCCAGATGGTAGATGGAGATATGATTTGGAGATTATGACCACAATTATAGAGCTTGCGGAGGAATGTTTTGATGATGGTAAAACTGTGGAAAACATCAACCTTACAGGATTAGATCATGAGACAGAAACTCAGATGGATGAGGATAGTGATGACGATGTTGTTGAGATTGAGAATCCTAATCCTATCATTCCTGAGCCTACCATTGAGATCTCCAGTGACACAGAGATTGAGCCTGAGACTAACAATGATGAAGTAAACAGTGAGCTACAACAGAACAATGAGGATATGGAGTATGAGTCTAAACCAGAGGAAGACTTTGATGACTTTGAAGGCCATGAGCACTCTTCACCAGTTTGTGAAGGAGGTTGGATAGTAGAGTAGCATTTTAAAGACTTTTCTAATGTAATAGCTAGTGCTTAAATTTTAGTGAAGTAATAAAGTAATAGACTACTATTTATGGTTTTAGTAGTTCAGTTTTGTGGTTTGTGAATAAAGTACAATCTAAAGGATGTATTATTTTCCCATTGAAGTAATAAAGTTTAGAATTCTTTCTTTTACCTCTAATTCTATGTTTATGTTCTCTTTGAGCGATTATCGCAAAAGAATTTCATGTATTTCTTCAATGAAATTGTACTTGCAAGGTGGTTCAATTTTCACCACTTGAACTTTGTGATGCGGACTTAGAGAGAGAAAGCAGCCCATAATAGGCGCCTATCTTGCTTAGGGTCCGAAATTTTCGTGTATGTGTACTAATTGTATGGCTAGTTAGTGCAATGTTTCAGTAAGGCAGTGTCCAAACTCAGTTGTTAAAGTTAGTCTTTTGTTTTATTCAGGAGAAGGGAAATGACTACCCAAGGGATTGCCGATGTGGTTAGGCAACTAGCTGAAGTAGTGCAGAACTTAGCACAAAATAGGAATAACCAGGGAGTTGATCCAGCTGGTGAGATGTTTAAGAAGGTGGTCCAGAGTAAGCCTCCTTTGTATCAAGGGGAAATAGACCCAACCGTACTTGAGAACTGGCTAAGGGAGTTCGATAAGCTTATCGTAGCTGTCAATTGCCCAGAAATCCTTAGGGTTAATAGTGCTGTGTATTACCTTAGGGGAGAAGCTGATTTGTGGTGGCAGAGGTGTGAGGATGCTTTGAGATCTACACCTGGATTTGGATGGGAATCATTCAAGGTAGCCTTAAGAAACAAGTTTTACCCACCATACCTGAAGAAGCTGAAAGCCCAAGAGTTCATCGAGTTGAAAATGGAAGGGATGTCTGTAACTGATTACTATTCCAAGTTCATAGAGCTGTCTAGATTTGCACCTGAAGTGGTGGCAACGGAGGAGCTTAGAGCTCAGAGATTTGAGAGTGGATTGACTATGGATTTGCAATTGATGCTTGCTGGAGAGACGTTTACATCTCTTGACACTATGTATGGAAAAGTTGCCCATTTGTATGGCCTGCAGCAAAGGAAGAATGGAATTGGTGAAAAGAGGAAGGATGTTGGTAACCAAAACCAAGGTGGTGGCCAGCAGAATCAGGGGAACTTTAAAAAAAACAAGGGAAACAACCATTTCCAGTTCAGGGGAAATCAGGGTGGAAACAGAAACAATTTCCACAATACCAATGGAGATAAGAATCAGTCTGCAGGGAATGGAACGAGAGTCTATGAGTGTAGACATTCCCATACTAATCACCCAGGTCTAGACTGTAATGGAAACCAAGTTGTCTGTAGGTTTTGTGAGAAGCTAGGCCATAGAGAATTTGAGTGTTGGGCCAAGAATGGGAAACCCAACCAAGTCAACCAAGGCAACCGCCAGAACAACAATCGGACCAAAACCGGAATGGAGGGAACAATGGTGGAAACCAAAAGGGTTACCAAAATGGTAACAATGGAAATAATGGTCAGAGTAATGGAAAGCCCGGAGGGAACTATCAGCAGAATGGGAACCGAAATGCCAATGGAAATGCCAATGGAGGTGGCTATAACAAGGGAGTTGCCCAAGGAAAGCTGAATGTGATCACTAGGCAGGAAGCTGAAAACTCGTCTGACGTCATAGCTGGTACTTTTTCTATTAACTCCATTTTAGTTAAAGTACTATTTGATTCTGGTGCGACTTATTCTTTTATATCAAAGGGTATCTTAGAGAAGTTAGGATTGAAAGAACCTGAAGAGATTGAAGTACCCATAGTGATACCAACCGGTGAGATTGTGAAATGCACTAAGATCCATAGAAATGTACCTTTAACCATAGCCAAGACCATATTCTTGTCTAGCCTAATTGAGTTTGAGTTAGGAGATTTAGATGTGATTTTGGGAATGGACTGGTTGGCAATGTTCAAAGCTAAGATTGACTGTGATAAGCAGAAGATTCACTTGAAGTCTAGTCTAGGAAAAGTTTGAAGGAAATAGTGCCCTTGGTCCAAGTATGCATATAATATTAAGTCTAATAAATGCGGTTCAGTATTAATTAACAAGTTAATAATTCAGTGAGATTAAGTGAGCTGAATGCCTAGCTAGAGGCCGCTTCAGTTCAAGTGGAATTAATGATATTAATCCACAGCTTACTCTTGACTGAACCCGTAGGGTCACACAAATAGTACGTAAACGGATCAAGTATTTAATGGCATTAAATACTCCATCTATGGATATTCGGAATCGACGGATCTTGGTTTCAGTGGGAGCTGAGATCGTCACAGGCAAGAAATGAATACTCCGGAAACGATGATATTGCCGGAAACGGAAATATGGATTGTATCGGAAATATAAATATTATCCAAGTCGTAGATGTTGCCGGAAACGGAAACATGGTACGTATCGGAAAATATTATCGGAAATGGAAATATTGCCGGAATCGGAAATATTGCCGGAAACGGAAATATTGTCAGAATCGGAAATATTATCGGAATCGGAAAATAATTCCGGAAACGGAAATATTAAATATTTGTTCGAAACAGAAATTGATTCCGGAATCGGAAATATTAAATATTGTTCGTATCGGAAATGAATTCCGGAACCGGGAATTTAATCGGAAGCGCATCGTACGAATAAACATCGGACGAGCTTGCTAGACGCAAGGCCTAGCACGAAGCTAGGCCCAACGCCTAGCAAAGCCCGCGCGCGACCAAAGCAAGCAAAGCCCAAACGCGAGAGCAAGGGCCAGCAGGCGCGCGCCCCTCGTGGGCTGCGAGCACTTGCTGGGCCTGGGCTCAGCGCGCGCGCGCGCACGGCGCCCCTCGTGGGCTGCTGCGCCTGCGTGTGTGTTTGTGCTTGCGTACGAAACCTTGATCGGTTAGGATTCATATAAGATTAATTTCCTAAGTCTACTAGATAAATTAAGTGATTGAATTTTAGATTAATTCAGATTCACTAAATCGTTTCCTAGTAGGATTCTAATATCCGATACCCATGTCCTATAAATAGGTGATCAATGCTCACAATTTATATCGAGTATTCAAGTATTCAAAGTGATTTTTGAGAGCAAAAATTCGGTCATACAATTTCCTAATAAGTGCCGAAAATTCTAAGTACCTTAAGGGCGATCCTAGTTGGTCAAGCTTAAGGCGGATCCGGACGTGCTGTGGACTATCTACGGAGGGACGACACTTGGAGTCCTAAAGACTTGTTCTTGTTCGGTTCGGGCGCAGCTAGGGAAGGCACGCAACAAAGAGTATGCATCTAAACTATGCTAAATGATTCTGTGTAAGTAATATGCTTTCCTGGCTTTATGGTTTTTCCGCATGATTTATGAATTGTCATATGTATCATAACCTAACAAAGTTATATCGTATCGTCGTTTTCGGAAGCCTAGGAGTGTAGGAATCATCACAGCAATGGAGCTCGTGAAGTTAGTACACAAGGGGAACCCTGTTTTCTTATGTAACGTAAGAGACCTAGACCATGTGATGAAAGAGCAACCAGGGTATATTGTAGTGGCGAGTGCGTTCTTAGACGTGTTTCTGGAAGATATCCCTGGAATGCCGCCCAATCGACCAATTGATTTTACCATAGAACTAACACCAGGAACTGTACCTATCTGGAAAGCCCCATACCGGATAGCTCCAGCAGAAATGAGTGAGTTAAAAGGTCAACTTGAGGAATTACTAGGGAAAGGTTATATTAGACCAAGTGCATCGCCTTGGGGGAGCGCTAGTCTTATTTGTGAAGAAGAAGGGCGGAAGTATGAGACTCTGTATAGACTACAGGGAGCTCAATAAGGTCACAATCAAGAATAGGTATCCTTTGCCTTGGATAGATGATCTATTTGACCAGTTGAAAGGAGCGGGAATGTTTTCAAAGATTGACTTGAGGTCAGGTTATCAGCAGTTGAGAATCGCAGAGCACGATATACCAAAGACTGCATTTAGGACTAGATACGGTCATTATGAGTTCACAGTTGTAGACACCTACTTTTGTCCCCATTCCCGAAAGGGAAAGGTTCGATGATGAAAGCATAAATCTCCACTTGACAACGCATCTCCTATAAAATAAACGAATCTCAATTCCCCTCTTCATTTCACCCGAAACCTGCTATTTATGGAAACCTGCTAAAAATAGTAACTGCCGTAAAGGGTAGCTTCTAAAAGTGGCAAGTCATAAAAGATAGAAACCTGTCAGAATTAGGTGTTGCACTCCAACATAAATCCTAAATGAGATAGAAAACTGCGAGAATCCTATTCCTAATATGATTCGGAAATAAGAGTTACGTATTAATTAAAATCCTAACGAGCCTAGAGTTCGTAACGGGCCCAGACGCATTCCGTCATGAAATTGATACGCACTAAAAGACTCGATTAAGTCTCAAACACTACGGATTTCAGGAATCCGAATCTGACTAAGAAAACAACCCAAACATCAATTTCAACGCCCAGCCCTGGGCGCTGAAATTGCATTAGCCCTATTTTCAACGCCCAGAGCTGGGCGCCGAAATCTTTGATGCCCAGCACTGGGCGCTGAAAATACCTGGTACGTGTTTATTCCTAATTCTTTGTGGATTAGAACTCTGCAATTCTATCTTTCCACGAACTCTCCCCTATAAATACATCCCCAAATTCGACGTGAAAGGAACACAACAACACACAATTATATTCTGAGTATTGACTCCAACCCTTAGCCTAAGCCTCACGCTGCGAAACTGTTCACGCGTTCAGTCGCAATTGACCCATAAATCGAACAGAACGTATCCTGTCCCTGAGATTCGTTAAATAAAAAGGAGAAATAGCAAAGTCAAAGTGGTTAGTTTTCTGAGAACCGTGACGCACCTCTCAAGGGTGCGTCGTAATGTGCCCCTTTTCGATGATTTAACTGCTTTCCTCGCCCTTTTTATGAACTGTTAAACTAACTAAATCTGATTGTTCTATCACGCCTAACAAATATAATATTTTTGGGAAATTGGATTATCATGCTAGGCCCCTTAATGCAATTTAAATCAGATAATCGCGATCGATCTAGTAATATATGTTGCATATTGCTAAAATCAACTAAGATTAGTTTAATAGTTAACGCATGTCCCTTCAATTATTTATGCTGAGCTAGTAAGGATATCCTGCCTCTGGAGTTATCGACGAGTGATGTACTCCTCTCGGTAGTTACAGTCCCCCGAACCCTCAATCTCTACCTTGCGGGTGTATGTTGAGAGATCCCCACACCAGGGATCACAAGGGAACCTACGGCCGTCGTGGTCAAACATAATTGCACTCCCTTTATGTCACGATAACCGGGTTTTGTCAGGTTTTCTCATTGTTGTTAAAAACTGAATGACAACTCCTATGTTACTAGCCAATTGGGTGTAAACTCACAGGAAATCCAATTACACTTGATTGAATAAAAAGAATCGTCACACCCACGAGGGACGAGGTCACGCATTAGCCGCGTGCTTTTTCGACCCCCTCACAGTGGCGACTCCACTGGGGATAGTGAAGGAAATACTCGTGCTTGTAGGTAATCAAAATAGCCGAAGGGTGAAACGATCCTACCCCGCGCTTATTTCCCAATCAAGTTGGGACGACCTGAAAATCAGCATATTAATGTGAACGAATCTTGGCTCCCTTGGTGTTTCATCTTGGGAGTTGGGACTAAGGATACCCATCGCCAAACGGGGGGTGCATACGCTTCGAATGTTGTCCACTCGGCACTTTCGCTAGTAGTACACCCGTCCCAAACCCAATCGCTCGCCCATTAGGTCCCTCTCGCCTGCATGCCCCCTTGGCTTGCACTTGCGGGTTGGCCTCTTGAGCGAAATTTGTCTGTTGAAGACACTACCTCGACCGGGGCATGTGTTGGATCTACGATTCAAGCGGTACCAAGCCAGGCGCAAATAACTACCCATAGAAGCCTATCATAAACTACATGACATGTTATTATCGCCTCACGATGAATGTTAGTTATGTGTAGCGAAATATGTGATTGTGTGTGACAAACTATCCTAGAAAACCAACGACCTTAAAAATTGCCCAAACATTCATAGACTAATTTGCCAAAGAGTTATACCGAAATACGTGTTCCGCAAACCCGAATGATCGCCACAAAAATAAGCGACGCTCGGGATGGCCTGTAACGAATCCCACAAACGCTGCAACGCGTAAAGGACGTTATTAGGCAAGCACGCAAATCGAAGTCGCATAAATAGAAGTAGACGCAAACAGAAAACGAGAACCAGCCAGGGACGCATTTTCAACGCCCCTGGCTGGGCGCCATAATTTCTCACGCCCCTCGCTGGGCGCTGAAGTTGCTGCTTGGCCTTTTGGTCAGGCGCAGCAGCCTCGGTGCCCGCGCAAAAAGGAAATACGTAGCACAAAAAAAATGTTCGTAAAAAGAATTGCTACGAGGGCGTAAGAAAAGCACTCGATTTCAAAAGCGACTCATATAAAAATAATAATAACTCTTTGTGTCGTTGTTAAGCCTCCTACGACGACAATGCTCGGCATCAAAACCGAACATGCTAATTAAACGACCTTGAATGTCACATGGGTGAAGTATTCAAAAAAAATAATGTTCGAATAAAGTCTTCAAGAAAAAATAAATGTTCAAATAAAAAATAAATAAATCCGAGTCTAGACTAGGCTATGCCAAAGTACAAGCCAAATCCTAAGTCTTAATTGTCTTATCCATAGAATCGGTCCTAATGCTTAGTGTCGTTCTGCAAATAAAAAGGTTAAAACATATTGAGTCTCCCTTCCTAACATTTAAATCAATAAGCACCCATATGTAATTGTCATCCCTTGCTAAGAGTCTACGGCCTCAATAATCTCTCTCGCCAATAAAAGAATATATTATAGTATTTGCAAAATGGAAACAGTCACATTCTGAAAATCATTCCCCCCATAGTCGCACAACCCCCAAAGTGAACCTAAGGTGTCAATACCATTAGCAAAAAATTAATGGCCTCAAGGCTTATGATCACATTAGGTCACGACTATCATAGTCCTCTCGAGCCACTCGCTCCTTGAAATACTCCTAAGTAAGGACTAAAAGATTTTCCATGAATGCAACATGACAAACCATGAAAATACCCAAATCGGCATGCCATAAGGCTGCCATTGGGGTAAAGCAATACACACTAAGAGAAAAGCCGCACTAATGATTCTAGCCTTGCAAAAATAAAAATTCGATCTCCCCAATTAACTACCTTGCCAACATTAAGCAAAATGGCGCATGACAAATGAACACCCAAGGGTTAAAATCTAAAGTGTCAACCAACGAAAGTTATGGTCCAATTAGCCTAAGTCTGAGAGTCGCTTGGTCAAGTATTATAGGCTTACACCACGTCATTATTTTGAGTCTAGGGCACCTCCTTGTATTCATACATGGGTTATAATCAGAAAGATTAATGAAAGTTCGAGTCTAAATCACAACTCCCAATTAAATCCCAAAAACCGGAGCTTGAAAAGAAACAAAAAATTATTTTCGATGTAATTCTTTCGTTAAATTTCAATAAGGTAAAAATAACATTTTTTGAATCTACGCTATTTGCACACTTTAAAAAACGACTAAATACGCTTGCAAAGTAAGACAATTTAAAGGTCCACCCTAGGCCTACTAAAGCTAAAGGTCCACCCTAGGCCTACTAAAGTTAAAGGTCCACTATAGGCCTACCAAACGAAGCTCACTCAGTCTCGCCTCGTGACTCAAAGACCACAACCATCTACCTTTTAGCCCAAATAATTTTTTTTGAAGGATTTATGTCGGGAGAAATCCCAAGCAAAGAGAAAAAAGAAAGAGAAAAGGGAGAGCGAAAAGAGTGAGCCATGAGATACTTAAAAAAGAGAAAGAGAAAAGGGAGAGCGAAAAGAGCCATGAAATACTTAGCCCGTACCTCCCAAAGTGCGAAATCTACCCAAGTAAACGAAGGAAAAGAATTGAGTCAACCAATCCAAATCATAAAATTCTACGATGTCTACCCTTTCCAATCCTTACGCTCTTAGACGCCTTCGCTCTGGGGTCCCTGTTCAACTCATTTAACCCATCCATATTCTCATTTTCATAACCCAAGAAACCATTACCTCGACCCTTGTTCTTGAACTAGTTATCAACTGCAAACCACGTACGGTCATTGACACGTGCGTCATACCCATCATTTCCAAAACCCAAACCTACTCTTACACCACCGTTGGCATAATGAGCATATAACTCGTTTGGATACATCCCGTTGATATACCCTTGAGCCGTCCCCATGCTATTCATTGGCCTTGGTTGATGTAATCCTCATGCTCGACTAATACCTATACAACCTATCCTATCTCATTTAACCCATATTTCAAGCCGTCTTGAGTCACAAATAAAAAAGAGACAAATGAAAAGTACAAAAAAATAATAAATAATAAAAAAGCAAACTTTGCAAAAGCGCCTCTAAAGTTGGTCTAAAAAGAAAAAGGAGCATTTAGCGCACTAAAAAAGATCCGCCCAGAAATAATTTTCAGCGCCCACAGCTGGGCGCCGAAATCTTTAACGCCCCAGCCTGGGCGCTGATTCTCTCTGCTTGCCAAATTTTGTCCAGAAGTGCTCGTCATTTTATCCGCACATACACGGAAAAATAACGAACACTTGGAAGGGTACAACACGTATTCAGGTATACGTACCAAAAAACACATGAAAAGAAAATACATGTACTTAAAAAATAAAACAAAATTTTGGCTTACGGCAAAGCAGCAGATTAAAATAATAATAAACTTCACTTATTCTACCGTTTCAAGTAATATGTTTCCACCCAGAACATACTTGTTTAAAATCGGCATTCTATGAAACCATTTTCTAGGCTAAGAACTACGCAAGACCTGATTCCAAATTAAATCTATTTAAGGCGGATACGTAGGCAATCCATGATTCGGTCCAACCAATTTGCAAAAATATTAAAGCCTATAGAAAAACAAGAATAAAAAATAGAAGTCCCTTATTGAAATTTAATTACTTGCAATCCAAGTCGAAAGAAAAATTGAAAGCACGAAGAAGAATCCAAGTCATCAAGATGCCAAAATTAATGAGCACACATCGAAAATAATAAAGGGCACGTACCCTTGCCAGAAGGAGCACTCACACTCCTAGGCACTTAGCCAGGACTCAAAAGATCGCTTTGCTTCAATTGAATGGGGGGCTAGCGCAAGCGTCCATGACCTCTAAAGTACTCGACTTGACCCTCCCTAAAGCGAACTAACTCACTTAAAGACCTTCTTTCACCACTAGACATAAGTCGTTCGCTTAAAGACCTTCTTTCACCACTAGACACAGTCATAATCGCCAACAAGTAGTAAAGGCAGTAAGCTTGCAATAAAAAGGATTATTCTACGACATCGCCCCATCGTTCCTTTGAACACAGGGCACCCATTCATGGTAATTCGAGTGCTTGCTAATCCCCTTTGAAAAAAAATTAGACATTGTCAATAGGACTTGGCACTTAACCAAGGCTCACCCTACTCAGACATATGACACGGGCATCTAAAAATCGAAATCTGAAAGCATCATTAATAGGAAGACATAACAGCAACTGGGGGCTAAAAATTGAAATGAAAGAGCTAGGGAAAGAATTAAGTATACCTTGACCTTTTGTACAGACATACACCAAGTAAATCTAAGTCAATTTGAAAACGGTTTATATTCCCGCAATTCTGGAAAAGATGGCCCTAAAAGCCCAAAGCATGTGCCGCACGGGCACAAGTAAAATCTTGGCGCCTGCACCCTGGCTTCCAGCAAATCCGTAGACAGCATTCCAAAAAACATAACAGTATTTTGATTCACTCATGTAATCCTGTACGAACCCTTCTATAAGTCAACCTACTTAGGACACCTCGGATTGTACACAGTAGGACTCGGATTTTAAATAATTTTTCAAATGATTTTTAAAGACTTCTTCGAACATAATAAAGTGTCGTTGGTTTAAGCTAATTATGCGTTTATCTCGACGTTGCAAGTGAGTCAAAAAGATTTTTAAATATGATTATGGGTAAAGAAAGGCACCTAGCTTTTGGTCAAGGCACACTTCGACATGTGACTACCTTGACCATGACAAAGTCGCACGATACGACATTTACAAGAGAAGTAGCAGATCACTACTCGAACGTACCTCGCACTAAACGAGTCTGGTTCAAACTATTCATGATCCGTGTCACCATGAATGCATAAAAACGTACGCAAAGCATTATAGCACAATTGGAGGCTTGAGAAAAACACTCTAAAAATGCTCGAAATGACGATTTTATCGCAAATTCTCGACGCTAAGGCTATACATACATCATAGGGGCTCAATCGTAAGCTTTAATCGTGTAAAACGAACCTTAGAATGGCTACAACCCCTCCCAAATTCTAAGCACTACTTAGAATATATAAAGTCACCCCACTATCAAGGGTAACTGAAAATCGCGAGTCACCAACACTCCGATCAAACTACTGCACATAACGCTCGCCCTACAGCGCCCGTTACGCAGTCTACCTCGTTCCAAAGCAAAAGCGAAAGAAAAAAATTAAGGATAAGAACTGTCAAAATATACTCAGAAATCATTTTCAACGCCCAGAGCTGGGCGCCGATATCTTTAACGCCCCAGCCTGGGCGCTGAATCTTCCTGCTAGCCAAGTTTTGCCCAGATAAAAAAAAGGGGAAGAAACACCTATGAATCCTCACATCGAACGAAGTAATAAGCCGTGCAAACCCACGCAGAAGGTGCTACACTTGTTCGAACACCTGAACGAGGCATGATGAAGTACTCCAATGCAAAAATAATAATGATATCCCAAACGCCTGGAGGAATGTTCTAAGACACGCCGTTAGGCCACACAAGCCTACGTTGCACCATAAGTTCAACCGTCCCACGGTACAAGTCTAAAAAAGAGTAAGGCATATTGCACTAATGTAGGCACGACCAAGAGCATGTGTAAAAGAGGCAAAAAACTACTTATCGCCCAAATTCAAAATGCAAGCCACATGACTTCTACATTAAGGATTAAAGGTAGCAAAACATTGCCTACCACAAAAGGGATAGCTCGCACCTACACGAGCAGAACCTCAAGGCATCTTTCTCGAAAGAACCTAAAAAATTGTACGCCAAAAGAAAGCATCCCAACATGCATACTTGGGAGCTCCAAGCTACGAAACAACCATGGCAAAATAAAAAAATCTCGAAGCAAATGTTTGAACAAACGAAAGGGCACGATGTTTGAGCCCACTTCATGAATGGGCCTGAACCCTATCAAGCTTCTAAGAAAACTATTCAAAATCAGTCATTGCTCAAAAAAAATGATTCAAGCAAACTGATTAATGGACCGCACACAACGGCCATTCTATGAACGCTCGTTCGCACATACATATCATCATTCTAAGTATCGAACATTCACGAACGCGTTCAAAAGGAAAAATATACAACAACAAGAGTGGTCAAAGTCTTACGCCTCAAGGTATGTTCCTCGGGCCATATAGACTCGCCCAACTATCTCAATAACTGTACGCCTTAAGAGCAACAGTTCCTTAAAATAACCGCCCCAAAGCGACAAGCACCGTAGTCCACCAATCGGCTACGGCTTCTCAAGAAAATCATCACGTTCTAAAAATAAAGAAAAAACAAAAGAGAAGAGAATACACAGAACTTCCAAGAGGCCAACTGTGTCATCAAGAAAGCTCGCCAGGAATTGTTTTCAGCGCCCAGCGCTGGGCGCCGAAATCTTTAACGCCCAGGCTTGGGCGCCAAAAATGATCCCAGACCCTCTCTGACTTCTATAGGGTCCTGCCATATTCATTTGACTTGAAAGTTGCCGATTTCTTTACTGAAAGTCGCACCTCACGGCTTTGTTAAGAGTAGCACACCACTATAAAGATCGCTCGCACTTACGAGCACAATCCCAAACACGATCAAGGACATTACAGAATGCGTAGGAACCTCTTTGACAAGAAATGACCGTCAAGCACGAATGCTTGGGGGCTCGAAGGAAAATAAATATTATGCAAAGTAAAAACAATATTCCCAGACTACACTGTACGAAGTCCCGTGTTTGGATGTCTCAAAAAATAAAACCGGTTTACGACCTCAAGACAAAGGTCGCCGTTGATGCTTATACATAGTCCCCTAATCAAGGACCCAGGTAGTGGCAAGATTGAGCCGTAAAGACTAGCTCAAAACCATGAAAGGTGATGACCACAAGACAATGGTCCTTCTAAGCACGTTGTCAACCCACATTCAGGTTACAACTAAATCCGAGCATCCCTCGAAAGAATTCGCTCCTGCAAGAATGAATGAAAAGAAATTCTCAAGAGAAATCACAAAAAAAATGAAATAGGGACTTGTCCACCTTAATCAGGCAAGACCGCGGCACGCGAATCCCAAATCGAAAAGACGAATTCAGGTTCGCTCACCTCCAGCGAGCGGGGCGTCCACCCTTAGCGGACAGGGCTCGCCCACCTTCAGCGGGCGGGGTCTGCGTCACTAGCCGAGCAGGTCCTTAATTTTCTAAAAATGAAGTCTTCAAAAACAAAATGAAACAGGCTCGCCATCTTCAGCCGGCGGGGTCTACGTCACTAACCGCGAAGGTCCTTATTTTCAAAAAAATAAACACAAAACAAATTTCAAAATAGATTCGTCCACTTCTATCGGACGGGGTGTCCACCCTTAGCGGACAGGTTCGCCATCTTTAGCCGGCGGGGTCTACGTCACAAGCCGCGTAGGTCCTTATTTTCAAAAAAAGCAAACAAACTTCAAAATAGATTCGTCCACTTCTATCGAACGGGGTGTCCACCCTTAGCGGACAGGGTCACCATCTTTAGCCGGCGGGGTCTGCGCCACTAACCGCGCAGGTCCTTAGTCGCTGCAGCGATAAGTTTTTCTGGTTTTCCCTTTTCCAAAAATTAAAAGGATTGGTTTTCCGTTTTTTCCAAAAAAGAGCGATGTGCTGGATTTTCCTTCGTTTTACGACCCATAAAAACAAGGCGATTTTTCTCGTTTAGCAAGCCCTGAAAATGAGAATCTTTAAAAACATTTTTACCTCGTGATTGGGCTTGGCCAGGCCCAATTACACTTTGTAGCTTTGATTTCGAAAACATCTGTAGCTACTCCCAATGACAAAGTGAGGGAGTTTCTACGCCTCTTTAGATACTTCCAATGACAAAGTGAGGGAGTATTCTATGCTATCCGTTGATAAATCCCAATGACACGTGAGGGATATGTCGACATTTCAAGTGATGACCCTTAAGTCAAATGTTATCACTCGGGGGCTCGTGAGACCCTCGCAAAACAGGTCACATACACCATGGCTTGTGTGACGCACTCCGTCTAATACTTTGACCATCGTCTTACTCCAAGACTCAGTCAAAGTGGGGGCTAACTGTAGACACCTACTTTTGTCCCCATTCCCGAAAGGGAAATGTTCGATGATGAAAGCATAAATCTCCACTTGACAACGCATCTCCTATAAAATAAACGAATCTCAATTCCCCTCTTCATTTCACCCGAAACCTGCTATTTATGGAAACCTGCTAAAAATAGTAACTGCCGTAAAGGGTAGCTTCTAAAAGTGGCAAGTCATAAAAGATAGAAACCTGTCAGAATTAGGTGTTGCACTCCGACATAAATCCTAAATGAGATAGAAAACTGCGAGAATCCTATTCCTAATATGATTCGGAAATAAGAGTTACATATTAATTAAAATCCTAACGAGCCTAGAGTTCGTAACGGGCCCAGACGCATTCCGTCATGAAATTGATACGCACTAACAGACTCGATTAAGTCTCAAACACTACGGATTTTCAGGAATCTGAATCTGACTAAGAAAACAGCCCAAACATCAATTTCAACGCCCAGCCCTGGGCGCTGAAATTGCAGGGGTCCTATTTTCAACGCCCAGAGCTGGGCGCCGAAATCTTTGACGCCCAGCACTGGGCGCTGAAAATACCTGGTACGTGTTTTTTCCTAATTCTTTGTGGATTAGAACTCTGCAATTCTATCTTTCCACGAACTCTCCCCTATAAATACATCCCCAAATTCGACGTGAAAGGAACACAACAACACACAATTATATTCTGAGTATTGACTCCAAACCTTAGCCTAAGACTCACGCTGCGAAACTATTCACGCGTTCTGTCGCAATCGACCCATAAATCGAACAGAACGTTGTTAGGTTATGATACATATGACATTACATAGATCATGCGGAAACAACCATTAACCCAGGACAACATATTATTTACACATAATCATATAGCATAATTTAGATGCATACTCTTTGTTGCGTGCCCTCCCTAGCTGCGCCCGAACCGAACAAGAACAAGTCTTTTAGGACTCCAAGTGTCGTCCCTCCGTAGATAGTCCACAGCACGTCCGGATCCGCCTTAAGATTGACCAACTAGAATCGCCCTTAAGGTACTAGAAAATTTCGGCACTTTATGAGCAAGATGTGTTTTAATTTTCTCTCAAAAAACTCACTTTTGAATACTTTGAAACTTGTATATAAATTATGACCCCTAGGCCTTTATTTATAGAGTTATGGAAAAGGAATCGTAATCCTAGTAGGATACGAATTAATTGAAATTAGAATCCTACATGAATTCTATTTAATTAATTTATCCAATTAGGAATAGAAATTTAATCATACACTGACTCTTGCAGATTCAGGAATCACGCATGTGCACAAACTCACACACACACGGCAGCCACAAGGGCTGCCCATGCGCGTGCGAGCAGCAGCCCACGCAGCACGGCCCACGCATCCGTGGCCCTTGGCGCGCGCTGGGCCTGCCTTGCGGTAGGCCTGGGCGCTGCCTTGGCTGGGCTTGTGGCGCGCATGCTTGCTGGGCGATGGCCCCGGCTTCGTGCTGGGCCTTCGTCCGGCAAGCCTCGTCCGATGCTAATTCGTACGATACGCTTCCGATTAAATTTCCATTTCCGGAATCTATTTCCGATTACGAACAATATTTAATATTTCCGATTCCGGAATTAATTTCCGTTTCGAACAAATATTTAATATTTCCGTTTCCGGAATTATTTTCCGATTCCGGTAATATTTCCGATTCTGACAATATTTCCGTTTCCGGCAATATTTCCGATTCTGGTAATATTTCCATTTCCAATAATATTTTCCGATACATACCATGTTTCCGTTTCCGGCAACATCTACGACTTGGATAATATTCATATTTCCGATACGATCCATATTTCCGTTTCCGGCAATATCATCGTTTCCGGAGTATTCATTTCTTGCCTGTGACGATCTTAGCTCCCACTGAAACCAAGATCCGTCGGTTCCGAATATTCATAGATGGAGTATTTAATGCCATTAAATACTTGATCCGTTTACGTACTATTTGTGTGACCCTACGGGTTCAGTCAAGAGTAAGCTGTGGATTAATATCATTAATTCCACTTGAACTGAAGCGACCTCTAGCTAGGCATTCAGCTCACTTGATCTCACTGAATTATTAACTTGTTAATTAATACTGAACCGCATTTATTAGACTTAACATAGAATGCATACTTGGACCAAGGGCATTATTTCCTTCAGTCTCCCACTTGTCCTTAGGGACAAGTGTGCATTTCCTAATTCCTTTGTCGCTCGATGCTTGCTCTTGAACATAAGGTAAGAGTTGTCATCCTTATTATGTCCAGAGGTGTTCCTCGGTTTCAGAGTTCAACTGATCAAATAAACAGATAATCATAGCCTATGATTCATCCGAGCACGGCCATGCATTTCACAGTTTCTAGCTCTCCGAGTGGCCTTGTACAACTTTTAAGCATCTCTTCCCGATTTATGGGAGGACAATCCCAATCTTGCGATCTTGAGATTAGACTTCGTTTGATAGGTGATTACCTGAGCGTTGCCTTTATAGCCTCCTTTTACGGTGCGACGGTTGGTCAACGTCAAAGCAACCAGTTCTCAAACAAGTAATCTCAAATCACTCAGGTATTGAGGATTTAGTGTCTAATAATTTAATGAAATTTACTTATGACAGACTTTCATCTCTTACAGTAAAGTTTCATAGGTCTTGTCCGATACTAGTCTTCCCAAAGTAAGTATCTATGCAAATGATTATGACATTGCCATGTCCACATAGTTCAAGAAACAGAACTACTAGTCATCTTGCATTCTAATCGTCTAACGTTTTCTATGCGTCCAATTTTATAGAAAACTCCGATTAGGGACCATTTTCAACCTTTGACATTCAAGTTCACTTGATAGACATTTCTTAGTCACAGGACTGGTCCTGACAGTCTATCTTGAATATATCGTCAAGTTGAAGGGACTCATCATTTAATAAACCACAAATTAAATGGAAAAATGAATTTCTTTCATTTATTGTGAATGATTAACCAATAATGTTTTACAAAGATTTAAACTCTAAAACTTTAAAACATTAAACAGAGACATCAAAGCCATTCTCCAATATGCTTGATTCCCATAGCTGCAGTGTGCGAGTTGTGCTTCGCTTGCGGCAGAGGTTTAGTTAATGGATCTGATATGTTGTCATCAGTTCCAATTTTGCTTATCTCGACTTCTTTTCTTTCAACGAACTCTCGTAGAAGGTGAAATCTACGAAGTACATGCTTGACTCTCTGGTGGTGTCTAGGCTCTTTTGCCTGTGCAATAGCTCCGTTATTATCACAATACAGGGCTATTGGTCCTTTAATGGAGGGGACTACACCAAGTTCTCCTATGAACTTCCTTAGCCATATAGCTTCCTTTGCTGCTTCATGTGCAGCAATGTACTCCGCTTCAGTTGTAGAATCCGCAATGGTGCTTTGCTTAGCACTTTTCCAGCTTACTGCTCCTCCGTTGAGGCAGAAGACAAACCCAGACTGTGATCTGAAATCATCTTTGTCGGTTTGGAAACTTGCGTCCGTATAGCCTTTAACAATTAATTCATCATCTCCACCATAGACCAGGAAGTCATCTTTGTGCCTTTTCAGGTACTTCAGAATGTTCTTGGCAGCAGTCCAATGCGCCTCTCCTGGGTCTGACTGGTATCTGCTCGTAGCACTGAGTGCGTACGCAACATCCGGGCGTGTACATATCATAGCATACATTATTGAACCAATCAATGATGCATATGGAATCCCATTCATTCGTCTACGCTCATCAAGTGTTTTTGGGCACTGAGTCTTGCTTAGAGTCATTCCATGAGACATGGGTAGGTAGCCTCGCTTGGAGTCCGCCATCTTGAACCTATCAAGAACCTTATTGATATAAGTGCTTTGACTAAGTCCAATCATCTTTTTAGATCTATCTCTGTAAATCTTGATGCCCAATATGTACTGTGCTTCTCCTAGATCCTTCATCGAAAAACATTTCCCAAGCCAAATCTTGACAGAGTTCAACATAGGAATGTCATTTCCGATAAGCAATATGTCGTCGACATATAATACTAGGAAAGCAATTTTGCTCCCACTGACCTTCTTGTATACACAAGATTCGTCCGCGTTCTTGATGAAACCAAAGTCACTGACTGCTTCATCAAAACGTATATTCCAGCTCCTGGATGCCTGCTTCAATCCGTAGATTGACTTCTTTAGCTTGCATACCTTTTTAGCATTCTTTGGATCCTCAAAACCTTCAGGCTGTGTCATAAACACAGTTTCTGTTAAAACGCCGTTTAAGAAAGCAGTTTTGACATCCATCTGCCATATTTCGTAATCGTAATATGCAGCGATTGCTAACATTATTCGAATAGACTTTAGCATTGCAACTGGTGAAAAGGTTTCATCGTAATCCACACCGTGGACTTGCCTGTAACCTTTTGCAACCAATCTAGCTTTGAAAACTTCAAGTTTCCCATCCTTGTCCTTTTTCAGTTTGAAAACCCATTTGCTTCCAATGGCTTGGTAGCCATCTGGCAAATCGACCAAATCCCATACTTGGTTTTCAGACATGGAGTCTAATTCAGATTGCATGGCTTCTTGCCACTGCTTGGAGCTAGGGCTCGTCATAGCTTGCTTGTAAGTCGCAGGTTCATCACTTTCAAGTAATAGAACGTCATAGCTCTCGTTCGTCAAAATACCTAAGTACCTTTCCGGTTGAGATCTATATCTTTGCGATCTACGCGGGGTAACATTTCTAGATTGACCATGATTCTCACCAGATTCTTCTAAAGATCTCTGAGTTTCATCCTGAATGTCATCTTGAGCATTCTCTAGAGTTTGTTGTTCGACTCGAATTTCTTCGAGGTCTACTTTTCTCCCACTTGTCATTTTGGAAATGTGATCCTTCTCCAAAAAGACACCATCTCGAGCAACAAACACTTTGTTCTCAGATGTATTGTAGAAGTAATACCCCTTTGTTTCCTTTGGATAGCCCACAAGGATACATTTGTCAGATTTTGGATGAAGTTTGTCTGAAATTAATCGTTTGACGTATACTTCACATCCCCAAATCTTAAGAAAAGACACATTTGGAGGCTTTCCAAACCATAATTCGTATGGAGTCTTTTCGACAGCTTTAGACGGAGCTCTATTTATAGTGAGTGCAGCTGTATTTAGTGCATGTCCCCAAAATTCTAATGGAAGTTCGGCCTGACCCATCATTGACCTGACCATGTCTAGCAAGGTTCTGTTCCTCCGTTCTGACACACCGTTCCATTGTGGTGTTCCAGGAGGAGTCAATTCTGATAGAATTCCACATTCTTTCAGATGGTCATCAAATTCATAGCTCAGATATTCACCGCCTCTGTCAGACCGCAGTGCTTTAATCTTCTTGCCTAATTGATTCTCTACTTCACTCTGAAATTCCTTGAATTTGTCAAAGGATTCAGACTTATGCTTCATTAGGTAGACATAACCATACCTACTGAAGTCATCAGTGAAAGTGATAAAGTAGCTGAAACCACCTCTAGCATTTGTACTCATTGGTCCACATACATCTGTATGGATTAAACCCAATAGTTCATTTGCTCTTTCTCCAACTTTAGAGAAAGGTTGCTTTGTCATTTTGCCAAGTAAACATGATTCGCATTTACCATAATCCTCTAAGTCAAATGGTTCTAGAATTCCTTCCCTTTGAAGTCTTTCTAAGCGTTTCAAGTTTATATGGCCTAATCGACAATGCCACAGATAGGTGAGATCTGAATCATCCTTTTTGGCCTTTTTGGTATTTATGTTATATACTTGTTTGTCGTGATCTAATAAATAAAGTCCATTGACTAATCTAGCAGATCCATAAAACATCTCTTTAAAATAAAACGAACAACTATTGTCTTTTATTATAAAGGAAAATCCCTTAGCATCTAAGCAAGAAACTGAAATGATGTTTTTAGTAAGACTTGGAACATGGAAACATTCTTCCAGTTCCAAAACTAGCCCGGAGGGCAACGACAAATAGTAAGTTCCTACGGCTAATGCAGCAATCCGTGCTCCATTTCCCACTCGTAGGTCGACTTCACCCTTGCTTAACTTTCTACTTCTTCTTAGTCCCTGTGGATTGGAACATAAGTGTGAGCCACAACCTGTATCTAATACCCAAGAAGTTGAATTAGCAAAAATACCTGAAGATGGAACGACTGTTCCGTTCTTCTGATCTTCCTTTAGCTTCAAGCAATCTCTCTTCCAATGCCCCTTCTTCTTGCAGTAGAAGCATTCGGATTCAGAAGTGGGTTGACTGACCTTCCTCTTTGCAGATTTGGCGCCAGTTTGCTTAGTTGGGCTGGCCTTGTTGCCACCTTTCTTAGCATTCCTCTTCTTTCCAGATTTCTTGAACTTGCCCCCACGCACCATAAGCACATCCTGCTTATCACTTTTGAGCGTCTTTTCAGCGGTCTTCAGCATACCGTGAAGCTCAGTGAGCGTTTTGTCCAGACTATTCATACTGTAGTTCAGTTTGAACTGATCATACCCGCTATGAAGAGAATGGAGGATGGTGTCTATAGCCATTTCCTGAGAAAATTGCTGATCCAGCCGACTCATATTCTCAATGAGTCCAATCATTTTGAGAACATGTGGACTTACGGGCTCGCCTTTCTTAAGCTTGGTCTCAAGAATTTGCCTATGAGTCTCGAATCTTTCGACTCGAGCCAGATCTTGGAACATGTTCTTCAACTCACTGATGATTGTGAAAGCATCTGAGTTGATGAACGTTTTCTGCAGATCCGCACTCATGGTGGCGAGCATTAGACATTTCACATCCTTGTTGGCATCAATCCAACGATTGAGGGCAGCCTGAGTGACCCCGTCGCCAGGAGCTTCGGGCATCGCCTCATCTAGGACATACTCCTTTTCTTCCTGCATAAGAACTATTTGCAAGTTCCTTTGCCAGTCAAGGAAGTTTTTCCCGTTCAACTTCTCCTTTTCGAGAATTGATCGAATGTTGAATGAATTGTTGTTTGCCATATTAAAAACTACAATTGAAAAGAATAAACAAATAAATAACCATTCACAGTTTCTCTTAATAAACTTAAATTCTAGCATACATGCATAATTCAATGTTTATTAAGCATTTTATTCAAGTTATGTGTTCCGGCAGGTGTGAATAAAATGATTCCAAGATCCTAAAATCATTGAAGAACTAAGCACAGTTTGTCGACTTAATTCTAGAACATCTTAGGTAAGCAAAAGCCTTTTGCTAATAGTCTAGAAACTATTCTTGGTTGATAGGTACGTCTAAGAACTTATTAGGTAAACCTATCGAATTTGCCACGACATAAAAGGACACCTTACTTATATCGTTGAGTTTCACCAAAACTAACATGTACTCACAATTATTTGTGTACCTTGCCCCTTTAGGACCAATAAGTAACACCTCGCTGAGCGAAAACTATTACTAGATTGATGTAAAGGATATCCAAGCAAGTGTATATTTTGGCATGGCACCTTTTAACTCAATTTTTAAGTTTGGAACTTAAGGCTCTTACTATGTTGGTTAGATTTTAAGTGAACTAAAATCCTTAATCATGCAACATAATCAAGCTTTTGATCTCATGCATTTTAAGACATATTTAAAGCAATAAATAACTTAAAACATGCATAAGATATTTGTGATCTAGTATGGCCCGACTTCATCTTGAAGCTTTGACTTCAAAGTCCGTCTTGAAAATCTCCGTGGGAGGCACCATTTTCTTCAAATAGGATAAGCTATAACTAATTACAACTATTTGATGGTACGCAGACCATATTTGAATTGAAAAATAACTTTGGTGCTTTAGACCAATTACATTCAAATTAATGGTACGCAGACCATATTTTCTATCCTATTTGGGCCATACTAGTCACTTCATAACCTGCAAAACAGTACATATACAATATATACCATTCACCCATTCATTATCATGAATGGCCCACATAGCTGGTTAGTAAAACACATTATGCATCACGTAAACATTTGCAGCAATTAATCAAGGGCACCAATAATCTACCAATTATTCAGTCCTTATTAATTCTAATCGAGTTGTTTTAACCTTAAGGATTTGTAGACCTAATCAAGAGTTTATGACTAAAAAGCGCTCCCACTTAAACCAATAAATTCATATGCTTTACCAATTTTAAACATAAAAATGTATTTCTAGTCCAACCGGAAACATACAAATTTAATTAAAATTTAAAGCTCATATCAATTTATAATTGAATCCAAAAATTTAATTTAATTTCAGTCGCATTTAAATTAATTCATGATTTTAATTTTAGTAAAATAATTAGAATAAATTCCATTTATTATAATTATAATATTCAAAATTAAAATCCAAGAAATTAATTCAAATTATTAATTTTAAAATTAATTAAAATTACGTGAACTGAAATTTTCAAATTAAACATTCAAAACGATCTAATCGTAACGCAAACACCCTACGCGTTGCACGCCCATGGGCCGTACGCACACAGCCATTGCAAGCCATGTGCGCGCAGCCCATGCGCTCGTCGCATAGCTGCTGCTGTCCTATCGCAAGCCTCCGCACAGCGCCCCATCGCACGCGAGCTATCGCTCGCAGTGCGCGCGCGCGAGATCGCTCGCTGGGCGCGCTGGCTCGCTCGCTGTGCGCGCGAGCCATCGCTCGCTGGGGCGCGACATCGCTCGCTGGGCGGGCGATATCGCGCGCTGTGCGCGCGAGTAGTGCTGGGCGCAGCGCTCGTGGCACGCGAGCTTGCGCTCGCTGCGCGCGAGGCTGCGCGCACTTGTGCGAGGCAGCGCGCGTTGTGGCGCAGCTCGCTTGCTGCCCACACGCGACTGCCTTGGCTCGCCCCTCGCCCATGCCCATTCGTTCATTGCTCGTGGCACACGACACAAGGCAGGGCTGCTGCCTTGTGCTCGTGCACTACGCCCTTGCTCATTGCATTCGTGCCGCACGGGCGACGAGCTCCCTTGCTCGTCGTCGCATGCCCGCATTATACAACACCCCTTAAGGGTGACACGAAGCGTCCATTGCTTCGTGCGTGCAAGTTATTTGAACGAATCGCATAAAAATTTAAAATTTATATTTAAAATTAATGACAAATTAATAAATAATATTAATTTCATAATTTTAGGGCGAAAAAAATCGAAAATTTATTATCCAATTGATTTCCGATTGATATGGATTCAAGTCTAGGTCATAAAAATTTAAAATTTATCGTAAATTTATAATTTTTATGGTGGTTTTTAATCATAGGTTTCTAATTAAATTACAATTAATTATGAAAATCAAATTAATTCTAAATTATTTTAATTTTCAACAAATTAATCATAATTACAAATTAGATTGCATAATTAACAAGACTAGGCATTCAAACTTGTTAAACATATGCAGTAGGTCAATCAAAAATTCAAGATTTATCAACAAGAATCGCAAATATTTAATTTAACATCTTAAATTTACGAAATTTTGCATTCGAAAAACTAAAACCTTCGAAAAGTCATAGTTAGGCTTCGAATTTGAGAATTCTGGGTTCGGCAGAAAAATATTATTTTTGTCAAAATTTTAGAATGCCTTTTACATGCGGAATTGACACAAAAATCACTCAATTCGGATGAGTAACGAAGAAACTGCCGAAAAACTGCGTACGTATAATTAAATAAACGCAATTTGCAATTAATTAACAATTACGAAAATTAATCACCCCTTTTAATTCTTGCAAATTTGTAATATTTAACCATGTTCATGCAATTTAGATTATGAAAATAATAAGGGGCTCGTGATACCACTGTTAGGTTATGATACATATGACATTACATAGATCATGCGGAAACAACCATTAACCCAGGACAACATATTATTTACACATAATCATATAGCATAATTTAGATGCATACTCTTTGTTGCGTGCCCTCCCTAGCTGCGCCCGAACCGAACAAGAACAAGTCTTTTAGGACTCCAAGTGTCGTCCCTCCGTAGATAGTCCACAGCACGTCCGGATCCGCCTTAAGATTGACCAACTAGAATCGCCCTTAAGGTACTAGAAAATTTCGGCACTTTATGAGCAAGATGTGTTTTAATTTTCTCTCAAAAAACTCACTTTTGAATACTTTGAAACTTGTATATAAATTATGACCCCTAGGCCTTTATTTATAGAGTTATGGAAAAGGAATCGTAATCCTAGTAGGATACGAATTAATTGAAATTAGAATCCTACATGAATTCTATTTAATTAATTTATCCAATTAGGAATAGAAATTTAATCATACACTGACTCTTGCAGATTCAGGAATCACGCATGTGCACAAACTCACACACACACGGCAGCCACAAGGGCTGCCCATGCGCGTGCGAGCAGCAGCCCACGCAGCACGGCCCACGCATCCGTGGCCCTTGGCGCGCGCTGGGCCTGCCTTGCGGTAGGCCTGGGCGCTGCCTTGGCTGGGCTTGTGGCGCGCATGCTTGCTGGGCGATGGCCCCGGCTTCGTGCTGGGCCTTCGTCCGGCAAGCCTCGTCCGATGCTAATTCGTACGATACGCTTCCGATTAAATTTCCATTTCCGGAATCTATTTCCGATTACGAACAATATTTAATATTTCCGATTCCGGAATTAATTTCCGTTTCGAACAAATATTTAATATTTCCGTTTCCGGAATTATTTTCCGATTCCGGTAATATTTCCGATTCTGACAATATTTCCGTTTCCGGCAATATTTCCGATTCTGGTAATATTTCCATTTCCAATAATATTTTCCGATACATACCATGTTTCCGTTTCCGGCAACATCTACGACTTGGATAATATTCATATTTCCGATACGATCCATATTTCCGTTTCCGGCAATATCATCGTTTCCGGAGTATTCATTTCTTGCCTGTGACGATCTTAGCTCCCACTGAAACCAAGATCCGTCGGTTCCGAATATTCATAGATGGAGTATTTAATGCCATTAAATACTTGATCCGTTTACGTACTATTTGTGTGACCCTACGGGTTCAGTCAAGAGTAAGCTGTGGATTAATATCATTAATTCCACTTGAACTGAAGCGGCCTCTAGCTAGGCATTCAGCTCACTTGATCTCACTGAATTATTAACTTGTTAATTAATACTGAACCGCATTTATTAGACTTAACATAGAATGCATACTTGGACCAAGGGCATTATTTCCTTCAAACGTATCCTGTCCCTGAGATTCGTTAAATAAAAAGGAGAAATAGCAAAGTCAAAGTGGTTAGTTTTCTGAGAACCGTGACGCACCTCTCAAGGGTGCGTCGTAATGTGCCCCTTTTCGATGATTTAACTGCTTTCCTCGCCCTTTTTATGAACTGTTAAACTAACTAAATCTGATTGTTCTATCACGCCTAACAAATATAATATTTTTGGGAAATTGGATTATCATTCTAGGTCCCTTAATGCAATCTAAATCAGATAATCGCGATCGATCTAGTACTATATGTTGCATATTGCTAAAATCAACTCAGATTAGTTTAATAGTTAACGCATGTCCCTTCAATTATTTATGCTGAGCTAGTAAGGATATCCTGCCTCTGGAGTTATCGACGAGCGAAGTACTCCTCTCGGTAGTTACAGTCCCCCGAACCCTCAATCTCTACCTTGCGGGTGTATGTTGAGAGATCCCCACACCAGGGATCACAAGGGAACCTACGGCCGTCGTGGTCAAACATAATTGCACTCCCTTTATGTCACGATAACCGGGTTTTGTCAGTTTTTCTCATTGTTGTTAAAAACTGAATGACGACTCCTATGTTACTAGTAAATTGGGTGTAAACTCACAGGAAATCCAATTACACTTGATTGAATAAAAAGAATCGTCACACCCACGAGGGACGAGGTCACGCATTAGCCTCGTGCTCTTTCGACCCCCTCACAACAGTTATGCCTTTTGGATTAACCAATGCGCCTGCCATCTTTATGGACTTAATGAACCGAGTATTCCATGCATTCTTGGACAAGTTTGTAGTGGTTTTCATAGATGATATTCTGGTATACTCTAAAAAGTGAGGAGGATCATGCGGAACACTTAAGGTCAGTGTTGAGTACCCTGAGAGACAACCAGTTGTATGCCAAATGTTAGGTTATGATACATATGACAATACATAAATCATGCGGAAACAACCATTAAGCCAGGAATACATATTATTTACACATAATCATATAGCATAATTTAGATGCATACTCTTTGTTGCGTGCCTTCCCTAGCTGCGCCCGAACCGAACAAGAACAAGTCTTTAGGACTCCAAGTGTCGTCCCTCCGTAGATAGTCCACAGCACGTCCGGATCCGCCTTAAGATTGACCAACTAGAGTCGCCCTTAAGGTACTAGAATTTTCGGCACTCTTAGGTAAGAAATATGGCTGAATTTTTCTCTCAAAACTCACTTTGAATACTTGAATTAATCTCTGAAAGTATGTGACCCTAGGCACGTATTTATAGAGTTATGGAAAGGGAATTGGAATCCTAGTAGGATCCGAATTAATTAAACTTAGAATCCTACAAGAACTCTAATTAATTAATTTATCCTTTTAGGAATAGGAATTTAATCATATACTAACTCTAATAGTTTTAGGAATCATGCATGAACACAAACTCACACACACACGGCAGCCACGAGGGCCGCCCATGCGTGTGCGTGCGAGCAGCAGCCCACGCAGCGAGGCCATGGCCTTGGCGCGCGCTGGGCCTGCCTTGCGGTGGGCCTGGGCGCTGCCTTGGCTGGGCGCGCGTTTGGCTTGCTGGGCGATGGCCCGACTTCGTGCTGGGCCTTCGTCCGGCAGGCCTTGTCCGATGCTAATTCGTACGATACGCTTCCGATTAAATTCCCGGTTCCGGAATTCATTTCCGATACGAACAATATTTAATATTTCCGATTCCGGAATCAATTTCCGTTTCGAACAAATATTTAATATTTCCGTTTCCGGAATTATTTTCCGATTCCGATAATATTTCCGATTCTGACAATATTTCCGTTTCCGGCAATATTTCCGATTCTGGCAATATTTCCATTTCCGATAATATTTTCCGATACGTACCATGTTTCCGTTTCCGGCAACATCTACGACTTGGATAATATTTATATTTCCGATACGATCCATATTTCCGTTTCCGGCAATATCATCGTTTCCGGAGTATTCATTTCTTG
Organism: Spinacia oleracea; assembly: GCF_020520425.1. Classification (NCBI taxonomy): domain Eukaryota; kingdom Viridiplantae; phylum Streptophyta; class Magnoliopsida; order Caryophyllales; family Amaranthaceae; genus Spinacia; species Spinacia oleracea. Next base: position 6,750,466 of record NC_079488.1, on the reverse strand, counting down.
CCTGTGACGATCTCAGCTCCCACTGAAACCAAGATCCGTCGATTCCGAATATCCATAGATGGAGTATCTAATGCCATTAAATACTTGATCCGTTTACGTACTATTTGTGTGACCCTACGGGTTCAGTCAAGAGTAAGCTGTGGATTAATATCATTAATTCCACTTGAACTGAAGCGGCCTCTAGCTAGGCATTCAGCTCACTTGATCTCACTGAATTATTAACTTGTTAATTAATACTGAACCGCATTTATTAGACTTTAACATAGAATGCATACTTGGACCAAGGGCATTATTTCCTTCAGTCTCCCACTTGTCCTTAGGGACAAGTGTGCATTTCCTAATTCCTTTGTCGCTCGATGCTTGCTCTTGAACATAAGGTAAGAGTCGTCATCCTTATTATGTCCAGAGGTGTTCCTCGGTTTCAGAGTTCAACTGATCAAATAAACAGATAATCATAGCCTATGATTCATCCGAGCACGGCCATGCATTTCACAGTTTCTAGCTCTCCGAGTGGCCTTGTACAACTTTTAAGCATCTCATCCCGATTTATGGGAGGACAATCCCAATCTTGCGATCTTGAGATTAGACTTTGTTCGATAGGTGATTACCTGAGCGTTGCCTTTATAGCCTCCTTTTACGGTGCGACGGTTGGTCAACGTCAAAGCAACCAGTTCTCAAACAAGTAATCTCAAATCACTCAGGTATTGAGGATTTAGTGTCTAATAATTTAATGAAATTTACTTATGACAGATTTTCATCTCTTACAGTAAAGTTTCATAGGTCTTGTCCGATACTAGTCTTCCCAAAGTAAGTATCTATGCAAATGATTATGACATTGCCATGTCCACATAGTTCAAGAAACAGAACTACTAGTCATCTTGCATTCTAATCGTCTAACGTTTTCTATGCGTCCAATTTTATAGAAAACTCCGACTAGGGACCATTTTCAACCTTTGACATTCAAGTTCACTTGATAGACATTTCTTAGTCACAGGACTGGTCCTGACAGTCTATCTTGAATATATCGTCAAATTGAAGGGACTCATCATTTAATAAACCACAAATTAAATGGAAAAATGAATTCTTTTCATTTATTGTGAATGATTAACCAATAATGTTTTACAAAGATTTAAACTCTAAAACTTTAAAACATTAAACAGAGACATCAAAGCCATTCTCCAATATGCTTGATTCCCATAGCTGCAGTGTGCGAGTTGTGCTTCGCCTGCGGCAGAGGTTTAGTTAATGGATCTGATATGTTGTCATCAGTTCCAATTTTGCTTATCTCGACTTCTTTTCTTTCAACGAACTCTCGTAGAAGGTGAAATCTACAAAGTACATGCTTGACTCTCTGGTGGTGTCTAGGCTCTTTTGCCTGTGCAATAGCTCCGTTATTGTCACAATACAGGGCTATTGGTCCTTTAATGGAGGGGACTACACCAAGTTCACCTATGAACTTCCTTAGCCATATAGCTTCCTTTGCTGCTTCATGTGCAGCAATGTACTCTGCTTCAGTTGTAGAATCCGCAATGGTGCTTTGCTTAGCACTTTTCCAGCTTACTGCTCCTCCGTTGAGGCAGAAGACAAACCCAGACTGTGATCTGAAATCATCTTTGTCGGTTTGGAAACTTGCGTCCGTATAGCCTTTAACAATTAATTCATCATCTCCACCATAGACCAGGAAGTCATCTTTGTGCCTTTTCAGGTACTTCAGAATGTTCTTGGCAGGAGTCCAATGCGCCTCTCCTAGGTCTGACTGGTATCTGCTCGTAGCACTGAGTGCGTACGCAACATCCGGGCGTGTACATATCATAGCATACATTATTGAACCAATCAATGATGCATATGGAATCCCATTCATTCGTCTACGCTCATCAAGTGTTTTTGGGCACTGAGTCTTGCTTAGAGTCATTCCATGAGACATGGGTAGGTAGCCTCGCTTGGAGTCCGCCATCTTGAACCTATCAAGCACCTTATTGATATAAGTGCTTTGACTAAGTCCAATCATCCTTTTAGATCTATCTCTGTAAATCTTGATGCCCAATATGTACTGTGCTTCTCCTAGATCCTTCATCGAAAAACATTTCCCAAGCCAAATCTTGACAGAGTTCAACATAGGAATGTCATTTCCGATAAGTAATATGTCGTCGACATATAATACTAGGAAAGCAATTTTGCTCCCACTGACCTTCTTGTATACACAAGAGTCGTCCGCGTTCTTGATGAAACCAAAGTCCATGACTGCTTCATCAAAACGTATGTTCCAGCTCCTGGATGCCTGCTTCAATCCGTAGATTGATTTCTTTAGCTTGCATACCTTTTTAGAATTCTTTGGATCCTCAAAACCTTCAGGCTGTGTGATAAACACAGTTTCTGTTAAAACGCCGTTTAAGAAAGCAGTTTTGACATTCATCTGCCATATTTCGTAATCGTAATATGCAGCGATTGCTAACATTATCCGAATAGACTTTAGCATTGCAACTGGTGAAAAGGTTTCATCGTAGTCCACACCGTGGACTTGCCTGTAACCTTTTGCAACCAATCTAGCTTTGAAAACTTCAAGTTTCCCATCCTTGTCCTTTTTCAGTTTGAAAACCCATTTGCTTCCAATGGCTTGGTAGCCATCTGGCAAATCGACCAAATCCCATACTTGGTTTTCAGACATGGAGTCTAATTCAGATTGCATGGCTTCTTGCCATTGCTTGGAGCTAGGGCTCGTCATAGCTTGTTTGTAAGTCGCAGGTTCATCACTTTCAAGTAATAGAACGTCATAGCTCTCGTTCGTCAAAATACCTAAGTACCTTTCAGGTTGAGATCTATATCTTTGCGATCTACGCGGGGTAACATTTCTAGATTGATCATGATTCTCACCAGATTCTTCTAAAGATCTCTGAGTTTCATCCTGAATGTCATTTTGAGCATTCTCTAGAGTTTGTTGTTCGACTCGAATTTCTTCGAGGTCTACTTTTCTCCCACTTGTCATTTTGGAAATGTGATCTTTCTCCAAAAAGACACCATCTCGAGCAACAAACACTTTGTTCTCAGATGTATTGTAGAAGTAATACCCCTTTGTTTCCTTTGGATAGCCCACAAGGATACATTTGTCAGATTTTGGATGAAGTTTGTCTGAAATTAATCGTTTGACGTATACTTCACATCCCCAAATCTTAAGAAAAGACACATTTGGAGGCTTTCCAAACCATAATTCGTATGGAGTCTTTTCGACAGCTTTAGACGGAGCTCTATTTATAGTGAGTGCAGCTGTATTTAGTGCATGTCCCCAAAATTCTAATGGAAGTTCGGCCTGACCCATCATTGACCTGACCATGTCTAGCAAGGTTCTGTTCCTCCGTTCCGACACACCGTTCCATTGTGGTGTTCCAAGAGGAGTCAATTCTGATAGAATTCCACATTCTTTCAGATGGTCATCAAATTCATAGCTCAGATATTCACCGCCTCTATCAGACCGCAGTGCCTTAATCTTCTTGCCTAATTGATTCTCTACTTTACTCTGAAATTCCTTGAATTTGTTAAAGGATTCAGACTTATGCTTCATTAGGTAGACATAACCATACCTACTGAAGTCATCAGTGAAAGTGATAAAGTAGCTGAAACCACCTCTAGCATTTGTACTCATTGGTCCACATACATCTGTATGGATTAAACCCAATAGTTCATTTGCTCTTTCTCCAACTTTAGAGAAAGGTTGCTTTGTCATTTTGCCAAGTAAACATGATTCGCATTTACCATAATCCTCTAAGTCAAATGGTTCTAGAATTCCTTCCTTTTGAAGTCTTTCTAAGCGTTTCAAGTTTATATGGCCTAATCGACAATGCCACAGATAGGTGAGATCTGAATCATCCTTTTTGGCCTTTTTGGTATTTATGTTATATACTTGTTTGTCGTGATCTAATAAATAAAGTCCATTGACTAATCTAGCAGATCCATAAAACATCTCTTTAAAATAAAACGAACAACTATTGTCTTTTATTAAAAAGGAAAATCCCTTAGCATCTAAGCAAGAAACTGAAATGATGTTTTTAGTAAGACTTGGAACATGGAAACATTCTTCCAGTTCCAAAACTAGCCCGGAGGGCAACGAGAAATAGTAAGTTCCTACAGCTAATGCAGCAATCCGTGCTCCATTTCCCACTCGTAGGTCGACTTCACCCTTGCTTAACTTTCTACTTCTTCTTAGTCCCTGTGGATTGGAACATAAGTGTGAGCCACAACCTGTATCTAATACCCAAGAAGTTGAATTAGCAAGTATACAGTCTATAACGAAAATACCTGAAGATGGAACGACTGTTCCGTTCTTCTGATCTTCCTTTAGCTTTGGACATTCTCTTTTGTAATGGCCTATTCCATCACAATAAAGACAACTTGATGTGGACTTGTCCTGCTTTGATTTAGCATTGCCCTTGGACTTTCCACCTTTCTTGAACGGTCTCCTTCTAGCCTTGAGTAAATCTTTGGCTTCACAGTCCAGTATTATTTCAGCCTTTCTGACAAGGTGAACAAATTCTGCAACTGTTTCTTCTCTTGGTTCACTTAGGTATAGTTGCTTGAAGCGACCAAACCCACTGTGTAGTGAATTGAGCAAGATAGAGACTGCCATCCTTTCGCTTATTGGTGTTCCTAGTAGACTTAGGCGATCAAAGTATGAACACATAAGATCCACATGGAACCTCAGTGGGACGCCTACCCTCTGTTTAGTGCGAAGGAGCTGAACATGTGTTTCTTGGACCTCCATCCTATAACACCTGTTGGGAGAACCAACCTTTAGACCAGACGTTGATTCAATCAACTCATGGACGTTCAGGTCCCTGTCCTCCGTACTTCCACGACAGATATCCCTCAGATTCTTGATGAGCGTAAAAGGTTCATAAGCTACAAACCTTTTAGCCCAATCATCAGGGATATTGTTCAGCATGAGACTCATAACCTTTTTGAGATCCGCATCCCAGGCGTAAAATCTCTCAGGGGTCATGTCTCTGGCATAGTAGCTTGGCATGGGATGTGACAGTACATACTCAAGTCCATTGAGTTTGACTATTTCAACTAGCTTAGCTTCCCATTCAAGAAAATTTTCCAGGTTCAGCTTGACCATAAGCTCAGAACCCATGATGATGTTTTGATTGTTGTTTGCCATATTAAAACTACAATTGAAAAGAATAAACAAATAAATAACCATTCACAGTTTCTCTTAATAAACTTAAATTCTAGCATACATGCATAATTCAATGTTTATTAAGCATTTTATTTAAGTTATGTGTTCCGGCAGGTGTGAATAAAATGATTCCAAGATCCTAAAATCATTGAAGAACTAAGCACAGTTTGTCGACTTAATCCTAGAACATCTTAGGTAAGCAAAAGCCTTTTGCTAATAGTCTAGAAACTATTCTTGGTTGATAGGTACGTCTAAGAACTTATTAGGTAAACCTATCGATTTTGCCACGACATAAAAGGACTCCTTACTTATATCGTTGAGTTTCACCAAAACTAACATGTACTCACAATTATTTGTGTACCTTGCCCCTTTAGGACCAATAAGTAACACCTCGCTGAGCGAAAACTATTACTAGATTGATGTAAAGGATATCCAAGCAAGTGTATATTTTGGCATGGCACCTTTTAACTCAATTTTTTTTAAGTTTGGAACTTAAGGCTCTTACTATGTTGGTTAGATTTTAAGTGAACTAAAAATCCTTAATCATGCAACATAATCAAGCTTTTGATCTCATGCATTTTAAGACATATTTAAAAGCAATAAATAACTTAGAACATGCATAAGATAAATGTGATCTAGTATGGCCCGACTTCATCTTGAAGCTTTAACTTCAAAGTCCGTCTTGAAAATCTCCGTGGGAGGCACCATTTTCTTCAAATAGGATAAGCTATAACTAATTACAACTATTTGATGGTACGCAGACCATATTTGAATTGAAAAATAACTTTGGTACTTTAGACCAATTACATTCAAATTAATGGTACGCAGACCATATTTTCTATCCTATTTGGGCCATACTAGTCACTTCATAACCTGCAAAACAGTACATATACAATATATACCATTCACCCATTCATTATCATGAATGGCCCACATAGCTGGTTAGTAAAACACATTATGCATCACGTAAACATTTGCAGCAATTAATCAAGGGCTCTAATAATCTACCAATTATTCAGTCCTTATTAATTCTAATCAAGTTGTTTTAACCTTAAGGATTTGTAGACCTAATCAAGAGTCTTATGAATAAAAGGGCTCCCACTTAAACCAATAAATTCATATGCTTTACTAATTTTAAACATAAAAATGTATTTCAAGTCTAACCGGAAACATACAAATTTAATTAAAATTTAAAGCTCATATAAATTTATAATTGAATCCAAAAAGTTTAATTTAATTTCAGTCGTATTTAAATTAATTCATGATTTTAATTTTAGTAAAATAATTAGAATAAATAAAATTTATTATAATTACAATATTCAAAATTAAAATCCAAGAAAATAATTTAAATTATTAATTTTAAAATTAATTAAAATTACGTAAACTGAAAAATTTCAAATTAAACATTCAAAACGATCTAATCGCAACGCAAACACCCTACGCATTGCACGCCCATGGGCCGCACGCACACAGCCATTGCTGGCCATGTGCGCGCAGCCCATGCGCTCGTCGCATAGCTGCTGCATCTTCCATCGCAAGCCATCGCACGCTGTGGTGCTCGCTGCGCGCGCGCCAGCGCTCGACGCACGCGAGCCATCGCTCTCTGTGCGCGCTCCATCGCTCGCTGTGCGCGCGAGCCATCGCTCGCTGTGCGCGAGCAATTCCGCGCGATCAACGCTGGGCGCAGCGCTCGTGGCACGCGAGCTTGCGCTCGCTGCGCGCGAGGCTTCGCGCCCTTGCGCGAGGCAGTGCGCGTTGTGGCGCAGCTCGCTTGTTGCCCACACGCGACTGCCATGGCTTGCCTTTCGCCCATGCCCATTCGTCCATAGCTCGTGGCCCACGACACAAGGCAGGGCTGCTGCCTTGTGCTCGTGCACCATGCCTTGCTCATTGCATTCGTGCCGCACGGGCGACGAGCTCCCTTGCTCGTCGTCGCATGCCCGCACTATACAACACCCCTTAAGGGTAACACGAAGCGTCCATTGCTTTGTGCGTGCAAGTTATATGAACGAATCGCATAAAATTTAAAATTTATATTTAAAATTAATGACAAATTAATAAATAATATTAATTTCATAATTTTAGGGCGAAAAAATCGAAAATTTATTATTCAATTGATTTCCGATTGTCATGGATTCAAGTCTAGGTCATAAAAATTTAAAATTTATCATAAATTTACAATTTTTATGGTGGTTTTTAATCATAGGTTTCTAATTAAATTATAATTAATTATGAAAATCAAATTAATTCTAAATTATTCTAATTTTCAACAAATTAATCATAATTACAAATTAGATTGCATAATTAACAAGGCTAGGCATTCAAACTTGTTAAACATATACAGTAGGTCAATCAAAAATTCAAGATTTATCAACAAGAATCGCAAATATTTAATTTAACATCTTAAATTTACGAAATTTTGCATTCGAAAAACTAAAACCTTCGAAAAGTCATAGTTAGGCTTCGAATTTGAGAATTCTGGGTTCGGCAGAAAAATATTAATTTTGTCAAAATTTTAGAATGCCTTTTACATGCGGAATTGACACAAAAATCACTCGATTTGGATGAGTAACGAAGAAACTGCCGAAAAACTGCGTACGTATAATTAAATAAACGCAATTTGCAATTAATTAACAATTACGAAAATTAATCACCCCTTTTAATTCTTGCAAATTTGTAATATTTAACCATGTTCATGCAATTTAGATTATGAAAATAATAAGGGGCTCGTGATACCACTGTTAGGTTATGATACATATGACAATACATAAATCATGCGGAAACAACCATTAAGCCAGGAATACATATTATTTACACATAATCATATAGCATAATTTAGATGCATACTCTTTGTTGCGTGCCTTCCCTAGCTGCGCCCGAACCGAACAAGAACAAGTCTTTAGGACTCCAAGTGTCGTCCCTCCGTAGATAGTCCACAGCACGTCCGGATCCGCCTTAAGATTGACCAACTAGAATCGCCCTTAAGGTACTAGAATTTTCGGCACTCTTAGGTAAGAAATATGGCTGAATTTTTCTCTCAAAACTCACTTTGAATACTTGAATTAATCTCTGAAAATATGTGACCCTAGGCACGTATTTATAGAGTTATGGAAAGGGAATTGGAATCCTAGTAGGATGCGAATTAATTAAACTTAGAATCCTACAAGAACTCTAATTAATTAATTTATCCTTTTAGGAATAGGAATTTAATCATATACTAACTCTAATAGATTTAGGAATCATGCATGAACACAAACTCACACACACACGGCAGCCACGAGGGCCGCCCATGCGTGTGCGTGCGAGCAGCAGCCCACGCAGCGAGGCCATGGCCTTGGCGCGCGCTGGGCCTGCCTTGCGGTGGGCCTGGGCGCTGCCTTGGCTGGGCGCGCGTTTGGCTTGCTGGGCGATGGCCCGACTTCGTGCTGGGCCTTCGTCCGGCAGGCCTCGTCCGATGCTAATTCGTACGATACGCTTCCGATTAAATTCCCGGTTCCGGAATTCATTTCCGATACGAACAATATTTAATATTTCCGATTCCGGAATCAATTTCCGTTTCGAACAAATATTTAATATTTCCGTTTCCGGAATTATTTTCCGATTCCGATAATATTTCCGATTCTGACAATATTTCCGTTTCCGGCAATATTTCCGATTCTGGCAATATTTCCATTTCCGATAATATTTTCCGATACGTACCATGTTTCCGTTTCCGGCAACATCTACGACTTGGATAATATTTATATTTCCGATACGATCCATATTTCCGTTTCCGGCAATATCATCGTTTCCGGAGTATTCATTTCTTGCCTGTGACGATCTCAGCTCCCACTGAAACCAAGATCCGTCGATTCCGAATATCCATAGATGGAGTATCTAATGCCATTAAATACTTGATCCGTTTACGTACTATTTGTGTGACCCTACGGGTTCAGTCAAGAGTAAGTTGTGGATTAATATCATTAATTCCACTTGAACTGAAGCGACCTCTAGCTAGGCATTCAGTTCACTTGATCTCACTGAATTATTAACTTGTTAATTAATACTGAACCGCATTTATTAGACTTTAACATAGAATGCATACTTGGACCAAGGGCATTATTTCCTTCACCAAATTCTCGAAGTGTGAATTCTAGCTGGAGAAAGTAGCGTTCTTAGGACACTTCGTATCCAAGGAAGGAGTTGCAGGGGATCCTGCAAAGATAAAAGCTGTTAGTGAGTGGCCTACACCTAAGAGTGTCACCGATATTCAGAGTTTTCTTGGTTTAGCGGGTTATTATAGACGCTTTGTGCAAGACTTTTCTAGAATCGCCAAACCAAGGACAACCTTGATGAAGAAAGAAGCGAAGTTTGAGTGGAATGACCAGTGTGAGGAGGCATTCCAAGCTTTAAAGACGCGATTGACAACCGCGCCGGTGTTAACTTTGCCAGATGAGAGCGGTACCTATGATGTATATAGTGATGCCTCTAAGAATGGTTTAGGGTGTGAATTGTTGCAGAACGGAAAGGTGATTGCGTATGCATAGAGGCAGTTGAAGCCATATGAATCCAATTACCCTACCCATGATTTAGAGTTAGCCGCCATAGTGTTTGCATTGAAGATATGGAGACACTATCTGTATGGTGTGAAATGTAGGATATTCACGGATCATAAGAGTTTGAAGTACATTTTCACACAGAAGGATTTAAATATGCGCCAACGAAGGTGGTTGGAGTTAATCAAGGACTATGATCTGGACATTCAATACCATTAGGGAAAAGCCAATGTAGTCGCAGATGCCTTGAGTAGGAAATCAAGCCATAGTGTGAATGCGTTAGTAGTTGCTAACGAGCTGTGTAAGGACATGCAGCGATTGAATTTAGAGATAGTGAGTGGAGAATGCCTTGAGGGTATGATGAATGCCTTAACCGTCCAGTCGTCGGTATTTGATGAAATCAGGGAGAATCAGGTTGGTGATGTTAAGTTAGAGCGGATCAAGGAAAAGATTTCGCAAGGAAAGGAGATTGATTTTAAGATCCACGGGGATGGAAGCTTGAGGTATAAAGGACGATGGTGTGTACCTCAAAAGTGTGGTGAACTAAAGGAAAAGTTGATGAGAGAAGGTCACAATACGCCATATTCTGTTCACCCGGGAGGTGACAACTATATAAGGATCTGAAGAAGGTCTATTGGTGGCCAAGGATGAAGAATGAAGTGGCTGAATTCGTGGCAAGATGTCTGACTTGTCAGAAAGTTAAGATTGAGCATAGGAGACCTCAAGGAAAGGTCCAACCTTTAGAGATTCCGAGTTGGAAGTGGGACTGTATTTCAATGGACTTTGTCACTTATTTACTTAAGTCAAAAAGTGGAAATGACACCATTTGGGTAGTGGTGGATAGGTTGACTAAGTCGGCAATGTTCATACCAACGAAAGAAACCTGGAAAATGGAACAACTTGCCAAAGCTTACATCAAATATGTAGTGAGATTACATGGAGTTCCTAAGGATATCGTATCAGATAGAGATTCTAGGTTCCTTTCGAATTTCTGGAAAAGTGTGCAGAAGAACTTTGGTACAACATTGAAAATGAGTACAACGTTCCACCCAGCCACAGATGGACAAACGGAAAGGACTATTCAAACCTTAGAGGATATGCTAAGAGCTTGTGTGATTGATGTTCAAGGTGGATGGGAAGATAGCCTAGACCTAATTGAGTTTTCATACAACAATAGATATCATGACAATATTGGAATAGCACCATTCGAAGCCTTGTATGGGCGAAAATGCAAAAGTCACTACTACAAAAACTGGCTAAGGAACCATTGCTAGGTCACCGTATAAGTCACTTATTAGGTTTCATAGATGAAGAAACCAATTATCTTAAAAGTGTGGTTTCTTAGGAAAAATATAAGAAATCGCATATCTGAAATATTTGGTTCCCTAGATAATATTATATTTAAGAAAGAATCAAAGAAACCGTAGATCTTTCAAATCCAGTTTCTTACTAATATATTATATAAAATTATCATATTAATTTTTTAATGTAATTAAGGTTGTGAATTTTTTTTATTTTTGCCTCTTTGGATTTCCGCCTAACCTTACCCGCGCACAGCCAAGAAAGAAAATAACTTCTCTTCCTGAATCCACGATTTCAAGTTTATCTTCTCTTCAATTTTTTCCTTTAATTCGTAAAACCTAACTTCTATTCATCAAGAACCGAATTCACATAGCTCAAGAAATTCACCACCGCACCATCGCCGGCGAAGGGCGACTCGTTCTCCTTCCCAATCGCTTCTTGTGAGGGGGTCGAAAAAGCACGAGGCTAATGCATGACCTCGTCCCTCGTGGGCGTGACGTCGTCAGATCAAGTGTAGTTAGATTTCCTGTGAGTTTACACCCAATCGACTAGTAATATAGGAGTCGCCATTCAGTTTTTAACGACAATGAGAAAAACTGACAAAACCCGGTTATCGTGACATAAAGGGAGTGCAATTATGTTCGACCACGACGGTCATAGGTTCCCTTGTGATCCCTGGTGTGGGGATCGCTCAACGTACACCCGCAGGGCAGAGATTGAGAGTTCGGGGGACTGTAACTACCGAGAGGAGTGCTCATCGATAACTCCAGAGGCAGGTTATCCTTACTAGCTCAGCATAAATAATTGAAGGGACATGCGTTAACTATTAAACTATTCTGAATTGATTTTAGCAATATGCAACACATAATACTAAATCGATCGTGATTATCTTATTTAGATTGACTTAAAGTACCTAGCATGATAGTTCAATTGTCCAGGATATTATCTTTATTAGGCGTGATAGATCAATCAAATTAATAGTTTAACAATTTTATAAAGGGTGATGAAAGCGATTAAATCATGCGAAGGGACACATTACGACGCACCCTTGAGAGGTGCGTCACGGTTCTCAGAAAACTAACCACTTGGCTTTGCTATTTCTCCTTTTATCTAACGAATCTCGGGTTTCTGAGCAGTGTTCCAGTATTTAGGCTTAATTCATCAGCTACAAGGGACAGGATACGTTCTGTTCGACTTTTGGGTCGATTGCGACAGAACGCGGGATCAATTTCGCAGCGTGAGGCTTAGGCTTAGGGTTGGAGTCAATACTCAGATTATGAATTGTGTGTCCTGTTGTGTCGGCTTTAGGGGTCTATTTATAGGAAAAAGTGGCGTAGAAAGATAGATTTTCAGGAATATGAATACGAAACGGATTAGGAAAAGAATCCGTCCTAGGTATTTTCGGCGCCCAGCACTAGGCGTCAAAGATTTCGGCGCCCAGGGCTGGGCGTTGAAAATAGGATCTGGGAAGAATTCTTTGTCAGATTGGACTCTAGAGTACGGAGTCCATTAAGAGACTTAATCCGAGTTATTTGGTGCGTATCAATTTACGACGGAATGCGTCTGGGCCCTTTACGAACTCTAGGTTCGTTTATGAGTTTAATTAATACGTTACACAAGCCATGGTGTATGTGACCTGTTTTGCGAGGGTCTCACGAGCCCCCGAGTGATAACATTTGACTTAAGGGTCATCACTTGAAATGTTAACACATTCCTCACGTGTCTTTGGAATTTGTTAAGTATAGAAACTCCCTCACTTTGTCATTGGAAGTACCTACAGATGTATAGAAACTCCCTCACTTTGTCATTGGAAGTATCTACAAATGTTTTCGAAATCAAAGCTATAAAGTCTAACCAGGCCTGGCCAAGCCCAATCACGAGGTAATTTTTTTTTAAAGATTCTCATTTTCAGGGTTAGCTAAACGAGAAAACCCCCTTTGTTCTTATAGGACGTAAAACGAAGGAAAATCCAGCACATCGCTTTTTTGGGAAAACGGAAAACCAATCATTTGATTTTTTGAAAAAAGGGAAACTATCCTTTGATTTTTGGAAAAAGATTAACCATCCTTTGATTTTTGGAAAAAGATAAACCATCTTTTGATTTTTGGAAAAAGATAACCCATCTTTTGATTTTTGGAAAAAGATAAACCATCTTTTGATTTTTGGAAAAAGATAAACCATCCTTTGATTTTTGGAAAAGGATAAACCGGAAAAAGTTATTGCTGCAATGACTAAGGACCTGCGCGGTTAGTGGCGCAGACCTCGACCGCTGAAGGTGGGCAAGCCTGTCCGCTGAGGGTGGACGTCCCGTCCGATAGAAGGGGACGAATCTGTTTTGATGTTTTTGAAAATAAGGACCTACGCGGTTTGTGACGTAGACCCCGCCGGCTGAAGATGGCGAGCCTGTTTTGTGTTTTTGAAGATTTCATTTTCGAAAACTGAGGACCTGCGCGGTTAGTGACGCATAAACAACAATTTGCTTCTCGTATCGACGAATTAGAAGAAGTCTCAGAGCTGAGCTGAGCAGTAGCATCGGAGCCAGCATGCAAATTAAAATAAGTAACATAATGTGGATTCAGTTAGAGAGCTTTACTCCGCTTTTGAGCCAACATTTTCAGGAAAAAATCGGAGTTGAGAAAGAGTAGACGTCGAATTGAGAGCCCCGCCGGCTGAAGATGGCGAGCCTGTTTTTGTTTTTTGAGGAATTTATTTTCTTTCGAGGGATGCTCGGATTTAGTTGCAACCTGAATGTGGGTTGACAACGTGCTTAGACGGACCATTGTCTCGTGGTCATCATCTTTCATGGTTTTGAGCTAGTCTTTACGGCTCAATTTTGCCACTACTTGGGTCCTTGATTAGGGGACTATGTATAAGTATCAACGGCGGCCTTTGTCTTGAGGTCGTAATCCGGTTTTATCTTTTGAGATTATCCAAACACGGGGCTTCGTACAGCGTAGTCTGGGAATATTATTTTTAACTTTGTATGTTCTACATTTTCTTTCGAGCCACCAAGCACTCGTGCTTGACGATCATTTCTTGTAAAAGAGGTTCCTTGGGGATACGCAATTTGTAATGTTCTTGATCGTGTTTGGGATCGTGCTCGTAAGTGCGAGCGCTCTTTGTAGTGGTGTGCTACCCTTAACAAAGCCGTGAGGTGCGACTTTCAGTAAAGGAATCGGCAATTTTCAAGTCGAATGGATACGACAGGACCCTATAGAAATCCGAGCTTCTTTTGGGCCTGGGCTCATTTTCGGCGCCCAGGCCTGGGCGTTGAAATAATTCACGCCCAAGTGGGGCGTTGAAAATACTGATTGGGTTGGTCCTTTGTTGACACAGTTGGCCTCTTGTTCGTTTGTTTATTTTACTTGGAAATTCTACGTATTCTCTTCTCTTTTGTTTTTCTTTATTTTGATTTTCAGCGCCCAGAGCTGGGCGTCGGAATATCTGGCGCCTGGTCCTGGGCGTTGAAAGTGCGTCCCAGGAAGGACTTTCTCGTGATGATTTCTCGAGAAGCCGTAACCGATTGGTGGACTATGGTGTTTGTCGCTTTGGGGCGATTATTTAAAGGAACTGTTGCTCTTAAGGTGTACAGTTATTGCAATAGTCGGGCGAGTCTATATGGCCCGAGGAACATACCTTGAGGCCTAAGACTTTGATCGCTCTTGTTGTTATTTTGAACGTATATATTTTTTTTTGAATGCGTTCGTGAATGTTCGATACTTAGAATGATGATGTGTATGTGCGAACGAGCGTTCATAGAATGGCCGTTGCGTGCGGTCCATTAATCAGTTCGCTTGAATCATTTTTTTTTTGAGCAATGACTGATGTTGAATAGTTTGCTTAGAAGCTTGATAGGGTTCAGGCCCATTCATGAAGTGGGCTCAAGCATCGTGCCCTTTCGATCGTTCAAACATTGCTTTGAGATTTTTTATTTTGCTATGGTCGTTTCGTAGCTTGGAGCCCCCAAGTATGCATGTTGGGATGCTTCCTTTTAGCGTACGATTTTTGTAGGTTCTTTCGAGAAAGATGCCTTGGGGTTCCGCTCGTGTAGGTGCGAGCTATCCCTTCCGTGGTAGGTAATGTTTTGCTACCTTTAATCCTTAATGTAGAAGTCGTGTGGCTTGCATTTTGAATTTGGGCGATAAGTAGTCTTTGCCTCTTTTACACATGCTCTTGGTCGTGCCCGCATTAGTGCAATATGCCTTACTCTTTTTTTTTTAAGACTTGTATCGTGGGATGGTTGAACTTATGGTGCGACGTAGGCTTGTGTGGCCTAACAACGTGTCTTAGAACATTCCTCCAGGTGTTGGGGTATCATTATTATTTTTTGCATTGGAGTACTTCATCACGCCTCGTTCAGGTGCTCGAACAAGTGTAGCACCTTTTGCGTGGGTGTGCACGGCTTATTAATTCGTTCGATGCGAGGATTCATAGATGTTTATTTCTTTCAATTTTTTATCCTTGATTTTTCTTTCGCTTTTGCTTTGGAATGACGTAGACTGTGTAACGGGCGCTTGTAGGGCGAGCGTTATGTGCAGTAGTTTGATCGGAGTTTTGGTGACTCGCGATTTTCAGTTACCCTTGTTAGTGGGGTGACTTTGTATATTCTAAGTAGCGCTTAGAATTTGGGAGGGGTTGTAGCCATTCTAAGGTTCGTTTTACACGATCAAACCTTAGGATTGTGCCCCTATGACGTGTGTATAGCATTAGCGTCGAGAATTTGCGATAAAACCGTCATTTCGAGCATTTTTAGAGTGTTTTTCTCAAGCCCCCAATTGTAGCTACGGGATTGGCCTGGTGCTATAATTCTTGGCAAATGTTTTTATGCATTCATGGTGACACGGATCATGAATAGTTTGAACCCGACTCGTTTAGTGCGAGGTACGTTCGAGTAGTGATTGGTTACTTCTCTTGTAAATGTCGTATTGTGCGACATTGCCATGGTCAAAGTTGTCACATGTTGAAGTGTGCCTTGACCAAAAGATAGGTGCCTTTCTTTACCCATAATCATATTTATAAATCTTTTTGACTCACTTGCAACATCGAGATAAACGCATACTTAGCTTAAACCAACGACACTTTATTATGTTCGAAGAAGTCTTTGAAAATTATTTGAAATCCGAGTCCTACTGTGTACAATCCGAGGTCTCCTAGGTAAGTTGACCTATAGAAGGGTTCGTACAGGATTACATGAGTGAATCAAAATACTGTTACGATTTTTGGAATGCTGTCTAAGGATTTGCTGGAAGCCAAGGTGCAGGCGTCAAGATATTACTTGTGCCCGTGTGGCACATGCTTTATGTTTTTAGGGCCATCATTTCCAGAATTGCAGCAATATAAACCGCTTTCAAATTGACTTAGATTTACTTGGTGTATGTCTGTACAAAAGGTCAAGGTATACTTAGTTCTTTCCCTAGCTCTTTCATTGCAATTTTTAGCCCCCATTTGCTATTATGTCTTCTCATTAATAATGCTTTCAGATTTCGATTTTAGATGCCCGTGTCATATGTCTGAGTAGGGTGAGCCTTGGTTAAGTGCCAAGTCCTATTGACAATGTCTGATTTTTTTTCCAAAGGGGATTCGCAAGCATTTGAATTACCATGAACGGGTGCCCTGAGTTTGAAGGAATGATGGGGCGATGCCGTAGAACAATCCTCTTTATTGCAAGCTTACTGCCTTTACTACTTGTTGGCGATTATGACTGTGTCTAGTGGTGAAAGAAGGTCTTTAAGTGAGTTAGTTCGCTTTAGGGAGGGTCAAGTCGAGTACTTTAGAGGTAATGGACGGTCGCGCTAGCCCCATTCAATTGAGGCAAAGCGATCTTTTGAGTATTGGCTAAGTGCCTAGGAGTGTGAGTGCTCCTTCTTGGCAAGGGTACGTGCCCTTATTATTTTCGATGTGTGCTCATTTTGGCATCTTGATGACTTGGATTCTTCTTTTGACTTAAATTTTTCTTTCGATTTGGATTGCAAGTAATTAAATTTCAATAAGGGACTCTATTTTTTATTCTTGTTATTCTATAGGTTTTAACATTTTTGCAAATTGGTTGGACTGAATCATGGATTGCCTACGTATCCTCCTTAAATAGATTTAATTTGGAATCATGTCTTGCGTAGTTCTTAGCCAAAAAATGGTTTCTTAGAATGCCGATTTTAAACAAGTACGTTCGAGTGGAATCGTAATGTTTGAAATAGGGTGAAATAAGTGTACGAAAATTTTGGAGCGCGCGTATTTTGCGTATTTTATATGATCTTCTACCCCCAAGTGTTCGTTATTCTTCCGCATGTATACAGGAAAATATACGAACACTTTTAGGAATTGGGAGTGATAAGCAAGAACGGCGCCCAGGGCTTGGCGTTATTATTTTTGGCGCCCAGGACTGGGCGTTGAAAACGTGTTCTGGGCTGCCTTTTTGCGCTGCTCCTTTTCGTTTTGTGCCAAATATTTGCGAATCTTTTTTTGTGCGCTAAATGCTTCTTCTTTTTTAGACGAACTTTAAAGGTGGTTTGCAAAGTTTTCTTTTTATTATTAATTTTTTTTTTACGTTAAGCGTATAATGTACTTTTCATTTGTCTCTTTTTTTTTTTTTTTTTTTTTTTTGTGACTCAAGACGGCTTGAAAGATGGGTTGAATGAGATAGGATAATTTGAATAGATATTAGTCAAGCATGAGGATTGGGAAGGGTAGAAGATCGTAGAACTTTATGTAGTTTTTGTGGTATGATTTGAATTGGTTGACTCAATTCTTTTCCTTCGTTTACTTGGGTAAAATTCGCACTTTGGGAGGTACGGGCCAAGTATTTCATGGCTCGCTCTTTTCGCTCTCCCTTTTCTCTTTCTCTTATTCTTTTTTGCTTGGGATTTCTCCCCTTTTTATTTGGGCTAAAATGTAGATGGTTGTGGTCTTTGAGTCACGAGGCGAGACTGAGTGAGCCTCGTTTGGTAGGCCTATAATGGACCTTTAATTTTAGTAGGCCTAGGGTGGACCTTTAAATTGTCGTACTTTGCAAGCGTTTTTAGTCGTTTCTTAAAATGTGCAAATAGCGTAGATTCAAAATGTTGTTTTTTACTTTATTGAAATTTAACGAAAGAATTACATCGAAAATAATTTTTTTTTCTTCTTTTCAGATTCCAGTTTCCGGGATTTAATTGGAAGTTGTGATTTAGACTCGAACTTTCATTAATTTTTCTGATTACAACCCGTGTATGAATACAAGGAGGTGGCCTAGACTCAAAATAATGACGTGGCGTAAACCTATAATACTTGACCAAGCGACTCTCAGACTTAGGCTAATTGGACTATAACTTTCGTTGGTTGACACTTTAGATTTTAACCCTTGGGTGTTCATTTGTCATGCGCCATTTTTCTTATTGTTGGCAAGGTAGTTAGTTGGGGATATCGAATTTCATTTTTGCAAGACTAGAATCATTAGTGCGGCTTCCCTCTTAGTGTGTATTGCTTTACCCCAATGGTAGCCTTATGGCATGCCGATTTGGGTACTTTCATGGTTCGTTATGTTGCATTCATGGAAAATCTTTTAGTCCGTACTTAGGAGTATTTCAAGGAGCGAGTGGCTCGAGAGGACTATGATAGTCGTGACCCAATGTGATCATAAGCCTTGAGGCCATTAATTTTTTTGCCAATGGTATTGACAGCTTAGGTTCACTTTGGGGGTTGTGCGACTATGGAGGAATGATTTTCAGAATGTGACTGTTTCCATTTTGCAAATACTTGAATTACATAATATATTTTTTGTTGGCGAGAGAGAGTATTGAGGCCGTAGATTATTAGCAAGGGATGACAATTACATATGGGTGCTTATTGATTTAAATGTTAGGAAGGGAGACTCGATATGTTTTAACCTTTTAACTTGCAGAACGACACCAAGCATTAGGACCGATTCTATGTATAAGACAACTAAGACTTACGATTTAGATTGTACTTTGGCATAGCCTAGT
Organism: Spinacia oleracea; assembly: GCF_020520425.1. Lineage (NCBI taxonomy): Eukaryota > Viridiplantae > Streptophyta > Magnoliopsida > Caryophyllales > Amaranthaceae > Spinacia > Spinacia oleracea. Next base: position 6,731,501 of record NC_079488.1, on the reverse strand, counting down.
CTAGACTCGGATTTATTTATTTTTTATTCGAACATTATTTTTCCTTAAAAACTTTATTTGAACATTATTTTTTGAATACTTTGCCCATGTGACATTCAAGGCCATTTAATTAGCGTGCTCGATTTTGGTGCCGAACATTGTCGTCATAGGAGGCCTAATGACGACGCAAGGAGTTATTTATTTTATAAGTCGTTCTTAGAATTGAGTGCCTCTTTCATACGTCCTCGTAGCAAATTTGTTACGAACTTTTTGTTGCTACGTATATTTTGTGCGCAGGCACCGAGGCTGCGGTGCCTGGCCAAAAGGCCAAGCAGCAACTTCAGCGCCCAACAAGGGCGTTGAAATAATTGGCGCCCAGCCAGGGGCGCTGAAAATGCGTCCCTGACTGGTACTCGTATTCTGTTCGTCTATTTTTTTGTACATACGACTTAATTTTGCGTGCTTTCCCAATAACGTCCTTTGCGCGTTATGCAGCGTCGTGGGATCCGTTACATGCCGTCCTGGGCGTCGCTTATTTTTGTGGCGATCTCCCGGGACTGCGGAACACGTATTTAGGTATAACTCTTTGGCCAATTGGTGTTTATGAATGTTTGGGCAATTTTTAGGGTCGTTGGTTTTCTAGCGTTATTTGTCACACACAATCACAACATATCACGTAATTCGCTACACATAACTAACATTACAACATGAAGAGAAAATAATATGTCACGTAGTTTATGATAGGCTTCTATGGGTAATATTTGCGCCGGCTTGGTACCGCTTATATCGTAGATCCAACACATGCCCCGGTCGAGGTAGTGCATTCAACAGACGAATTTCGTCCCAAGAGGCCAATCACGATGTAAGCCAAGGGGGCATGCACCAATGAGAGGGACCTTAGTGGGCGAGCGATTGGGTTTGGGACAGGTGTACTACTAGCGAAAAGTGCCGAGTGGACAACATTCGAAGCGTATGCACCCCTCGGTTGGCGATGGGTATCCTTAGTCCCAACTCCCGAGATGAAACATGCCAAGGGAGCCGAGATTCGTTATGCGGTTCTGTCCGTTCACATTAATATGCTGTTTTCAGGTCGTCCCAACTTGATAAGGAAATAAACGCGGAGTAGGATCGTTTCACCCTTCGGCTATTTTGATTACCTACGAGCACGAGTATTTCATTAACGTTCCCCAGTGGAGTCGCCACTATGAGGGGGTCGAAAAAGCACGAGGCTAATGCATGACCTCGTCCCTCGTGGGCGTGACATCGTCAGATCAAGTGTAGTTAGATTTCCTGTGAGTTTACACCCAATCGACTAGTAATATAGGAGTCGCCATTCAGTTTTTAACGACAATGAGAAAAACTGACAAAACCCGGTTATCGTGACATAAAGGGAGTGCAATTATGTTCAACCACGACGATCATAGGTTCCCTTGTGATCCCTGGTGTGGGGATCGCTCAACGTACACCCGCGGGGCAGAGATTGAGAGTTCGGGGGACTGTAACTACCGAGAGGAGTGCTCATCGATAACTCCAGAGGCAGGTTATCCTTACTAGCTCAGCATAAATAATTGAAGGGACATGCGTTAACTATTAAACTATTCTGAATTGATTTTAGCAATATGCAACACATAATACTAAATCGATCGTGATTATCTTGTTTAGATTGACTTAAGGTACCTAGCATGATAGTTCAATTGTCCAGGATATTATCTTTATTAGGCGTGATAGATCAATCAAATTAATAGTTTAACAATTTTATAAAGGGTGATGAAAGCGATTAAATCATGCGAAGGGACACATTACGACGCACCCTTGAGAGGTGCGTCACGGTTCTCAGAAAACTAACCACTTGGCTTTGCTATTTCTCCTTTTATCTAACGAATCTCGGGTTTCTGAGCAGTGTTCCAGTATTTAGGCTTAATTCATCAGCTACAAGGGACAGGATACGTTCTGTTCGACTTTTGGGTCGATTGCGACAGAACGCGGGATCAATTTTGCAGCGTGAGGCTTAGGCTTAGGGTTGGAGTCAATACTCAGATTATGAATTGTGTGTCCTGTTGTGTCGGCTTTAGGGGTCTATTTATAGGAAAAAGTGGCGTAGAAAGATAGATTTTCAGGAATATGAATACGAAACGGATTAGGAAAAGAATCTGTCCCAGGTATTTTCGGCGCCCAGCACTGGGCGTCAAAGATTTCGGCGCCCAGGGCTGGGCCTTGAAAATAGGATCTGGGCAGAATTCTTTGTCAGATTGGACTCTAGAGTACGGAGTCCATTAAGAGACTTAATCCGAGTTATGTGGTGCGTATCAATTTACGACGGAATGCGTCTGGGCCCTTTACGAACTCTAGTTTCGTTTATGAGTTTAATTAATACGTTGACTGTTTTATCGAATTGCGATAGGAATAGAATTATTTTTACAATTTCTATCTCTTTTAGGATTAATGTTGGAGTGCAACACCTAATTCTGACAGGTTTCTATCTTTTTATTCTTACTACTTTTAGCAATTACCTTTTACGGCAGCTACTATTTTTTGCAGGTTTCTATAAATGGCAGCTTTGGCTGAAATGAAAGGGTGATTTGAGAATCGTTATTTTATAGGAGATGCGTTGCCAAGTGGAGATTTATGTTCTCATCATCGAACCTTCCCTTTCGGGAATGGGGACAAAAGTAGGTGTCTACACTTCTCCATCTTCCTAATTTCTTCTACTTTGTGGTTTGATTGGAAGTTCCACCGCTACCGCAACCACCGTCTCCACCACCACGTACGACCTCCGTTCTGCCGCCAGTTCTTCAGCTCCTGTAATTTTAGGTAATACCTCTTCTCACCTTTTCCCCTAATTATGATTTTACAAATTTCTCTCCTCATCTGTGTTTGAGTGATAATTTGGTTGAAATTTCATCTGAAATTAAATTTCAATGATGATATGAACGGATTTTTTTAAAAAATGATTCAAGGGTTAGGAAAAGTTTCAGCTATAAAAAACAGGTGAACAACTACTTTGTAATTTCTCTATGTTATCTTCCTTTTCGTTAAATTTTAGCTCGGTTCTTATGATTTTTTTCCCAGAGAAATGCAAAGAAATTTGGATTTTTTTCTTGTTTAGAAATTAATTTGAGTGAAATTTTGAGGGATTGCAGAAATTGTATTATTATTTTGGGGATTTCTTTCGATTTCGTTGTGCAATTTCAAGCTGAAGTTGATAGAGAGGGAAATTAAAGCAACCATCAACACTTTTACAGGGGAAATCAAGTTCGCGTTCTCTGAAAAATCCCTAATTTTCCCCTAATCTTATTTTATTAATTAGGGTTTGTAATAATGTTTGTCAGTTAGCGAGTTACAGCTTGATATGATTGTTTATTTTTTTTGGCATTTATGCTTCTTGAGTTGCATTTTTTTGTTGTTGTAATCCAGTGGGTATTATGATTGATGATGATGTTAATGGAAGTTTTACATAGTTTCTAGTTCGAAGATTTCCGTTCTTATAAAGTGATTCCTGTTATAGTAACTAAAAAAAAAGGGAGATAATAGATTCAGTTTACATTTGCAGATGCAAAGAAACAATGTAGGAATCACTTAATGATAATGCTTGATTAGAAAAGGTGAGGTTGGTTCGTTTTGGAAGGATACCTTTTGATACTATATATATATTGCTTGATATAGTAGGGATGACTTAATCACAATGTTTGTTTATTTTATGCTTTTGATAGAACATGCTAAGGTTGTACATGTCGTTTTTCGAGTAATACATATATCAGTCGTCCACGCCGTTTGATATCTTATTAGGCGAATAAGGGTCTGTTACTAAATTTAGATCTTAATAGAAGTGGCGATAAAATAGGTAACCTCAATTTACTTCAACGGAAAGGGAGAAGGCATTATGAGTAGATGCAATCTCAGGTGTTGAATATTTAACTACTCATAGATTTCTATAGGTTCGACTTACTCATAGCTGTCGTGGAAAGCCAGTTGATAATTGAAGTCTGAACTCTGAAGTCCACATCACAAAAGCCAGTTGATAATTAATCAGCTGTCCCTATTTATTTTACACTAGAAGACTAAATTCACAATGTCTAATCTATCTTCTGTGCAATTCACTAAACTACTCAATCAAGAAGGGTAGATGAGCAAAGAGGAGCAACAAAATCAACTTCACGGGTTCAAAACAATAATAGAAGATAATTCGCGCATAATAAAGTCCGAAACTAGTAATAATCTCATCATTTAACTTGAAATTTTTTAAAACTACCACATTGTAAATAGAAACAAAAAACCAGTACTATCATTCTTCTGATCACAATACAATGTCTCCAAGTTCTTAAGAAGAAAAAAAGGTTGGAAGGCTTAAGATGCAAAAATAGAGGTAATTTCTCAAAGTATCTATCCAAACCAAACCCTCTGAAACTTTCACTTTGTTTAAGATGATGCAGCTGCTCCTAGCTTTCTTGGTGCAACTTGAGTACCTAACCAAAGCAACACAACAATTAGCTTAACTCAAACACCCTATAAGAAAACATTCACCTAATCTTAATTAATATCCTCCGCCGTAGAATTAAGCAACCTTGACAGAATTTACTTCACATGTACTTGATTAGTTTATATCTTGTATATATGTAGCACTTTCCTCAAGTTCCTGCCACTTATTCTCAAGCGATGATTGACGAGACACGAGATACCTTGGTTACATGCTTTTTCAAGCAAAGATTGATGAAGATGAAGAAAATGAAATGCTCGACGTTGATCATGAATGACCTTTGTAGCTAGTACATATTGAAACTTTCTAACAAATGTTTTGGGAATCTCGTAGCAAGTTGTAGACACCTAATTTGTGCCTCCCCTCTGGGATGATGACGATACCATTATCCTTACTAGGTGGTTGGAATAACTCTGGGCGGAAATCCCAATTGCTAAGAACATTTCCAAATTCAAAATCCAAAATCCAATTCCCGAGGCCGTTCTCCTCCCGGAACTCGGTACAAAATACAACTTTCAAAATCCAATTTCAAAATCCAAGTACAATCTCATCTAATAGACCATCCCATTGGTTTTACTAGGCCTTTTCCACTCAAAATCATATAAGGCAAGTCAAATTCGGGCGCCGACCCACAAAACCGAGCATGCCGGACCCCGTCCCGTAAAATCGGAATTTAAAACCCGAGAAAGGCTTGTTTTTAGACGCAAAATAATGCCTTAACTGTAGGGGAATACATTTAAACATGATAACATGTGCGGAAACAATCCCCAAAGCCAGGAAGCATGTATAAAGCACATATTAAGCAGACTTACTTTAGAAGCGTGTTTTCCACAAATTGTCAACGAACACGAACTTAGAACTCCACTTGTCGTACCTCTACTTGGTTCGCCGACACGATCAGATCCGTCTTGATAATCGTAGCTTAGACAATCATTCAAGAGTTTGTGCTTTTGGGAAGAACACATCCATGGAGGCTAAGAGAGAATTAGGGTTTCTCTCTCATCCTTAGGGTTTGAATGATTCATTAGTTGAGTGGAAAACAAAAGGTATAAGGTTATTAAAATAACCTTGGCAAGTGTGCAAGCTAACCGACCAAAGACATGTCCGGCCAGCCTGCACGGTCAGCCCACCTGCACGCACACAGTCGTTGGGCCTTGGGCCACGCTGTGTCGCTGCATTGTTGTTGTTGCCTTTGCCTGGCCTTATGCGCAGACACAACCACACACATCCACGGGCCTGTGTTGTGCTGCAGCGCTGCTTTGCCACTAGCATTTGCGCCCATGGGCCTCGAGTGCCTTGTGCGCTCGGCTCGTGGGCTAACTTTCGTGTTGCGTCTTAAATTATCTTACGACAATTTATTTATCGTGTCGTACTTGACGATCCAATGTCGTACGATACGATTATTCGTTTCGCCTAGCTTTACGAATATACGCAATACGATATACGATTCACGATCCAACGTTTTTATCGTATATTTATGTTTTCCGAACTAATTTCCCGAAAAGCTATTTAATGAATTTCCGATTCATTTAATCCGGTGATCTGTTACGTGTCATTGGTGTGACCTTGTAGGTTCAATCAAGAGTAAGCTGTGAGCTTAATATTCATTAGAACTCACTGATCGGAAGCATTGCTCCAGCTAGCTGTTCCGATCACTTGATCTCACTGAATTAATTGTTCGCAATTAATCTGAACCTTGGTATTAGACTTAATGCACCTTGGGTGAAGGACATATTTCCTTCAGTCTCCCACTTGTCATTCAGATAAGTGTGCATTCACATTCCTTTGTCACTTAGTGTTACTTACTGAACATAAGGTAAGATCCAAGCCATCCTTATTAGGTCCAAAAGTGTTTCTCGGATTACAGAGTTCAACTGTTAAACTTTTGCAGAAGGTTAAGCCTTAACCATTCTGAGCACGGCCATGCATTTTACAGTATCTAACTCTCCGAGAGGCCTTGTTACACAACAACACCATATCCTATCAAATATAGGAGGACAATCCATTCTTGCAATCTATGAACACTCACTTTGATTCATAGTACGCCCAATAACTGCTTTTATAGCCTCCTTTTACGGTGCGACGTTTAGCTAGTATCAAAGCGAACTAATTCTCAAACGAGCAGACATAATCGCTCATGTTCTGAGGAATGGTTTCTAATCACCATTAATGAGAACTACCTATGACATGACTTTAATCTCTTAAAGTGTTCTCATGGTCAATCCGATACAAGATCCAATAAGTATCTATGCAAAAGATTCTAACATCCAGTCACTCTAGTTCAAGAAACAGAACTAAGTAATCTACTTGCAATCTAATCTTCATTAGTCATTGGTCGTCCACCTTTCAATGACCTGGATTAGGGATCCTTTGTGACTTCAATATTCAAGTTCACTTATGGGTGTTTCTTTGTCGAAGAATCCATCTTGACATCCCATTTGAATGATTTAAATCACATGGACTTATCATTTAATACTAAACCAAGATTAAATGAACTATGAAATATAATTTCATAAATGATAAATGTTTAAACTAAATGCTTACTAATTTGTGGGCCTCTAACCCAAAACCAAGCATTTAATGTTTTACAGATATAGGCCTTTCACCCAATACTTAAAACATTCATGGAACTCAAACTTGATTCCATATATGCATATGAATGTTGTGTATCATTCAATGCAGAGGTTTAGTTTATCATACTTTGCTATCCTTAGCATCTCTTCTATCGAAAGCCTTTCGATGTAAGATGAAAAGATCTTTGAATATGTTTCTACAATGATCTAGTATTTCGTTGCTGTTTAGAATGATAATCATATCTAAAATAGAAAATCATCCAGGTAGTAGACTTGTGATCAACCTGAGTTCATTGAAGAACTCCCACTAAAAACAATTCCCTTTCATTGCTTCTTAGGCAATAATGAATTCATTTCAATTATGTAGAATTTCAAATGATGCTTCGTTTTGGATTGCTCCAACCAGTTCACATTGATGTGGGAGATACATATTTCAACTGAGAACTTGGAAATTAATCATTGATTCAGTTTCCCATGCATCACATATGGTTTAGAACCTATGTTACCACCTTTTAATCACGACGCCTGATTGCCCGTGTATGTTTGTGGTTTGCCTAACAACAAGATTCAACTTTTGCTTAGGCAAATGCATGTAGCATCAAAACTTTAGTTATCTTCACTTCCTCTTATCAAGTGCTCATCCTACATATCCAAATGTATTGGATGTTCTTGACACTGTTCCAATGATCTTTGATCCAGATCAATAGAGATTGGTATAAACTCGTCACGATCCAATGTTCACGAGTTATCTTGACGATCTATATATCACATTATACATGATTGATTGTAATGCAAAAACCATTCGCATTTTAAAATCCATCCATGTAACTTTTAGCTTCATTCTGTTTCAAGAGACACTGAATCTTGCTAAAATCTTGGCATTGCCATGTGATATAAGGTGAAGGCACCTCTTCAAGGTCCTTCATGCTTAACTTTAGTGATAACAGCCTAGCTTTATACTTAGTTAAGGCATTCATAACTTAGACTTACTCATATGGGTTGAGAGTCTCTTTTGAGTCTCTCCATTTTGTTTGATTTAGTAATCACTTTTACAGAATCCAAACAACGCTTTAGATCCTATCCAATAGATCTTTAACCCAGTATGTTCTAAGTTTCGCCATGGTTTTAATATTGACAAATACTTTCAAATCTAACCATTTAGAATTTGAATGTCATTTTCAATAGAGAGACATGTATCTCATATATAGAATCAATAAACTTGACTTAGCTCCCACTAAACTCCTCATCTATAAGATGATCCATATTTTCATAAAGCTATGATTGCTCAATATCCTTTTAGACAAATATGGTCTAATTCCCACTTGCATGCTTTAATCTACGAATAGATTTCTTAAGCTTGCTCTTTTATCTAGCATCCAAAACTTTTACATTGTGTGATGTACACCATTCCTTTCTATAAGTCCAATTGAGTAAGGTGTTTCGTTTTCCAATTTCCATATTTCCATATGCAATGATTGCTAGATTTATCCAAAATAGTTCAAGCATTCCGACTTGGTGAAAAATATTTCAACATTATCAACGCCTAGAAGTTGTTTACAATCTTTAGCCACCAATCTAGCTTCTCTTTTGTATGTGTATACAATATCATCTTTGTATATTTTGAAAACATGTTTGCAACCAATGGGAGTAAACCCTTTATGCAAATCAACGTTGTATGTTTAGAAAACATGTTTGCAACCAATGGGAGTGAACCCTTTATGCAAATCAACGTTCTATGTTTAGAAAACATGTTTGCAACTAATGGGAGTGAACCCTTTATGCAAATCAACCAAATCATAGATTTGATTATCTAAGATGAAGGTGCTTTGGATTAAATGGCCTCAAACCATTTTGTATGGCCTCGAACCATACTTGGGAATTTTTAATTCGTCGTAGCTAAACTGTAAGTCGTATGTTCTTGAAGCACTTTCCAAAGTCTTCATAGTTTTCATTCCTCAAGATATCTATGTATCTATCTTGGTTGAATTCTATTCCTTATACGATTTACCTAGGTATTGAACATCAAACGTTAGTGTCTATAAAGACATTACTCAAGTCCTTTGAGTATTAGGATTCTCTTGAAGCACATCTAAAGTCTTCATGAATCTCTTCCAAAGGCTTCTAAGTATGGAGCTTTTCCAAAGACTCCTAAGTATCCTACATTTGTTTGTTGCTTGACTCGAAGTTCATTCGAGGTCATTTTTCTCCCACTTGCCTTTTTGGAAATATGATGGTTTCCTAAAAGACATTATCTAGAGAAACAACTATATGTTCTTAGATTTGTGGTAGAATCAATACCTTTTGTTTCTATGAGTCGCTCATAAAGAAACATATATCTATACTTGAGTTTGTTTGATGTAAACACTAACTCCCACTGGGTTTGACAACCCTAGATATATATGTACTGGAAAGATGTACTGAACCAAAGTTCAATCCTTATGACATCTTATCCTTAGCTTTGACAACTTTGTTTAGTGTGATAGTCACTTGAGAGTATCATTTAGAAACTATATAGGAAAATAGTCGTGATTATCGTTAATCGAAATAGATTCCGATTTCTCCATTCGGACATACCATGTTCTTATGGAGCTTCAATTGTCATATTGCCATATAAAGAATCTAGATAATCTTTCTTGGCTCATGCAAACATCACCTTGACCCAGCTAGATGTTCCAAAATTCTTGCCAAGTTGATTTTATACCCTTTTGTGAATTGCATTGAGGCATTTCACACATTTCACTTTGAGTAAATATAGCCATATTTTCTCAAATTCTTGTGAAATAGGTAAGTCATAAAATCCATCTTTGGCCCATGAACTTCATTGTCTAGAAACTTCTAACAATAGTCCATTTCTATGTCATGTTCAACAAGCAAGACCCACGTGTCTTTAATTAACCAACTTTCAGAAATCCATGCCATGGAATCTTAGAATGTTGACTTGTTGATATGGTCGTATGACATTGCCAAAGATATGTGGAACACAAATCAAAATGTTTGATTTGAACCTTCTGAAGTTTGAGTGTGAAGAGATTCGTTTGTTTATTAATCAATCATATGACTCAACCCTTAAGTGACCATTTCATTCAAATAAACAATCAACGAATGTTTTTGTTTACTTTGAATGTGAGTCTTTCCGTTGTCCAAACAAAAATTGATTATGATGATTAATGGAACATAATACCATTAAGTTCCAGCCTTTAGAAGGACTTTAAAACAAACATGATGACCTTTCCGTTAATGAAGTACAACTTTGCTTCATTTCCCACTTGTAGGTCAATTACCAGACTTAGCTCCCGGAATTTGAGTTCTTAACAAGAGTTTAGAACCTCAAGCGGTAATCTAATACCATAGGAGTTTATTTGCTAAGTCGTTTCTCTTTAACATAAACTTCAAGGTAGAAATTGAATATTGAATTCATTTCTTTTGTTCCCCTTTCTTATCCTTTCTAGCACGTTTTCTTATAGTCCTAAAGATTTTACTCTTTGCTTGATCTTCTTACTTTGTTACGCTTACAAAGTCCCTTTCTTTTGTTCACTTTGAATGACATCATCCAATGAGTCTAATTCATTATCTAATCAATAGAAAATTGGTTGTTAACCATTGGTTATACATGAGTCTTTAACTCAATACTTCATTATTCCAAAACTACCCAGTATTCTGAATATATGAGGTCCAATGTTCTACCATTCAAATTCTAGTTTTGAAAACAACCATGAAGATCACTATAAGAAAATAGCATTCAAGATACGCTCTCACTTTCCTTTTCTTTGAGAATCGCTCTCAAAATAGTTACCAATCGACCGAGGAAATATCGTAGTTCTATCGTCCGAACGCAATAAAGTTGAAGATTAATTACGATTCTACAAAATGAACTAGCAAAGAAAACATTTATCATACTTTAATAACTTGAATAAAAGCATTCACGCAATCATCAAAGCTATTAAACATTTTATTCATGCAAAAAATAAAACATGGTCCAAAAATGAATGAAACGATTCCAAGACCCCAAAAGTCCTAAATCCTTAAGCAGCTTTGGCATTTCTGAAGTAGTTTAAGATTCTAGGTAAGCAAAACCTATTGCTAGTAATCTCCAAATTACTCTTGGTTAATAAATTAATACCATAATTTATCCCATTGCCACAACATAATGCCATTGTTGTTTGAGTTGAAACCACAATCAACGTGCTCCTTTGGGACGCCTTACCACCTAAGTCTACTAAAATAGCACCTCGCTTTGGCGGAAACCTACTATCTTAGATCCCTAGATTTTTGTAAGTGCTTGATTTGGAAGGCAACTTTTGAACTCAATATTACTTTGGACCTAGTTGTTTCTATGTTGGTCCGATTATTTAGTGAACTTAATCTAATCGAGTCATATGAAACAACCTATTCATGCAAAGCATACATACATTCATACATTCAAGCATAATATATATATATATATATATATATATATATATATATATATATATATATATATATATATATATATAAATATATATATATATATATATGTATATATATATATATATATATATATATATATATATATATATATATATATATATCAAAGTGCATAAATAAATGGTGATCACCCAAAACATCTTGTCTTGAAGCATCCAATCTTCATCACCTCTTGTTAGCTTGGCATCGTCTTGAATCTTCGTTCAAATGCTAACTTAAAGTTCTAAACTTAGAAATACTTGAAAATAATAAAATTACATCAAAATTTCCATGGTACGCAGACCATATTTACATTCTATGCATTCACCCATTCGTATGCTAAAACGAATGGCCCATGTAAATATGCAAGTATTTACGTGAATTAATTAAAATTCACGTTCACATAAACATGTCCTAAAAGATTAATCAATTTCCAAATTATTAATCCTTAGACTTTATTCTAATTAAAATTGAATTTAATTAAAATAATGCGACCTACGAAAATAATTAAAAATAATTATTTCATTTTAATTTCATTTTAGTGGCTCCCACTCAAACCAATAATTATTCCGGATAATTAATTATGAAATATTAAATTAAAACTCGCGGCCCGGCCCAAGCAAATAAAATATTAAATTAAATATCCCGTTAGCCCAAATAAATGCAAATATGCGAAGCCCAACGAAATAAACAATTTTCAACGAAAAAGTTCAATTACGTAGTTGGGCTAGGCTTGCGCCCATCCCCATAGCCCTTGCGTGTGGCCTACGAGGCGCACGAGCAAGCTCGCACACCACGCAGCCTTCGCGCGCGCGCGTGCTCGCAGATGTCGCTGCCCCTGCGCTGCGTCGTCGTGCATCGCTGCGCTGGACGTCGCATGGCCTTGTGCCTTGCTTCGTCGCAGCCCCCGCAAGCATTCGCTCGCCCTTTCCTCGCCCAGCGCGCACGAGGCACGCATCACGCTTGCTGCTGCCCGTGTCGCTGCGGCTCGACTCTCGTAAAGCAGCCCGCATGGCCTTGCGAGCCATACGTCCACCATAGTTCGTGCCTACGGACCAACTTAATTAAAATTAAATTTAATTCCACGAACTTGCATTAATATTATTTTTCAAAAAGTTACGATTTTTATTTTCGAAAAACAACGATTTTTAATGATTTAATAAACTTCAACGACAATCCAATTTCGTAAAATTACTAAATCAAAGGCTAACATTATTAAAATTTTTATGAACGAACGAATCAACATTAAAATTTGAACTTTTAATTAATAAAATCCGAAGCTTTAAATCGTTCATTAACATTTAAATTTCAGATTTTTAATAATTAGGTTTAAGTGCAATTAAAATTAATGAAACCATTCAAAATTTTAATCCAATAATTTTTAAAATTAGCCACTGACCCATGAAATTATATCCCCTTTCCCAATTAACCGAATTATTAAACCAAAATTAATTAAAATTCAATTAAGGTTTCAAATTTTACGAATTGGGGAAAGGAAAAATTAGGGTTTATACTTATCGGAAAAATCTGAAATTTTTACCAGAGATCAAGAATATACCCAGAAACATTGTGTAAAAATTTCAAGCAATTAAAAGTAGTTTAGATTGAGCATTTAATTGAATTACTGTCCGACACTTTTAATTTTTAATGAAAAATTAACAAAAACGCCCAAAAAACGACACTTCGAGGCCTGTTTTTGCAATTCCGTTCGCATAAGTTGATCTTAGAAAATCCTTTTCAATCCGATTAGAGTTTTAAAACTCGAAAAACAAATATTTTTGATTTCGGAACAGCTATTACGCAATTCATCCAATAATTCGTAATTCCGAAAATTCAACAAAAAATTCAAAATTTTCGACAGATGCCAAAACAATTAAATCATGCTAAAACATGCTTTGAATATATTAGGCTCATGATACCACTGTAGGGGAATACAGTTAAACATAATAACATGTGCGGAAACAATCGCCAAAGCCAGGAAGCATGTATAAAGCACAGATTAAGCAGACTTACTTTAAAAGCGTGTTTTCCACAAACTGTCAACGAACACGAACTTAGAACTCCACTTATCGTTCCTCTACTTGGTTCACCGACACGATCAGATCCGTCTTGATAATCGTAGCTTAGACAATCATTCAAGAGTTTGTGCTTTTGGGAAGAACACATCCATGGAGGCTAAGAGAGAATTAGGGTTTCTCTCTCATCCTTAGGGTTTGAATGATTCATTAGTTGAGTGGAAAACAAAAGGTATAAGGTTATTAAAATAACCTTGGCAAGTGTGCAAGCTAACCGACCAAAGACTTGTCCGGCCAGCCTGCACGGTCAGCCCACATGCACGCACACAGTCGTTGGGCCTTGGGCCACGCTGTGTCGCTGCATTGTTGTTGTTGCCTTTGCTTGGCCTTATGCGCGCACACAGCCACACACAGCCACGGGCCTGTGCTGTGCTGCAGCGCTGCTTTGCCACTAGCATTTGCGCCCATGGGCCTCGAGTGCCTTGTGCGCTCGGCTCGTGGGCTACCTTTCGTGTTGCGTCTTAATTTATCTTAGGACAATTTATTTATCGTGTCGTACTTGACGATCCAATATCGTACGATACGATTATTCGTTTCGGCTAGCTTTACGAATATACACAATACGATATACGATTCACGATCCAACGTTTTTATCGTATATTTATGTTTTCCGAACTAATTTCCCGAAAAGCTATTAAATGAATTTTCGATTCATTTAATCCGGTGATCTATTACGTGTCATTAGTGTGACCTTGTAGGTTCATTCAAGAGTAAGCTGTGAGCTTAATATTCATTAGAACTCACTGATCGGAAGCATTGCTCCAGCTAGCTGTTCCGATTACTTGATCTCACTGAATTAATTGTTCGCAATTAATCTGAACCATGGTATTAGACTTAATGCACCTTGGGTGAAGGAAATATTTCCTTCATTAACCTCCAAGAAAACACAAAACGCCAAGCCTAGTACTATTCGTACAAAGGTACATCACCACAAGACGAAACAAGGACGGAGCCCGCGTCCTTACTTTGGCGGCATTCACGCCACGTCACCACGCCCAGCACTGCCTCGGCGTGCTGTGCTGGCGTGTGCTGGCGTCTTGCACCCATTCCTCCTATAAATACCCCTCATTTTCAGCATCGAAAAGGAAGGAAAAACAGAATACAACGTCGTAATACTGACATTACGCCTCAAAATACAAATAAAAAACCCTTCAAAACACATACAAAATCTCTAATTTCTAAAGAAATTGGGAGCTCTTGCCTAAACCTAAATAGGTAAATCCGAATCCCACTCTAATCAATCATGTTGTTTTGATTTCAAAATGATTAGCAAGTTGGCATTTTTATTATTAAAAATGCCACTTGCAACAACCATACATGTTTTTTAAAAATCCAAACTTTTTCAAAATACAAAAATGCAAACTTTCAAGATTCAAGGATGTTCAAAGTTGTTTGCAATCACCTCTTTGAACTAGAATCACCTTCAAGTATGGAGTAATCAAAGATGACACCTTTTTAACTCTTAAAGGTTTAGTCTTTTGAGATTCAAAACTCCATTTTTCAATATACAAGTTCAAGTTTTTAAATTTCAAGATCCCGCTCATGACTACTTCCCTAAACTAGGATCCTTTCAAGTGAGAGCATATCAAAGGTCTAACCTTTTCAACATTAAAAGGCCCGACCTTTGAGATTCAAGCCTCTTAATTTCAATTATTTCAAGTTCAAAGTTCAAGTTTTTCAAGTTCAATACGTCAATATTCAAGCTTTCAAGTTCAATACTTCAATATTCAAGCTTTCAAGTTCAATACTTCAATATTCAAGTTTTCAAGTTCTATTTCAATATGCAAAGTCTAGGATATTTGGGTTGAGCAACCTCTCCCAAGTTGAGATTTTTGGCTTTGAATTCGTGTCGGGCGCACTTATTTTTAAGGAGCCGCATGGCGTTCGAATCTCATGTGCCCAAGTACAAGTTTCAATTATGCACCATTCTATATTGCAATTTCAATATCGCACCTTTCAATTCCGCAATTTCAATATCGCACCATTCAATTCCGCAATTTCAATATCGCACTTTCAATACCCCAATTTCAATATCGCAATTTCAATACCGCAATTTCAATTCGGCACTTTCAGTTCCGCATCTTTACTTGCCTAGTCCATTTCTAGGCAATGTGGACCTACTCCCTAGTCCATTTCTAGGGGGTCTTGTATTTATTAATTCCGCACTTTATTTAGTATTGTGATGTTGCTTTATTTGCTTTATTGCTTTCATCACCGCACATGCTAAATACAACAAAATACAAGGTTACATCACGCTTAACAAAGATAATTTCTTGGACAAACCGGCCTTAGGTTCCTTTAAATCAATCTTTAAAGCGAAGTGACCACCATACAATTAGAGATTCTATTTGCTCTAAATTCAAACCCACATAGTCTAATCTAGGGTATATTTTCGAAAATGTTGTGCCAACGTACTTGAATATTTCTAAAGCTCGCGGAATAAGAATTTCGTTCCCGTGCCCGGATCTCACCCATCCGTTTCGAGGATTCAAAGCCTTATCCGAAAAAAGAGTCACTTGCGGTCTTCCCAAACGAGACTTTAAACAATGTTTGGTGGTGACTCCTTCGAGGTACAAAAATACAATGGTTTTCTAAAGAACCGCCCCTCTTGTAGAACGGGAAACAATTGCGTGAAAAAAAAAACCCCCTACAATTCTGGCGACTACACTGGGGAATTTTCTAATTTCAATTTCGAAAATGCGAGCAGATTTCGAGCAGAAAAGCCACTGATCTGCTTAAGTACTGGATGCCAGCACTGGCCTTAGGCGCAGCCCCTGCGCCCAACGCCACTGCCTGCATCCAGGACAGTGGCTCACAGTGGCTTGTTGCCCACTTTTGCTCAACTTTTCGTGTTGGGAGTTAGTCTATTTTTGAATCTGGAAGGACGCTCCCAAACCTCGTGAACGAGTGCCGAAAAACGAGCTTTACAAATACAAATTCAAGTACGATTTCAATTTCAATTTCAATTTCTAGTCATTTCATGCATATTTCAAAAACCATATTGTGCAAAATGAATTTCTACCTTTGCCCAAACGGATGTGTTCTACATTCGGGCTAGCCCTGGGTGCAACCAAATGGTGACTCTCTATACGGTTTCCGACCAAAGTGTGTGACCATTTCCGCGCCTACCGAAACTTGGAATTTACTTGACATTCCCGATGTCAAGTATGGAGGCCATCTGCCGACACACACGTACCTTAGGCGGATGTGAAAGTTGTCGCCAGATCCGTCTCTTAGTCGAGTACCTTTCGACACCCTAAGCCGACCACTTGCATCATACAAAACTTAGATCGACCTTAGGTTGAGAACTTTGCATGTCGCATTCATATTCATGACTAGTGTGACAACGTGCTACTTGTGCATTGTGTGGGCGTATTTGCACGCGTGAATGGCTAACCTCGAGTTCTAGCTTGCCAAAACCCATTAGCCTCCAACTAGGAAACCAAACCCCTAGGATCATCATTCAAACCTAATGCATCTAAATCGCCGATTTTAGGGTCTTTAGGAGTGTCACTCCATTCGATTCAAAACCCTTAAACACGCCTCACGCACAAATGCCAAATTCAAAATTCAAATCCAACGGCGTCATAATGCCGGATTTTCGAGTCCAAATTCCAAGTTCCCAATTCCAAATTCAATCCAACGGCGTCATAATGCCGGATTTTCGAGTCCAAATTCCAAGTTTCAAAGTTCAAGATTCAATCCAACGGCGTCATAATGCCGGATTTTCAAATCCAAACCTCAAGTTTCCAAGTCAAAGTTCAAATCCAACGGCGTCATAATGCCGAATTTTCTAGTCCAAATTTCGAGTTTCAAGTTCAAATTCTCTAGTCCAAAACCTCAATTTTCATGTCCAAATCCAACGGCGCCATTATGCCGGATTTTCTAGTTCCAATTTCGAGTTTCAAATTTCAAATTCAAGGCTCTATCCAACGACGTCATAATGCCGGATTTTCTAGTCGAATTTCAAAGTTCAAAACTCAAATCCAACGGCGTCATAATGCCGGATTTTCTAGTCAAAGTTTCAAGTTAAAAACTCAAATCCAACGGCGTCATGATGCCGGATTTTTTAGTCAAAGTTTCAAGTTCAAAACTCAAATCCAACGGCGTCATAATGCCGGATTTTCTAGTCAAATTTCAAGTTCAAAACTCAAATCCAACGGCGTAATGCCGGATTTTTCTACGTCAAACATTCAAGTCTTCAAACCTCAAATTCAAGTTGTCAATACCAATCTCAAAATCTCAAGTTCAAATGTCAAAACTCATGGCCGGCGTAATGCCAATTTTTCGAATCAATCCTTCAATCTTCAAGTCCTATACTCAAGGTATCTAGTTCCAAATTCATGCCGTCGTAATGCCGACTTTTCTATTCTATATTTCAAACTTCAAGTTCGAAGTCCTCAATTCAATCTCAAGTCCTATACTTCAAGATTCCAAGTCTACGGCGGCATAAGGCCAGACTTTCAAGTTTCCAAATTCAATCCCTCAACTCCATGGCGGCGTGATGTCAGAGTTTTTAAAATGCAAAGCCTCATATCCTATATAACAAAGTGCGTCTTTTCCATTTCAAAGTTCAAACTTCGAGTCAAATTCAAATTTAAAATTCATCTTCAAGTTACAAAAACTCTTTCTTTCTATTTCTCCCCAGTACAAAATTCAAAATACTTCCAACGGGTTGAAAATCCCCTGAAATAATACAAGTCCAATCTTCCAATGGGTGGAAAATCCCCTGAAATAATACAAATTAAAATTCCATATTCTATCTCCGGGTTGAAAATCATCCAACGGGTTGAAAATCCCCTGAAATGATACAAGTCCAATTTTCCAACTAGTTGAAACTCCCCAGAAATAATACAAAATCAATTCCATTCAATCGTGTTGAAATTCCCTTCAAACATTCCAAGATCCAACGGGTTGAAATCCCCCTAAAATATTGACGGGTTGAAATTCCCTTGAAATAATACAAAATCAATTCCCTTTCAATCGGGTTGAAATTCCCTTCAAACATTCCAAGATCCAACGGGATGAAATGCCCCTAAAATATTGACGGGTTGAAATTCCCTTGAAATAATACAAAATTCAATTTCCTAGTACAAGTCCGATTTCCAAAATGCTCGAACGGGTTGAAATTCCCTTTAAAATAGTCCAATTTCCAATAGGTCGAAATATTCATTTTTCGATATTCCAAGTTCTAGTACAAAGAGTCAACTTCCACAAAAGAATGAAGGCTCCTCTCAAACATTTCCAACGGGTTGCGAATCCCGGATACAAGTACAAAAATCCAAAATCCCGAATCTTCGGAGTGGCACTTAGAGTCAAGTCTAGGTCTCATTCATTGCATGCATAACATACCATGTGTCGGGAAGTTCAAGTTCTAAAGTTCAGAATCATGTCCTAAATAGGTGCTCAGACTCCTCCTCTCAAAATCCTATTCAAGATGACTTCACTAGCAGCAGCTGTAGCAGAGCTCTATGAACTTGTTGAGGAAGCGGAGGCTCGCATAAGGGCTCTCGAGGACAATCAAGAAACTCTTTTCCATGTTGTGGGCCCTTTCGAGGTAGAGGAAATATTTCACAACCAATGGCCTGTGCCACACCTTGTGCGGCCAAGTAAAAACTCGAAATCTGGATTACCTCAAGGAGACATTTGTGGGATCTGGGCCAGCGCTGATGAAGACACATATCAGGACCCTCATATTGGAAACATCTCTGACGATGAATGCCGAGAAATCGTGAGCGCCGACTGGTACTTGGACCCTAAGGTAGAAAACAGTGTTCAAGTCATGACTAGGTCTGGTCGAATTCAAGAGCCAGCCAACAGAACGACAACGACAACTAATGTTCCTCTACCCACCGAGGAGAACCCTCTAATCAAGCAATTGAAGCGCACTAAGAAAGAGGTTAATATCTGGCAACTCATGGCTTCCTCTGTGGAGCACCGCACTGCTCTCATCAATGCTCTTGTCAAGTTGAATGTCACCCTAGAAGTGACTCCTGACGAGTTAATCGGGTTACTTACAAATCTGGAAGAAGGAATCACCTTTACTAATGAAGACCTCCCACCCGAGGGGGCAACCCATCACAAGGCTCTCTATCTGACTGTTGAATACAAAGACAAGATCATCCCCATGACTCTAGTGGAAAATGGATCAGCTATCAATGTGTGTCCTCTCCGCACTGCTGAAAATTTGGGTTTCACCCCTAATGACTTTTCTAGTTCCTCCCAAGGTGTTCGTGCCTATGACAACACTTGCCGGGAAGCAATGGGAACTCTCACTCTACTACTCCGCACAGGGCCGATCGAGCGGAAAGTAAGCTTTCAAGTGCTCAACATCAAAGCAAGTTTCAATCTCCTAGTGGGAAGACCTTGGATCCATGACCTCAAAGCAGTGCCATCTTCCCTCCACCAGAAAGTCCGAATGGAGGTCCAAGGAAATGTCATTACCCTTCATGCCTCCCATCCAAGGACCAAAATAGCCGACAAGGCTCTGTTATTAATCGAACATGATGATAACGACGAAGACCTTTGGGGATTCAGTGCTGAAGTTGGAGGCATCGAATCCAGAATGAATCCCATGGCAAAGCGCATGATGATCAAGCGTGGGCGCTTCTTGGGCACTACTCTGCCACCGTCCACCGAATCTCCTTTCAAGGCCCAAGGATAGACTAACTGTTGCGGACTGCGATACAAGCCAACTAAGTTCGATGACAAGCAGCAAAAGGCTAAGCTAAAGGCCCGTCGAGCTGGCAAAGATCAATTCAAAATATCTCCTCATCAACTTACACTCAATGGGCAATTCGTAAAAGAAGGAGAGGATGACTTATACTTCGACTTCCCAGAGCCTTTCTATGACTCTTCAAAGGGGATCCTTTACCCCGGATTCGAGATATTTCAAGACTGTCACTTTCTAGAGGATTCTCCTCCAATACAAGACAAGGCTACCCCTGAATGCCTTGATTCATCAGCTTTTGGTCTACTATTTGGTCAGGAAATAACCCCAACCATTTCCGAAGACACCATGGTTCAAATGATCGCTCAAATCGAAGATTTCGACCCATCTAAGCTAATTACTCCAAGTGAGAAGATGGTCAATGGCTGGAGAAAGTCTCTCAAGATATCTCCTCCAAATGGCAAAATGTTCAAGATTACTGTGGGCGAAGGATCTATGATGAGCGAGTCCGAGTCTGAGGATGAGTCTGGATCTGAGTCTAGCAATGAGTCTAAGTGTCTAGAACTAGAGTCTTGCATCAATCAAGAGCCTCTAAAGGCCGAGCTTCAAGTCAAAACAGTCGATGTAATGATTGTTGATTTCAATAACACTTCAATTTCTACTTACTCTTCGAGTCCTAATTCAAAACTTAATCCTAATCCAAACAACTTTGCTTCACAAGAAATTGACTTTGAATTTCTAAAATCTATCGAAAATCATGAAAACAGGACGCCCATAATTGAGGAAACAGAAAAAATTCAATCTTTCTAACAGCAGTGATTCAAAACTAGTTCAGATTGGTTTAACTCTTTCTCAAGCAGAGCGGAACGATCTTATCAAGATACTTTCAGAGTATGTAGACGTCTTCGCATGGTCCTATCATGATATGCCAGGGGTTGATCCAAGCATCGGTCATCATACAATTCCCCTTATTTCAGGTCCAAACCCATCAAACAGAAACTCCGACGCATGAAACCGGATGTTTCCCTCAAAATTCAAGAAGAGGTCTCCAAGCAGCTAGAGGTCGGGTTTATTCGAGAAGCAAAATATCCAGAATGGATCGCAAATGTCGTCCCAGTTCCAAAGAAAGATGGCAAAGTACGAATGTGTGTGGACTACCGAGATCTTAACAGGGCCAACCCTAAAGACGGTTTTCCATTGCCTCACATCGACATCTTGGTCGACAACACCGCAAATCACGCCTTACTCTCTTTTATGGACGGGTACGCAGGCTACAATCAGATTCCCATGGCAGAGGAAGACATGGAGAAGACAACCTTCATCACTCAGTGGGGCACATATTGCTATACAGTTATGCCGTTCGGACTAAAGAACGCAGGAGAAACTTATCAAAGAACAGCCACCGCCATCATGAGCGATATGATTCACAGGGAAATTGAGGTATATGTCGACGACATGATTGTCAAATCCAAAGAGCGACACGAGCATACCTCAGTACTTCGAAAGTTTTTCAACAGGCTCAGACAATACAATATGAGGCTCAATCCTCAAAAGTGTGCATTCGGGGTAACGTCAGGCAAGTTACTCGGATATGTTATCAGCTCTCGGGGAATAGAGGCCGATCCTTCGAAAATCAAAGCAATAATCGAGATGCAACCACCAACGAATGAAAAGGAAATTCAGGGTTTTCTCGGCAGACTACAATATATCAACAGGTTCATTTCAAGACTCACGATGATTTGTGAACCGGTATTTCGAAAGCTCCGAAAAAGCGAGCCCAAGGTGCTGGATGACGACTGTCAGTATGCCTTTGATACAATCAAGAGCTACCTTTCCAACCCACCAGTACTAAAGCCAGCCATGCCAGGGATTCCCCTCAGGCTCTACCTCACAACACCAGATTCAGCGGTGGGGGCTATGTTTGCCCAGGAAATTGAAGGCAAGGAGAACACCGTATACTACATAAGCAAAAAGCTGATCGAGTACGAGACCAAATCCACTCAGCTCGAGAAACTCAGCATCGCCTTAGTTTGGGCCACAAAGAAACTACGACACTACATGCTCTCCCATACAATACATGTGATCAGCAAAGCGGATCCTCTCAAGTATCTATTCGAGAAACCAGCACTCAACGAACGGTTGTCCAGATGGTTGGTCATGCTAGCAAAATTCGACCTCAAATACATTCCACAAAAGTCTATCAAGGGTTCAGCAGTCTCAGATTTCCTAGCCGACTGTCCTGTCGAGGCAGAAGAGGAAGATTACGACTTACCTGACGAGCAAATCTTAATTACCAGTGATGACAGTTGGTCAATGCCTTTTGACGGTGCTTCCAATCAGGACGGATGTGGTGTTGGAGTAATCCTAGTAGCCCCAGACGACACGCACATTCCTATATCAGCAAAACTGCAATTCAACGTCACAAACAATGCGGCAGAATATGAAGCATGTATCATGGGCCTGGAAGCCGCCTTAGCACTGGGCGTCCAGAAACATCGAGTGTACGGGGATTCCACCCTAATCATCAATCAAATTTTCGGCAAATGGAAAGCAAGAAGCGAGAGTTTAGCTCCATACCAGTTCTATCTCGAACAGCTGTCTGAACAAATAAAAGAGCTTTGCTATACATACCTCCCAAGAGAGGAGAACCAATTCCCCGATGCACTGGCAAAACTGGCCTCAATGATCTACATTCCAAGCAGCATGGCTGAAATGGCCCTTACAGCATAGGTCCATGCTATTGACGACGTCGAGCAAGACAAAGATGAACCTTGGTTTACAGACATCCAAAGGTATCTACAAAATTCAGAGTATCCCATACACTTTTCAAGGAAAAATCAAAGGGCTCTACGATTACAATCAGCCAATTTCGTCATAGAAGGCGGCATTCTATACAAAAGGTCCCTTGGCGGTCCTAACCTCCGATGTGTTGACAAGCACGAAGCTCAAAGAGTCATGGACAACATACATGCTGGAGTCTGTGGCACCCACATGAATGGGAAAATGCTAGCCCTCAAGATCATCAGGGTGTTAGGTTATAATACATATGAATAACCATAAATCATGCGAAAAAACCATAAAGCCAGGAAACATATTATTTACACATAATCATTTAGCATAGTTCAGATGCATACACTTTGTAGCGTGCCCTCCCTAGCTGCGCCCGAACCGAACAAGAACAAGTCTTTAGGACTCCAAGTGTCGTCCCTCCGTAGATAGTCCACAGCACGTCCAGATCTGCCTTAAGCTTGACCAACTAGACTCGCCCTTAACGTACTATAAATTTCGGCTAATAGGGCAAGTGTTTATGGCTGATTTTTGCTTGAAAATCTTACCTTTGAATACTTCAAATCCCGATGTAAATATGTGACCCTAGGCACCTATTTATAGAGTTATGGAAAAGGACTTGGAATCCTATTAGGATACCTATTTATTTAATTAGAATCTTATTAAAACTCTATTAAACAAATTCTATCTTTATTAGGATTAGGATTTAATCATAGAACAAATTCCATTAGCTTTAGGATTTGTATTGAAACACAAACGTTGGACGACCACGAGTATCGCACAAACCCGCGCAGGCCTTGCGGCCCACACGAGCTGGCGCTGCTCGCAGCCCACGAGCATAAGCCCCCGCGCGCGCGCCAAGGCCATTGCTGGGCCTGGCCTTGCGCTGGGCCTGGCGTGGCTTGGCAGCGTGTGTTTGGGCGCTCGGCTTGCTGGGCGTAGGCCTGGCTTCGTGCTAGGCCTTCGTCTAGCAAGTCTCGTCCGATGCTAATTCGTACGTCGCGCTTCCGATTAAATTCCCGATTCCGGAATTCATTTCCGATACGAACAATATTTAATATTTCCGATTCCGGAATTAATTTCCGTTTCGAACAAATATTTAATATTTTCGTTTCCGGAATTATTTTCCGATTTCGATAATATTTCCGATTCTGACAATATTTCCGTTTCTGGCAATATTTCCGTTTCCGGCAATATTTCCGATTCCGGCAATATTTCCATTTCCAATAATATTTTTCGATACGTACCATGTTTCCATTTCCGGCAACATCTACGACATGGATAATATTTATATTTCCGATACGATCCATATTTCCGTTTCCGGCAATATCATCGTTTCCGGAGTATTCATTTCATGCCTTTGACGATCTCAGCTCCCACTGAAACCAAGATCCGTCGATTCCGAATATCCATAGATGGAGTATTTAATGCCATTAAATACTTGATCCGTTTACGTACTATTTATGTGACCCTACGGGTTCAGTCAAGAGTAAGCTGTGGATTAATATCATTAATTCCACTTGAACTGAAGCGGTCTCTAGCTAGGCATTCAGCTCACTTGATCTCACCGAATTATTAACTTGTTAATTAATACTAGACCGCATTTATTAGACTTAACATTAAATGCATACTTGGACCAAGGGCATTATTTCCTTCAGTCTCCCACTTGTCCTTAGGGACAAGTGTGCATTTCCTAATTCCTTTGTTGCTCGATGCTTGCTCTTGAACATAAGGTAAGAGTTTTCATCCTTATTACGTCCAGAGGTGTTTCTCGGTTTCAGAGTTCAACTGATCAAATAAATAGATAATCATAGCCTATGATTCATCCGAGCACGGCCATGCATTTTACAGTTTCTAGCTCTCCGAGTGGCCTTGTACAACTTTTAAGCATCTCATCCCGATTTATGGGAGGACATGCAATCCCAATCTTGCGATTCTTGAGATTAGATTTCGTTTGATAGGTGATTACTTGAGCGTTGCCTTTATAGCCTCCTTTTAGGTGCGACGGTTGGTCAACGTCAAAGTAACCAGTTCTCAAACAAGTAATCTCAAATCACTCAGGTATTGAGAATTTAGTGTCTAATAATTTTAATGAAATTTACTTATGACAGATTTTTCATCTCTTACAGTAAAGTTTCATAGGTCTGTCCGATACTAGTCTTCCCAAAGTAAATATCTATGCAAATGATTACGACATTGCCATGTCCACATAGTTCAAGAAACATAACTACTAGTCATCTTGCATTCTAGTCGTCTAACGTTTTCTATGCGTCCATCTTTATAGAAAACTCCGACCAGGGACCATTTTTAACTTTTGACATTCAAGTTCACTTGATAGAAATTTCTTAGTCACAGGACTGGTCCTGACAGTCTATCTTGAATATATCGTCAAATTGAAGGGACTCATCATTTAATACTAAACCAAGATTAAATGGAATATGAAAATACATTTCATATATGATAAATGTTCAACCCTAATGTTTTACAACCATGGGCCTCAAACCCATCTTTAAAACAGTTCATGGAATTCAAAGCTATGCTTGATTTCCAGTGCTACAATGTGAGTGTTGCTTCTCACTTGTTGCATAGGTTTAGTTATCATGCTTTGCCAATCTTAATATCCTTTTCATCGAATGTTCTTCGAGATATGATGATAAGATCTTTTGAGTTTGTTTATTTTGTGATCTAGTCTTTCTTTCCTACATTAGTGGTTTTACGCATTTTGCAATGAAGAACCATTAAGTCAACATACATGTGATCTACCCAAGTTCAGTGAAGAACTCTTTAACATAAACAACCCTGTTTTATTGCTTCTTAGGCAATAAGTAATTTTACTTCAACTGTATAGGTTGCTAGTGATGCTTTGGTTTGGATTTACTTATCCAAGCAGTTCACAGATACGTGGAAGACTTTCCAGCTGTATCTTACAACATAGAAATTATTATTTTAAGTTCCCACGCAACAACTCATGGTCTCCAATCCATGTTGCCATTTCGAAACACGATGCTCTTTAGCTCGTCATTGTCAATGGTTAACTCCAAAGGAATCTTGCTTGATCCTTTGCCAGTGTTTATGCGTGTAGCATCAATATTTAGCATATCTTTATTTCCTTGAATCAAAAACTATTCCTATGTACTTTTTCAAGTACCATAAGTTTTTATTGATCTCAATCTAGTTGATCTTCACTTAGATCAATAGAGATTGGTATATGTTCGTCATGCCTAAAGCCATACGATACATTTTTGGCGATCCTCATATTATATCATACATGATAAATTCTTTGCAGAATAATTCCCAATTGAATTCTATTCTTGTAACTTTAGCTCATTCAATTTCAGTAGATACTGAATCCAACTAAATTCTTTGACATATAATATAGGTTAAGAATCTATTCAGATCCTTTGATGTTTAACTTAGTAAATGCTTATACATAGTTCAAACATTCTTTACTTAGATTTATTCATATGGGTCGAATATCTCCAATGGAGTCTTTCGTGTTTGATTTAGTAAATGCCATTACTTAATCCAAAAAAATATCATAAGATCTTTGTAAAAAGATCTTAATACACAGTATGTACTAAGTTTCGCCTTGGTCCATCATTGATGAATAATTTCAAATCTAAGTCATTAGCATTTGAATGTTATTTCACAATAGAGAGATATGTGTGTGATACACATAGGACCAATTAAGTTTTACGTACTCCCACTAAACTTCTTATATATCTATAAGAATCATGTACATTTTATGAAACTAAAATACTTATTACTTTCACTAAAATACAATTCTAATTCCCAATTGCTTGCTTATATCTGTACCTAGATTTCAATATTTAGCTTTCCTTTTCAAGTATTGATTTGGATCCACAAATCCTATGACATACATAGTTTCTTCCAATATTTGATTGAGGAATACTTTTTGTCATCCAATTGCCATATGTACCAATATGCAATCATTGCTTGAATTATAGACTTTAAGCATTACGATTTTGCATGAGGTTTCAACACAATCCACACCGTGAATTTGCTTGTAACCTTTAGCAACTAATCTAGCTTTGTGTGTGAACACAATTTCATGTTTGATGGTTTTTATCCTTAAAACAAACTTGCAACCAATAGGTGTGAAACTATTCTTGCAAATTAACAAAATTTCAATTTTGTCATCATAACATTTAGTATGTTTTATGGCCTCTAACCATTTAAAACATTTGAGTCTATATATGGCCTCTAACCATTTTAGGGAATTTGGGTTTCGTCATAGCTTTCATACAGGTCACAAACTCATTAATCTACATGATAATAGTTTGACTGCAAGTTGTAGGTTTCTTTACTATCTAATAGAAGAATCGCATAGCTTCAGTGACCTGAACTCCATGTTTCTTCACTGATGATCATCCTTGACTTAAGTAATCATCAACATGATCTATCCTAGATCTTTATGATTTCTTACCGAGTGGGTTTTATACTTCTGAATCTTCGAACTAGTCAAACAGATTCAAACTTATATCATATTGAGTAAATAAACCAATATTCACTCAAATCCAGGTGATATAATAAAGTCATAAACTATTTCTTTAGCTTTGAACTCTATTGTCTAGGCGTTCTAACAATAGTTCATATCTTTTGTTACTTTCAACAAGTAAGACTAGCTTGTCTTGAATGATCAAGAAATCAATCAAATTTCAAAACTCCATCAAAATAGAGCTTATGAATGTTAACTTGTTGATATGGTCTAAGCAACAATGCCAAAGATTAGTGGAACTCAAATTAAGGGGCTGATTTATACCTAGTAAAGTTCTATTGTTAAAGAGTTATTTGTTTTAATCAAGCATATTGACTCAACTCGTAAATGACCATTTCATTCAAATAAACAAAAAAACATTATTTTTGTTCTTCTGAATGTGAGTCTTTCTGTGTTTGAAAACAGAAATTTAGGTATGCTGATTGTGGAACAAAATAGCCATTAAGTTCCAGCCATTGAAAGGACTTAAAACAAACTAGATGACCCTACAACTAATGTAGCATTGCCATGCTTCAATTCCCACTTGTAGGTCAATAGTGTAGCCTAGCTTCCATTGTTTGAGTTATTATCGAAGTAAAAACCTCAAGCGGTATATGATACCAAGGAAGTTTGATTGCTAGGTCACTTCTCTTTAAACATAAACTTATAGGTAGAAACGGAATCGTAAATTCCTTTCATTTGTTCCTTGTTTTCCTATTTCTTGTACCCTTTCTTATAGTCTTAAGAATTGAATTTTCTAGTGTTGACTTTTATACTTTGTTAGACATGTCCAATGTCACTCCAACAAGGTTTAGGGACTAGACTCATTCGAGAATTAAATGGACAAAGATATTAGATTGTTAACCATTGGTTAAGCTGAGCGTTTAAACTCAATGCTTTATGATCTCAAAACTACATTGTATTTTTGAATCCACAAGCACCAATCGGTTCGCCATTCGATTTTGATATTCGAAAACAACCATAAAAGTCGCTAAAAGAAACATACATTTTAAATTGCTCATTTCCTCTCATTTCCGTGAATCGTTCTTGGATTCATTACCACTGAAGGAAATTAACTGTTACCTTTCTAAAAGGATTTACTACAGTGCAAGATATTTAATTATAAACAATAATTAAAACATACATTGAAGCATGCAAAGTCTAAACATTTATCATGAATAATAACTTGAAAGTTAAAGCAATCATGCAATTCAAACAAGTTATTAGCATTTAATTCGAATTTATTATTCCGGCAGGTGTGAATAAAATGATTCCAAGATCCTAAAATCCATTGAAGAATTAAGCACATTATGTATTTAGACTCAATTCTAAAATCTTTTAGGTAAGCAAAAGCCTTTTGCTAATAGTCTAGAAACTACTCTTGGTTGATAGGTACGTCTAAGAACTTATTAGGTAAACCTATCGATTTTGCCACGACATAAAAGGACTCCTTACTTATATCGTTGAGTTTCACCAAAACTAACATGTACTCACAATTATTTGTGTACCTTACCCCTTTAGGATCAATAAGTACCACCTCGCTGAGCGTAATCTATTACTACATCGATGTAGAGGTTATCCAAGTAAGTGTTATTTTGGCATGACACCTTTTAACTCAATTTTTAAGTTTGGAACTTAAGGCTCTTACTATGTTGGTTAGATTTTAAGTGAACTTGTAACACCCCGACTTCTAAACACCATAAATTAGGTTAATTATCTTTAATTATCAGCGGAAACCCTAATTTAGTCGGAGCGTCACATGCCGTATCTCCCTCGCGGAAAATACGAGGCGACATAATACTTCGTACTTTAACCAAATAAACTTTTTATAATAAAATACACGTGACATTGATTAAAACTTATTATAATCTAACTCAATTCTTGAAATTCAACTTAGAGCTTAATTAATACATCCATTATTACTAGTGAGACACGGTTATCTTTACTAAACATCGATCGTGAATGTGATGGTTGCATCCTCACTCTAAGGCATCCCATGATCTTCTTCGTACCTAAAACAAAAGCAACATCGTGAGCCGAGGCCCAGTAACATACTACCCTAACAACGTAAATTCATTCCAATTTATTTTATTTAATTTGCAAACAGGGAGAATAGAATATAGTAAATCACTTTCATAAAAGCATCATAATAAAACATCATTTAATTTATAACTTGAAACTTTAGTAGTTCCCATTATCGTTCATAAAACCTTATTTTACTTGGTAACTGACAAGTTAGCCTTGCGGGACGTCTCCCACCTTGCGATAGTCCTCAAGGAGCAATCTCCCTTGTTGGACATACGCCCGTACCCAAATAGTTTCTCTTTTTTTTTAGCTTGCGGTAACCCTCAAGGAGCACTCTCCCTTGTTGGGTGTCCTACGATACGGCGGTACGTGCACGACCTAGAAATAGTAACCCCACTAACTGCCAGAACCTGTTACACTTTCTTTTATCATGTTTCGTAGCTTATTAATAACTTATAGACATCGTTCTTATAAAATCATACATAGTCATGCTTGAATATAATCTTATAAAACATACTTTATAAACACATTTCATATCCCACAATCCAATAAAACACATCATTGTAAACATATTTCATAAACTCATAAAACACATTTCATAAGGGGACTTTGGGTGTTAGCAATAGATGTTACCTCGACCAAAGTTTATACTTCCTGTTCGATGGATCGTTCGTCCTGAGTTCCGAGTTCGATTCTTTCAAAATATTAAATTATTGAATTAGTACTAAAACGATAAATAAATCAAAATCGACATTTTATAAATAATAAATTTTATAAGTAGTGAATTTATAAATAACGAATTTTATTAAAAATATAATTTCATAAATCGGTTTTAGGAAATAAATTACTTGAATTTCATAAATTAACGAAAACATTATTTAAATCAAATTTCTGTCAAAATATATATTAAATCACAATTAAAAATCTATTTTATTTTAAGTAACCATTTATTTCATAAAACAAGGATTAGAAAATGGACCAAGATAGAAAAACTTACATTGGGAAATTGGGCTTTGGCTTGAGAAATAAAAAAACAAAGTTCCTAACTAGAACTTGTTTTCTGGAAAGAAGACACGGACAAGGAAGCACGAGGAACAGGGGAGAGCAGGGCAGCAAGCACGATGGGGGAGGAGAAAAGGAAGAAGGGTGGGCGGCGGGTCTGGGCGGCGGGTCTGGGCGGCAGAAAGCCGGCGGTAATCTCAGCACGGCGGCGCAGTGGTTGCGCGATTAGGAGAGAAAACAGGGGGGTCGAGTGAGGAGGATGGCAGGGGAGGTTGTGCGAGCGACGAAGGGAGGTGCGGTGGCCGGAGCCTGGGTTTGGGCGGCACCGAGACGCGAAAACGCGCCGGAATTTTGACGATGCTGGTGGTTTCGGCGGAAGAACACGAGGGAAGGGGAAAGGGGTGCGAGCAGGGAAAACATGGGAGGTTGGGTGGTGTTTCTCGGTTGGTTGTGGGCGGTGGACAAGACGACTAGGCGGTGAGGGTGGGGGGAAATTGGGTTGAGTCTCGACGGGGGTGGCTGGGTGTGGTGGCTGCGGTGGTTGACGGTGGTGGTTGGTGGTGACTGTGGTTCGAACAGGAAGGCAAAAAGGGGTGATTTCCAATTTTGTTACTGATTTTTGGTTGAGAAAAATGAAAAGAGAATGGCTGATTATATTGACAAGTAGAGTGAGTGAGAAGCTGAAATCCTTGGAGAGCAAGGCAATGAATCAAGACTGAATTGAGGCAAGGAGAGGAATGAATAATTTTCTTCCATTCCTGCTTTGTACTTGGAGAGAAAAGAGAGAAGAAAAAAAGGAATTTTGGCTTTGTAGGGGCATTTTCGTAATTTCAATTACTTAGGCAAAAATTCAGAAAATTGGTGTTATCTTAGAGAATTAATTGGAATAGAAATGTTTAATTAAAAATCAAGTTTTTGAAATAATTCTTTATAAAAACATTTTTAACGAATAATAAATTTAACTTTCGAATAAAATAAGAACGTTTCGAAATTATTAAAAATCCGAAAATATTAAGATTTAAAAGGTCGTTAAGCTCGTAAATATGAAATTAAATTATAAAATCTAAAAAAAATAGTAATTCGTGTAAAAATTCAAGAGAAATAAAACTTCTTTAATTAAAATAAAGGTTGAAATTAGGATTTGCAACGATTTTAAGCTAAATAAAAATAATTAAACATAATTAATCGAGTTTTAAAAATTCGGGGTATTACAGAACTAAAATCCTTAATCATACAACATAATCAAGCTTCAATCTCATGCATATTTAAGACATATTTAAAAGCAATAAATAACTTAAAACATGCATAAGATAAATGTGATCTAGTATGGCCCGACTTCATCTTGAAGCTTCAACTTCAAAGTCCGCCTTGAAAATGGATGGAAACTTCGTCTTGAATTTCACCGTGGGAGGCGCCATTTTCTTCAAATAGGATAAGCTATAATTAAACTAATTACAACTATTTGATGGTACGCAGACCATATTTGAATTGAAAAGCAAACTTGGTGCATTAGACCAATTACATTCAAATTAATGGTGCGCAGACCATATTTTCTATCCTATTTGGGCCATACTAGTCACTTCATAACCTGCAAAACAGTACATATAGAATATATACCATTCACCCATTCATTATCATGAATGGCCCACATAATTGGTTAGTAAAACATATTTATGCATCATATAAATATTTGCAGCAATTAATCAAGGGCACCAATAATCTACCAATTATTCAGTCCTTATTAATTCTAATCAAGTTGTTTAACCTTAAAGGATTTGTAGACCTAATCAAGAGTTTATGACTAGAATTGCTCCCACTTAAACCAATAAATTCATATACTTTACTAATTTTAAACATAAAAATGTATTTCTAGTCTAACCGGAAACATACAAATTTAACTAAAATTTAAAGCTCATATAAATTTATAATTGAATCCATTTTATTTAATTTATTTTTCAGTTGAATTAAATGAATTTAAATTAATTCAAGTTTTAATTTTAGTAAAATAATTAGTATAAATAAAATTTATAATAATTATAATATTCAAAATTAAAATCCGAGAAAACAATTTAAATTATTAATTTTAAAATTAATTAAAATTATTTCCGAACTGAAAATCTGAAATTAAAATTTAAAACGCGTCAATCGTAACACGACGAGCACTTGGGCTTGCGCCCAAGCCCCATCATGCGCACGACCAATCGCTGGCCCATGGCACATCGCAGCAGCAGCCACGCGCAAACGCAGCAAGCCAAGCCACGCTTGCGCGCAGCCTGCTTGCTCGCATGCATCGCAGCGGCTACAGAAGGAGCGCTCGCTTGCTCTCGCGCAAGCAAGCCCTCGAGGCATTGCGTGTTGGTGCGCTGAGCAGCGATCGCTGGGCGACCCAGCTCTCGCCCTCGCGCGCGCGCCTCTCCATGTACCACGCCATCGCCCTTCGCCCATCGCCCATAGCACACAACACACACGCACAGGCTCCCTTGCCTCGTGCGCGCGCCATGCGCTAGGTTGCTCGCTGCATTCGTACCGCACGGGCGACGAGCTCCCTTGCTCGTCGTCGCGTGCCCGCACTATACAACATCCCTTTAAGGGTAACACGTAGCTTCCTTTGCTTTGTGCGTGCAACATTTATGAGCGTTTTCATAAAAATTTAAAATTTTTAATTTAAAATTAACGACAAATTAATAAATCATATTAATTTCATAATTTTAGGGCGAAAAATCGAAAATTTATTAATCAATTAATTTCCGATTAACATGGATTCAAATCTAGGTCATAACAATTTAAAATTTAACATAAATTAACAATTTTTATGGTGGTTTTTAATCATGGGTACCTAATTAAATTATTAATTAATTATGAAAATCAAATTAATTCTAACTTATTCGAATTCTAAAAAATTAATCATAATTACAAATTAGGTTGTATAATTAACAAGGCTAGGCATTCAAACTTGTTAAACATATACTGTAGGTCAATAAAAAATTCAAGATTTATCAACAAGAATCGCAAATATTCAATTTAACATCTTAAATTTACAAACTTTTGCGTTCGAAAAACTAAAACCTCCGAAAAGTCATAGTTAGGCTTCGAATTTGGGAATTCTGGGTTTGGCCGAAAAATACTGTTTTTGTCAAAATTTTAGAATGCCTTTTACATGCGGAATTGACACAAAAATCACTCTATTTGGATGAGTAACGAAGAAACTGCCGAAAAACTGCGTACATATAATTAAATAAACGCAATTTGCAATTAATTAACAATTACGAAAAATTAATCACCCCTTTTAATTCTTTGCAAATTTGTAAAATTTAACCATGTCATGCAATTTAGATTATGTAAATAATAAGAGGCTCGTGATACCACTGTTAGGTTATGATACATATGAATAAACATAAATCATGCGGAAAAACCATAAAGCCAGGAAACATATTATTTACACATAATCATTTAGCATAATTCAGATGCATACACTTTGTAGCGTGCCCTCCCTAGCTGCGCCCGAACCGAACAAGAACAAGTCTTTAGGACTTCAAGTGTGGTCCCTCCGTAGATAGTCCACAGCACGTCCGGATCCGCCTTAAGCTTGACCAACTAGAATAGCCCTTAAGGTACTATAAATTTCGGCTAATAGGGCAAGTGTTTATGGCTGATTTTTGCTTGAAAATCTTACATTTGAATACTTCAAATCTCGATGTAAATATGTGACCCTAGGCACCTATTTATAGAGTTATGGAAAAGGACTTGGAATCCTATTAGGATACTAATTTATTTAATTAGAATCTTATTAAAACTCTATTAAACAAATTCTATCTTTATTAGGATTAGGATTTAATCATAGAACAAATTCCATTAGCTTTAGGACTTGAATTGAAACACAAACGTTGCACGACCACGAGCATCGCACAATCCCGCGCAGGCCTTGCGGCCCACACGAGCTGGTGCTGCTCGCAGCCTACGAGCATCAGCCCGCGCGCGCGCCAAGGCCATTGCTGGGCCTGGCTTTGCGCTGGGCCTGGCGTGGCTTGGCAGCGTGTGTTTGGGCGCTCGACTTGCTAGGCGTAGGCCTGGCTTCGTGCTGGGCCTTCGTCTAGCAAGTCTCGTCCGATGCTAATTCGTACGACGCGCTTCCGATTAAATTCCCGATTCCGGAATTCATTTTCGATACGAACAATATTTAATATTTCCGATTCCGGAATTAATTTCCGTTTCGAACAAATATTTAATATTTCCGTTTCCGGAATTATTTTCCGATTTCGATAATATTTCCGATTCTGACAATATTTCCGTTTCCGGCAATATTTCCGATTCCGGCAATATTTCCATTTCCAATAATATTTTCCGATACGTACCATGTTTCCGTTTCCGGCAACATCTACGACTTGGATAATATTTATATTTCCGGTACGATCCATATTTCCGTTTCCGGCAATATCATCGTTTCCGGAGTATTCATTTCTCGCCTTTGACGATCTCAGCTCCCACTGAAACCAAGATCCGTCGATTCCGAATATCCATAGATTGAGTATTTAATGCCATTAAATACTTAATCTGTTTACGTACTATTTGTGTGACCCTACGGGTTCAGTCAAGAGTAAGTTGTGGATCAATATCATTAATTCCACTTGAACTGAAGCGGCCTCTAGCTAGGCATTCAGCTCACTTGATCTCACTGAATTATTAACTTGTTAATTAATACCGAACCGCATTTATTAGACTTAACATTAAATGCATACCTGGACCAAGGGCATTATTTCCTTCACAGGGCTCGATACTACTGGACTACCCTCGAACGGGATTGCTACTTCTTTGTCAAGAAATGTCCTACATGTCAAAAGTGTGCGAATCTGAAGTAAATTCCTCCATCATTGTTATACTCTCAGTCATCACCGTGAAAATTCTCAGCCTGGGGTATCGACGTCATCGGCAAAGTCACTCCAACAGGCCAGGTCATTCAAAGTATTGGGTTCCAAGCAAGTGGCCCAGTTCATACAAGAAAACATCATATGCAGATACGGCGTTCCTCACGAGTTCATCAGTGACCCGGGTGTTGGGGAATACAGTTAAACATAATAACATGTGCGGAAACAATCCCCAAAGCCAGGAAGCATGTATAAAGCACAGATTAAGCAGACTTACGTTTGAAGCGTGTTTTCCACAAATTGTCAACGAACACGAACTTAGAACTCCAGTTGTTGTTCCTCTACTTGGTTCACCGACACGATCAGATCCGTCTTGATTATCGTAGCTTAGACAATCGATCAAGAGTTTGTGTTTTTGGGATGAACACACTTTGGAGGCACAGAGAGAATTAGGGTTCTCTGTTTTCTCCTAGGGTTGTGTGTAAACTGAATTGTGTTAAGTTGGAAAGTGGTTAGAAGGTTATTTACATAACCTTACTAACCGACCAAGCCATAAGGCAAGGCCGGCCAGCAAGCTCGCGCAACACCACACGGACACGCACATCGAGCTGGGCCGTGGGCCGCGCTGCTGCTGCTGCTGCTGTGTCGTGGCCTTGGCCCGCGCGCACACAGCTCCTCGGCCATGGGCCAGCGCTGCTGCATTCGTTGCCTTGCTTGCTTGCCTAGCGCGCGCGCCCATGGGCCTTGAGTGCTTCGTGCACTCGGCTCGTGGGCCGCTCTTCGTATTCGCGATTTAATATATTTTTGATATATTATTTATCGTTTCGTATACGACAAATCACCGTCGTATGATACGATTTATTCGTTTCGCCCAGCTTACGAATATTTGCGATACGATATACGATTCCGATGCAAGGTCGTATCGTATAATACGTTTTCCAACTAATTCCCGAAAAGCTATTAAATGAATTTCCGATTTCATTTAATCCGGTGATCTGTTACGTGTCATTGGTGTGACCTTGTAGGTTCAGTCAAGAGTAAGCTGTGAGTTTAATATCCATTAGAACTCACTGATCGGAAGAATTGCTCCAGCTAGCTGTTCCGATCACTTGATCTCACTGAATTAATTGTTCGCAATTAATCTGAACCTTGGTATTAGACTTCATGCACCGTGGGTGAAGGACATATTTCCTTCAGTCTCCCACTTGTCATTCACACAAGTGTGCATTCACACTCCTTTGTCGCTTAGTGTTACTTACTGAACATAAGGTAAGATCCAAGCCATCCTTATTAGGTTCAGAAGTGTTTCTCAAATTACATAGTTCAACTGTCAAACTTTTGCAGAAGGTTAAGCCTTAACCATTCTGAGCACGGCCATGCATTTTACAGTATTTAACTCTCCGAGAGGCCTTGTTACACAACAACACCATATCCTATCAAAGATAGGAGGACAATCCATTCTTGCAATCTATGAACACTCACTTTGATTCATAGTACGCCCGATAACTGCTTTTATAGCCTCCTTTTACGGTGCGACGTTTAGCTAGCATCAAAGCGAACTAATTCTCAAACGAGCAGACATAATCGCTCATGTTCTGAGGAACAGTTTCTAATCACCATTAATGAGAACTACCTATGACATGACTTTAATCTCTTAAAGTGTTCTCATGGTCAATCCGATACAAGATCCAATAAGTATCTATGCAAAAGATTCTGACATCCAGTCACTCTAGTTCAAGAAACAGAACTAAGTAATATTCTTGCAATCTAATCTTCATTAGTCATTGGTCGTCCACCTTTCAATGACCTGGATTAGGGATCCTTTGTGACTTCAATATTCAACTTCACTTATGGGTGTTTCTTTGTCGAAGAATCCATCTTGACATCCCATTTGAATGATTTGAATCACATGGACTTATCATTTAATTCTAAACCACAATTAAATGAATATGAAATAATAAATTTCATAAATATGAAATGGTTAAACCAATTGTTTTAAACATAGATCTAACAGATGTTCTAAAATAATACTTAGAAAATCAAAGCCATTCTCCAACATGCTTGATTCCCATGGTTGCTACATGTGCGTTGTGTTGCACTTGTGGCAACGGTTTAGTCAATGGATCTGCGACGTTGTCGTCAGTTCCAACCTTGCGAATCTCGATTTCTTTTCTTTCAATGATCTCTCGAAGTATATGAAATCGCCGCAGTACGTGCTTGGACTTCTGGTGGCTCCTAGGCTCCTTTGCCTGGGCAATGGCTCCGCTATTGTCACAATACAAAGCCACTGGTCCTTTAATGGAGGGGACAACCCCAAGTTCTTCGATGAACTTTCGAATCCAAACAGCTTCCTTTGCTGCTTCTAAGGCAGCAATGTACTCGGCTTCAGTTGTAGAATCCGCAATAGTGCTTTGCTTAGCACTTTTCCAGCGTACTGATCCGCCGTTGAGGTAGAACACAAACCCAGACTGTGATCTGAAATCATCTCTGTCGGTTTGAAAGCTTGCGTCCGTATAGCCCTTAAAAATCAACTCATCTGTACCACCATAAACCAGAAACTGATCCTTAGTCATGTTCAGGTACTTTAGGATGTTCTTGGCAGCAGTCCAATGCGCCTCACCTGGTTCTGACTGGTACCTGCTTGTTGCACTGAGTGCGAACGAAACATCCGACCTTGTACAAATCATAGCATACATGATGGATCCAATAGCGGAAGCGTATGGAGTTCCACTCATCTTTCTACGCTCATCAGATGTTTTGGGACATTGATTCTTGCTTAGATATGTGCCATGTGACATGGGTAGATGACCTCTCTTGGCTTCCATCATATTGAACCTAGCTAGCACTTTGTCAATGTAAGTGATTTGTCTTAGTCCAATCATCCTCTTAGATCTATCCCTATAGATCTTGATGCCCAATATGTATTGTGCCTCTCCTAAGTCCTTCATTGAGAAACACTTCCCAAGCCAAGTCTTTACAGACTCCAACATAGGAATGTCGTTTCCAATAAGCAGTATGTCGTCAACATACAAGACTAGGAATGCAATTTTACTCCCACTGACCTTCTTTTATACACAAGATTCGTCCTGATTCTTGATGAAGCCAAACTTATTGACTGCTTCATCAAATCGTTTATTCCAACTCCTTGATGCCTGCTTTAGTCCGTAGATGGACTTCTTAAGCTTGCATACCTTTCCTTGGTTCTTTTGATCGACAAAACCCTCCGGCTGTGTCATGAACACAGTCTCTTCAAGAACACCATTCAAGAAGGCAATTTTGACATCCATTTGCCATATTTCATAGTCATGAAAAGCGACAATCGCAAGGATTATCCGAATAGACTTAAGCATCGCGACTGGAGAAAAGGTTTCATCGTATTCAACGCCGTGAATTTGCCTATATCCTTTTGCTACCAATCTAGTCTTGTATATGTATACAATTCCATCTTTGTCTTTCTTCAACTTGAAGACCCATTTGCATCAGATAGGTGTGAACCCATCCGGCAAATCAACCAAATCCCAGACTTGATTTTCAAACATGGAGTCTATTTCAGATTGCATGGCCTCTAACAATTTAGTGGAGCTTGGGCTCGTCATAGCTTATTTGTAAGTCATACTTTCATCACTATCCAATATGAGAACGTCTAAGTTTTCAGTCAAGAGGACGCCTGTCCATCTGTCCGGTTGAAAAATAGTTCTACTCGACTTACGAGGGGCAACAACGTTTTGAGGAACTACTCCCACTGGCTCTTCTAAAGACCTTGGAGGTTCATCAACCTGAACTTCTTCTAAAGAGTTCTGAGTTCGTTGTTCCTCTCGAATCTCTTCGAGGTCTATTATTCTCCCACTTGTCAATTTGGAAATATGATTTCTTTCCAAAAAGACACCGTCACGAGCAACGAAAACCTTGTTGTATGACTTGTTGTAGAAATAATACCCCTTTGTTTCTTTTGGATACCCAACGAAGAAACATTTGTCAGATTTAGGTTGTAGCTTG
Source organism: Spinacia oleracea (assembly GCF_020520425.1). Classification (NCBI taxonomy): domain Eukaryota; kingdom Viridiplantae; phylum Streptophyta; class Magnoliopsida; order Caryophyllales; family Amaranthaceae; genus Spinacia; species Spinacia oleracea. The sequence continues at coordinate 6,692,117 of NC_079488.1, read as the reverse complement.
TCCGAAATTAATCGCTTGACATATGCTTCGCAACCCCAAATCTTTAGAAAAGACAACTTTGGAAGTTTCCCAGTCCATAATTCGTATGGAGTCTTTTCAACAGCTTTTGACGGAGCACGATTCAGTGTGAGTGTTGCAGTTTGCAACGCATGTCCCCAGAACTATAAAGGAAGTTCGGCCTGACCCATCATTGACTTGACCATATCGAGTAAGGTCCTGTTTCTCCGTTCCGACACTCCATTCCATTGAGGTGTCCCCGGAGCAGTCAATTCAGATAGAATACCGCATTCTTTTAGATGGTCATCAAACTCGTGGCTAAGATATTCACCTCCTCGATCCGATCTTAGAGCTTTGATTTTCTTGCCATGTTGATTCTCTACTTCATTTTGAAATTCTCGGAATTTCTCAAACGATTCAGACTTGTGCTTCATTAAGTAAATATAGCCATATCTACTGAAGTCGTCCGTAAACGTTATGAAATAGCTAAACTCACCTCTAGCTTTCGTACTCATAGGCCCACATACATCCGTATGTATTAGCCCAAGTAGTTCGCTTGCTCTTTCTCCCACCTTGAGAAAGGTTGCTTTGTCATTTTGCCAAGTAAACAAGATTCGCATTGATCAATCTTCTCCAAGTCGAATGATTCTAGAATTCCTTTCCGTTGAAGTCATTCAATGCGCTTTATGTTTATATGGCCTAATCGACAATGCCACATAAATGTGAGATCCGAATCACCAGTTTTAGGCTTTATGGTATTTATGTTATAAATGTGTTTGCTCGTATCTAGCACATAAAGACCATTTTCTTGTTGTGATGAACCATAAAACATTCCATTCAAAGAAAAAGAACAGCTATTGTCTTTAAATTGAAAACTAAAACCTTTAGAATCCAAACTTGAAACAGAAATGATGTTTCTGGTGATACTAGGAACATAGTAACAGTTTTCTAGTTCCAAAACACCCACTAGGCAAAGAAATAAAATAAGATCCTACGGCTAATGCAGCAATCCGCGCTCCATTTCCCACGCGTAGATCCATCTCGCCTTTATCAAGCTTTCTACTTCTCCTTAGTCCCTGCGAATTGGAACATAAGTGTGAGCCACAACCAGTATCTAATACCCAAAAAGTAGAATTAGCAAGATTACAATGTATAACATACATACCTGAAGGAGAAGCAACGTTTCCGTTCTTCTTATCTTCCTTCTTCTTCAAGCAATCCCTCTTCCAAAGCCCCTTCTTCTTGCAGTAGAAACAATCAGAGTCGGCAGGAGAACGAGTCACCCTTTTCTGTTTACCAGAATTGGCGCCGTTGGACTTGGATGAGGGCGTAGCCTTTCCCTTACCCTTCTTGCCCTTATTCGTGCCTGATTTCTTGAAGTTCTTTCCCTTACGCACCATAAGCATATCGTGCTTGTTCTCTTGCTTGAGCGTCTTTTCAGCGGTTTTCAGCATACCGTGAAGCTCAGTAAGATATTTCTCCATGCTGTTCATGTTGTAATTCAACTTGAACTGATCATATCCATTATGAAGCGAATGGAGACTGATGTCAATAGCCATTTCATTTGAGACGTCAGAATCTAGAGCTCTCATGTTCTCAAAGAGTCCAATCATTTTAAGAACATGTGGGCTCACTGGTTCTCCTTTCTTGAGCTTAGTCTCAAGGATCAACCTCTGAGTCTCAAATCTTTCGATTCTGGCTTGGTCCTGAAATATGTTCTTCAACTCCGAGATGATTTGGTAAGTGTGAGGGGGTCGAAAAAGCACGAGGCTAATGCGTGACCTCGTCCCTCGTGGGTGTGACGCTTCTTTTTGTCAAATCAAGTGTAAATGGATTTCCTGTGAGTTTACACCCAATTGACTAGTAATATAGAAGTCGCCATTCAGTTTTTAACGACAATGAGAAAAACTGACAAAACCCGGTTATCGTGACATAAAGGGAGTGCAATTATGTTTGACCACGACGGCCGTAGGTTCCCTTGTGATCTCTGGTGTGGGGATCTCTCAACATACACCCGCAAGGTAGAGATTGAAGGTTCGGGGGACTGTAACTACCGAGAGGAGTACTCGCTCTTAGATAACTCCAGAGGCAGATATCCTTACTAGCTCAGCATAAATAATTGAAGGGACATGCGTTAACTATTAAACTAATCTGAGTTGATTTTAACAATATGCAACATATAATACTAGATCGAGCGCGATTATCTGATTTAGATTGTATTAAGGGACCTAGTATGACAGTCCGATTTCCCAAAAATGTTATCTTTATTAGGCGTGATAGAACAATCAGATTTAATTAGTTTAACAGTTCATAAAAAGGGCGAGGAAAGCAATTAAACCATGGAAAAGGGACATATTACGACGCACCCTTGAGAGGTGCGTCACGGTTCTCAAAAAACTAACCACTTTGACTTTGCTATTTCTCCTTTTATTTAACAAATCTCAAATTACGGGACATGATACGTTCTGTTCGATTTTTGGATCGATAGCGACAGAACGCGTGATCAATTTCGCAGCGTGAGGCTTAGGCTTAGGGGTTTAGAGTCAATACTCAGAATATGAATTGTGTGTGTTTTTACGTCGAACTTGGGGCCATATTTATAGAAAAGAGTTCGTGGAAAGATAGAATTGTAGAACTCTAATCCACGAGGAATTAGGAAAGAACACGTCCCAGGTAATTTCAGCGCCCAGGGCTGGGCGTCAAAGATTTCGGCGCCCAGCTCCGGGCGTTGAAAATAGGATTCAGGCGATTTCAGCGCCCAAGGCTGGGCGTTGAAAATGATGTTTGGGCCGAGTTCTTTGTCAAATTCGGACTCTTAGAATCCGGAGTGTTTGAGACTTATCCGAGTCTTTTAGTGCGTATTAACTTTATGACGGAATGCGTCTGGGCCCGTTACGAACTCTAGGCTCGTTAGGATTTTAATTAATACGTAACTCTTATTTTCGAATCATATTAGGAATAGGATTCCTCTTGTAATTTCTATCTCATTTAGGATTTATGTTGGAGTGCAACACCTAATTCTGACAGGTTTCATTCTTTTATGACTTGCCACTTTTAACAACTACGCATTACGGCAGTTACTATTTTTAGCAAGTTTCCATAAATAGCAGGTTTCTATAAATAGCAGGTTTCGGGTGAAATGAAAAGGGTGATTGAGATTCGTTATTTTATAGGAGATGCGTTGTCAAGTGGAGATTTATGTCCTCATCATCGAACCTTCCCTTTCGGGAATGGGGACAAAAGTAGGTGTCTACAGTTAGCCCCCACTTTGACTGAGTCTTGGGGTAAGACGATGGTCAAAGTATTAGACGGAGTGCGTCACACAAGTCATGGTGACCTGTTTTTTGCGAGGGTCTCACGAGCCCCCGAGTGATAACATTTGACTTAAGGGTCATCACTTGAAGTGTCGACATATCCCTCACGTGTCATTGGGATTTGTCAACGGATAGTATAGAAACTCCCTCACTTTGTCATTGGAAGTATCTAAAGAAGCGTAGAAACTCCCTCACTTTGTCATTGGGAGTAGCTACAGATGTTTTCGAAATCAAAGCTATAAAGTGTAATTGGGCCTGGCCAAGCCCAACCACGAGGTAAAAATGTTTTTAAAGATTCTCATTTTCAGGGCTAGCTAAACGAGAAAACCCCCTTGTTTTTATAGGACGTAAAACGAAGGAAAATCCAGCACATCGCTCTTTTTTGGAAAAAAACGGAAAACCAATCCTTTTAATTTTTGGAAAAGGGAAAACCAGAAAAAGTTATCGCTGTAGCGACTAAGGACCTGCGCGGTTAGTGGCGCAGACCCCGCCGGCTAAAGATGGCGAGCCTGTCCGCTAAGGGTGGACGCCCCGTCCGAAAGAAGTGGACGAATCTGTTTTGAAGTTTGTTTGCTTTTTTTTGAAAATAAGGACCTACGCGGCTTGTGACGTAGACCTCGCCGGCTAAAGATGGCGAGCCTGTCCGCTAAGGGTGCACGCCCCGTCCGATAGAAATGGACGAATCTGTTTTTGAAAATTGAAAATAAGGACCTACGCGGTTTGTGACGTAGACCCCGCCGGCTAAAGATGGTGAACCTGTCCGCTAAGGGTGGACACCCCGTCCGATAGAAGTGGACGAATCTATTTTGAAATCTGTTTGTGCTTTTTGAAAATAAGGACCTACGTGGTTTGTGACGTAGACCCCGCCTGCTAAAGATGGCGAGCCTGTTTCATTTTGTTTTTTTTTTAAGATTCTTTTTTTAAAAAACTGAGGACCTGCGCGGCTAGTGACGCAGACCCCGCCTGCTGAAGGTGGGGGAGCCCTGTCCGCTGAGGGTGGACGTCCCTTAATTCGTTTTTTCTTGATTTGGAACTCGCGTGGTTCGTGGCACTATCTTGCCCGATTGAGGTGGGCAAGTCCCTATCGTCATTTCTTTTGAGAATTTCTTTTATCCATTCTTGCAAGAGCGAATTCTTTCGAGGGATGCTCGGATTTAGTTGTAACCTGAATGTGGGTTGACAACGGGCTTAGATGGACCTTCGTCTTGTGGTCGTCTTCTTTTGTGGTTTCGAGCTAGTCTTTACGGCTCGATTTTTGCCACCGCTTGGTCTTTGATCAGAGGACCATGTACAAGTATCAACGGCGACCTTTACTATGTGGTCGGAATCCGTTTTTTTTCTTTTGAGATTATCCAAACATGGGACTGTGTACAGCGTCCGGGAATATGATTTTGACTTCGCACTCTCTTTGTTGGAGTATATATTTTCTTTCGAGCCCCCAAGCACTCGGGCTTGACGGTCATTTCTTGCCAAGAGAGGTACGTATTTTATAACGTCCTTTAATCATGTTTGAGGTCGTGCTCGTATGTGCGAGCGACCTTTATAGTGGTATGCTACTTTGAACAAAGCCGTGAGGTGCGACTTTTAGTAAAGAAATCGGCAATTTTCGAGTCGAATGGATACGGCAAGGCCCTTTAGCAGTCAGGGCTTCATTTTCGGCGCCCAGTCCTGGGCGTCAGAAATAATTCACGCCCAGGTGGGGCGTTGAAAATGTTGTTTGGGCTGGTCTTTTGATGACACAGTTGGCCTCTTGTTCATTCGTTTATTTCACTTGGAAGTTCTACGTATTCTCTTCTCTTTTGTTTTTTCTTTATTTTTAGAACGTGATGATTTTCTCGAGAAGCCGTAGCCGATTGGTGGACTACGGTGTTTGTCGCTTTGGGGCGATTATTTAAAGGAACTGTTGCTCTTAAGGCGTACAGTTATTGAAATAGTTGGGCGAGTCTACATGGCCCGAGGAACATACCTTGAGACGTAAGACTTTGATCGCTCTTGTTGTTATTTTGAACGTACATATTTTTTCTTTTGAACGCGTTCGTGAATGTTAGATACTTAGAATGATGATATGTATGTGCGAACGAGCGTTCATAGGATGGCCGTTGTGTGCGGTCCATTAATCAGTTTGCTTGAATCATTTCTTTTTGAGCAATGACTGATTTTGAATAATTTGCTTAGAGGCTTGATAGGGTTCAGGCCAATTCATGAAGTGGGCTCAAGCATCGTGTCCCTTTGTTCGTTCAAACATTTGCTTCGAGATTTTTATTTTTCTATGGTCGTTTCGTAGCTTGGAGCCCCCAACTATGCATGTTGGGATGCTTCCTTTTGGCGTACGATTTTTGTAGGTTCTTTCGAAAAAGATGCCTTGGGGTTCCTGCTCGTGTAGGTGCGAGCTATCCCTTCCGTGGTAGGTAATATTTTGCTACCTTTAATCCTTAATATAGAAGTCGTGTGGCTTGCATTTTGAATTTGGGCGATAAATAGTCTTTGCCTCCTGCTCTTGGTCGTGCCCGCATTAGTGCAATCTGCCTCACTCTTTTTTTTAGACTTGTACCGTGGGATGGTTGAACTTATGGTGCGACGTAGGCTTGTGTGGCCTAACCGAATGTATTAGAACATTTCTCCAGGTGTTGGGATATCATTATTATTTTTTTGCGTTGGAGTACTTCGTTACGCCTTGTTCAGGTGATCGAACAAGTGTAGCACCTTCTGCGTGGGTGTGCATGGCTTATTACTTCGTTCGATGCGAGGATTCATAGATGTTTCTTTCTTTTTATTTTCTTATCCTTGATTTTTCTTTCGCTTTTGCTTTGGAACGACGTAGACTGTGTAACGGGCGCTTATAGGGCGAGCGTTATGTGCAGTAGTTTGATCGGAGTTTTGGTGACTCGCGATTTTCAGTTACCCTTGTTAGTGGGGTGACTTTATATGTTCTAAGTAGTGCTTAGAATTTGGAAGGGGTTGTAGTCATTCTAAGGTTCGTTTTACACGATCAAACCTTAGGATTGTGCCCCTATGACGTGTGTATTGCATTAGCGTCGAGAATTTGCGATAAAATCGTCATTTCGGGCATTTTTAGAGTGTTTTTCTCAGGCCCCTGATTGTAGCTACGGGATTGGTTTGATGCTATAATGCTTGGCATACGTTTTTATGCATTCATGGTGATACGGATCATGAATAGTCTGAACCAGACTCGTTTAGTGCGAGGTACGTTCGAGTAGTGATTTGCTACTTCTCTTGTAATTGTCGTATAGTGCAACATTGCCATGGTCAAGGTAGTCACATATTGAAGTGTGCCTTGACCAAAAGCTAGGTGCCTTTCTTTACCCATAATCATATTTAGAAATCTTTTTGACTCACTTGCAACATCGAGATAAACGCATACTTAGTGTGAACCAACGACACTTTATTATGTTCGAAGAAGTCTTTGAAAATTATTTGAAGTCCGAGTCCTACTGTGTACAATCCGAGGTGTCCTAAGTAAGTTGATTTATAGAAGGGTTTGTACAGGATTACATGAGTGAATCGAAATACTGTTATGATTTTTGGAATGCTGTCTAAGGATTTGTTGGAAGCCAGGGTGCAGGCGTCAAGATATACTTGTGCCCGTTTGGCATATGCTTTAGGCTTTTAGGGCCATCTTTTCCAGAATTGCGGGAATATAAACCTTTTTCAAATTGACTTAGATTTACTTGGTGTACGTCCGTACAAAAGGTCAAGGTATACTTAGTTCTTTCCCTAGCTCTTTCACTTCAATTTTTTAGCCCCCAGTTGCTATTATGTCTTCCCATTAATGATGCTTTTAGATTTCGATTTTAGATGCCCGTGCTACATGTCTGAGTAGGGTGAGCCTTGGTTAAGTGCCAAGTCCTATTGGCAATGTCTGATTTTTTTCAAAGGGGATTCGCAAGCATTTGAATTACCGTGAACGGGTGCCCTGAGTTCGAAGGAACGATGGGGCGACACCATAGAAAAATCCTCTTTATTGCAAGCTTACTGCCTTTATTACTTGTTGGCGATTATGAATGTGTCTAGTGGTAAAAGAAGGTCTTTAAGCGAACGACTATGTCTAGTGGTGAAAGAAAGTCTTTAAGTGAGTTAGGTCGCTTTTAGGGAGGGTCAAGTCGAGTACTTTAGAGGTCATGGATGCTTGCGCTAGCCCCCATTCAATTGAGGCAAAGCGATCTTTTGAGTCTTGGCTAAGTGCCTAGGAGTGTGAGTGCTCCTTCTGGCAAGGGTACGTGCCCTTATTATTTTTCGATGTGTGCTTGTTTTGGCATCTTGATGACTTGGATTCTTCCTTTGACTTAAATTTTTCTTTCGACTTGGGCTGCAAGTAATTAAATTTCAATAAGGGACTCTATTTCTTATTCTTGTCATTCTATAGGCTTTAACATTTTTGCAAATTGGTTGGACCGAATCGTGGATTGCCTACGTATCCGCCTTAAATAGATTTAATTTGGAATCAGGTCTTGCGTAGTTCTTAGCCTAGAAAATGGTTTCTTAGAATGCCGATTTTAAACAAGTACGTTCTGAGGTGGAAACATATTATTTGAAACGGTAGAATAAGTGAAGTTTATTATTATTTCAATCTGCTGCCTTGCCGTAAGCCAAAATTTGTTTTATATATTTTTTTTTGATTGAGTACATGTATTTATTTGGTGGTACGTATATCTGAATACGTGCTGTACCCCCCCAAGTGTTCGTTATTGTTCCGTGTATGTGCGGATAAAATGACGAGCACTTCTGGACAAATTTTAGCAAGCAGAGAGATTCAGCGCCCAGGCTGGGGCGCTAAAGATTTCGGCGCCCAGCTCTGGGCGCTGAAAATGATTTCTGGGCGGATCTTTTTTGGTGCGCTAAATGCTTCTTTTTCTCTTTATACGATCTTTTAAAGGCGCTTTGCAAAGTTTGTTTTTTTTTATTATTTTTGTACTTTTCATTGGTCTTCTTTTTTTTATTCGTGACTCAAGACAGCTTGAAAGATGGGTTGAATGAGTTGTATAGGTATTAGTCAAGCACGAGGATTACATCAACCAAGGCCAATGAATAGCAAGGGGGCGGCTCAAGGGTATATCAACAGGATGTATTCAAGAAAGTTATATGGTCATTATACTAGTGGTGATGTAAGAGCAGGTTTTGGAAATAACGGGTATGACGCACGTGTCAATTGCCGTACGTGGTTTGCAGTTGATAACAAGTTCAGGAACAAGAGTCGAGGTAATGGTTTCTTGGGTTATGGCAATGAGAACATGGATGGGTTAAATGAGCTGAACAGGGGCCCCAGAGCGAAGGCGTCTAAGAACATAAGGATTGGAAAGGGTAGACATCGCAGAACTTTATGTAGTTTTTGTGGCATGATTTGGATTGGTTGACTCAATTCTTTTCCTTTGCTTTACTTGTGTAAATTTCGCACTTTGGGAGGTACGGGCTAAGTATTTCACGGCTCGCTCTTTTCGCTCTCCCTTTTCTCTTAATATTTTTTCATTTTGCTTGGGATTTCTCCCCAACATAAATCCTTCAAATTTTTTTTATTTGGGCTAAAAGGTAAATGGTTGTGGTCTTTGAGTCACGAGGCGAGATTGAGTGAGCCTCGTTTGGTAGGCCTATAGTGGAACTTTAACTTTAGTAGGACTAGGGTGGACCTTTAGCTTTAGTAGGCCTAGGGTGGACCTTTAAATTGTCTTACTTTGCAAGCGTATTTAGTCGTTTCTTAAAATGTGCAAATAGCGTAGATTCAAAATGTTGTTTTTACCTTATTGAAATTTAACGAAAGAATTACATCGAAAATAATTTTTTACAGTTTTCGGGATTTAATTGGAAGTTGTGATTTAGATTCGAACTTTCATTAATCTTTTTGATTATAACCCGTGTATGAATACAAGGAGGTGGCCTAGACTCAAAATAATTACGTGGCGTAAGCCTATAATACTTGACCAAGCAACTCTCAGACTTAGGCTAATTGGACCATAACTTTCGTTGGTTGACACTTTAGATTTTAACCCTTGGGTGTTCATTTGTCATGCGCCATTTTGCTTAATGTTGGCAAGGTAGTTAGTTGGGGAGATCGAATTTTTATTTTTGCAAGACTAGAATCATTAGTGCGGCTTCCCTCTTAGTGTGTATTGCTTTACCCCAATGGTAGCCTTATGGTATGCCGATTTGGGTATTTTCATGGTTCGTCATGTTGCATTCATGGAAAATCTTTTAGTCCGTACTTAGGAGTATTTCAAGGAGCGAGTGGCTCGAGAGGACTATGATGGTCGTGACCCAATGTGATCATAAGCCTTGAGGCCATTAATTTTTCTTGCCAATGGTATTGACACCTTAGGTTCACTTTGGGGGTTGTGCGACTATGGGGGAATGATTTTCAGAATGTGACTGTTTTCATTTTGCAAATACTATAATATATTCTTTTTATTGGTGAGAGAGAGTATTGAGGCCGTAGATTCTTAGCAAGGGATGACAATTACATATGGGTGCTTATTGATTTAAATGTTAGGAAGGGAGACTCAATATGGTTTAACCTTTTAACTTGCAAAACGACACCAAGCATTAGGACCGATTCTATGGATAAGACAACTAAGACTTAGGATTTAGATTGTACTTCGGCATAGCCTAGTCTAGACCCGGATTTACTTATTTTTTATTCGAACATTATTTTTCCTTGAAAAATTCATTTGAACATCATTTTTCGAATTTTTTTTGCCCATTGTGACATTCAAGGTTATATTAATTAGCATGCTCGGTTTTGATGCCGAACATTGTAGTCATAGGAGGCCTAATGACGACACAAAGAGTTATTTATTTTATATATTTTTTTAGTCGCTTTTAGAATCGAGTGCCTTTCATACGCCCTTACAGCAATCTTTACGAATGGGTTTTTTTTCTATGTGTTTTTCGCGTGGGCACCGAGGCTGCTGCGCCTGACCAAAAGGCCAGGTAGCAACTTCAGCGCCCAGCGTAGGGCGTGAGAAATTTTGGCGCCTAGCCAGGGGCGTTGAAAATGCGTCCCTGGTTGGTTCTCGTTTTCTGTTTGCGTATACTTTTGTTTTTCCGACTTTAATTTTGCGTGCTTGCCTTATAACGTCCTTTACGCGTTGTGGAGCGTTTGTGGGATTCGTTACAGGCCATCCCGAGCGTTGCTTATTTTTGTGGCGATCGTTCGGCTTTGTGGAACACGTATTTTGGTATAACTCTTTGGCCAATTGGTTTATGAATGTTTGGGCAATTTTTTAAGGTCGTTGGTTTTCTAGGATTGTTTGTCACACACAATCATATATTTCGCTACACATAACTAACATTACATCATGAGGCAATAATAACATGTCATGTAGTTTACGATAGGCTTCTATGGGTAGTATTTGCGCCGGCTTGGTACCGCTTCTATCGCAGATCCAACACAGGCCCCGGTCGAGGTAGTGTCTTCAACAGACGAATTTCGCCCAAGAGGCCAATCACGATGTAAGCCAAGGGGGCATGCACCAATGAGAGGGACCTAGTGGGCGAGCGATTGGGTTTGGGATGGGTGCACTACTAGCGAAAGTGCCGAGTGGACAACATTCGAAGCGTATGCACCCCCCGGTTGGCGATGGGTATCCTTAGTCCCAACTTCCGAGATGAAACATCCAAGGGAGCCAAGATTCGTTATGCGGTTCTGTCCGTTCACATTAATATGCTGATTTTCAGGTCGTCCCAACTTGATGGGGAAATAAACGCGGGGTAGGATCGTTTCACCCTTCGACTATTTTGATTACCTACAAGCACGAGTATTTCCTTCACTATCCCCAGTGGAGTCGCAACTGTGAGGGGGTCGAAAAAGCACGAGGCTAATGCGTGACATCGTCCCTCGTGGGTGTGACGCTTCTTTTTGTCAAATCAAGTGTAATTGGATTTCCTGTGAGTTTACACCCAATTGACTAGTAATATAGGAGTCGCCATTCAGTTTTTAACGACAATGAGAAAAACTGACAAAACCCGGTTATCGTGGCATAAAGGGAGTGCAATTATGTTTGACCACGACGGCCGTAGGTTCCCTTGTGATCCCTGGTGTGGGGATCTCTCAACATACAACCGCAAGGTAGAGATTGAGGGTTCGGGGGACTGTAACTACCGAGAGGAGTACTCGCTCTTCGATAACTCCAGAGGCAGGATATCCTTACTAGCTCAGCATAAATAATTGAAGGGACATGCGTTAACTATTAAACTAATCTGAGTTGATTTTAACAATATGCAACATATAATACTAGATCGAGCGCGATTATCTGATTTAGATTGTATTAAGGGACCTAGCATGACAGTCCGATTTCCCAAAAATGTTATCTTTATTAGGCGTGATAGAACAATCAGATTTAATTAGTTTAACAGTTCATAAAAAGGGCGAGGAAAGCAATTAAACCATGGAAAAGGGACATATTACGACGCACCCTTGAGAGGTGCGTCACGGTTCTCAGAAAAATAACCACTTTGACTTTGCTATTTCTCCTTTTATTTAACGAATCTCAAATTACGGGACATGATACGTTCTGTTCGATTTTTGGATCGATTGCGACAGAACGCGTGATCAATTTCGCAGCGTGAGGCTTAGGCTTAGGGGTTTAGAGTCAATACTCAGAATATGAATTGTGTGTGTTTTCACGTCGAACTTGGGGCCATATTTATAGAAAAGAGTTCGTGGAAAGATAGAATTGTAGAACTCTAATCCACGAGGAATTAGGAAAGAACACGTCCCAGGTAATTTCAGCGCCCAGGGCTGGGCGTCAAAGATTTCGGCGCCCAGCTCTGGGCGTTGAAAATAGGATCCAGGCAATTTCAGCGCCCAGGGCTGGGCGTTGAAAATGATGTTTGGGCCGAGTTCTTTGTCAGATTTGGACTCTTAGAATCCGGAGTGTTTGAGACTTATCCGAGTCTTTTAGTGCGTATTAACTTTATGACGGAAAGCGTCTGGGCCCGTTACGAACTCTAGGCTCGTTAGGATTTTAATTAATACGTAACTCTTATTTTCGAATCATATTAGGAATAGGATTCCTCTTGTAATTTCTATCTCATTTAGGATTTATGTTGGAGTGCAACACCTAATTCTGACAGGTTTCATTCTTTTATGACTTGCCACTTTTAACAACTACCCATTACGGCAGTTACTATTTTTAGCAGGTTTCCATAAATAGCAGGTTTCTATAAATAGCAGGTTTCTATAAATAGCAGGTTTCGGGTGAAATGAAAAGGGTGATTGAGATTCGTTATTTTATAGGAGATGCGTTGTCAAGTGGAGATTTATGTCCTCATCATCGAACCTTCCCTTTCGGGAATGGGAACAAAAGTAGGTGTCTACAGTAAGCATCCGAGTTAATGAACGTTTTCTGAAGTTCAGGACTCATGGATGCAAGCATCACACATTTGACATCCCTGTTGGCCTGAATCCAACGATTAAGGGCAGCTTGAGTTACCTCCGGCCCAACCTCTTCCGGTAACTCTTCCTCAAGGACATATTCCTTTTCCTCATGCATAAGAACTATTTGTAAGTTCCTTTGCCAGTCGAGGAAATTGTTGCCATTCAACTTCTCTTTGTCGAGAATTGAACGCAGATTGAAAGTGTTATTGTTTGCGGCCATTTGATTACTACAATCGGAAAGAATTTGCAATAAATAACCATTCATAAACTTCAATAACTTTGAAATAAAAGCAAAAACATGCAATCATTAAAGCTATTAAAACATTTCATTCATGCAAAAGCAAAAGCATGGTCCAAAAATGAATGAAACGATTCCAAGACCCCAAAAGTCCTAAATCCTTAACCAGCTTTGGCATGTCTTAAGTAGTTTAAGATTTTATGTAAGCAAAACCTATTGCTAGTAATCTCCAAATTACTCTTGGTTAATAAATTAATGCCATAATTTATCCCATTGCCACAACATAATGCCATTGTTGTTTAAGTTGAAACCACAATCAACGTGCTCGTTTGGGACGCCTTACCACCTAAGTCTACTAAAATAGCACCTCGCTTTGGCGGAAACCTACTATCTTAGATCCCTAGATTTTTGTAAGTGCTTGATTTGGAAGGCAATTTTTTTTAAACTCAATATTACTTGGACCTAGTTGTTGAAGGAAATAATTCCCTTGGTCCAAGTATGCATTTAATGTTAAGTCTAATAAATGCGGTTCAGTATTAATTTACAAGTTAATAATTCAGTGAGATCAAGTGAGCTGAATGCCTAGCTAGAGGCCGCTTCAGTTCAAGTGGAATAAGTGATATTAATCCACAGCTTACTCTTGACTGAACCCGTAGGGTCACACAAATAGTACGTAAACGGATCAATTATTTAATGGCATTAAATACTCCATCTATGGATATTCGGAATCGACGGATCTTGGTTTCAGTGGGAGCTGAGATCGTCACAAGCAAGAAATGAATACTCCGGAAACGATGATATTGCCGGAAACGGAAATATGGATAGTATCGGAAATATAAATCTTATCCAAGTCGTAGATGTTGCCAGAAACGGAAACATGGTACGTATCAGAAAATATTATTGGAAATGGAAATATTACCGGAATCGGAAATATTGTCGGAAACGGAAATATTGTCAGAATCGGAAATATTATCGGAATCGGAAAATAATTCCGGAAACGGAAATATTAAATATTCCGGAAATGGTTAAAACAACTTGATTAGAATTAATAAGGACTGAATAATTTGTAGATTATTGGTGCCCTTGATTAATTGCTGCAAATATTTATGTGATGCATAACGTGTTTTACTAACCAGCTATGTGGGCCATTCATGATAATGAATGGGTGAATGGTTTATATTGTATATGTACTGTTTTGCAGGTTATGAAGTGACTAGTATGGCCCAAATAGGATAGAAAATATGGTATGCGTACCATTAATTTGAATGTAATTGGTCTAAAGTACCAAAATTGTTTTTCAATTCAAATATGGTCTGCGTACCATCAAATAGTTGTAATTAGTTTAATTATAGCTTATCCTATTTGAAGAAAATGGTGCCTCCCACGGAGATTTTCGAGACGGACTTTGAAGTTGAAGCTTCAAGATGAAGTCGGACCATACTAGATCACATTTATCTTATGCATGCTTTAAGTTATTTATTGCTTTAAATATGTCTTAATTATGCATGAGATTGTGGGTTGATTATGTTGCATGATTAAGGATTTTAGTTCACTTAAAATCTAACCAACATAGTAAGAGCCTTAAGTTCCAAACTAAAAATTGAGTTAAAAGGTGCCATGCCAAAATATACACTTGCTTGGATATCCTTTAGATCAATCTAGTAATAGTTTTCGCTCAGCGAGGTGTTACTTATTGGTCCTAAAGGGGCAAGGTACACAAATAATTGTGAGTACATGTTAGTTTTGGTGAAACTCAACGATATAAGTAAGGAGTCGTTTTATATCGTGGCAAAATCGATAGGTTTACCTAATAAGTTCTTAGACGTACCTATCAACCAAGAATAGTTTCTAGACTATTAGCAAAAGGTTTTTGCTTACCTAAAATGTTTTAGGATTGAGTGGACAAACTGTGTTTAATTCTTCAATGATTTTAGGGTCTTGGAATCATTTTATTGACACCTGCCGGAACAATAAATTCGAATAAAATGCTAATAACTTGTTTAAATTGCATGATTGTTTTTCAAGTTATTACTCATGATAAATGTTTAGACTTTGCATGCTTCAATGTATGTTTTAATTATTGTTTATAATTAAATATCTTGCACTGCAATAAATCCTTTTAGAAAGGTAACAGTAAATTTCCTCGATTGGTAGTGAATTCAAGAACGATTCACGGAAATGAGAGAAAATGAGCAATTTAAAATGTACTTTTCTTATATCGACTTTTATGGTTGTTTTCGAATATCAAAATCGAATGGCAAACCAATTGGTGCTTGTGAATTCAAAATACAATGTAGTTTTGAGATCATAAAGCATTGATTTAAAACGCTCAGCCTTACCAATGGTTAACAACCTAATATCTTTGTCCATTTATTTCTCGAATGAGTCTAGTCCCTAGACATTCGAATAGATTGATGCTTAGAGAACTTTAGAAGCTTCTGGTAAGATCATCTAGTTGAAACAGAATATTCAACATAAATAAAATGGTAAGAACTCTGTTGGAATGACATCGGACATGTCTAACAAAGTATAAAAGTCAACACTATAGAATTCAATTCTTAAGACTATAAGAAAGGGTACAAGAAATAGGAAAACAAGGAACAAATGAAAGGAATTTACGATTCCGTTTCTACCTATAAGTTTATGTTTAAAGAGAAGTGACCTAGCAATCAAACTTCCTTGGTATCATATACCTCTTGAGGTTCTTACTTCGGTAATAACTCAAACAATGGAAGCTAGGCTACACTAATGACCTACAAGTGGGAAATGAAGCATGGAAATGCTACATTAGTTGTAGGGTCATCTAGTTTGTTTTAAGTCCTTTCAAGGCTGGAACTTAATGGCTATTTTGTTCCATAATCAGCATACCTAAATTTCTGCTTCAAACACAGAAAGACTCACATTTAGAAGAACAAAAACAATGCTTGTTTGTTTGTTTATTTGAATAAAATGGTCATTTACGGGTTGAGTCAATATGCTTGATTAAAACAAACAACTCTTTAAAGAACTTTACTAGGTTCAAATCAACCCCTTGATTTGAGTTCCACTAATCTTTGGCATTGTTGCTTAGACCATATCAACAAGTTAACATTCAAAAGCTCTATTTTGATGGACTTTTGAAAGTTGATTGATTTCTAGATCAATTTAAGACAACTAGTCTTACTTGTTGAAAGATATGAACTATTGTTAGAACGCCTAGACAATAGAATTCAAAGCTAAAGAAAGATTTTATGACTTTATTATTTCACATGGATTTGAGTGAATATAGGTTTATTTACTCAAAGTGATATAAACTTGAATCTGTTTGGCTAGTTCAAAGATTCAGAAGTATAAAATCCCCTTGGCAAGAAATCATAAAGATCTAGGATAGATCATGTTAATGATTACTTGAGACCAAAAATAATCATCAATGATTATGTGTTGTAATTTCACGATCTAGCTCCATAAGATATGGCATATCTAAGTTGGAACGATTGAAGTCAATTAGTACTTGATTCGATCAATGATGAATCATAAAGACTTTTCCTATAATTTCTAAAACAAAATGCTCAACTACCACCAACTAAACCAAATTCGTCAAAGCTATTGAAAAGTAATATCAGAATATCTTTTCAAATATATATATCTACAGGGTTGCTAAACTCAGTGGGAGCTTAGTGTCTGTCATTCGACAAACTAAGGCCCAAGTATAGATATATGTTTCATTGTGATTTATTCAAATGAGACACAAGGGTATTGTTTCTACCACGAACTTTTGAGAACATAATGTTTGTTTGCTCTAAATAATGTCCTTTTTGGAGATTCGTTTCCAAAATGACAAGTGGGAGAAAATAGACCTCCAAAGTCTTCGAGGCGAACAACAAACATAAATGGACATCCCGGAGGCTTTTCGAAGTTCTTTAGAAAATCCGAACACTTATTCTTTGAGGACTTTAGAAGTGGCTTTAAAGAATAGACATCTCTTAGAAGACTTTACAAGTGCTTCAAGGAGAACAGAATATTCAAAGGAATTTCAAGTGGCTATTGATATTCTGTTGTTTGATGTTCTAAACCCATGTAGGCATAGAGTTCAAGTCACTATGAGATTCTTCTATTAGATAGTGAAGAAACCTACAACTTGCAGTCAAACTATTATCATGTAGATTAATGAGTTTGTGACTTGTAAGAAAGCTATGACGAAACCCAGATTCCCTAAGATGGTTAGAGGCCATGACAAAATTGAAATTTTGTTGATTTGCAAGAATAGTTTCACACCTATTGGTTGCTAGTTTGTTTTAAGGATAAAAACCATCAAATATGAAATTGTGTTCACACACAAAGCTAGATTAGTTGCTAAAGGTTACAAGCAAATTCACGATGTGGATTGTGTTGAAACCTCATGCAAAATCGTAATGCTTAAGTCTATAAATCAAGCAATGATTGCATATTGGTACATATGGAAATTGGATGACAAAACAATTCCTCAATAAAATGTTGGAATAAACTATGTACATGGTATGTCATAGGATTTGTGGATCCAAATAAATGCTTGAAAAGGAAAGCTAGCTTATGAAATCTAAGTACAGTTTTAAGCAAGCAATTGGGAATTAGAAATGTATTTTAGTGAAGCTAATAAGTATTTTAGTTTCATAAAATGTACATGATTCTTATAAATATATAAGAAGTTTAGTGGGAGTACATAAAACTTAATTGGTCCTATGTGTATCACGCACATATCTCTCTATTGTGAAATAAGATTCAAATGCTAATGACTTAGATTTGAAATTATTCATCAATGATGGACCAAGTCGAAACTTAGTACATACTGGGTATTAAGATCTATTTACAAAGATCTTATGATATTGTTTTGGATTAAGTAATGGAATTTACTAAATCAAACACGAAATACTCCATTGGAGATATTCAACCCATGTGAATAAATCTAAGTAAAAGATGTCTGAACTATGTATAAGCTTTTACTAAGTTAAACATCAAAGGATCTAAGTAAGATTCTTAACCTATATTATATGTCAAAGAATTTAGCTTGATTCAGTATCTACTGAAATTGAATGAGCTAAAGTTACATTAATAGAATTCAATTGGGAATTACTCTGCAAAAGAATTTATCATGTATGATATAATATGAGGATCGCCAAAAACGTATCGTATGACTTTAGGCATGACGAACATATACCAATCTCTATTGATCTAACTGAAGATCAACTAGATTGAAATCAAGAAAACTTATGGTACTTGAAAAGGTACATAGGAATAGTTCTTGATTCAAGGAAATAAAGATATGCTAAATATTGATGCTACACCCATAAACACTGGCAAAGGATCAAGCAAGACCCTTTGGAGTTAACCATTGATAAGGACGAGCTATAGAGCATCGTGTTTTGAAATGGCAACATGGATTGGAGACCATGAGTTGTTGCGTGGGAAATTAAAATATTAATTTCTATGTTCCAAAGATAGAGCTGGAAAACATTCCACGTATCTGTGAAATTGCTTGGATAAGTAATTCCAAACAAAGCATCACTAGCAACCTATAAAGTTGAAGTAAAAGTACTTATTGCCTAAGAAGCAATAAAACAGGGTTGTTTATGTTGAAGAGTTCTTCACTGAACTTGGGTAGATCACATGTCTGCTGGCTTGATGGTTCTTCATTGAAAAATGCGTAGAACGACTCTTGAAGCAAGAAGAGACTAGATCACAAAATAATCATACTCAAAAGATCTTATTATCTATGTCGAAGAACATTCGATGAAAAGGATATTAAGATTGGCAAAGCATGATAACTAAACCTATGCAACAAGTGAGAAGCAAGACTCACATTGTAGCACTAGAAATCAAGCATAGCTTTAAATTCCATGAAATGTTTTAAAGATGGGTTAGAGGCCCATGGTTGTAAAACGTTGGGGTTGAACATTTATCATATATGAAATGTATTTTTCATATTCCATTTAATCTTGGTTTAGTATTAAATGATGAGTCCCTTCAATTTGACGATATATTCAAGATAGACTGTCAGGACCAGTCATGTGACTATGAAATTTCTATCAAGTGAACTTGAATGTCAAAGGTTGAAAATGGTCCCTGGTCGGAGTTTTCTATAAAATTGGACGCATAGAAAACGTTAGACGACTAGAATGCAAGATGAATAGTAGTTCTGTTTCTTGAACTATGTGGACATGGCAATGTCATAATCATTTGCATAGATACTTACTTTGGGAAGACTAGTATCGGACAGACCTATGAAACTTTACTGTAAGAGATGAAAATCTGTCATAAGTAAATTTCATTAAAATTATTAGACACTAAATCCTCAATACCTGAGGGATTTGAGATTACTTGTTTGAGAACTGGTTGCTTTGACGTTGACCAACCGTCGCACCGTAAAAGGAGGCTATAAAGGCAACGCTCAGGTAATCACCTATCAAACGAAGTCTAATCTCAAGATCGCAAGATTGGGATTGTCCTCCCATAAATCGGGATGAGATGCTTAAAAGTTGTACAAGGCCACTCGGAGAGCTAGAAACTGTGAAATGCATGGCCGTGCTCAGATGAATCATAGGCTATGATTATCTGCTTATTTGATCAGTTGAACTCTGAAACCGAGAAACACCTCTGGACATAATAAGGATGACAGCTCTTACCTTATGTTCAAGAGCAAGCATCGAGCGACAAAGGAATTAGGAAATGCACACTTGTCCCTAAGGACAAGTGGGAGACTGAAGGAAATAATGCCCTTGGTCCGAGTATGCATTCAATGTTAAGTCTAATAAATGCGGTTCAGTATTAATTAACAAGTTAATAATTCAGTGAGATCAAGTGAGATGAATGCCTAGCTAGAGGCCGCTTCAGTTCAAGTGGAATTAATGATATTAATCCACAGCTTACTCTTGACTGAACCGTAGGGTCACACAAATAGTACGTAAACGGATCAAGTATTTAATGGCATTAAATACTCTATGGATATTCGGAATCGACGGATCTTGGTTTCAGTGGGAGCTGAGATCGTCACAAGCAAGAAATGAATACTCCGGAAACGATGATATTGCCGGAAACGGAAATATGGATCGTATCGGAAATATAAATATTATCCAAGTCGTAGATGTTGCCGGAAACGGAAACATGGTACGTATCGGAAAATATTATCGGAAATGGAAATATTGCCGGAATCGGAAATATTGCCGGAAATGAAAATATTGTCAGAATCGGAAATATTATCGGAATCGGAAAATAATTCCGGAAACGGAAATATTAATTCGAAACGAAAATTAATTCCGGAATCGGAAATATTAAATATTGTTCGTATCGGAATTGAATTCCGGAACCGGGAATTTAATCGGAAGCGTATCGTACGAATAAGCATCGGACGAGGCCTGCCGGACGAAGGCCCAGCACGAAGCCAGGCCATCGCCCAGCAAGCAAGGACGCGCACCAACGCCCAGCCCAAGGCAGCGCTAGGCCCACCGCAAGGCAGGCCCAACGCGCCAAGGCAAGGCTTCCCTGCGCGGGCTGCGTGGGCCGAGCGCATGCGTGCGGGCGCCCTCGTGGCTCCGTGCGTGTGTGTTTGTGTCCATGCACAATTCCTAAATCTATTAGGATTTGGTGTATGATTAAACTCCTATTCCTATTAGGATTATTTAATTAATTAGAGTCCTTGTAGGATTCTAAGTTTAATTAAATCGTATCCTACTAGGATTCCAATTCCCTTTCCAAACCTCTATAAATAAGGGCTTAGGGTCATAATTTATACGGACG
Organism: Spinacia oleracea; assembly: GCF_020520425.1. Lineage (NCBI taxonomy): Eukaryota > Viridiplantae > Streptophyta > Magnoliopsida > Caryophyllales > Amaranthaceae > Spinacia > Spinacia oleracea. The sequence continues at coordinate 6,671,431 of NC_079488.1, read as the reverse complement.
ATTGAAGTATTCAAAGGGTAAGTTTTTGAAAGAAAATTCAGCCACACTCTTGCACAATAATAGCCGAAAATTCCTAGCACCTTAAGGGCGATTCTAGTTGGTCAATCTTGAGGCGGATCCGGACGTACTGTGGACTATCTACGGAGGGACGACACTTGGAGTCCTAAAGACTTTTTCTTGTTCGGTTCGGGTGCAGCTAGGGAGGGCACGCTACAAAGTGTATGCATCTATACTATGCTAAATGATTATGTGTAAATAATATGCTTTCCTGGCTTTATGGTGTTTCCGCATGATTTATGTATTGTCATATGTATCATAACCTAACACATCGTGTTCGTGCCTACGGACCAACTTAATTAAAAATAAATTTAAGTTCACGAACTTGCATTAATATTATTTTTCAAAAAGTTACGATTTTTATTTTTGAAAAGCAACGATTTTTAATGGTTTAATAAACTTCAACGACAATCCAATTTCGTAAAATTATTAAATCAAAGGCTAACATTATTCAAATTTTTATGAACGAACGAATCAACATTAAAATTTGAACTTTTAATTAATAAAATTCGAAACTTTAAATCGTTCATTAACGTTTAAATTTCAGATTTTTAATAATTAGGTTTAAGTGCGATTAAAATTAACGAAATCATTCAAAATTTTAATCCAATAATTTTTAAAATTAGCCACTGACCCATGAAATTATATCCCCTTTCCCAATTAACCGAATAATTAAACCAAAATTAATTAAAATTCAATTAAGGTTTCAAATTTTACGCATTCGGGAAAGGCAAAATTAGGGTTTATACTTATCGGAAAAATCTGAAATTTTAATGTAGATCAAGAATATGTTAGGTTATGATACATATGACATTTACATAGATCATGCGGAAACAACCATTAACCCAGGAAACATATTATTTACACATAATCATATAGCATAATTAGATGCATACTCTTTGTTGCGTGCCTTCCCTAGCTGCGCCCGAACCGAACAAGAACAAGTCTTTTAGGACTCCAAGTGTCGTCCCTCCGTAGATAGTCCACAGCACGTCCGGATCCGCCTTAAGATTGACCAACTAGAATCGCCCTTAAGGTACTAGAAAATTCGGCACTTTTATGAGCAAGATGTGTTTTAATTTTCTCTCAAAAAACTCACTTTTGAATACTTTGAAACTTATGTATAAATTATGACCCCTAGGCCTTTATTTATAGAGTTATGGAAAAGGAATCGTAATCCTAGTAGGATGCGAATTAATTGGAATTAGAATCCTACATGAATTCTATTTAATTAATTTATCCAATTAGGAATAGACATTTAATCATACACTGACTCTTGCAGATTCAGGAATCACGCATGAGCACAAACTCACACACACACGGCAGCCACAAGGGCTGCCCATGCGCGTGCGAGCAGCAGCCCGCGCAGCACGGCCCACGCAGCCGTGGCCCTTGGCGCGCGCTGGGCCTGCCTTGCGGTAGGCCTGGCCGCTGCCTTGGCTGGGCTTGTGGCGCGCATGCTTGCTGGGCGATGGCCCCGGCTTCGTGCTGGGCCTTCGTCCGTCAAGCCTCGTCCGATGCTAATTCGTACGAAACGCTTCCGATTAAATTTCCATTTCCGGAATCTATTTCCGATACGAACAATATTTAACATTTCCGATTCCGGAATTAATTTCCGTTTCGAACAAATATTTAATATTTCCGTTTCCGGAATTATTTTCCGATTCCGGCAATATTTCCGATTCTGACAATATTTCCGTTTCCGGCAATATTTCCGATTCTGGTAATATTTCCATTTCCAATAATATTTTCCGATACGTACCATGTTTCCGTTTCCGGCAACATCTACGACTTGGATAATATTCATATTTCCGATACGATCCATATTTCCGTTTCCGGCAATATCATCGTTTCCGGAGTATTCATTTCTTGCCCGTGACGATCTTAGCTCCCACTGAAACCAAGATCCGTCGGTTCCGAATATTCATAGATGGAGTATTTAATGCCATTAAATACTTGATCCGTTTACGTACTATTTGTGTGACCCTACGGGTTCAGTCAAGAGTAAGCTGTGGATTAATATCATTAATTCCACTTGAACTGAAGCGGCCTCTAGCTAGGCATTCAGCTCACTTGATCTCACTGAATTATTAACTTGTTAATTAATACTGAACCGCATTTATTAGACTTAACATAGAATGCATACTTGGACCAAGGGCATTATTTCCTTCAGAATATACCCAGCAACATTGTGTCAAAATTTCAAGGAATTCCGAGTAGTATAGGTCTACCTTTTAATTGAATTACTGTCCGACACTTTTAATTTTTAATGAAAAATTAACAAAAACGCCCAAAAAACGACACTTCGAGGCCTGTTTTTGCAATTCCGTTCACATGAGTTGATCTTAGAAAATCCTTTTTAATCAGATTAGGGTTTCAAAACTCGAAAAAACGAATATTTTTTATTTTGGACCTGATTATTACGCAATTCAGATCCAATAATTCGTAAAAACTTCGAAAATTCAACAAAAAATTCAAAATTTCGACAGATGCAAAAACAATTAAATCATGCTAAAACATGCTTTGAATACATAAGGCTCTTGATACCACTGTTGGGGAATACAGTTAAACATAATAACATGTGCGGAAACAATCCCCAAAGCTAAGAAGCATGTATAAAGCACAGATTAAGCAGATTTACGTTTGAAGCGTGTTTTCCACAAATTGTCAACGAACACGAACTTAGAACTCCAGTTGTCGTTGCTCTACTTGGTTCACCGACACGATCAGATCCGTCTTGATTATCGTAGCTTAGACAATCGATCAAGAGTTTTTGCTTTTGGGATGAACACACTTTGGAGGCACATAGAGAATTAGGGTTCTCTGTTTTCTCCTAGGGTTGTGTGTAAACTGAATTGTGTTAAGTTGGAAAGTGGTTAGAAGGTTATTTACATAACCTTACTAACCAACCAAGCCATAAGGCAAGGCCGGCCAGCAAGCCCGCGCAACACCTCACGGACACGCACAGTGAGCTGGGCCGTGGGCCGCGCTGCTGCTGCTGTGTCGTGGCCTTGGCCCGCGCGCACACAGCTCCTCGTCCATGGGCCAGCGCTGCTGCGTTCGTTGCCTTGCTTTCTTGCCTAGCGCGCACGCCCATGGGCCTCGAGTGCTTCGTGCACTCGGCTCGTGGGCCGCTCTTCGTATTCGCGATTTAATATATTTCCGATATATTATTTATCGTTTCGTATACGACGAATCACCGTCGTATGACACAATTTATTCGTTTCTCCCAGCTTACGAATATTCGCGATACGATATACGATTCCGATGCAAGGTCGTATCGTATAATACGTTTCCCAACTAATTCTCGAAAAGCTATTAAATGAATTTCCGATTCATTTAATCCGGTGATCTGTTACGTGTCATTGGTGTGACCTTGTAGGTTCAGTCAAGAGTAAGCTGTGAGTTTAATATCCATTAGAACTCACTGATCGGAAGCATTGCTCCAGCTAGCTGTTCCGATCACTTGATCTCACTGAATTAATTGTTCGCAATTAATCTTAACCTTGGTATTAGACTTAATGCACCTTGGGTGAAGAACATATTTCCTTCACAGGGAACCCATTTTTAAGGAGAGTGTGAAGATTTATTCACCAAGTACAAGATTCAACATCATCGCTCTTCACCTTATCGCCCATAAACCAATGGGGCAGTCGAAGCAGCCAACAAGAATGTCAAGACCATCATCATGAAAATGACTACCAATTACAAGGACTGGCCCCAGAAGCTGCATTTCGCATTGTGGGGATATCGAACTTTAATTCGCACTTCAACTGGTGCAACTCCGTTCTCATTGGTCTATGGAATGGAAGCAGTACAACCTATCGAACTGGAGATACCTTCTCTAAGGATAGTCCTAGAAAGCAAAATCCCAGAAGCTGCATGGGTACAAGCAAGATATGACGAGCTAGTCATGCTCGATTAGCGCCAGCTTCAAGCCGCTCACCATGTACAAGTCTATTAGCGCCGAGTGGCCAGACATTTCAACAAAAGGGTCAGAACCCGAAACATCAAAGAAGGCGAGCTTGTCCTGAAAGCCCTTCGCAAAAGCACCATGGACCCAAGGGGAAAATTCAAACCCAACTGGGCAGGCCCATACATTGTCAAAAAAATCCTCTCCGGGGGAGCAGTCGAACTAACAGACATTGACTGAACAGAATTCAGATCTCTGGCCAACCTCGATCAACTCAATAAGTTCTATGTCTAAGTTCCATATTCAAATTCAAGAATCCAATTCAAAGTCCTGTAAGGTAGTCAGAACTACGTCCGGCCTGATTCCCTAACGGGACACGAAGGCAACCTCATTTCGAAGCCTGGCCACTTTAATACAAAAAAATTCAAAATTTTCCTCAATTAAGGGCATCCTAAAAATCAAATCAAATTTCAAAACTCAATTGTTGTTGACTTTATTCCAAATGTGCCAATTCAAAGTAAAGCATGTTCAAGCGGAATTTAACACAATAACTTTTTATTTGGGCCCTAAGGCCTTCAAAGCTAATTCAAATACAAAGTCAGGATCAAGTGAAGCAAAGTTCAAAAGCCTTTTCACTTCCTAAACACATCTTCCAAACACATTCCAAACATAGTTCATTCCAATACAATTTCAAACACATTTAGCCTACAAAGATCTAGGGTCGGGCGACTATGCTCTCGAGTCTTGGCACCTTGAGTACTATCCCCTGGCTCCTCCCGCAATCAATCATCAATCTTCCCCTTGCCGAAGCGGCGGGAGAATGAACTTGCAAGCCTTCCAAGATGGGAGGACGACGAACCTCCTTTGGATTCCGAACGGTCAAGCACCGGATGGGCCACACTCCCGTCCCCTTCCTCATAGTCAGTTGATGCAGGACGTCTAGCTCTAGAACCTCGGACTCTAGCTGGTCCGGAGAAAGAAATGTCCCTTTGGCTTAGACCTCATCCATACAATGTACCCCGCAGACAGAGTAACAGGCTCAGCTGGGAACTGAATACTCAAGCATGGTTTGGCGACCCAATACCGCCTCCAAATTTCAAGACGATTTGCATTCAGCATAACAGGTTTCGGATTCTCTTCAGTACAGTCCGGGATCTCCTGTTTCAAGCCATACTGTCTCATCACTTGAGCAGGCGAGTAGAAGACCAGCATCGAGAGGCTTGGCACCCTCAAAGCAGTAGAACCAGGGGCATGTCTCATAGCAGCAATTCCCCACCAAGGAACTACCCACCTTATACAAGATTCAATCCCAGAGAGTGCGCATCGCCACTCATCCAATGAAAGCCGGCCATACAGCATGGGACGCACAGTGAATCCCTTTCTGTTATAGCTCTCCATGTTCTCCGGTGGTGCCACCCACATGAGCCTATCCATAAGCCAAACCTTGGGGAGCATACAAGAAGTGCATTTCAAAATTCAACATTCAAAATTCAAATACAAGTACAAATTCAACATACAAGAAGGCTCCAGATCCTTACTTGGAGTAATACCGGACTTCCCGACGATAGAGAAGAGGGGTCCGACTTCAACATGTCAAGGCCCATCAATGTTTCGCCAATCACAAGCGGCATTGGCTCCCGACCATTAGCAAACTGCTCTACAATTTCTATTAGGGAGGCATCACCATTGCCAAACCCCTGTTTCGAAAAGAGAAAGCGAGCGAATATACAAAAACTCAAGGCTCTCAGGCGGAATACTTTGGGAACATCAAGCCTAGCAAAGTAGGTGACAAAGAGGGATTGTAGACACCTACTTTTGTCCCCATTCCCGAAAGGGAAGGTTCGATGATGAGAACATAAATCTCCATTTGGAAACGCATCTCCTGTAAAATAACGAATCTCAATCACCCTTTCATTTCAGCCAAAAATGCTATTTATAGAAACCTGCTAAAAATGGTAACTGCCGTAAGAAGTAGTTGTTAAAAGCGGCAAAGTCATAAAAGATAGAAATCTGTCAGAATTAGGTGTTGCACTCCAACATAAGTCCTAAAAGAGATAGAATTGGCAAAAGGAATTTTGTTCCTGTTATAATTCGAAAATAAGAGTTACGTATTAATCAAATTCCTAACGAACCTAGAGTTCGTAACGGGCCCAGACGCATTCCGTCATAAGTTGATACGCACTAAGAAACTCGGATAAGTCTCAAAAGCTCCGTGATTAAGAGTCCAAATCAGACAAAAGGCTCGGCTCAGATCCTATTTTCAACGCCTGGATCTGGGCGCCGAAATCTTCAGCGCCCAGCCCTGGGCGCTGAAAATACCTGGGGCCGTGTCGTCTCCGAATTCTTTTTGGATTCGTATTCTAATGATCTATCTTTCCACAAACTATTTCCCTATAAATACAGCCTCAAAACCGACGTGAATGGAACACACAATTCATAATCTGGGTATTGACTCCAACCCTAAGCCTAAGCCTCACGCTGCGAAATTGATCCCGCGTTCTGTCGCAATCGACCCAAAAGTCGAACAGAACGTATCCTGTCCCTTGTAGCTGATGAATTAAGCCTAAATACTTTAACACTGCTCAGAAACCCGAGATTCGTTAAATAAAAGGAGAAATAGCAAAGCCAAGTGGTTAGTTTTCTGAGAACCGTGACGCACCTCTCAAGGGTGCGTAGTAATGTGTCCCTCATATGATTTAATCGCTTTCATCGCCCTTTTATAAAATTGTCAAACTATTAACTTGATTGATCTATCACGCCTAATAAGATAATACCCTGGACAATTGAATTATCATGCTAGGCACCTTAAATCAACCTAAATAAGATAATCACGATCGATTTAGTATTATGTGTTGCATATTGCTAAAATCAATTCAGAATAGTTTAATAGTTTAAACGCATGTCCCTTCAATTATTTATGGCCGTCGTGGTCAAACATAATTGCACTCCCTTTATGTCACGATAACCGGGTTTTGTCAGTTTTTCTCATTGTCGTTAAAAACTGAATGGAGACTCCTATATTACTAGTCGATTGGGTGTAAACTCACAGGAAATCTAACTACACTTGATCTGACAACGTCACTCCCACGAGGGACGAGGTCACGCATTATCCTCGTGCTTTTTCGACCCCCTCACAGGGACAAATCCACCCCTCTTCCATATACAACAGCACTCAAAAGTGGGGGCTTCAAGCCCAAATACCTTTTAAAACTCAAGAAAAAGTGTTCTTCAACACTGGGCCTGCATGGCTCCAGGATAATGGGCCACCCCAATATCTCTATTATATAAAGGAACAACTGAGGTCTTTTTGGTAAAATAACTTTTCGTGTCCCCTTTTGAAAAGTCCGTTATACCCTCACATATCTCTCCTTCTGTTTCGTTGTTTATGCACTCTCTTCAGTCTTCCCCTCTCACTTTTCTCTCTCCTCCCTTTTCCCTCACTGACCCATTCCTAGGGTTAGACATTCTCGCCGTCTCCTGCGATTTCTCCCCTCCATCTCTCCCGCAACTGGGATTGACTCGGGTGCTGCTTCCTCATACTCAAACTCCATATCGTCGTAGGTTTCAAGCTCTACCAATTCGCCTTCAATGGCGAAGAATAGAGGAAATGGGGTTTCTAGGAGGTCGTTTTCGTCGATTTCAATGGCGTCGTCGGAGATTGTGGTCTCAGGTACTAATTCTATATCGAAATTTAAGACCTGGTTTTCCATTTGAAATTTTAAGTGTGAAATTTAGGGATTTAATTTGATTTTAGGGTTTTCCGCCAGGTTAATTTTATTTTAGGGTTGTCCGCCAGGTTAATTAATTATTTTATTTATTGTTTGATTTTAGGGTTTACATAATTTTCCGGCGGATTATTTAGTGATTTGGGTTTGTAAAACTGCAGGCTGTTGCTATGAATTTTATAATGAAGCATGGGAAGGGTGATTAAGATCTTCACAATCTTAGGAAGGAGATTGAGGTAATATTTGATTAATTTTTATTCTAAAAATGGTAATTGGTTTCATACATTGGAAGTTTGGACTTTGAAATTCAAATTATTAGTTGCAATTATAGTTGAATTTTCTTAATTAGTGTACTTCTGAATCGTGTAATGTACTTGATGATTGGTGCTGAAAATGGAATGAAGGTTTGTGGGTTTGTTGAAACTGTACAGCTTAAACTGGGTGCTGAAAAGGCATTTGAATATGATAGAATTTGTTCAGGATTGAAATTAGTATGACAGGTTTTGATTATAATTAAGGAAAAGAATTAAAATCTGTCAAGCTGTTGATTACTTCTACCATTAGAATTTAGGAGTGGGAATTTAATGGTGAAAAGTGTCTCATTTGTTTGTAGGTTAAGGATCAGTACAAGAAAGCGTTAGAAGAAGACCCGTCCGTATTTGATTACGATCCAACACCGAAAGATACGATGTTCCTCTCACGGAGTTGCCTGGGTCCTTAATCTTCCAAGGCTGGAAAAGGTCAGTTTTTTTGCATTTTGGAATTTCTGAAATTTGAAAAAAGGTTAAAAAGTTGCACATTTGAATTTTTTGAATGTTGATTGGTTGGTGATATCGGTGTTGTTAATTTGGTGAATTTGCATTTGATTCAATTTGCGATTAACTGGTTGAAATTTTGATTTCTGTTTCGGTGTCTGATGGCTGGAAAAATAAGACATTTTCGATTGAATTAGGTTAAATTTGGATTACATGGAAATTGTGTCAGAACTGATCTCCTTGGCATTGAATTAGTATTTCTGCTTATTCTCTCTCGCATTGTCTACCAATCAAAGGGCAAGGAAACGTCTGATAAAATTTACCTTTCCTATTTTTTTGGCAGGCTTCTCAATCTTTCTCCTCTGCTCTTAGCTTCGTAAGTTCTTGATTTATAGTTTGCAAATACTTTTAGATTTTTAGAGATTTTCTATGGAATGTTGATTATAGATGGGTTCCTCTAATTGTAATTTTTTAATTATTGTTTTTGTTATGTAATTGATTGTTCCTAATTTATGTTTTAATTTTGTATATCATATCCTTTGTACGCTTACTAAGTCATATAGACTTCTACCTTTATATTCATATGAATCATATAGTGGATATATAACATAACTTTATCGCATACGATATTCTATCTTATGACTTAGTATTAAAAGAGTGACTTATGGTAGCTGCTTGAAGTTTCTTCAATATTTGCATCTTTTTTGGTCTAGAAAATTTGCAGTTCTCATTTCTCTTCTGTACGTCTAATTGGCTTGGCATAGGCACTCTAGCCTCTAGGTCAAGCAGAAAGCATCTAAAGTATCGCAGAAGAAAAGCACACAGCCATAAGCCTATAATAATAAACTTGGTTGTGTAGTTGCCCTTCATTTTGTGTTTAGGTGCCATTGTGCCAAGCTTTAGTACTCTCTAATCCATAATGACATTATATTGAGTTTTTGGGGTCTTTTAGTTCAATTTTTACCCTTTGTACCTTAAATATCTAAAGGCATAGCTAGGAATAATGTAATAGATAAAAGTACAATTTATCTGCAGAAACAATTGTGAAGATGAATCCAATAACTGTTATAGACTTATAGTACATTTTCAGTCAACAAAGTGTTTTGATTGATACTGACCAAAGTTTATGAACTTGAGCTTTTGACTTTTCAGTTAAGATCAATTTGGGATGAGTTGGAGTAGCATTTGCTTGGTCAGTTCGATATATGTGGATCTCAAAATCAAGAACATCTAGAGTGAGAGGAGTATGTTTTAGTAGAGTTTACCCAGTAACATTCTCACGTTTAATCCTAGAGGGACTTATCTTTTTCATGGGGGTTGAACTGTGTTTGCACGGGGGATTCTATGTATTTTGCTGAGCATAATAATGCATTGTAGTGGTTTTTGCGTTTTTGGTATGGCAACTGGATGCTTTTAGCTTGATTTATTGCTATGTGTTGGATACATGTCTATCGTATTCAATTGTAACAGAGGCTGGAGTCTGTAGTTAGTACATGACACAATATTCTTGATTGGATTGTATAGTTTGGTATATACAAGTATAATTTCTTTGAAGGAATTACTGTACCAGATCTGGAAAATGCCAAATCTGTTCTGAAAATAATTTCTTAAACTGTGGTGGACTCCTTATCGTGACTGATTGGATTGGATTGCACAGAAGATCCCTGCATCACAACCGACATGGGTTTATTATTGTAGTTCATATGTCAATGTTTTAAACTTTATCGCATACGATATTCTACCATAACTTTGTAGGCAGCTACCATAACTTTATCGCATACGATATTCTATCTTATCACTTACTATATGACTTAGTAAGCCTACAAAGGATATAATAGAGATCTTTTGTCTTTGATTTCTTTTGGCGATGCAGGTATTTCAAGCCAAGTAGATTGTGCTATCAAGATACTCAACCTAGAGATTTAGTTGGATTTCGTAGTTTGTATAATAAAAGATCGTAAAGAGGAAATATGTTTAGTTACTTTGGTACTAAGATTTTGATTTAATCATGTAAGCGCATGAATAAATTGTGTTACTATTTAGAATTTTTTAAATAGGGACGATTAATTTTTCTTTAGATGAACTTTGCGAACATTTTTTTTCTTGCCTACTACATATTTGTGATGATTAATTGTAATACTACAGTTTTATATAATCTCGCACGCATCGCGTGCATATAAGACTAGTGGCACTATATTACTCAGGGAGGGGACATACCTCATTATTTCCAAAGCGGAAGACATGATTATTTGGATCCCAAGCCTCCAGAGTAGCAAGAATGAAGTGCAAATCCAATTTTACAAACCGGAAAGAGACGAGCACCCCAAGATGCATGCTATCAAGCTCCCTTTTCTCCAATTCGCCTAGCGAACCAAGCCACGAGTTCAAGGCACTCTCAAAGGACACAGCCATATTCTCTTTTCTTTTCTAGAGGAAGCAGTATGAAATGATAGCAGGGAAGGATTAATGCAGGAAGTGATCCAACAAGCTCCCTATTTATACAAGAGTGGGCTTGCACGACAGCCCACAGGCGCCAGGCACCAAGCCTGCGCTAGGCGCAGGGACCTGCATCAAAGGACGAGGCCACTGTCCTCTTTTATGACTCCGAGTACACACTCTTTAGTATTTCGGACAGCAGAGTACAACCTACATTATTCAAGATTCCAAAGCCGCAAGCCGCGCAATTTCAGGCAGTCCGGATCAACGCTTCGGGCAGATTTCGGATCAATTTCAAAATTCAAGCATTCTAGTCCTAGATCGGCGTCCTAAGTCGAGTCTGCATGTGCATAAGCAAGAGTTGAATATACTTTGACTTGCGCTATTTCTAACCAATAAACCTCAGTCAAAGTGGGGGCTTATAGTGGGTATAGACACCCGAAAAATGGGGCAAATTTTTTCAAACTTTTAGCAAAATTCTCATGCATGCATCTAGCCACAAATTTCAAGGCACACACAATGCATACAATTCCAAACATTCAAACATACAAAAGCCAATCTTCAAAAAAAAATTTAAACCAATTCAAGTTCAAAGCCATACAACCATACAAAACAATTCAGCCTATACAAAATCAACCCAGGCAAGCTGGAACTCCCTACCATGCAGGGTCAGTCCGAGTCGTCACCAACAGTGATCAACCACGGGCTCCTTGTGAAGGAAATAATGCCCTTGGTCCAAGTATGCATATAATGATAAGTCTAATAAATGCGGTTCAGTATTAATTAAACGAGTTAATAAATTCACTGAGATCAAGTGAGCTGAATGCCTAGCTAGAGGCCACTTCAATTCAAGTGGAATTAATGATATTAATCCACAGCTTACTCTTGACTGAACCCGTAGGGTCACACAAATAGTACGTAAACGGATCAAGTATTTAATGGCATTAAATACTCCATCTATGGTTATTCGGAATCGAGGGATCTTGGTTTCAGTGGGAGCTAAGATCGTCAAAGGCAAGTAAATGAATACTCCGGAAACGATGATATTGCCGGAAACGGAAATATGGATCGTATCGGAAATATAAATATTATCCAAGACGTAGATGTTGCCGGAAACGGAAACATGGTACGTATCGGAAAATATTATCGAAAATGGAAATATTGTCGGAATCGGAAATATTGCCGGAAACGGATATATTGTCAGAATCAGAAATATTATCGGAATTGGAAAACAATTCCGGAAACGGAGATATGAAATATTTGTTCGAAACGGAAATTAATTCCGGAATCGGAAATGTTAAATATTGTTCGTATCGGAAATGAAATCCGGAATCGGGAAATTAATCGGAAGCGTATCGTACGAATTAGCATCGGACGAAACTAGCTAGACGAAGGCCCAGCACGAAGCCAGGCCCTCGCCCAGCAAGCCATACGCATCAAACCACACGCCAAAGCCTCGCCAGGCCCAGCGCAAGGCCAATTCAGCAAGGCGTGGCACGCGCACGGATCAGATGTGCTGCGAGCATGGGCCAGGCGCCGTGCAGTTCGCGTGGGCTGCGAGGCATGCGCGCGGGCTGTGCGGTGCGGTGCTCGTGCTCGTGCTCGTGTGCGTGCTATACGAATCCTAAAGCTATCTGAATTCGTGCTATGATTAAATCCTAATCCTAGAAGATAGAAACTGATTAATTAGAGTTTAAAGGGATTCTAATTGATTAATTTAGTATTCTAATAGGATTCGAAATCCTTTTCCATGATTCTATAAATATGTTCCTAGGGTCACAAATTTATATACGAGTTTTTCAATAAGTATTCAAACAATAAAAGCTGTGATTTTTGAGCAGAAAAATCAGCCATATTACTTGCCTATTTAGCCGAAAATAATAGTACCTTAAGGGCGATTCTAGTTGGTCAATCTTAAGACGGATCCGGAAGTGCTGTGGACTATCTACGGAGGGACGACACTTGGAGTCCTAAAGACTTGTTCTTGTTCGGTTCGGGCGCAGCTAGGGAGGGCACGCTACAAAGTGTATGCATCCTAGACTAATTATATGATTATGTGGAATTAATATGTATCCTGGCATTAAGGTTTTTCCGCATGATTTATGTTGTTCATATGTATCATAACCTAACAGTGGTATCACGAGCCTATTATTTTTTGCATAATCTATAAATTGCTTAACATGGTTAAATTTTACAAATTTGCAAAGAATTAAAAAGGGGTGATTAATTTTCGTAATTGTTAATTAATTGCAAATTGCGTTTATTTAATTATATGTACGCAATTTTTCGGCAGTTTCTTCGTTACTCAACCAAATCGAGTGATTTTTGTGTCAATATCGCATGTAAGAGACATTCTAAAATTTTGACAAAAATACCCGTTTTCGGCCGAACCCAGAATTCCCAAATTCGAAGCCTAACTATGACTTTTCGGAGGTTTTAGTTTTTCGAACACAAAAGTTTGTAAATTTAAGATGTTAAATTGAATATTTGCGATTCTTGTTGATAAATCTTGAATTTTTGATTGACCTACTGTATATGTTTAACAATTTTGAATGCCTAGACTTGTTAATTATACAACCTAATTTGTAATTATGATTAATTTGTTGAAATTCGAATAATTTAGAATTGATTTGATTTTCATAATTAATTAATGATTTAATTAGGTATCCATGATTAAAAATCGCCATAAAAATTGTTAATTTATGATAAATTTTTAATTTTTATGACCTAGATTTGAATCCATGTTAATCGGAAATTAATTGATTAATAAATTTTCAAATTTTCGCCCTAAAATTATGAAATTAATATGATTTATTAATTTGTCATTAATTTTGAATTAAAAATTTTAAATTTTTATGAAATAAGATCATAAATGTTGCACGCACAAAGCAATGGAAGCTACGTGTTACCCTTAAGGGGTGTTGTATAGTGCGGGCATGCGACGACGAGCAAGGGAGCTCGTCGCCCGTGCGGTACCAATGCAGCGAGCAACAAGCTAGGCGGCACGCAAGGCTCGAAGCCTAGGCGTGCATGCTGGGCGATGGGCGAGGGCAATGGGCAAGCACATGCGATGAGCAAGATGCGTGTGGGCAGCGATGTGCTGCGCCACGACGCACCATGCCCGCCGAGAAATAGGCAGCCACGACACAACACGAAGCTGCGCGCAGCGTAGCCAGCAAGGCTGCGTGTGTGCGTGGTAGAGGGGCAGTGTGCGGTGTGGCTGTGCAAGCCGTGTGCAACGATCAATGGCACGGGGCATGGGGGCCTCGTAGCTCAATGGGGCTTGGGAGCAAGCCCAAGTGCCTCGTCTTGCGACAATTGATACGTTTCGTTTTAATTTTAAATTTTCACTTCGGAAATAATTTTAATTAACTTTAAAATTAATAATTTAAATTGTTTTCTCGGATTTTAATTTTGAATATTATAATTATTATAAATTTTAATTTATACTAATTATTTTACTAAAATTAAACCTTGAATTAATTTAAATTCGTTTAATTCAACTGAAAATAAATTAAATAAATGGATTCCATTATAATTTTATATGAGCTTTAAATTTTAATTAAACTTGTATGTTTCTGGTTAGACTAGAAATACATTTTTATGTTTAAAATTAGTAAAGCATATAAAGTTATTGGTTTGAGTGGGAACATTTTTAGTCATAAACTCTTGATCGATTAGGTCTACAAATCCTTTAAGGTTAAAACAACTTGATTAGAATTAATAAGGACTGAATAATTGGTAGATTATTGGTGCCCTTGATTAATTGCTGCAAATATTTATGTGATGCATTACAATGTGTTTTACTAACCAGCTATGTGGGCCATTCATGAAAAAGAATGGGTGAATGGTATATATTGTATATGTACTGTTTTGCAGGTTAATGAAAGTGACTAGTATGGCCCAAATAGGATAGAAAATATGGTCTGCGTACCATTAATTTGAATGTAATTGGTCTAATGCACCAAAGTTTGTTTTTTTTTTCAATTCAAATATGGTCTGCGTACCATCAAATAGTTGTAATTAGTTTAATTATAGCCTCCCACGGTGAAATTCAAGACGGAGTTTCCAATCCATTTTCAAGATGGACTTTGAAGTTGAAGCTTCAAGATGAAGTCGGGCCATACTAGATCACATTTATCTTATGCATGCTTTAAGTTATTTATTGCTTTAAAATATGTCTTAAATATGCATGAGATTGTGGCTTGATTATGTTGCATGATTAAGGATTTTAGTTCACTTAAAATCTAACCAACATAGTAAGAGCCTTAAGTTCCAAACTAGAAAATTGAGTTAAAAGGTGCCATGCCAAAATAGCACTTACTTGGATAACCTTTACATCAATCTTAGTAATAGTTTTCCGTCATAGCGAGGTGTTACTTATTGATTCTAAAGGGGTACGGTACACAAACAATTGTGAGTAAAGTAGACACCTAATTTGTCTCTCCCCTTTGGGATGATGACGATACCATTATCCTTGTTAGGCGATTGGAGTAACTCCAGGCGGAAATCCCAATTGCTAAGAATACCTCCGAAATCCAAAGTCCAAAATCCAATCCCCAAGACCGTTCCCCTCCCGGAACTCTGTACAAAATACAACTTCCAAAATCCAATTTCAAAATCCAAGTTCAATCTCAATTAGTGGACCATCCCATTGGTCTTACTAGGCCTTTTTCACTCAAAATCATATAAGGCAAGTCAAATTCGGGCGCCGACCCACAAAACCGAGCATGCCGGGCCCCGTCCCGTAAAACCGGAATTCAAAAAACCGAGAAAGGTTTGTTTTTAGACGCAAATTCAAGCCTTAACCTCCAAGCAAACAATACGTGCCAAACATCGTACTATTCGTACGAAGGTACACCCATACAAGACAAATCAAGGACGACATCTTTCCGTCCTTTTTGGCGGCATTCAGCCCACGTCAGCAGCGCCCAGCGCTGGCCTGGCGCCAGGCGCTGGCGTGTGCTGGCGTTTTGCACCATTTCCCTCCTATAAATACCCCTCATTTCTATCGAAAAAAGGGATAGCACAACATATACAACGTCGTAATTTCGACATTACTCCTCACAATACAAACTTCAAAAACACATACAAAAATTCCAAAATTCAAGAGCAATTGGGAGCTCGTGCCTAAGCCTAACTAGGTAAATCCGAATCCCATTTCAATCAATCATGATATTTTGATTTCAAATGATTAGCAAGTTGGTGTTTTTTTTGCCATAAAAAACACCACTTGCAACAATCATACATGCTTTTTTTAAAAATACAAAATACAAATTTTCAAGATTCAAGGATGTTCAAAGTTGTTTGCATTCATCTCTTTGAACTTGTGTGGAGTAATCAAAGATGACACCTTTTAGCATTTAAAGGTTTAGTCTTTTGAGATTCAAGGATCTATTTTTTAATATACAAGTTCAAGTTTCCAAATTTCAAAGATCCCACCATGTTTAGGGTTGTTCATAGTTACCTCTCTAAACTAGGGTCATTTCAAGTTCAAATTTCAATCATTTCAAGTTCAAGTTTCAATCTTTTTAAGTTCAAACCTTTCAATATTCAAGCTTTCAATTTCAAGTTCGATATGCAAAATCTAGGACATTTGGGTTGAGCAACCTCTCCCAAGTTGAGATTTTTGGCTTTGAATTCGTGTCGGGCGCACTTATTTTTAAGGAGCCGCTTGGCGTTCGAATCTCATGTGCCCAAGTACAAATTTCAATTATGCACCTTTCAATATCGGAATTTCAATATCGGAATTTCAATATCGCACTTTCAATATCGCACTTTCAATACCGTAATTTCAATACCGTAATTTCAATACCGCAATTTCGATTTCGCACTTTCAATTCCGCACCTTTACTTGCCTAGTCCATTTCTAGGCAATGTGGACCTACTCCCTAGTATGTCCTTTTCTAGGGGGTCTTGTAGTTACTAATTCCGCACTTTATTTAGTATTGTGATGTTGCTTTATGTGCTTTATTGCTTTCATCACCAACGTGCTAAATACAACAAAATACAAAGGTTACATCACGCTTAACGAAAATATTTTTGGACAAACCGGCCTTAGGTTCCTTAAATCAATCTTTAAAGCAAAGTGACCACCGTACAATTAGAAATTCTATTTTGTTCTAAATCTCAAACCCACATAGTCTAATCTTAGGATTTATTTTCGAAACAATGTTGTGCCAACGTACTTGAATATTTCTAAAGCTCACCGAATAAGCATTTTCGTTCCTGAGCCCGGATTTCACCCATCCGTTTCAAGGATTCAAGGCCTTATCCAAAAATAGAGTCATTGTGCGGTCTTCCCAAACAAGACATAAAATAAGTTTGGTGGCGACTCCTTCGAGGTGCAAAAACAATTCAACGGTTCTCTAAACGAACCGCCGCATGCCAAACCCCCCATTGTAGAAAACGGGAAAAAACCCCCTACAGTAATTGGCGACTCCACTGGGGACTTTTCAAATTTCAATTTCGAAAATGAGAGCAGATTTCGAGCAACTAGCCACTGATCTGCCGAAGTACTGGATGCCAGCATTGGCGCCAGGCGCAGCCCCTGCACCCAACGCCGCTGGCTGCATCCAGGACAGTGGCTCACAGTGGCTTGTCGCCCACTTTTGCTCAACTTTTTGTGTTGGGAGTTAGTCTGTTAATGCATCTGGAAGGACGCTCCCAAGCCTCGTGAACGAGTGCCGAAAAACGGGCTTTACAAATACAAATTCAAGTACGATTTCAATTTCAATTACTAGGCATTTCATGCATTTTTCGAAAACCATATTGTGCAAAATGAATTTCTACCTTTGCCCAAACGGATGTGTTCTACATTCGGGCTAGCCCCGGGGGCAACAAAATGGTGACTCTCCATACGGTTCCCGACCAAAGTGTGTGACCATTTCCGCGCCTACCGAAACTTGGCATTTGCTTGACATTCCCGATGTCAAGTATGGAGGCCGTCTTCCGACACACACTTCCCTTAGGCGGAACGTGAAAGCTTGTCGCCAGATCCGTCTCTTATCCAAGTACCTTTTTGACACCCAAAGCCGACCACTTGCATCATACAAAACTTGGACCGACCTTAGGTTGAGAACTTTGCATGTCGCATTCATATTCATGATTAGTGTGACAACGTGCTTCTTGTGCATTGTGTGGGCGTCTTTGCACGCGTGAATGGCTAACCTCGAGTTCTAGCTTGCCAAAACCAATTAGCTTCCAACTAGGAAACCAAACCCCTAGGAGCATCATTCAAACCTCATGCATCTAAATCGCCGATTTTAGGGTCTTTAGGAGTGTCACTCCATTTGATTCAAAACCCTTAAACACGCCTCACGCACAAATGCCAAATTCAAGTTCAATCCAACGGCGTCATAATGCCGGGTTTTCCATTTCCGAATTCCAAGCTACAAATTCAAAATTCAATCCAACGACGTCATAATGCCGGATTTTCCATTTCAAAAATTCCAACTTTCAAATTCAAAATTCAATCCAACGGCGTCATAATGCCGGATTTTCGAGTCAAGATTCCGAGTTTCAAGTTCAAAATGCAATCCAACGGCGTCATAACGTCGGATTTTCTATTTTCAAAACCTCAATTTTTAAGTCCAAATCCAACGGCGTCATAATGCCGGATTCTCTATTTTCAAAACCTCAATTTTCAAGTCCAAATCCAACGGCGTCATAATGCCGGATTTCCTAGTCTTCAAGCTTCAAGCTTCAAGTTCAAATTAAAACTTCCTAGTCCAAAACTTCAATTTTCAAGTACAACCCAACGGCGTCTTAATGCCGGATTTTCTAGTCCAAACTTCAAGCTCCAAACTTCAAATTCGAAAACCACAAATCCAACGGCGTCATGCCGAATTTCCTATTTCAAACATTCAAATCTTCAAACATCGAAGTCAAGTTGCCGATTCCGTGTCTCAAAACCTCAAAGTTCAAATGCCAAAGTTCATGACCGGCGTGATGCCAACTTTCAGTTCCAACTTTCAAACCTCAAATTCCATGTCAATTTTTCGAATTTCAAGTCCTGTGCTCAAAACTTCAAATTTCAAATACATGCCGTCGTAATATCAATTTTCCGTTCCATATTTCAAACCTCAAGCTCGAAGTTCAAAAATTCCAAACCTTCAAATTTCAAATCCTACACTCCAAGTCCACGGCGGCATAATGCCGGACTTTCAAGTTCCCAAATTCAGTGTCTCAAATCCACGGCGACATAATGCCGGATTTTCCAAATACGAAGCTTCATGCTCTACGTACAAAATGCATCCCTTTCCATTTCAAAATTCAAACTTCGAGTCAATCGGGTTGAAAATCCCCTGAAATAATACAAGTTCAAATTCGACTGGTTGAAACTCCCCAGAAATAATACAAGTTCAAGATTCCATCTACGGGTTGAAAATCCCCTGAAATAGTACAAATTCCAATGGGTTGAAATTCCCCTAAAATATTGACGGGTTGAAAATCCCCTGAAATAATACAAATTCCAATGGGTTGAAATTCCCTTCAAATATTCCAAGTCCAATGGGTTGAAACTCCCCTAAAATATTGACAGGTTGAAATTCCCTTTTAAATAATACAAAACCAATTCTCTTTCAATCGGGTTGAAATTCCCTTCAAATACTCCAAGTCCAATGGGTCGAAAATCCCTTGAAACTTCAATTTCCTAGTACGAGTCCAATTTCCAAATCCTAGAGCGGGTTGAAATCCCCTTCAAATAAGTCCAATTTCCAATAGATCGAAATACTCTTTTTCGACATCCCAAATTCTAAGAGCCAACTTTCACAAAAGAATGAACGCTCCTCTCAAACATTTCCAACGGGTTTCAAATCCCGAATACAAGTACAAAATCCAAAATCCCGAATCTTCGAAATGGCACTAGTCCAGGTCTCATTCATTTCGTGCATATCATATCATGTGTCGGGAAGTTCAAGTTCTAAAATTCAAAATCATGTCCAAACTAGGTGCTCGGATTCCTCTTCTCAAGATCCTACTCAAGATGACTTCACTAGCAGCAGCTGTAGCAGAGCTCTATGAACGTGTTGAGGAAGCTGAGGCTCGCATAAGGGCTCTCGAAGACAATCAAGAAACTCTTTTCCATGCTATGGGCCCATTCGAGGTAGAGGAAATATTTCATAATCAAGGGTCTGTACCACACTTTGTGCAGCCAAGTGAAAACTCGGAACCTGGGTTACCTCAAGGAGACATTTGCGGGATCTGGGCCAGCGATGATGAAGACACATATCAGGACCCTCCTGTTGAAAACATCTCCGACGATGAATGCAGAGAAATTGTAAGCGCCGACTAGTACTTGGACCCTAAGGCAGAAAACAATGTTCAAGTCATGACTAGGTCTGGTCGAATTCAAGAGCCAGCCAACAGAACAGCACCAGCAACAGATGCTCCTCTACCCACCGAGGAGAACCCTCTAATCAAGCAATTGAAGCGCACTAAGGCAGAGGTCAATATTTGGCAACTCATGGCTTCTTCTGTAGAGCACTGCACTGCTCTTATCAATGCTCTGGTCAAACTGAATGTCACCCCAGAAGTCACTCCTGACGAATTAATCGGGTTGCTTACAAATCTGGAAGAAGGAATCACCTTTACTAATGAAGACCTCCCACCTGAGGGGGCGGGCCATCACAAGGCTCTCTATCTGACTGTTGAATACAAAGACAAAATCATCCCCATGACTCTGGTGGACAATGGATCGGCTATCAATGTGTGTCCTCTCCGCACTGCCGAAAATCTGGGTTTCACCCCTAGTGACTTTTCTAATTCCACCCAAGGTGTTCGTGCCTATGACAACACTCGTCGGGAAGCAATGAGAACTCTCACTCTACTACTCCGCGCAGGGCCAATCGAGCGGAAAGTGAGATTTCAAGTGCTTAACATAAAAGCAAGTTTCAATCTCCTACTGGGAAGACCTTGGATCCATGACCTCAACGCAGTGCCATCTTCACTTCACCAGAAAGTCCGAATGGAGGTCCAAGGAAATGTCATTACCCTGCTCGCGTCTCATCCAAGGACCAAGATAGCCGACAAGGCTATGATATTAATCGAACATGACGACAGGGACGAAGACCTCTTGGGATTCAGTGCTAAAGTTGGAGCCATCGAATCCCGAATGAATCCCTTGGCAAAGCGCATGATGATCAAGTGTGGGCGTTTCTTGGGCACTACTCTGCCACCACCCACCGAATCTCCTTTCAAAGCCCAAGGACAGACCAACTGTTGCGGTCTGGGATACAAGCCGACTAAGTTCGATGACAAGCAGCAAAAGGCTAAGCTAAAGGCCCGTCGAGCTGGCAAAGATCAATTCAAAATACCTCCTCATCAACTAACACTCAATGGGCAATTCGTGAAAGAAGGAGAGGATGACTTATACTTTGACTTCCCAGAACCATTCTATGACTCTTCAAAGGGGGTTCTCTACCCCGGATTCGAGATCTTTCAAGACTGTCACTTTCTAGAGGATGCTCCTCCAATACAAGACAAGGCCTCCCCTGAATGCCTTGATTCATCAGCTTTCGGTCTATTGTTTGGCCAGGAGATGACCCCTACCATTTCCGAAGACACCATGGTTCAAAGGATCACTCAAATCGAAGAGTTTGACCCATCTAAGATGATTACTTTAAGTGAGAAGATGGTCAATGGCTGGAGAAAGTCTCTCAAGATAACAGCTCCAAATGGCAAAATGTTCAAGATTACTGTGGGCGAAGGATCTATGATGAGCGAGTCCGAGTCGGAGGATGAGTCTGGATCTGAGTCTAGCAATGAGTCTAAGTGTCTAGAACTAGAGTCTTGCATCAATCAAGTGCCTCTAAAGGCCGAGCTTCAAGTCAAAACAGTCGATGTAATGATTGCTAATTTCAATAACACTACAATTTCTACTTACTCTTCGAGTCCTAATTCAAAATCAAATCCTAATCCACACAACTTTGCTTCATAAGAAACTGACTTTGAATTTCTAAAATCTATCGAAAATCATGAAAACAGGACGCCCATAATTGAGGAAACAGAAAAAATCAACCTTTCTAACAGCAGTGATTCAAAACTAGTTCAGATTGGTTTAACTCTTTCTCCATCAGGGCGGGACGATCTTATCAAGCTACTTTCAGAGTATGTAGACGTCTTTGCATGGTCCTATCATGATATGCCAGGGGTTGATCCAAGCATCGGTCATCATACAATTCCCCTTATTCCAGGGTCAAAGCCCATCAAGAAGAAGCTCCGTCGCATGAAACCGGATGTTTCCCTCAAAATTCAAGAAGAGGTCTCCAAGCAGTTAGAGGCCGGGTTTATTCGAGAAGCAAAATATCCAGAATGGATCTCAAATGTCGTCCCAGTTCCAAAGAAAGACGGCAAAGTACGAATGTGTGTGGACTACAGGGATCTTAACAGGGCCAGCCCTAAAGACGGTTTCCCATTGCCTCACATCGACGTCCTGGTCGACAACACCGCAAATCATGCCTTACTCTCTTTTATGGACGGGTACGCAGGCTACAATCAGATTCCCATGGCAGAGGAAGACTTGGAGAAAAAAAACCTTCATCACTCAGTGGGGTACATATTGCTATACAGTTATGTCGTTCGGACTAAAGAACGCAGGAGCAACTTATCAAAGAACAGCAACAGCCATCATGAGCGATATGATTCACAGGGAAATTGAGGTATATGTCGACGACATGATTGTCAAATCCAAAGAACGACACGAGCATACCTCAGTACTTCGAAAGTTTTTCAACAGGCTCAGACAATACAATATGAGGCTCAATCCTCAAAAGTGCACATTCGGGGTAACGTCAGGCAAGTTACTCGGATATGTAATCAGCTCTCGGGGCATAGAGGCTGATCCTTCGAAAATCAAGGCAATTCTCGAGATGCAACCACCAACGAATGAAAAAGAAATTCGGGGTTTTCTCGGCAGACTACAATATATCAGCAGGTTCATTTCAAGACTCATACTGATCTGTGAACCGGTATTTCGAAAGCTCCGGAAAAGCAGTCCCAAAGTGTGGGATGACGACTGTCAGCATGCATTCGATACAATCAAAAGCTACCTTTCCAACCCGCCAGTACTAAACCTAGCAATGCCAGGGATTCCCCTCAGGCTCTACCTCACAACAACAGATTCAGCACTGGGGGCTATGCTTGCCGAGGAAAATGAAGGCCAGGAGAATGCCGTATACTACATAAGCAAAAAGCTAATCGAGTACGAGACCAAATACACTCAGCTCGAGAAACTCAGCATCTCCTTGGTTTGGGCCACAAAGAAACTACGGCACTACATGCTCTCCCATACAGTACATGTGATCAGCAAAGCGGATGCTCTCAAGTATCTATTCGAAAAACCAGCACTCAACGGACGGTTGTCCAGATGGTTGGTCATGCTAGCAGAATTCGACCTCAAATACATTCCACATAAGTCTATCAAGGGTTCAGCAGTCTCAGATTTCCTAGCCGACTGTCCCGTCGAGGCAGAAGAGGAAGATTACGACTTACCCGACGAGCAAATCTTGATGACCAGTGATGACAGTTGGTCAATGCATTTCGATGGTGCCTCCAATCAGAACGGATGTGGAGTTGGAGTAATTCTAGTAGCCCCAGACGGCACACACATTCCTATATCAGCAAAACTACAATTCAACGTCACAAACAATGCGGAAAAATATGAGGCATGCATCATGGGCCTGGAAGCCGCCTAAGCCCTAGGCGTCCAGAAACTTCGAGTGTACGGGGATTCCTCCCTAATCATCAATCAAATTTCCGGAAAATGGAAAGTAAGGAGCGAGAGCCTGGCTCCATACCAGTCTTACCTTGAGCAGTTGTCCAAACAAATAGAAGAGCTACGCTATACATACCTCCCGAGAGAGGAGAATCAATTCGCCGATGCACTGGCGAAACTGGCCTCAATGATCAACATTCCAAGCAGCATGGCTGAAATGCCACTTACAATTGAAACACGTCAAGAAGAAGCATATGTCCATGCTATTGACAACGTTGAGCAAGACGAAGATGAACCTTGGTTTAAAGACATCCACAGGTATCTACAAAGCTCAGAGTATCCACCACACTTTTCAAGCAAGAATCGAAGGGCTCTACGACTACAATCAGCCAATTTCGTCACAGAAGGCGGCATTCTTTACAAAAGGTCCCTTAATGGTCCTAACCTCCGATGTGTTGACAAGCACGAAGCTCAAAGAGTCATGGACAACATACATGCAGGAGTCTGTGGCACCCACATGAATGGGAAAATGCCAGCTCTCAAGATCGTCAGGGCACGATACTACTGGACTACCCTCGAACGGGATTGCTACTTCTTTGTCAAGAAATGTCCCACATGCCAAAAGTGTGCGAATCTGAAGCACATTCCTCCATCACTACTATACTCTCAATCATCACCGTGGCTATTCTCAGCCTGGGGTATCGACGTCATCGGCAAAGTCACTCCAACGGGCATCGTGGGTCATGAGTTCATACTGGTCGCCATCGACTATTTCACCAAATGGGTCGAGGCCAAATCATTCAAAGTATTGGGTTCCGAGCAAGTGGCCCAGTTCATACAAGAAAACATCATATGCATATATGGCGTTCCTCACGAGTTCATCAGCGACCAGGGAACCCATTTTCAAGGAGAGTGTGAAGATCTATTCACCGAATACAAGATTCAACATCATCGCTCTTCACCTTATCGCCCACAAACCAATGGGGCAGTCGAAGCAGCCAACAAAAATGTCAAGACCATCATCACGAAAATGACTACCAATTACAAGGACTTGACCCAAAAGCTGCATTTCGCATTGTGGGGATATCGAACTTCAATTCGCATTTCAACTGGTGCAACTCCGTTCTCATTGGTCTATGGAATGGAAGCAGTACAACCTATCGAACTGGAGATACCTTCTCTAAGGATAGTCCTAGAAAGCAAAATCCCAGAAGCTGCATGGGTACAAGCAAGATATGACGAGCTAGTCATGCTCGATTAGCGCCGGCTTCAAGCCGCTCACCATGTACAAGTCTATTAGCGCCGAGTGGCCAGACATTTCAACAAAAGGGTCAGAACCCGAAACATCAAAGAAGGCGAGCTTGTCCTGAAAGCCCTTCGCAAAAGCACCATGGACCCAAGGGGAAAATTCAAACCCAACTGGGCAGGCCCATACATTGTCAAAAAAATCCTCTCCGGGGGAGCAGTCGAACTAACAGACATTGACTGAACAAAATTCAGATCTCTGACCAACCTCGATCAACTCAAGAAGTTCTATGTCTAAGTTCCATATTCAAATTCAAGAATCCAATTCAAAGTCCTGTAAGGTAGTCAGAACTACGTCCGGCCTGATTCCCTAACGGGACACGAAGGCAACCTCATTTCGAAGCCTGGCCACTTTAATACAAAAAAATTCAAAATTTTCCTCAATTAAGGGCATCCTAAAAATCAAATCAAATTTCAAAACTCAAAATTCTTGTTGTTGTTATTCCAAATGTGCCAATTCAAAGCAAAGCTTGTTCAAGCGGAATTTAACACAATAACTCTTTATTTGGCCCTAAGGCCTTCAAAGCTAATTCAAATACAAAGTTAGGATCAAGTGAAGCAAAGTTCAAAAGCCTTTTCACTTCCTAAACACATTTTCAAACGCATCTTTCTAAACACATCTTCCAAACACATTCTAAACACAATTCCTTCCAATACAATTTCAAACACATTTAGCCTACAAAGATCTAGGGTCGGGCGACTATGCTCTCGAGTCTCGGCACCTTTAGTACTATCCCCTGACTCCCCCCGCAATATATCATCAATCTTCCCCTTGCCCAAGCGGCGGGAGAAGGAACTTGCAAGCCTTCCAAGACGGGAGGACGACGAACCTCCTTTGGATTCCGAACGGTCAAGCACCGGATGGGCCACACTCCCGTCACCTTCCTCATAGTCAGTTGATGGGGGATGTCTAGCTCTAGAACCTCGGACTCTAGCTGGTCCGGAGAGAGAAATATCCCTCTGGCTTAGGCCTCTCATCCATACAATGTACCCCGCAGACAGAGAAACTGGCTCAGGTGGGAACTGAATACTCAAGAACGGTTTGGCGACCCAATACCGCCTCCAAACTTCAAGACGATTTGCATTTTGCGCAACAGGTCTCGGGTTCTCTTCCTTGCAATCCGGGATCTCCTGTTTCAAGCCATATTGTCTCATCACTCGAGCAGGCGAGTAGAAGACCAGCATTGTGAGGCTTGGCACCCTCAAAGCAGTAGAACCAGGGGCATGTCTCATAGCAGAAATTCCCCACCAAGGAACTACCCACCTTATACAAGACTCAATCCCAGAGCGTGCGCATCTCCACTCATCCAATGAAAGCCGGCCATACACCATAGGCCGCACGGTGAATCCCTTTCTATTGTAGCTCGTCATGTTCTCCGGTGGTGCCACCAACATGAGCCTCTCCATAAGACAAACCTTGGGGAGTATACAAGAAGCACATTTCAAAATTCAACATTCAAAATTCAAATACAAGTATAAGTTCAACAATACAAAGAAGGCTCCAGATCCTTACTTGGAGTAATGTCGGGCTTCCCGACGGCAATGAAGAGGGGTCCGACTTCAGCATATCAAGGCCCATCAATGTTTCGCCAATCACGAGCGGCATTGGGTCCCGACCATTAGCAAACTTCTCTACAATCTTAATTAGGGAGGCATCGCCATTGCCAAACCCCTGCTTCGAAAAGAGAAAGCAAGCAAATATACAAAAACTCAAGGCTTTCAAGCGGAAAACTTTGGGAACATCAAGCCCAGCAAAGTAGGTGACAAAGAGGGACAAATCCACCCCTCTACCATATAAAACAACACTCAAAAGTGGGGGCTTCAAGCCCAAATACCTTTCAAAACTCGAGAAAAAGTGTTCTTCAACACTAGGCATACATGGCTCCAGCATCAAGGGCCACCTCAATATGGCACTAAATTCCTCAGGGAGAGGACATACCTTATTATTTTCGAAGCGGAAGACATGATGATTCGGGTCCCAAGCCTCCAGAGCAGCAAGAATGAAGTGCAAATCCAATTTTACAAACCGGAAAGAGACGAGCACCCCAAGATGCATGCCATCAAGCTCCCTTTTCTCCAACTTGCCTAGCGAACCAAGCCACGAGTTCAAGGCACTTTCAAAAGACACAGCCATATTTTCTTTTCTTTTCGAGAGGAAGCAGTATGCAGTAATAGCAAGGAAGGATTGATGCAAGAAATGATCCAACAAGCTCCCTATTTATACAAGAGCCGGCTTGCACGACAGCTAACAGGCGCCAGGCGCCAAGCCTGCGCCAGGCGCAGGGGCCTGCATCTAAGGACGAGGCCACTGTCCTCTCTTATGACTCCGAGTACACACTCTTTAGTGTTTCGGACAGCAGAGTACAACCTCCATTATTCAAGATTCCAAAGCCGCAAGCCGCGCAATTTCAAGCAGTCCGGATCAGCACTTCGGGCAGATTTCGAGTCGATTTTTTCAAAATTCAAGCATTATAGTCCTAGATCGGTGTCCTAAGTTGAGTCTGCATATGCATAAGCAAGAGTTGAATATACTTTGACTTGCGCTTTTCCTAACCAAAAAACCTCAGTCAAAGTGGGGGCTTATAGTGGGTACATACACCCGAAAAAATGGACAAATTTTTTCAAAATTTTTCGCAAAATTGTCATGCATACATATAGCTACAAAATTTCAAGGCACACACTACGCATATAATTTCAAGCACTCGAACATACAAAAGCCAATCTTCAAATTTCACAAATCAATTCAAGTTCAAAACCATACAAACCATACAAACTATACAAAAAATTTCAAGTTTCAAGCCATACAAACACAATACAATCTAGCCAGGCAAGCTGGAACTCGCTACCATGCAGGGTCAGTCTGAGTCATCATTAGCAGCGATATCAACCACAGGCCCTTATCCCTGTTACGCCTCCTAAAGCGCTCCAGCTCCTGATCCATCTCCGTCCCAGGGGTACTAGGATCCTGCTCCGAGATACGAAGTGTGCCAGTGGAGGGATGAACTCCCTGCTGAGGAGAGGAATACTGATAAGGCGGCGGCATCGGCATATACGGGTACGACCCAAACATCTGAGCCTGGCGTATCCTATCCATCTCCGCATAGCAAGCCCATGAACCTGCACCCCAAGGCTGAGGACCACTTCCTCCGAAGTAGTAGCCGGAAGGAGGAACAAAGGGCCGTGAACCGCTAGCACCTCCGAATGAATGCCTGGTGGGGTCAACATGTACAAAAGGGGAAGCTCCCCGCTGAACATCAGAATGCCTCTGATGAGCACCAGCACCGGACCCCTGTCCCAGCTCCAAGCTCGGACCCTCCTGTCTCAAGGACGTCTCCGCCTGAGGCTCCCTGTCAGCAGAGTCTCTACGGTCTCCACGGCGCTCCTATACAAGATACTATTTCTAGAATTTCCAGTATACAAGTTTCAAGATCAAGTGAGGTACCTCTTTGTTCCGGCCAGAAAGCTTCCGGGTTAGCTTGGCGCATTGCCTCTTCCAATAATCAAGCAAGAGCATCCAGCGACGCACTCTCGCCCGAGGTGCCTGCATACAAAATTTAAGATCAATTTCCAAATACAAGTTACAAACCGTTTCAAAAATGCAACAGTACTTACAGGGGCATAATGCTGAGGAACAGCATCATATGATTTCCGGTGCGGAGGAGAAGCCCAAGGAATGGTCTCCACCACGTCTTCCCCGTCCGAGTTCTCATAGCGGAGGATCCTATCAGCATGAGGAATGTCCTCAAGATCAACCTCCTCCTCCTACAGACAATCATACAATCATACAATCATTCAATCAATACAAGAATACAAGAATACAAGTATACAAGAATACAGAATACAAAGTTCAAAAGCTCACCGACAGTACGAAGCGTACTGGTGGAGCCAGCCTCCTCAGGAAGTCATCATAGCTCCCCTTCCTGTGTACAAACTCCCTCCAAGAGCGGCAAACAGCCTCGCCCCTAGCCTCCGCATAGAGCCGGGCCAACTCTTTATCCAACGCCAGCATGGACTCCGGCGGATCCTTGGTGACAAGCCTATCCCCTGAACTGTGTTGAAGGGACACTCGCTCCCCTAGATACCACATATGGCGGTACAGTCCTGGAAGCAAAACCCGCCGTCCAGACAAGAATTGGGCACGAGCAACTGAGGCAGGTACAACCGCGTTGGCAAAAGGACGCCATACCACCTACAAAGCAGACAACTCAGGCAACAGTGCAAATACAAATACAAGAAAGCAAAACAGTACAAAAAGATTACCCTATCAACAGGAAAAACTCTCCAAGCTCTGCGAGAAGCCGCCAGGGACGCACCAACGCGCACCGCTCCTATCCAAGAGGCAGCATACGGGTAAGCCGCATCTCTAGTACGCTCCGGCGCCAAAGTCGGAAAGTGCTCATAGATCCAAATCTTTCAAGTAACAAACATAACACCAGTCAAGTTCAAGATACAAGCACACAAATACAAAGTACAAAGTACAAGGAGTCTCGAATACCTCCAGCACGCTCGGGTCACTCCCCAGTGCAGTCCGGGAGGCCCCCCTCATTTCATACAAGAGGTGGCTATAGGCCAAGCCACCCCAGTTGTAACTCGGAACAGCTCTCAAGTCCCTCAGAGCGGACAAGAAGCTAACATACACCCGACTGTTCCTACTCGGGGCAATCACTCTGCTAACCAAGACAAGGAGGAAGAGCCTAACCCTCTGCTCCGCGGACACACCCTCACCACAGATAGCATCCACAAGCACCGTCACAGAAGCGTGAGAGTCGTCCTCTGACAAATCAACAACAGGGCCGAGCAAGTCCTTGCCAGCGGCCGAGCGCCACGTCAGCTCAGAGTCAAAGGTCACATTCCTCTCAAAAAAAGGAAGACCTGTAATCAATAGCAAACTCAAAGGGGGTAATAGTAATATCCCCCCATGCCATGTGGAAAGTGTTGGTGGTATCCCACCACAGCTCTAACAAAGCCCACACACGGTTTTTATTCCCCGTTCTCCTCGAGGAACCTCCCATGGTGCGCCAGAAATCGGCCAGGCCCATTGTAGACACCTACTTTTGTCCCCATTCCCGAAAGGGAAGGTTCGATGATGAGAACATAAAATCTCCACTTGGCAACGCATCTCCTATAAAATAACGAATCTCGATCACCCTTTTCATTTCACCCGAACCTTCTATTTATAGAAACCTGCTAAAAATAGTAATTGTCGTAACATGTAGTTGCTAAAAGTGGCAAGACATAAAAGATAGAAACCTGTCAGAATTAGGTGTTGCACTCCAACATCAATCCTAAAAGAGATATAATTTGCAAGAGGAATCCTGTTCCTAGTATAGCTCGAAAATAAGAGTTACGTATTAATTAAAATCCTAACGAACCTAGAGTTCGTAACGGGACCAGACGCATTCCGTCATAAAGTTAATACGCACTAAAAGACTCGAATAAATCTCAAAGACTCCGTATTCCACGAGTCCAAATCTGACAAGGAAATACGGCCCAGACCCTATTTTCAACGCCTGGCTCTGGGCGCCGAAGATGGGCGCTGAAATTACCTGGGTACGTATTCTCTCCTAATTTTTCTTGGATTAGAGTTCTACAATTCTATCTTTCCACGAACTCTTTTCTATAAATACAGCCCAAAATTCGACGTGAACACGACACATAATTCATATTCTGAGTATTGACTCCAACCCCTAAGCCTAAGCCTCACGCTGCAAAATTGATCCCGCGTTCTGTCGCAATCGATCCAAAAATCGAACAGAACGTATCCTGTCCCTTGTAGCTGAAGAATTAATCCCGGAAACTTGAGATTCGTTAAATAAAAGGAGAAATAGCAAAGCCAAAGTGGTTAGTTTTCTGAGAACCGTGACACACCTCTCAAGGGTGCGTCGTAATGTGTCCCTTTGCATGATTTAATCGCTTTCCCCGCCCTTTTATAAAACTGTTAAATTATTAAATCTGATTGTTCTATCACGCCTAATAAAGATAATATCTTGGGAAATTGAACTATCATGCTAGGTCCCTTAAATCAATCTAAACAAGATAATCTCGATCGATCCACTATTATGTGTTGCATATTGTTAAAATCAATTCAGATTAGTTTAATAGTTAACGCATGTCCCTTCAATTATTTATGCTGAGCTAGTAAGGATATCCTGCCTCTGGAGTTATCGAAGAGCGAGTACTCCTCTCGGTAGTTACGGTCCCCCGAACCCTCAATCTCTACCTTGCGGGTGTACGTTGAAAGATCCCCACACCAGGGATCACAAGGGAACCTATGGCCGTCGTGGTCAAACATAATTGCACTCCCTTTATGTCACGATAACCGGGTTTTGTCAGTTTTTCTCATTGTTGTTAAAAAATGAATGGCGACTCCTATATTACTAGTCAATTGGGTGTAAACTCACAGGAAATCCAATTACACTTGATTTGACAAAAAGAAACGTCACGCCCACGAGGGACGAGGTCACGCATTAGCCTCGTGCTTTTTCGACCCCCTCATAGTGGCGACTCCGCTGGGGATAGTGAAGGAAATACTCGTGCTCGTAGGTTATCAAAATAGCCGAAGGGTGAAACGATCCTACCCCGCGTTTATTTCCCCATCAAGTTGGGACGACCTGAAAATCTCCATATTAATGTGAACGGACAGAACCGCATAACGAATCTTGGCTCCCTTGGATGTTTCATCTCGGGAGTTGGGACTAAGGATACCCATCGCCAACCGGGGGGTGCATACGCTTCCTACCCATAGAAGCCATAGAAGTCATAGAAGCCATAGAAGCCTATCATAAACTACATGACATATTATTATTTTGCCTCATGATGTAATGTTAGTTATGTGTAGCGAATTATGTGATTGTGTGTGACAAATAAACCAACGACCTTAAAAATTTCCCAAACATTCATAAACCAATTGGCCAAAGAGTTATACCAAAATACGTGTTCCGCAAACCCGAACGATCGCCACAAAAATAAGCGACGCTCGGGATGGTCCGTAACGAATCCCACAAATGTTGCACAACGCGTAAAGGACGTTATTAGGCAAGCACGCAAAATCAAAGTAGCATAAACAAAAAATATACGTAAACAGAAATCGAGCACCAGCCAGGGACGCATTTTCAACGCCCCTGGCTGGGCGCCAATATTTCTAACACCCTTCGCTGGGCGCCGAAGTTGCTGCCTGGCCTTTGGGTCAGGCACAGCAGCCTCGGTGCCCGCGCATAAAGAAAATACGTAGCAAAAAAAAAAGCTTTTCGTAAAAAAATTTGCTGCGAGGGCGTATGAAAAGGCACTAGATTCTAAAAGCGACTAAAAAATAATAGTAATAAATAACTCTTCGTGTCGTTGTTAGGCGTCCTACGACGACAATGTTCGGCACCAAAACCGAGCATGCTAATAACTATGAATGTCACACGGGCAAGTGTTTCGAAAATCCAAAGAATGACCAAGGAAAAAACCCAAAAAGTGTACCAACAAAGGAAAGAATGAAAAAAAACCAATGGAGAGAGTCAAAAGTCTAGACTAAGTAACGCTTAAAACTTTGGGGCCTAAACTTTAGTTTATCTTATGCATAGGGCTGGTCCTGCCACTTGGTGCCGATCTGAAAATCTAAGGTTAGTGCGTCTCGAAGCTACATCACCGACGCAAGGTTTAGTAACTCCAGGTTCCGTCCGTCATCCCTCATTTCAAGGATCTCCGCTTCCCCAGCCTCGATTCGCACCCTCAAACATGTCTATAGAAGAGCTACAGAACCAAATGGCCCAAATGACCCTACTCATGAACCAACTGAAAATGGAAAACGAATCCTTAGCGGCTGCGCAAGCCAAACATTTTGCATTACTGGTCATTTGGCCTCCTGAAACCGAATTAGTCCAAAAATTCATTGACAACCTGGACCCAATTTACAAACAACATCTTAGATACTTGGGCCTTGATACCTTCAAGAGGGTTTATGATGTAGGAATAAAGATCGAGGATGACCTCACACAAACAGTACAAACCAAACCTGCATACAAGAGTAGCACTTACTACAGGGGCCCCACGCCCAAGCCCAAGAGGTCCATGATGTGGAAGAAACCCCAACCCGAAGGAGCCCGGGAAGGTGGACCCGAGATCAAAAGTTTGCCCCACTCGGGTCGACTCTAGTACAAGCTTTCCAAAGACTAACCAATCAGGGAAAGCTAAGGCCCATAGGCCCCACACCCGACCCTCCAGTAAAAAATAAGTACTGGGTCGAGGGCGCTCGCTGCGAGTTCCATCAAGGGAATGGGCATGATACTGAAAACTGCTAGAATCTAAAAAACACGATTCAGGACATGATAGAGGATGAAATAACACCTCTCCCCAACGTTGGCAAACCCAACAACAATAAGAGCCCACTCGGTTCTTGTCACATCTCATTTGACCAACCAGAAAATATCAAATTTGACCCTACGGCGTATATTACGCCCCAAGGTGCACCACTCGCCATGGTCCCTATGGATCAAATCGAGAGAGAAGTGTGCAGTGTGTGGGATGATGATGTTGAAGATGTCTACCTGTCTCAAGTATCAGGCCAGGACCTCTTTACTGAAACTTGGCCCAGATTTGGAATTTTCCATGACTGTCATACTTTGGATGAGGCACCCCACCTCGCCAAGACTGAATAACTGAAATATTGGACAACCAGGCTCTATGGGCATTGTTTAACGAATCAAGGCCTATGGAGGACGAGACTGCAATGACTACCCTAGCTTTACAAGATGAAGGTTTCGATCCAACCCGGTTAATCTCTCCTGCATCAACACTAGAAGAGGCCGAGAACGGATGGGTGAAGACATGTCAGTGGGTCAACACAAAGGGAATAGAATTCAAGATGAGTACCGGCGAAGGACCAAAGTTTTACGAGACTAAACCCAAGGCTTGAGCCATAGAGAGCACCTTAGTAAAAAAAACGCCTAGTAGTTCTTTAGATTGATAGGAAAAAGAAAAAAAAAAGGCTTTAGATGGTCCTAAGACCCCTTAGAATACAGGCAAATTTTATTTCAGTGTGTTTTCCTTACTTTCCAAACTAATAAAGGCGCAAGATTTCTCCTAAAAACTTTTATTCTAACACTAAATAAGCACTAAACGTACTTGTAAATACAAAAATAAAGAAGCGGCCCACTCTAGGCCCAATAAACAAGGCCCACTCGGTCTTGAATCGTGACATTGAAATTCAAAAAAAATCCCAAAATGAACCACACTATCATATTGCCAAAACATAAGGGTCTAACCCATGCAACCCAAAGAAATAAAAAAGGAAATCAAATCCAAACAATGCAAATGTTGCTCAAAAAAAATTCATAAAATAATAAACACCGCCCCCCACGTCAACGCACACCTCGGCCCGCTCAAAAACCTACACAAAGATCTTCATATCTTCCGCACACTAACCCCATTCTCAAAACCGTTTCGAGTCATGAATAGAAAAAAATGAATCCGGACAAAAATGTGTCTCACGCTAACAATCAAAAAAGCCTCCGAAAGAGCGTCGAAATTGATTTCAATACGAGTAAAAAAGTAAAACAAAAAAAAAGAAGAAAAATAAATAAATGCAAGAACATGTGAAGCAAAGCGTCGAAAAAAGACCGCCCAGAAATCATTTTCAACGCCCAAGGCTGGGCGCCGAAATCTTTGACGCCCCAGCCTGGGCGTTGAAACTCTCTGCCTGCCAAATTTGGCCCAGAAGTGCTCGTCATTTTATCCGCACATAACGGAAAAATAACGAACACTTGGGGGGTACAGCACGTACTCAGATATGCGTACCGAAAAATAGCCATACAAAAAACAAAAAAAAACACATGGAATTTCATTTTTATGTGCAGATACACGGCTTACGGCAAAAACAGCAGATTAAAATAATGATGAAACTTCACTCATTTCACCGATCAAATAATATGTTTCCACCTCAGAGCATATCTATTAAATTCGGCATCCTAGAATTTATTCTAGCTAGAACTACGCGCCACCTGATTCTAAGTTAAAATTATTTAACAAAGATACGTAGGCAATCCTATTTGTGGATTCGGTCCAATCAAGTAAAAAATATATATGTTGTGCAAAAGTGTTAGACATGAGAAAATATATAAAAAATGAAAAAAGAGGAGAAGCAAAAAATGAATGTAAGAATAAAACACGCCTTTATTAAAAAAATGATAAGAAGGAAAACAAAAGTGCTAAGGAATTAAAAACAAACACAACTGAAATGAATAAAGGGCACCTACACCCTAGCAAGAACTACACTACTCTAGTTCTTCCGGATCATCAAATAAAGTCTTGTAGAGGGCGATGTTCGCAGGGTCCACCCCCACAGGCTTCTGTGCTGCCCCCATATCAATCTCCATAAGAACCGGCTCCTTGACACTATCTTCCAAAGATGCCAAGGCCTCAGAAACATTCTCATTTTGAACAGTTACAGCCCGCTCAGCCTCAAGGGCACAAACAATGGTGGGGGAAGGATTATCAACATCAACTGGATTAGTCACTGGTTCTACTAGCGGCTGAGCTTTCCTAACCCATACATTGTTCCGGCGACGATCTCCGCGAGAGCTTGCATTTCTTTTAGCAACGGAAGGCCCCTTCATGTTAGGCATCTTCTTAGGCCTAGAACTGGAACGGGGAGGAACTTCCTTTCGCTTTCGATCAGAACGAGCTTTCACAGTCTTGATACCATGGGTGCGAGGATTGGCAGAATCATGGCCCTCATACCTAACCCGAATACGAGGTATCAAAAGCTCAGCCGGCTCCCCATTTCGAGCCTCGGTCCTCACATCTTTATCATCGGAACTCATCCACAACTTGTAGTTTTCAGAAAGACCCACAAAGCCATTTGTAGCCACGGCCCAACGCAGGAGACCATCATAATACTTTGCCCACGCTTGAACCCGTGCTTGTGAAAAGGCCGCTACTTTAGGTGGTACTGTATCAGAAAATGGGATAGTCTGCCTTAAGCCGTATTGACGCATGACTCGGTAAGGAAAGATATAAATGGGCCGAGATAGCCCCAACAAAGAAACATAAACTGACACATCAGAACCCCCCGTCATAGTAGTCAAACCCCACCACGGTACCACCCACTTAATAGAACAAATACCATGAGTAAAAAAGGAAGCCCACTCGGCCTCGTCCTGGCCTCAGTGCAAATACTTTCGGTTACCCAAGGCTATAGGGCGATAATGTTTAAGATCGGCAGGAGTTTCTAAAAGCCTAAGTCGTTCCATGAGCCAAATCTGCAGAAAGAACGGGTACAATCAGATCAAAAAATAAAATAATAAATAAACAAACGAAACCTGGGGCGCATTTTCAACGCCCAGGACCAGGCGCCAAAAATTCTAACGCCTAGCCATGGGCGCTGAAAATCAGCTCCAGGCAGGACGAACGAAAAAATATATGTGTGCGCAAAAGAAAGATTGATTACCTGCAGCAATAGGGGGCTCCCCTTAAAATATTCGGATTTAGCATTCTTCTTCAACTCATCCGCACTCAACAAAGTCTCGGCAACAACCAACGGCATAATAGAATAACAACTTTCCATCTGGGATCAACCTTATGTCATCGAACTCGCCATTATTATTCGACAGCAAATAATGATTCAACAAGCAAAATACAAGGGCCCGAATGTTCAATTTCTGTTCGGTCATATTTTTACTAGGTCTAAAGTGATGTTTTACAAGCTTTGCCAAATTAACCTCATCACCCACAACAATCTCAGCGAGCATGTTAGCATTTAGTCCTAGGAATCCCCCTATGGTTGTTTTACCCTCTTCAATGGTGCCAGGGGTGGCAGGAGTAGCATTAGTAGGATAACCAAGGATCGCAGCAAATTCATCTGGCAAAGGACATATTTCATTGCCCCGAAAGACAAAAACATGGTGATCAGAATCCCAAAAGCTCAGGGTTGCATACAGAAAGTTATAATCAATATTAATTTGTTGTAAGCCTAAAAGTGCCTCTAAGTGGTATTCTTTCAACAAAGCCTTTTCTGTAGGAGTAAGGGCTCTTAGCCAACGCCTAACAGCTCGTTGGAGGGAGAAGGGAGGAATCGACATGACAAAAGCAAGGAAGAATTAAAGCTAAGTAATTACGAGAGAAAGGAAGATTGAGAGTGATGGAAAAGAAGGACGTATCTAACCCCTATATATACCTAAAGACATCAAGTGACATCTTGATCCCATTCGGAAACGTGTCAAGAAATCCGAAAATCAAAAATTGCCAGGATAAAACTTTCAGCGCCCACGGCTGGGCGCCGAAATGATTAACGCCTAGCCTTGGGCGCCGAAAATGCAGCCCAAGGCCCGGATCTCGCAAAACGCCGAACAGGAAAGGACTTAAAACCGTGTTGGTAGACACGAGGCCCTATTGAAATCAAGATCAAGCCCAAAAGCACCATTAGCACCCAAATAGTGAAAATGAATAAAACTTATCGAAACTTAGACTTGTCTCAAGGAATATATATGTGTACATTTTTCAAAACAAATATAAGCAAAATAAATATCAAGGTAATTCTTCGAAACACCAAAAAATATTATTAAGTCGTTGGTTTCTCAAATAAAAAAATGTTTGTTTGTCAAAGGATTAATCCGGGCCAAGCTAAACCTGATATCATTGAAAAATAAACTTTGTCGCCCGGAAAACGAAGTCGCACTCCACGACTTCGTCAAAATAGCATATCACTATAAGGGTCGCTCGCACATACGAGCACGATCCCAAACATGATTAAAAGACGTTATAAAATTGTAGACACCTACTTTTGTCCCCATCCCCGAAAGGGAAGTTTCGATGATGAAAGCATAAATCTTCACTTGACAACGCATCTTCTATAAAATAACGAATCTCGATCACCCCTTTTCATTTCACCCGAAACCTGCTATTTATAGAAACCTGCTATTTATGGAAACCTGCTAAAAATAGTAACTGCCGTAATGGGTAGTTGTTAAAAGTGGCAAGTCATAAAAGATAGAAACCTGTCAGAATTAGGTGTTGCACTCCAACATAAATCCTAAATGAGATAGAGATTATGAGAGAATCCTATTCCTAATATGATTCGAAAATAAGAGTCACGTATTAATTAAAATCCTAACGAGCCTAGAGTTCGTAATGGGCCCAGACGCATCCCGTCACAAGGTTAATACGCACTAAAAGACTCAATTAAATCTCAAATACTCCGGATTCTAGGAATCTGAATCTGACTAAGAAAAACAGCCCAGATCCTATTTTCAACGCCTGGCTCTGGGCGCCGAAATCTTCGGCGCCCAGGCCTGGGCGCTGAAAATACCTGGTACGTGTTTTTTCCTAATTCCTCGTGGATTAGAGTTCTACAATTCTATCTTTCTACGAACTCTTTTCTATAAATAGGGCCTTAAGTTCGACGTGAAAAAGACACAACACACAATTATTATTCTGAGTATTGACTCTGAACCCCTAAGCCTAAGCCTCACGCTGCAAAACTAATCACGCGTTCTGTCGCAATCGATCCATAAATCGAACAGAACGTATCCTGTCCCATAACTTGAGATTCGTTAAATAAAATGAGAAATAGCAAAGTCAAAGTGGTTAGTTTTCTGAGAACCGTGACGTACCCTTCAAGGGTGCGTCGTAATGTGTCCCTTTTCTATGATTTAATTGCTTTCCTCGCCCTTTTATGAACTGTTAAACTAATTAAATCTGATTGTTCTATCACGCCTAATAAAGATCATGTTTATGGGTAATTGAATTATCATGCTAGGTCCCTTAATACAATCTAAATCAGATAATCGCGCTCGATTTAGTATTATATGTTGCATATTGTTAAAATCGACTCAGATTAGTTTAATAGTTAACGCATGTCCCTTCAATTATTTATGCTGAGCTAGTAAGGATATCCTGCCTCTGGAGTTATCGAAGAGCGAGTACTCCTCTCGGTAGTTACAGTCCCCCGAACCCTCAATCTCTACCCTGCGGATGTACGTTGAGCGATCCCCACCACCAGGGATCACAAGGGAACCTACGGCCGTCGTGGTCAAACATAATTGCACTCCCTTTATGTCACGATAACCGGGTTTTGTCAGTTTTTCTCATTGTCGTTAAAAACTGAATGGCGACTCCTATATTACTAGTCAATTGGGTGTAAACTCACAGGAAATCCAATTACACTTGATTTGACAAAAAGAAGCGTCACACCCACGAGGGACGAGGTCACGCATTAGCCTCGTGCTTTTTCGACCCCCTCACAGTGGCGACTCCACTGGGGAAAGTGAAGGAAATACTCGTGCTTGTAGGTAATCAAAATAGCCGAAGGGTGAAACGATCCTACACCGCGTTTATTTCCCCATCAAGTTGGGACGACCTGAAAATCAGCATATTAATGTGAACGGGCAGAACCGCATAACGAATCTTGGCTCCCTCAGGGAGTTTGGACTAAGGATACCCATCGCCAACCGGGGGGTGCATACGCTTCGAATGTTGTCCACTCGGCACTCTCTCTAGTAGTACACCCGTCCCAAACCCAATCGCTCGCCCACTAGGTCCCTCTCGCCTGCATGCCCCCTTGGCTTGCACTTGCGGGTTGGCCTTCTGGGACGAAATTCGTCTGTTGAAAGCACTACCCCGACCGGGGCATATGGTGGATCTGCGATAGAAGCGGTACCAAGCCAGGCGCAAAAACTACCCATAGAAGCCTATCATAAACAACGTGACATATTATTATTGCCTCGTGATGGAATGATAGTTATGTGTAGCGAAATATATGATTGTGTGTGACAAACTATCTGTAGACACCTACTTTTGTCCCCGTTCCCGCAAGGG
The DNA here is from genome assembly GCF_020520425.1 of Spinacia oleracea. Classification (NCBI taxonomy): domain Eukaryota; kingdom Viridiplantae; phylum Streptophyta; class Magnoliopsida; order Caryophyllales; family Amaranthaceae; genus Spinacia; species Spinacia oleracea. The sequence continues at coordinate 6,631,729 of NC_079488.1, read as the reverse complement.
AAAGGTTCGATGATGAAAGCATAAAAACTCCACTTGACAACGCATCTCCTATAAAATAAACGAATCTCGATTCCCCATTTCATTTCACCCGAAACCTGCTATTTATGGAAACCTGCTAAAAATAGTAACTGCCGTAAAAGGTAGCTTCTAAAAGTGGCAAATCATAAAAGATAGAAACCTGTCAGAATTAGGTGTTGCGCTCCAACATAAATCCTAAATGAGATAGAAAACCGCGAGAATCCTATTCCTAATAGGATTCGGAAATAAGAGTTACGTATTAATCAAAATCCTAACGAGCCTAGAGTTCGTAACGGGCCCAGACGCATTCCGTCATGAAATTGATACGCGCTAAAAGACTCGAATTAAGCTCAAACTCTACGGATTTTAGGAATCCGAATCTGACTAAACAAAACTGCCCAGACCCTATTTTCAACGCCTGGCTCTGGGCGCCGAAATCTTCGGCGCCCAGGCCTGGGCGCTGAAATTACCTGGGTACGTCTCTTTTCCTAATTCTTTGCGGATTAGAACTCTGCAATTCTATCTTTCCACGAACTTCCCTATAAATAGGCCCCTAGTTTCGACGTGAAACGACACACAACAACACATAATATATTCTGAGTATTGATTCTAAACCCCTTAGCCTAAGCCTCTCGCTGCGAAACTGTTCACGCGTTCTGTCGCAATCGATCCATAAATCGAACAGAACGTATCCTGTCCCATATTTGAGATTCGTTAAATAAAAAGGAGAAATAGCATAGTCAAAGTGGTTAGTTTTCTAAGAACCGTGACGCACCTCTCAAGGGTGCGTCGTAACGTGTCCCTTTTCGATGATTTAACTGCTTTCCTCGCCCTTTTTATGAACTGTTAAACTAACCTAATATGATTGTTCTATCACGCCTAACAAATATAATATTTTTGGGAAATCAGATTGTCATGCTAGGTCCCTTAATGTTATTTAAATCAGATAATCACGATCGAACTAGTATTATATGTTGCATATTGCTAAAATCAACTCAGATTAGTTTAATAGTTAACGCATGTCACTTCAATTATTTATGCTGAGCTAGTAAGGATATCCTGCCTCTGGAGTTATCGACGAGCGAATTATTCCTCTCGGTAGTTACAGTCCCCCGAACCCTCAATCTCTACCTTGCGGGTGTATATTGAGAGATCTCCACACCAGGGATCACAAGGGAACCTACGGCCGTCGTGGTCAAACATAATTGCACTCCCTTTATGTCACGATAACCGGGTTTTGTCAGTTTTTCTCATTGTTGTTAAAAACTGAATGGCGACTCCTATATTACTAGTCAATTGGGTGTATACTCACAGGAAATCCAATTACACTTGATTGAATAAAAAGAATCGTCACACCCACGAGGGACAAGGTCACACATTAGCCTCGCGCTTTTTCGACCCCCTCACAGTGGCGACTCAACTGGGGACAGTGAAGGAAATACTCGTGCTTGCAGGTAATCAAAATAGCCGAAGGGTGAAACGATCCTAACCCGCGTTTATTTCCCCATCAAGTTGGGACGACTTGAAAATCAACATATTAATGTGAACGGGCAGAACCGCATAACGAATCTCGGCTCCCTCGGGAGTTGGGACTAAGGATACCTTTTTTTCGCCAATACGGGGGTGAATACGCCGCGCATGTTTCCCACTCGGTACTTGTGCAGGTAGTACACCTATCCCGAACCCAATCGCTCGCCCATTAGGTCCCTCTCACCTGCATGCCCCCTTGGCTTGCACTTGCGGGTTGGCCTCTTGAGCGAAATTCGTCTGTTGAAGACACTACCTCGACCAGGGCATGTGTTGGATCTACGATAGAATCGGTACCAAGCCAGGCGCAAATAAACTACCCATAGAAGCCTATCATAAACTACGTGGCATGTTTAATTTTCAAATCCATGTTTGTAATGTAGTTATGTGTAGCGAAATATGTGATTGTGTGTGACAAACTATCCTAGAAAACCAACGACCTTAAAAAACTGCCCAAACATTCATAGACTAATTTGCCAAAGAGTTATACCGAAACACGTGTTCCGCAAACCCGAATGATCGCCACAAAATAAGCGACGCTCGGGATGGCCTGTAACGAATCCCGCAAACACTGCCACACGTAAAGGACGTTATTAGGCAAGCACGCAAATCGAAGTCGCATAAACAGAAGACAGAAAACGAGAACCAGCCAGGGACGCATTTTCAACGCCCCTGGCTGGGCGCCAGAAATTCTCACGCCCCTCGCTGGGCGCTGAAGTTGCTGCTTGGCCTTCTGGACAGGCGCAACAGCTTCGGTTCCCGCACGAAAGGAAAATACGTAGCAAAAAATGTTCATAAAAAGAATTGCTACGAGGGCGTAAGGAAAGCACTCGATTTCAAAAGCGACTCGCGGAAAATTAATAACTCTTTGCGTCGTTGTTAGGCCTCCTACGACGACAATGCTCGACACTAAAAGTCGACCATGCAAATAATCATGAATGTCACACGGGCAGAGATTTTCAAAAACATAAAGAGTTCAAAGTGCACACATAACAGTCCAAATATACTAGTCCGACTTTAGGGTAGTCATAGAATGCCTAAAAAACCGAATCACGAAACAAACTAATGTGTCTCCTACTCCACAACAATAATGGAGGGCCCCTGAGTACTTGCCCGTGATAGCCATCAAGAAACGCGATGGAAGAAGCATATCCCGAACATCTGTACCTAGAGGTCGCACAAACCCAAGAGATGCATGCTCTGGGACACGACCCTTTACGTTCTCAAAGGCCACTCCCCCAAAGAACCATGCTATGCCAAAAACGCTCCCCAACTCACATGCTTTCGGGCTATTGTTTGGGTTAGAAAAGAAAAGAGCGAAGAAAGAAACAGAAATTATGGCATTAGCTCTCCAAGATGAAGTGTTCGATCCTACTAAATTGATCGCTCCATCACCCTCAAAAGATGACCAAATCCAACGAGGGTGGCGCAAGACTTTCAAATGGACTAATGCTCGTGGGATGAAGTTCAAGATATCTGCGGGAGAGGGTCCGATGTACGAAGAATTAGAGTCTGAATCCGAGTCTGACTCCGAGTCCGAACCTAGCAAAATTGTAACCCCTCCCAAAAATAGTTTAGACCCGGAAATCTCTACTACGGGAGATCTTTTTGATGTAATGCTTCATGACTTTAATAAGATAAACTAAACTTTTGAGTATGTGTCGCTTAAAAATCAGAGTAATAATGCAGAATGTCTCGCCACTAATGAGCACGAAAAAGAGCCAGAAGAGGAATATACCAAACTCATAAAAGCCATAATGAACAAGAACTCAAAACTCCTATAATTGAGGACACAGAATCGGTAAATATTGGAACAGAAGAAAATCCTAAAATTATTAAAATTGGCCCCACCTTAACTCCCACTGAAAAGGCCGATCTAATCTCCACTTTGCGGGAATTCGAGGGTGTCTTTGCTTGGTCCTACAAAGACATGCCGGGAATAGATCGAGAAATCGCTGAGCATAAAATTCCGCTAGATCCCAAAATGACGCCAGTAAAACAAAAGCTATGGCGGCTCAAACCAGAGATAGCCTTGAAAATAAAAGAAGAAATCACTAAACAATTAGACGCCGGCTTTATAAAAGTCTCCAACTACCCAGAATGGGTGGTCAATATTGTCCCCGTAGCTAAAAAAGATGGACGAGTGCGAATGTGCGTAGACTTTCGAGACCTCAACAAAGCCAGTCCTAAAGATGACTTCCCCCTACCCCACATTGACATACTAGTAGACAACACCGCAGAACACGCGCTCCTCTCCTTTATGGACGGGTACGCCGGATATAACCAAATACTAATGGCAGAAGAAGACATGGAAAAAACAACTTTCATTACCCCTTGGGGAACATATTGTTACACTGTAATGCCTTTTGGTTTGAAAAACGCGGGGGCCACCTATCAAAGAACAGCCACCACGTTACTCCATGACATGATACATAAAGAAATCGAGGTCTACGTGGACAACATGATCGTCAAATCTAAAGACCGGCGCGGTCACCTCCCGGCACTTAAAAAATTCTTCACTCGAATCTTGAAATATAACATGAGACTAAATCCACAAAAATGTGTGTTCGGGGTAACCTCGGGAAAATTGCTAGGATATGTTGTTAGTACGCGAGGAATCGAGATTGACCCATCTAAGATCAAAGCCATTACCGAAATGCCCCCACCAAAAACTGAAAAACAGATAAGGGGCTTCCTAGGAAAGCTGCAATACATTAGTAGGTTCATTTCCAAGCTTACTATGACTTGTGAGCCAATATTCAAAAAATTAAGAAAAGAGGAAAAGGCCGAATGGGATGAACAATGCCAAACTGCTTTCGATAAAATCAAAGAATACCTAAGCAAGCCACCCGTCCTCTCCCCACCTTTGCCTGGAATCCCTTTACGCCTATACCTAACCGTCACGGATACTGCAGCAGGAGCTATGCTCTCACAGTGTGTACAAGGATCCGAGCGAGCCATTTACTACTTGAGCAAGAAGTTCATACAGTACGAGACGAGATACACAGAACTTGAGAAAACCTGTCTCGCCCTCGTCTGGGCATCCAAAAAACTCAGACATTACCTATTGGCCCACACTGTTCATATAGTGTCACAACTAGATCCCTTAAAATACGTGTTCGAAAAGCCCGCCCTGAGTGGTCGCCTGTCCAGGTGGCTAGTCATGCTCTTAGAATTCGACCTAAAATTCATGCCGGAAAAAACAATCAAAGGAAGAGCGGTAGCCGAATTCCTGGCCGAGCATGCCACGAATGAGGAAACCCCGGAAGGTTACCTCCTCCCCGACGAGGAACTTCTGATGATACAAGACGACTATTGGACACTATACTTCGATGGCGCGTCCAACCAAAAAGGATGCGGCGTCGGAGTTCTCCTAGTCAGTCCCGAAGGAGCCCATATACCAATTTCCATCAAACTTGACTTCGAGGCCACAAACAATGCCGCCGAATACGAGGCCTGCATAGTCGGGCTAGAGGCCGCAGTTAGCCTCGGAGTCAAATACCTACAAGTCTTCGGGGATTCTTCCTTAATAATCAACCATATATCCAAAAGATGGAAGGTCCGAAGCACTAGTCTCTCAAAATATCAAGCCCACTTGGACCAAATAGTCGAGCAATTTGAAAAAATCGAGTATACGTACTTGCAAAGAGACGACAACCAATTCGCGGATGCACTAGCGAAGCTAGCTTCAATGCTCAACATCCCGAATGAATGGGACGGAATGACCCTTCGGGTCGAACGAAGGAAAGAGTCGGCTTATTGTTGTGCCATAGACTTTGAACCTGAAAACACCAAAGAAGAACCATGGTACATGGACATCCTTCGTTACAAAACAAGTGGGGAATTCCCCCCAAACATTTCCCCGCGAGCACAAAAGGCCCTACGCCTCCTCGCTTCACAATATAGCATAATTCTTGGAGAACTGTACAAATACACGCCGAATAAAATCAAGTTACTTTGTGTCCATCAAAACCAAGCCCAAAGACTAATGGAAGAATACCATAACGGCGTGTGGGAACCCCATATGAACGGAAAAATGCTATCCCGAAAAATATCCCGCTCAGGGTACTATTGGACCACTATGGAAACCGATTGCCATCACTTTGTAAAAAATTGCCCAAAATGCCAAATCTTCAGTAACCTTAACCATCTGCCTCCCTCAGAACTATACACCTTCACTTCTCCATGGCCCTTTTCCACCTGGGGTATAGATATAATCGGCAAGGTAACACCAACAGGCGTAGGGGGACACGAGTACGTTTTAGTTGCAATTGATTACTTCACTAAATGGGTAGAGGCAGTCTCCTATGCAAAGTTAACAGCCAAACATGTCGCTCGATTCCTAGAAAAGAACATATTCTGTCGATACGGGGTTCCACATGAAATCATAAGTGACCAAGGTTCCCACTTTAGGGCCGAAGTCCAAGACCTGCTCGGAAAATATCATGTCAAATACCATAAATCCTCTCCCTACAGGCCGCAAATGAACGGCGCGGTAGAGGCGGCCAACAAAAATATTAAAGTAATAATCGAAAAAATGGCCGAAAATTATAAGGATTGGCCCAATAAATTACACTTCGCATTATGGGGCTATCGAACCTCAATTCGCACCTCCATTGGAGTAACACCCTACTCCTTGGTATACGGAATGGAAGCAGTCCAACCGGTCGAGTTGGAGATTTCCTCCCTCCGGATCGTCCTAGAAAGCAAGCTACCCGAAGCTGATTGGGTTCAAGCTAGGTACGACGAACTCGTCCTTTTAGACGAACGGAGGTTGAGAGCTGTACATCACGTGCAAGTGTATCAAAAGCGCATCGCAAGGCAATTCAACAAAAGAGTCAAACCTCGAAACATCAAAGAAGGCGATTTTGTTTTAAAAGAAGTCCGCGCACCTACTACGGACCCTCGAGGAAAATTCCGGCCTAACTGGACATGACCATATTTTGTAAAGACCATCCTACCTGGCGGAGCAGTCCAACTAGCCGACATAGATGGAGCGGAATTCGCTAACCTCACGAACTTAGACCAATTGAAAAAGTACTATATTTAATAAAATTCAGTCCGGAGTTAAGGCATCTAAAAAAAAACATATTAAGACTCGTAAGCAAACATTCTGCGCATTACTCTAAACAAACGGCATAAAACTCGATAAAGTAGAAAAAGCGAAGGACAAAACTTCAACGCCCAGTACTGGGCGCTGTTATTTCTCACGCCCAGGCCTGGGCGCTGTTATTTCTCACGCCCAGGCCTGGGCGCCGATATTTCCTTCGCCCTAAATCGGGCGTCGTTCTCTCTTGCCACCTACCCTCCCGCTTCTACAAAGTGTTCGTACTCCTTTTTCTAACCCTCAAAAGAACCACGAACACTTGGGGGGGAAGCAGACGAGTAATGAACACCCTTTCAAAAAGTTTTTTTCAAAAAAGTTAGAACTACGCGCGACCTGATTCTGACAAGATACGTAGGCAATCCTTCTCAAGGATTCGGTCCAATAAAAAATCAAAAAAATAAAAAAGTCATGCAACGCATCAAGAAGAAAAGATATTGCAAAGGGCACTCTACCCTAACCCATGCACGGGCAAGACCAAATAAAATGAAAAAGCCACAAGAGTTTCCAGGAACAAGCCCAACAAAGGAGTATGACACGAGTCGGCAAAAAACAAAAAATAGTGAACATGCATATGTGATACCCCAAGTAGTCGGTTAGTCTAAAAATATATGTGCACTCTTATATGAACTCATTATTTTTACGAAAGTCTTTTCCTTTTCGAAATTGTCGTTGGTTTAGGAAGCTAATATTGCTATAATATGTTAAAACAAAGCCCACGGAAGGCTCAAAACATTCTTGCACCAAAAATCGCAAAAAATATATATATACATGCGGAACACAAGAATGAATATGTATAAAACAGGAGGTAAGCCTAAGACTCGTCATCGGCTCCATGTCTCCAAGCCTCGCCGGTCCATCCGCTCCACTCCCCGTGGTATGTGGGACCCCAGCCAGAGTCACCCCGAAAATGAGGTTGCGACTGCAACTCGGGGCTAGGCTCTCGGGCCACCGACACGGAACGCCGCCTACGCTCCGGCTCGAACCTCTCCCCGGAAGAACTCACCCCCGCGTCAGAACGGCGATGCCGTAGGGGCGAGTGTCGTGCTCTCTCTCTCTCGCGAAGACCGTGTCCCCCGCCCGAGGAACCCGCGTCGTCGGCCCTAGCACGCCCAGTAGCCGTCTGCAAAAAGGGACAAAAAAGAGAGTGAATAACCGAAAGCCAAACCAAAGGTACAGATCAAAAGAAAAAAAAAACGGCACATTACCCGAGTAGAGTGGGGGCTCTTGCAAGAAAGTGCAGACCGAGCTCGAACCAACGCGGACTTCAACCGGTTGATCACCCCCACCATCGCATTGGCCGTACGGGCCGGAACCTAAAACAAGAATGTCAGTAAAAAAGAAAGAAAAAATATAAAGAAGAGTACACAAATAAAAGGTGCATACCGCCTCTGCTCCCTCAGGGAGCGGAGCATGGAAAACCCGGTCTTCCGGGAAGGTCTCCACAATCTCGGATCCACTCTCTCCGGTATACGAGATCCGAGCATCGGGAAGCACCCATCCCCCCAACAAAGGGTCAGGACCCTCCTGCACAAAACAAAGTAGGCATAAACACATGGGCACGAACATGAAAACACTAAAATAAATACAAAGAGAGGAGGCAACTTACAGCGTCAGGCTCCGGGAGACGAAGAGAATCCTGGATGAACTGGTAATAGCTAGCTCCCTCTATCACCAACTCTGTCTCCGGCACACCAGTCCTCGAGTGGACCCTCCACGACTCGCCTATCGAGCGAGTAGACAGCATGGTCGCGGGCGGAGGCCTGGGCACCGAAAAAACCCCGACCGTCTGCATACGTACCCGCTCTCCTCGGTACCAGACAGGGTCCCGGCGGCCAACGAACAAGACCCGCATCTGGCTCAGGGCATAACTCTCCCTGACCGAAGCATAGGTACCCCTAAAAGAGAGCCATGGGGTCCAAACCACCTGTTTTCGTACAAAACGCAGTCAGATCTCGCACAAGAAAAGAATGACGAAATACGAGATAGAGGATAAGATTCTGTACATGCTCAGGGTTCCCGTCCCGGATAAGATCCCACACGGTATCGGGCGGTGGACGCACTGTCAGCTTCTTCTTCCAACCCCAACGGCGACCGGCAGGGAACTCCTAAGGCCTCTGCCCCTTTCGGGGAGCCAGCCAAGGTAAGTGCTCGAAGGCCCACAGCTGCAAAAAGAAAAGGATAATAAAACGTTAAAAAAAAGAGGCCGGGTAAAATCGAGAAAAACAAAAGAAAGTCTAGGCACATACCTCGATCAAACGCGGCACTCCCGCTAATGTAATCACAAAGTGACGTCTACTCGGGTCCGTGTCACGCACCGACAAACTCATCTGGCCGACAAGCGTCGCATAGCCCAAATCGCCCCAGCGATAGTCACCCAGTGTAGACACGTCCTCCACCATGCCTATCCACCTCGGGTCAAAGGTGTCAGTCGGACCCGATAGAAAAGTGGAAGTAATAAAATGGAGGTAGAACAGCCGAGCCTGTCTCGAAGGCGACTCCTCTACCCCGTGCTCCAAAGCCCACATCAGGTCAGCGAAAGGTATCCCACGGGGCTGGTACGAAGGTAACCTACTACCCATCCACGAGCCCAGGAGCCTGGTACCCTCAGCAACAGTCGGCGATGGGCCGTCCGACCTCGGACGAACGGGGTTCCCTGTAAAGGTCAAACCCGTCAAAGCTGTGTAGTCCTCAGGAGTGATCGTCATCTCGCCCCAAGGAAAATGGAAGGTGTTGGTGGTATCCCACCACCACCTCATGAACGACCGCAGAAAGGACAGGGAGATGTTGAGCCGCAGTATCTCCCAGAAGGTCTCAACCGCCGGAAACAGTGAGCTCGCCCTCACCAAGGCCTGGGCGTCCGAGCTCAGATAGCTAAAAACGGTCTCACTCGTCGCGGCGCCATAGCCGCGAACCGTAGTCTCTCTCCTCGCGTGAAGGCGGGAAGTCACATGGTGCTCTTGGTCGTAGTGCAGATGACGACCATCGTAAAGCTCAGGGCCCACCCATAGGGGACCCGGGCCAGTCGACTGACGCATCATGCCACGCACCTCGTGGCCACCAGGAGGGGGTAACGACTCGTCAGACATGCTGATCAACAATACAACAAGGCATTATACCTTTGACAAAATCGGAACTCATACCGATCCCTAAAAAGAGTGCATTTCACTCATGAAATGGAGTCATACAATTTTTGTTCCCTAAAAACATGATAATAAGTTCATACTTAGCGAAATTCCCTAAGTAAAAATTAACTCCAGCAAAATCAAAATTCTCCCATAATTTGTCATTCATGAATTATGAGGAACGCAAGTAATATACCAAGAACACCTACATTATAAAGAAAATACTAGATTCGTAGGTATACTTGCGGGCTAGCATGAAAAGGCCCAAATTCAACAAAAATCAACATACTTGCAAAAATTAACATGCACAAACTAATTAACATGTTATGTAGAACATTTCCAACTATCTAATTGAAGAAAAGGGGCACAAAATCAAAAACCCCAAATCAATTTCATGCACGAAAATACTTGACAAAAATACTGAAATTGACAAAAAAGCTCAAAATTATTGAAAATTACTTACATTGGGAAGTAATTTGGAGTAGAATTCGTGAAGGAAAGTGAAGAAAACGAGCAAAAATCAGTAGAGAGAAGTGAAGAAGTTTGAGCGAAAAATGGTGGAAATGGGGAAGGAAGGAGACGGTCCGCGAATTTAAAGACCAGCCCCCCTTTCGCATTTTCAACGCCCAGCTCTGGGCGTTAGAAATTCTCGCGCCCACTGCTGGGCGCTGGAAATGCTTCCTAGACAGCGAATATTCGCTGTCGGGCACGCGTACCCCCCTATTTTGTGTAAGATATCCGTTATCTTGATATTTCTATCCCAAAAAAAAAAAAAAAAAAAAAATGTATAAAAACAAAATAAACTTTCAAAACAGATTCGTCCACTTCTATCGGACGGGGCGTCCACCCTCAGCGGACAGGTTCGCCATCTTCAGCCGGCGAGGTCTACGTCACAAACCGCGTAGATCCTTATTTTAAAAAAACATCAAAACAGATTCGTCCACTTCTATCGGACGGGGGGTCCACCCTCAGCGGACAGGCTCGCCCACCTTCAGCGGGCGGGATCTGCGTCACTAACATCGCAGGTCCTTAGTCGCTGCAGCGATAACTTTTATCGGTTTTCCCTTTTTCCGAAAATTAAAGGATCGGTTTTCCCTTTTTCCGAAAATTAAAGGATTGGTTTTCCCTTTTTCCAAAAATTAAAGGATCGGTTTTCCCTTTTTCCGAAAATTAAAGGATTGGTTTTCCCTTTTTCCAAAAATTAAAGGATTGGTTTTTCGTTTTTCCAAAAAAGAACGATGTGTTGGATTTTCCTTCGTTTTACGTCCTATAAAAACAAGGGGGTTTTCTCGTTTAGCTAGCCCTGAAAATGAGAATCTTTAAAAACGTTTTACCTCGTGGTTGGGCTTGGCCAGGCCCAATTACACTTTACAACTTTAATTTCGAAAATATCTGTAGTTACTCCCAATGACAAAGTGAGGGAATTTCTACGCATCTTTAGATCCTTCCAATGACAAAGTGAGGAAGTTTCTATACTATCAGTTGACAAATCCCAATGACACGTGAGGGATATGTCGACACTTCAAGTGATGACCCTTAAGTCAAATGTTATCACTCGGGGGCTCGTGAGACCCTCGCAAAACAGGTCACATACACCATGGCTTGTGTGACGCACTCCGTCTAATACTTTGACCATCGTCTTACTCCAAGACTCAGTCAAAGTGGGGGCTAACTGTAGACACCTACTTTTGTCCCCGTTCCCGCAAGGGAAAGGTTCGATGATGAAAGCATAAAAACTCCACTTGACAACGCATCTCCTATAAAATAAACGAATCTCGATTCCCCATTTCATTTCACCCGAAACCTGCTATTTATGGAAACCTGCTAAAAATAGCAACTGCCGTAAAAGGTAGCTTCTAAAAGTGGCAAATCATAAAAGGTAGAAACCTGTCAGAATTAGGTCTTGCGCTCCAACATAAATCCTAAATGAGATAGAAAACCGCGAGAATCCTATTCCTAATAGGATTCGGAAATAAGAGTTACGTATTAATCAAAATCCTAACGAGCCTCGAGTTCGTAACGGGCCCAGACGCATTCCGTCATAAAATTGATACGCGCTAAAAGACTCGAATTAATCTCAAACTCTACGGATTTTAGGAATCCGAATCTGACTAAACAAAACTGCCCAGACCCTATTTTCAACGCCTGGCTCTGGGCGCCGAAATCTTCGGCGCCCAGGCCTGGGCGCTGAAATTACCTGGGTACGTCTCTTTTCCTAATTCTTTGCGGATTAGAACTCTGCAATTCTATCTTTCCACGAACTCTTCCCTATAAATAGGCCCCTAGTTTCGACGTGAAACGACACACAACAACACATAATATATTCTGAATATTGACTCTAAACCCCTTAGCCTAAGCCTCTCGCTGCGAAACTGTTCACGCGTTCTGTCGCAATCGATCCATAAATCGGACAGAACGTATCCTGTCCCATAATTGAGATTCGTTAAATAAAAAGGAGAAATAGCAAAGTCAAAGTGGTTAGTTTTCTGAGAACCGTGACGCACCTCTCAAGGGTGCGTCGTAACGTGTCCCTTTTCGATGATTTAACTGCTTTCCTCGCCCTTTTTATGAACTGTTAAACTAACCTAATATGATTGTTCTATCACGCCTAACAAATATAATATTTTTGGGAAATCAGATTGTCATGCTAGGTCCCTTAATGTTATTTAAATCAGATAATCACGATCGAATTAGTATTATATGTTACATATTGCTAAAATCAACTCAGATTAGTTTAATAGTTAACGCATGTCCCTTCAATTATTTATGCTGAGCTAGTAAGGATATCCTGCCTCTGGAGTTATCGACGAGCGAATTACTCCTCTCGGTAGTTACAGTCCCCCGAACCCTCAATCTCTACCTTGCGGGTGTATATTGAGAGATCCCCACACCAGGGATCACAAGGGAACCTACGGCCGTCGTGGTCAAACATAATTGCACTCCCTTTATGTCACGATAACCGGGTTTTGTCAGTTTTTCTCATTGTTGTTAAAAACTGAATGGCGACTCCTATATTACTAGTCAATTGGGTGTATACTCACAGGAAATCCAATTACACTTGATTGAATAAAAAGAATCGTCACACCCACGAGGGACAAGGTCATGCATTAGCCTGGCGCTTTTTCGACCCCCTCACACTATCCTAGAAAAACCAACGACTTTAAAAATTGCCCAAACATTCATAAACCAATTGGCCAAAGAGTTATACCAAGATACGTGTTCAGCAAACCCGAACGATCGCCACAAAAATAAGCGACGCTCAGGATGGCCTGTAACGAATCCCACAAACGCTGCACAATGCGTAAAGGGCGTTATTAGGCAAGCACGCAAAATCGAAGTCGCATAAACAAAAAGTAGACGCAAACAGAAAACGAGAACCAGCCAGGGACGCATTTTCAACGCCCATGGCTGGGCGCCGAAATTTCTCACGCCCTGCGCTGGGCGCTGAAGTTGCTGCCTGGCCTTTTGGTCAGGCACAGCAGCCTCGGTGCCCACGCATGAAGAAAATGCGTAGCAAAAAAAAACTTTTCGTAAAAAAATTGCTACGAGGGCGTATGAAAAAACACTCTATTCCAAAAGCGACTTATATAAAAAAAAATAACTCTTTGTGTCGTTGTTAGGCCTCCTACGACGACAATGCTCGGCATCAAAACCGAACATGCTAATAACTATGAATGTCACATGGGTAAAGTATTCAAAAAATAATGTTCAAATAGAGTCTTTAAAGAAAAATAATGTTCAAATGAAAAATATGTAAATCCGAGTCTAGATTAGGCTATGCCAAAGTACAATCTAAATCCTAAGTCTTAGTTGTCTTATCCATAGAATCGGTCCTAATGCTTGGTGTCGTTCTGCAATTAAAAAGGTTAAATCATATTGAGTCTCCCTTCCTAACATTTAAATCAATAAGCACCCATATGTAATTGTCATCCCTTGCTAAGAATCTACGGTCTCAATACTCTCTCTCACCAATAAAAATAATATATTATAGTATTTGTAAAATGGAAACAGTCACATTCTGAAAATCATTCCCCCATAGTCGCACAACCCCCAAAGTGAACCTAAGGTGTCAATACCATTAGCAAGAATTAATGGCCTCAAGTCTTATGATCACATTGGGTCACGACTATCATAGTCCTCTCGAGTCACTCACTCCTTGAAGTATTCCTAAGTACGGACTAAAAGATTTTCCATGAATGCAACATGAAAAACCATGAAAATACCCAAATCGGCATGCCATAAGGCTACCATTGGGGTAAAGCAATACACACTAAGAGAGAAGCCGCACTAATGATTCTAGTCTTGCAAAAATAAAAATTCGATCTCCCCAATTAACTACCTTGCCAACATTAAGCAAAATGGCGCATGACAAATGAACACCCAAGGGTTAAAATCTAAAGTGTCAACCAACGAAAGTTGTGGTCCAATTAGCCCAAGTCTGAGAGTCGCTTGGTCAAGTATTATAGGCTTACGCCACGTCATTATTTTGAGTCTAGGCCACCTCCTTGTATTCACACACGGGTTATAATCAGAAAAATTAATGAAATTTCGAGTCTAAATCACAACTTCCAATTAAATCCCAGAAACTGGAATCTGAAAAGAAGCAAAAAAAAAAAATCGATGTAATTCTTTCGTTAAATTTCAATAAGGTAAAAATAACATTTTGAATCTACGCTATTTGCACATTTTAAGAAACGACTAAATACGTTTGCAAAGTAAGACAATTAAAAGGTCCACCCTAGGCCTATTAAAGCTAAAGGTCGACCCTAGGCCTACTAAAGTTAAAGGTCCACTATAGGCCTACCAAACGAGCAGACTCACTCATGCCTCGCCTCGTGACTCAAAGACCACAACCATCTACCCTTTAGCCCGAATAAAAAATTTATGTTGGGGAGAAATCCCAAGCAAAAAGAGAAAATAGAAAGAGAAAAGGGAGAGCGAAGAGAGCAAGCCATGAAATACTTAGCCCGTACCTCCCAAAGTGCGAAATTTACCCAAGTAAACGAAGGAAAAGAATTGAGTCAACTGATCCAAATCATGTCACAAAAACTACACAAAGTTCTACGATGTCTATCCTTTCCAATCCTTATGTTCTTAGACGCCTTCGCTCTGGGGCCCCTGTTCAGCTCGTTTAACCCATCCATGTTCTCATTGCCATAACCCAAGAAGCCATTACCTCTACTCTTGTTCTTGGACTTGTTATCAACTGCAAACCACGTACGGCCATTGACACGTGCGTCATACCCATTATTTCCAAAACCTGCTCTTACACCACCATTAGCGTAATGACCATATAACTTGTGTGGATACATCCTGTTGATATACCCTTGAGTCTTCCCCATGCTACTCATTGGCCTTGATTGATGTAAACTCGTGACACTAGCTTGAGGCTGCAAATTGTGAGTCCTAGCAAATATAATCCTCATGCTTGACCAATACCTATACAAATTATCCTATCTCATCCAACCCATCTTTCAAACCGTCTTGAGTCACGAATAAAAAAAGAAGCTTCTTTGCGTCGCACATCGTGCATATTTGCGTCGCACTTTTAAGCATATTTGCGTCTTAAGACAAATGAAAAGTACAAAAACATATAATAAATAAAAAAACAAACTTTGCAAAGTGCCTTTAAAAGTTCGTCTAAAAAGAAAAAGAAGCATTTAGCGCACCAAAAAAAAAGATCCGCCCAGAAGCCATTATCAGCGCCCAGAGCTGGGCGCCGAAATCTTTAGCGCCCCAGCCTGGGCGCTGATTCTCTCTGCTTGCTAAATTTTTTTCCATAAGTGCTCGTCATTTTATCCGCACATGCACGGAAAAATAACGAACACTTGGAGGGGTACAGCACGTATTCAGATATACGTACCACCAAAAAATACATGTACTCAAAAAAATATAAAACAAAATTTTGGGTTACGGCAAAGCAGCAGATTAAAATAATAATAAACTTCACTTATTCTACCATTTCAAATAATATGTTTCCACTCGAACGTACTTGTTTAGAATTGGCATTCTGAGAAACCATTTTCTAGGCTAAGAACTACGCAAGACCTGATACCAAATTAAATCTATTTAAAGCGGATACGTAGGCAATCCATGATTCGGTCCAACCAATTTGCAAAAATATTAAAGCCTATAGAAAAACAAGAATAAAAAATAGAAGTCCCTTATTGAAATTTAATTACTCGCAATCCAAGTCGAAAGAAAAATTTAAGTCAAAGCAAGAATCCAAGCCATCAATATGCCAAAATAAGCACACATCGAAAATAATAAGGGCACATACCCTTGCCAGGGGGAGCACTCACACTCCTAGGCACTTAGCCAAGACTCAAAAGATCGCCTTGCCTCAATCGAATGGGGGCTAGCGCAAGCGTCCATGACCTCTAAAGTGCTCGACTTGACCCTCCCTAAAGCAAACTAACTCACTTAAAGACCTTCTTTCACCACTAGACACAGTCATAATCGCCAACAAGTAGTAAAGGCAGTAAGCTTGCAATAAAGAGGATTGTTCTACAGCGTCGCCCCATCGTTCCTTCTAACTCAGGGCACCCGTTCACAAATGCTTGCGAATCCCCTTTGAAAAAAATTAGACATTGTCAATAGGACTTGGCACTTAACCAAGGCTCACCCTACTCAGACATATGACATGGGCATCTAAAATCAAAATCTAAAAAGCATCATTAATGGGAAGACATAATAGCAATTGGGGGCTAAAAATTGAAATGAAAGAACTAGGGAAAGAACTAAGTATACCTTGACCTTTTGTGCAGACATACACCAAGTAAATCTAAGTCAATTTGAAAACGGTTAATATTCCCGCAATTCTGGAAAAGATGGCCCTAAAAGCCTAAAGCATATGCCAAACGGGCACAAGTAATATCTTGACGCCTGCACCCTGGCTTCCAGCAAATCCTTAGACGGCATTCAAAAAATCGTAACAGTATTTTGATTCACTCATGTAAACCTGTACGAACCCTTCTATAAGTCAACCTACTTAGGACACCTCGGATTGTACACAGTAGGACTCGGATTTCAAATAATCTTCAAAGGACTTCTTCGAACATAATAAAGTGTCATTGGTTTAATCTAAGTACGCGTTTACCTCGATGTTGCAAGTGAGTCAAAAATATTTCTAAATATGATTATGGGTAAAGAAAGGCACCTAGCTTTTGGTCAAGGCACACTTCAACATGTGACTACCTTGACCATGGCAATGTCGCACAATACGACATTTACAAGAAAAGTAGCAAATTACTACCTGAACGTACCTCGCACTTTACGATTCTGGTTCAAACTATTCATGATCCATGTCACCATGAATGCATAAAAACGTATGCAAAGCATTATAGCACCAAGCCAATCCCGTAGCTACAGTTGGAGGCTTGAGAAAGACACTCTAAAAATGCTCGAAATGACGATTTTATCGCAAATTCTCGATGCTAATGCTATAGACACGTCATAGGGGCACAATCCTAAGGTTCAATCGTGTAAAACGAACTTTAGAATGATTACAACCCCTCCTAAATTCTAAGCACTACTTAGAATATATAAAGTCACCCCACTAACAAGGGTAACTGAAAATCGCGAGTCACCAAAACTCCGATCAAACTACTACACATAACGCTCGCCCTACAAGCGCCCGTTACACAGTCTACGTCGTTCCAAGGCAAAAGAGAAAGAAAAAATCAAGGATAAGAACTGTCAAAATATACCCAGAAATCATTTTCAACGCCCAGAGCTGGACGCCGATATCTTTAAAGCCCCAGCCTGGGCGCTGAATCTTTCTGCTAGCCAAGTTTTGCCCAGATATAAAAATAAGAAAGAAACACCTATGAATCCTCGCATCGAACGAAGTAATAAGCCGTGCAAACCCACGCAGAAGGTGCTACACTTGTTCGAGCACCTGAACGAGGCGTGATGAAGTACTCCAATGCAAAAAATAATAATGATATCCCAACACCTGGAGGAATGTTCTAAGACACGCTGTTAGGCCATAAAAGCCTACGTCGCACCATGAGTTCAACCATCCCACGGTACAAGTCTAAAAAAGAGTAAGGCATATTGCACTAATGTAGGCACGACCAAGAGCACGTGTAAAAGAGGCAAAGACTACTTATCGCCCAAATTCAAAATGCAAGCCACACGACTTCTACATTAAGGATTAAAGGTAGCAAAATATTACCTACCACGGAAGGGATAGCTCGCACCTACACGAGCGGAACCCCAAGGCATCTTTCTCGAAAGAACTTACAAAAATCGTACACCAAAAGGAAGCATCCCAACATGCATAGTTGGGGGCTCCAAGCTACGAAACAACCATAGCAAAATAAAAATCTCGAAGCAAATGTTTGAACAATCGGAAGGGCACAATGTTTGAGCCCACCTCGTGAATGGGCCTGAACCCTATCAAGCTTCTAAGCAAACTATTCAAAATCAGTCATTGCTCAAAAAATGATTCAAACAAACTGATTAAGGGACCGCACACAACGGCCATTCTATGAACGCTCGTTCGCACATACATATCATCTTTTCTAAGTATCGAACATTTACGAACGCGTTCAAAAGAAAAAAAAGGAAAACGAACGAACAAGAGGCCAACTGTGTCATCAAGAAACCTCGCCAGAAATTATTTTCAGCGCCCAGCGCTGGGCGCCGAAATCTTTAAACGCCGAGGCTTGGGCGCCGAAAATTATCCCAGGAGGCCCCTGACTTCTATAGGGCCCTGTCGTATCTGTTCGACTCGAAAATTACCGATTTCTGAAAGTCGCACCTCACGGCTTTGTTAAAGGTAGCATACCGCTGTGAAAGGTCGCTCGCACATACGAGCACGACCCCAAACATGATTAAAAGACGTTATGAAGTATGAGAAAAATGACTAACAAAGCCCAAGTGCTTGGGGGCTCGCGGAAAGTATACTCCAACAAAAAGCGCGCAATCGAAATCACATTCCCGGACTGCGCTATACGCCGTCCCATGTTTGAATGATCTCAAAAGAACAGGTTTGACCGCAGAAAAGGGTCGTCACGGACACTTGTACATGGTCCTCTGATCAAAGACCAAGTGGTGGCAAAAATCGAGCCGTAAAGACTAGCTCAAAACCACGAAAGCAGACGGTCGCAAGACAAAGGTCCGTCTAAATCCGTTGTCAACCCACGTTCAGGTTACAACTAAATCCGAGCATCCCTCGGTAGAATTCGCTCCTACGAAGAATGGATAAAGAGGAAATCTCAAAAGAAATCACAATGAACAAAAAATAGAGACTTGCCCACCTCGATCAGGCAAGATCGCGCCACGAACCACGCGAGCTCCAAATCAAGAAAAAACGAATTCAGGGATGTCCACCCTTAGCGGACAGGGCTCGCCCACCTTCAGCGGGCGGGGTCTACGTCACTAGCCGCGCAGATCCTCAGTTTTCGAAAAATAGAATCTTCAAAAAACAAAATGAAATAGGCTCGCCATCTTCAGCCGGCGGGGTCTACGGCGCAAACCACGTAGGTCCTCATTTTCAAAAAATGAACACAAAACAAATTTCAAAATAGATTCGTCCACTTCTATCGGACGGGGTGTCCACCCTTAGCGGACAGGTTCGCCATCTTTAGCCGGCGGGGTCTACGTAACAAGCCGCGTAGGTCCTTATTTTCAAAATTCAAAAATAGATTCGTCCACTTCTATCGGACGGGGTGTCCACCCTTAGCAGACAGGCTCGCCATCTTTAGCCGGCGGGGTCTGCGTCACTAACCGCGCAGGTCCTTAGTCGCTGCAGCGATAACTTTTTCTGGTTTTCCGTTTTTCCAAAAAAGAACGATGTGAGTAGCTTTCCCTTTTTCCAAAGATTGGTTTTCCGTTTTTTCCAAAAAAGAACGATGTGCTGGATTTCCCTTCGTTTTACGTCCCATAAAAACAAGGGGGTTTTCTCGTTTAGCTAACCCTGAAAATGAGAATCTTTAAAAACATTTTTTACCTCGTGATTGGGCTTGGCCAGGCCCAATTACATTTTATATCTTTGATTTCGAAAACATCTATAGCTACTCCCAATGACAAAGTGAGGGAGTTCCTACGCTTCTTTAGATACTTCCAATGACAAAGTGAGGGAGTTTCTATACTATCCGTTGACAAGTCCCAATGACACGTAAGGGATATGTCGACACTTCAAGTGATGACCCTTAAGTCAAATGTTATCACTCGGGGGCTCGTGAGATCCTCGCCAAAACAGGTCACCATGGCTTGTGCGACGCACTCCGTCTAATACTTTGACCATCGTCTTACTCCAAGACTCAGTCAAAGTGGGGGCTAACTGTAGACACCTACTTTTGTCCCCATTCCCGAAATGGAAGGTTCGATGATGAAAGCATAAATCTCCACTTGACAACGCATATCTTATAAAATAACGAATCTCGATCACCCCTTTTCATTTCACCCGAAACCTGCTATTTATAGAAACCTGCTATTTATGGAAACCAGCTAAAAATAGTAACTGCCGTAATGGGTAGTTGTTAAAAGTGGCAAGTCATAAAAGATAGAAACCTGTCAGAATTAGGTGTTGCACTCCAACATAAATCCTAAATGAGATAGATATTATGAGAGAATCCTATTCATAATATGATTCGAAAATAAGAGTCACGTATTAATTAAAATCCTAACGAGCCTAGAGTTCGTAACGGGCCCAGACGCATCCCGTAACAAGGTTAATACGCACTAAAAGACTCAATTAAATCTCAAATACTCCGGATTCTAGGAATCCGAATCTGACTAAGAAAAACAGCCCATATCCTATTTTCAACGTCTGGCTCTGGGCGCCGAAATCTTCGGCGCCCAGGCCTGGGCGCTGAAAATACCTGGTACGTGTTTTTTCCTAATTCCTCGTGGATTAGAGTTCTACAATTCTATCTTTCCACGAACTCTTTTCTATAAATAGGGCCTTAAGTTCAACGTGAAAAAGACACAACACACAATTATTATTCTGAGTATTGACTCTGAACCCCTAAGCCTAAGCCTCACGCTGCAAAACTGATCACGCGTTCTGTCGCAATCGATCCATAAATCGAACATAACGTATCCTGTCCCATAACTTGAGATTCGTTAAATAAAAGGAGAAATAGCAAAGTCAAATTGGTTAGTTTTCTGAGAACCGTGACGTACCTCTCAAGGGTGTGTCGTAATGTGTCCCTTTTCTATGATTTAATTGCTTTCCTCGCCCTTTTATGAACTGTTAAACTAATTAAATCTGATTGTTCTATCACGCCTAATAAAGATCATGTTTTTGGGAAATTGGATTATCATGCTAGGTCCCTTAATACAATCTAAATCAGATAATCGCGCTCGATTTAGTATTATATGTTGCATATTGTTAAAATCGACTCAGATTAGTTTAATAGTTAACGCATGTCCCTTCAATTATTTATGCTGAGCTAGTAAGGATATCCTGCCTCTGGAGTTATCGAAGAGCGAGTACTCCTCTCGGTAGTTACAGTCCCCCGAACCCTCAATCTCTACCCTGCGGGTGTACGTTGAGCGATCCCCACCACCAGGAATCACAAGGGAACCTACGGCCGTCGTGGTCAAACATAATTGCACTCCCTTTATGTCACGATAACCGGGTTTTGTCAGTTTTTCTCATGGTCCGTTAAAAACTGAATGGCGAATCCTATATTACTAGTCAATTCGGTGTAAACTCACAAGAAATCCAATTACACTTGATTTGACAAAAAGAAGCGTCACACCCACGAGGGACGAGGTCACGCATTAGCCTCGTGCTTTTTCGACCCCCGCACAAAAATACGTACCTCTCTAGGCAAGAAATGACCATCAAGCCCGAGTGCTTGGGGGCTCGAAAGAAAATATATACTACAACAAAGAGTGTGCGAAGTTAAAATCATATTCCCGGACTACGCTATACACGGTCCCATGTTTGGATAATCTCAAAGAAAAAATGGATTTCGACCTCAGAGTAAAGGTCGCCGTTGATACTTGTACATGGTCCTCTGATCAAAAACCAAGTGGTGGCAAAATCGAGCACGTTGTCAACCCACATTCAGGTTACAACTAAATCCGAGCATCCCTCGAAAGAATTCTCTCTTACAAGAATGAATAAAAGAAATTCTCAAAAGAAATCACGATAGGGACTTGCCCACCTCAATCAGGCAAGATCGCGCCACGAACCACGCGAGTTCCAAATCAAAAAAAACGAATTCAGGGACGTCCACCCTCAGCGGACAGGGCTGGCCCACCTTCAGCGGGCGGGGTCTGCGTCACTAGCCGCGCAGGTCCCCAGTTTTCGAAAAATAAAATCTTCAAATTCAAAATAGGCTCGCCATCTTTAGCCGGCGGGGTCTACGTCACAAACCGCGTAGGTCCTTATTTTCAAAAAAAATAAGCAAACTTCAAAACAGATTCGTCCACTTCTATCGGACGGGGCGTCCACCCTTAGGGGACAGGCTCGCCATCTTTAGCCGGTGGGGTCTGCGCCACTAACCGCGCAGGTCCTTAGTCGCTGCAGCGATAACTTTTTCTGGTTTTCCCTTTTCCAAAAATTAAAGGATTGGTTTTCCGTTTTTTCCAAAAAAGAGCGATGTGATGGATTTTCCTTCGTTTTACGTCCTATAAAAACAAGGGGGTTTTCTCGTTTAGTTAACCCTGAAAATGAGAATCTTTAAAAACATTTTTACCTCGTGATTTGGCTTGGCCAGGCCCAATTACACTTTATTGCTTTGATTTCGAAAACATCTGTAGCTACTTCCAATGACAAGGTGAGGGAGTTTCTACACATCTTTAGATACTTCCAATGACAAAGTGAGGGAGTTTCTATACTATCCGTTGACAAATCCCAATGACACGTGAGGGATATGTCGACACTTCAAGTGATGACCCTTAAATCAAATGTTGTCACTCGGAGGTTCGTGAGACCCTCGCAAAACAAGTCACATACACTATGGCTTGTGTGACGCACTCCGTCTAGTACTTTGACCATCGTCTCATCCCGAGACTCAGTCAAAGTGGGGGCTAACTGTAGACACCTACTTTTGTCCCCATTCCCGAAAGGGAAGGTTCGATGATGAGAACATAAAATCTCCACTTGGCAACGCATCTCCTATAAAATAACGAATCTCGATCACCCTTTTCATTTCACCCGAACCTGCTATTTATAGAAACCTGCTAAAAATAGTAATTGTCGTAACAGGTAGTTGCTAAAAGTGGCAAGACATGGAAGATAGAAACCTGTCAGAATTAGGTGTTGCACTCCAACATAAATCCTAAAAGAGATATAATTTGCAAGAGGAATCCTGTTCCTAGTATAGCTCGAAAATAAGAGTTACGTATTAATTAAAATCCTAACGAACCTAGAGTTTGTAACGGGCCCAGACGCATTCCGTCATAAAGTTAATACGCACTAAAAGACTCGGATAAATCTCAAAGACTCCGTATTCCACGAGTCCAATTCTGACAAGGAAATACGGCCCAGACCCTATTTTCAACGCCTGGCTCTGGGCGCCGAAATCTTCGGCGCCCAGCCCTGGGCGCTGAAATTACCTGGGTACGTATTCTCTCCTAATTCTTCTTGGATTAGAGCTCTAAAATTCTATCTTTCCATGAACTCTTTTCTATAAATACAGCCCCAAATTCGACGTGAACACGACACACAATTCATATTCTGAGTATTGACTCCAACCCCTAAGCCTAAGCCTCACGCTGCGAAATTGATCCCGCGTTCTGTCGCAATCGATCCAAAAATCGAACAGAACGTATCCTGTCCCTTGTAGCAGAAGAATTAAGCCCGGAAACTTGAGATTCGTTAAATAAAAGGAGAAATAGCAAAGCCAAAGTGGTTAGTTTTCTGAGAACCGTGACTCACCTCTCAAGGGTGCGTCGTAATGTGTCCCTTTGCATGATTTAATTGCTTTCCTCGCCCTTTTATAAAACTGTTAAATTATTAAATCTGATTGTTCTATCACGCCTAATAAAGATAATATCTTGGGAAATTGAACTATCATGCTAGGTCCCTTAAATCAATCTAAACAAGATAATCACGATCGATCTAGTATTATGTGTTGCATATTGTTAAAATCAATTCAGATTAGTTGAATAGTTAACGCATGTCCCTTCAATTATCTATGCTTAGCTAGTAAGGATATCCTGCCTCTGGAGTTATCGAAAAGCGAGTACTCCTCTCGGTAGTTACAGTCCCCCGAACCCTCAATCTCTACCTTGCGGGTGTACGTTGAGAGATCCCCACACCAGGGATCACAAGGGAACCTATGGCCGTCGTGGTGAAACATAATTGCACTCCCTTTATGTCACGATAACCGGGTTTTGTCAGTTTTTCTCATTGTCGTTAAAAAGTGAATGGCGACTCCTATATTACTAGTCAATTGGGTGTAAACTCACAGGAAATCCAATTACACTTGATTTGACAAAAAGAAACGTCACGCCCACGAGGGACGAGGTCACGCATTAGCCTCGTGCTTTTTTGACCCCCTCACACCCATCTGCGACCAAATTCCCATAGCCTCCTCATCAGCATGGAGAGCTTTAAAGGCCCTCTGAACCTCCACCAAGGACCAGTAAGTACAGAACGGCTTTCCGTCGGCCTACAGGTGAACGAGTTAGCTCAAGACCTATACAAGTACAAAGTACAAATTCAAAACACAATACAAGACTCACCATGCCAGCGCGAGGCCGCTGAGACAAGTGCCAATCCGGCCGAAACACCAGGTTGGAAAGAGTCCAACCAGCACCCGGGAAAGCAGGCGTATCACGGGGAACCATACCCCCACCTGGCGCGTTTATCGCAGCCGCTTCGTCATCCGAAGCATCTTCCTCAACAGCTCGAACCACAGATGATTCAGCGAGCTTTCTTCGAGTGTGACGAGGCATACTAAATCAAGTAGCATACAAAGAGTCAAAATTCTAAACTGGGGGCTATCCTACACTGGCCCACACAAGGTCAAATGATGCAAAACAAAATCCCTAGTGGACCTCTAATTCAAGATACAAGTTCTACACCAACGCCCAGGCTACCCACGTCGAAGCAGGTATTCAAATTCTACACCAACGCTTAGGCTACCCACACCGAAGCAGGTATTCAAATTCTACACCAACGCCTAGGCTACCCACGCCGAAGCAGATATTCAAGTTCTACATCAACGCCTAGGCTATCCGTGCCAAAGCAGATACAAGTTCAAAAATTCAAAAGTACAAGTTCCGACAATTCAAGTTCAAAGTGGCTATCAAACAGTTTTCTACAAGATTCAAGAAACTTAAGCATACAAGCATGATTTCAAAGTACGACAAAATCAAAACTACATGCAATCCTAGAGTTATTTCATAAGCAAAAACATGAAAAACTTACATGGACAAGGCAAGAACAAGACCAAGGGGAGAAGATAATCGACCTTTAAGAGAAAAGAAGCAAGAATTTCAAGTGAATGTGCCTCAAAATGGCACAGCAAGGGGCACTTATATAGTGCAGCCCAGCGCCAAGCACCGCCCCAGCGCCGTGCGCTGACCTGCTGCATGCGCAGGTCTCCAGCGCGCGCGGTCTCCCGTGCTGATTACACGTCCTTTGCTGCTACGGTCTTGCGCACCAAGCATCAAACGTCGCATCGAACCATCCATCGAAAATACGGGTATACACCTGTAGCTCCAAGCACAAACAGATGAATATTCAAGAATACAAAGTCCAAAAAATACAACGACTCAGGCGCCCAACTCCCAACGGACCCAAGCTCCGGGAAAGTCAGTCAAAATTCAAAATTTTAAGGGCCAGTCAAAAGCTCTTATCCCCAGCAAAGCACATCCCAACGGATTAACTCCGGCTGTCAAAGTTCAAAATTCAAGATTCAAAATTAAAATTTTCGATGCCAAGCTCCGTCGTGAACTGAAGGCGGAAAAATACAAGTACAAGTCAGAGTCATCACCAACCGCACCGAGGTAGACTCTATCCTTTTTCTAACGCCTGTTTTATGCAGGTACCGGCGTACAAAGAGTGGTCTTGATTGCAGAACATCTTGACCATTCTCCGTCCCTTTCGAAATACTTTGACTTGCGCTTTCCTAACCGAACGCTCAGTCAAAGTGGGGGCTTCTGTAGACACCTAATTTGTGTCTCCCCTTTGGGATGATGACGATACCATTATCCTTGTTAGGCGATTGGAGTAACTCCAGGAGGAAATCCCAATTGCTAAGAATACCTCCGAAATCCAAAGTTTAAAATCCAATCCCCGAGACCGTTCCCCTCCCGGAACTCGGTACAAAATACAACTTCCAAAATCCAATTTCAAAATCCAAGTTCAATCTTAATTAGTGGACCATCCCATTGGTCTTACTAGGCCTTTTTCACTCAAAATCATATAAGGCAAGTCCAATTCGGGCGCCGACTGTTAGGGGGGAAAATACCCTCTTAGTGACGTGGGCATACGTGGCAAGCATTGCATACGTGGCTGCCAGCAAGGCGCGAGGTGGCATTATTCGAACATTACTCCCAACTGCTGGGCTCAAAACGAACGTTACAAACCCTTGATGAAGCCGGCCTTCATTACTCATTTGTTATCTAATTATGTGCAATTAAGCATAAACGTTACACTTTTATTGTAAATGCCTATAAAATGGCTTAGTCTTGTCTATTTTACACACATGATTTCCAAGCAATAAACCTACGATTATCCTATGCTATTACAACTTGTTCTCACCATTTTCAATTATCTAGCTCGATCGATTGTTAGCACCTTCATCAAGGCAAGCTCGTCCCTAAGTCGAATTTGCCCAAAACAATTTGGCGTCCACCGTGGGGCTGACAATCAAAAACAGCTTGATAATACCATTCCAATCACCATGGCCGGAAACACTAGCTCATCCGACGACATTACTCGTCGCTTCGAAGCCATGGAGCAGCGCATCAACATCCTCCAAAAAGAGAATGAAGCATTGCACTCCCAAGTCAGATCCACCGCCTCCATCGCCACCGGATCCAGGTTCCAGTACCGGCGAGACACCTACGGGTTAAACCGCCGCTTAGATCTTGACGCTGCTCCAGACCATCCCCTCCACGTACCCTTTGGCGAACCTGGAGGCCCTGTCCTCGAACAGATCTGCGAATTCGACCCGTTACCGAATCCGCCCCGCTCTAACCCGAGTTGGCTTCCGCCACCTCCAATTCGACCATCCTCTGCGGGAACATCGGCAAAAATTTTCGCCACGACGGCTGCCTAGGTCACCCCACCTCAGGTCGGCATGACGACATCCACCATGGTGTCGGCTCCCGCCTCCATTCCGGTGTCTCGTCCGTTGCCCCCCCCCCAATGATGACCATGTCAATACCTCTACCCGTTACGCTTCCGGCGTAAGGATCAACGCCAGCGACTCAAATGCCATGGGACCAACTCTCCTCTCAGTAAGTCGTCCGACCTGTTGTCAACCTGGTCACTTCGGCGTCAGGAGCACCCCCCCAGTTGATGGCGGTTCCTTTAGCCAGCCAGGCGCCGCAAACAGCGTTTCCCAATGCCCTAATGCGCCCTGACTCTTCTCGAAATTACTCTCCATATACTCCTCTTAACAGGTCAGTCGTTCCGGTTAGTCACGGTTTCATAACTCCTTTCCCTTATGTTGCAGGTACCCACGCTACTCAAGGAACGCCCCCTTACATGCAACAAGTGGTGCCGCAGTTCACTCCTCACCAACCTCATGGTGTATACCCACAAATTACCTATTACCAGCATCTCCAAGCCAGCCTTCCCGAAACATTTAGCCCCCTCGTCCCGGTGCTCAACAGCATCTGTGAGAACACCAATCATCAGCTCCAACAAATCATGGCTATGATAAACAAAATCCCTGGTGTACCAACACCAATCAAAGAAGCTAGCCTAGACAGTTATGCCGACTCCCCATATGCCGACCCCATTGATGCAATTGACATCCGTAAACGGTTTAGCCCACCCAACATGCCCATGTATGACGGGACGACCGATCCAAGAGAACATATCTTGACCTACAAACAACGGATGATGACCATTCCAGTCCCCAAACACATGAGAGAAGCCAGCCTTTGCAAGGGATTCGGTTCGACATTGGTCGGGCCCGCCTTGAAGTGGTTGACCAGCCTGCCAAATGGATGCATCACCTCTTTTGCTCACCTCGACAACATGTTCAACCAACAGTTCGCCAGCAGCAGGTGTCTAGAGAAGCAGACAAGCGACTTATACCGAGTAATCCAACGTCCTGATGAACCCCTGAAGGATTACATAGCCCGGTTCATCAGGGAGAAGGTGACTGTTCCTGAGTGTGATGTCCCGACAGCTATCGAAGCGTTCAGGCAGGGATTGTATGGCGAAACCGACCTCTGGAGGGATCTAATCAAATACCCCTGCAAGAGGTTCGAAGATGCTCAAGCCAAAGCAATGGCCCAAGTAAGGTTGGAAGAGACTCTCCATTCTCGGAAAGGGGGTAATGACTACTCGAAGACGGAAAGACGGTTGCCCTATCCCAAGAGAAGCAACGATCGTCCTGCTCCTTATTCCCGACCTCAACATGTAGCAGTGGTGGAGGATGACGACGACTCCGACTGGAAGAACAGCCCGGACCTGCCTCCGAAAATTAACGAATATTCTTTCTGTGTTGATACTGTAGGTCTGATGAACCACCTCTCGAAGATGGGGAAAGCAGTACAATGGCCACCGAAGTCCAGCAAACCCGAGTCGAAGAATGATCCCTCTAAATGGTGTGATTTCCATGCCGACATCGGTCACACAACCAACGACTGCGTTGCGTTGAGGAGAGAAGTAGCCTACCTGCTAAAAAAATGGTTACCTCAAGGACGTCATGTTAGATAAAGCTCGTGGCGTTGTCAACAAAGACAACTCTAACTCTCCATCTCGACCTCCTCCACCTCCCCCTCACACTAAAAATGTGAATTTTATTGCTGGAGGTTCTGACATTTGTGGTTTAACTTATTCTGCAGCGAAGAGACACGCCCGAGAAAATGAGATAGATAGACCGGTCCGAGCCGTAGCCGCAAAATACCTGACCCCTATATCTTTTGATGAATCTGATGCAGCGGACATCTCAGACAAACATCATGACGGCTTGGTAATATCTATTCCTGTTGGAAACTGCATGATCAAACGAGTCCTTGTCGACAACGGTAGCTCAACTAACGTGATGATGCTCGACGCCCTCAAGGAGATGGGACTCAACCCGGACGCAGATGTCGTCAAAAAGTCCACCGTGCTAATAGGGTTCAGTGGTGAAGCAAAAACCACCTTCGGAGAAGTTACCCTACCTGTTTACGCACAAGGAATCAACCAACAGGTAAAGTTTTGTGTTATTGATTGCCCTTCATCTTACATCATTATTTTGGGCAGGCCCTGGATCCACGACATGAAAGCCATCCCTTCGACATATCACCAAACCATCAAGTTCCCGACTCGATGGGGGGTTCAGGAAATCAAAGGAGATCAGCAAGAGTCCAAAGAATGTTACAAGGCGGCCCTAAAACCATCGGCCACCAACAACTCCTCATTATAGAAATTACAGTCCAGTTCCGAACCAGCATGCTATGAAGACCCCAAGTCTGAACAACTCGACAAGGTCATCTTAGATCCCACAAAGCCGGAACAGGTTGTTTTTATTGGATGTGACGTACCCGACGACATCAGGTCGGAACTTGTCACATTCCTCAAAGTCAATGCGGATTGCTTCGCGTGGTCACATGAAGATATGCCAGGCATCAGGCTAGACGTTATCACTCACAAACTCAGTGTTGATCCCCGTCACAAGCCCGTCAAACAAAAGCGGCGGAAGTTCGCTCCAAAACGCAACCAAATTATCAACGATGAAGTTCAGCAACTACTAGATACAGGAAAGATCAGGGAAGTAAAATACCCAGACTGGTTGGCCAATGTCGTCGTAGTCAGAAAAAAGAATGGGAAATGGCGAGTGTGCATAGACTTCACCAACATCAACAAGGCATGCCCTAAAGATTCTTTTCCCTTACCCCACATCGACGCCATGATTGATGCTACTGCGGGGCATGACATGCTCACATTCATGGATGCGTTCAGTGGGTACAACCAGATTTTGATGCACCCAGAAGACCAAGAAAAAACCGCCTTCATCACGGAGCGGGGAACTTATTGTTACAAGGTCATGCCGTTCGGTTTGAGGAACGCAGGCGCCACCTATCAACGCCTAGTAAACAAAATGTTCAGAAAACAGCTAGGAGACACAATGGAGGTCTACATCGACGACATGTTGGTAAAATCCAAGAAAGCCTCAGATCACATCTCACATCTCCAACAAGCCTTCGACGTACTACGGGAGTACAGCATGAAGCTCAACCCCACCAAATGTTCGTTTGGAGTCTCCTCCGGAAAATTCTTGGGTTATATGGTTACTCGAAGAGGCATCGAAGCCAGTCCTGATCAGATCCGCGCAATCATCAACCTGCAATCACCTCGCAATCAAAAGGATGTATAGAAGTTAGCAGGCAGAGTGGCCGCCCTCAACCGCTTCATCTCCAGGTCGTCCGACAAATGCAAATTGTTCTACGACATCCTTAGGAAGAACGAGAAGTTCAACTGGACCAGCCAACACGAAGCCGCATTGCAGCAACTCAAGCAATACCTGTCAAACCCCCCATTACTGTCCAAACCAAAAAACAACGAAGTGCTACAAGTATACCTCGCAGTTACGGAGTGGACCATCAGTGCAGTGTTAGTACGGGAAGAAGACGGAAAGCAGCTACCTGTTTATTACGTCAGTAAGTCCTTACTTATCGCCGAAACAAGGTACTCTCATCTCGAAAAACTTGTCCTTGCTTTAGTCGTCGCTTCTGTTAAATTGCGCCCTTATTTCGAATGTCATCCTATCACTGTTAGAACTACTATCCCATGAAGTCAATCATGAGGAAGCCCGAGTTGTCTGGCAGGATATCCAAATGGGCAATACAATTAGGTTGTTACGACATCAGATAGGAACCTCGCACAGCCATCAAGTCGCAAGCTCTGGCTGATTTTGTGGCTGACTTCAGCCCGAGCCTCCAACACGAAGTCGATCACAAAGTCAACACACTGACCGACAATGGATCCTCATCAACATGGACCCTACATACTGACGGCTCCTCCAACATACGGGGGACAGGCCTCGGCATCGTGCTAAAGTCGCCACAAGGGGACACCATAGTACAATCTGTCTGTTGCGAGTTCAAAGCTACCAACAACGAAGCAGAATATGAAGCCTTGATCTTGGGGTTATCATTAGCACTCGACATGAATATCCGTCGACTTGAGGTACGTTGCAATTATTTATTGATTATCAGCCAGATGAACGTTTCGTATGCAGCGAAGGACTGAAAGATGCAGGCCTACCTGGAAATAGCAAAAAGGCTCGTAAACAGGTTCGACTCGTGCGCCTTACAGCAAATACCAAGAGATTAAAACACCCAGGCTGACACCCTAGCCAACCTCGGCTCAAACATCAAACCTAAACTCACTTCCATTCCCGTAGTCCACTTAATGTACCCAGCCATCACCAAGGATAACCTACCCATCGCCGAACAGTCCCAACCAACACAAACGCCTTCATGGCGCGACCCCTACATACACTAGCTGAAACACAACACCACCCCACCTGGAGTCACCCACGAAAAAGCCTTCCGCATGAAAGCCTCCAGATTTATCCTAATCCATGGAGTATTGTTCAGAAAATCAGTTGCGGGACCGTACCTGAGATTCCTAGATCATGACGAGATCGAGTCGACATTGCGCAACATACATGATGGAGAGTGTGGAAATCACGCCGGAGGAAGAAGCTTAGCTCACAAAGCCCTCACCATGGGATATTTCTGGCCCACCATGAAGAAAGACGCAATCGCCTTTGCTAAGAAATGCGACTCTTGCCAACGGTTTGCGTCTATCTCCCACCAACCCTGCGAAGTACTCCACCCCATCCTATCCCCTTGGCCCATCATGAAGTGGGGGATGGACATAGTAGGGCCCTTCCCACAAGCATCCGGCCAACGCGTCTTTATGTTGGCAATGACTGATTACTTCTCCAAGTGGATCGAAGCAGAAGCTTTTAACGAGTCTGAGATACCGAAGTCATCTCGTTCATCAAGAGAAACATCCTTAGTCGTTTCGGTATCCCTTCCGAGATCATCTGCGACAATGGTTCACAGTTTATCAGCAACAAAACCAAGGAATTCTGTAGTAGATATAACATCACCTTGCACACCTCAACACCAAGATATCCTCAAGCAAATGGCCAGGCCGAGTCAAGCAACAAAATCATCATCAACAACCTCAAGAAACGTCTCGATGACGCCAAAGGGAGGTGGGCAGACGAACTACCTATGATCCTTTGGGCTGACAGGACGACACCCAAGACGGCTACCAACCACACACCTTTCTCCTTAGTCTTCGATTATGAGGCAATCATCCCTCCCGAAGTCGAGCTCCCCAAAGTAAGAAGGAGTTTCATGGCTCCAAGAATGAACGACTCAGTCTTGGCTTATGACATCGATACTGTTGACGAACTCAGGGAAGCAGCACTGGTCAGGATGGCCTCCTACCAACAAGCTGTTGCGAACAGCTACAACAAGAATGTGAGGGTTCGGATATTTCAGCAGGGAGATTGGGTTCTGCGCAAAGTCTTCCCAAACAAAAAGGATCCTCGGGGCAAACTAGCCCCGACATGGGAAGGTCCTTACCAGATCGTGAGACGAACAGGTCATGGTGCGTACGAGTTGGTTGATAGAGACGGCACATCCATCCCAAGAAGTTGGAATGCAACACACCTAAAACTGTATCATTTCTGAACACTCAAGCCCTTTTTCTTGCTTTTTAGTTTTTCCTAACACACAGGCGCACTAGCGTTCGCCGTCATTGAGACGACGCCCCGAAGCAGAGTGTGTTAGGTTATGATACATATGACAATTCATAAATCATGCGGAAAAACCATTTAGCCAGGAATACATATTATTTACACATAATCATATAGCATAGTTTAGATGCATACTCTTTGTTGCGTGCCTTCCCTAGCTGCGCCCGAACCGAACAAGAACAAGTCTTTAGGACTCCAAGTGTCGTCCCTCCGTAGATAGTCCACAGCACGTCCGGATCCGCCTTAAGATTGACCAACTAGAATCGCCCTTAAGGTACTAGAATTTTCGGCACTCTTAGGTAAGAAATATGACTGAATTTTTCTCTCAAAACTCACTTTGAATACTTGAATTAATCTATGAAAATATGTGACCCTAGGCACGTATTTATAGAGTTATGGAAAGGGAATTGGAATCCTAGTAGGATGCGAATTAATTAAACTTAGAATCCTACAAGAACTCTAATTAATTAATTTATCCTTTTAGGAATAGGAATTTAATCATATACTAACTCTAATAGTTTTAGGAATCATGCATGAACACAAACTCACACACACACGGCAGCCACGAGGGCCGCCCATGCGTGTGCGTGCGAGCAACAGCCCACGCAGCGAGGCCATGGCCTTGGCGCGCGCTGGGCCTGCCTTGCGGCGGGCCTGGGCGCTGCCTTGGCTGGGCGCGCGTTTGGCTTGCTGGGCGATGGCCCGACTTCGTGCTGGGCCTTCGTCCGGCAGGCCTCGTCCGATGCTAATTCGTACGATACGCTTCCGATTAAATTCCCGGTTCCGGAATTCATTTCCGATACGAACAATATTTAATATTTCCGATTCCGGAATCAATTTCCGTTTCGAACAAATATTTAATATTTCCGTTTCCGGAATTATTTTCCGATTCCGATAATATTTCCGATTCTGACAATATTTCCGTTTCCGGCAATATTTCCGATTCTGGCAATATTTCCATTTCCGATAATATTTTCCGATACGTACCATGTTTCCGTTTCCGGCAACATCTACGACTTGGATAATATTTATATTTCCGATACGATCCATATTTCCGTTTCCGGCAATATCATCGTTTCCGGAGTATTCATTTCTTGCCTGTGACGATCTCAGCTCCCACTGAAACCAAGATCCGTCGATTCCGAATATCCATAGATGGAGTATCTAATGCCATTAAATACTTGATCCGTTTACGTACTATTTGTGTGACCCTACGGGTTCAGTCAAGAGTAAGCTGTGGATTAATATCATTAATTCCACTTGAACTGAAGCGGCCTCTAGCTAGGCATTAAGCTCACTTGATCTCACTGAATTATTAACTTGTTAATTAATACTGAACCGCATTTATTAGACTTAACATAGAATGCATACTTGGACGAAAGGCATTATTTCCTTCAGTCTCCCACTTGTCCTTAGGGACAAGTGTGCATTTACTAATTCCTTTGTCGCTCGATGCTTGCTCTTGAACATAAGGTAAGAGTTGTCATCCTTATTATGTCCAGAGGTGTTCCTCGGTTTCAGAGTTCAACTGATCAAATAAACAGATAATCATAGCCTATGATTCATCCGAGCACGGCCATGCAATTCACAGTTTCTAGCTCTCCCAGTGGCCTTGTACAACTTTTAAGCATCTCATCCCGATTTATGGGAGGACAATCCCAATCTTGCGATCTTGAGATTAGACTTCGTTTGATAGGTGATTACCTGAGCATTGCCTTTATAGACTCCTTTTACGGTGCGACGGTTGGTCAACGTCAAAGCAACCAGTTCTCAAACAAGTAATCTCAAATCACTCAGGTATTGAGGATTTAGTGTCTAATAATTTAATGAAATTTACTTATGACAGATTTTCATCTCTTACAGTAAAGTTTCATAGGTCTTGTCCGATACTAGTCTTCCCAAAGTAAGTATCTATGCAAATGATTATGACATTGCCATGTCCACATAGTTCAAGAAACAGAACTACTAGTCATCTTGCATTCTAATCGTCTAACGTTTTCTATGCGTCCAATTTTATAGAAAACTCCGACCAGGGACCATTTTCAACCTTTGACATTCAAGTTCACTTGATAGACATTTCTTAGTCACAGGACTGGTCCTGACAGTCTATCTTGAATATATCGTCAAATTTGAAGGGACTCATCATTTAATACTAAACCAAGATTAAATGGAATATGAAAATACATTTCATATATGATAAATGTTTAACCCCATTGTTTTACAACCATGGGCCTCGAACCCATCTTTAAAACATTTCATGGAATTCAAAGCTATGCTTGATTTCCAGTGCTACAACGTGAGTGTTGCTTCTCACTTGTTGCATAGGTTTAGTTATCATGCTTTGCCAATCTTAATATCTTTTTCATCGAATGATATTCGAGATAGGATGATAAGATCTTTTGAGTTTGTTTATTATGTGATCTAGTCTTTCTTACTTCGATAGTGGTTCTACGCATTTTACAATGAAGAGCCATCAAGTTAGCAGACATGTGATCCACCCAAGTTCAATGAAGAACTCATTAATATAAACAACTCTGTTTTATTGCTTCTTAGGCAATAAGTACTTTTACTTCAACTGTTTAGGTTGCTAGTGATGCTTTGTTTGGATTTACTTATCCAAGCAGTTCACAGATATGTGGAAGACTTTCCAGCTGTATCTTAGAACATAGAAATTAATATTTCAATTTCCCACGCAACAACTCATGGTCTCCAATCCATGTTGCCATTTCAAAACACGATGCTCTATAGCTCGTCCTTATCAATGGTTAACTCCAAAGGGTCTTGCTTGATCCTTTGCCAGTGTTTATGCGTGTAGCATTAATATTTAGCATATCTTTATTTTCTTGAATCAAGAACTATTCCTATGTACCTTTTCAAGTACCATAAGTATTCTTGATCTCAATCTAGTTGAACTTCACTTAGATCAATAGAGATTGGTATATGTTCGTCATGCCTAAAGTCATACGATAGGTTTTTGGCGATCCTCATATTATATCATACATGATAAATTCTTTTGCAGAATAATTCCCAATTGAATTCTATTCATGTAACTTTAGCTTATCTAGTTTCAGTAGATACTGAATTCAGCTAAATTCTTTGACATATAATATAGGTTAAGAATCTCATTTAGACTCTTTGATGTTTAACTTAGTAAATGCTTATACATAGTTCAAACATCCTTTACTTAGATTTATTCACATGGGTCGAATATCTCCAATGGAGACTTTCGTGTTTGATTTAGTAAATGCCATTACTTAATCCAAAACAATACCATAAGATCTTTGTAAATTGATCTTAATACCCAGTATGTACTAAGTTTCGCCTTGGTCCATCATTGATGAATAATTTCAAATCTAAGTCATTAGCATTTGAATGTTTTTTTTTTTTTTACAATAGAGAGATATGTGTGTGATACACATAGGACCAATTAAGTTTTTATGTACTCCCACTAAACTTCTTATATATCTATAAGAATCATGTATATTTTATGAAACTAAAATGCTTATTAGCTTCACTTAAAATACAGTTCCAATTCCCAATTGCTTGCTTAAATCTGTACTTAGATTTTATAAGCTAGCTTTCCTTTTCAAGCATTTATTTGGATCCACAAATCCTATGACATACCATGTACATATTTTATTCCAACATTTGATTGAGGAATACGTTTTGTCATCCAATTTCTATATGTACCAATATGCAATCATTGCTTGATTTATAGACTTGAGCATTACGATTATGCATGAGGTTTCAACACAATCCACGCCGTGAATTTGCTTGTAACCTTTAGCAACTAATCTAGCTTTGTGTGTGAACACAATTTCATGTTTGATGGTTTTTATCTTTAAAACAAACTTGCAACCAATAGGTGTGAAACTATTCTTGCAAATCAACAAAATTTCAATTTTGTCATCAAAACATTGAGTATGTTTTATGGCTCTAACCATTTAAAACATTTGAGTCTATATATGGCTTCTAACCATTTTAGGGAATCTAGGTTTCGTCATAGCTTTCTTACAAGTCACAAACTCATTAATGATAATAGTTTGATTGCAAGTTGTAGGTTTCTTCACTATCCAATAGAAGAATCTCATAGTTTCATTGACCAGAACTCTATGTTTCTTTACTATCTAATAGAAGAATCTCATAGTTCCAGTGACTTGAACTCTATGCCTACTTGGGTATGGAACATCAAACAATAGAATATCAATAGCCACTTAAAAGTCCTTTGAATATTCTGTTCTCCTTGAAGCACTTGTAAAGTCTTCTAAGAGATGTCTATTCTTTAAAGCCACTTCTAAAGTCCTTAAAGAATACGTTCGGTTTTTATGAAGCACTTCGAAAAGCCTTCGGAATGTCCGTTTATGTTTGTTGTTCGCCTCGAAACTTTCGAGGTCTATTTTCTCCCACTTGTCATTTTGGAAACGAATCTCCAAAAAGGACATTATTTCGAGCAAACAAACATTATGTTCTCAAAAATTCGTGGTAGAAACAATACCCTTGTGTCTCATTTGAATAAATCACAATGAAACATATATCTATACTTGGGCCTTAGTTTGTCGAATGACAAACACTAAGCTCCCACTGAGTTTTGCAACTCTCTAGATATATTTTATGAAAAGTCATTCTGAAATTACTTTTCAATAGCTTTGACGAATTTGGTTTAGTTTGGTGGTAGTTGAGCATTTTGTTTTAGAAATTATAGGAAAGTTCTTTTATGATTCATCATTGATCGAATCAAGTACCAATTGACTTCGATCATTTCAACTTAGATATGTCATATCTTATGGAGCTAGATTGTGAAATTACAACACACAATCATTGATGATCATATTTGGTCTCAAGTAGTCATCAACATGATCTAACCTAGATCTTTATGATTTCTTGCCAAGTGGATTTTATACTTCTGAATCTTTGAACTAGCCAAACGGATTCAACTTATATCACATTTGAGTAAATAAACCTATATTAACTCAAATCCATGTGAAATAATAAAGTCATAAAATCTTTCTTTAGCTTTGATCTCTATTGTCTAGGCGTTCTAACAATAGTTCATATCTTTTGTTACTTTCAACAAGTAAGACTAGTTGTCTTAAAATAATCTAGAAATAAATCAACTTTCAAAAGTCCATCAAAATAGAGCTTTTGAATGTTAACTTGTTGATATGGTCTAAGCAACAATGCCAAAGATTAGTGGAACTCAAATCAAGGGGTTGATTTGAACCTAGTAAAGTTCTTTAAAGAGTTGTTTGTTTTAATCAAGCATATTGACTCAACCTGTAATTGACCATTTCATTCAAATAAACAAACAAACATTGTTTTTGTTTTTCTTGAATGTGAGTCTTTCTGTGTTTGAAAACAGAAATTTAGGTATGTTGATTATGGAACAAAATAGCCATTAAGTTCCAGCCTTTGAAAGGACTTAAAACAAACTTAGATGACCCTACAATTAATGTAGCAATGCCATGCTTCATTTCCCACTTGTAGGCCATTAGTGTAGCCTAGCTTCCATTGTTGGAGTTATTACCGAAGTAAGAACCTCAAGCGGTATATGATACCAAGGAAGTTTGATTGCTAGGTCACTTATCTTTAAACATTAACTTTTAGGTAGAAACGGAATTGTAAATTCCTTTCATTTGTTCCTTTGTTTCCCTATTTCTCGTACCCTTTCTTATAGTCTTAAGAATTGAATTCTTTAGTGTTGACTTTTATACTTTGTTAGACATGTCCAATGTCACCAACAAGGTTCTTTACCATTTTAATTTATGTTGAATATTTTGTTTCAACTAGATGATCTTACCAGAAGCTTCTAAAGTTCTCTAAGTATCAATCTATTCGAATGTCTAGGGACTAGACTCATTCGAGAATTAAATGGACAAAGATATTAGGTTGTTAACCATTGGTAAAGCTGAGCGTATTAAACTCAATGCTTTATGATCTCAAAACTACAGTGTATTTTGAATTCACAAGCACCAATTGGTTTGCCATTCGACTTTGATGTTCGAAAACAACCATAAAAGTCTCTATAAGAAACGTACATTTTAAATTGCTCACTTTCTCTCATTTCCGTGAATCGTTCTTGGATTCACTACCAATCGAGGAAATTTACTGTTACCTTTCTAAAAGGATTTATTGCAGTGCAAGATATTTAATTATAAACAATAATTAAAACATTCATTGAAGCATGCAAAGTCTAAACATTTATCATGAATAATAACTTGAAATTAAAGCAACCATGCAATTCAAACAAGTCATTAGCATTTTATTCGAATTATGTGTTCCGGTAGGTGTGAATAAAATGATTCCAAGATCCTAAAACCATTGAAGAATTAAGCACAGTTTGTCTAGAAACTACTCTTGGTTGATAGGCACGTCTAAGAACTTATTAGGTAAACCTATCGATTTTGCCACGACATAAAAGGACTCCTTACTTATATCGTTGAGTTTCACCAAAACTAACATGTACTCACAATTATTTGAGTACCTTGCCCCTTTAGGACCAATAAGTAACACCTCGCTGAGCGAAAACTATTACTAGATTGATGTAAAGGATATCCAAGCAAGTGTATATTTTGGCATGGCACCTTTTAACACAATTTTTAAGTTTGGAACTTAAGGCTCTTACTATGTTTGTTAGATTTTAAGTGAACTAAAATCCTTAATCATGCAACATAATCAAGCTTTTGATCTCATGCATTTTAAGACATATTTAAAAGCAATAAATAACTTAAAACATGCATAAGATAAATGTGATCTAGTATGGCCCGACTTCATCTTGAAGCTTTGACTTCAAAGTCCGTCTTGAAAATCTCCGTGGGAGGCACCATTTTCTTCAAATAGGATAAGCTATAACTAATTACAACTATTTGATGGTACGCAGACCATATTTGAATTGAAAAATAACTTTGGTACTTTAGACCAATTACATTCAAATTAATGGTACGCAGACCATATTTTCTATCCTATTTGGGCCATACTAGTCACTTCATAACCTGCAAAACAGTACATATACAATATATACCATTCACCCATTCATTATCATGAATGGCCCACATAGCTGGTTAGTAAAACACATTATGCATCACGTAAACATTTGCAGCAATTAATCAAGGGCACCAATAATCTACCAATTATTCAGTCCTTATTAATTCTAATCAAGTTGTTTTAACCTTAAGGATTTGTAGACCTAATCAAGAGTTTTATGACTAAAAGGGCTCCCACTTAAACCAATAAATTCATATGCTTTACTAATTTTAAACATAAAAATGTATTTCAAGTCTAACCGGAAACATACAAATTTAATTAAAATTTAAAGCTCATATAAATTTATAATTGAATCCAAAAAGTTTAATTTAATTTCAGTCGTATTTAAATTAATTCATGATTTTATTTTTAGTAAAATAATTAGAATAAATAAAATTTATTATAATTACAATATTCAAAATTAAAATCCAAGAAAATAATTTAAATTATTAATTTTAAAATTAATTAAAATTACGTAAACTGAAAAATTTCAAATTAAACATTCAAAACGATCTAATCGCAACGCAAACACCCTACGCATTGCACGCCCATGGGCCGCACGCACACAGCCATCGCTGGCCATGTGCGCGCAGCCCATGCGCTCGTCGCATAGCTGCTGCATCTTCCATCGCAAGCCATCGCACGCTGTGGTGCTTGCTGCGCGCGCGCCAGCGCTCGACGCACGTGAGCCATCGCTCGCTGTGCGCGCTCGCCAGCGCTCGCTGCGCGCGAGCCATTGCTCGCTGTGCGCGCGAGCCATTGCTCGCTGTGCGCGCGAGCCATTGCTCGCTGTGCGCGCGAGCCATCGCTCGCTGTGCGCGTGAGCCATCGCTCGCTGTGCGCGCGAGCAATTGCGCGCGATCAATCGCTGGGCGCAGCGCTCGTGGCACGCGAGCTTGCGCTCGCTGCGCGCGAGGCAGTGCGCGTCGTGGCGCAGCTCGCTTGCTGCCCACACGCGACTGCCTTGGCTTGCCTTTCGCCCATGCCCATTCGTCCATAGCTCGTGGCCCACGACACAAGGCAGGGCTGCTGCCTTGTGCTCGTGCACCATGCCTTGTTCATTGCATTCGTGCCGCACGGGCGACGAGCTCCCTTGCTCGTCGTCGCATGCCCGCACTATACAACACCCCTTAAGGGTAACACGAAGCGTCCATTGCTTTGTGCGTGCAAGTTATATGAACGAATCGCATAAAAATTAAAATTTATATTTAAAATTAATGACAAATTAATAAATAATATTAATTTCATAATTTTAGGGCGAAAAAATCGAAAATTTATTATCCAATTGATTTCCGATTATTATGGATTCAAGTCTAGGTCATAAAAATTTAAAATTTATCATAAATTTACAATTTTTATGGTGGTTTTTAATCATAGGTTTCTAATTAAATTATAATTAATTATGAAAATCAAATTAATTCTAAATTATTCTAATTTTCAACAAATTAATCATAATTACAAATTAGATTGCATAATTAACAAGGCTAGGCATTCAAACTTGTTAAACATATACAGTAGGTCAATCAAAAATTCAAAAATTATCAACAAGAATCGCAAATATTTAATTTAACATCTTAAATTTACGAAATTTTGCATTCGAAAAACTAAAACCTTCGAAAAGTCATAGTTAGGCTTCGAATTTGAGAATTCTGGGTTCGGCAGAAAAATATTATTTTTGTCAAAATTTTAGAATGCCTTTTACATGCGGAATTGACACAAAAATCACTCGATTTGGATGAGTAACGAAGAAACTGCCGAAAAACTGCGTACGTATAATTAAATAAACGCAATTTGCAATTAATTAACAATTACGAAAATTAATCACCCCTTTTAATTCTTGCAAATTTGTAATATTTAACCATGTTCATGCAATTTAGATTATGAAAATAATAAGGGGCTCGTGATACCACTGTTAGGTTATGATACATATGACAATTCATAAATCATGCGGAAAAACCATTTAGCCAGGAATACATATTATTTACACATATTCATATAGCATATTTTAGATGCATACTCTTTGTTGCGTGCCTTCCCTAGCTGCGCCCGAACCGAACAAGAACAAGTCTTTAGGACTCCAAGTGTCGTCCCTCCGTAGATAGTCCACAGCACGTCCGGATCCGCCTTAAGATTGACCAACTAGAATCGCCCTTAAGGTACTAGAATTTTCGGCACTCTTAGGTAAGAAATATGACTGAATTTTTCTCTCAAAA
Source organism: Spinacia oleracea (assembly GCF_020520425.1). Lineage (NCBI taxonomy): Eukaryota > Viridiplantae > Streptophyta > Magnoliopsida > Caryophyllales > Amaranthaceae > Spinacia > Spinacia oleracea. The sequence continues at coordinate 6,589,857 of NC_079488.1, read as the reverse complement.
CTCACTTTGAATACTTGAATTAATTTATGAAAATATGTGACCCTAGGCACGTATTTATAGAGTTATGGAAAGGGAATTGGAATCCTAGTAGGATGCGAATTAATTAAACTTAGAATCCTACAAGAACTCTAATTAATTAATTTATCCTTTTAGGAATAGGAATTTAATCATATACTAACTCTAATAGTTTTAGTAATCATGCATGAACACAAACTCACACACACACGGCAGCCACGAGGGCCGCCCATGCGTGTGCGTGCGAGCAGCAGCCCACGCAGCGAGGCCATGGCCTTGGCGCGCGCTGGGCCTGCCTTGCGGCGGGCCTGGGCGCTGCCTTGGCTGGGCGCGCGTTTGGCTTGCTGGGCGATGGCCCGACTTCGTGTTGGGCCTTCGTCCGGCAGGCCTCGTCCGATGCTAATTCGTACGATACGCTTCCGATTAAATTCCCAGTTCCGGAATTCATTTCCGATACGAACAATATTTAATATTTCCGATTCCGGAATCAATTTCCGTTTCGAACAAATATTTAATATTTCCGTTTCCGGAATTATTTTCCGATTCCGATAATATTTCCGATTCTGACAATATTTCCGTTTCCGGCAATATTTCCGATTCTGGCAATATTTCCATTTCCGATAATATTTTCCGATACGTACCATGTTTCCGTTTCCGGCAACATCTACGACTTGGATAATATTTATATTTCCGATACGATCCATATTTCCGTTTCCGGCAATATCATCGTTTCCGGAGTATTCATTTCTTGCCTGTGACGATCTCAGCTCCCACTGAAACCAAGATCCGTCGATTCCGAATATCCATAGATGGAGTATCTAAAGCCATTAAATACTTGATCCGTTTACGTACTATTTGTGTGACCCTACGGGTTCAGTCAAGAGTAAGCTGTGGATTAATATCATTAATTCCACTTGAACTGAAGCGGCCTCTAGCTAGGCATTCAGCTCACTTGATCTCACTGAATTATTAACTTGTTAATTAATACTGAACCGCATTTATTAGACTTAACATAGAATGCATACTTGGACCAAGGGCATTATTTCCTTCAGAGTGGGCACAATGTATCACAAAACCAAGAACATCTCGGATAGTATACACTCACAAGTAACAGAAGTTAAGTTTCTCTCCTCTATCCTTTTTTACTTCTTTCTTTTTCTCTCTACATATTATTATCCTTACTGACTTAGGCATCGGAGGGCCGTTGGCTCCACCAACGGCTAACCCTCACGCCATCATTCTGTTTTGCAGACGATAACATGAGACCAACATAAATTTTACACTTAGAAGGAGTAAACACACATAAGGCAGTCGACCAGACTCCGTCCAGTATCTCTCTTTGACCTTTTTTCTCTTTCCTCTCCTTGTCGTAATTCCCTCTCATTTCTATGTCGCTCTATACTGACTTAAGCATCGGAGAGCCGTTCCTCATGCTCTGCTATGTTGACAGTATGATGCCCACATGATGATGGATTCGACAAGAGGAGAAAAGACGAAGCGAAGTGTACAACACAACATACAGGAAAACAATATTCGAAACTGAGTACAAATGTTCAGAGAAACAAAGTAGCAGGAAACGTTGTTAATTTTATTTGAAACATGATTGTATACATCACATATTGAAAACTCTACAAACTACAAAACACAATTTAGGCCATTACAAAAACGCCTGGTACACCACAATGTACATTTACAATGGAATACAGTTCTATATTTTCCTATAGTATACATTTTTTCAAGTCTTCCTTTGACAGGCTAGAGACGTCTCCAAAGTTGAATTCGAGGTATGTGCCCAACCTCCAAAACAAAAACACCAAACCAACACATATTTTTCCAAACACAAAGCAAGCAACACAGAATTCACAAACCACAAAATATTTACATGACTTGTCCCCTTGGACAAGCCCAAAAACATCCAAAAAGACTGCCGCCATCAAGGCGAAACACAGCCACAAACATCTTTTTGACCTTTCCAAAGGCCGAACACACAAAAATACTGTTTAAAGCGAACCATTGTTTGAAAAACACACCATTAAAAATTTAAATTTTTGAGGGGGGGGGGGGGGACAGAACTACTCCTGAGGATCTGCTGGGCCTGCATTCTCCCCTTGTTCGCCATCGTCTGGTGCCGCCATCGTCTCGGCATTTGGGCTGGTTGCAGTTGCAACCTCCTCAACGTCTTCTTCATCGCTAACGGCACCAGGGGGGATATAGTCCTCGGGGAATACAGTGTTGAACTGAGCAATGCCTTCATCAGGAGTCCAGTTCACATGTTTGCCCGCCTTGAATTCCTCCATCATCTCGGCCTTCATCTTCCAAGTGTAGTAACCAGCACACTCGTAAATCCTCGCCTTGACTTTGGAGAGAGACGTCTTTGTTAGGTTATGATACATATGACAATTCATAAATCATGCGGAAAAACCATTTAGCCAGGAATACATATTATTTACACATAATCATATAGCATAGTTTAGATGCATACTCTTTGTTGCGTGCCTTCCCTAGCTGCGCCCGAACCGAACAAGAACAAGTCTTTAGGACTCCAAGTGTCGTCCCTCCGTAGATAGTCCACAGCACGTCCGGATCCGCCTTAAGATTGGCCAACTAGAATCGCCCTTAAGGTACTAAAGATTTTCGGCACTTATAGTCAAGGAATGTGTCTGAATTTTCTCTCAAAAACTCACTTTGAATACTTGAATAATCTATCAAAATATGTGACCCTAGGCACCTATTTATAGAGTTATGGAAAGGGTTTTGGAATCCTATTAGGATACTAATTTATTTAATTATAACCCTACTAGGACTCTAATTAAATAATCATTATCTAATAGTTTTAGGATTTAATCACACTTCGAATCCTGATTGCTCCAGGATTCCCGCACAAGCAATGCACGAGCACCGTACACCCGCGCAAGCCTTGCGGCCCACGCTAGGCGCACAGCGCTCGGCCCACTGCTGTGCTCCCGCGCGCGCGCCCAAGGCCTTGGCTGGGCCTGGCCTTGCGCTGGGCCTGGTCGAGGCTTGGCGTGCGCTGGTGCGCGTTGGCTCGCTGGGCGACGGCCTGGCTTCGTGCTGGGCCTTCGTCTAGCGGGCCTCATCCGATGCTAATTTGTACGATACGCTTCCGATTAAATTCCCGATTCCGGAATTCATTTCCGATACGAACAATATTTAATATTTCCGATTCCGGAATCAATTTCCGTTTCGAACAAATATTTAATATTTCCGTTTCCGGAATTATTTTCGATTCTGGCAATATTTCCATTTCCGATAATATTTTCCGATACGTACCATGTTTCCGTTTCCGGCAACATCTACGACTTGGATAATATTTATATTTCCGATACGATCCATATTTCCGTTTCCGGCAATATCATCGTTTCCGGAGTATTCATTTCTTGCCTGTGACGATCTCAGCTCCCACTGAAACCAAGATCCGTCGATTCCGAATATCCATAGATGGAGTATTTAATGCCATTAAATACTTGATCCGTTTACGTACTATTTGTGTGACCCTACGGGTTCAGTCAAGAGTAAGCTGTGGATTAATATCATTAATTCCACTTGAACTGAAGCGGCCTCTAGCTAGGCATTCAGCTCACTTGATCTCACTGAATTATTAACTTGTCAATTAATACTGAACCGCATTTATTAGACTTAACATAGAATGCATACTTGGACCAAGGGCATTATTTCCTTCAGTCTCCCACTTGTCCTTAGGGACAAGTGTGCATTTCCTAATTCCTTTGTCGCTTTGCTCTTGAACATAAGGTAAGAGTTGTCATCCTTATTATGTCCAGAGGTGTTCCTCGGTTTCAGAGTTCAACTGATCAAATAAACAGATAATCATAGCCTATGATTCATCCGAGCACGGCCATGCATTTCACAGTTTCTAGCTCTCCGAGTGGCCTTGTACAACTTTTAAGCATCTCATCCCGATTTATGGGAGGACAATCCCAATCTTGCGATCTTGAGATTAGACTTCGTTTGATAGGTGATTACCTGTGCGTTGCCTTTATAGCCTCCTTTTACGGTGCGACGGTTGGTCAACGTCAAAGCAACCAGTTCTCAAACAAGTAATCTCAAATCACTCAGGTATTGAGGATTTAGTGTCTAATAATTTAATGAAATTTACTTATGACAGATTTTCATCTCTTACAGTAAAGTTTCATAGGTCTTGTCCGATACTAGTCTTCCCAAAGTAAGTATCTATGCAAATGATTATGACATTGCCATGTCCACATAGTTCAAGAAACATAACTACTAGTCATCTTGCATTCTAATCGTCTAACGTTTTCTATGCGTCCAATTTTATAGAAAACTCCGACCAGGGACCTTTTTCAACCTTTGACATTCAAGTTCACTTGATAGACATTTCTTAGTCACAGGACTGGTCCTGACAGTCTATCTTGAATATATCGTCAAATTGAAGGGACTCATCATTTAATAAACCACAAATTAAATGGAAAAATAAATTCTTTTCATTTATTGTGAATGATTAACCAATAATGTTTTACAAAGATTTAAACTCTAAAACTTTAAAACATTAAACAGAGACATCAAAGCCATTCTCCAATATGCTTGATTCCCATAGCTGCAGTGTGCGAGTTGTGCTTCGCTTGCGGCAGAGGTTTAGTTAATGGATCTGATATGTTGTCATCAGTTCCAATTTTGCTTATCTCGACTTCTTTTCTTTCAACGAACTCTCGTAGAAGGTGAAATCTACGAAGTACATGCTTGACTCTCTGGTGGTGTCTAGGCTCCTTTGCCTGTGCAATAGCTCCGTTATTGTCACAATACAGGGCTATTGGTCCTTTAATGGAGGGGACTACACCAAGTTCACCTATGAACTTCCTTAGCCATATAGCTTCCTTTGCTGCTTCATGTGCAGCAATGTACTCCGCTTCAGTTGTAGAATCCGCAATGGTGCTTTGCTTAGCACTTTTCCAGCTTACTGCTCCTCCATTGAGGCAGAAGACAAACCCAGACTGTGATCTGAAATCATCTTTGTCGGTTTAGAAACTTGCGTCCGTATAGCCTTTAACAATTAATTCATCATCTCCACCATAGACCAGGAAGTCATCTTTGTGCCTTTTCAGGTACTTCAGAATGTTCTTGGCAGCAGTCCAATGCGCCTCTCCTGGGTCTGACTGGTATCTGCTCGTAGCACTGAGTGCGTACGCAACATCCGGGCGTGTACATATCATAGCATACATTATTGAACCAATCAATGATGCATATGGAATCCCATTCATTCGTCTTCGCTCATCAAGTGTTTTTGGGCACTGAGTCTTGCTTAGAGTCATTCCATGAGACATGGGTAGGTAGCCTCGTTTGGAGTCTGCCATCTTGAACCTATCAAGCACCTTATTGATATAAGTGCTTTGACTAAGTCCAATCATCTTTTTAGATCTATCTCTGTAAATCTTGATGCCCAATATGTACTGTGCTTCTCCTAGATCTTTAATCGAAAAACATTTCCCAAGCCAAATCTTGACAGAGTTCAACATAGGAATGTCATTTCCGATAAGTAATATGTCGTCGACATATAATACTAGGAAAGCAATTTTGCTCCCACTGACCTTCTTGTATACACAAGATTCGTCCGCGTTCTTGATGAAACCAAAGTCACTGACTGCTTCATCAAAACGTATATTCCAGCTCCTGGATGCCTGCTTCAATCCGTAGATTGACTTCTTTAGCTTGCATACCTTTTTAGCATTCTTTAGCATACCTTCAGGCTGTGTCATAAACACAGTTTTTGTTAAAATGCCGTTTAAGAAAGCAGTTTTGACATCCATCTGCCATATTTCGTAATCGTAATATGCAGCGATTGCTAACATTATCCGAATAGACTTTAGCATTGCAACTGGTGAAAAGGTTTCATCGTAATCCACACCGTGGACTTGCCTGTAACCTTTTGCAACCAATCTAGCTTTGAAAACTTCAAGTTTCCCATCCTTGTCCTTTTTCAGTTTGAAAACCCATTTGCTTCCAATGGCTTGGTAGCCATCTGGCAAATCGACCAAATCCCATACTTGGTTTTCAGACATGGAGTCTAATTCTGATTGCATGGCTTCTTGCCATTGCTTGGAGCTAGGGCTCGTCATAGCTTGTTTGTAAGTCGCAGGTTCATCACTTTCAAGTAATAGAACGTCATAGCTCTCGTTCGTTAAAATACCTAAGTACCTTTCCGGTTGAGATCTATATCTTTGCGATCTATGCGGGGTAACATTTCTAGATTGACCATGATTCTCACCAGATTCTTCTAAAGATCTCTGAGTTTCATCCTGAATGTCATCTTGAGCATTCTCTAGAGTTTGTTGTTCGACTCGAATTTCTTCGAGGTCTACTTTTCTCCCACTTGTCATTTTGGAAATGTGATCTTTCTCCAAAAAGACACCATCTCGAGCAACAAACACCTTGTTCTCAGATGTATTGTAGAAGTAATACCCCTTTGTTTCCTTCGGATAGCCCACAAGGATACATTTATCAGATTTTGGATGAAGTTTGTCTGAAATTAATCGTTTGACGTATACTTCACATCCCCAAATCTTAAGAAAAGACACATTTGGAGGCTTTCCAAACCATAATTCGTATGGAGTCTTTTCGACAGCTTTAGACGGAGCTCTATTTATAGTGAGTGCAGCTGTATTTAGTGCATGTCCCCAAAATTCTAATGGAAGTTCGGCCTGACCCATCATTGACCTGACCATGTCTAGCAAGGTTCTGTTCCTCCGTTCCGACACACCGTTCCATTGTGGTGTTCCAGGAGGAGTCAATTCTGATAGAATTCCACATTCTTTCAGATGGTCATCAAATTCGTAGCTCAGATATTCACCGCCTCTATCAGACCGCAGTGCCTTAATCTTCTTGCCTAATTGATTCTCTACTTCACTCTGAAATTCCTTGAATTTGTCAAAGGATTCAGACTTATGCTTCATTAGGTAGACATAACCATACCTACTGAAGTCATCAGTGAAAGTGATAAAGTAGCCGAAACCACCTCTAGCATTTGTACTCATTGGTCCACATACATCTGTATGGATTAAACCCAATAGTTCATTTGCTCTTTCTCCAACTTTAGAGAAAGGTTGCTTTGTCATTTTGCCAAGTAAACATGATTCGCATTTACCATAATCCTCTAAGTCAAATGGTTCTAGAATTCCTTCCTTTTGAAGTCTTTCTAAGCGTTTCAAGTTTATATGGCCTAATCGACAATGCCACAGATAGGTGAGATCTGAATCATCCTTTTTGGCCTTTTTGGTATTTATGTTGTATACTTGTTTGTCGTGATCTAATAAATAAAGTCCATTGACTAATCTAGCAGATCCATAAAACATCTCTTTAAAATAAAACGAACAACTATTGTCTTTTATTAAAAAGGAAAATCCCTTAGCATCTAAGCAAGAAACTGAAATGATGTTTTTAGTAAGACTTGGAACATGGAAACATTCTTCCAGTTCCAAAACTAGCCCGGAGGGCAACGACAAATAGTAAGTTCCTACAGCTAATGCAGCAATCCGTGCTCCATTTCCCACTCGTAGGTCGACTTCACCCTTGCTTAACTTTCTACTTCTTCTTAGTCCCTGTGGATTGGAACATAAGTGTGAGCCACAACCTGTATCTAATACCCAAGAAGTTGAATTAGCAAGTATACAGTCTATAACGAAAATACCTGAAGATGGAACGACTGTTCCGTTCTTCTGATCTTCCTTTAGCTTCAAGCAATCTCTCTTCCAATGCCCCTTCTTCTTGCAGTAGAAGCATTCGGATTCAGAAGTGGGTTGACTGACCTTCCTCTTTACAGATTTGGCGCCAGTTTGCTTAGTTGGGCTGGCCTTGTCGCCACCTTTCTTAGCATTCCTCTTCTTTCCAGATTTCTTGAACTTGCCCCCACGCACCATAAGCACATCCTGCTTATCACTTTTGAGCGTCTTTTCAGCGGTCTTCAGCATACCGTGAAGCTCAGTGAGCGTTTTGTCCAGACTATTCATACTGTAGTTCAGTGTGAACTGATCATACCCGCTATGAAGAGAATGGAGGATGGTGTCTATAGCCATTTCCTGAGAAAATTGCTGATCCAGCCGACTCATATTCTCAATGAGTCCAATCATTTTGAGAACATGTGGACTTACGGGCTCGCCTTTCTTAAGCTTGGTCTCAAGAATTTGCCTATGAGTCTCGAATCTTTCGACTCGAGCCAGATCTTGGAACATGTTCTTCAACTCACTGATGATTGTGAAAGCATCTGAGTTGATGAACGTTTTCTGCAGATCCGCACTCATGGTGGCGAGCATTAGACATTTCACATCCTTGTTGGCATCAATCCAACGATTGAGGGCTGCCTGAGTGACCCCGTCGCCTGCGGCTTCGGGCATCGCCTCATCTAGGACATACTCCTTTTCTTCCTGCATAAGAACTATTTGCAAGTTCCTTTGCCAGTCAAGGAAGTTTTTCCCGTTCAACTTCTCCTTTTCCAGAATTGATCGAATGTTGAATGAATTGTTGTTTGCCATATTAAAAACTACAATTGAAAAGAATAAACAAATAAATAACCATTCACAGTTTCTCTTAATAAACTTAAATTCTAGCATACATGCATAATTCAATGTTTATTAAGCATTTTATTCAAGTTATGTGTTCCGGCAGGTGTGAATAAAATGATTCCAAGATCCTAAAATCATTGAAGAACTAAGCACAGTTTGTCGACTTAATCCTAAAACATCTTAGGTAAGCAAAAGCCTTTTGCTAATAGTCTAGAAACTATTCTTGGTTGATAGGTACGTCTAAGAACTTATTAGGTAAACCTATCGATTTTGCCACGACATAAAAGGACTCCTTACTTATATCGTTGAGTTTCACCAAAACTAACATGTACTCACAATTATTTGTGTACCTTGCCCCTTTAGGACCAATAAGTAACACCTCGCTGAGCGAAAACTATTACTAGATTCATGTAAAGGATATCCAAGCAAGTGTATATTTTGGCATGGCACCTTATAACTCAATTTTTTTTTTTTTAAGTTTGGAACTTAAGGCTCTTACTATGTTGGTTAGATTTTAAGTGAACTAAAATCCTTAATCATGCAACATAATCAAGCTTTTGATCTCATGCATTTTAAGACATATTTAAAAGCAATAAATAATTTAAAACATGCATAAGATAAATGTGATCTAGTATGGCCCGACTTCATCTTGAAGCTTTAACTTCAAAGTCCGTCTTGAAAATCTCCGTGGGAGGCACCATTTTCTTCAAATAGGATAAGCTATAATTAAAACTAATTACAACTATTTGATGGTACGCAGACCATATTTGAATTGAAAAATAACTTTGGTACTTTAGACCAATTACATTCAAATTAATGGTACGCAGACCATATTTTCTATCCTATTTGGGCCATACTAGTCACTTCATAACCTGCAAAACAGTACATATACAATATATACCATTCACCCATTCATTATCATGAATGGCCCACATAGCTGGTTAGTAAAACACATTATGCATCACGTAAACATTTGCAGCAATTAATCAAGGGCACCAATAATCTACCAATTATTCAGTCCTTATTAATTCTAATCAAGTTGTTTTAACCTTAAGGATTTGTAGACCTAATCAAGAGTTTATGACTAAAAGGGCTCCCACTTAAACCAATAAATTCATATGCTTTACTAATTTTAAACATAAAAATGTATTTCTAGTCTAACCGGAAACATACAAATTTAATTAAAATTTAAAGCTCATATGAATTTATAATTGAATCCAAAAAGTTTAATTTAATTTCAGTCGTATTTAAATTAATTCATGATTTTAATTTTAGTAAAATAATTAGAATAAATAAAATTTATTATAATTACAATATTCAAAATTAAAATCCAAGAAAATAATTTAAATTATTAATTTTTAAAATTAATTAAAATTACGTAAACTGAAAATTTCAAATTAAACATTCAAAACGATCTAATCGCAACGCAAACACCCTACGCATCGCACGCCCATGGGCCACACGCACACAGCCATCGCTGGCCATGTGCGCGCAGCCCATGCGCTCGTCGCATAGCTGCTGCATCTTCCCATCGTAAGCCATCGCACAAGTGGTGCTCGCTGCGCGCGCCCCAGCGCTCGACGCACGCGAGCCATCGCTCGCTGTGCGCGCTCGCCAGCGCTTGCTGCGCGCGCTCCAGCGCTTGATGCACGCGAGCCATCGCTCGCTGTGCGCGAGAAAATGCGCGCGATCAACGCTGGGCGCAGCGCTCGTGGCACGCGAGCTTGCGCTCGCTGCGCGAGAGGCTGCGCGCGCTTGCGCGAGGCAGTGCGCGTTGTGGCGCAGCTCGCTTGCTGCCCACACGCGACTGCCATGCCTTGCCTTCGCCCATGCCCATTCATCCATAGCTCGTGGCCCACGACACAAGGCAGGGCTGCTGCCTTGTGCTCGTGCACCATGCCCCTGCTCATTGCATTCGTGCCGCACGGGCGACGAGCTCCCTTGCTCGTCGTCGGATGCCCGCACTATACAACACCCCTTAAGGGTAACACGAAGCGTCCATTGCTTTGTGCGTGCAAGTTATATGAACGAATCGCATAAAATTTAAAATTTATATTTAAAATTAATGACAAATTAATAAATAATATTAATTTCATAATTTTAGGGCGAAAAATCGAAAATTTATTATTCAATTGATTTCCGATTATCATGGATTCAAGCCTAGGTCATAAAAATTTAAAATTTAACATAAATTTACAATTTTTATGGTGGTTTTTAATCATAGGTTTCTAATTAAATTATAATTAATTATGAAAATCAAATTAATTCTAAATTATTCGAATTTTCAACAAATTAATCATAATTACAAATTAGATTGCATAATTAACAAGGCTAGGCATTCAAACTTGTTAAACATATACAGTAGGTCAATAAAAAATTCAAGATTTATCAACAAGAATCGCAAATATTTAATTTAACATCTTAAATTTACGAAATTTTGCATTCGAAAAACTAAAACCTTCGAAAAGTCATAGTTAGGCTTCGAATTTGAGAATTCTGGGTTCGGCAGAAAAATATTATTTTTGTCAAAATTTTAGAATGCCTTTTACATGCGGAATTGACACAAAAATCACTCGATTTGGATGAGTAACGAAGAAACTGCCGAAAAACTGCGTACGTATAATTAAATAAACGCAATTTGCAATTAATTAACAATTACGAAAATTAATCACCCCTTTTAATTCTTGCAAATTTGTAATATTTAACCATGTTCATGCAATTTAGATTATGAAAATAATAAGAGGCTCTGATACCACTGTTAGGTTATGATACATATGACAATTCATAAATCATGCGGAAAAACCATTTAGCCAGGAATACATATTATTTACACATAATCATATAGCATAGTTTAGATGCATACTCTTTGTTGCGTGCCTTCCCTAGCTGCGCCTGAACCGAACAAGAACAAGTCTTTAGGACTCCAAGTGTCGTCCCTCCGTAGATAGTCCACAGCACGTCCGGATCCGCCTTAAGATTGGCCAACTAGAATCGCCCTTAAGGTACTAAAGATTTTCGGCACTTATAGTCAAGGAATGTGTCTGAATTTTCTCTCAAAAACTCACTTTGAATACTTGAATAATCTATCAAAATATGTGACCCTAGGCACCTATTTATAGAGTTATGGAAAGGGTTTTGGAATCCTATTAGGATACTAATTTATTTAATTATAACCCTACTAGGACTCTAATTAAATAATCATTATCTAATAGTTTTAGGATTTAATCACACTTCGAATCCTGATTTCTTCAGGATTCCCGCACAAGCAATGCACGAGCACCGTACACCCGCGCAATCCTTGCGGCCCACGCTAGGCGCACAACGCTCGGCCCACTGCTGTGCTCCCGCGCGCGCGCCCAAGGCCTTGGTTGGGCCTGGCCTTGCGCTGGGCCTGGTCGAGGCTTGGCGTGCGCTGGTGCGCGTTGGCTCGCTGGGCGACGGCCTGGCTTCGTGCTGGGCCTTCGTCTAGCGGGCCTCGTCCGATGCTAATTCGTACGATACGCTTCCGATTAAATTCCCGATTCCGGAATTCATTTCCGATACGAACAATATTTAATATTTCCGATTCCGGAATCAATTTCCGTTTCGAACAAATATTTAATATTTCCGTTTCCGGAATTATTTTCGATTCTGGCAATATTTCCATTTCCGATAATATTTTCCGATACGTACCATGTTTCCGTTTCCGGCAACATCTACGACTTGGATAATATTTTTATTTCCGATACGATCCGTATTTCCGTTTCCGGCAATATCATCGTTTTCGGAGTATTCATTTCTTGCCTGTGACGATCTCAGCTCCCACTGAAACCAAGATCCGTCGATTCCGAATATCCATAGATGGAGTATTTAATGCCATTAAATACTTGATCCGTTTACGTACTATTTGTGTTACCCTACGGGTTCAGTCAAGAGTAAGCTGTGGATTAATATCATTAATTCCACTTGAACTGAAGCGGCCTCTAGCTAGGCATTCAGCTCACTTGAACTCACTGAATTATTAACTTGTCAATTAATACTGAACCGCATTTATTAGACTTAACATAGAATGCATACTTGGACCAAGGGCATTATTTCCTTCAGTCTTCAGCTCGTCAACCTCAGCAACTAGCGTTTTCTTCTCGGCATTCAAATGCACGACCTCAACAGCCCCGTTTTCTTGCGCCACCTGCAGCGCCTCAGCTCTGGCCGACGCCTCCTGTGAGGGGGTCGAAAAAGCGCGAGGCTAATGCGTGACCTGTCCCTCGTGGGTGTGACGATTCTTTTTATTCAATCAAGTGTAATTGGATTTCCTGTGAGTATACACCCAATTGACTAGTAATATAGGAGTCGCCTTTCAGTTTTTAACGACAATGAGAAAAACTGACAAAACCCGGTTATCGTGACATAAAGGGAGTGCAATTATGTTTGACCACGACGGCCGTAGGTTCCCTTGTGATCCCTTGTGTGGGGATCTCTCAATATACACCCGCAAGGTAGAGATTGAGGGTTCGGGGGACTGTAACTACCGAGAGGAGTAATTCGCTCGTCGATAACTCCAGAGGCAGGATATCCTTACTAGCTCAGCATAAATAATTGAAGGGACATGCGTTAACTATTAAACTAATCTGAGTTGATTTTAGCAATATGCAACATATAATACTAATTCGATCGTGATTATCTAATTTAAATAGCATTAAGGGACCTAGCATGATAATCCGATTTCCCAAAAATATTATATTTATTAGGCGTGATAGAACAATCATATTAGGTTAGTTTAACAGTTCATAAAAAGGGCGAGGAAAGCAGTTAAATCATCGAAAAGGGAGACATTACGACGCACCCTTGAGAGGTGCGTCACGGTTCTCAGAAAACTAACCACTTTGACTTTGCTATTTCTCCTTTTTATTTAACGAATCTCGATTATGGGACAGGATACGTTCTGTTCGATTTATGGATCGATTGCGACAGAACGCGTGAACAGTTTCGCAGCGAGAGGCTTAGGCTAAGGGTTGGAGTCAATACTCAGAATATAATTGTGTGTTGTTGTGTGTTGTTTCACGTCGAAACTAGGGGTCTATTTATAGGGAAGAGTTCTTGGAAAGATAGAATTGCAGAGTTCTAATCCACAAAGAATTAGGAAAATAGACGTACCCAGGTATTTTCGGCGCCCAGCTCTGGGCGTCAAAGATTTCGGCGCCCAGGGCTGGGCGTTGAAAATAGAGATCCATGCAATTTCAGCGCCCAGGGCTGGGCGTCAAAGATTTCGGCGCCCAGCTCTGGGCATTGAAAGTGATGTCTAGGCCGAATTCTTTGTCAGATTCGGATTCCTGAAATCCGTAGAGTTTGAGATTAATTCGAGTCTTTTAGCGCGTATCAATTTTTATGACGGAATGCGTCTGGGCCCGTTACGAACTCTAGGTTCGTTAGGATTTTAATTAATACGTAACTCTTATTTCCGAATCCTATCAGGAATAGGATTCTCGCGGTTTTCTATCTCATTTAGGATTTATGTTGGAGTGCAACACCTAATTCTGACAGGTTTCTATCTTTTATGATTTGCCACTTTTAGAAGCTACCTTTTACGGCAGTTACTATTTTAGCAGGTTTCCATAAATATCAGGTTTCGGGTGAAATGAAATAGGGAATCGAGATTCGTTTATTTTATAGGAGATGCGTTGTCAAGTGGAGTTTTTATGCTTTCATCATCGAACCTTTCCCTTGCGGGAATGGGGACAAAAGTAGGTGTCTATAGTTAGCCCCCACTTTGACTGAGTCTTGGAGTAAGACGATGGTCAAAGTATTAGACGGAGTGCGTCACACAAGCCATGGTGTATGTGACCTGTTTTGCGAGGGTCTCACGAGCCCCCGAGTGATAACATTTGACTTAAGGGTCATCACTTGAAGTGTCGTCATATCCCTCACGTGTCATTGGGATTTGTCAACTGATAGTATAGAAACTTCCTCACTTTATCATTGGAAGGATCTAAAGACGCGTAGAAACTCCCTCACTTTGTCATTGGAAGGATCTAAAGACGCGTAGAAACTCCCTCACTTTGTCATTGGGAGTAACTACAGATGTTTTCGAAATTAAAGCTGTAAAGTGTAATTGGGCCTGGCCAAGCCTAATCACGAGGTAAAACATTTTTAAAGATTCTCATTTTCAGGGCTAGCTAAACGAGAAAACCCCCTTGTTTTTATAGGATGTAAAACGAAGGAATATCCAACAAACCAATCCTTTAATTTTTGGAAAAAGGGAAAACCAATAAAAGTTATCGCTGCAGCGACTAAGGACCTGCGCTGTTAGTGACGCAGACCCCGCCCGCTGAAGGTGGGCGAGCCTGTCCTCTGAGGGGGACCCCCCGTCCGATAGAAGTGGACGAATCTGTTTGATGTTTTTGAAAATAAGGACCTACGCGGTTTGTGACGCAGACCCCGCCCGCCGAAGGTGGCGATCCTTGTCCGCTGAGGGTGGACACCCCGTCCGATAGAAGTAGACGAATCTGTTTAAAAAATTTTGAAAATAAGGACCTACGCGGTTTGTGACGCAGACCCCGCCCGCTGAAGGTGGCGATCCTTGTCCGCTGAGGGTGGACACCCCGTCCGATAGAAGTGGACGAATCTGTTTTGAAATTTTATTTTGAAAATAAGGACCTACGCGGTTTGTGACGTAGACCCCGCCCGCTGAAGGTGGCGAACCTTGTCCGTTGAGGGTGGACACCCCGTCCGCTGAAGTGGACGAATCTGTTTAAAATCTTTTGAAAATAAGGACCTACGCGGTTTGTGACGTAGACCCCGCCCGCTGAAGGTGGCGAACCTTGTCCGCTGAGGGTGGACACCCCGTCCGCTGAAGTGGACGAATCTGTTTTGAAATTTTATTTTGTTTTGTTTTTTTTTGAAAATAAGGACCTACGTGGTTTGCGCCGTAGACCCCGCCGGCTGAAGATGGCGAGCCTATTTTAAATTTGAAGACTTTATTCTTTCGCAAACTGAGGACCTGCGCGGCTAGTGATGCAGACCCCGCCCGCTGAGGGTGGGCGAGCCCATTTTGAATTTCTTATTTTGCCTATGTAGAAGAGCTTTTGGTGATTACAACCTGTTGGTGGGTCGTAATATTTCCTGATTAGATGTGTCCTATAAGTGGGTCCACACTGTGTATATTTTTGTTTAACAATATATTTTTTTGAGATATCCAAACATGGTATGGTGTATGGCGCAGTCTAGGAATGTGATTTTGATCGCGCGCCCCTTGTTGGGGTTTATTTTTTCGCGAGCCCCCAAGCACTGGGGCTTGTCGGTTGTTTTTCGCATCTTGTAATCATGTTTGGGGTCATGCTCGTATGTGCGAGCGACCTTCGTAGTGGTGTGCTACTCTTAACAAAGTCGTGAGGTGCGACTTTCAGCAATTTTCAAGTCGAATGAGTATGGCAGGGCCCACTAGAAGTTAGGGCCTTTTTTGAGCATGGGTACATTTTTGGCGCCCAGGCCTGGGCGTTGAAATAATTCACGCCCAGGTGGGGCGTTGAAAGTGTTGTTCGGGCTGGTCTTTTGATGACACAGTTGGCCTCTTGTTCATTCGTTTATTTCACTTGGAAGTTCTATGTATTCTCTTTGTTTTTTCTTTTTTTTTAGAACGTGATGATTTTCTTTGAGAAGCCGTAGCCAATTGGTGGACTACGGTGCTTGTCGCTTCGGGGCGATTATTTTAAGGAACTGTTGCTCTTAAGGCGTACAGTTATTGCGATAGTCAGGCGAGTCTATATGGCCCGAGGAACATACCTTGAGGTGTAAGACTTTGATCGCTCTTATATTTTTTTGAACGTGTTCGTGAATGATGATATGTATGTGCGAACGAGCGTTCATAGAATGGCCGTTGTGTGCGGTCCATTAATCAGTTTGCTTGAATCATTTTTTTTGAGCAATGACTGATTTTGAATAGTTTGCTTAGAAGCTTGATAGGGGTCAGGTCCATTCATGAAGTGAGCTCAAACATCGTGCCCTTTCGATTGTTCAAACATTGCCTCGAGATTTTTTTATTTTTCCATGGTTGTTTCGTAGCTTGGAGCTCCCAAGTATGCATGTTGGGACGCTTCCTTTTGGCGTACGATTTTGTAGGTTCCTTCGAGAAAGGTGCCTTGGGGTTCCGCTCGTGTAGGTGCGAGCTATCCTTTCCGTAGTAGGTAATATTTTGCTACCTTTAATCCTTAATGTAGAAGTCGTGTGGCTTGTATTTTGAATTTGGGCGATAAATAATTTTTTTTGCCTCTTTTACACATGCTCTTTGGTCGTGCTTGCATTAGTGCGATATGCCTTACTCTTTTTTTTGACTTGTACCGTGGGACGGTTGAACTTATGGTGCAACGTAGGCTTGTGTGGCCTAACGGCGTGTCTTAGAACTTTCCTCCAGGCGTTGGGATATCATTATTATTTTTGCATTGGAGTACTTTATCACGCCTCGATCAGGTGTTCGAACAAGTGTAGCATCTTATGCGTGGGTTTGCACGGCTTATCACTTCGTTCGATGCGAGGATTCATATGTGTTTTTTTATTTTTATATCTGGGCAAAACTTGGCTAGCAGAAAGGTTCGGCGCCCAGGCTGGGGCGTTAAAGATATCGGCGCCCAGCTCTGGGCGTTGAAAATGATTTCTGGGTATATTTTGACAGTTCTTTATCCTTGATTTTTTTTCTTTCGCTTTTGCTTTGGAACGAGGTAGACTGTGTTACGGGCTCTTTATAGGGCGAGCGTTAGGTGCAGTAGTTTGATCGGAGTTTTGGTGACTCGCGATTTTCAGTTACCCTTGTTAGTGGGGTGAATTTATATATTCTAAGTAGCGCTTAGAATTTGGGAGGGGTTGTAGCCGTTCTAAGGTTTGTTTTCACAATTTAAAGCTTAGGATTGTGCCCCTATGATGTATGTATAGCATTAGCGTCGAGAATTTGCGATAAAATCGTCATTTCGAGCATTTTTAGAGTGTTTTTCTCAAGCCCCCAATTGTAGCTACGGGATTGGCTTGGTGCTATAATGCTTTGCATACGTCTTTATGCATTCATGGTGACAGGGATCATGAATAGTTTGAACCAGACTCGTTTAGTGTGAGGTACGTTCGAGTAGTGATTTGCTACTTTTCTTGTGAATGTCGTATTGTGCGACATTGCCATGGTCAAGGTAGTCACATGTTGAAGTGTGCCTTGACCAAAAGCTAGGTGCCTTTCTTTACCCATAATCATATTTGGAAAGCCTTTGACTTACTTGCAACATTGAGATAAACGCATACTTAGCTTAAACCAACGACACTTTATTATGTTCGAAGAAGTCTTTGAAAATTATTTAAAATCTGAGTCCTACTGTGTACAATCCGAGGTGTCCTAAGTAGGTTGACTTATAGAAGGGTTCGTACATGATTACATGAGTGAATCAAAATACTGTTACGATTTTTGGAATGCTGTCTAAGGATTTGCTGGAAGCCAGGGTGCAGGCGTCAAGATATTACTTGTGCCCGTTTGGCATATGCTTTCAGGCTTTTAGGGCCATCTTTTCCAGAATTGCGGGAATATGAACCGTTTTCAAATTGACTTAGATTTACTTGGTGTATGTCTGTACAAAAGGTCAAGGTATACTTAGTTCTTTCCCTAGCTCTTTCATTTCAATTTTTTAGCCCCCAGTTGCTATTATGTCTTCCCATTAACGATGTTTTTGGATTTCGATTTTAGATGCCCGTGTCATAAGTCTGAGTAGGGTAAACCTTGGTTAAGTGCCAATTCCTATTGACAATGTCTAATTTTTTCAAAGGAGATTCGCAAGCACTTGAATTACCATGAACGGGTGCCCTGAGTTCGAAGGAACGATGGGGCGATGCCGTAGAACAATCCTCTTTATTGCAAGCTTACTGCCTTTACTACTTGTCGATGATTATGACTGTTTCTAAGGGTGAAAGAAGGTCTTTAAGCGAACGACTATGTCTAGTGGTGAAAGAAAGTCTTTAAGTGAGTTAGTTCGCTTTTAGGGAGGGTCAAGTCGAGTACTTTTAGAGGTCATGGACGCTTGCGCTAGCCCCCCATTCAATTGAGGCGAAGCGATATTTTGAGTCTTGGCTAAGTGCCTAGGAGTGTGAGAGATCCTTCTGGCAAGGGTACGTGCCCTTATTATTTTTCGATGTGTGCTCATTAATTTTGGCATCTTGATGACTTGGATTCTTCCTTTGACCTAAATTTTTCTTTCGACTTGGATTGCAAGTAATTAAATTTCAATAAGGGACTTCTATTTTTTATTCTTGTTTTTCTATAGGCTTTAATATTTTTGCAAATTGGTTGGACCGAATCAAGGATTGCCTACGTATCCGCCTTAAATAGATTTAATTTGGAATCAGGTCTTGCGTAGTTCTTAGCCTAGAAAATGGTTTCTTAGAATGCCGATTTTAAACAAGTATGTTCTGAGGTGGAAACATATTATTTGAAACGGTAGAATAAGTGAAGTTTATTATTATTTAAATCTGCTGCCTTGCCGTAAGCCAAAAAATTTGTTTTATATTTTTTGATTGAGTACGTGTATTTTTTCTTGGTGGTACGTATATCTGGATACGTGTTGTACCCCCCCAAGTGTTCGTTATTTTTCCGTGTATGTGCGGATAAAATGACGAGCGCTTCTGGACAAAATTTGGCAAGCAGAGAGAATCAGCGCCCAGACTGGGGCGCTAAAGATTCCGGCGCCCAGCTTTGGGCGCCGATAATGATATCTGGGCAGATTGTTTGGTTTTGTGCCAAATATTTGTGAATCTTTTTTGTGCGCTAAATGTTCTTTTTCTTTTTAAACGAATTTTTAAAGGCGCTTTGCAAAGTTCGCCTTTTCATTTTTTATTATTTTTTGTACTTTTCATTTGTTTTCCTTTTTATTCGTGACTCAAGACGGTTTGAAAGATGGGTTGAATGAGTTGCATAGGTATTGGTCAAGCATAAGGATTACATCTCCTAGGACTCATAATTTGCAGCCTCAAGCTAGTGTCACAAGTTTAAATCAACCAAGGTCAATGAGTAGCATGGGGACGGCTCAAAGGTATATCAACATGACGTATCCAAACCAGTTATATGGTAATTATGCTAATGGTGGTGTAAGAGCAGGTTTGGACTTTGGAAATGATGGGCATGACGCACGTGTCAATGGCCGTGCGTGGTTTGCGGTTGATAACAAGTTCAAAAACAAGAGTTGAGGTAATGGTTTCTTGGGTCATGGCAATGAGAACATGGATAGGTGAAATGAGCTGAACAGGGACCCCAGAACGAAGGCGTCTAAGAGCATAAGGATTGGAAAGAGTAGACATCGTAGAATTTTATGATTTGGATTGGTTGACTCAATTCTTTTCCTTCGTTTACTTGGGTAAATTCCGCACTTTGGGAGGTACGGGCTAAGTATTTCATGGCTCGCTCTTTTCCCTTTTCTCTTTCTTTTTATTTTTCTTTTTCGCTCGGGTTTTCCCCCCCTTTTATCTAGGCTAAAAGGTATAAGGTTGTGGTCTTTGAGTCACGAGGCGAGACTGAATGAGCCTCGTTTGGTAGGCCTATAGTGGACCTTTAGCTTTAGCAGGCCTAGGGTGGACTTTTAGCTTTAGTAGGCCTAGGGTGGACCTTTTAAATTGTCTTACTTTGCAAGCATATTTAGTCGTGTGCAAATAGCGTAGATTCAAAATGTTGTTTTTACCTTATTGAAATTTAACGAAAGAATTACATCGAAAATAATTTTTTGTTTCTTTTCAGATTCCGGTTTTACGGGATTTAATTGGAAGTTTTGATTTAGACTCAAACTTTCATTAATCTTTCTGATTATAACCCGTGTATGAATACAAGGAGGTGGCCTAGACTCAAAATAATGACATGGCGTAAGCCTATAATACTTGACCAAGCGACTCTCAGACTTAGGCTAATTGGACCATAACTTTCGTTGGTTGACACCTTAGATTTTAACCCTTGGGTGTTCACTTGTCATGCGCCATTTTGCTTAATGTTGGCAAGGTAGTTAGTTGGGGAGATCGAATTTTTATTTTTGCAAGACTAGAATCATTAGTGCGGCTTCTCTCTTAGCGTGTATTGCTTTACCCCAATGGTAGCCTTATGGCATGCCGATTTTGGTATTTTCATGGTTTGTCATGTTGTATTTATGGAAAATATTTTTATTCCGTACTTAGGGGTACTTCAAGGAGCGAGTGGCTCAAGAGGACTATGATAGTCGTGACCCAATGTGATCATAAGCCTTGAGGCCATTAATTTTGTGCTAATGGTATTGACACCTTAAGTTCACTTTGGGGGTTGTGCGACTATGGGGGAATGATTTTCAGAATGTGACTGTTTCCATTTTGCAAATACTATAATGTATTCTTTTTATTGGTGAGAGAGAGTATTAAGGCCGTTGATTCTTAGCAAAGGATGACAATTACATATGGGTGCTTATTGATTTAAATGTTAGGAGAGGAGACTCAATATGGTTTAACCTTTTAACTTGCAGAACGACACCAAGCATTAGGACCGATTCTATGGATAAGACAACTAAGACTTAGGATTTAGATTGTACTTTGGCATAGCCTAGTCTAGACTCGGATTTATTTTTTATTCGAACATTTTTCTTTGAAAACTTCATTTGAACATTATTTTTTGAATACTTTGCCCATGTGACATTCAAGGTTTAATTAGCATGCTCGGTTTTGATACCGAGAATTGTCGTCGTAGGAGGCCTAACAACGACACAAAGAGTTATTTATTTTTATTTTTATTGTCGCTTTTAGAATCGAGTGCCTCTTCATACGCCCTTGCAGCAATTTTCACGAAAAGTTTTTTTATTTTGCTACGTGTTTTTTTGCGCGGGCACCGAGGCTGCTGTGCCTGACCAAAAGGCCAGGCAGCAACTTCAGCGCCCAGCAGTGGGCGTGAGAAATTTCGGCGCCCAGCCAGGGGCGTTGAAAATGCGTCCCTGGTTGGTTCTCGTTTTCTGTTTGCGTATACTTTTGTTTTTGCGACTTTAATTTTGCGTGCTTGCCTTATAACGTCCTTTACGCGTTGTGCAGCGTTCGTGGGATTCGTTACAGGCCATCCCGAGCGTCGCTTATTTTTGTGGCGATCGTTCGGGCTTGCGGAACACGTATTTTGGTATAACTCTTTGGCAAATTAGTCTATGAATGTTTGGGCAATTTTTAAGGTCGTTGGTTTTCTAGCATTATTTGTCTAGCATTATTCGTACACACAATCATAACATAGTCACATGGTTCGCTACACATAACTACATTACAAACATGGATTTGAAAATTAAATATGTCACGTAGTTTATGATAGGCTTCTATGAGTAGTATTTGCGCCTGGCTTGGTACCGCTTCTATCGTAGATCCAACACAAGCCCCGGTCGAGGTAGTGTCTTCAACAGACGAATTTCGCTCAAGAGGCCAACCCGCAAGTGCAAGCCAAGGGGGCATGCAGGCGAGAGGGACCTAATGAGCGAGCGATTGGGTTCGGGATAGGTGTACTACCTGCACAAGTACCGAGTGGGCAACATGCGTGGCGTATGCACCCCCCTATTGGCGAAAAAAGGTATCCTTAGTCCCAACTCCCGAGGGAGCCGAGATTCGTTATGCGGTTCTGCCCGTTCACATTAATATGCTGATTTTCAAGTCGTCCCAACTTGATGGGGAAATAAACGCGGGGTAGGATCGTTTCACCCTTCGGCTATTTTGATTACCTACAAGCACGAGTATTTCCTTCACTATCCCCAGTGGAGTCGCCACTGTGAGGGGGTCGAAAAAGCGCGAGGCTAATGCGTGACCTGTCCCTCGTGGGTGTGACGATTCTTTTTATTCAATCAAGTGTAATTGGATTTCCTGTGAGTATACACCCAATTGACTAGTAATATAGGAGTCGCCTTTCAGTTTTTAACGACAATGAGAAAAACTGACAAAACCCGGTTATCGTGACATAAAGGGAGTGCAATTATGTTTGACCACGACGGCCGTAGGTTCCCTTGTGATCCCTGGTGTGGGGATCTCTCAATATACACCCGCAAGGTAGAGATTGAGGGTTCGGGGGACTGTAAATACCGAGAGGAGTAATTCGCTCGTCGATAACTCCAGAGGCAGGATATCCTTACTAGCTCAGCATAAATAATTGAAGGGACATGCGTTAACTATTAAACTAATCTGAGTTGATTTTAGCAATATGCAACATATAATACTAATTCGATCGTGATTATCTGATTTAAATAGCATTAAGGGACCTAGCATGATAATCCGATTTCCCAAAAATATTATATTTATTAGGCGTGATAGAACAATCATATTAGGTTAGTTTAACAGTTCATAAAAAGGGCGAGGAAAGCAGTTAAATCATCGAAAAGGGAGACATTACGACGCACCCTTGAGAGGTGCGTCACGGTTCTCAGAAAACTAACCACTTTGACTTTGCTATTTCTCCTTTTTATTTAACGAATCTCGATTATGGGACAGGATACGTTCTGTTCGATTTATGGATCGATTGCGACAGAACGCGTGAACAGTTTCGCAGCGAGAGGCTTAGGCTAAGGGTTGGAGTCAATACTCAGAATATAATTGTGTGTTGTTGTGTGTTGTTTCACGTCGAAACTAGGGGTCTATTTATAGGGAAGAGTTCGTGGAAAGATAGAATTGCAGAGTTCTAATCCACAAAGAATTAGGAAAATAGACGTACCCAGGTATTTTCGGCGCCCAGCTCTGGGCGTCAAAGATTTCGGCGCCCAGGGCTGGGCGTTGAAAATAGAGATCCATGCAGTTTCAGCGCCCAGGGCTGGGCGTCAAAGATTTCGGCGCCCAGCTCTGGGCGTTGAAAGTGATGTCTGGGCCGAATTCTTTGTCAGATTCGGATTCCTGAAATCCATAGAGTTTGAGATTAATTCGAGTCTTTTAGCGCGTATCAATTTTTATGACGGAATGCGACTGGGCCCGTTACGAGCTCTAGGTTCGTTAGGATTTTAATTAATACGTAACTCTTATTTCCGAATCCTATCAGGAATAGGATACTCGCGGTTTTCTATCTCATTTAGGATTTATGTTGGAGTGCAACACCTAATTCTGACAGGTTTCTATCTTTTATGATTTGCCACTTTTAGAAGCTATCTTTTACGGCAGTTACTATTTTTAGCAAGTTTCCATAAATAGCAGGTTTTGGGTGAAATGAAATAGGGAATCGAGATTCGTTTATTTTATAGGAGATGCGTTGTCAAGTGGATTTTTTATGCTTTCATCATCGAACCTTTCCCTTGCGGGAATGGGGACAAAAGTAGGTGTCTACACCTCCTTGGCCACACCGCCAAGGCGACCAGCTTCCTGCTTTGCCTTCTTCATGTCATTTTTCAGTTTTACTATTTAATCTTCTAACATTATGACATGATGACGTGTGGCTAAAGCAGATTGCAGGGCCTATGTGAAAACAAATTATTCAAAGTCACTAGAATGACGAGATGAAGTTGGAGGAGACGAAGAATAAAAAAAATGAAGGAGCAAACACATACCCTCCATGCATCCGAGACGCTCTCGACAGTTGCAGCAACTGGGGACAAAGATTCCTGGCGCTCCCGGCTTGACGGCATCCAGAGGCGGTCGACCTCAGGCCAAAGCTGAACCCGTGGCGCATCTGCCGACCCATAGTCGTCAGGGAACTCCACTGCAAGCTTCCTCTTCCGAGTTGGAGGCGGCAGCTTTTTCTCAGCAGGCATAAGCGAGCTGGTCTCCCCCATCACCGTGGCGTCAGTTGAAGCCTTTGGCGGCTTCGGTGGTGACAACACAGTGATGGGTTTGGCTCGAGACACACTTCCCAGTGACTCCAGCCTCTTCCTCAGCAACGCATCCGCAGATGGGGCCTTGCCAGAGCGTGTCGATGGGCCAGTACCTGTTGACAGCATTTGTTTGACGACTCAGTCTCATCACAGCAGTTGTAATTTATGTTTCGTATTGAAAAGGGCGACGAACCCAAAAAATGTAAACTAACCCTAACCCATGTTTACCTGTTGACGTCGACATGTTTGCAGGCTCGGAAATTTCTTCTTCTTGAGAGGCCTCCTCACGATCAAACTTGAGGCCGATGAAAGCTCTGTCCTTTAGAGGGACCCCCAACAGCACAACAGTCTTTTCTATGGCTTCGGCACCAACTCCAACTGTGTCGAAGGACGCACCTACAAAAACAAGAAAGTGAGACAAAGTCAAATCATCAAGCCCAAAAAACACAAAAATTAACAAAAAAAACCTCTAGCCATCCATTCCCCCGTCAAGAAGTCGGAGTCGGGTCCTAAACTAGCCAATTCCACAAAAAAGAAACGACCCATCCACCCACGGTCGTTCGACTTGTCCGCACCAAGAAGAGCCTCCTTGTCATCCTTGACATGCAGCAAGTACCTACCAGCCCCATAATTTTGGACCTTGTAGGTATAAACAAGGTCCTCAACCCGGAATTCCATGTCCAGTTTGCCGGCCAGATGGTCGACCAGATGCATCACCCTCCAGACCTGCGGCATCAGTTGCGCCGGCGGCACCGCCAGTGCCCTCAGAACTCCTCGCACCAGTGGCGAGAAAGGATAAGTGTACCCAATTCTGAAGGGGTACTCATAAAAGCACACCCAACCGTCCGATACCCAATCGGCCCGTTCGTCGGGCTGCGGCAACCGAATTACCGCCGACGGTGGAAAACCACACTCCTCCTTGAGCGCCTCCACATCCTGCTTCCCCCAAGTGGCCGGCCGAGCATTCTTTCTATCCAGAATGTGGGTAGGGCTGAAAATTGGCACCTCAACCAGGTCGCACTCCACCACCACTCTTTTGTTCTTCGCACGGGTGGATTTCGTTCCCATTCGTTGCGACATAGAAAAAATCGAAACAAGAAAGAAGAAAGGAAGAAGATGGAAGCTAAGCAGTTACCTGGAAAAAGGAGAGAGAAAGAGCGCCGATCGTTTTTTCTGGGAAAGTGAAGAGAGAGATTGCAGAAGTGAGTACGGGTGGTTGGGTGCGCAGCCCTATTTATTGGCGCAGATGGGCGGTTGGTCTTTCCAAGGCAAAAGTCATCATGTCTCTAACGCCGTCAGCATTGGGGAGGTTAAGAGGCGGTTTCCATTTTCCTTCCGTGAAACCCATTTTTCCTTTTTGAACTTCCCGGAATAAATTCAAAATGGGTTTGGGGACAATTGTTAGGGGGGGAAATACCCTCTTAGTGACGTGGGCATACGTGGCAAGCATTGCATACGTGGCTGCCAGCAAGGCGCGAGGTGGCATTATTCGAACATTACTCCCAACTGTTGGGCTCAAAACGAACGTTACAAACCCTTGATGAAGCAGGCCTTCATTACGCATTTGTTATCTAATTATGTGCAATTAAGCATAAACGTTACACTTTTATTATAAATGCCTATAAAATGGCTTAGTCTTGTCTATTTTACACACATGATTTCCAAGCAATAAACCTACGATTATCCTATGTTATTACAACTTGTTCTCACCATTTTCAATTATCTAGCTCGATCGATTGTTAGCAACTTCATCAAGGCAAGCTCGTCCCTAAGTCGAATTTGCCCAAAACACCGACCCACAAAACCGAGCATGTCGGGCCCCGTCCCGTAAAACCGGAATTCAAAAAACCGAGAAAGGTTTGTTTTTAGACGCAAATTCAAGCCTTAACCTCCAAGCAAACACTACGTGCCAAACATCGTACTATTCGTACGAAGGTACACACATGCAAGACAAATCAAGGACGGCATCTTTCCGTCCTTTTTGGCGGCATTCAGCCCACGTCAGCAGCGCCCAACGCTGGCCTGGCGCCAGGCGCTGGCGTGTGCTGGCGTTTTGCACCATTTCCCTCCTATAAATACCCCTCATTTCCATCGAAAAAAGGGAGAGCATAACACATACAACGTCGTAATATCGACATTACTCCTCACAATACAAACTTCAAAAACACATACAAAAATTCCAAAATTCAAGAGCAATTGGGAGCTCGTGCCTAAGCCTAACTAGGTAAATCCGAATCCCATTTCAATCAATCATGCTATTTTGATTTCAAATGATTAGCAAGTTGGTATTTTTTTTGCCATAAAAAACACCACTTGCAACAATCATACATGCTTTTTTCAAAAATACAAAATACAAATTTTCAAGATTCAAGGATGTTCAAAGTTGTTTGCATTTATCTCTTTGAACTTGTGTGGAGTAATCAAAGATGACACCTTTTAGCATTTAAAGGTTTAGTCTTTTGAGATTCAAGACTCCATTTTTCAATATACAAGTTCAAGTTTCCAAATTTCAAAGATCCCACCATGTTTAGGGTTGTTCATAGTTACCTCTCTAAACTAGGATCACTTCAAGTTCAAATTTCAATCATTTCAAGTTCAAGTTTCAATCTTTTCAAGTTCAAACCTTTCAATATTCAAGCTTTCAATTTCAAGTTCAATATGTAAAATCTAGGACATTTGGGTTGAGCAACCTCTCCCAAGTTGAGATTTTTGGCTTTGAATTCGTGTCGAGCGCACTTATTTTTAAGGAGCCGCTTGGCGTTCGAATCTCAAGTGCCCAAGTACAAATTTCAATTATGCACCTTTCAATATCGCAATTTCAATATCGCAATTTCAATGTCGCACTTTCAATATCGCACTTTCAATACCGTAATTTCAATACCGCAATTTCAATGCCGCAATTTCAATTTCGCACTTTCAATTCCGCACCTTTACTTGCCTAGTCCATTTCTAGGCAATGTGGACCTACTCCCTAGTACGTCCTTTTCTAGGGGTTCTTGTATTTACTAATTCCGCACTTTATTTAGTATTGTGATGTTGCTTTATGTGCTTTATTGCTTTCATCACCAACATGCTAAATACAACAAAATACAAAGGTTACATCACGCTTAACGAAGATATTTTCGGAAAAACCGGCCTTAGGTTCCTTAAATAAATCTTTAAAGCAAAGTGACCACCGTAAAATTAGAAATTCTATTTTGTTCTAAATCTCAAACCCACATAGTCTAATCTTAGGGTTTATTTTCGAAACAATGTTGTGCCAACGTAATTGAATATTTCTAAAGCTCGCCGAATAAGCATTTTCGTTCCCGAGCTCGGATTTCACCCATCCGTTTCAAGGATTCAAGGCCTTATCCAAAAATAGAGTCATTGTGCGGTCTTCCCAAACAAGACCTAAAATAAGTTTGGTGGCGACTCCTTCGAGGTGCAAAAACAATTCAACGGTTCTCTAAACGAACCGCCGCGTGCCAAACCCCCCATTGTAGGAAACGGGAAAAAAAACCCCTACAAGTACATGTTAGTTTTGGTGAAACTCAACGATATAAGTAAGGAGTCCTTTTATGTCGTGGCAAATTCGATAGGTTTACCTAATAAGTTCTTAGACGTACCTATCAACCAAGAGTAGTTTCTAAACTATTAGCAAAAGGCATTTGCTTACCTAAAAGATTTTAGAATTGAGTCAAAATACATAATGTGCTTAATTCTTCAATGGTTTTTAGGGTCTTGGAATCATTTTATTCACACCTGCCGGAACACATAACTTGAATAAAATGCTTAATGAACATTAAATTATGCATACATGCTAGAATTTAAGTTTATTAAGAGAAACTGTGAATGATTATTTATTTGTTTATTCTTTTTCAATTGTAGTTTTAACTATGGAAAACAACAATTCATTCAACATTCGATCAATTCTCGAAAAGGAGAAGTTGAACGGGAAAAACTTCCTTGACTGGCAAAGGAACTTGCAAATAGTTCTTATGCAGGAAGAAAAGGAGTATGTCCTAGAAGAGGCGATGCCCGAAGCCGCAGGCGACGGGGTCACTCAGGCAGCCCTCAATCGTTGGATTGATGCCAACAAGGATGTGAAATGTCTAATGCTTGCAACCATGGGTGCAGATCTGCAAAAAACGTTCATCAACTCAGATGCTTTCACGATCATCAGTGAGTTAAAGAACATGTTCCAAGATCTGGCTCGAGTCGAAAAGTTCGAGACCCATAGGCAAATTCTTGAGACCAAGCTTAAGAAAGGCGAGCCCGTAAGTCCACATGTTCTCAAAATGATTGGACTCATTGAGAATATGAGTCGGCTGGATCAGCAATTCTCTCAGGAAATGGTTGTAGACACCATCCTCCATTCTCTTCATAGCGGGTATGATCAGTTCTAGCTAAACTACAGTATGAATAGTCTGGATAAAACGCTCACTGAGCTTCACGGTATGCTGAAGACCGCTGAAAAGACGCTCAAAAGTGATAAGCAAGATGTGCTTATGGTGCGTAGGGGCAAGTTCAAGAAATCTGGAAAGAAGAGGAATGCTAAGAAAGGTGGCAACAAGGCCAGCCAGACTAAGCACCCAGGCGGCACCAAATCTCAAAAGAAGAAGGTGAGCCAACCCACTTCTGAATCTGAATGCTTCTATTGCAAGAAGAAGGGTCATTGGAAGAGAGATTGCTTGAAGCTAAAGGAAGATCAGAAGAACAATCGTTCCATCTTCAGGTATTTTCGTTATAGACTGTATACTTGCTAATTCAACTTCTTGGGTATTAGATACAGGTTGTGGCTCACACTTATGTTCCAATTCACAGGGACTAAGAAGAAGTAGAAGGTTAAGCAATGGTGAAGTCGACCTACGAGTGGGAAATGGAGCACGGATTGATGCATTAGCTGTAGGAACTTATTATTTTTTGTTGCCCTCTAGGCTAGTTTTGGAACTGGAAGACTGTTTCCATGTTCCAAGTCTTACTAAAAACATCATTTCTGTTTCTTGCTTAGATGCTAAGGGATTTTCCTTTTTAATAAAAGACAATAGCTGTTCGTTTTATTTTAAAGAGATGTTTTATGGATCTGCTAGATTAGTCAATGGACTTTATTAGATCACGAAAAACAAGTTTATAACATAAATACCAAAAAGGCCAAAAAGGATGATTCAGATCTCACCTATCTGTGGCATTGTCGATTAGGCCATATTAACTTGAAACGCATAGAAAGACTTCAAAAGGAAGGAATTCTAGAACCATTTGACTTAGAGGATTATGGTAAATGCGAATCATGTTTACTTGGCAAAATGGCAAAGCAACCTTTCTCTAAAATTGGAGAAAGAGCAACTGAACTATTGGGTTTAATCCATACAGATGTATGTGGACCAATGAGTACAAATCCTAGAGGTGGTTTCAGCTACTTTATCACTTTCACTGATGACTTCAGTAGATATGGTTATGTCTACCTAATGAAGCATAAGTCTGAATCCTTTGACAAATTCAAGGAATTTCAGAGTGAAGTAGAGAATCAATTAGGCAAGAAGATTAAGGCACTACGGTCTGACAGAGGCGGTGAATATCTGAGCTATGAATTTGATGACCATCTGAAAGAATTTATTCCTCCTGGAACACCACAATGGAACGGTGTGTCGGAACGGAGGAACAGAATCTTGCTAGACATGGTTAGATCAATGATGGGTCAGGCCGAACTTCCAATAGAATTTTGGGGACATGCACTAATTACAGCTGCACTGACTATAAATAAAGCTCCGTCTAAAGCTGTTGAAAAGACTCCATATGAGTTATTGTTTGGAAAGCCTCCAAAAGTGTTTTTTCTTAAGATTTGGGGATGTGAAGTATACGTCAAACGATTAATTTCAGACAAACTTCATCCAAAATCTGACAAATGTATCCTTGTGGGCTATCCAAAGGAAACAAAGGGTATTACTTCTACAATACATCTGAGAACAAAGTGTTTGTTGCTCGAGATGGTATCTTTTTGGAAAAGGATCACATTTCCAAAATGACAAGTGGGAGAAAAGTAGACCTCGAAGACATTCGAGTCGAACAACAAAATCTAGAGAATGCTCGAGATGACATTCAGGATGAAACTCAGAGATCTTTAGAAGTATCTGGTGTGAATCATGGACCATCTAGAAATTTAACCCCGCGTAGATCGCAGAGATATAGATCTCAACCGGAAAGGTACTTAGGTATCTTGACGAACGAGAGCTATGACGTTCTATTACTTGAAAGTGATGAACCTGCAACTTACAAACAAGCTATGACGAGCCCTAGCTCCAAGCAATGGCAAGAAGCCATGCAATCTGAATTAGACTCCATGTCTGAAAACCAAGTTTGGGATTTGGTCGATTTTCCAAATGGCTACCAAGCCATAGGAAGCAAATGGGTTTTCAAACTGAAAAAGGACAAGGATGGGAAACTTGAATTTTTCAAAGCTAGATTGGTTGCAAAAGGTTACAGGCAAGTCCACGGTGTGGATTACGATGAAACCTTTTCACCAGTTGCAATGCTGAAGTCTATTCGGATAATGTTAGCAATTGCTGCATATTACGATTACGAAATATGGCAGATGGATGTCAAAACCGCTTTCTTAAATGGCGTTTTAATAGACACTGTGTTTATGACACAGCCTGAGGGTTTTGAGGATCCAAAGAATGCTAAAAAGGTATGCAAGCTTAAGAAATCAATCTACGGATTAAAGCATGCATCAAGGAGCAGGAATATGCGTTTTGATGAAGCAGTCAGTGACTTTGGTTTCATCAAGAACGCAGACGAATCTTGTGTATACAAGAAGGTCAGTGGGAGAAAAATTGCTTTTCTAGTATTATATGTCGACGACATATTACTTATCGGAAATGACATTCCTATGTTGAACTCTGTCAAGATTTGGCTTGGGAAATGTTTTTCGATGAAGGATCTAGGAGAAGCACAGTACATACTGGGCATCAAGATTTACAGAGATAGATCTAAAAAGATGATTGGACTTAGTCAGAGCACTTATATCAATAAGGTGCTTGAAAGGTTCAAGATGGCAGACTCCAAGCGAGGCTACCTACCCATGTCTCATGGAATGACTCTAAGCAAGACTCAGTGCCCAAAAACACTTGATGAGCGTAGACGAATGAATGCGATTCCATATGCATCATTGGTTGGTTCAATAATGTATGCTATGATATGTACACGCCCGGATGTTGCGTATGCACTCAGTGCTACGAGCAGATACCAGTCAGACCCTGGAGAGGCACATTGGACTGCTGCCAATAACATTCTGAAGTACCTGAAAAGGCACAAAGATGATTTCCTGGTCTATGGTGGAGATGATGAATTAATTGTTAAAGGCTATACGGACGCAAGTTTCCAAACCGACAAAGATGATTTCAGATCACAGTCTGGGTTTTTCTTCTGCCTCAACGGAGGTGCAGTAAGCTGGAAAAGTCCTAAGAAAAGCACCATTGCGGATTCTACAACTGAAGCGGAGTACATTGTTGCACATGAAGCAGCAAAGGAAGCTATATGTCTAAGGAAGTTCATAGGTGAACTTGGTGTAGTCCCCTCCATTAAAGGACCAATAGCCCTATATTGTGATAATAACGGAGCTATTGCACAGGCAAAGGAGCCTAGAAACCACCAAAGAGTCAAGCATGTACTTTGTAGATTTCACCTTCTACGAGAGTTCGTTGAAAGAAAAGAAGTCGAGATAAGCAAGATTGGAACTGATGATAACATCTCAGATCCATTGACTAAACCTCTGCCGCAGGCGAAGCACAACTCGCACACTGCAGCTATGGGAATCAAGCATATTGGAGAATGGCTTTGATGTCCTTGTTTAATGTTTTAAAGTTTTAGAGTTTAATAATTTGTAAAACATTATTGGTTAATCATTCACAATAAATGAATAGAATTCATTTTTCCATTTAATTTGTGGTTTATTAAATGATGTGTCCCTTCAATTTGACGATACAATCAAGATAGACTGTCAGGACCAGTCTTGTGACTAAGAAATGTCTATCAAGTGAACTTGAATGTCAAAAGTTGAAAATGGTCCCTGGTCGGAGTTTTCTATAAAGATGGACGCATAGAAAACGTTAGACGACTAGAATGCATGATGACTAGTAGTTCTGTTTCTTGAACTATGTGGACATGGCAATGTCGTAATCATTTGCATAGATACTTACTTTGGGAAGACTAGTATCGGACAGACCTATGAAACTTTACTGTAAGAGATGAAAATCTGTCATAAGTAAATTTCATTAAAATTATTAGACACTAATCCTCAATACCTGAGTGATTTGAGACTACTTGTTTGAGAACTGCTTTCTTTGACGTTGTCAACCGTCGCACCGTAAAAGGAGGCTATAAAGGCAACGCTTAGGTAATCGCCTATCAAACGAAGTCTAATCTCAAGATCGCAAGATTGGGATTGTCCTCCCATAAATCGGGATGAGATGCTTAAAAGTTGTACAAGGCCACTCGGAGAGCTAGAAACTGTAAAATGCATGGTCGTGCTCAGATGAATCATAGGCTATGATTATCTGTTTATTTGATCAGTTGAACTCTTAAACCGAGAAACACCTCTGGACATAATAAGGATGACAACTCTTACCTTATGTTCAAGAGCAAGCATCGAGCGACAAAGGAATTAGGAAATGCACACTTGTCCCTAAGGACAAGTGGGAGACTGAAGGAAATAATGCCCTTGGTCCAAATATGCATTTAATGATAAGTGTAATAAATGCGGTTCAGTATTAATTAAACAAGTTAATAAATTCGGTGAGATCAAGTGAGCTGAATGCCTAGCTAGAGGCCGCTTCAGTTCAAGTGGAATTAATGATATTACTCCACAGCTTACTCTTGACTGAACCCGTAGGGTCACACAAATAGTACGTAAACGGATCAAGTATTTAATGGAATTAAATACTCCATCTATGGTTATTCGGAATCGGCGGATCTTGGTTTCAGTGGGAGCTAAGATCGTCAAAGGCAAGTAAATGAATACTCCGGAAACGATGATATTGCCGGAAACGGAAATATGGATCGTATCGGAAATATAAATATTATCCAAGACGTAGATGTTGCCGGAAACGGAAACATGGTACGTATCGGAAAATATTATCGGAAACAGAAATATTGTCGGAATCGGAAATATTGCCGGAAACGGAAATATTGTCAGAATCAGAAATATTATCGGAATCGGAAAATAATTCCGGAAACGGAAATATTAAATATTTGTTCGAAACGGAAATTAATTCCGGAATCGGAAATGTTAAATATTGTTCGTATCGGAAATGAAATCCAGAATCGGGAAATTAATCGGAAGCGTATCGTACGAATTAGCATCGGACGATACTTGCTAGACGAAGGCCCAGCACGAAGCCAGGCCCTCGCCCAGCAAGCCCTACGCATCAAACCATACGCCAAAGCCTCGCCAGGCCCAGCGCAAGGCCAGGTCAGCAAGGCGTGGCGCGCGCACGGATCAGATGGGCTGCGAGCATGGGCCAGGCGCCGTGCAGTTCGCGTGGGCCGCGAGGCATGCGCGCGGGCTGTGCGGTACGGTGCTCGTGCTCGTGCTCGTGTGCGTGCTATACGAATCCTAAAGCTATCGGAATTCGTGCTATGATTAAATCCTAATCCTAGAAGATAGAAATTAATTAAATAGAGTTCTAAAGGGATTCTAATTGATTAATTTAGTATTCTAATAGGATTCGAAATCCTTTTCCATGATTCTATAAATATGTTCCTAGGGTCACAAATTTATATACGAGTTTTTCAATAAGTATTCAAACAATAAAAGCTGTGATTTTTGGGCAGAAAAATCAGCCATATTACTTGCCTATTTAGCCGAAAATAATAGTACCTTAAGGGCGATTCTAGTTGGTCAATCTTAAGACGGATCCGGACGTGCTGTGGACTATCTACGGAGGGACGACACTTAGAGTCCTAAAGACTTGTTCGGTTCGAGTGCAGCTAGGGAGGGGCACGCTACAAAGTGTATGCATCCTAGACTAATTATATGATTATGTGCAATTAATATGTATCCTGGCATTAAGGTTTTTCTGCATGATTTATGTTGATCATATGTATCATAACCTAACACCTTGTCCCTGTTCCGCCTCCTAAGGCGCTCCAGATCCTGATCCAGCTCCGTCCCAGGGGTACTAGGATTCTGCTCCGAGATACGAAGTGTGCCAGGAGAGGGATGAACTCCCTGCTGAGGAGAGGAATACTGATAAGGCGGCGGCATCGCCATATACTGGTACGGCGCAAACATCTGAGCCTGGCGCATCCTCTCCATCTCTGCATAGTAAGCCCAGGAATCTGCACCCCAAGGCTGAGGACCACTCCCTCCGAAGTAGTAACCAGGGGAAGAAACAAAGGGCCGTGAACTGCATGCACCTCCAAACGATGCCTGGTAGGATCAACATGTACAAAAGGGGAAGCCCCCCGCTCAGCATCAGAATGCCTCTGATGAGCACTAGCGCCGGACCCCTGTCCCAGTTCCAAGCTCGGTCCCTCCTGTCTCAAGGACGTCTCCACCTGGGGCTCTCTGTCAACGGATCCTCTACGATCTCGACGGCGCTCCTATACAAAATACAATTTCAAGAGTCAACATCCAAGTTCAGATTTCCAGAATACAAATTTCAAGATCAAGTAAAGCACCTCTCTATCCCGGCCAGAAAGCTTCCGGGTCAGCATGGCGCAATGCCTCTTCCAGGAATCAAGCAAAAGCATCCAGCGACGCACTCTCGCCCGAGGCGCCTGCATAAAAAATTCAAGATTAATTTCCAAATACAAGATTACAATCATTTTCAAGAAAGTGCAACAGTACTTACAGCAGCATAATGCTCAGGAACAGCATCATACGATCTTCGGTGCGGAGGAGAAGCTACAGGGATGGTCTCCACCACCTCTTCCCCGTCCGAGTTCTCATAGCGGAGGATCCTATTAGCATGGGGAATGTCCTCAGGATCAACCTCCTCCTCCTACATACAATCATACAATCATCCAAGAATACAAGAATACAAGATTACAAGAATACAAGAATACAAGATACAAGGTTCAAAAGCTCACCGGCAGTACGAAGCGTACTGGTGGAGCCAGCCTCCTCAGGAAGTCGTCATAGCTCCCCTTCCTGTGTACAAAATCCCTCCAAGAGCGGCAAACAGCATCGCCCCTAGCCTCAACATAGAGCCGGACAAGCTCTTCATCCAACGCCAGCATGGACCCCGGTGGGTCCTTGGGGATAAGCCTATCCCCCGAATTGTGCTGAAGGGACACTCGCTCCCCTAGGTACCACATGTGGCGGTACACCCCTGGAAGCAAAACCCGCCGCCCAGACAGGAAATGGGCACGAGCAGCCGAGGCAGGTACAGGCGCGTTGGCAAAAGGACGCCATACCACCTGCAAAGTAGACAACTTAGGCAACAATACAAATACAAATACAAGAGAGCAAAACAGTACAAAGGATTACCTCGATAGCAGGTAGAACTCTCCAAGCTCTGCGGGTAGTCGCCAGAGGCACCCTAACGCGCACCGCTCCTATCCAAGAGGCAGCATACGGGTAAGCCGCATCTCTAGTACGATCTGGCGCCAAAGTCGGAAAATGCTCATATATCCAAATCTTTCAAGAAGCAAGCAAAACATCAATCAAGTTCAAATACAAACATACAAGTACAACATACAAAGTACAAGGAGTCTTAAATACCTCCAGCACACTCCACAGAGCAACCATGCTCGGGTCGCTCCCCGACGCAGTCCGTGAGGCCTGCTTCATCTCATACAAGAGGTGGCTATACGCCAAACCACCCCAATTGTAGCTCGAAACAGCCCTCAAGTCTCGCAGAATGGACAGGAATTTGATATGCACCCGACTGTTCCTGCTCGGGGCCATCATTCTGCTCACCAAAACTAGGAGGAAGAGCCTAACTCTCTGCTCCGCAGACACACCTACACCGCAGATAGCATCCACAATCGCCGTCACAGAAGCATGGGTGTCGTCCTCCGACAAGTCAACAACAGGGCCACGCAAGTCCCTGGCAGCGGCAGAGCGCCACGTCAGCTCCGAATCAAAGGTCACGTTCCTCTCAGAAAAAGGAAGACCCGTGATCATAGCAAACTCAAAGGGGGTAATGGTGATCTCCCCCCATGCCATGTGGAAAGTGTTGGTGGTATCCAACCACCACTCCAACAAAGCCCACAGCCGGGGCTTGATCCCCGTTCTCCTCGAAGTGCCTCCCATGGCACGCCAGAAATCAGCCAGGCCAGTCTGTGACCAAATATCCATGGCCTCCTCATCAGCACGAAGGGCTTTAAAGGCCTTCTGAACCTCCACCAAAGACCAAAAAGTACGAAACGACTTTCCATCAGCCTACAGGTGAACGAGTCAATTCCAAACCTATACAAGTACAAGATACAAACTCAAAACACAGTACAAGACTCACCAAACCAGCGCGAGGCCGCTGAGACAAGTGCCACTCCGGCCGAAACACTAGGTCGGAAGGACTCCAACCAGTACCAGCAAAAGTGGGTGCCTCCCGGGGAACCATACCTCCACCTTGCGCGTTTATTGCATTCGCTTTATCATCCGAAGAATCGTCCTCAGCAGCTCGAACCACAGACGATTTGGCGAGCTTTCTCCGAGTGTGACGAGGCATACTAAATCAAGTGAAGTACAAAGTGTCAAAATTCTAAACTGGGGGCTATCCTATACTAGCCTATACAAAGTCAAAACAAATCTCCAGTGGACCTCTAGTTCAAATTACAAGTTCAACACCAACGCCTAGGCTACCCATGCCGAAGCAGGTATACAAGTTCAACACCAACGCCTAGGCTACCCATGCCGAAGCAGGTATACAAGTTCAACATCAACGCCTAGGCTACCCATGCCGAAGCCAGCATTTCAAAACTCTACAAAACAACAACAAGGCATCCTAACCTATTTCTCTACTTGAGACCCCGCCAGGTCACCAATGAGACTACTATCTACAACTACCAGGTACGACATTCAAAAAAACTTTTAAAAAAAATTCAAAACTACAAGTTCCAACAGTTCAAGTTCAAGTGGCTATCAAACAATCTTCTACAAGATTCAAGAAGCTTAAGCATACAATCATCATTTCAAAGTACGAGAAAATCAAAACTACATGCAATCCTAGAGTTATTTCATAAGCAAAACATGAAATACTTACATGGATAAGGCAAGAACAAGACCAAGGGAAGACAATTCGACCTTTGAGAGAGAAAGAGAGCAAGAAAGCAAGAGATTGCTCCTCAAAATGGCACGGCAAGGGGCACTTATATAGCGCAGCCCCGCGCCGTACGCGGTCTCCCGTGCTGATTGCACGTCCTTTGCTGCTACGGTCTTCCGCACCAAGCATCAAACATCGCATCAGGGCATCCATCGAAAAAACGGGTATACACCTGTATCTCCAAGTACAAACAGATGAATATTTCAAGAATACAAAGTCCAAAAAATACAACGACTCAGGCGTTCAACTCCCAACGGACTCAAGCTCCGGGAAAGTCAGTCGAAATTTCAAAGTTTTAAGGGCCAATAAAAAGCTCTTATCCCCAGCAAAGCACATCCCCGACGGATCATCTCCGGGTGTTCAAATTCAAAAATTCAAGATTCAAAAATTTCGATGCCAAGCTCCGTCCTGAACTGAAGGCGGAAAAGTACAAATACAAATCGGAGTCGTCATAACCGCACCGAGGTAGACTCTATCCTTCTTTTTTCTAACGCTTGTTTTATGCAGGTACCGGCGTACAAAGAGTGGTCTCGATTGCTGAACATCTTGATCATTCTCCGTCCCTTTCGAAATACTTTGACTTGCGCTTTCCTAACCGAGCGCTCAGCCAAAGTGGGGGCTTCTGTAGACACCTAATTTGTGTCTCCTCTCTGGGATGATGACGATACCATTATCCGTACTAGGTGGTTGGAATAACTCCGGGCGGAAATCCCAATTGCTAAGAACATTTCCAAATTCAAAATCCAAAATCCAATTCCCGAGGTCGTTCCCCTCCCGGAACTCGGTACAAAATAAAACTTTCAAAATCCAATTTCAAAATCCAAGTACAATCTCATCTAATAGACCATCCCATTGGTTTTACTAAGCGTTTTCCACTCAAAAGCATATAAGGCAAGTCAAATTCGGGCGCCGACCCACAAAATCGAGCATGCCGGGCCCCGTCCCGTAAAACCGAAATTCAAAACCCGAGAAAGGCTTGTTTTTAGACGCAAAATAATGCCTTAACCTCCAAGAAAACACAAAACGCCAAGCCTAGTACTATTCGTACAAAGGTACAGCACTACAAGACGAAACAAGGACGGAGCCGGCGTCCTTGCTTTGGCGGCATTCACGCCACGTCACCAGCGCCCAGCGCTGTCTCGGCGTGCTGCGCTGGCATGTGCTGACGTCTTGCACCCATTCCTCCTATAAATACCCCTCATTTTCAGCATCAAAAAGGAAGGAAAAACATAATACAACGTCGTAATACTGACATTACGCCTCAAAATACAAATCAAAAACCCTTCAAAACACATACAAAATCTCTAATTTCTAAAGCAATTGGGAGCTCTTGCCTAAACCTAAATAGGTAAATCCGAATCCCACTCTAATCAATCATTTTGTTTTGATTTCAAAATGATTAGCAAGTTGGCATTTTAATTATTGAAAATGCCACTTGCAACAATCATACATGTTTTTCAAAAATCCAAACTTTTTCAAAATACAAAAATGCAAACTTTCAAGATTGAAGGACGTTCGAAGTTGTTTGCAATCACCTCTTTGAACTAGAATCAACTTCAAGTATGGAGTAATTAAAGATGACACCTTTTTAACTCTTAAAGGTTTATTCTTTTGAGATTTTAAACTCCATTTTTTAATATACAAGTTCAAGTTTTCAAATTTCAAGATCCCACCATGTTTAGGGTTGCTCATGACTACGTCCCTAAACTAGGATCCTTTCAAGTGAGAGCATATCAAAGGTCTAACCTTTTAAACATTAAAAGGCCCGACCTTTGAGATTCAAGCCTCTTAATTTGAATTATTTCAAGTTCAAAGTTCAAGTTTTTCAAGTTCAATACTTCAATATTCAAGCTTTCAAGTTCAATACTTCAATATTCAAGCTTTCAAGTTCAATACTTCAATATTCAAGTTTTCAAGTTCAAGTTCAATATGCAAAGTCTAGGATATTTGGGTTGAGCAACCTCTCCCAAGTTGAGATTTTTGGCTTTGAATTCGTGTGGGCGCACTTATTTTTAAGGAGCCGCTTGGCGTTCGAATCTCATGTGCCCAAGTACAAGTTTCAATTATGCACCATTCTATATTGCAATTTCAATATCGCACCTTTCAATTCCGCAATTTCAATATCGCACCTTTCAATTCCGCAATTTCAATATCGCACTTTCAATACCGCAATTTCAATATCGCAATTTCAATACCGTAATTTTAATTCCGCACTTTCAATTCCGCATCTTTACTTGCCTAGTCCATTTCTAGGCAATGTGGACCTACTCCCTAGTCCATTTCTAGGGGGTCTTGTATTTACTAATTCCGCACTTTATTTAGTATTGTGATGTTGCTTTATTTGCTTTATTGCTTTCATCACCGCACATGCTAAATACAACAAAATACAAGGTTACATCACCCTTAACAAAGATAATTTCTTGGACAAACCGGCCTTAGGGTCCTTTAAATCAATCTTTAAAGCGAAGTGACCACCATATAATTAGAGATTCTATTTGCTCTAAATTCAAACCCACATAGTCTAATCTAGGGTATATTTTCGAAAATGTTGTGCCAACGTACTTGAATATTTCTAAAGCTCGCGGAATAAGCATTTCGTTCCCGTGCCCGGATCTCACCCATCCGTTTCGAGGATTCAAAGCCTTATCCAAAAAAAGAGTCATTTGCGGTCTTCCCAAACGAGACTTTAAACAATGTTTGGTGGTGACTCCTTCGAGGTACAAAAATACAATGGTTTTCTAAAGAAACGCCCCTCTTGTAGAACGGGAAACAATTGCGCGAAAAAAAAAAATACCCCCTACACAAGTTAATACATTTGAAGTACTTTTTTAGATTTGAACTTGTGATTAGAGTTTGGAGAATGTTATATTACATTAGTTTTATTTACTTTATTTCTTTGGAGAACAAGAAGTTGGTACATTGGTCGGTTTGGAGAATTTTTATGCATATAATATAGAGTTGATGGATTATTAATTACCATACCATTAAGCCAATTAATTTGGATATTGGTTGGAATCTAACAGGTACGTACCATGTAATTTGAAAATATATATTGTATGTCAATAATTTATTAGTACACGTTTTAATAAAAAAAATCAAAAATCAAAGAAACCAGATATTTAATAAATCTGGTTTCTTAGACCGTACACAAAAACAAATCAAAGGAACCGCACTTTGTAACAAAGTGGTTTCCTAGTACAGTCAAAGGAACCTCACTTTGTAACAAATTGGTTTCCTAGTGCAGTCAAAGTAACCGCATATTTCCTTATTTCGGTCTCTTATTCTTTGTATTTAAATTCACAGAACAAGATCTAAGAAACCATTTTTTTGACAAAATCGGTTTCTTAGAGATATCAAAGAAACCGGGCAAAAAGTCCGGTCTCTTATGCTAAGAGACCTGCTACCTAGGCACCGTATAAAGTGAGTTTTCTTTGCCTTATTTTGCACGGTTTCTTAGGCTATTTTTGTAGTAGTGAGTCCACTATATGTTGGAGTGACAGTAGTGAAACCGTCGTACTAGGTCCCTAAATGATAGAGGACACTATGAATCAGGTTAGGACTAATCAATCCAAAATCCAAGCCGCGCAAGATCGCCAAAAGAGCTACGCAGACTTAAAGCGTAGGGATGAAGAGTTCCAAATAGGTGACAAAGTGTTGCTTAACGTTTCACCAATGAAAGGTGTGATGAGATTTGGGAAGAAAGGAAAGCTTAGGCAAAGTATATAGGCCCATATGAGATCCTAGAACGGACAGGGAAGGTAGAGTATAGATTAGCCTTGCCCATGGACTTGCATAGAGTGCATAATGTGTTTCATGTACCTCAGTTGAGAAAGTATGTCCCGGACAAGT
This sequence comes from Spinacia oleracea, assembly GCF_020520425.1. Taxonomy (NCBI): domain Eukaryota; kingdom Viridiplantae; phylum Streptophyta; class Magnoliopsida; order Caryophyllales; family Amaranthaceae; genus Spinacia; species Spinacia oleracea. Next base: position 6,548,439 of record NC_079488.1, on the reverse strand, counting down.
GTCATGTACTGCAACCGGAGACCATAGAGTTAGACCAAAGTTTGACATTTGAGGAAAGACCTGTCAAAATCCTTGATAGTAAAGTGCGTAGTACACGGACTATGGATGTTAAGATTGTTAAAGTGTTGTGGTCTAACCAAGAATCTGAGGAAGCTACCTGGGAAGCCGAGGAAGAAATGAGAAAGAAATATCCCGATCTTTTTCCCGAGGTTAGTTGAGTTACGGGGTCGTAACTCGTTTTCTTTAACGGGGGTAGAGTGCGGTAGAATTTCGCGCTTTTTACCTTATTTACCTGAATTATCCTTTAAGATATGCTTGAATTGTTGTTTCCAGTGAAGTTTCACTATTTATTGTCATGTTGAATTACTTAAAGAGTACAGCAACTAAAACTTTTTTCAAAGAAAACGCACTAAAGTCTCATAATAGTCTCAAGTCTAGTTTTAAAGTTGTGATTTCCGTGCCCAAGTTTCGGGACGAAACTTTATTTAAGGAGGGTAGACTGTAATACCTCGTATTTTTCTATAATTATAAATATATTTTATTGTATTTATAAAGCATTTCGTTGTATTTGTAAAGTATTGTTATAAATTAATTCCATTTAATGGGAATTAAATGCATTTTATTTTTAACAAATTTAAGTATTAATTAATTACGAAAAAACGTATTTTTATTAAATAGATTCAATGAATTTATTTAATTGGGATTTGTTGGGTCGTATTTCGAAAACGAATTTAATTTAATTAAAGCCCAGTCGTTTTGTCATGATCAAACCCAACAAAGCTTGCAAGGAGTAAACTTAAATGAGCCCGGTAATAAGCCCAACTCAAAATTACCTTAACCTAGCCCACATGGGAGAGAAAACCTATAAATAGACCTCATATCAAACCCTCACAAGAAAATTCAGCACTCCCCCTCTCCCCTCTCTTTTCTCTCCTTGCGGCACATTCCACGCCCCACACTCCCTTCGCCCGTCTTTGCTTGCAGCCCAAGGCATCCGTGCGCGCCCAGCCCCGTGCTCGCCCAGCCTTGCCCGCCTCGCGGCCGCAGCGTAGCACGAGTGTGCCTGCGTGCTGTGTGGCCGTGCGCCCTTGCTGCCCCTCTCCTTGCCTCGTACCGCGTCGCGTCACAGCACAGCCTTGTTGTGTGCGTGTGTGTCTCACCCCGTGCCAGCGCCAGCGCCCTTGTCGTCCACTCGTCCCTTGCGCGCGCGCGCTGCTGCTTGTGGTGCGTGATGCGTGTGTTGTTGTTGTTGTTGTTGTTGTTGTTGCGTTGATCGGCGCACACACACACAACACGATTAATTGTTATGTGTGTGTGTGTTGATCAATTGGGTCAATCAAATTATATTTTCAAAAACATTAATTTTCAGTTTTAAATTGTTTTAATTGTTTTGATTATTTTAAATATTTGGGTTATTTAAATTGATTAGAACGGTTATGAACACCGTATTGGGTTAGTGTTGTATTTTAATTAATGAGATTGGTTTTGATGATTGAAATTATTATTTTCAGATTTAATGAGTTATAAAGTGTTGATTTTTGAAGTCAAAACATGTTTTTATGACAAAATATTATTAGGGTTTTAATTCCAATTGATTAAGCGATTGATTCACATAATTTAATGACAATTTAAATTATGGGAATCAACTTAAATTTTCAGATTGTTTAGAAGCTTTAAAAAGTTGGTTTTTAGTGGTTTTAAAGCTAAAAAGTCAATATTTTTATGTTAGGACTTGAGTTGACTATTTGAGACTATTAAATTAACGATTAATGAATTATTTCTAATTAAACTAAGAGTTTTAGAATCTTAAATAGTTGCTGGAAATTTAGTAAACATGGATAATAATTTAGTTCTCCTTTTTGTGTTTATAGGAGTTGATTTCTAGTGAGTCGTGATTCGCACAGTGGCCCCCGTACTTAGGTATTTCAGGTACGTACAAGACTAGGGTGACCACCCATCCCTTGAGGACTTTGTGAAGTGTATTGAATGCGAATCATGTGAACTTATATGTGTTATGAATTCATGTTTGATGATTGGGAATGAATATGTTATTGTGAATTCATGTTTGATATTGAGAACGAGTATGTTATTATTATTGTTGAATCTATGTGAACGAGCATGTTATGAATTGAATTATGCTTTATAGATTCTTTTGAACTATCATGTTATGGACTTTTATAATCGTTAAATTATGTCAAGCATGTTGTTCAAGATGGTTTGCATGTATGAGTAGTGCGCATGCAAAAGTTGTTATTATTGAGCCAGTCGAATATTTCCAGTGAGCAATATATATTCTACCAAGGGGTAGAATATGTCAGAGAGTCTATGTGAATTGAATTAAGGACAATTCGTGCTAAGGGCACACCCCGCTTGTTAATAGGCAATGTCGGGTTATCTCAAACAGTGTTTTTGAGAAGGAACAATGGGAGTAATTTCACTTGAGTCTATGTTTGATCACAAGTCCTAAAGAAGTAAAATAATGAAGTGTCATTGTTGAGTTGTTTAATTCTTCGATTGTTCTGGTCATGGCCTTTGCCTTAATGACCCTATGATGATCCATCAATTGCATTTGCGTTGTTGGGGAGTAGATTTATAACAAAGCAGGTTTGTAGAGATAACTTGCGGGAGAAGTTATCATGGGATTCGAGTTGAGAATTTTATTCTTCCGTATTTATAAACTCTATTTTTTATTTACAGTCATGACTAATACTATTTACAATTAATGGATTTTTAAATGATTTGATACTTTGGATTTGGGCCTCAACGGTTCCAACTTGTTTTAATGACCATTAACTATTTATTTAATATGTTTTGAAAGTTAGTTAATTTCGCTGCGTAATTCTGGTAAATAGCCTTAGCCGTTATCACGGTGGCGGTAATATCTTGGTAATTCCTGTGTTTTAAGTCGGAAAATGTTTTATAAAAAGCAGGGAATTATTAGGGTGTTACATAGGGTGAGGACATAACCACTAGTGGAGTTGACTTCATCATTTCCGGATACCCAGTTGGCATCACAAAAACCCTCCAACGCTCCTGGAAACTTGGAGTAGTGTAATCCCCAATCCATAGTACCCCTTAGGTACCTAAGCAACCGCCTCAAAGCACCCCAATGCTCATTGCTTGGGTTATGAGTGTACCTGCTCAATCTACTTACAGAATAGGTAATGTCAAGTCTAGTATAGTTCATGAGAAACATAACACTACCAATAATTTTAGCATACCGAGATTGACAAACAGGTTCACCTTTGTTTTTCTTTAAATGGATGCTTATATCATAAGGGGTCTTGATTGGATCGACATCGAATGAATCAAACTTTTTAAGAAGTTTTTCAACATAGTGAGCTTGACTGAGACAGATGCCATTTGGAGTACTAATAATTTTTACTCCCAAAATCACATCTGCCTCACCCATGTCTTTCATTTCAAATTTTGAACTCAAAAATTCTTTTGTTTCATTCACTCGATCCAAATCAGTACCAAAAATTAGCATATCATCCACATAAAGACAAATAATCACACAACCAGAAGAATCATGTTTATAATAAACGCAAGAGTCACCTTCATTTACATGATAGCCATTACTAGTCATTGTCTTGTCAAACTTGTCATGCCATTGCTTAGGCGCTTGCTTAAGCCCATACAATGACTTGACCAGTTTACAAATTTTGTTTTCTTGGGAACAACGAAACCTTCAGGTTGAACCATATAAATCTCTTCATCTAAAATCACCATTCAAAAATGCAGTTTTCACATCCATTTGATGCAAAACAAGATCATGAATGCATGCAAGAGCAATTAAGGTTCTAATGGTTGCAATTTTAGTTACAGGAGAGTATGTATCAAAATAATCAATGCCATGTTTTTGAGTAAAACCCCTTACCACAATCCTGGCCTTATACTTTTCAATGGATCCACATGATTTCAATTTTTTCCTATAGATCCACTTACAGGTGATGGATTTGCAGCCTCTAGGCAGATCAACCAATTCCCAAGTATTATTACTTAGGATTGACTGAAGCTCGCTATCAATGGCCTCTTTCCAGAAAACTGCATAAACCGACCTCATTGCCTCTTCATAGGTTCTAGGGTCGTCTTCTAGAATAAATACATACACAAAATCATCATTAATCAAGAAAGGTTCAGTTAGGAAAGCAGTAACAAAATCATCACCATAACTTGTTTCCTTTCTTGCCCTTTTGCTTCTCCTTGTCTCTAAATCAGACTCATTATTAGTAGTTGAAGAAGGAGCAATTGGTAAAGCATTAGAAGTGCTAGAAGATGGTACATCATTACTGATGCAAGAGATCTTTAAAGGAAAAGTGTTTTCAAAAAACTCAGCATCTCTTGCTTCAATAATGTTACCACTTGCATAAGAGTTGTTAGCACCCTTAACTAAAAAACGATAAGCAGCACTTTGATAAGCATAAACAATAAAGATAGAATCAACCGTTTTGGGACCAATCTTGTCCCTCTTGAAACTAGGTAAGGCAACCTTTGCTAAGCACCCCCACACTTTCAAGTATTTCATGCTTGGTGCTCGACCTTTCCATAGCTCATATGGGGTCTTGTCCAGCTTCTTGTGAGGCACCTTGTTCAAAACATGACAAGCAGAAAGAATAGCTTCCCCCCACATATTATCAGGAAGCCCAGAACTAATAAGCATTGAATTCATCATATTTTTTAAAGTTCTATTTTTCCTTTCAGCAATCCCGTTTTGTTCGGGTGTGTAAGGAGTTGTTATTTCGTAAACTATACCATTCTGTTCACAAAACTCCTTAAGAGTGTTAAGGTCATACTCACTGCCCCTATCACTCCTAAGTCTCTTGATTTTCCTGTCTAGCTGGTTTTCAACTTCAGCCTTGTACTTGAGGAACATCTCCTCGGCCTCATCCTTAGAGCTGAGAAGATAAACCATGGTGAATCTAGAGCAGTCATCAACAAAAGTAATATAATATCTTTTACCACCCCTGCTTTCATAGTTTTTAAAATCCCCCAAGTCACTATGAACAAGTTCTAGTACTTATGTCTGTCTATCTATTGATTTAAAGGGTTTCTTTGCAAATTTTGCTTCAACACATACTTCACATTTTGCAAAATCAGTTTTAGAAAAGCTTGGAATCATGTTCAAGTGTTTAAGTCTTTTAATTGAAGCAATATTAACATGACCCAATCTAGCATGCCATAAATCAATAGATTCAGCAATATAAGCAGAAGAAGTACTAGCTTTCTTATTTGTAACTTCAATGGAAACATCAAGAGTAAACAACCCCCCATTACAAAATCCCTTTCCCACAAATTCCCCATTGTGAGTAATAACTAGCCTATCAGAATCAAAAGACAGCTTCAAACCAGCTTTCATAAGTAAATAACCAGAAATTAAATTCCTACGCATTTCTAGAACATGCAAAACATTAGTTAAGGTGAGATTTTTTCTAGAAGTGAGAGTGAGAACGATCTTCCCTTTACCTTGGACAGTTGCAGAAGCAGACTTACCCATGAATACATTTTCACCATCAGTCTTCTCGTAGGAAGTGAACATTTCTTTGTTGGTGCAGATGTGCCTGGTTGCTCCTGTATCAACTATCCATTCAGCAACATCACCTGCCAGATTAGCTTCTGAAACAACAGCAACAAAATTGTTAGGATCAGCAACTGCTTCAACAAGGTGAGCTTGATTCTGATCTGGCTTCTTCTTGACCCTGCAATCCCTGGACTTATGACCAGCCTTCCCACATTCAAAACAGTTACCCTTAAACTTATACTTCTAAATTTTCCCTTGAGGCTTGAACTGACTGCCCTTCCCCTTAAACTTATCAGAATAGAAATTTGCCTTAGTGTAGACACCTACTTTTGTCCCCATTCCCGCAAGGGAAAGGTTCGATGATGAAAGCATAAAAACTCCACTTGACAACGCATCTCCTATAAAATAAACGAATCTCGATTCCCTATTTCATTTCACCCGAAACCTGCTATTTATGGAAACCTTCTATAAAATAGTAACTGCCGTAAAAGGTAGCTTCTAAAAGTGGCAAATCATAAAAGATAGAAACCTGTCAGAATTAGGTGTTGCATTCCAACATAAATCCTAAATGAGATAGAAAACTGCGAGAATCCTATTCCTAATAGGATTCGGAAATAAGAGTTACGTATTAATTAAAATCCTAACGAGCCTAGAGTTCGTAACGGGCCCAGACACATTCCGTCACAAATTGATACGCGCTAAAAGACTCAAATTAATCTCAAACTCTACGGATTTTAGAATCCGAATCAGACTAAACAAAAACTGCCCAGACCCTATTTTCAACGCCTGGCTCTGGGCGCCGAAATCTTCGGCGCCCAGGCCTGGGCGCTGAAAATACCTGGGTACGTCTCTTTTCCTAATTCTTTGTGGATTAGAACTCTGCAATTCTATCTTTCCACGAACTCTTCCCTATAAATAGACCCCTAGTTTCGACGTGAAACAACAGACAACAACACATAATATACTCTGAGTATTGACTCTAAACCCCTTAGCCTAAGCCTCTCGCTGCGAAACTGTTCACGCGTTCTGTCGCAATTGATCCATAAATCGAACAGAACGTATCCTGTCCCATAATCGAGATTCGTTAAATAAAAAGGAGAAATAGCAAAGTCAAAGTGGTTAGTTTTCTAAGAACCGTGACGCACCTCTCAAGGGTGCGTCGTAATGTGTCCCTTTTCGATGATTTAACTGCTTTCCTCGCCCTTTTTATGAACTGTTAAACTAACCTAATTTGATTGTTCTATCACGCCTAACAAATATAATATTTTTGGGAAATCGGATTATCATGCTAGGTCCCTTAATGCTATTTAAATCAGATAATCGCGATCGATCTAGTATTATATGTTGCATATTGTTAAAATCAATTCAGATTAGTTTAATAGTTAACGCATCTCCCTTCAATTATTTATGCTGAGCTAGTAAGGATATCCTGCCTCTGGAGTTATCGACGAGCGAATTACTCCTCTCGGTAGTTACAGTCCCCCGAACCCTCAATCTCTACCTTGCGGGTGTATATTGAGAGATCCCCACACCAGGGATCACAAGGGAACCTACGGCCGTCGTGGTCAAACATAATTGCACTCCCTTTATGTCACGATAACCGGGTTTTGTCAGTTTTTCTCATTGTTGTTAAAAACTGAATGGCGACTCCTATATTACTAGTCAATTGGGTGTATACTCACAGGAAATCCAATTACACTTGATTGAATAAAAAGAATCGTCACACCCACGAGGGACAGGTCACGCATTAGCCTCGCGCTTTTTCGACCCCCTCACAGTGGCGACTCCGCTGGGGATAGTGAAGGAAATACTCGTGCTTGTAGGTAATCAAAATAGCCGAAGGGTGAAACGATCCTACCCCGCGTTTATTTCCCCATCAAGTTGGGACGACCTGAAAATCAGCATATTAATGTGAACGGGCAGAACCGCATAACGAATCTCGGCTCCGTCGGGAGTTGGGACTAAGGATACCTTTTTTCGCCAATAGGGGGGTGCATACGCCGCGCATGTTGCCCACTCGGTACTTGTGCAGGTAGTACACCTATCCCGAACCCAATCGCTCGCTCATTAGGTCCCTCTCGCCTGCATGCCCCCTTGGCTTGCACTTGCGGGTTGGCCTCTTGAGCGAAATTCGTCTGTTGAAGACACTACCTCGACCGGGGCATGTGTTGGATCTACGATAGAAGCGATACCAAGCCAGGAGCAAATAAACTACCCATAGAAGCCTATCATAAACTACGTGGCATATTTAATTTTCAAATCCATGTTTGTAATGTAGTTATGTGTAGCGAACTATGTGACTATGTTATGATTGTGCGTACGAATAATGCCAGACAAATAATGCTAGAAAACTAACGACCTTAAAAATTGCCCAAACATTCATAAACCAATTGGCCAAAGAGTTATACCACAATACGTGTTCCGCAAACCCGAACGATCGCCACAAAAAAGGCGACATTCGGGATGGCCTGTAACGAATCCCACAAACGCTGCACAACGCGTAAAGGACGTTATAAGGCAAGCACGCAAAATTAAAGTCGCAAAAACAAAAGTATACGCAAACAGAAAACGAGAACCAGCCAGGGATGCATTTTCAACGCCCCTGGCTGGGCGCCGAAATTTCTCACGCCCACTGCTGGGCGCTGAAGTTGCTACCTGGCCTTTTGGTCAGGCACAGCAGCCACGGTGCCCGCGCAAAAAAAAACACGTAGCAAAAAAAAAAACTTTTCGTGAAAATTGCTGCAAGGGCGTATGAAAAGGCACTCGATTCTAAAAGCGACAAAAAAAATTTAAAAAAAAATAACTCTTTGTGTCGTTGTTAGGCCTCCTACGACGACAATGCTCGGCATCAAAACCGAGCATGCTAATTAAACCTTGAATGTCACATGGGCAAAGTATTCAAAAAATAATGTTCAAATGAAGTTTTCAAAGAAAAATGTTCGAATAAAAAATAAATCCGAGTCTAGACTAGGCTATGCCAAAGTACAATCTAAATCCTAAGTCTTAGTTGTCTTATCCATAGAATCGGTCCTAATGCTTGGTGTCGTTCTGCAAGTTAAAAGGTTAAACCATATTGAGTCTCCTCTCCTAACATTTAAATCAATAAGCACCCATATGTAATTGTCATCCTTTGCTAAGAATCAACGGCCTTAATACTCTCTCTCACCAATAAAAAGAATACATTATAGTATTTGCAAAATGGAAACAATCACATTCTGAAAATCATTCCCCCATAGTCGCACAACCCCCAAAGTGAACCTAAGGTGTCAATACCATTAGCATAAAATTAATGGCCTCAAGGCTTATGATCACATTGGGTCACGACTATCATAGTCCTCTTGAGCCACTCGCTCCTTGAAGTACCCCTAAGTACGGACTAAAAAGATTTTCCATAAATACAACATGACAAACCATGAAAATACCCAAATCGGCCTGCCATAAGGCTACCATTGGGGTAAAGCAATACACGCTAAGAGAGAAGCCGCACTAATGATTCTAGTCTTGCAAAAATAAAAATTCGATCTCCCCAACTAACTACCTTGCCAACATTAAGCAAAATGGCGCATGACAAGTGAACACCCAAGGGTTAAAATCTAAGGTGTCAACCAACGAAAGTTATGGTCCAATTAGCCTAATTCTGAGAGTCGCTTGGTCAAGTATTATAGGCTTACGCCATGTCATTATTTTGAGTCTAGGCCACCTCCTTGTATTCATACACGGGTTATAATCAGAAAGATTAATGAAAGTTTGAGTCTAAATCACAACTTCCAATTAAATCCCGTAAAACCGGAATCTGAAAAGAAACAAAAAATTATTTTCGATGTAATTCTTTCGTTAAATTTCAATAAGGTAAAAGCAACATTTTGAATCTACGCTATTTGCACATTTTAAGAAACGACTAAATACGCTTGCAAAGTAAGACAATTTAAAAGGTCCACCCTAGGACTACGAAAATTAAAAAGTCCACTATAGGCCCACCAAACGAGGCTCACTCAGTCTCGCCTCGTGACTCAAAGACCACAACCATCTACCCTTTAGCCCAAATTGATTGAAGGATTTATGTTGGGGAGAAATCCCAAGCAAAAAGAAAAAATAGAAAGAGAAAAGGGAGAGCGAAAAGAGCGAGCCATGAAATACTTAGTCCGTACCTCCCAAAGTACGAAATTTACCCAAGTAAACGAAGGAAGAGAATTGAGTCAACCAATCCAAATCATAAAATTCTACGATGTCTACCCTTTCCAATCCTTATGCTCTTAGACGCATTCGCTCTGGGGTCCCTGTTCAGCTCATCTAACCCATCCATGTTCTCATTGCCATAACCCAAGAAACCATTACCTCGACTCTTGTTCTTGAACTTGTTGTCAACCGCAAACCACGCACGGCCATTGACACGTGCGTCATACCCATTATTTCCAAAGCCCAAAACCTGTTCTTACACCACCATTAGCATAATGACCATATAACTTGTGTGGATACATACTGTTGATATACCCTTAAGCCGTCCCCATACTACTCATTGACCTTGGTTAATTTAAACTCACGACACTAGTTCGAGGCTGCAAATTGTGAGCCCTAGCTAATATAATCCTCATGCTTGACCAATACCTATACAAATTATCCTATCTCATTCAACCCGCCTTTCAAACCGTCTTGAGTCACGAATATTAAAAAAAAAAAAAAAAAAAAAAAAAAAAAGACAAATGAAAAGTACAAAAAATGTAAATGATACAAAAGCAAACTTTGCAAAGCGCCTCTAAAGTTAGTCTAAAAAGGAAAAGAAGCATCTAGCGCACAAAAAAGATCCGCCCATAAATAATTTTCAGCGCCCACAGCTGGGCGCCGAAATCTTTAGCGCCCCAACCTGGGCGCTGAATCTCTTTGCTCGCCAAATTTTGTCCAGAAGTGCTCATCATATTATCCGCACATGCACGGAAAAATAACGAACACTTGGAGGGGTACAACACGTATTCAGACATACGTACCACCAAAAAATACATGTACTCAAAAAATATATAAAACAAATTTTTGGCTTACGGCAAAGCAGTAGATTAAAATAATAATAAACTTCACTTATTCTACCGTTTCAAATAATATGTTTCCACCTCAGAACATACTTATCAAATTCGGCATTCTAAGAAACCATTTTCTAGGCTAAGAACTACGCGAGACCTGATTCCAAATTAAATCTATTTAAGGCGGATACGTAGGCAATCCATGATTCGGTCCAACCAATTTGCAAAAATATTAAAGCCTATAGAAAAACAAGAATAAAAATAGAAGTCCCTTATTGAAATTTAATTACTTGCAATCCAAGTCGAAAGAAAAATTTAGGTCAAAGGAAGAATCCAAGTCATCAAGATGCCAAAATTAATGAGCACACATCGAAAAATAATAAGGGCACGTACCCTTGCCAGAAGGAGCTCTCACACTCCTAGGCACTTAGCCAAGACTCAAAAGATCGCTTCGCCTCAATTGAATGGGGGGCTAGCGCAAGCGTCCATGACCTCTAAAAGTACTCGACTTGACCCTCCCTAAAGCGAACTAACTCACTTAAAGACTTTCTTTCACCACTAGACATAGTCGTTCGCTTAAAGACCTTCTTTCACTAGACACAGTCATGATCGCCAACAAGTAGTAAAGGCAGTAAGCTTGCAAATGAAAAAGATTGTTCTACGGCATCGCCCCATCGTTCCTTCGAACTCAGGGCACCCGTTCATGGTAAGTCGAATGCTTGCTAATCTCCTTTGAAAAAAAATCAGACATTGTCAATAGGACTTGGCACTTAACCAAGGCTCACCCTACTTAGACATATGACACGGGCATCTAAAATCGAAATCTGAAAACATTATTAATGGGAAGACATAACGGTAACTGGGGGCTAAAAATTGAAATGAAAGAGATAGGGAAGGAACTAAGTATACCTCGACCTTTTATACAGACATACACCAAGTAAATCTAAGTCAATTTGAAAACGGCTTATATTCCCGCAATTTTGGAAAAGATGGCCCTAAAAGCCTAAAGCATATGCCAAACGGGCACAAGTATGTCTTGACGCCTGCACCCTGGCTTCCAGCAAATCCTTAGACAGCATTCCAAAAATCGTAACAGTATTTTGATTCACTCATGTAATCTTGTACGAACCCTTCTATAAGTCAAACTTACATAGGACACCTCGGATTGTACACAGTAGGACTCGGATTTTAAATAATTTTCAAATGATTTTTAAAAGACTTTTTCGAACATAATAAAGTGTCGTTGGTTTAAGCTAAGTATGCGTTTATCTCAATTTTGCAAGTGAGTCAAAAGATTTCCAAATATGATTATGGGTAAAGAAAGACACCTAGCTTTTGGACAAGGCACACTTCAACATGTGACTACCTTGACCATGGCAATGTCGCACAATACGACGTTTACAAGAGAAGTAGCAGATCACTACTCGAACGTACCTCGCACTAAACGAGTCTGGTTCAAACTATTCATGATCCGTGTCACCATGAATGCGTAAAAAGCGTATGCAAAGCATTATAGCACCAAGCCAATCCCGTAGCTACAATTGGGGCTTGAGAAAAACACTCTAAAAATGCTCGAAATGACGATTTTATCGCAAATTCTCGACGCTAATGCTATACATACGTCATAGGGGCACAATCCTAAGCTTTAATCGTATAAAACAAACCTTAGAGTGGCTACAACCCCTCCCAAATTCTAAGCGCTACTTAGAATACATGAAGTCACCCCACTATCAAGGGTAACTGAAAATCGCGAGTCACCAAAACTCCGACCAAACCACTGCACATAACGCTCGCCCTACAAGCGCCCGTTACACAGTCTACCTCGTTCCAAAGCAAAAGCGAAAGAAAAATCAAGGATAAGAACTGTCAAAATATACCCAGAAATTATTTTCAACGCCCAGAGCTGGGCGCCAATATCTTTAACGCCCCAGCCTGGGCGCTGATTATTTCTGCTAGCCAAGTTTTGCCCAGATATAAAAATAAGAAAGAAACACCTATGAATCCTCGCATCGAACGAAGTAATAAGCCGTGCAAACCCACGCAGAAGGTGCTACACTTATTCGAGCACCTGAACAAGGCATGATGAAATACTCCAATGCAAATGATATCCCAACACCTGGAAGAATGTTCTAAGACACGCCGTTAGGCCACACAAGCCTACGTCGCACCATAAGTTCAACCGTCCCACGGTACAAGTCTAAAAGAAGAGTAAGGCATGTTGCACTAATGTAGGCACGACCAAGAGCACGTGTAAAAGAGGCAAAGACTACTTATCGCCCAAATTCAAAATGTAAGCCACACGACTTCTACATTAAGGATTAAAGGTAGCAAAACATTACCTACCATGGAAGGGATAGCTCGCACCTACACGAGTGGAACCCCAGGGCATCTTTCTCGAAAGAACCTACGAAAATCGTACGCCAAAAGGAAGCATCCCAGCATGCATACTTGGGGGCTCCAAGCTACGAAACAACCATAACAAAATAAAGAATCTCAAAGCAAATGTTTGAACAAACGAAAGGGCACGATGTTTGAGCCCACTTCATGAATGGACCTGAACCCTATCAAGCTTCTAAGCAAACTATTTAAAATCAGTCATTGCTCAAAAAAAATGATTCAAGCAAACTGATTAATGGACCGCACACAACGGCCATTCTATGAACGCTCGTTCACACATACATATCATCATTCTAATGTTAGGTTATGATACATATGACATTACATAGATCATGCGGAAACAACCATTAACCCAGGACAACATATTATTTACACATAATCATATAGCATAATTTAGATGCATACTCTTTGTTGCGTGCCCTCCCTAGCTGCGCCCGAACCGAACAAGAACAAGTCTTTAGGACTCCAAGTGTCGTCCCTCCGTAGATAGTCCACAGTACGTCCGGATCCGCCTTAAGATTGACCAACTAGAATCTCCCTTAAGGTACTAGAAAATTTCGGCACTTTTATGAGCAAGATGTGTGTTTTAATTTTCTCTCAAAAAACTCACTTTTGAATACTTTGAAACTTATTATAAATTGTGAGCCCTAGCCTCATATTTATAGGGGTATGGAAAGGGAATCGAAATCCTATTCAGATACAAATTAATTAAACCTAGAATCCTACAAGAACTCTAATTTAATTAATTTATCAAATAGAATTAGGAATTTAATCATTAACCGAACTCTGCATGTTTTAGGAAACGTGCACGAACACAAACACTTGCACACACACGCACGGCTGCCACGATGGGCCCCATGCGTGCGCGCGAGCAGCAGCCCAAGCAGCGCCCGCGCGCGCTGCGCGCTGCGCGTGCCGTGCGCGCTGTGCGCGCTGCGCAGCCTGCTGGGCCTGGCCTTGCGCTGGGCCTGGCGTGGCTGTTTGTGCGGCGCGCTTGGCTTGCTGGGCGATGGCCTGGCTTCGTGCTGGGCCTCGTCCGGCAGGCCTCGTCCGATGCTTATTCGTACGATGCGCTTCCGATTAAATTTTCCGATTCCGGAATTCATTTCCGATACGAACAATATTTAATATTTCCGATTCCGGAATTAATTTCCGTTTCGAACAAATATTTAATATTTCCGTTTCCGGAATTATTTTCCGATTCCGTTAATATTTCCGATTCTGACAATATTTCCGTTTCCGGCAATATTTTCGATTCTGGCAATATTTCCATTTCCGATAATATTTTCCGATACGTACCATGTTTCCGTTTCCGGCAACATCTACGACTTGGATAATATTTATATTTCCGATACGATCCATATTTCCGTTTCCGGCAATATCATCGTTTCCGGAGTATTCATTTCTTGCCTGTGACGATCTTAGCTCCCACTGAAACCAAGATCCGTCGGTTCCGAATATTCATAGATGGAGTATTTAATGCCATTAAATACTTGATCCGTTTACGTACTATTTGTGTGACCCTACGGGTTCAGTCAAGAGTAAGCTGTGGATTAATATCATTAATTCCACTTGAACTGAAGCGGCCTCTAGCTAGGCATTCAGCTCACTTGATCTCACTGAATTATTAACTTGTTAATTAATACTGAACCGCATTTATTAGACTTAACATAGAATGCATACTTGGACCAAGGGCATTATTTCCTTCAGTCTCCCACTTGTCCTTAGGGACAAGTGTGCATTTCCTAATTCCTTTGTCGCTCGATGCTTGCTCTTGAACATAAGGTAAGAGTTGTCATCCTTATTACGTCCAGAGGTGTTCCTCGGTTTCAGAGTTCAACTGATCAAATAAACAGATAATCATAGCCTATGATTCATCCGAGCACGGCCATGCATTTCACAGTTTCTAGCTCTCCGAGTGGCCTTGTACAACTTTTAAGCATCTCATCCCGATTTATGGGAGGACAATCCCAATCTTGCGATCTTGAGATTAGACTTCGTTTGATAGGTGATTACCTGAGCGTTGCCTTTATAGCCTCCTTTTACGGTGCGACGGTTGGTCAACGTCAAAGCAACCAGTTCTCAAACAAGTAATCTCAAATCACTCAGGTATTGAGGATTTAGTGTCTAATAATTTAATGAAATTTACTCATGACAGATTTTCATCTCTTACAGTAAAGTTTCATAGGTCTTGTCCGATACTAGTCTTCCCAAAGTAAGTATCTATGCAAATGATTATGACATTGCCATGTCCACATAGTTCAAGAAACAGAACTACTAGTCATCTTGCATTCTAATCGTCTAACGTTTTCTATGCGTCCAATTTTATAGAAAACTCCGATTAGGGACCATTTTCAACCTTTGACATTCAAGTTCACTTGATAGACATTTCTTAGTCACAGGACTGGTCCTGACAGTCTATCTTGAATATATCGTCAAATTGAAGGGACTCATCATTTAATAAACCACAAATTAAATGGAAAAATGAATTCATTTCATTTATTGTGAATGATTAACCAATAATGTTTTACAAAGATTTAAACTCTAAAACTTTAAAACATTAAACAGAGACATCAAAGCCATTCTCCAATATGCTTGATTCCCATAGCTGCAGTGTGCGAGTTGTGCTTCGCCTGCGGCAGAGGTTTAGTTAATGGATCTGATATGTTGTCATCAGTTCCAATTTTTCTTATCTCGACTTCTTTTCTTTCAACGAACTCTCGTAGAAGGTGAAATCTACGAAGTACATGCTTGACTCTCTGGTGGTGTCTAGGCTCTTTTGCCTGTGCAATAGCTCCGTTATTATCACAATACAGGGCTATTGGTCCTTTAATGGAGGGGACTACACCAAGTTCTCCTATGAACTTCCTTAGCCATATAGCTTCCTTTGCTGCTTCATGTGCAGCAATGTACTCCGCTTCAGTTGTAGAATCCGCAATGGTGCTTTGCTTAGCACTTTTCCAGCTTACTGCTCCTCCGTTGAGGCAGAAGACAAACCCAGACTGTGATCTAAAATCATCTTTGTCGGTTTGGAAACTTGCATCCGTATAGCCTTTAACAATTAATTCATCATCTCCACCATAGACCAGGAAGTCATCTTTGTGCCTTTTCAGGTACTTCAGAATATTCTTGGCAGCAGTCCAATGCGCCTCTCCTGGGTCTGACTGGTATCTGCTCGTAGCACTGAGTGCGTACGCAACATCCGGGCGTGTACATATCATAGCATACATTATTGAACCAATCAATGATGCATATGGAATCCCATTCATTCGTCTACGCTCATCAAGTGTTTTTGGGCACTGAGTCTTGCTTAGAGTCATTCCATGAGACATGGGTAGGTAGCCTCGCTTGGAGTCCGCCATCTTGAACCTATCAAGCACCTTATTGATATAAGTGCTTTGACTAAGTCCAATCATCTTTTTAGATCTATCTCTGTAAATCTTGATGCCCAATATGTACTGTGCTTCTCCTAGATCCTTCATCGAAAAACATTTCCCAAGCCAAATCTTGACAGAGTTCAACATAGGAATGTCATTTCCGATAAGCAATATGTCGTCGACATATAATACTAGGAAAGCAATTTTGCTCCCACTGACCTTCTTGTATACACAAGATTCGTCCGCGTTCTTGATGAAACCAAAGTCACTGACTGCTTCATCAAAACGTATATTCCAGCTCCTGGATGCCTGCTTCAATCCGTAGATTGACTTCTTTAGCTTGCATACCTTTTTAGCATTCTTTGGATCCTCAAAACCTTCAGGCTGTGTCATAAACACAGTTTCTGTTAAAACGCCGTTTAAGAAAGTAGTTTTGACATCCATCTGCCATATTTCGTAATCGTAATATGCAGCGATTGCTAACATTATTCGAATAGACTTTAGCATTGCAACTGGTGAAAAGGTTTCATCGTAATCCACACCGTGGACTTGCCTGTAACCTTTTGCGACCAATCTAGCTTTGAAAACTTCAAGTTTCCCATCCTTGTCCTTTTTCAGTTTGAAAACCCATTTGCTTCCAATGGCTTGGTAGCCATCTGGCAAATCGACCAAATCCCATACTTGGTTTTCAGACATGGAGTCTAATTCAGATTGCATGGCTTCTTGCCACTGCTTGGAGCTAGGGCTCGTCATAGCTTGCTTGTAAGTCGCAGGTTCATCACTTTCAAGTAATAGAACGTTATAGCTCTCGTTCGTCAAAATACCTAAGTACCTTTCCGGTTGAGATCTATATCTTTGTGATCTACGCGGGGTAACATTTCTAGATTGACCATGATTCTCACCAGATTCTTCTAAAGATCTCTGAGTTTCATCCTGAATGTCATCTTGAGCATTCTCTAGAGTTTGTTGTTCGACTCGAAATTCTTCGAGGTCTACTTTTCTCCCACTTGTCATTTTGGAAATGTGATCCTTCTCCAAAAAGACACCATCTCGAGCAACAAACACTTTGTTCTCAGATGTATTGTAGAAGTAATACCCCTTTGTTTCCTTTGGATAGCCCACAAGGATACATTTGTCAGATTTTGGATGAAGTTTGTCTGAAATTAATCGTTTGACGTATACTTCACATCCCCAAATCTTAAGAAAAGACACATTTGGAGGCTTTCCAAACCATAATTCGTATGGAGTCTTTTCGACAGCTTTAGACGGAGCTCTATTTATAGTGAGTGCAGCTGTATTTAGTGCATGTCCCCAAAATTCTAATGGAAGTTCGGCCTGACCCATCATTGACCTGACCATGTCTAGCAAGGTTCTGTTCCTCCGTTCTGACACACCGTTCCATTGTGGTGTTCCAGGAGGAGTCAATTCTGATAGAATTCCACATTCTTTCAGATGGTCATCAAATTCATAGCTCAGATATTCACCGCCTCTATCAGACCGCAGTGCCTTAATCTTCTTGCCTAATTGATTCTCTACTTCACTCTGAAATTCCTTGAATTTGTCAAAGGATTCAGACTTATGCTTCATTAGGTAGACATAACCATACCTACTGAAGTCATCAGTGAAAGTGATAAAGTAGCTGAAACCACCTCTAGCATTTGTACTCATTGGTCCACATACATCTGTATGGATTAAACCCAATAGTTCATTTGCTCTTTCTCCAACTTTAGAGAAAGGTTGCTTTGTCATTTTGCCAAGTAAACATGATTCGCATTTACCATAATCCTCTAAGTCAAATGGTTCTAGAATTCCTTCCTTTTGAGGTCTTTCTAAGCGTTTCAAGTTTATATGGCCTAATCGACAATGCCACAGATAGGTGAGATCTGAATCATCCTTTTTGGCCTTTTTGGTATTTATGTTATATACTTGTTTGTCGTGATCTAATAAATAAAGTCCATTGACTAATCTAGCAGATCCATAAAACATCTCTTTAAAATAAAACGAACAACTATTGTCTTTTATTAAAAAGGAAAATCCCTTAGCATCTAAGCAAGAAACTGAAATGATGTTTTTAGTAAGACTTGAAACATGGAAACATTCTTCCAGTTCCAAAACTAGCCCGGAGGGCAACGACAAATAGTAAGTTCCTACAGCTAATGCAGCAATCCGTGCTCCATTTCCCACTCGTAGGTCGACTTCACCCTTGCTTAACTTTCTACTTCTTCTTAGTCCCTGTGGATTGGAACATAAGTGTGAGCCACAACCTGTATCTAATACCCAAGAAGTTGAATTAGCAAGTATACAGTCTATAACGAAAATACCTGAAGATGGAACGACTGTTCCGTTCTTCTGATCTTCCTTTAGCTTTGGACATTCTCTTTTGTAATGGCCTATTCCATCACAATAAAGACAGCTTGATGTGGACTTGTCCTGCTTTGATTTAGCATTGCCCTTGGACTTTCCACCTTTCTTGAACGGTCTCCTTCTAGCCTTGAGTAAATCTTTGGCTTCACAGTCCAGTATTATTTCAGCCTTTCTGACAAGGTGAACAAATTCTGCAATTGTTTCTTCTCTTGGTTCACTTAGGTATAGTTGCTTGAAGCGACCAAACCCACTGTGTAGTGAATTGAGCAAGACAGAGACTGCCATCCTTTCGCTTATTGGTGTTCCTAGTAGACTTAGGCGATCAAAATATGAACACATAAGATCCACATGGAACCTCAGTGGGACGCCTACCCTCTGTTTAGTGCGAAGGAGCTGAACATGTGTTTCTTGGACTTCCATCCTATAACACCTGTTGGGAGAACTAACCTTTAGACCAGACATTGATTCAATCAACTCATGGACGTTCAGGTCCCTGTCCTCCGTGCTTCCACGACAGATATCCCTCAGATTCTTGATGAGCGTAAAAGGTTCATAGGCTACAAACCTTTTAGCCCAATCATCAGGGATATTGTTCAGCATGAGACTCATAACCTTTTTGAGATCCGCATCCCAGGCGTAAAATCTCTCAGGGGTCATGTCTCTGGCATAGTAGCTTGGCATGGGATGTGACAGTACATACTCAAGTCCATTGAGTTTGACTATTTCAACTAGCTTAGCTTCCCATTCAAGAAAATTTGTCAGGTTCAGCTTGACCATAAGCTCAGAACCCATGATGATGTTTTGATTGTTGTTTGCCATATTAAAACTACAATTGAAAAGAATAAACAAATAAATAACCATTCACAGTTTCTCTTAATAAACTTAAATTCTAGCATACATGCATAATTCAATGTTTATTAAGCATTTTATTCAAGTTATGTGTTCCGGCAGGTGTGAATAAAATGATTCCAAGATCCTAAAATCATTGAAGAACTAAGCACAGTTTGTCGACTTAATCCTAGAACATCTTAGGTAAGCAAAAGCCTTTTGCTAATAGTCTAGAAACTATTCTTGGTTGATAGGTACGTCTAAGAACTTATTAGGTAAACCTATCGAATTTGCCACGACATAAAAGGACTCCTTACTTATATCGTTGAGTTTCACCAAAACTAACATGTACTCACAATTATTTGTGTACCTTGCCCCTTTAGGACCAATAAGTAATACCTCGCTGAGCGAAAACTATTACTAGATTGATGTAAAGGATATCCAAGCAAGTGTATATTTTGGCATGGCACCTTTTAACTCAATTTTTAAGTTTGGAACTTAAGGCTCTTACTATGTTGGTTAGATTTTAAGTGAACTAAAATCCTTAATCATGCAACATAATCAAGCTTTTGATCTCATGCATTTTAAGACATATTTAAAACAATAAATAACTTAAAACATGCATAAGATAAATGTGATCTAGTATGGCCCGACTTCATCTTGAAGCTTTGACTTCAAAGTCCGTCTTTGAAAATCTCCGTGGGAGGCACCATTTTCTTCAAATAGGATAAGTTATAACTAATTACAACTATTTGATGGTACGCAGACCATATTTGAATTGAAAAATAACTTTGGTACTTTAGACCAATTACATTCAAATTAATGGTACGCAGACCATATTTTCTATCCTATTTGGGCCATACTAGTCACTTCATAACCTGCAAAACAGTACATATACAATATATACCATTCACCCATTCATTATCATGAATGGCCCACATAGCTGGTTAGTAAAACACATTATGCATCACGTAAACATTTGCAGCAATTAATCAAGGGCACCAATAATCTACCAATTATTCAGTCCTTATTAATTCTAATCAAGTTGTTTTAACCTTAAGGATTTGTAGACCTAATCAAGAGTTTATGACTAAAAGCGCTCCCACTTAAACCAATAAATTTATATGCTTTACTAATTTTAAACATAAAAATGTATTTCTAGTCCAACCGGAAACATACAAATTTAATTAAAATTTAAAGCTCATATCAATTTATAATTGAATCCAAAAGGTTTAATTTAATTTCAGTCGTATTTAAATTAATTCATGATTTTAATTTTAGTAAAATAATTAGAATAAATAACATTTATTATAATTACAATATTCAAAATTAAAATCCAAGAAAATAATTTAAATTATTAATTTTAAAATTAATTAAAATTACGTGAACTGAAATTTTTAAATTAAACATTCAAAACGATCTTTAATCGTAACGCAAACACCCTACGCGTTGCACGCCCATGGGCCGCACGCACACAGCCATTGCTGGCCATGTGCGCGCAGCCCATGCGCTCGTCGCATAGCTGCTGCATCCCCATCGCAAGCCTCCGCACGCATTGGTGCTCGCTGCGCGCGCCAGCGCTCATCGCACGCGAGCTATCGCTCGCAGTGCGCGCGCGACATCGCTCGCTGGGCGGGCGACATCGCTCGCAGTGCGCGCGCGACATCGCTCGCTGGGCGGGCGAGTCCTTGCTCATTGTGCGCGCGAGCAATGCTGGGCGCAGCGCTCGTGGCACGCGAGCTTGCGCTCGCTGCGCGCGAGGCTGCGCGCTCTTGTGCGAGGCAGCGCGCGTTGTGGCGCAGCTCGCTTGCTGCCCACACGCGACTGCCTTGGCTCGCCCTTCGCCCATGCCCATTCGTCCATTGCTCGTGGCACACGACACAAGGTAGGGCTGCTGCCTTGTGCTCGTGCACTACGCCCTTGTTCATTGCATTCGTGCCGCACGGGCGACGAGCTCCCTTGCTCGTCGTCGCATGCCCGCATTATACAACACCCCTTAAGGGTAACACGAAGCGTCCATTGCTTCGTGCGTGCAAGTTTTATGAACGAATCGCATAAAAATTTAAAATTTATATTTAAAATTAATGACAAATTAATAAATAATATTAATTTCATAATTTTAGGGCGAAAATCAAAAATTTATTATCCAATTGATTTCCGATTGTTATGGATTCAAGTCTAGGTCATAAAAATTTAAAATTTATCATAAATTTACAATTTTTATGGTGGTTTTTAATCATAGGTTTCTAATTAAATTACAATTAATTATGAAAATCAAATTAATTCTAAATTATTCTAATTTTCAACAAATTAATCATAATTACAAATTAGATTGCATAATTAACAAGACTAGGCATTCAAACTTGTTAAACATATGCAGTAGGTCAATCAAAAATTCAAGATTTATCAACAAGAATCGCAAATATTTAATTTAACATCTTAAATTTACGAAATTTTGCATTCGAAAAACTAAAACCTTCGAAAAGTCATAGTTAGGCTTCGAATTTGAGAATTCTGGGTTCGGCAGAAAAACTATTTTTGTCAAAATTTTAGAATTCCTTTTACATGCGGAATTGACACAAAAATCACTCAATTCGGATGAGTAACGAAGAAACTGCCGAAAAACTGCGTACGTATAATTAAATAAACGCAATTTGCAATTAATTAACAATTACGAAAATTAATCACCCCTTTTAATTCTTGCAAATTTGTAATATTTAACCATGTTCATGCAATTTAGATTATGAAAATAATAAGGGGCTCGTGATACCACTGTTAGGTTATGATACATATGACATTACATAGATCATGCGGAAACAACCATTAACCCAGGACAACATATTATTTACACATAATCATATAGCATAATTTAGATGCATACTCTTTGTTGCGTGCCCTCCCTAGCTGCGCCCGAACCGAACAAGAACAAGTCTTTAGGACTCCAAGTGTCGTCCGTCCGTAGATAGTCCACAGTACGTCCGGATCCGCCTTAAGATTGACCAACTAGAATCGCCCTAAAGGTACTAGAAAATTTCGGCACTTTTATGAGCAAGATGTGTGTTTTAATTTTCTCTCAAAAAACTCACTTTTGAATACTTTGAAACTTATTATAAATTGTGAGCCCTAGCCTCATATTTATAGGGGCATGGAAAGGGAATCGAAATCCTATTCAGATACAAATTAATTAAACCTAGAATCCTACAAGAACTCTAATTTAATTAATTTATCAAATAGAATTAGGAATTTAATCATTAACCGAACTCTGCATGTTTTAGGAAACGTGCACGAACACAAACACTTGCACACACACGCACGGCTGCCACGATGGGCCCCATGCGTGCGCGCGAGCAGCAGCCCACGCAGCGCCCGCGCGCGCTGCGCGCTGCGCGCTGCGCGTGCTGTGCGCGCTGTGCGCGCTGCGCAGCCTGCTGGGCCTGGCCTTGCGCTGGGCCTGGCGTGGCTGTTTGTGCGGCGCGCTTGGCTTGCTGGGCGATGGCCTGGCTTCGTGCTGGGCCTCGTCCGGCAGGCCTCGTCCGATGCTTATTCGTACGATGCGCTTCCGATTAAATTTTCCGATTCCGGAATTCATTTTCGATACGAACAATATTTAATATTTCCGATTCCGGAATTAATTTCCGTTTCGAACAAATATTTAATATTTCCGTTTCCGGAATTATTTTCCGATTCCGGTAATATTTCCGATTCTGACAATATTTCCGTTTCCGGCAATATTTCCGATTCTGGCAATATTTCCATTTCCGATAATATTTTCCGATACGTACCATGTTTCCGTTTCCGGCAACATCTACGACTTGGATAATATTTATATTTCCGATACGATCCATATTTCCGTTTCCGGCAATATCATCGTTTCCGGAGTATTCATTTCTTGCCTGTGACGATCTTAGCTCCCACTGAAACCAAGATCCGTCGGTTCCGAATATTCATAGATGGAGTATTTAATGCCATTAAATACTTGATCCGTTTACGTACTATTTGTGTGACCCTACGGGTTCAGTCAAGAGTAAGCTGTGGATTAATATCATTAATTCCACTTGAACTGAAGCGGCCTCTAGCTAGGCATTCAGCTCACTTGATCTCACTGAATTATTAACTTGTTAATTAATACTGAACCGCATTTATTAGACTTAACATAGAATGCATACTTGGACCAAGGGCATTATTTCCTTCATCTAAGTATCGAACATTCACGAACGCGTTCAAAAGGAAAAATATACAACGACAAGAGCGGTCAAAGTCTTACGCCTCAAGGTATGTTCCTCGGGCCATATAGACTCGCCCAACTATCGCAATAACTGTACGCCTTAAAAAGCAACAGTTCCTTAAAATAACCGCCCCAAAGCGACAAGCACCGTAGTCCACCAATCGGCTACGGCTTCTCAAGAAAATCATCACGTTCTAAAAATAAAGAAAAAACAAAAGAGAAGAGAATACATAGAACTTCCAAGAGGCCAACTGTGTCATCAAAAGACCAGCCCAAACAACACTTTCAACGCCCCACCTGGGCGTGAATTATTTCAACGCCCAGGCCTGGGCGCCGAAAATGAACCCAGGCCCAAAAAGACCCTTTCTGACTTCTATAGGGCCCTGTCATATTCATTTGACTCAAAAATTACCGATTTCCTTACTGAAAGTCGCACCTCACGACTTTGTCAAGAATAGCACACCACTACAAAGATCGCTCGCACTTACGAGTACGATCCCAAAACACGATCAAGGACATTACAAAATGCGTATCCCCAAGGAACCTCTTTGACAAGAAATGACCCTCAAGCACGAATGCTTGGGGGCTCAAAAGAAAATATATATTTCAAAAAAGGTATGCAAAGTTAAAACAAAATTCCCAGACTACGCTGTACAAAGTCCCGTGTTTGGATAATCTCAAAAGAAAAAAGAACCGGTTTACGACCTCAAGACAAAGGTCGCCGTTGATACTTATACATGGTCCCCCAATCAAGGACCCATGTAATTGCAAAATTGAGCCATAAAGACTAGCTCAAAACCATGAAAGAAGATGACCACGAGACTATGGTCCATCTAAACACATTGTCAACCCACATTCAGGTTACAACTAAATCCGAGCATCCCTCGGAAGAATTCGCTCCTATAAGAATGAATAAAAAGAAATTCTCAAAAGAAATCACAAGAAAAAAATGAAATAGGCAAGATCAAACCACGCGAGTTCCAAATTAAAAATTGAATTCAGGGACGTCCACCCTCAGCGGACAGGGCTCGCCCACCCTCAGCGGGCAGGGTCTGCGTCACTAGCCGCGCAGGTCCTCAGTTTTTCAAAGAATAAAGTCTTCAAATTTAAAATAGGCTCGCCATCTTCAGCCGGCGGGGTCTACGGCGCAAACCACGTAGGTCCTTATTTTAAAAAAAACAAAACAAAATAAAATTTCAAAACAGATTCGTCCACTTCTATCGGACGGGGGGGTCCACCCTCAGCGGACAGGCTCGCCATCTTCAGCCGGCGGGGTCTACGTCACAAACCGCGTAGGTCCTTATTTTCAAAAATTTCAAAACAGATTCGTCCACTTCAGCGGACGGGGTGTCCACCCTCAGAGGACAAGGTTCGCCACCTTCAGCGGGCGGGGTCTACGTCACAAACCGCGTAGGTCCTTATTTTCAAAAAAAACATCAAACAGATTCGTCCACTTCTATCGGACGGGGGGTCCCCCTCAGAGGACAGGCTCGCCCACCTTCAGCGGGCGGGGTCTGCGTCACTAACAGCGCAGGTCCTTAGTCGCTGCAGCGATAACTTTTACTGGATTTTCCTTCGTTTTACTTCATATAAAAACAAGGGTACTGGATTTTCCTTCGTTTTACATCCTATAAAAACAAGGGGATTTTCTCGTTTAGCCAGCCCTGAAAATGAGAATCTTTAAAAACATTTTACCTCGTGATTGGGCTTGGCCAGGCCCAATTACACTTTACAGCTTTAATTTCGAAAACATTTGTAGTTACTCCCAATGACAAAGTGAGGGAGTTTCTACGCGTCTTTAGATCCTTCCAATGACAAAGTGAGGAAGTTTCTATACTATCA
Source organism: Spinacia oleracea (assembly GCF_020520425.1). Lineage (NCBI taxonomy): Eukaryota > Viridiplantae > Streptophyta > Magnoliopsida > Caryophyllales > Amaranthaceae > Spinacia > Spinacia oleracea. The sequence continues at coordinate 6,522,873 of NC_079488.1, read as the reverse complement.
GTTGACAAATCCCAATGACACGTGAGGGATATGTCGACACTTCAAGTGATGACCCTTAAGTCAAATGTTATCACTCGGGGGCTCGTGAGACCCTCGCAAAACAGGTCACATACACCATGGCTTGTGTGACGCACTCCGTCTAATACTTTGACCATCGTCTTACTTCAAGACTCAGTCAAAATGGGGGCTAACTATAGACACCTACTTTTGTCCCCATTCCCGCAAGGGAAAGGTTCGATGATGACAGCATAAAAACTCCACTTGACAACGCATCTCCTATAAAATAAACGAATCTCGATTCCCTATTTCATTTCACCCGAAACCTGCTATTTATGGAAACCTGCTAAAAATAGTAACTGCCGTAAAAGGTAGCTTCTAAAAGTGGCAAATCATAAAAGATAGAAACCTGTCAGAATTAGGTGTTGCATTCCAACATAAATCCTAAATGAGATAGAAAACTGCGAGAATCCTATTCCTAATAGGATTCGGAAATAAGAGTTACGTATTAATTAAAATCCTAACGAGCCTAGAGTTCGTAACGGGCCCAGACGCATTCCGTCACAAATTGATACGCGCTAAAAGACTCAAATTAATCTCAAACTCTACAGATTTTAGAATCCGAATCTGACTAAACAAAAACTGCCCAGACCCTATTTTCAACGCCTGGCTCTGGGCGCCGAAATCTTCGGCGCCCAGGCCTGGGCGCTGAAAATACCTGGGTACGTCTCTTTTCCTAATTCTTTGTGGATTAGAACTCTGCAATTCTATCTTTCCACAAACTCTTCCCTATAAATAGACCCCTAGTTTCGACGTGAAACAACAGACAACAACACATAATATACTCTGAGTATTGACTCTAAACCCCTTAGCCTAAGCCTCTCGCTGCGAAACTGTTCACGCGTTCTGTCGCAATTGATCCATAAATCGAACAGAACGTATCCTGTCCCATAATCGAGATTCGTTAAATAAAAAGGAGAAATAGCAAAGTCAAAGTGGTTAGTTTTCTAAGAACCGTGACGCACCTCTCAAGGGTGCGTCGTAATGTGTCCCTTTTCGATGATTTAACTGCTTTCCTCGCCCTTTTTATGAACTGTTAAACTAACCTAATTTGATTGTTCTATCACGCCTAACAAATATAATATTTTTGGGAAACTATTTAAATCAGATAATCGCGATCGATCTAGTATTATATGTTGCATATTGTTAAAATCAATTCAGATTAGTTTAATAGTTAACGCATCTCCCTTCAATTATTTATGCTGAGCTAGTAAGGATATCCTGCCTCTGGAGTTATCGACGAGCGAATTATTCCTCTCGGTAGTTACAGTCCCCCGAACCCTCAATCTCTACCTTGCGGGTGTATATTGAGAGATCTCCACACCAGGGATCACAAGGGAACCTACGGCCGTCGTGGTCAAACATAATTGCACTCCCTTTATGTCACGATAACCGGGTTTTGTCAGTTTTTCTCATTGTTGTTAAAAACTGAATGGCGACTCCTATATTACTATTCAATTGGGTGTATACTCACAGGAAATCCAATTACACTTGATTGAATAAAAAGAATCGTCACACCCACGAGGGACAGGTCACGCATTAGCCTCGCGCTTTTTCGACCCCCTCACACTTAGGTTCAACCATATTAGCTTTAGCAGAACCAGAAAACACAGATTGATCCTTATCATTAATACGGTTCTCCTCCTCAATTTTTAGGTGACCTACGAGTTCCTCTAAGGTAAGGTCTGTCTTCTTATGAATTAACTGGTTTCTAAAATCTTTCCATGAGGGTGGCAGTTTCTCAACTAGAACAATAGCAAGAGTTATATCACAAATACTCAAACCCTCGGCAGCCATAGCAATACAGATATTTTCATAAGCATGAACCTGATCAATAATGGGTTTATCATCCTCAACTTGAAAGCCTAACCACTTACTAACACAATAACGTTTAGTCCCAGCATCATCAGTTCCATACTTTTTCTCTAAACCATCCCAAATATCCCTAGCATGTTTATAACCCATATAAATATCAAGCAAAGCATTCGACATATGATGCAACAACATTCCCTTACAGGTTTTATCATCCCTAGCAAACTTAACCTCAAAATCATGCAATTCATCATCATCAGGTTTCACAACATCAGAAATAACATACGCAACATCAATTTGTTCCAAATAAAATCTCATCCTAACAGCCCAACGTTTATAGTTTTTCCCATCAAGGGGTTCCAATTTCAACATATCGGGAATAAGAAATTTCGATATATTAATAGCCATAACAGAATACTTGTCTTTTAGATTGTTAGCTAAATAATGAATTGGAACAACTTAGCTGGATAATGCCTTTATACGAACTGAACCAATTGTCGCGCCGTGGCCGGACCACTGCTCTAAAAGACAATTCTGCGCTACCTCCGATGCAGTAGAACACTTGCGGTTGCCCTCCAGGGTTAACACGACACCAAGGATTGTGTGCACTCACAAGCCTCGGTTGGAGACCAGAATATTTGCCCAGAAAATACAAGAACAGTGTTTAGAGTGTGAGAGAGATTCGTAGAGAATGATTTCTGTGTGTGTTGTGTGTCCACCCATGCCAATCACATGCTTTCTTAAACAAATGATTCCCTCAAGTCCCCAAATATAAACATTGAATAAGGTTTGTGTTTTTCCCATGTGGGACTTTCCATATTCCCACATTTTCCCACTTTCCACTCATTTTCTTTTGTATTTCTCACAAGGATTTCCAACAACATCATCAAACCCACTAAAAAATGAGAATGAAAGACAATAAATATGTCACTTCAACCAATAGACCACACAAATTAAAGAATTAGTAATATAATATAAAATTTTACACATTATACACAAAATTTAAGGAACATAACTAAAACATATTACGGAGATTCCCGTCCGGAAATTCCCAAGGGAAAGGTAAGACCCACCATTGTGATGACCTTACCTAATAAAAGTCTTGTTCTCTTCACCTGATCTGGTATGATTTTTCAGTTTCTGGTATGGTCTGGTCGAAATGTTTTATGTAAGTACTTTTTGCTTTTTTTTTTTTGTATGGCCATGTTTGATTTTTCTGCTCTGATCCAATAATCAATAACAAGGAGAAGAGAACAAAGTCAGTGGGTCAAGTTAATATGTTGACGTCATAAAAATAATAATGCCAGATAGATTTCCTTTCAAAGTCTTGATCATCCGTTGGACCGATCATTAGTAAAAAAAAGATACAAAAGGTCTTGTAGGATAACTTTTACCCAATGTTTTTTTGTAACATTTACCTTTTTTTGTACTTTTAGTATGTTTTGATTAACTTTTATATTATAAATGTTAGTATGGTTGGCATTATAATGCATGGAAAGTCTCATTTTATAGGAAGTGCAGAGCAAAATAGTTGTTTGGTTGACATGAGCATAAAAAGTGCAACTTCCTAGGTACTTCTACTTCCCCCCAAAATAGGGGAAATTGCTTACCTAGTCTCCCCTAGGTAAGTAAAACTTCCAATGGGAATTCTAACTTCATATGCTCAATCAAACAATAACTCTTATTCCTAGGAAGTCAAAACACATGGAAATTACAAAATACAAGGAAAATATAACTTACCAAGTGCAGCCAAACATCACTTAAAACAAAGGTTGATAGATAAACATTTTAAAGGGTTAAATGATGAATTTTATACTTTATTAGTGATTTTGAGTAACTTTTTTTTTATTAAAATGAAAAAATTTATCATTAAAAAATAGACAACTTTTACATATATAAAAATAACTTAAATTCGATATACAATATTTATTGTACACCAATTATAAATAAGAATTTGTGAAAACGATATCCCAAATAAGCGCCAAGCCACGCCTAAGTGCGGGCTGGAAAGTATGTGCCCAAAAGGCCGAAGTCCCCTATTTCGAGCCAAAAACAAATGGCCCTTTGGGCCATAGGCCTGGGCCGAGTTTTGAACCAGAACTCCAATTTTAAAAAAACCGGGCCAACTCGTTCATGGTCCTTAAACTGATGCCAAAAATGTTGCCCAAACTGGTGAATTTTTGGGCCGGGCAGTATCTTTTGAGTCCAATGTCCCATAATCGTAAAGCCCAAGAGAATGCTGCCCATAAATCAGAAGATGACTTAAAGCCCAAATGGCCTTTTACGACTCTATAGATGGACAGAAGCCCAATTACTAACTCTGAAGTGTTGAATTTCAAGATGGCATTATTTGATCGTTTGTGGACTTTGGTCTTCAATGTGCTGCAACTAGAGATGGCCAGTGGGTCGGGTTTGACCCAACCCACCCTGACACATTCTATAGTGGGTCAAATGGGTCGGACCACTTATGACCCATGATACAACCCAACCCAACCCGGATATTTTTTAGATGTGTTGTGGGTAGGATTTTTTCAACATAGCCCATTTCGACCCACCCCATCCGACCCGACACACCCGACTCACCCAACCCAACACACGTACCCAACCCATGAAACTCATCCTAATTTAAACAATTTTGTATGTTTAAAATGCTAACAAATTCTAATTTTATTGTGTAAATATACATTAACCACATTTTATGTGAGTAAGTGAATAACATACAAACTAATTAATTTAAATTCATACAAATTATATAACGTTTTAGCGCTTGATTAATCGTCCAAACCCACCTGATCCAAATCAGTTCCTGAAACTCATGTAAACCCACCAAACCCACCTGACCCACCGAAATCACATCTGTCGTAACCCACCAAACCCATCAGACCCACCCGACCCGCACAACCCACCTCGACCCACGTAACCCACGACCCTGTTAGGTTATGATTCATATGACAAAACATAAATCATGCGGAAAAACCATAAAGCCAGGAAAGCATATTATTTACACATAATCATTTAGCATAGTTTAGATGCATACACTTTGTTGCGTGCCCTCCCTAGCTGCGCCCGAACCGAACAAGAACAAGTCTTTAGGACTCCAAGTGTCGTCCCTCCGTAGATAGTCCATAGTACGTCCGGATCCGCCTCAAGATTGACCAACTAGAATCGCCCTTAAGGTGCTAGGATTTTCGGCTAGGTCAGTGCAAGAATATGGCTGAATTTTTCTTTCAAAAACTTACCCTTTGAATACTTCAATTGTATCTATAAATTATGACCCTAGGCTCTTATTTATAGAGGTATGGAAAGGGAATTGGAATCCTACTAGGATACGAATTAATTAAACTAGAATCCTATAAGAACTCTAATTAATTAATTAATCCTTTTAGGATTAGGAATTTAATCATATACCAAATCCTAATAGCTTTAGGAATCGTGCATGAACACAAACACACACACGCACGGTAGCCCACGAGGGGCGCCTATGCGCGCGCGCGCTCAGCCCACACCACGAGGCCCGCAACGCAGCCATGGCCTTGGCGCACGATGGGCCTGCCTTGCGGTGGGCTTGGGCGCTGCCTTGGCTTGGCGTGTGGCGCGCGTTTGGCTTGCTGGGCGATGACCCGGCTTCGTGCTGGGCCTTCGTCCGGCAGGCCTCGTCCGATGCTTATTCGTACGATACGCTTCCGATTAAATTCCCGGTTCCGGAATTCATTTCCGATACGAACAATATTTAATATTTCCGATTCCGGAATTAATTTCCGTTTCGAACAAATATTTAATATTTCCGTTTCCGGAATTATTTTCCGATTCCGTTAATATTTCCAATTCTGACAATATTTCCGTTTCCGGCAATATTTCCGATTCCGGCAATATTTCCATTTCCGATAATATTTTCCGATACGTACCATGTTTCCGTTTCCGGAAACATCTACGACTTGGATAATATTTATATTTCCGATACGATCCATATTTCCGTTTCCGGAAATATCATCGTTTCCGGAGTATTCATTTCTTGCTTGTGACGATCTCAGCTCCCACTGAAACCAAGATCCGTCGATTCCGAATATCCATAGATGGAGTATTTAATGCCATCAAATACTTGATCCGTTTACGTACTATTTGTGTGACCCTACGGGTTCAGTCAAGAGTAAGCTGTGGATTAATATCATTAATTCCACTTGAACTGAAGCGGCCTCTAGCTAGGCATTCAGCTCACTTGATCTCACTGAATTTATTAACTTGTTTATTAATACTGAACCGCATTTATTAGACTTAACATTGAATGCATACTTGGACCAAGGGCACTATTTCCTTCAGTCTCCCACTTGTCCTTAGGGACAAGTGTGCATTACCTAATTCCTTTGTCGCTCGGTGCTTGCTCTTGAACATAAGGTAAGAGTTGTCATCCTTATTATGTCCAGAGGTGTTTCTCGGTTTCAGAGTTCAACTGATCAAATAAACAGATAATCATAGCCTATGATTCATCCGAGCACGGCCATGCATTTCACAGTTTTTAGCTCTCCAAGTGGCCTTGTACAACTTTTAAGCATCTCATCCCGATTTATGGGAGGACAATCCCAATCTTGCGATCTTGAGAGTAGACTTCGTTTGATAGGTGATTACCTGAGCGTTGCCTTTATAGCCTCCTTTTATGATGCGACGGTTGGTCAACGTCAAAGCAACCAGTTCTCAAACAAGTAATCTCAAATCACTCAGGTATTGAGGTTTTAGTGTCTAATAATTTTAATGAAATTTACTTATGACAGATTTTCATCTCTTACAGTAAAGTTTCATAGGTCTGTCCGATACTAGTCTTGCCAAAGTAAGTATCTATGCAAATGATTATGACATTGCCATGTCCACATAGTTCAAGAAACAAAACTACTAGTCATCTTGCATTCTAGTCGTCTAACGTTTTCTATGCGTCCAATTTTATAGAAAACTCCGACCAGTGACCATTTTCAACCTTTGACATTCAAGTTCACTTGATAGACATTTCTTAGTCACAAGACTGGTCCTGACAGTCTATCTTGAATATATCATCAAATTGAAGGGACTCATCATTAATAAACCACAAATTAAATGGAAAAATAAATTCTATTCATTTATTGTGAATTATTAACCAATAATGTTTTACAAAGAATTAAACTTTAAAACTTTAAAACATAAGGACATCAAAGCCATTCTCCAATATGCTTGATTCCCATAGCTGTAGTGTGCGAGTTGTGCTTCGCCTGCGGCAGAGGTTTAGTCAATGGATCTGATATGTTGTCATCAGTTCCAATCTTGCTTATCTCGACTTCTTTTCTTTCAACGAACTCTCGTAGAAGGTGAAATCTACGAAGTACATGCTTGACTCTTTGGTGGTGTCTAGGCTCCTTTGCCTGTGCAATAGCTCCGTTATTATCACAATACAGGGCTATTGGTCCTTTAATGGAGGGGACTACACCAAGTTCACCTATGAACTTCCTTAGCCATATAGCTTCCTTTGCTGCTTCATGTGCAGCAATGTACTCCGCTTCAGTTGTAGAATCCGCAATGGTGCTTTGCTTAGCACTTTTCCAGCTTACTGCTCCTCCGTTGAGGCAGAAGATAAACCCAGACTGTGATCTGAAATCATCTTTGTCGGTTTGGAAACTTGCGTCCGTATAGCCTTTAACAATTAATTCATCATCTCCACCATAGACCAGGAAGTCATCTTTGTGCCTTTTCAGGTACTTCAGAATGTTCTTGGCAGCAGTCCAATGTGCCTCTCCTGGGTCTGACTGGTATCTGCTCGTAGCACTGAGTGCGTACGCAACATCCGGGTGTGTACATATCATAGCATACATTATTGAACCAATCAATGATGCATACGGAATCCCATTCATTCGTCTACGCTCGTCAAGTGTTTTTGGGCACTGAGTCTTGCTTAGAGTTATTCCATGAGACATGGGTAGGTAGCCTCGCTTGGAGTCTGCCATCTTGAACCAATCAAGCACCTTATTGATATAAGTGCTTTGACTAAGTCCAATCATCTTTTTAGATCTATCTCTGTAAATCTTGATGCCCAATATGTACTGTGCTTCTCCTAGATCCTTCATCGAAAAACATTTCCCAAGCCAAATCTTGACAGAGTTCAACATAGGAATGTCATTTCCGATAAGTAATATGTCATCGACATATAATACTAAGAAAGCAATTTTGCTCCCACTGACCTTCTTGTATACACAAGATTCGTCTGCGTTCTTGATGAAACCAAAGTCACTGACTGCTTCATCAAAACGTATATTCCAGCTCCTTGATGCCTGCTTCAATCCGTAGATTGATTTCTTTAGCTTGCATACCTTTTTAGCATTCTTTGGATTCTCAAAACCTTCAGGCTGTGTCATAAACACAGTTTCTGTTAAAATGCCGTTTAAGAAAGCGGTTTTGACATCCATCTGCCATATTTCGTAATCGTAATATGCAGCGATTGCTAACATTATCCGAATAGACTTTAGCATTGCAACTGGTGGAAAGGTTTCATCATAATCCACACCGTGGACTTGCCTGTAACCTTTTGCAACCAATCTAGGTTTGAAAACTTCAAGTTTCCCATCCTTGTCCTTTTTCAGTTTGAAAACCCATTTGCTTCCAATGGCTTGGTAGCCATCTGGCAAATCGACCAAATCCCATACTTGGTTTTCTGACATGGAGTCTAATTCAGATTGCATGGCTTCTTGCCATTGCTTGGAGCTAGGGCTCGTCATAGCTTGTTTGTAAGTCGCAGGTTCATCACTTTCAAGTAATAGAACGTCATAGCTCTCGTTCGTCTAAATACCTAAGTACCTTTCCGGTTGAGATCTATATCTCTGCGATCTACGCGGGGTTACATCTCTAGATTGACCATGATTCTCACCAGATACTTCTAAAGATCTCTGAGTTTTATCTTGAATGTCATCTTGAGCATTCTATAGAGTTTGTTATTCGACTCGAATTTCTTCGAGGTCTACTTTTCTCCCACTTGTCATTTTGGAAATGTGATTCTTTTCCAAAAAGATACCATCTCGAGAAACAAACACCTTGTTCTCAGATGTATTGTAGAAGTAATACCCCTTTGTTTCCTTTGGATAGCCCACAAGGATACATTTGTCAGATTTTGGATGAAGTTTGTCTGAAATTAATCGTTTGACGTATACTTTACATCCCCAAATCTTAAGAAAAAACACTTTTGGAGGCTTTCCAAACCATAACTCATATGGAGTCTTTTCGACAGCTTTAGACGGAGCTCTATTTATAGTGAGTGCAGCTGTATTTAGTGCATGTCCCCAAAATTCTATTGGAAGTTCGGCCTGACCCATCATTGACCTAACCATGTCTAGCAAGGTTCTGTTCCTCCGTTCCGACACACCGTTCCATTGTGGTGTTCCAGGAGGGGTCAATTCTGATAGAATTCCACATTCTTTCAGATGGTCATCAAATTCATAGCTCAGATATTCACCGCCTCTATCAGACCGTAGTGCCTTAATCTTCTTGCCTAATTGATTCTCTACTTCACTCTGAAATTCCTTGAATTTATCAAAGGATTCAGACTTATGCTTCATTAGGTAGACATAACCATATCTACTTAAGTCATCAGTGAAAGTGATAAAGTAGCTGAAACCACCTCTAGCATTTGTACTCATTGGTCCACATACATCTGTATAGATTAAACCCAATAGTTCAGTTGCTCTTTGTCCAACTTTAGAGAAAGGTTGCTTTGTCATTTTGCCAAGTAAACATGATTCGCACTTACCATAATCCTCTAAGTCAAATGGTTCTAGAATTCCTTGTTTCTGAAGTCTTTCCATGCGTTTCAAGTTAATATGGCCTAATCGACAATGCCACAGATAGGTGAGATCTGAATCATCCTTTTTGGCCTTTTTGGTATTTATGTTATAAACTTGTTTGTCGTGATCTAATAAATATAGTTCATTGACTAATCTAGCAGATCCATAAAACATCTCTTTAAAATAAAACGAACAACTATTGTCTTTTATTAAAAAGGAAAATCCCTTAGCATCTAAGCAAGAAATTGAAATGATGTTTTTAGTAAGAGTTGGAACATGGAAACACTCTTCCAGTTCCAAAACTAGCCCAGAGGGAAACGACAAATAATAAGTTCCTACAGCTAATGCAGCAATCCTTGCTCCATTTCCCACTCGTAGGTCGACTTCACCCTTGCTTAACTTTCTACTTCTTCTTAGTCCTTGAGAATTGGAACATAAGTGTGAGCCACAACCTGTATCTAATACCCAAGAAGTTGAATTAACAAGTGTACAGTCTATAACGAAAATACCTGAAGATGGTCGAACGGTCTTCTGATCTTCCTTTAGCTTCAAGCAATCTCTCTTCCAATGCCCCTTCTTCTTGCAGTAGAAGCATTCGGATTCAGAAGTGGGTTGACTGACCTTCCTCTTTTCAGATTTGGCGCCAGTTTTCTTAGTTGGGCTGGCCTTGTTGCCACCTTTCTTAGCATTCCTCTTCTTTCCAGATTTCTTGAACTTGCCCCCACGCACCATAAGCACATCTTGCTTATCACTTTTGAGCGTCTTTTCAGCGGTCTTCAGCATACCGTGAAGCTCAGTGAGCGTTTTTTCCAGACTATTCATACTGTAGTTCAGTTTGAACTGATCATACCCGTTATGAAGAGAATGGAGGATGGTGTCTACAGCCATTTCCTGAGAGAATTGTTGATCCAGCCGACTCATATTCTCAATGAGTCCAATCATTTTGAGAACATGTGGACTTACGGGCTCGCCTTTCTTAAGCTTGGTCTCAAGAATTTGCCTATGAGTCTCGAATCTTTCGACTCGAGCCAGATCTTGGAACATGTTCTTCAACTCACTGATGATTGTGAAAGCATCTGAGTTGATGAACGTTTTCTGCAGATCTGCACTCATGGTGGCGAGCATTAGACATTTCACATCCTTGTTGGCATCAATCCAACGATTGAGGGCTGCCTGAGTGACCCCTTCGCCTGCGGCTTCGGTCATCGCCTCTTCCAGGACATACTCCTTTTCTTCCTGCATAAGAACTATTTGCAAGTTCCTTTGCCAGTCAAGGAAGTTTTTCCCGCTCAACTTCTCCTTTTCGAGAATTGATCGAATGTTGAATGAATTGTTGTTTGCCATAATTAAAACTACAATTGAAAAGAATAAACAAATAAATAATCATTCACAGTTTCTCTTAATAAACTTAAATTCTAGCATACATGCATAATTCAATGTTCATTAAGCATTTCATTCAAGTTATGTGTTCCGGCAGGTGTGAATAAAATGATTCCAAGATCCTAAAATCCATTGAAGAATTAAGCACATTATGTATTTAGACTTAATTCTAAAATCTTTTAGGTAAGCAAAAGCCTTTAATTTGCTAATAGTCTAGAAACTATTCTTGGTTGATAGGCACGTCTAAGAACTTATTAGGTAAACCTATCGATTTTGCCACGACATAAAAGGACTCCTTACTTATATCGTTGAGTTTCACCAAAACTAACATGTACTCACAATTATTTGTGTACCTTACCCCTTTAGTATCGATAACTAACACCTCGCTATGGCGGAAAACTATTACTAAGATCGATGAAGAAAGGATATCCAAGTAAGTGTTATTTTGGCATGGCACCTTTTAACTCAATTTTCAAGTTTGGAACTTAAAGCTCTTACTATGTTGGTTAGATTTTAAGTGAACTAAAATCCTTAATCATGCAACATAATCAAGCTTTGATCTCATGCATATTTAAGACATATTTAAAAGCAATAAATAACTTAAAACATGCATAAGATAAATGTGATCTAGTATGGCCCGACTTCATCTTGAAGCTTCAACTTCAAAGTCCGTCTTGAAAATCTCCGTGGGAGGCGCCATTTTCTTCAAATAGGATAAGCTATAATTAAACTAATTACAACTATTTGATGGTACGCAGACCATATTTGAATTGAAAAACAATTTTGGTACTTTAGACCAATTACATTCAAATTAATGGTACGCGGACCATATTTTCTATCCTATTTGGGCCATACTAATCACTTCATAACCTGCAAAACAGTACATATGCAACATATATATACCATTCACCCATTCATTATCATGAATAGCCCACATAGCTGGTTAGTAAAACACGTTATGCATCACATAAATATTTGCAGCAATTAATCAAGGGCACCAATAATCTACCAATTATTTAGTCCTTATTAATTCTAATCAAGTTGTTTAACCTTAAGGGATTTGTAGACCTAATCAAGAGTTTATGACTAAAAATGCTCCCACTTAAACCAATAAATTCATATGCTTTACTGATTTTAAACATAAAAATGTATTTCTAGTCTAACCGGAAACATACAAATTTAATTAAAATTTAAAGCTCATATAAATTTATAATCAAATCCATTAATTTAATTTATTTCAGTTGAATTAAACAAATTTAAATTAATTCAAGATTTAATTTTAGTAAAATAATTAGTATAAATAAAATTTATAATAATTATAATATTCAAAATTAAAATCCAAGAAAACAATTTAAATTTCGAATTTTAAAATTAAATAAAATCGTTTCCGAACTGAAAATTAAAATTAAAATCAAAACGTACCAATCGTCGCGAGACGAGGCACTTGGGCTTGCGCCCAAGCCCCATCAAGCTACGAGGCTCGCGCCCCGTTCGATTGATCGTAGCACAAAGCACAAACAGCGACACGCCACAGCTGGCCACGCTGCGCGCAGCCTTGTGCTATGTCGCGTGTTGCTGCGCAGGCCAGCGCGCGCCGAGCGAGGGATCGCTCCCTGCTCGCGCGTTCTGCTTGCTGGCTGGGCGAGCCAGGCGCGCTGTGGCGCGGCAGCATTGCTGCCCACACGCGTCTTGCTCGTCGCTCGTGCCTTGCATCGTCGCCCTCGCTCATCGCATAACACACATGCACACACGCATAGGCTGCGTTGCCTCGTGCGCGCGCCATGCGCTATGTTGCTCGCTGCATTCGTACCGCACGGGCGATGAGCTCCCTTGCTCGTCGTCGCGTGCCCGCATTATACAACACCCCTTAAGGGTAACACGTAGCTTCCATTGCTTTGTGCGTGCAACATAAATGAGCGTTTCATAAAAATTTAAAATTTTTAATTCAAAATTAATGGCAAATTAATAAAACATATTAATTTCATAATTTTAGGGCGAAAAAACGAAAATTTATTAATCAATTAATTTCCGATTAACATGGATTCAAATATAGGTCATAAAAATTAAAAATTTAACATAAATTAACAATTTTTATGGTGGATTTTAATCACAGATACCTAATTAAACTATTAATTAATTATGAAAATCAAATTAATTCTAAATTATTCGAATTTCAACAAATTAATCATAATTACAAATTAGGTTGTATAATTAACAAGGCTAGGCATTCAAACTTGTTAAACATATACTGTAGGTCAATCAAAAATTCAAGATTTATCAACAAGAATCGCAAATACTTAATTTAACATCTTAAATTTACAAAATTTTGCGTTCGAAAAACTAAAACCTCCGAAAAGTCATACTTAGGCTTCGAATTTGGGAATTCTGGGTTCGGCCAAAAATTACTATTTTCGTCAAAATTTTAGAATGCCTTTTACATGCGGAATTGACACAAAAATCACTCGATTTGGATGAGTAACGAAGAAACTGCCGAAAAACTGCGTACATATAATTAAATAAACGCAATTTGCAATTAATTAACAATTACGAAAATTAATCACCCCTTTAATTCCTTGCAAATTTGTAATATTTAACCATGTTTATGCATTTTAGATTATGAAAATAATAAGAGGCTCGTGATACCACTGTTAGGTTATGATTCATATGACAAAACATAAATCATGCAGAAAAACCATAAAGCCAGGAAAGCATGTTATTTACACATAATCATTTAGCATAGTTTAGATGCATACACTTTGTTGCGTGCTCTCCCTAGATGCGCCCGAACCGAACAAGAACAAGTCTTTAGGACTCCAAGTGTCGTCCCTCCGTAGATAGTCTACAGTACGTCCGGATCCGCCTCAAGATTGACCAACTAGAATCGCCCTTAAGGTGCTAGGATTTTCGGCTAGGTTAGTGCAAGAATATGGCTGAATGTTTCTTTCAAAAACTTACCCTTTGAATACTTCAATTGTATCTATAAATTATGACCCTAGGCTCTTATTTATAGAGGTATGGAAAGGGAATTGGAATCCTACTAGGATACGAATTAATTAAACTAGAATCCTATAAGAACTCTAATTAATTAATTTATCCTTTTAGGATTAGGAATTTAATCATATACCAAATCCTAATAGCTTTAGGAATCGTGCATGAACACAAACACACACACGCACGGCAGCCCACGAGGGGCGCCTATGCGCGCGCGCTCAGCCCACGCCACGAGGCCCGCAACGCAGCTATGGCCTTGGCGCGCGCTAGGCCTGCCTTGCGGTGGGCCTGGGCGCTGCCTTGGCTTGGCGTGTGGCGCGCGTTTGGCTTGCTGGGCGATGGCCCGACTTCGTGTTGGGCCTTCGTCCGGCAGGCCTCGTCCGATGCTTATTCGTACGATGCGCTTCCGATTAAATTCCCGGTTCCGGAATTCATTTCCGATACGAACAATATTTAATATTTTCGATTCCGGAATTAATTTCCGTTTCGAACAAATATTTAATATTTCCGTTTCCGGAATTATTTTTCGATTCCGTTAATATTTCCGATTCTGACAATATTTCCGTTTCCGGCAATATTTTCATTTCCGATAATATTTTCCGATACGTACCATGTTTCCGTTTCCGGCAACATCTACGACTTGGATAATATTTATATTTCCGATACGATCCATATTTCCGTTTCCGGAAATATCATCGTTTCCGGAGTATTCATTTCTTGCTTGTGACGATCTCAACTCCCACTGAAACCAAGATCCGTCGATTCCGAATATCCATAGATGGAGTATTTAATGCCATTAAATACTTGATCCGTTTACGTACTATTTGTGTGACCCTACGGGTTCAGTCAAGAGTAAGCTGTGGATTAATATCATTAATTCCACTTGAACTGAAGCGGCCTCTAGCTAGACATTCAGCTCACTTGATCTCACTGAATTTATTAACTTGTTAATTAATACTGAACCACATTTATTAGACTTAACATTAAATGCATACTTGGACCAAGGGCACTATTTCCTTCAGACTCATCATGTACTGTGTCCATTTTTCTCGACACAACCCACGACTCGACCCACCCTAGTTAACTGAGGTGGGTCGTGTGTCAATTACCCCGACCCACGACCCACCAAACCCACCCAACCCGCCACGTTGACCATCTCTAGCTGCAACTCCTTATGCTCGTAGTCACTGAAGGAAGACGTTGTAAAAAAAACGAAAATAACGATACCTAACTGCATTAGATATCCTATAACGGTTTTAAATAAAGAAATATATTTTCGAACTGTTTATAACAGAAAAAGAAAGAAATTTCCTTAACAGTTTATAACAGAAAAAGAAAGAAATTTCCTTATGGAATCTTTGTTACATTAGCAACAAACGTTAATACCATTGAACTATCTTCATATTCATAACCAAGATGACGAGTGGTAATTTTAGGCAACATTTAACCATTTATTTGCACTTGGTTGTGTTGATTATGGAAATGTATAATAAGTAGCCTATATAAAGGTTGTTGCCAACCAAGGATATCTTTTTGATTGAGGATTCTAGAAATCCTCCCGCTTGTAGTCACTGAAGGAAGACGGGGAAAAAAAACTCGCTAACTTCAATACTTCATAAGTATTCTATAGCGGTTTTGCAATAAAGAAAGATATTGTATTGTTTAACAATTTTTGTCAGAAAAATAAATATGTTTTCTAACACGTATACAATCTTCGTTACATTTGCAACGAATTTCTTGCATGTCATTGAACTATATATTCTCAAACTAGATGACGAGTGATAATTTCAGGCAACAATTACAATCCATTTTCACTTAGGGTTCTTGACGGGAATAATTAATAAGCAACTCATGTAAGATTGTTTCCCACCAAGTATGTTTTTCCTACTTGTAGTCATTGAAGGAAGATGTAAACAAAAAAAGCGTCTGCTAACTGCATAAGATATTCTCTAACGGTTTATGTCAGAAAACGAGATATAATCTTAGTTATAATAACAACGAATTCTCTGCATTTCATTAAGTTATTTTCACAATTAAGACAAAGATCGGTAATTTTAAGCGACATTGAACCGTTCACTTTCCGACCAGCGGTAATTTCAGGCAACATTTTTTTACTGTTTACTTTCTGACCCGGAGTAATTTCAAGTGACATTTGACTGTTCACTTTCCGACCAATGGTAATTTTAAGCGGCATTTAACTGTTCACTTTCCGACCAACAGTAATTTCAGGCGGCATTTAACTGTTCACTTTCCGACAAACGGTAATTTTAATCGGGCATTTAACTGTTCATTTTCCAACCAACGGTAATTTTAAACGGTATTTAACTGTTTAATTTCCGACCAACTGTAATTTTAAGCGGCATTTAGCTGTTCATTTTCCGACCAACGGTAATTTTAAGCAACATTTAACGGTTCACTTTCATCTAGGGTTCATGACAGGAATAATAAGTATATACCCAAAAAGATCGTTTCCCACCAAACTTTCCATGCTTATTCTGTTTTGTTTTCATTACATGATGACAGTTTTGTTTAGTGAAACAAGCAAAAAGTGAGTTTGCGTTCACCTAAAAAAACTATCACTTTTTCTACGGTTTCACCGGATGGACACGTGTATGTCCTTCCTCCCCTCCATTGTCACTTTCACCTTTAATTTCGGGAAGTGATAAATCCAAGGAAAATTATACTTCTTCCAAGGAAATCCACATTTTTTTTAAGTTGATTTCCTTGGAAGAAGTGAAATTCTTCCTTGGATTTATCATTTCCCTTAATTTCTCCCCTAATTATTTCCTCATTTCCGTTAAATACACAATCTTTCTTAATTCTCATAATTAAATACACATTTTTAATACCAATTACATTTGATTAATCAAATTCATATTAATCAATTAATTACTGAAAAGCGTTTTTCTTGCTTTAATTTCTGTTGTTTCTCCTTCTTCTTCCCATTCTCTCCTCCTCCCTTCAGCTGTTTTAAACTGGTAAGCAACTCTGTCGCTTCATCTTCTTGCTCCCCTTTTTTGTTATTTATTCTAATTTAATGGTACTTTTTTTTGGGTTAATGTATTTGATTTTCTTGAAGTTTAATGGTAATTAAGTTGAATTTCCTTAATTTTATTTTCTGGGGTAGATTAATTTCGTGATTTGGTTAAGTTGAAAGGTACAGAAGATTGAAGGGTGCACACAGATTGCCTCAGATCTGGGTAACATACAGTGGACTTTTATAATTTAGGAAAAAGGGCATTCTTGTGATTATTATTGTTTTTTTGCTATATATTTTTGTTTGTTATTTTCCATGACCCTTTGCCTTTTGGATTAATGAAATAAATAAATTTTCTTGTTGGGTTTCTTCCAAATTCAGAAAATCAATAATTTAAGCCTTTTTTTTTGTTTTCCTGGGTTTGATTTGGTTGATGAAGGTTAGTTGTAATTTTGTAAAGAAACAGTGTTTAGATTGACTAGCTTTCAGAGTTTTCTTTGTTTTATGAACTGGAATTAGGGATTTTCAGCATAAATAGACAAGATTGAAGTAGAAATCGATGCCTATTTATTGATGCTCAACTGATCAGATTCTTGTTTTGTTCTTTGTTGTTGGTTGTTTATCTGGGAATTGAAGCTCATAATTGGTTGTTTGAGCTGTAATCTTTCCTGGGGAGTAGAGAAAGGGAGAAGAAGAGGTGATTTTGATAAGATTTAGGTAGTTTTTGTCTTGGTTGTTGAGTGATTAAGGACTTGATTAGGCACCAGATTCCTTGTGATCAACACTCATGAGTTTATACAGAAGTGGGTAGACTGTAGACAGGTGAATTCGTACTAATTCGTATTAATTGGTATGTGATTGATGGAGTTTGTAGAGGAGATTCAGAAAAGAGTTAGTATGCCAATAATGATTGGCAATCTTGTTAGCGAGGAAAAGGCTATTAGTTCACCTCTGCAACTTGCCGGGCTTGTGCTGAAATCAAAGTCTTATAAGCCTGAAACAAACGCAATCTTTGTGCCCAGATCAACTACTGGGAATAAGGTTGTTGTTGATTGCAATGATCTGCCTGCCAAAGTTAGTGAATCTGTAGAATCATTTTCTGTTAAGAATGACGAGGAAGTGCCTGAATCATTGAGTTCTGGTGTTTCTTATGAAATCACTGGTCAGGAAATCGGGGAGGAAGATTTTGTATCCTGCGCATCTTTGGCTAGTGAAAACAGCAGTAATAATGGCGAGGAATTCCTAGTTTTAGAGTCTAATTCTGATGCAAATTCCAGTGATACAGAGAAGAACACCCAATCAGTTCTTCCTCAAAAGCCTAATACCATGGGATCAGTTTCTATGCCAAATCCTGTTAGAGACGTGTTTGCAGTTGCGGAAGATCTTGATGTGGATGGACGTGATCGGAAATCGACGATGGGTCTTCTTGAACCATCGCATGAAAAAATCGTCA
Organism: Spinacia oleracea; assembly: GCF_020520425.1. Lineage (NCBI taxonomy): Eukaryota > Viridiplantae > Streptophyta > Magnoliopsida > Caryophyllales > Amaranthaceae > Spinacia > Spinacia oleracea. Next base: position 6,504,413 of record NC_079488.1, on the reverse strand, counting down.
GAGCAATGAGTAGCCATTGCGGGTTTGAAACGGGTTCTGTGCCTCTGTGGGGTTTCACATCTATATGTGGGAGGAGACCGGAGATGGAAGATGCTCTAGCTGTTATACCATGTTTCCAGAAGCTTCCAATGAAAATTATGGGTGAGGACCAGATATTGAATGGAATGAGTCAAAGTTTGAGTCAGACTGCACATTTCTATGCTGTTTATGATGGACATGGAGGTTCTCAGGTAAAACCTAAAATTGATTTTTAATCCTTTGTTGTTTTTTCTATGTGTTTCTTGAGAAAATAATTAGATACAGAGATACTGTTGTATTGTTTCTTCAGTTTGCAATATCTAGTAGTTTCTATGTTAGAGATACTGTTGTATTGTTTCTTCAGTTTGCCGCAGATGCATTCGGTCATGCCCTTTGTACAATTAAGATATTTGGCGTACTGTTGGACCTCTTGTTTATATTTTGTCTTTCTTTTGAAGTTAAAAGAATAATGAGAATAAATCTAAGTGTTACTTATTTGACAAGAAAATAACACCATGATGACCATAGTAATGAAATTTTGTCACAAACTTGGTGTTTTTCTTCATAAATTTGCATTCCCACCTAATACCACTCCACAAATGGTAAGGGATGGTAATGAAAATTTATAAAGAAAAAGAGAAAAATTTGAGTGAATTAGCATTACCATGGGAATGGATATTGATTTTCCTTACAAAGTTACATACAAATTCATTCACATTAATGCCATTTATGGCCGGCTACCAAACAGACCGTAATGGTATTTGTTCACAGAGGTTTACCTTATGTAAATTAGTTAATCTTAATACTTTTTTGTTTAGGTTGCTAACTATTGCCGTGATCGTCTCCATGTTGAATTGGCTGAAGAGATAGAAATTATGAAGAGGGGTACCCAAAATGGAAGTTTTCTAGATAACTCGGGGGTGCAGTGGGAAAAAGCATTTTCCCGTACTTTTCATAAAATTGATGCCGAGGTTGGAGGAGTTCGTCAAGCCCATGCTGGGGGAAATGATGATGTCTCTGAGACTAGTCTTGAACCTATCGCACCCGAGACTGTTGGGTCGACAGCTATTGTGGCTGTTGTTTGCTCAACACATATCCTAGTAGCTAATTGTGGTGATTCAAGGGCAGTTCTCTGTCGTGCAAAAGCACCCATGCCTTTATCAGTTGATCACAAAGTAGGTTTTTTATGTTATGTTTTTTCATTTATCTTTTCTCACTCCAGTAACTGCTAGCATATGTTACTTGGACTCTTCATTTACCTCAAATACCCATGTCGGATCCTCGATACTCGGAGAAGGATATGAACACTTCGACACTTCATTTTAGACCACAATCATGCAATTTTTTCACAAAATATCTGTCGGACACTTGGACACGTACCTGTGCCTGATAGGGGTATCCGAGTCCGTGTAACATAGCTGCTAGGAGTATGATGAATTTATTATCATAATCATCTCACCCTTTTTTTTTCCAGCCTGACAGAAAAGATGAACTAGATAGGATAGAAGCTGCAGATGGGAAGGTCATACAGTGGAATGGCTACCGTGTGTTTGGTGTTCTTGCAATGTCAAGATCTATTGGTTAGTGTTTTTTACATGATGCAAAAGTTATTCTTGTCTCTGTTTGTTTACAGGGCATACTTTTGGTATTTTTTCTGTTTCAAGATCTATTGGTTATCGTTCTTTTCATGACGAAAAATCTTACAACACTTCACAAGGCCTATATTACTATATATTTCCGATCTGATTTTTTTCTCCTAATTATACTCAGTCTTATTGGCTTTAGCTGCATGATGCCTTAGCTCAATGCAGAAGATAGATTAGAGTTGAAATTTGATGCTAAACCAACTTATTGTTTAAAAAACTTAATTCGTTCTTTAGGACCAACATAGTTGCTAGACAAAATGACTTATGGTAAGATATTCTGGAAAGATAACTTGCCTATTGGAGATGCTTGATATGAGACATTTTTTTTTATTATCCGCGTCCTATTTAGATTTGACTAGCTAGGGGTAAGACTATGTTTCAGCTCCCGAAAACTGCATCAACCAGGGGGATGCATGTTGGGTTGATGATGTCCTGTCATACAGATAATCAACCATTTAGTGCATTTGTTAGCTGATGCCATTCGACAAGCATGCTTAAGAATGTGAATTAAATTGAAATCTTCAAGTTGCCTTGGCTTATTAAGGGTGCGTTCTATTCACCTGATTTTCACTAAATTTTTTATGAACTTATCTTATCTTATCTTATTAGAACTTATCAAAGTTATTTTAGTTATAAATTGTACTTGGTCAACACGTATTTTTCCTGAACTTATCTTATCTGGACTTAACTGAACTTATGTGAACTTATTTTGCACAAAAGTAAGTGGAAATAAGGTGAACATCATTTGTCCTAGTTAGTGATGCTCATTTGTCTTAACAATTGTGTCAAACATGCTTTAGAGAGTCGTCTTATAATTGAGAAGCAGCGAATCAGAAGAAAAGAAAAACTTATCTGTTAAAACTTTGGATTAGCGTAAGTTCGTATACTATTGTAATAAGGGGATGATAAAAAGTTGATTTGATTGCTATACATATTTCTGAAGATGTAACCAGGTTTCATTGGTAAAAAACGCGGGCTCCATTGCCACTTCTTCAAGAAAGTGCACACCAAAGTATAGGAGATTGCTTTTATTTACTTTCATTTTTTCCTTTTCTCCCTGGGTGCTCCACTTCTACACGGGCCCCTAGTAAATTGGTATTCAGGAAAGGGGAATTTTGGTTGTGTTTGGCAAAATATTTTTCCACAATCCAGCTTTCAAATGTCATTTTCCATTGTTAGTTCCTTGGTAGAAATTGTGGAGAGGAAAGTAGGATGAAGACAATGCTGTGGAAAATGCGGGCATTGGTTATAGAAACCCGAGAGTGGAATATTAAAAAACTTCTTTCTTGGAAAGTATTTCCCCATTTAAACACCTTCTATAAAAAGCTTTCCAATGTCGTGAAATTCCTGGAAAATGGCAAGTAGGTGAATTTGTTAGGGAGAGCCTCTAGCATACTTTCAATTGTGCATAGTTTAGTGTATGAGATACATATAACCCTAAGACATGAATTGGGAAAGTTGTTAGATTGGTGCAGTAATGTCAATTTCACGATACACATTGCCACAGTTTTAAACAATTCTAATTTCTAATCTTTGAGAAATGCTAGCTGCTGAGAAGCAAAAAGAAAAGGCCGGGAGGGAGCCAAGTTTATTTTATTTTTGGGTGATGTCTTGCTTGTATTTGAGATAAGCTGGTACTTCCTCGGCTCCAAAATAATATGCCACGTTCTAAACATAGTAAATTCAAATTTAAACTTCCCCATTTTATTCTTTATTACACCTTTAGCTAAGAATTCCAAAGAACTACTACGGCTTTGTTCTCTTTACCTTATTCTTATTGCTTACTAGACCAAACAGACCAGACCAGATTAGAAACTAGAAAATCAAACCAGATCAGAAACTAAAAAAATCATACCACATCAGGTGAAGAGAACAAGGCCTACGCTGGTTGTAATAGAGCTGTAAGAAATTAAAAATTAGGAAAATTTGTCAGAAATGACCTTTTAAAACACAAAAATTGTGAGAAAGGACCTTTTTAAAAAAATGTTGTGAAATAAGGCCCAATTGGAATTTTTAGTTGTGAATCAGGACCAAATGAGATTTTCCGGTAGTCAACGACTACTTTCCGGCGTTGACCGCCACGTGACACACATATATTTTATTTTAAACGTTTTTTTTTTAACACTTCCCTCCTTTTTTCCCCCACCCCTTTAAACTACCCAGAAACCCAAAAAAAAAAATAGCTTGGACTTTCTATTCACTACTCTGTTGCTTCTCCTTCCTCTTCACCTCATTAATGGCAAGTACTCTTGGTGAACCCTAATTAAACCCATCATGAAAATCGATCCATTACAGCAAACTTGAAGCATACATTGCAGAATGTATAAAGATCTTAATCCCACCATTATACACCCACTCATCTTCACTAATCAAACGTTTTAACCCCATCCAACTCGCCATTAAAACCCTAGTCAACGACCCATCCTCTCCAATGGCGATTTTGGCCATCTTCTTCAGTTCTGCGCAAACAATCGTCTCATACGCCAAGGAAAACTAATCCATTGTCGTATTATCCTCTTCAATTTTACCCTGGATAACTTCCTTGCTTCAAAACTCATCAATTTCTACGGTAAAACCGGTAACATCATTCATGCACGTAAGGTGTTCGATGAAATTCCTCACAAAAATACTTGGTCCTACAATGCTATGTTCATAGCTTATTAAAGAACCCTAATTTCAAGATTTCCAAAATTGGAGAAATGAGAGCAAAAAAATTGGGGCTTTTAGTATTACCTCGTACGAAAAGGGCCGAAAAGCAATTGGGTTGTGCGTATTTGATTGATTTCAACTGAGGAGAAGAGATTTGTGCTTGGAATGAAGAAGAAAATGGGGGGAAGAGCAGGAGAGAGAGAGAGATTCATTTTTTTTTTTTTAAAGTTAATAAGTTAGTTGGGGTGGGAAAAAAAATTAGAGGGATAGTGTTAAAATAAATTAAAAAAATCGTTTCAAATGAAACACGTGCGTGTCACGTGGCGGTCAACGCTGGAAAGTAGTCGTTGACTACCGGAAAATCACATTTGGTCCTGATTCACAACAAAAAATTCCAATTGGGCCTTACTTCACAACTTTTTTTTTAAAAGGTCATTTCTCACAATTTTTGTGTTTTAAAAGGTCCTTTCTGACAAATTTTCCTAAAAATTATGATATTTTAGCTTGTCCCGTTAAAATGACTTCAAATCAATGCTAATCATTTAGGATGGAGGGAGTGTATTGTTTCAATTTGCTTAAACTTTTGTACTCCCTTCGTTCCTAATACTTGTAACAATTTGGATTGTGCACTTCATACCTTAACTTTGACCAAAATTTCTTACTAATGTATACAAATCAAATGTTATTGTGTAATATGTTGTTGGATTAGTCTTATGGAGGTTTTTTCAAGTATCATTTTTTTTTATAAAGTTTTTAGTAATACGTAAGTGCGTATAATTACGGTCAAATCAATGTCTTGAGACAAGTGTGTCAGACCGATCGATCAAACTGTTGCAAGTATTCAGGAACAGAGGGGAGTACTTTACTTACATTTGTGGCGTTTTACAGGGGATAGGTATCTAAAGCCATGGATCATTCCCGATCCAGAAGTAATGGTTATTCCAAGGTCAAAGGACGACGATTGCCTCATTTTAGCTAGTGACGGTTTATGGGATGTGCTGACGAATGAAGAAGTCTGTGAAGCAGCACGGAGGCGAATATTGTTGTGGCATAAAAAGAACGGAGGCGGCGGTGGCGGCAGCAGCGGCAGCAGTAGCAGCGGCAGCATGATGCCATCCCTGGAACGGGGAAAGAGTGTTGATCAAGCTTCCCAAGCTGCAGCCGATTACCTCGCCAAGCTCGCTCTACAAAAGGGTAGCAAAGATAACATCACCGTTATCGTGGTGGATTTGAAACCTCATAGGAAGCTGAAATGCAAAACTTAAAGAAAGGTAATACAGTAATACCACCCTATTTGAGAGTGGTGTTATTCATATAAGTATATTTTTTAATCTTTTTTTTTTATATTTTTTTTTTACTCCGTAAGTCTTAGATTCGAGGTTTTTTTTACTCTTTTGTTCTTTGTTTTAGACATGATATAGAAATTTACCGTGGGTAACAAAGTAGCTCCGTATAGTTTTTGCAAGGGGCTGCTGCAATAGCATGATGATGATGTATATATGTTATGTATGCGCAGTTTAGTGAAGTGGATTGACATAAAATGTCATGAACACGTTAATAGTTTGATAAATTAGCTCAAAAGTGGTCAATAAATTTGTGCATTTTCTTTGTTTAGGTGGTTGATTGAAACATTGTAATTTGAGGAAGTTGTAATATGTATCGAGAATGTATTATGCTTTATTGATTGATTACAGAATAATGGCAGGGAGAACAGGAAGGATATATCTATAATATAGTTCACGGCCCGGCCCGGCCCGAGGCCCGACCGGCACGAAAAAAGCCTGCTACAAGCATGAAGTCGTGGGCCGTGGGCCGGGCCAGGACCACTTTTGTAGGGAAAAACACGACAAGGCACGGCACGACAAAACACGCTAAATACACACGCGGCCCGACACGAAAGCCCGTAGGCCTGGGCCATGTTTTTAACTTTTCAGTCAAGCTCGACACAAAGTCGAGTGGAACTTGCTTGGGCCCAGTCCGTTTAGGCCCACAACTCGTGGGCTTAGCTCGAACCCCGACCCCACTCATAACCCTCTTAACTTATGACCCATGACACAACCCACCGTAGAAGTATATGAAAAACTCATACTTCTGAACTCTTGATTTTTGAAGGATGCATCCATTGAAATTCTTGTCTTTTATTTTACTTTTGGATCATTTTTTTTGAGGATGATAGTGGTTGTTTGGTTGACATCACAACTTTTGAGGTTATTTGGCTCCTCTTGGTGGAAAGAAGTATGATTTCTCGAGAAAGTTACATCCCACAAAATGTGGTTGTTACTTAATAAGGATTACTCCGTATTCCCTACTTGCAATTTCATGAGGGAATATAATTTTCCACGGTTAAACCAAATAATTTTGTAATTTTGATGAATGAGAGATCATCCATGAAACCCAAGGGCTTATTATGGGTTCTTTACCCGATTTTGATATAAAGGGCTTATAACGAGGAGGTTGTTTTTTTGCATATCAGATATGTGTGGAAACACACTTATCAACTAAAAGACAAAAAAGGAAGTACCATTCTGTAAAAAAAAGTATTATTCTGTAAAAAAAAGTACTCCCTCCGTTCCTAAATAAGTGTCCACTTTGGATATTTACGCGAGATTTAATAAAACTGAATTGTGTGTAAGAAGTGATGATTGAGAATGTTTTATTTGGGAAAAGGAAAAAGTAGATAATAGTTTAATGTTAAAAGTACAAATAAAAAGAATGTAGGGATTGAAAAGTGGGAAAAGTGTAGAATGTGTAAGAAAAAGTAATAATGATTTATAGAAAAGTGGGAAAAGTGTGTGGAAAAGTGGGAAAAGTGTATAGAAAAGTGGGAAAGGTGTATGTCCAAAAATGGAAACTGGACACTTATAAGGGAACGCTATTTATGGGAACTGGACACTTATTTAGGAACGGAGGGAGTATCATTTTTGTTTAAAAAAGTACCATTTAATTTCTTTTTTGTCCTTTTCCCTATTTTGTCTTTTGTTCTGATATGTATTTGCCCATACATATCTGATATGCGCTTGTACTTCCTCTATAACGAGTGCTTTTCCCGATTTTGATGTAAATGGCTTATTACGAGCACTTTTCCCGCTTTTAATATAGTGGTAAATTCGAACCCAAGACTGGATTGGTCATCAACTTATCACAACTTGTGACTTGGCTAAGCAGTGAATAAGGGAGATTTTTAATGGCTTAAGATTATATTTTAAGGTTGTGTAAGTTCATAAATGGGTCAACCTTGAAAACCCTATCTTCTATGAACACCAACTTGGGTTGAAGAGACAAATGATTGTTTAAAGCTATTTTTGTCGAGTCCTTTGGATCAAAGCAATTGATAGAAGATTTTCCATTTTTCATATTTTTTTTTTTTTTTTGTTATTTTTTGTGATGCATAAGATGTTGAATTGATGTCAATGTGCAGTGCGCATGCGGATGTAGTTTCCTCCAGGCTCCATTCCCATCCCAATTCCCACCTAAAATTTTCATCTCCACCCCAACCCCATTATTTATGGCAGGTACAAAATTATCCATATCCCCACTCTAATGGGTACAAGCTAAAATCCATCCCGCCCCACCACCCGCTTGGGTATCTATCCCTGTCTCATGTCTGTCCCATATCCGCGCCAACATCCACCTATTTTTTCTTATTAGCAAACATTGCGAAAAAGTAACTTTTGTAAAAAAAAATTCAAACAAACAAAATTAAAAGTTTCGCCTTAATTTATATTATCTCATACTATAAACTAATTTTAAAAAATTGTTCAACTTTTTATCTTTAAAATTTTCAATTCACGTAGGAAGTGATACTCGGATAAGGTTGGCGAGTAACAAGCGGGGCTGGTGGGGATGGGGCTGGTCCAACACAAAATCCACACCCGCCCATCACCCATGGCAGGTATGATTTTTATACCCATTTCCGTCCCATCACCCGCCAAACTTTCCTCCATCCCCACCTATTCAGGCGGATGCGGGACGGATCTCCCATAAATCCCGCCCACCGATATCCCATAGGTTGAAATCCAAAATAAGGACCAATTTATGGATGTTCCACATATTTTGTGATGGCCATGAGAGTTTTATCTCATACTAGTTGCAAGACTTTATCATTAAAACACACATTAAATAAAACACGTTGCAAAATAACTACCGTATTTCTCCAACCAAGTGATAGAGTATGATGGTGAATTTGAGTTGTTATAAGATGATGGATACTTTTTTTTTTTTTTTTTTGGTGCGAATGAGCCACAAGGGCAATATAAATTACAAATGGGGGCAGGGGGATCCGAACCTGAGACCTATTGTACACAGGCCCTCGGTTTTAACCACTAGGTCAAGACATCATTGGTTAAGATGATGGATACTTGATAAGGAAAACCTTGCGTATATCCTCCTATATAGGTGTAAGATCCAATTTAAAGATATTTGTGCTTGAATGAAATCTCTACCCAGTTCTCACCAACAGTAGCGAGTCCAAAATCATTTAACATGATACAATACTTAAGCAATCAAGACATTCATGTCCACCTGCATTAAAAATGGGTTAAGAATTTCCATATCCGAATAAAGAAGTTATTAATGGTTGACTTATTTGTCCGAGTCAACATTACAAGTTATACGCTATCATTATGCTAATACAAACTTTTATATAAGACAGTCTTACACAAAATACCACATTTGTGTCATATAAGTTAAGCACTGAAACTAATTAGTTAAGCACTAACCAATTAGTTAAACAATGAAACTAATTAGTAAAGCAGTAGAACAAATTAGTTAAGCAATGAAACCAATTAGTTAAGCAATCAAAGTGGTATTTCCGGTAAGACGGTCTTACACAAAAGTTACCGTTATGCTAAACTAGTTTCTGTAATACCATTACAAGTGCGTATACGCTATCATTATGCTAAACTAGTTTCTATAATACGTCGTACAGTAATAGGTATGGTAAATTGTCAACATACATCATATCACCTCAAACCCTTTTACTTACGAACATTCCTTTGTATTCAAACTCTAGAATCACCTTTATAATTTCCCTAAAAATCGACAATACTTCGCAATGTGTGTTTTTATCGATATCACGGTGATAATTTAGGCAGGTCTGGATGGACCACTTTTATAATTTCCCTTAAAATTATGGAATATTTCGTAATATCAAGGTGATAATTTAGGCAGACTTGGATGAAACACCTCTATCACGATTACATAAGAGTAGTTGAAAACAAAGTCCAAACGAAGTCAAAACATGAAAGAAAAACAAAAGGCATATTTCTAATCTCAGATGGTTTATGGTATGTGTTTAACCTTATCAAGAACAACACAGCTGTCATATTTACATGGAACAAAATTAGCACGAGAATAATCAAACAAACGATGGTCCTCTTCTTCCCCTCCTCCAAAATATTAGTTCATAGTATCACCAATTTCGTGGGTTTTCGCTTTTATTACAAGCAGTTTTTTGGATCGGATTTTTATAGCTGATTGACTGTGTTTTTTGTTTGTTTTCTTGTAATTGGGTTTGGTGAACTTTGAAAGAAACTACTACTTCTACTACCACAGTTTCTGGATTTTGGAGAGAGAAAGTAAGCAAATCAGAGCTAGATAACCTCAGATCCGGGTAACAACTAACAAAATCTTGTTGGACTTTAATTTTTTTGAACTAGGGTGGAACAATCTTGTGATTTCAGACCACTTTTTGTTGTTATTGTTGCTGGTGTTGTTGTGTTTCTTTTTCATGACCTCCTTTTTTTTGCTTTCGTTTTCCCCTCTTTCTTTCTAGTTCTTGTTTGTTTTATAAATTTGATGAACTTTTGCTTTTTAGGTTGTTGGAAAAATTTCTGGATCACAAGATTGTGAGATTTGTGGGGTGTGTGACTGAGTGAGAAAGAGGAGAAATTGGGCACTCCTAGCTCTCTCTCTTCTTTTTTTTTTTTTTTTTGCATTTTATTGGGTTTGTATTGATGAAAAAATTGCTGTGAGTTGAGGTAAAGAGTCCCATTTTGATAGGACTAAATTGGTTTGGTGATTGATCCATGAAATTGTATCAATAGATTTGGGGGGTGTGCCCAATTGCCTACTATTACAGTTCACTGTTTGTGGCTACTGAGATTGGTCAACTTTTGTGGTTCTTGGTGATTTACTCATCTGGGTATCTGGAATTTGGTGATTTCCTTTGGTTTTAAGGGATGAAGTAAAGATAGACAGAGGGGTAGAGAGAAAGGTCGAGACCGAAGTGGGGGTGTGGATCAGGTTGGAGGGTTTTAGATAGTCAGATTGATTACAATGGGGAAAAGGGATTGGGTTGACGACATAGCACGAGCGATGAGTTTGCGTTTATTTGTAATGGGTGAAGATACTCATTTTTCTAGTAGATTACTAGGCTAATCAGATTAAGTTTTAGGTCTTCTTACAAGGTTATACTGATGAAAACAGAGGATTCTTCTTTGATGGGAGAAGATAGCTCCTATTGTGAAAATCCGGTAGTGGAACTAGTAGTATTGAAGGAGACTTTGTGTGAAATAGAGAATGACAAGTTACCTGATTCATCATCTAGAGGGTTAACTGAAAATGATAGCTGTTGTGCTTCTAGTGATAACATTGATCAGGAAAGTGGAGAGGATGGGTTATTTTCAAGTTCCCAGTCTCTGACTAGTGATAGAAGTAACAGCATGAATGGTGAGGAATTTTTGGCGTCCGAGCCTAATTCTTTGCCCCATTCACCTGTTTCAGTAGATCAGGATAAGTGTGTTCAAGATTCTGAAGTCAAATTGGATAATTCTTCTAGCAAATTGGAACTAAATGCTGGGTTGGAGCCTATTGGAGATGTGTTGGCAGTGGCAGAGGATCTTGATGTGGAGGGTAACGATGTACGTGATTCAACCTTGTTGTCTGGAGATGAAGTTAATCACGAAAGGATAGTCAGAACAATGAGCAGCCAGTGTGCTTTTGACATGGAATCTGTGCCCTTGTGGGGTTTTACATCACTGTGCGGTAGAAGGCCGGAGATGGAAGATGCTCTTGCAGCCGTGCCATGTTTCCAGAGATTTCCTGCAAAAATGTTGATGGGTGAAAATGCGTTGAATGGAATAACCGAAAGTATAAGCCAGGTTGCGCACTTCTATGGTGTATATGATGGGCACGGGGGTTGCCAGGTATATAGTCATCTCTTCTACCCTTCAATTAGCATGTGTTTGAATTCTTTATGCGTAGGTACATTTCTAAAATGAAGGCAAAGTATAGTTTGTCTTTGAAACTCCCACATAGGAGAAATTTATCAAAATGAAAATGGGTGATATATACGTTGATATATACTTCTTCGTTCTTATTAGATGACACAATTGGAATTTAGCACTATTCATACACTCTCCTTTGACCGGATTTTGTTACTTATGTGTAATGTAACGTGAGTAAAAAATTGTGTCAACTAAAAAGAACGGAGGAAGTACATTGATTGATTGATATATTGTATGTTTGTGCTAATGAATTGTTATCTTATGCCAATTGCTTCTTAGGTTGCCGATTATTGTCGGGATCGCTTGCATCTAGCTTTGGCAGAGGAAATTGAAGTTATAAAAGAGAGCTTTCTGACAGGAAGATCTGCAGAGGATTTGCATCAGCAATGGGAGAAGGCTTTCTCCCGTTGTTTTCTGAAAGTGGATGCTGAGGTCGGGGGAGTCAAACAAGGGTCTTTTGGAGGAAGCAACAATGTCTCTGAGGCTAGTGTGGAACCTGTTGCTCCTGAAACTGTTGGATCAACTTCTGTTGTAGCCATTGTTTGTCCAACACATATCATAGTTGGTAATTGCGGGGATTCCAGGGCTGTTCTTTGTCGTGGAAAAGCACCCATGCCACTTTCTGTAGACCATAAAGTAGGTCACTGTTTCTTCTTTGTTTCCTCTCCTTTTCATGTTTTGTTTTTTGCTGTAGATGGTTTCAGAAATGCTGGTAGCTAATCTAGATTATATTGCTTCTAGCCTGATCGAAAAGATGAGTGGGAAAGGATAGAAGCTGCAGATGGCAAGGTTATTCAGTGGAATGGATACCGCGTTTTTGGTGTTCTCGCAATGTCAAGGTCTATTGGTGAGCATTTCTTAGCTGGAAGTCTACTATGATCTTAATGTTACATTTTATTTCATACTGCAAGAACAGGCCCTATATCATGAACTTTTCCTTCCATATTCAGAAATATCTTTAAATTATGTGTTTGTTTTTCGTAAACCTTATTTATCTTGTCATGTCTTTCTGCAAATATGTTAATATACACCGTGGGTCCGTGGCCAGGGTTATTAGGTACTTGTATCTGTTTGCAATATGTGATGATATTTACTGATTTTTTCAATGCAAAAGCAATAATAGCAAGACAGTTGTGGGATATTTTAGGATTTAGTGTGGGACTTGGTATAGCTTCCCATATTTTGATAGGGAAATAGCAATATAGCAACATCATCTTTTAGGTGGATGAAACAGATTTGGCGAGACTGTAACATTCTTTTATATATTAATCACATACTTCATATCTATTTTCTTGGGGAAAAGGAGTGATTCAAGACAAGATGTTGGGAACCTTTGAGATAATTGGATATTTTAGGGAAGGTGTTCCTGTACTCAGATAAAATGAGATGAGATGTGTGTATTCAATAAATCAGAGGAGGTGGTATACATGTGGGTTTGGAGGCATGGTCTTCCAAAATTTGATCTTCCAGATTAAGTTATTGTGACAAGCCTAAAGAGCTAACAATGACTATGAAAGGTCATTTAGCTAATAGCATCTCATGGGATAAGGTTGTTTCTTTTGGTTTATATGGTTGAGTTGTTCATACATCAATATATTGGTGAAAAACCGCCAGAGTATGGCTTGCTTGTCCTGGAAAGAGGACATGAATGTTTGTGTGCATAGCCCATGAAATAGTTAGATTTTCAAGCCAATATCGGTTTATTTTGGGTGCAGTTTGAGGAATTGAGATGTTTCTACTTAGCAGTACAGTTACTTACTGTGTTCAATTGGCATCTGGTTGTTTGTATTGCCTCGTCTTGATTTCTTTGTTGGAAGTTTCACAGATGGTGAATTGTTCTCTTAATCTTAGTTTGATGACAGTTTCCCTGTCCTGAGGATTTGTCTAAATCCTTTGAGGACTGGAATATACTTTTCAAAAAAGAAGGAAAAAAGATGATGAGATTCTTGATCGATTTGATCGGATTTGGATTTACTGGGGATTCGTAATATTTGCAATTTTGTCTCTGCTGCTTGTTTGGCTTTGCAATGTCATTTAACTCAAAACGGTGTAACAGAAATGCTATACTTGAAAAACTAGCCATTTAGCAAGAATGGTATTAAGATTCTAGGTATAGGGAAGTAGAGTGTCAAATCAAGTAGTATCTTCACAATTTGGAGGCCTATAACTTCACTTATAACTTATAAGTAGGTTTGGCAAGATCAATCTTTTTGAAAAGTGGGACAGGAGGGATCATGAACAAGTGCTTTGAATTGATTAGAGTTATAAGAGTTGACCTTATCTTGCCCAGTTGCTGATGTTCACCGGGAAGGTAGTACTAGACTACTAGGGTTGACATTTACCGTAAGTGGAATGTCATTTTTGGCATATTCTACAAATCGAAAAGCTTTCTATTGGTGAAAATTTAGAGACTTTGTTACCCTTGTAGGAAACAGGTATGTGTTTAGGTGTCAAAGGTGGCCATCTTATGAATATTTTTCTCTGTTTTTGCTCCAAAATGAAGTGAGTGACCATATCCATGTTTGAGTATCTGCTTATGTGCAACCAGGATACTTGAGGGGAAAAGAAGAGTCTGGGTTTTCTGTTGGTCGGACATGACTACTTATGTCCAATACAGTTACGTGTCTAGGTGTTAGAAGTGGCTATTTTGTGAAAATTGCATGTTTTAGTATCAAGTATCAAATTGCATGTTTTGTTCCAAAAAGAATATCCAACAAAGATGCTGTCATGCTGAAATGAATTGAAGAGTCTGAGCAGTATAAAGTAACATACGAAGAATATTTCAAGTAATATGTTTTATGAACAACACTGATTATATAGTTTAACCCAATTCTGTGTTTTTGTGATACTATACATCTGTATATGTAGAAGTTTCATGCATTATGGTGACTGAACAAAGAATGGCGATGCAATTTCAGATTGCTGATACTGATTGAATCACAAAAGAAGTCACTTCATCAATTGAATGAATTAGCATGGATATGACTTTAAGAAGTGGTTAAATACGTTAATGAGAAATCCATATCCCTGCTTCAAATGGTTGCCAATTCTTACGGCCAAAAATAATTTCTTACTTAGATTGTAATCAAACTTTCTTGGTAGCAGATTGGTACTAGTGATATTGGAGGTTCATTCACTTATCTGATCTGATCTGATCTGATCTGATCTGATCTTCTTAGGTTCTCTTCACCTAATCTGATCTGATTTTTCTAGTTTCTGGTTTGGTCTGTTTTCTGTTGGTGCTTTTTGCTTTTTTCTGGTCTGCTCCTGTCTATTCTGATCTAATAAGCAATAAGAATAAGGTGAAGAGAACTAGGGTAAATATCCTGTATTCACATTTCTAATCGCAGGTTCATATTTATTTAACCGTTTCAGGTGATCGTTATTTGAAACCATGGATTATACCAGATCCAGAAGTGACAATAATTCAACGGGCAAAAGACGATGATTGCCTTATTCTCGCCAGTGACGGTTTATGGGATGTCCTAAGCAACGAAGAAGCTTGCGAAGCAGCACGAAGGAGAATTCTTCTGTGGCATAAAAAGAACGGTCCTAATATCACCTCGGATAGAGGGAAGGGCGTTGATTTGGCGGCTCAAGCAGCAGCAGATTACCTCTCCAAACTTGCTCTGCAAAAGGGAAGCAAAGACAACATTACTGTCATTGTGGTTGACTTGAAACCTTATAGGAAGTTCAAAACTAAAACATGAAGATTGAAGAAGGACAACAAAAACAAAAAATGTTCACCTCATTTTGGCAAAATGTTAATTCTTTTTTCCTCTTTTTTTTTCGATATTATTTTTTGCCAGTCTTTGACCTGTAGTTATATGAGGTAGAAATATACCTGTCAGCACTCAGCAGCATCACATATAATCATATGGGGATTGTAACATAATATTTTGTAAGCCCATCTTTTTAAAATGGGTTGATTTGTAGCTCAAAGAACCATGTATAGTACTTATATTTCAGATAGAGCCAACAACAGTGTTCTAGTTTCTGTTGACATATATTCTAACTAAGAACAATTTTATGAACAGTTTTTTACTTTTAGAATTTTTCTTTCTCTGTTGCATTCACCAAGGTTCGATCTCTGTTGCTGATATTCGTATCAAAATTAGATTCTTTTTATTTATTAGGTAAGAAGAAGAGATCTTACTGAATCAACACCTATTACAGGTTAGTCAACTTAGCTATGCAGGTTTACGCTTGAGCCACTCCCAAGCATTTTTCGCAGTTGATTGAAATTGGATTTATGTGTAATGATATACTAGTACTTACCAATTGAGGTTGGCATGAGTGGTTAAGGGCCTCTTGCTCCTTAACCAAGGTCTCGGGTTCGAGCCTTGGGAATGGAAAAAATCTCAACTGGGAGGGATGCTGCCCATCGAGGTACCCATGCAAACTCCCGCGGGAGATTAGTCCACTAGCCGAAGGCGGTGGAAACTCCTCGTAGTAGAACCAAAAAAAAATATACTAATAGTATTATGGAAGCAGGGATATATATATATATATGCATGCGAGATATATGCATGGGAGATTGGGAGATCTTCATTCTTCAACTCCTAATTGTCACTTCGTTGAAGGACCTTCACTTTCACTTGGTGTCTAATCCAAATGGTAGGCAATATCCTTCACTACCTGACTGGGCCGATTCGAATCACTTGGTCCAAGGTCAAACTATACATGAATCATGTAACCGGGTTTTGACATTAATAGAAGTTAGGGATGTCAACTTAGTCCGAATCGGATCAGAATTAGAACAAGTGAATCCGGTCCAGACCTTGTAGGAGGTGGAGTTTGTGTAAAATTCGACAAATTCGACCCGAATTTGATTATTACTGCCACCTCATCAACAAATATATTAAAATTACATTATGATGTGTTAGAACTCTTATTTTTGTAATTTTAATTCGTACCCGACTCAATCTAACCCGATCCGAGGCAAAGTAATTAGACACAAATCCGACGAATATAATCCGAGTCGGACTTAAAAAAAAAAAAATGAATAGTAGTGGGTCGGATATGGAGTTCGTATAATCCGACTTGATCCGACCCATTACCATCCCTAAATGGAAGTGATTGAATCAGTCCAAATCTAACATGAATAGTAATCATTAATTGGATGTGTGTAATGACTTCATTTAAAAAGGACTCTTAACAAAATACATAGCCATTCTCATCCATTTTGTTGATTGATATTCTTCCATGTTGTGATAATGGTTGCCATAATGCTATGGGATTTTGATGAAGGGTGATGTTCCAACTTCCAAGTGTTCTAACTCATCACAATGAGTAGATTCAAACCACCGGCGTCAATTTTTCTCGCTTTCAAAGCCATTACTTGACTGTGTCTAACACGAGTAGGGATGGCAATGGGTCCAAGATCCGACCCAGATCCGATTGGATCCGATCAATTTTTTAAGGTCTGAGTCCAAAAAATTTAGACCTTGTGGATCTGGGGCGGATTTGGGTCTTTGTTTTGTTTAATGGGGCGGGACTGAGTCCAAGAATTAAAGACCCAGATTCGGTCCAGATTCGACCCACAGACCCATATATATATAATTTTAAAACAAATTAAATATAATTCAATCTTTATGTGCTAAAATTTATTCAGTTCTTATGATACTAAACTATTTAAAAATTGTTTGACGTGACATATAAATAATAATATTAGAAACTTTAAATATTTATTGTATTACAAGGCTAATATGATATTTTTTCCTAAACAAAATTAACGAATATTCCATATTTAGTGGTTTTATTAAAGCAAAGTTACGTTTACCCTACAAAAAAAATGGGCCAAAAAAAACGATTTTTTGGAAAAGAAACACGCTTAGACCCATTTAGGACCCATATCCAACCCTAGACCCATTAGACCTAATGGAACTGGATCTGATTTTTCTGGACCCAACGGATCTGGATCGGATCTGGATCCACCTCTTGAAAAGCGGGTCTGGATCATGTCGGACCTGGTCCAGATCCGACCCATTGCTATCCTTAAACACGAGTGGACTCCATAGGGTATAAGTTGTACAGTATAACTCACTGAGTAAAACATTATCAAGTGGAAATTATAACACAAAGTATTTGTTTCAATGAAAGTATACCTTTAAAACATTGAAATTGTATAGTTTTAACTAAAATAATAGACAAATTAATCAAAATGGGAAAACAATTTTCTTTGAACTTGTTCACTTTTAACAGCAGTTCAGAAACTTACTCCATCCGTCTCTTTTGTTATTCCTGTTTGGAATCGTTTATGAGACAAAAAAAGTAAAACAAATAGAGACGGAGGGAGTATCAAGCATTTAACAGGATACTTCCCAATTTAAAAGGCCGGCAACAATAAACTGCATATCAGTATTTGACAAATTCATCTATAAAATTCAAAGGAAATTGTGATTTCAAACAATTTCATAGACCTGATTACTGGCAAGGAATTTACCATAACCACACAGCAGAAAATCATTCATACATAAGAATATAAGATAGTCTAGGTTCAAGCACTGAGTAACGGGCAGAATTCAGCTTAGCAATACAACATATGTGCATGAAAAATTGACAAGACATTGATTCTTTACAGCAGTAAAAACCTAAAGTTGACAGTTACTTCACTTTTGGACAGCTGATCATTTCAATGCTTCAACTGCACCAAACAAGCTTTTCACCATGAACAAAAATACATCTTCTCGACTCAAAAATCTCTAGGCATTTATAGCACCCTTCACAATCGACCAACTTTCTCAGGCATTGTTGTCACAGTTGGTTTGCACTTATAGAACATTGCCTCAATCACATTGTTTTTTTGTACCTAATACTTGGGAGTCCAAATTCCGCAAAGAAGGAGCTATGCGCCAGAAACTACAAAGAAATAGATGCATTTAGGCTATATTCTGTTCACCTTATTTCCACTAATTTCAGGAAAGATAAGTTCAGATAAGATAAGTTTAAGAAAAATAAGGGTTAAAATAAGTTTTGATAAGTTCTAATAAGTTCAGTTAAGCTCAGATAAGATAAATTTAGGAAAAATAAGTGAAAATCGGGTGAATAGAACGCACCCTTGGCCACAATTGCTTGATTCAATTAAGATTTAAGTACTTCGATGACGGCCTTGCTATTCTTCCCAAACCAGTCCACATGTCTAAAGATGGCTGTGTGCCGGGCCGGGCCGGGCCGAGCCTAGGCATGACCCGACACGATCACGAAGTCGTGTGCCGGGCTTGGGCCGCATTTTTTTTAAAAAAAGCACGCAAAATTTAATAAAATCAGGCTTAGGCACGATGGCCCGTGGGCCTGGCCACATTTTGAACTTTTCAGACCGGCCCAGAATGATGCAGAGTGGGCATGGACCCGTTTAGGTCCATGGCCCGTGGGCTCGCGCGACCCGGACCACAACCATATTTACACATGTCTACGCTTCCTAGAGAAATGTCACTTTTGACTCAACTGTTAAAAATATTAAATGAGAGATTGTTCATTTGTTCTAATAGTAACAGAGGTCCAGAGCAAAGACTTACCAGAAGTCCAGAACAGATTCTACAAGGTTGTGAGTGGAGATCCAGCGTTTGCAAAGTAGGATGCTAGATCAACGTGCAAGTCATCATACATACTGAGGAAAGGATGTTCCTGAATTATGCATTAAGCCATTCAGAAATCCGTAAGAGCAATGGAACAAAAAAATGCTTCTGACCTAAAAGAAGTATATCTAGGAAAAAATTGAGCCACATACCATTAGCTGTTGAGCTGAGAGTCTAGCCTTCGGATCTTTCTGTAAGCTGAGTAAATGAACAAAACTTCAGGGTAAAATATACCAAAACCAACGCAGAGAATAGAAATTTCCTACGTTAGGATTCACTTCATTTTCTTGAAAAAAAGGTTATATGTTGTATCCAAATTCCCAGGATGCACAAGCACAAATATATATCGCATTATATGCTGGTTATAATTTACTTGAGGGAAACACAATAAGTAATTTAACCAATAGTCTTAGTAGTCCAATCAGAAAAAGATAGTCAGGATTTGTTACTACTCACAAGTCCCTACTACCAATTTCAAAGTGGAGTCCATGAATCACGATGGCCCAAAAAATTGCATCTTACAAAACCAAGAATAATGTTTTAAGATTCTAATAGATAAGTGCTTCATGTTTAGAAAGACTGAAATGTTGAGGCTCACTCTACTAGGATCTATAAAGATCACTACAAGCCTCCTCTTGAAAAAATTGGGTGTAAAGGCTCACCGGTTACACCAAGGTACTGAAATACTATAGGAAAGGGCAACTGAATTTTTTATTTCCCTCAATGCTGTAGAACTATGTTACTTGGACTCTTCATTTTACCTCAAGACTCAAGTAGGATCCTCGACACTCGGACATGGGTATGGACAATGGACACTTCACTTTGGACCAGAATCATGATTTTTTTTTTCACAAAATAGCCGAGTCGGACACTTGGACACGTAGCTGTAGAGTCTGTTTTGGTGCTCCCAAAGAGGGTAAAGATTGGTTTCTACTCTTGAGTATTTTACCTATTTGCAATAACCTGAAATTTGGGTAGGGTGATATACTAATAGCAAAGGCACAACAGTCTTAAATCGATGCAATATGAAGCACAGACTCTAAGCAGTCAATATATGCCATTGATAACTTATGTATGTTATATAGTTTGCGTGAAGCTGAAGGTGCAACAAAACAGTTTCTCTAGGTGTTCACTGTTTAGAACAATAGATAGTCCAGTGTTCAATAGATAGTCCAGTGTTGATGACAGTAGTGAAGTTGGTTGTTTCATTAAACCAAAACACAGCAAGTTTAGAACAGTGTCGTTCAGTACAAGAATCCTCCACCACCAAAAAAACACATAAATACATGATAATGTACATGTGACCAAAGGATTAGACAAAAAATACTGACACAATGATACTGTCAGTCAGCTATCTAATGCAACCGACCTAACAGGTTGGAATGTCAGTTGTCATGTTAATGAATAGTAACGAAATTGATTTCAAGAAAGAAAAGTTGACATGAATAATCGCAAATGTCATCCATTCTATCAATCACACAGTATCAGGGAGTCCTTTTCAAAATAGCCCCAAGTGTTATTTCTTCTTTATGCAGGTTCTTTTTAATGTGTCGTGACTTGTCAATAGGAAAAACAAAGCTTCAGACTATTTTCAGAACCCCATAACTTGGAGGTCTTCCTGAATAACCAAAAGGTGGGTTTAATTTAAGAAGATGGGTTGCGATAATGTATGTCAAATATATCGTCTGCTAATACACTCCTTTCAAGAAGTAACAATGTTTTGTTCACGTTCATCACATCAACTACTGATGTTTATATCCGTCTTTGGAATTGTGTGTGTGTGTGTGTGTGTGTGTGTGTGTGTATGAGAGAGAGAGAGAGAGAGAGAGATAGATAGATAGAGAGAGAGAGAGAGAGATACCACGAGGATACGAATGAACAGAACTCAGGAGAAAAGAGGTCAGAGGGGGGACACGGTGGTGGCTGTTCAATAATGGTTTCCATAATTGAAAAATAGTTAACCCAACCATCATCTTCATCTGGTAGAGGATAGGGAAATTTTCCTGTTGCACACTCAAGCACAACCAAACCAAAGCTCCATATGTCACTTTTGGCATTATAGGTTTCTTCACTGAATCTCTCTGGCTGCATAATATCAACGCAGTTGACAATTAGGGATAATCATCACAGACAACTTTCAGAACCTCAAAAGCTTATATTTAGGTAGAGCTTACAGCCATATAGTGATAGGTTCCTATTTTAGTATTAGCTTGAGCCGAAGTACTCGCAACAATTGCACTAACACCAAAATCAGTAATCTTGACTTCTCCTCTATGATTTATCAACAAATTGGATGGTTTTAAGTCTCTGTGAATGATGTGCTTCTCATGATGAAGATAATCCATACCTTTTACCACCTAAAGATGTAGATATTAGAAAGTTGTTAAATTTAAACATAGGGGCAGAGAAGAAATTAGGAACCGGAAGAAATCATCTAAGGATACTCAGTTTATTATTGCATATTATCTACCTGTTTACAGATGGCAGCAAGATACTCTTCTGGGATAGTTCTAACTGTTTTTAGTAAATCTACCAAAGATCCTCCATCCATGTACTCCAAAATTATCGAGAAAGCCTCATTTTGGTAAAAACACTGGTAGCAAGCAACAACATAGGGACATTCAAGGGACTGGTTGATTTTCAGTTCTTGTGCAGTCTGCTTGCGAGCAGACTCTTCAATGTTCATCTGAATAACCTGGAAGTATGGTTGTGTCAGTTTTTTACTTCCAAAACAAGAAACATCTCACATATACAAAAATTCTGACATAACTGTGGTCAACTTAGAGATCTTGAATCTGAATATCGAATTTCCAAAATCAAAATTTTAAAGAGTCTATAAAATCTGATCATAGGATGTAGCATCATTTTCTTCAATTTTTGGGAACTACTTATTTAGAACAACTTTGCGAAAGCAACTACCACATACATTTCTTTTTGGAAGTGACTACCTTTTTACAAGTTTTCTTTTTCTTGGAAGCAATAACTTTTTACAAGATTCCATCAATGATCCATCCAAGGGGCCCACTTCAGCACTTTCCTCCCTTAACTAAGATATGAATCTACTATTTTACCCCTAATTAGTTGGTTGCAGTAACAAATTCCCGAAGTTGAAGCATTTACCCCATATTGAAAACCACAGTCTAAATATTGAATTATCCCCCCCCCCCCCTCAAACTGAAAATCCTAAAACGGATATTAATGATTAAGGCCCAAATTTATCAAGGAGAACTACTCCCTATGTGGAGTATAATCAAAACATCAAGGCCCAAATTTCTCAAGAACTACTCCCTATATGGAGTATAATCAGGCCCGGTCCTGATTTTTTGGGGGCCCTAGGCGAAATAAGGGATTAGGGCTCCTTTCGAAATAATATGTCGGATACATAACTGAAATATATCGTTTCACTATTGGGAAATAGACACATCAAAATTTTCGTCCAATCCACATATTCAAATTCAAATCAATAAAAAATAATTTTATCTTCTTCTAGAATTTCATCGGTCTGCTGCTAAGTACTTGCAAACTATTAGTAAAATAGATAATCATTTTATTGTAGTATTGGGTATTCAATATAAATAATAAGTTTTATTATTTGTTCAAAAATAAAATAAAATTGGTATCAATACTTATTTTAGTAGTTATTTACTCTTGTTTTCATTAAAGTTCAAAATTTGATTTTTCAGTAATAGGTAGGGGTGTAAATGAGCCGAGCCGGTCAATAAACTACTCGGGCTCGGGCTCGTTTAAAACTCGTTCATGTTCGTTCATTTACTAAACGAGCCGAGCTTGAACAACTTTTGAAGCTCGCTTAATAAACGAGCTTGAACATGAACATATGTATGCTCGTTCATTTAAGTTCATGAACAACTTGTTCATTTATGTTCATGAACAACTCGTTCAATTATGTTCGTAAACAAGTTCGTCTAGTTATGTTATGTATCATATTTTACCATATATACATTTTTCAAATATAAATAAAAATCATGTTTTTGACTTTTGGAATCTATAATAGAATAAAAATATTTTGAAATAAAATTTTAATTGCTAAATTATTGCTCTTTGACTCTTTCTAAATTATTAGTTTGTTTATCAAATAAAGTAATGTATACTTTAATCTTTATTATTAGATATAATTATAATTTGTTAGATTTTCATGTGGTTATACTCTAAAGCTCGTTTAAGAAAGCTCGTTTATAAACTCGGCTCGATTAATAAATGAGCCGTTCACGAACAGTTCGCGAACACAAAATATTTTAAACGAACCGAGCTTGAACAAATTTTTGAGCTCGGTTAAAAGCTCGGGTTCGGGCTCGAGCTCGCATAAGTTAAATGAACATGAACATGAACAGGGTAAAGCTCGGCTCGGCTCGGCTCATTTACACCCCTAGTAATAGGTAAGATAGACTCATAGTCCATCTTACTGGTAATTTTGCCCAGAAATATTACATGAATTATAACTAAGTACGAAAAGCTAAACTAGATATCAAGCACTACATACGTAAGCTCGGTGTGGACTTATTTGTCTTAAACGTAGTGCTAACATGAAAGAGAGAGTTTTAATAGGTTAAAAATGAACATACACAAAATATACATGAGAAAATCAATTCCTAAAAAATAAAAGTGCATTTTAAAAAAAAGCTAAAAAGTAAAACAAAATAAATGAAAAAGAATGCAGCAGTTGTGTAATATTCGCTGGCGCGCGGACTCGAAACCAAGCCCCGAGAGTAAAACATGGAAGTACTTTACCACTGAACCCCAGAATATATTTTTGTTCTTTTGTGCGTTAATTTAGTATTGTATTAATACACTGTACAGAGTTCAATTTTTGGGCCCCTTTTCGCCTTGGGCCAAGGCGGTTGCACTCCTCGCCTACCCTCAGGGGCGGGGCTGAGTATAATAAAAACATCAAGGCCCAATTTCTTTGTTTTGGTGCTTGGATGTTGAAGTTGGTCAAATTTTGTGTAAGATTTTTTCAACGTTTCAACTGAAAAAGTGAGACAAAAAAATTTTTAGAAAGGGGGAGGGCTGGAGGGGAAGGGGTGATTGGAAGTACCCCAGCGCCGCCAAGGAAGGACTTTGTCAACTAGTAATGCAACCAAAATAAAAAGTTGATAATAGTTATTTTAAAATATACTACCTCCGTTCCTTTTTATGGTTATGCTTTCCTTTTACGTAAGTTATTTCTTTGCACTTCTATTTTATTCCCTCTTTGGCAAAGTTTGTATTTCATCTTATCCCACATGGAACATTCTTTTTCCCTTACGTTTTCTTACACAAAATCCACTTACACCATTGTCTTGCCTACTTTTTGTACATAAACCCAACTTACAAAATCCTCTTTCCTACATTGTCTTGCACATGCACCACTAGTCCACTACATATACCCTCTCTTGTAGACCTGTCAAAAACGACCGACTCGAAAACTGAGCCGAACCCGACCCGAAAATACTGGGTCTTGAACAAGATTTTGTGACCCGTACCCGATTTTATATGAACCCAGGCAACCTGAAAAGTAATGGGTCAAAACCCGATCGAACTCGTTTTTGACATGGATGAATGAAATTATGAGGAATTTTAAGCATAGTAAACACGTTGTTGTTACTATTGTTGAGTGTAATATGATTTTAATTTGAATTATAGCCATTTTATAGTTGAATTTGACTAAATATAAACTTGTGTAGGAAAGTTTGTTAATTCGTGCTCATATTTTGTATATTTATTAGCTAAATTAATCAAAATATAATGGGGGTATTAAAATCTCTCAACCCGTTGGGTCAACCCGAACCCGAAAGTTCTGGGTCTTGAACAAGCATTTGTAAACCCGAACCTGAAAGTGATCGACCCGAATTAAACCGAACTCAAAATTAATTTTTTGCAACCCGATCCGACCGACCCGTTTGACAGGTTTACTCTATTGTATGCTCCTAAATATGTGTATCTACAGTAGTTGTAACTTGTAACCATCATAAAGGAACAAAGGTAGTATTTTTTTATTAGGTAGTATGTTCCATAAAGTTGTACTAAATAGGTGGAAGTTAAGAACTTCACAGCTTTACTAGGATTCTTAATGTCTGAAAGTACCAGTCCTAGGGGCATAACTGGTAATCTTGGATAGGGGACAATATGAGTCCAAGACTCAAGGCGATTAACAATGCCAGGAAATGCGCTTAATGGCCTGAACCAGGGGGTGGGGATTCTACGCAGCCATGTGTCAACTTATAAAAACAGTGAATTGGACTTGTATGATTCAACAATGACCTACTTCGTATTATATATATCCCAGATGCAGAGAAGCGAGGCCTGGGAGGTCAAAACCTACACAACCATACCCAAAACTAGTCAAAGACTAGAGAGACGGTTTCTGAATGCACAAACTTGGAGAGTTGGAGGTCTAAACTTTGCAGAGTTCATTCTGAAGAATACAGCCAGATAAGATAGGATTTAACAATGGATGGAAGTACTAGTCGCACTGAAAGAAAATTAACAAGGTGTGGCACTTACTACTCCATACTATCTCCTCAAACACACAAACCTTGGAAGAAAGATCTCACAAGATAAAAGTAGAGTCATATAGAACACATTTCAGGCTGACATAACATGATTCAAATAAGCAATAAGTTTCACATATACTTCTAAATCCCTGCAACCTTCTGATCTAATACTTTCACCAAAACCTTACCTTCAAAGCAAAGAACTGGTTAGTCCATTTGTGCTGCACCAGCTGTACGAGTCCACCACTACCTTTGCCAATGACCTTAATCATGTCTACATCAGCCAGGCTTATCTGGTTGTCCAACGGCTTAATGGGGGGAGGAGGCTGAGGGAAACAAACAAAATGACAGTGAGCAATAAGTTATTGAATAAAAACAAGACTAATAAGTAAGTTGCACTTTGTTACAAAGGCATTAAAAAGAAAGAGAAGAAAAGAGATACGGATATAAGAAAAGAATGCCTCTTGGTGTAGTTAAGAGCACATTATTTGGCCAAGCATTAATGTTTGTAACTATAAGTCTTGCAACTTGTGTTTGGGGGGGGGGGAGGGAGGGAGGATGATAATACACTGACCACCAAAATTAAGAATTTTTTGTCAACATTGCCTACATATAGAAATGCATATCTGAATATGTTTTGTATAAGAGAAAAATTAGGAACCATTTTGATGCAAATATCAAATCCGCACAATATCTTGGCAGTCAAGAAATTCTTTTGGTATTGAAGTATTATTTTCCTGCAATTATACGCTAACAAACTCTCCTTGAAGGTATAACCGTATAACTTAGAAGATGCAGTTCTGTTTTTGTTTATACATGGAAAAATCCACCATAAGAAAGAAAAAGAAAGGTATCAAAGAGGAATCGGTGTCAGCTTTTGAAAGTTCCTGATCACATTATCACATACAGTATAAACAAGCCAATAGTGTACATCATACGCAGTCATCATCATTGCCACTCATAAGGACTTCACTAAGGTGAGACAAGGCAAGAGGGAGAGGGAAGGGGATGTAGGTAGCTTCAAAGCCTCCAATTTGTGTCACTCTCCTCTATCGGTTAGACATTTACTAATTTGCTTTTCCATACTAGATCGGAAGCATAAGATACCTGAGAGAAACACATACTTCCATTCCTTGTAAATCTTGTTCAACAATGACTCTATGTTCACCTAAGTTGAGTATTCAGTCCTCCCCATATTCAGAAACTCATGGCCTACATTCTGCAAATAATCCACATCGTCTACCACGATAATATACATGATACTTCTTAAACTAAAACCTTTCCTCCAAAAGAGTACCGAACAGACTTGTAAACAACAAATTATAACTTCACAATGAAATAATACATCTTAGGCATTTCGATCCATAACCAGCTTTTGATACTCGCTAATGAACGTCGTTTAATTAGGTGCCTGAAATCCTAATCACTAATGAAATCTCACACACTCACTTACTTCAGCCATTTCATTTCCCAACTTCCAAAACACACCAAAATTAATGAGCATCTTCATGGTTATAATTAATTGATGCTCCAACATAAAATCTTTCTGAAATTCTTTATCAATCCAAAATTAACATTTTATGCAATTGTGCACATTGAGCTAATTAGGCATTAAATAATACATCTTAGGCATTTCGATCCATAACCAGCTTTCGATATTCACTAATGAACATTGTTTAATCAGGTGCTGAAAATCCTAACCACTAATAAATCTCACACACTCACTCACTTCAGCCACAACTTCCAAAATACACCAAAATTAAAAAAAATTAATGTACATCTTCATGGTTATTAATTGATGCTCCAACATAAAATCTTTCTGAAATTCTTCATCAATCCAAAATTCAACATTTTATGCAATTGTTCACATTGAGCAAATTATCATAAAATGGAGATCAGAAAACCAAATTAACCACACAAATAAATAAATTTAAAAAAAATACAAATTAGACGAAAGGAAGGTTTTTAAAAAAAAAGAACTCACAGCATCTGCATCGGTTTTCGGGACAATTCGAATTCCATCCATATTAACCAAAAGATCGCCATGTCGAAATGTACCACTTTGAGTTCTACAACAAAAATTCAACAAAATCAAAAACAAGAAAGTAATGAACAAATCAAATCAAGTACTACATTATTAAGAATAAAAGTAAAATCAGAAAAAACAAAAGTAGAAAATGATGAAGAAATGAAATGAAATCAAATACATTATTATTAAGAATAAAAGCAAAATAATCATACAGAAATTTAGCAAGAGAATCTTCATCAGGAGGAACATCGAGCCTGAGATTGAAGCCGCCTTTGTTCGGCATAGATTGTTGTTTTTGTGTGTAAGAGCTGAGAGTGGAGAGAAGTTTGAGATTGAGAGGAGAGAGAAAATGAGAGGGGAGAAGAAGAAAAGTCGTTGGAAAGTCGTCGTTGTCGTTGTCGTTGTTAAATTTGATTGTGCAGAGGGCATAAGGGGGAATGAAAATGAAATGAAATGCGCATCATCGTAAGTGACGCGGACTAGTATACGTAAAAGGTAGGTGGGTAACGTTTGCATACTTTTGCAGTGATTAATTCTGGGCGATAATAATAGTGCAAATCTCGTTAAGGATCCGTTTTATTGGGTTTATTTTGACTGAACTTATATTATCTGAAATTAAATTAAATAAGTTTATCTAAACTTAACTAAATTTATCTGAACTCATCTGAATTTATTTTATCTGGAAAAAAAAAACTTATTTTGTCTGAAAAAAACTTATTTGTGTGTGAAATGTCTGAAAAAAACTTATTTTTGCTGAACTTATATTATCTGACTGAACGTATCTGAACTTATTTTGTCTGAAATAAGTCAAAATAAGTCGAACAGAACAGGGCCTAAAGTTTATCCGTTTACGGTAAAGACTTTACAACGTCAATACATAATTATTTTACAAACTCCATTTTCAACAATTTTTTTTACTATAATAGATAAACTTATTTAAAGATTTTTTTGGGCCCATGCATATATCATTCAACTCTCATACAAATAAAAAAATATATGTATTTTTTTTTTTTTACTTTATTGATGTTCGTAGATAAATGGATTAATAGCTTAATAAACACAAATAGAATGAAAACATTTATCGATAGTGACTTGAAAAGATCTAGACTGAAATCGAACCAACCCGATACCTAACTGAAATGACCCGAACTGGTACTGAATAATCTGAACTGAAATGATTTGAGCCGAAATGACCCGAGCCAAAGTTATCCGACCCGAGTTTGACCGACCAAATTCATTTAGAACTTTGAGCCGAAATTGCCCGGTCCGTTTTTTACCCGAACCAGACTTGACCAGACCTGAAATTGGCCTGAATATGACAACAATTGACTCAAAGTTGACCCAAAATGAATAGACCCAAACTGTCATGAATCAACCCATTATCCATCCGAGATCCGATTTGACACCTAAGTCCCTGTTACCGCTCTTAAAAATAACAATACTACATGAACAATTTTCTTGTCTATTTGCAATATTTAAGTTAATTTTAAATTCTTACATAATCTCATAGGAAAACATAAAGGTAGGTGGGGTAATGTTGCGCAACTTTTTCCAAGCTTAAGTGGAGTGTAAATAATTAAGAGCCTACTATTCTACTAATGGACTAATAATGTACTATCCTATTTCGAAAGTTTTGTTTCCAATCAACTTATTAATCAAGGGTCTCACATTAATATTTACACCTTTATTTTTTATTCGTCCTAAATTAATATTAAAAATACATTTCTATTTTGAAAATGTCTCACAGTTATTTTAATACATCTCTCTTTGCATCGGTATAAAATACGGGCCCTACTCTCTTGCATTGTATTAAAATAAACACTCCACTTTCTATTTTTCAACAAAATTATCTCATTATCTACTTTCCTAATAAAATAATACTCTATTCGTCATATTCCCGTTTGGCTAAATACACGGTTAAAAAAAGTGAAATATAGTATATGAGAAATTGAAATATACTATATCCGTTTCTTTTTGTTTGTTACGTTTGGACTTTTGCACGTTTATTAACGTATAATAAAGATTCTTTTTTTTATTAAACAAATAAGTCCAAATAAAACCCCAATTCACTAATCACTGATGATCCATAGCAGAGTACGCTTCATATTCTCTTCACGTGCAACGAAAGTTGATTGAATCAAGCCCTCCACAATTTCATTATCAGTACTAGTTTTTAGTCGTAATTCCACGATCCACTGATATTCAGTACTAGTTTTTTATTCGTAAAAAATTAAAAAAAAAGTTTGCATAAGTGATTATATGAGGTTGTGTATTGTTTGTTGTAATTGTATTACAGTGTTACTTGACTACTTTTGTCGGTCAAAAAAAAAATAAAAAATTAAGTATACTTTATTTTTAGATGTGTTATAACCAAACGCGTGCCACGAACGATTAGAAACAAACCCTGTAAATACAATATAGACCAAATAGCAAAAACAATAATAAAAGACACATATGTTTGTGAGGAAATTTAGATTTCCTCCTCTCAAATATTATCGTATTATTAAGTTTCTGCAAAATAATACAATAAACCCTCAATTGATGATTCCTCTCACCAATGTATTTCCCCTTTTATTTTCTAGTTAGGCCTAAATCCCTTTTATAGGCTAAACTAGAAACCTACATTTACTAGAATTATACTTGCTTCCCAAATCTAAATAATTCTAAAGATTGTTACATACCAAAATATATCTAGTTTTCTAATTACAATTCTAAATAAACTAGGAAATAAAATATTAAACCAAACAAGACTATATTTGACTCCAAGTCCGTTTCGTATTCTTGTAGACTTAACTAAGTTGTGTTTAATTCCTAACAAAATGATTGGTGGTGGTAGTTGTCTAATTAATAATTAAGAAAAATTGATAAAGGCAGTCCCAACTATGGACGTTCTTCTTTAAAAGGTCCCAAGTACGGATTATTACTGACTGGTCCCAACTAAGAGGGGTGTTGACTTTGCGTGGGCCTTTCCCAAAAGTGACCGGTTTGGTAAGTAAATACTGATGACGTGTCAGGTTGTTAAAAAAAATCAGGTGCCCACTTAAAAAACCGATCCGTTTAATAAATACCCGCCCATTTAATAAAACCCACCCTCTCAAAATACCCACCCACCCCTTTAAATTAGAACCCAGACCCCCACTTCTTCTTCTTCTTCTTCCAAATTCGACCTGTTGCTGCTGCCAACTACTCTGTTCTTCCTCTTCTTCTTCTTCTTCTTCTTCTTCTTCTTCTTCTTCTTCTTCTTTCCTAACTTCTCATTTCTTTTCGTCTTTTCACTCATTTTCGTGTTAGGTTATGATACATATGATATTACATAAATCATGCGGAAACAACCATTAACCCAGGAATACATATTATTTACACATAATCATATAGCATAATTTAGATGCATACTCTTTGTTGCGTGCCCTCCCTAGCTGCGCCCGAACCGAGCAAGAACAAGTCTTTAGGACTCCAAGTGTCGTCCCTCCGTAGATAGTCCACAGCACGTCCGGATCCGCCTTAAGATTGACCAACTAGAATCGCCCTTAAGGTACTAGAATTTTCGGCACTTTTGAGCAAGATGTGTGGCTGAATTTTTCTCTTAAAAACTCACTTTGAATACTTGAAAACTCGTTATAAATTGTGAACCCAGGCCACATATTTATAGGGGTATGGAAAGAGAATTGGAATCCTATTAGGATACAAATTAATTAAACTTAGAATCCTACAAGAACTCTAATTAATTAATTTATCAAATAGAATTAGGAATTTAATCATTAACCGAACTCTGCACGTTTTAGGAATCGTGCATGAACACAAACTCACACACACACACACGGCAGCCACGATGGGCCGCCCATGCGCGTGCGTGCGAGCAGCAGCCCACGCAGCCGCGGCCTTGGCGCGCGCTGGGCCTGCCTTGCGGTAGGTCTGGGCGCTGCCTTGGCTGGGCTTGTGGCGCGCGTTTGGCTTGCTGGGCGATGGCCTGGCTTCGAGCTGGGCCCTCGTCCGGCAGGCCTCGTCCGATGCTTATTCGTACGATACGCTTCCGATTAAATTTCCGATTCCGGAATTCATTTCCGATACGAACAATATTTAACATTTCCGATTCCGGAATTAATTTCCGTTTCGAACAAATATTTAATATTTCCGTTTCCGGAATTATTTTCCGATTCCGATAATATTTCCGATTCTGACAATATTTCCGTTTCCGGCAATATTTCCGATTCTGGTAATATTTCCATTTCCGATAATATTTTCCGATACGTACCATGTTTCCGTTTCCGGCAACATCTACGACTTGGATAATATTTATATTTCCGATACGATCCATATTTCCGTTTCCGGCAATATCATCGTTTCCGGAGTATTCATTGCCTGTGACGATCTCAGCTCCCACTGAAACCAAGATCCGTCGATTCCGAATATTCATAGATGGAGTATTTAATGCCATTAAATACTTGATCCGTTTACGTACTATTTGTGTGACCCTACGGGTTCAGTCAAGAGTAAGCTGTGGATTAATATCATTAATTCCACTTGAACTGAAGCGGCCTCTAGCTAGGCATTCAGCTCACTTGATCTCACTGAATTATTAACTTGTTAATTAATACTGAACCGCATTTATTAGACTTAACATAGAATGCATACTTGGACCAAGGGCATTATTTCCTTCAGTCTCCCACTTGTCCTTAGGGACAAGTGTGCATTTCCTAATTCCTTTGTCGCTCGATGCTTGCTCTTGAACATAAGGTAAGAGTTGTCATCCTTATTATGTCCAGAGGTGTTCCTCGGTTTCAGAGTTCAACTGATCAAATAAACAGATAATCATAGCCTATGATTCATCCGAGCACGGCCATGCATTTCACAGTTTCTAGCTCTCCGAGTGGCCTTGTACAACTTTTAAGCATCTCATCCCGATTTATGGGAGGACAATCCCAATCTTGCGATCTTGAGATTAGACTTCGTTTGATAGGTGATTACCTGAGCGTTGCCTTTATAGCCTCCTTTTACGGTGCGACGGTTGGTCAACGTCAAAGCAACCAGTTCTCAAACAAGTAATCTCAAATCACTCAGGTATTGAGGATTTAGTGTCTAATAATTTAATGAAATTTACTTATGACAGATTTTTATCTCTTACAGTAAAGTTTCATAGGTCTTGTCCGATACTAGTCTTCCCAAAGTAAGCATCTATGCAAATGATTATGACATTGCCATGTCCACATAGTTCAAGAAACAGAACTACTAGTCATCTTGCATTCTAGTCGTCTAACGTTTTCTATTCGTCCAATTTTATAGAAAACTCCGACTAGGGACCATTTTCAACCTTTGACATTCAAGTTCACTTGATAGACATTTCTTAGTCACAGGACTGGTCCTGACAGTCTATCTTGAATATATTGTCAAATTGAAGGGACTCATCATTTAATACTAAACCAAGATTAAATGGAATATGAAAACACATTTCATATATGATAAATTTTCAACCCCAATGTTTTATAACCATGGGCCTCAAACCCATCTTTAAAAACAGTTCATGGAATTCAAAGCTATGCTTGATTTCCAGTGCCACAATGTGAGTGTTGCTTCTCACTTGTTGCATAGGTTTAGTTATCATGCTTTTCCAATCTTAATATCCTTTTCATCGAATGTTCTTCGAGATATGATGATAAGATCTTTTCGAGTTTGTTTATTATGTGATCTAGTCTTTCTTACTTCGATGGTGGTTTTACTCATTTTTCAATGAAGAACCATCAAGTTAGCAGACGTTTTTCTTGCTTCAAGAGTGGTTGTACGCATTTTTCAATGAAGAACCATCAAGCCAGCAGATAGGTGATCTACCCAAGTTCAGTGAAGAACTTTAAACAACCCTGTTTTATTGCTTCTTAGGCAATAATTACTTTTACTTCAACTGTATAGGTTGCTAGTGATGCTTTGTTTGGATTTACCTATCCAGGCAGTTCATAGATATGTGGAAGATTCTCCAACTATATCTTGGAACATAGAAATTATTATTTTAATTTCCCACGCAACAACTCATGGTCTCCAACCCATGTTGCCATTTTCAAAACACGATGCTCTATAGCTCGTCCTTATCAATGGTTAACTCCAAAGGGTCTTGCTTGATCCTTTGCCAGTGTTTATGCGTGTAGCATCAATATTTAGCATATCTTTGTTTCCTTGAATCAAGAACTATTCCTATGTACCTTTTCAAGTATCATAAGTATTCTTGATCTCAATCTAGTTGATCTTCACTTAGATCAATAGAGATTGGTATATGTTCGTCATGCCTAAAGTCATACGATACGTTTTTGGCGATCCTCATATTATATCATACATGATAAATTCTTTTGCAGAATAATTCCCAATTGAATTCTATTCATGTAACTTTAGCTCATCTAGTTTCAGTAGATACTAAATCCAGCTAAATTCTTTGACATATAATATAGGTTAAGAATCTTACTTAGATCCTTGGATGTTTAACTTAGTAAATGCTTATACATAGTTCAAACATTCTTTACTTAGATTTATTCACATGGGTCGAATATCTCCAATGGAGACTTTCGTGTTTGATTTAGTAAATGCCATTACTTAATCCAAAACAATATCATAAGATCTTTGTAAATAGATCTTAATACCCAGTATGTACTAAGTTTCGCCATGGTCCATCATCGATGAATTATTTCAAATCTAAGTCATTAGCATTTGAATGTTATTTCACAATAGAGAGATATGTGTGTAATACACATAGGACCAATTAAGTTTTAAGTACTCCCACTAAACTTCTTATATATCTATAAGAATCATGTATATTTTATGAAACTAAAATGCTTATTAGCTTCACTTAAAATACAGTTCCAATTCCCAATTGCTTGCTTAAATCTGTACTTAGATTTTATAAGCTAGCTTTCCTTTTTAAGCATTTATTTGGATCCACAAATCCTATGACATACCATGTACATAGTTTATTCCAACATTTGATTGAGGAATACGTTTTGTCATCCAATTGCCATATGTACCGATATGCAATCATTGCTTGAATTATAGACTTGAGCATTACGATTATGCATGAGGTTTCAACACAATCCATGCCATAAATTTGCTTGTAACCTTTTAGAACTAATCTAGCTTTGTGCGTGAACACAATTCCATGTTTGATGGTTTTTATCCTTAAAACAAACTTGCAACCAATAGGTGTGAAACTATTCTTGCAAATCAACAAAATTTCAATTTTGTCATCAAAACATTGAGTATGTTTTATGGCCTCTAACCATTTAAAACATTTGAGTCTATATATGGCCTCTAACCATTTTAGGGAATCTGGGTTTCGTCATAGCTTTCTTACAAGTCACAAACTCATTAATCTACATGATAATAGTTTGATTGCAAGTTGTAGGTTTCTTCACTATCTAATGGAAGAATCGCATAGCTTCAATGACCTGAACTCCACGTTTCTTCACTATCTAATAGAAGAATCTCATAGTTCCAGTGACTTGAACTCTATGCCTACTAGGGTATAGAACATCAAACAATAGAATATCAATAGCCACTTGAAAGTCCTTTGAATATTCTGTTCTCCTTGAAGCACTTGTAAAGTCTTCTAAGAGATGTCTATTCTTTAAAGCCACTTCTAAAGTCCTTAAAGAATAAGTCCGGATTTTCTGAAGCACTTCGAAAAGCCTCCGGAATGTCCGTTTATGTTTGTTGTTCGCCTCGAAGACTTTCGAGGTCTATTTTCTCCCACTTGTCATTTTGGAAACGAATCTCCAAAAGGACATCATTTCGAGCAAACAAACATTATGTTCTCAAAAATTCGTGGTAGAAACAATACCCTTGTGTCTCATTTGAATAAATCACAATGAAACATATATCTATACTTGGGCCTTAGTTTGTCGAATGAAAAACACTAAGCTCCCACTGAGTTTAGGAACTCTCTAGATATATTTTATGAAAAGTTATTCTGAAATTACTTTTCAATAGCTTTGACGAATTTGGTTTAGTTTGGTGGTAGTTGATCATTTTGTTTTAGAAATTATAGGAAAAGCCTTTATGATTCATCATTAATCGAATCAAGTACCAATTGACATCGATTATTCCAACTAAGATATGCCATAACTTATGGACCTAGATTGTGAAATTACAACACACAATCATTGATGATCATATTTGGTCTCAAGTAATCATCAACATGATCTAACCTAGATCTTTATGATTTCTTGCCAAGTGGATTTTATACTTCTGAATCTTTGAACTAGCCAAACAGATTCAACTTATATCACATTTGAGTAAATAAACCTATATTCACTCAAATCCATGTGAAATAATAAAGTCATAAAATCTTTCTTTAGCTTTGAACTCTATTGTCTAGGCGTTCTAACAATAGTTCATATCTTTTGTTACTTTCAACAAGTAAGACTAGTTGTCTTAAAATGATCTAGAAATAAATCAACTTTCAAAAGTCCATCAAAATAGAGCTTTTGAATGTTAACTTATTGATATGGTCTAAGCAACAATGCCAAAGATTAGTGGAACTCAAATCAAGGGGTTGATTTGAACCTAGTAAAGTTCTTTAAAGAGTTGTTTGTTTTAATCAAGCATATTGACTCAACCTGTAATTGACCATTTCATTCAAATAAACAAACAAACATTGTTTTTGTTTTTCTTGAATGTGAGTCTTTTTGTGTTTGAAGCAGAAATTTAGGTATGCTGATTATGGAACAAAATAGCCATTAAGTTCCAGCCTTTGAAAGGACTTAAAACAAACTTAGATGACCCTACAATTAATGTAGCAATGCCATGCTTCATTTCCCACTTGTAGGTCATTAGTGTATCCTAGCTTCCATTGTTTGAGTTATTACCGAAGTAAGAACCTCAAGCGGTATATGATACCAAGGAAGTTTGATTGCTAGGTCACTTCTCTTTAAACATAAACTTATAGGTAGAAACGAAATCGTAAATTCCTTTCATTTGTTCCTTTGTTTTCCTATTTCTTGTACCCTTTCTTATAGCCTTAAGAATTGATTTCTCTAGTGTTGACTTTTATATTTTGTTAGACATGTCCAATGTCACTCCAACAAGGTTCTTTCTATTTAATTTATGTTGAATATTCTGTTTCAACTAGATGATCTTACCAGAAGCTTCTAAAGTTCTCTAAGCATCGATCTATTCGAATGTCTAGGGACTAGACTCATTCGAGAATTAAATGGACAAAGATATTAGGTTGTTAACCATTGGTAAAGCTGAGCGTATTAAACTCAATGCTTTATGATCTCAAAACTACATTGTATTTCGAATTCACAAGCACCAATTGGTTTGCCATTCGATTTTGATATTCGAAAACAACCATAAAAGTCGCTAAAAGAAACGTACATTTTAAATTGCTCACTTTCTCTCATTTCCGTGAATCGTTCTTGGATTCACTACCAATCGAGGAAATTTACTGTTACCTTTCTAAAAGGATTTATTGCATTGCAAGATATTTAATTATAAACAATAATTAAAACATACATTGAAGCATGCAAAGTCTAAACATTTATCATGAATAATAACTTGAAATTAAAGCAACCATGCAATTCAAACAAGTTATTAGCATTTTATTCGATTTTATTGTTCCGGCAGGTGTGAATAAAATGATTCCAAGATCCTAAAATCATTGAAGAACTAAGCACAGTTTGTCGACTTAATCCTAAAACATCTTAGGTAAGCAAAAACCTTTTGCTAATAGTCTAGAAACTATTCTTGGTTGATAAGTACGTCTAAGAACTTATTAGGTAAACCTATCGATTTTGCCACGACATAAAAGGACTCCTTACTTATATCGTTGAGTTTCACCAAAACTAACATGTACTCACAATTATTTGTGTACCTTGCCCCTTTAGGACCAATAAGTAACACCTCGCTGAGCGAAAACTATTACTAGATTGATGTAAAGGATATCCAAGCAAGTGTATATTTTGGCATGGCACCTTTTAACTCAATTTTTAAGTTTGGAACTTAAGGCTCTTACTATGTTGGTTAGATTTTAAGTGAACTAAAATCCTTAATCATGCAACATAATCAAGCTTTTGATCTCATGCATTTTAAGACATATTTAAAAGCAATAAATAACTTAAAACATGCATAAGATAAATGTGATATAGTATGGCCCGACTTCATCTTGAAGCTTTGACTTCAAAGTCCGTCTTGAAAATCTCCGTGGGAGGCACCATTTTCTTCAAATAGGATAAGCTATAACTAATTACAACTATTTGATGGTTCGCATACCATATTTGAATTGAAAAATAACTTTGGTACTGTAACGCCCCGACCTCTAATTCACTTATTAAGGAATACTTAGCAGCGGAAACATCCTAATTCGGTCGGGACATTACTGCCGTAACTCCCTCTTGAGAATTACAAGGCAACCATCAATCATAAGCTATTAAACTCCAAAATTAACATAATAATCCTTCTCAATTCCTTAATCAAAGTACGTAACTTAATCAAGAATCTTCACTTAAACTTGTTACAACTTAACAGTAACTTAGGTGAACATAGTGAAATCCTCGCCACTACTCGTTTCCGTGGTCCCCAGCAGTACCTAAAACGGAAAACAAAACGGTGAGCCGAAGACTCAGTAACAAGTTACCCTAGCATCGTAACATCATTTCAATTCATTTTATTAATAACACAGGGAGAATAGAATATAGTAAAACATTTAATAAATCATCATTTCAGAAGCATCATTTCGAAAACATCATTTCAGAAACATAATTTTAGAAACGTCATTTCAGAAACATCATTTCAGGAACATTATTTCAGGAATATTATTTCAGGA
This sequence comes from Spinacia oleracea, assembly GCF_020520425.1. Lineage (NCBI taxonomy): Eukaryota > Viridiplantae > Streptophyta > Magnoliopsida > Caryophyllales > Amaranthaceae > Spinacia > Spinacia oleracea. The sequence continues at coordinate 6,465,979 of NC_079488.1, read as the reverse complement.
ACATCATTTCAGGAACATCATTTCAGGAACATTATTTCATTAACCTTTTTCCTTTTAACAGTATTATTCTGGTCGTCAGGACTTTACAGGAAAACATGGTAGGACGTCTCCTACGAAGAGGGGAAGCCAGTGCTTCATAACAGGGGGAGTCAATGCTCCATAACAGGGGAAGCCAGTGCTTCATTTCAGGGGGAACCTTGGTTCCATATCAGGGGAAGCCAGTGCTTCTTATCAGGGGGAACCTTGGTTCCATATCAGGGGAAGCCAGTGCTTCTTATCAGGGGGAGCATGGGCTCCATATCAGGGGAACTTGACCAGTTCTTACACTTTTATTTATCATGTTTACATTTCTTTTAATCGAACATTAATCAGGAAAATCTCAATCATTCAGGGTGGTTCAATAAACCATTAAATCTCGTTATTTCATAAAATCATTTCTTTCAGGAATAATAATAATTCATTAAATTAATACTTTGCATAAAGCTGCATTATCGTAAAACAATTCAATCAAATCATACTTGTAATCCCGCAATTCATAAAACATCATTATAAAACATCAATCATTCATAACATCATTCATAAATACATTTCGAAGGGAATGCGGGTACTAGCAATAACCGTTACCTCAATTCTGCGATTTGCTAAGCCTTTTTCGTTGGTTCGTTCTTCCTGAGCTCCGAGTCCGAATTCTTTCAAAAGTCAAATTGTTGAATTAATATTAAAACGATAAACATTTTTTTTTTTTTTAAAGAAAATTAATACTTTCTAAATAATATTTATAGTTTATAAGTTCATAAAATTTAAAATATAATTTAATCAAGAAATTAAAATCCAAATTTTAAGTTCTTAAATATAGCAATATTAAAGTAACTATCATTTTCTTTTTACAAAGTAACGTCACTTAAGAATGGATAAAAACTTTACTTATTATTATTGGGCTATAATAGTGTTGGGCCTAGAGGAGAGCAATAAGGGAGAAGAAAAATACCAAATTGTATTTTTGGTTTTTCACGTAAAAGAGGGAGCCGAAGAGAACGAAGGAGGGGGAGCAAGCAGCGGCACAAAGGAGAAGAAAATGGGTGGTTGGGCAGTGGCCGACGTGGGTGGTGTATCACAGGAGAGGCGTCGCAGCACAGCAGCGCAAGGGTGTTGTGCGGCGGTGGTTTGCGCGAAGAGGGAGGGGCTGGGCGCAAGTGAGGGAGGAAAGCAGGGGAATGCGAGTGAGGAGGAGAAAGGCGAGGGGTGTGGGGGTGGCGAAGGAAGTGTGTGGTGGTATTGGGTGGATGTGGTGGCGTCGGGTGGTGATCGAGGTGCGGTAGTCACGATGGTGGTGGTGGCGGTTGTCGGTGGTGGTTGTGGTGGTTCTTGAATTAATTAAAGAGGTAAATTAGAAATCAAAAATCAAAAATCAAAATTCAAAATTGATATTGAAATTAAAATGTTTATTGTTTGTTGGTGGTTTGAGGTTGAAATTTCAGTCTAATTGGACAGCTATTTATAGCAATGGATTTGTTCATCTACGTAAGTGATGATCTCAATTGCAAAAGTTGAAGATGACAAATGTAGGAAAGTAGGTGATGAGTAATGAAATCTAGGAATTTAGGGAAGTGAATAAGCAAGGCTACAAACATTAGATAGATTAGATGGCAAGCACCATGGCTGCCATTTGCCCAAATCACACGACAGAGAGAGAGAGGAGAAAGGAATGGTTGACTTGGTTTCCATGGGTCAAAAGGGCATTTTGGTAATTCCACAATGTTGGATAATTTTCAGAAAATTGGGGCTATTTTTAGGAAATTAATTAGAATAGAAATGTTTAACCAAGTTTTGAAATAATTATTTATAAAAAAATATCGTTAACGAAAAATAAATATATATATATATAGTTTTTGAATAAAATAAGAACGTTTTGGATTTATTAAAAGTTCGAAATAAATTACAAAATATCTAATATTTAAAAAGTAGCTTAAGCTCGTAAAATTTGAAATTAAATCATAGGATCTGAAAAATAATAAATCGTGTAACAATATTAAAAATTCAAGCGAAGTAAAACTTCGTTAATTAAAATAAAATTCGAAATTAGGATTTAAAACGATTTTAAGCTAAATAAAAATAATTAAGCATAATTAATCGAGTTTTAAAAATTCAGGGTATTACATTCTTACCCCCTTAGAAAAAGTTTCGTCCTCGAAACTTGAAAATTAGATTTAAAAATGATTGATGAAATTGAAAACACTCGAATGAAAGTATGGTGTTTTATTTTAAAACCAAGATCTCACAATTTCAATTCTGACAATGTCTAGCCTTCATTCCGCCATCATCTTTTTGGATTCCGCTTCAACTCGAGACCCAAAATCGAAGAGTAAAGAATACAAAAGGGGCAAAATTATATATTAATCCTTAATCGTCATTAAGGTCAATTACATTCCGCCATCATCTTTCGTATCTCTACTTACTTCATAAAATAGGATCGAGGAGCAAAGAACATAAAAGGGGCAAATTGTTAGCTTAGACTAGGCTCCCATTTTACTTTGTGATATCTTGTTTGAAAGTATTTTCTACCGAAAATAGTAACTTTTAATGAGAATTAAATTATAATTCTGAAAATATACGTATATGTAGTGAAAATAAATATTTATCAACCAATTCCAATACTCGAATAATTTGTAAAAGTCATTTATTATATCAATCTCGTACTCTGAGCTCAGGAGAACTTCCATCGGAGGCGGCTTCCATGTTTAACAATTAGACTACTAGTACAATCATGCCATGTCAGCATAAACATAATCCATATCATAGAGACATAATTCATGTGAACATTTCAAATTCAACATAAGCATAACATCTAACACACGAGCATGGTTGACCATAACATAATCATTCATAGAAAACATAGTAATTCATACATCATATCGTTCATGGAAAAATAATTAGAGACATTTCACTTTCATTTGCTATTGGCCTCTTTGTTGCAGGAATGTTGTCGTTGACTTTTGTTATTTGATTCGTTTTGATTCCGACCTTCGATCTTTTCTTATGCGTTAAACAACTTCGTTGACTACGTTCGTTGCAGGGGTTCGAGTCCATTCACGTGACAGGAAATATATCGTAGACGTACGACATTCGCTACTTATCCTTATTGTCTTAAGTCGACAAACCTCGGATTTTGGCGGATAGTGCTAAACCATCAAGCGTGCCTTTATAAGAAATAATCTAGCTCCCAGAAAACTTAGTTCAGACTACCTAGTTTTGCAGACATGTCATTTTGTCGATTTCTTTTCTTCACTCCATTGCATTCCTCAATCATAATTCTTTTCGAACTTCATAACATTCATTGATATCATCAACCTCATAGACAGACTAATTCTCGATAACTTACATTGGTAAGATCCCCAAACTTTATGTAAGCTTAGTTTCATCTTTTCGATCACCATAAATCATGTTTTCCATCTAACATTTTGCAAAACCTTTATTCTCTCGCTTAGCTTTCTTTATGGAGATAATCAAGCATTCTTTCAAAAACAATCCCTATAAATGATGCGGAAAGGTATACTGAAAACACCATCAACTTTATTGACTGACTAATTCCTGATTACTTCCTTCGGTATAATCCTCAGAACTCCATGTGTAACCTCAATTTTATATTTTCACCATAAATCATGTTTGGTCTCGATCACATAATATTTTTGCATAACCTTTTTAATATTCTAGCTTAGCTTCCTTAACATATCTGAAAATACACTTAAGTGCTTATAACCACAAAACAATCATTATGAAGGGTGCGGGAAAATAACCCATAAATCAATCTTAATCATAACTTAAATGCTTTGAACCCTGAATAACCTTGATTTAAGCGGTGACTCACCTTTTATGAAACACAAACTCACACTCTTCTTGTACTATATCATTCATCCTTAAATACCAACTCATGCTCTTTCGATACTCTAAAAATCAACCTTAAATAATTCATAAACATAAAAGTTCCTTAAAACAATTCATATCCACAAAATCATGCTTTTATTAATTCTTTCATAAACTTCCTTGAGGACATTAATGATCCTTAAACATTTCATAACATGTCCTTGACAAAATATCTATGACATGATTCAAATCTAAAACAGGAAACTTAGGTTCAAACGTACATAAGAACTAAATTGAAATAGTATCAGCGTTGGCGTCATCTTCTTCGTCAGCTCTCATCATGTAAGCCTTTCCAGATATTGGTGGTCGTGGTGGGTCATGATTAACCCTAGCATTGTTGTTGTTTCGTTCATGATTGGTCGAGGTTGCTCTTCCAGTATTCGTGGGAGGTGGTTTAGGACAGTCTCTGACGAAATGATCTTTCCCTCCACATCGATAACACGTTTTCGTTCCTGCACGACATTCGTTTTCAGTGTGGTTTCTCTTCCCACACTTGGCACACCATACGTTACGAGTTGCTCTATCGTTATAACCTTGGTCTCTACTATCGTTCCTTCTATGATTATGGTTTCCTTGGTTTGGCCTTTTAGCTCCTCCATGGTTTTGATTATCATTCTTCCTTTTATCACCAACATTTTGTGCTTCTCGAAGTAATACAACTCGTTCAACATTAACTGCAATATCAACCATATTTTGATAGGAAGTAAACCTTTGAGTTGCCAATCTATCTTGGTATTTCAAATGAAGACCTCGCTCAAAACGGTTCATCCTGGATTGCTCTGTTGATACCAGCTCCGGTGCAAATCTTGACAATTCCATGAACTTGTTTGCATATTCCATAACACTCATTGTTCCTTGTTGCAAGTGTAGAAACTCGTCTTCCTTTTGTTTCCTCAAAGATGGTGGATAAAACTTATCTCTCAGTAACTTTTGCAGTTCGGTCCAACCAAATCTAGGCTCATTCTTCCTTTCCTTATTAACTTTCCACCATAAACTTGCTTGACCCGTTAAGTAAAACACGGCGAAATCGACTCTCCATTCCTTAGGACATTGCAAGGTTTCAAACAACTGATCTATGCGGTTAATCCAATCCTCGAATTCTACAGGGTCGGGCTTGCCATCATAAGATGGTGGGTTCAGGGATGAAAACTTCTTGAACATTGACGCATTTTCGTTCGCATTCGTCGATTTCTTTTTCTGAGAATCTTTGATTAATTCAGCTAACATCGTGCTAACGGTTTCTAATCGTTCCATCCTTTCTTTGTGATCTTCGATAGGTTGATCGTCATAGGGATCATCGTGGGCAACATCCTCGTAGATAGTGTCATCGTTGACATGGACGTTGTGCTCGTTGTGTGCTCCGTCGTTAATATCGTTAGTCACCACGATAGTCGACATTCTGCATAACATGCTCAATCAGGAAAACATACATAATAGGAAAATAATCCCCTATTCAGCCCGTTCCTACACTCACACTCATTTTATTTTAACTTAACATGATTTTAACATATTCTTTTTAACTTATTCCTTAAAAAGTCTTTGCTTAAAGCCTATTGAATTCTACTATGCGCAAAACCCGTAAGGTTTAGCACTTATGGTCCAGAACCTTTGCTCTGAATACCAAACTGTAACGCCCCGACCTCTAATTCACTTATTAAGGAATACTTAGCAGCGGAAACATCCTAATTCGGTCGGGACATTACTGCCGTAACTCCCTCTTGGGAATTACAAGGCAACCATCAATCATAAGCTATTAAACTCCAAAATTAACATAATAATCCTTCTCAATTCCTTAATCAAAGTACGTAACTTAATCAAGAATCTTCACTTAAACTTGTTACAACTTAACAGTAACTTAGGTGAACATAGTGAAATCCTCGCCACTACTCGTTTCCGTGGTCCCCAGCAGTACCTAAAACGGAAAACAAAACGGTGAGCCGAAGACTCAGTAACAAGTTACCCTAGCATCGTAACATCATTTCAATTCATTTTATTAATAACACAGGGAGAATAGAATATAGTAAAACATTTAATAAATCATCATTTCAGAAGCATCATTTCGAAAACATCATTTCAGAAACATAATTTTAGAAACGTCATTTCAGAAACATCATTTCAGGAACATTATTTCAGGAATATTATTTCAGGAACATCATTTCAGGAACATCATTTCAGGAACATTATTTCATTAACCTTTTTCCTTTTAACAGTATTATTCTGGTCGTCAGGACTTTACAGGAAAACATGGTAGGACGTCTCCTACGAAGAGGGGAAGCCAGTGCTTCATAACAGGGGGAGTCAATGCTCCATAACAGGGGAAGCCAGTGCTTCATTTCAGGGGGAACCTTGGTTCCATATCAGGGGAAGCCAGTGCTTCTTATCAGGGGGAACCTTGGTTCCATATCAGGGGAAGCCAGTGCTTCTTATCAGGGGGAGCATGGGCTCCATATCAGGGGAACTTGACCAGTTCTTACACTTTTATTTATCATGTTTACATTTCTTTTAATCGAACATTAATCAGGAAAATCTCAATCATTCAGGGTGGTTCAATAAACCATTAAATCTCGTTATTTCATAAAATCATTTCTTTCAGGAATAATAATAATTCATTAAATTAATACTTTGCATAAAGCTGCATTATCGTAAAACAATTCAATCAAATCATACTTGTAATCCCGCAATTCATAAAACATCATTATAAAACATCAATCATTCATAACATCATTCATAAATACATTTCGAAGGGAATGCGGGTACTAGCAATAACCGTTACCTCAATTCTGCGATTTGCTAAGCCTTTTCGTTGGTTCGTTCTTCCTGAGCTCCGAGTCCGAATTCTTTCAAAAGTCAAATTGTTGAATTAATATTAAAACGATAAACATTTTTTTTTTTTTTTAAAGAAAATTAATACTTTCTAAATAATATTTATAGTTTATAAGTTCATAAAATTTAAAATATAATTTAATCAAGAAATTAAAATCCAAATTTTAAGTTCTTAAATATAGCAATATTAAAGTAACTATCATTTTCTTTTTACAAAGTAACGTCACTTAAGAATGGATAAAAACTTTACTTATTATTATTGGGCTATAATAGTGTTGGGCCTAGAGGAGAGCAATAAGGGAGAAGAAAAATACCAAATTGTATTTTTGGTTTTTCACGTAAAAGAGGGAGCCGAAGAGAACGAAGGAGGGGGAGCAAGCAGCGGCACAAAGGAGAAGAAAATGGGTGGTTGGGCAGTGGCCGACGTGGGTGGTGTATCACAGGAGAGGCGTCGCAGCACAGCAGCGCAAGGGTGTTGTGCGGCGGTGGTTTGCGCGAAGAGGGAGGGGCTGGGCGCAAGTGAGGGAGGAAAGCAGGGGAATGCGAGTGAGGAGGAGAAAGGCGAGGGGTGTGGGGGTGGCGAAGGAAGTGTGTGGTGGTATTGGGTGGATGTGGTGGCGTCGGGTGGTGATCGAGGTGCGGTAGTCACGGTGGTGGTGGTGGCGGTTGTCGGTGGTGGTTGTGGTGGTTCTTGAATTAATTAAAGAGGTAAATTAGAAATCAAAAATCAAAAATCAAAATTCAAAATTGATATTGAAATTAAAATGTTTATTGTTTGTTGGTGGTTTGAGGTTGAAATTTCAGTCTAATTGGACAGCTATTTATAGCAATGGATTTGTTCATCTACGTAAGTGATGATCTCAATTGCAAAAGTTGAAGATGACAAATGTAGGAAAGTAAGGTGATGAGTAATGAAATCTAGGAATTTAGGGAAGTGAATAAGCAAGGCTACAAACATTAGATAGATTAGATGGCAAGCACCATGGCTGCCATTTGCCCAAATCACACGACAGAGAGAGAGAGGAGAAAGGAATGGTTGACTTGGTTTCCATGGGTCAAAAGGGCATTTTGGTAATTCCACAATGTTGGATAATTTTCAGAAAATTGGGGCTATTTTTAGGAAATTAATTAGAATAGAAATGTTTAACCAAGTTTTGAAATAATTATTTATAAAAAAATATCGTTAACGAAAAATAAATATATATATAGTTTTTGAATAAAATAAGAACGTTTTGGATTTATTAAAAGTTCGAAATAAATTACAAAATATCTAATATTTAAAAAGTAGCTTAAGCTCGTAAAATTTGAAATTAAATCATAGGATCTGAAAAATAATAAATCGTGTAACAATATTAAAAATTCAAGCGAAGTAAAACTTCGTTAATTAAAATAAAATTCGAAATTAGGATTTAAAACGATTTTAAGCTAAATAAAAATAATTAAGCATAATTAATCGAGTTTTAAAAATTCAGGGTATTACATTCTTACCCCCTTAGAAAAATGTCTGTAATTTTGATTTGTTGATTTGCTGGGTTCGTTTGATTTGTTTGATTTGTTGGGTTCGTTTGATTTGTTGATTTATTGGGTTCGTTTGATTTGCTGGGTTCGTTTGATTTGTTGATTTGTTGGGTTCGTTTAATTTTGATTCGTTGATTGGTTGGGTTCGTTTGATTTGTTGTTGATGATGATGAGGGGCGAAGCTACGAAGTAGGAGAGCAGCGTTGGTGGGCTTCGAATTGTTGAAGTAGAGGAGAAGAAGAAGACGAGAGGATGTGAAGTAGGAGAGCAGCAGAAGATGAGAGGATGTGCACGAGAAGCTTCAAAGCACGGGAGTTGCTCCCATGGTGAATTAAAGCGAAGACGGTCTAAGGAGGATGAAGAGAAGCGGCGTTTTTTTTTTTTTTGAAGGAGCGTTTTATTATTTGTTAATTATTTTTTATTTTCTTTTCTCCTTTTTAATTTTTTAAAAAATTTTCCTTTTCTTTTCTCTCTTATAAGGGTTGGATAGGTGAGTAATAAAGGCAGGTAAAGAAGGTGGGTGAGTTGGAGAAATAATTTGGGGAAAAAAAGATAAATTAAAAAAAAGGAAAAACTTTGACTTATACAATCGGTCACCAGTAAAAAGGCCCACGCAAAGTCAACACCCCTCTTAGTTGGGACCAGCAAGTAATAATCCGTACTTGGGAACTTTTAAAGAAGAACGTCCATGGTTGGGACTGCCTTTATCAATTTTTCCTAATAATTATTGCCTCCAATTCAAAATGATATTTACACTTTTCATTTTAATCCGTTTCATAATGATTTTTATATTATGTCTTATATTATTTTTTGACATTAAAATTTACTATCTTACCCTTCTTACCACAACAACATTTTCACTCAATCTCTCTTAATTTATTAATTTTTCCTTACATTCACTTACCTTTATACATATTTCTCTTACTTTTTCCATATTTTATTATATTTATCCATATTTTTACACGTTCTTCCTCTTTTGTCTTAATATTCATGCAAATAGTAACTGTAAATATCATTTTGAAACGTACCACATACGTCCAATACATATTCCATTATCGTAACTCATAATATTACTAGCCATCTTAGAAAACATACATGATGCTCTGTACCAATTCTCCGAGAGGACATGTTTTTCGAAAATATACCACTACAAGAAACTGGGCTGTTACCGACTGAAATTAACGACCACTATAAAAGTAGTCATTAAAAAATTATTTACCGACCATTTTAAGAGTAGTCGGTAATTACCGACCACTTTTAGGAAAAGTAGTCGTTAATTTACCTACTAACTATGTAGTCGGAAAATTACCGACTACTTTTTAGTAGTCGGTAATTTACATACTATTTTGTTAGTCGGTGATTTTCCGACTATCTTTAGTCGGTAAAGTAGTCGGAACTTTTTACCGACTACTTTATAGTCGGAATTTTTCCAAACTCCGACCAGGTTATCACCGACAACCCTTTACGACTACTTTTAGTCGGTACATTTTTTTGCGACCAAAAATGCTGTTTTACCGACTACTTTTAGCGGTCGCCAATTTGTAGTTTTCTTGTAGTGTACAAAGGGGAGAGAACTTTTGCAATAATACACCTAATTTAAACCTATCACTCTTAGGGGTTGTTAATTTGTTTGGCCATTTTGGAATGGATTGGAATGAAATTATAATCTATTTCATCCATTTAATTATTTGGTTGGATCTTTTTGGAATGGAGTTTCATATCAAGGGGGTTTTATCTCCACCCTATAAGCTATGCTGACGTATTAGACAATAGAGTTTGCCCGTGGCAAGCAGACTTCTTCTGTACCATCTCAGCCTTGCCCCTATATCATTTTTGTCAGGGCGCGAAATCCCATACCTACCTCTTACCCTAAGATTCATAATCCATTCCGCCCAAGTTACTAAGGCCCTGTTCTTTTGGACTTTTTTGCAGTTCCATTCACTTCAGTTCAGTTCAGTTCAGTTCAGCTCCATTAAGTTCAGTTCAGTTCAGTTCAGTTCAGTTCAGCTCCATTAAATTCAGTTTAGTTCAGTTCAGTTCAGCTTCATTCAGTTCAATTCAGTTCTGTTGAAAAGAACGAATTCATCTTTCTTTGTAATTATTTTTATTCTTGATATTGCAATTAAACTTGACATTTATTACTTATATATATTTATTTATATATATATATATATATATATATATATATATATTATCGTTATTATTACTTAAATATTACTATTATTATATTACTATTATATGTAATTATTGTTATTAATAATTATTATTATTGTATCATAATAATCATAATTTACAATAATCATAATTATTTATTAATAACAAAAAAAAATTATGATTATTGTAGTTATTATTTATTATTATGAGTATTGTTATAAATATTAACATTATATTTATTATTAATTATTAATTATTTTATTATTTATTATTAATTATTAATTATTAATTATTTTATTATTTTATTATTTATTATTTATTATTTATTATTTATTATTTATTATTTATTATTTATTATTTATTATTTATTATTTATTATTTATTATTTACTATTTATTATTTATTATTTACTATTTACTATTTACTATTTACTATTCATTCAGTTCCATTCAATTCAGTTCAGGTTAATTCAGTTCAGCTCCATTAAGTTCAGTTCAGTTCAGCTCCATTAAGTTCAGTTCAGTTCAGCCAAATAAAGTTCAGAAGAACAGGGCCTAACCATAACTTACAAATGAGGGAAGAGAGATAGAGAGCAGCCGCCGACCATCTTGTGAGCATCACCTTCGACCTTTCAAGGCGACCTTCACCGCCGACCTTCAATCAAACGACCTTCGACCTTCAATAATCAGCAACCGCTCATCTCCTCTGCGTAATCGACGAAGGCATTGCTACTCCAAGAGTACACCGGATGATGATACTCCTCACCATCATACATCTTGATCTCCAATGTACATTTGAAAAGTAGAATTGCAGATTTTTGAAGTTTTCTGGAATGAAAAGTAAAGTTGCAGATTTTGTTTTCCAAGAGTATCACCAACTAAATCTCTGCAATGTGGTTTTTAATTTTTTTTTTTTTGATGTTTTCAAATCCATTCCAAAGCGAATCAAACAGACCTACTTAGGAATGGGAATGTCAATCCATACCTCCCTGGTATAGGTTTTAATATCCATTTCATTCTAATTTGTTGAACCAAACGACCCCTTATATGTAACATACGGAGTACCAAATTACAACGGTACAACCACAACCATTCAACCAACCTAGCTATGAATTTACTCAAGTACACTGTACAAACTACAAAGAAAGTGCCAGTAAACTACGCACAATCACGAACATAATAGGTCGATTTCATCACATCGTTTCCATGAAAAACTTCAACTCCATAAGCTGCTAAGCCTCAATCATGTTGAAGGAATATTTTGATAATAACTGCGGGATTCCTGCTATAATGGATCCGTATGTCTACACACATATAAGATAAAGAAGATATAAAACTTGTCAATCTTTGATACTATAAGATGAAAAAATATTGGAAACTTTTCAATAAACTTGTCTACTTTATGAAAAAAATGTTTTCTGTGAGTGCTTTTTGCTTTTCTAGTTTGGCCAGGTCTGATATGAAGTAATATGAATAAGGTGAAGAAAACAAAGCAACAGTCGGGTCATGAACACATTTTTCTGACTCGAAATAAACTGGAAAAAGGTTTGATCCAAAGGCGGTTAGTGCCATACCTGAACCAAAATTGACATACCGATTTGACAAGTATATTTGCATCACATTCTAGCAGGTTTTTGAGTGTCCAAATCCGGACTCTTCATAACAATTTGAGCTTGGTTGAAAATGGAGGTGAAAGCTTGGTTCAACAGCTTCCCAACGCAGGGTCATAAACTCGTTTTGTATGAGAAACGAGGGAGTTAGGACCCCTGTTACCCAGACTCTTCATTTTACCTCAAACACCCGTGTCGGATCCTCAACACTCGGACAATGATATGGACACTTGGACAATTCATTTTAGACCAGAATCATGCAATTTTTTATAAAATAGCCGTGTCGGACGCTTGGACACGTACCCGTGTCCAACATGGGTATCCAAGTCCATGTAACATAGGTTATGCCTGTTTCACGAGAAGTTGTCGTGAAGCAGGACTGGATTCACATTACTACTAACAAATACCAGCACTACTCAATTCAAAATCCTCACAAACTGCTGAATTATACGAAAGTTAGAATCAAGGTATGTAAATACTACCTTGTGGTTCCCATGAACCTGGCACAATGGAACAGCCAGCAGCTTCATGTTCTTTGGCACAATGAATTTCCGACATACTGGCAACTTCACCATAAAGAGCTTGGTACACTCCTAAACACATGAAAATCAATTCAAATCAGTTCAGTTCAGTTCAATAGCCAAACTTGCGCGCTATTATAAACATACTATGACCATGTTCTTCTTAGCTTTATTTGGTTGAAATGAACTGAAATAAAGTACAAATGAACAGCCTGCGTAGTTAAACAATTGGTATGAGCCAACACCTTGGGTTGCTTAGTATTAGGAGGCAAATATGGGTAGAGCAAGGCCTCAAACTCTGGCCTCCACCACATTCCAAGGAGATCTCCCACCTAGATTCAGATAATTGGCTAATTACACTCGCAAGTCAATCAATATTGAACGATTTTTTTTTCATGTTTACTAGGTTTTTGTATTTACCACCTTATAAAATGTAATTTTATATTTACTACCTTAATTTTATGAAACGTTTTATATTCACCACCTATTAACGAATTTCATCAAAATTTCCGTCCATGCGAACCGTACTTAACTAACTTTTTTTAATTGGAAACCTAATGAAAGCGGAGGGAAATTAAAGAAGTTGATAAAGTGGGGCCACATGAACAGAAAATTGGAAGAAATCCGTTAAAAAATGGTGAATATAAAATGTTTCACAAAATTAAGGTGTTAAATATGATATACATTTTATAAGGTGTTAAATACATAAATTGAAAACTTAAAAGATGGTAAATATGAAAAAAATCCTAAATTCAAGTAACAAGAGCGATCAACAACCTATTAATTACCTCCCATTCTATCTCATCGGAGTTATCACTACCTTCATCGGGTGATAGCTTCCTCGAAAGTTTGCGTTGCAACCCTTCAAGATCTACTACACAAGCAAATAAGAGAACAAACACCCCTTCTCATACTCGGCGAAATAAGTTAAGGTTGCGTTTGAAAACATGAAATTCATTTCAAAAAAGAGAACAAAAACCCCTTCTCATACTCGCCGAAATAGTTAAGGTTAATCTATCATTAATTACCTGAATCACCCTGCCTTAAACGGCCTCCAGGAAGGTTAAATGTTGTATTCTTCACTTGTAGTAATAAGAGATGTGGATGTTTGAACAACTCTACCTACAAAAATAAGTTGCCCCATCAATGTAGTTTGGCATCACGGCATGCATGTTTCACAAACACAAGCAACTGAATTAACAAGGCTAATAAGTAATAACACCTTCAGGGAGAACAAACTCAATCTTTAGTAGTTGACACTTAAAGAAAACCACTATAAGGTTGCGTTTTATTCACTATTTTTTCCTAAAATTATCTTATCTGAATTAATTTGAACTTATTAAAATTTATCATAACTTATTTTAGCTATAAATTGTAACTTGGGTAACCATTTTTTTTTTTCCTGAACTTATCTGAATTTAAATGAACTTATTTTAACTTATTTTCCTAAAATTTGCTCGTTTGCTTTTCGAGTTTGACCTCGAGCATGAACGAGATGAGAACAAGCTTGATAAATAAACGAGCCTTAAGTTTCTATTATTCCATTTAATTTAATTTTCAAGATTTTGTCAACCTTTCGGTGGACAAGAACTACGGCCATATTTTCATGCGTACAATTTTAAGTAGTATGTAAAACGTTAGCATTTTTCGATCAAGAACGAATTTTTAATTGAGTTAAATCGAGCATGAACGAGCCCGCAAACGAATTTGAAAGAATTGTTCACGGACATCGAAAGTCGAACACAAACCTCTATAACCAGTCTATAAAAAGCGAAACCATAGATGATTAGAAGTCTTACATTTCATCTCTCTTTTCATCTATCAGTATGTTTTGTGTGTACTTTTTTCATTTTTCTTTTGTTGTTGCTATATTTACACATTCAACTACTATTCCCCTTCATCTTTCTCATTCAACCTCAATTCACTAATAATCCAATATATTCATTAGTCTCTCCTACTCCACCCCTTACAACTCAATATTAATTCAGCATATAATTTATATGTTCTTTCGACCTTCAAATTTCACCTTTATATAAATCATATATTACCACTAAAATCATATATTACCACTAAAATCACAAAAGGCCACAATAAAAATTAAAATTTCAAAAAACGACTAAACAACCACTATATAAATATAAATGCACGTTCTTTGAACGAGCTCTAGAGCTAATTTACTTAACAAACATGTTCTAATTAATGCCAATTTTAGTAATAAAAGATTGATAAACAGTAAACAGAAAAAGCAGGGGAAGAGGGGTTTTACCAAAATAACACCTTGAACGCTAGTCCTTAATCCACGAACTTCATAACTATAATCAAAAAAGAAAAACTCAAAATCAAAATTCCACATGTTGATTCTGAGTTTTGATGATGACAACGCAAACTTCCTAATCGTTGTTTAAGTGTGTTTTTGGAATGCTAAGTTAGGGAGTGCCTGAGTAGGACAAACTAAGCATGTGGAACAAACACTAAGCAATGCATGGAATTCCTAAAGAATCGATCAAGTCTGCATATGAAGGTTGTTCCCAAGACAGCTGTTCCCAAGACAGCGGGAACAGCTGTTCCTAAGACGGCTGTTCCCACGACGGCTGTTCCCACAACGGCTGTTCCCACGACGGCTGTTCCCACGACGGCTGTTCCCACAACGGCTGTTCCCACGACGGCTGTTCCCACGACGGCTGTTCCCACGACGGCTGTTCCCACAACGGCTGTTCCCACGACGGCTGTTCCCACAACGGCTGTTCCTAAGATGGCTGTTCCCAAGACGGCTGTTCCCAAAGACGGTTGCTCCTAAAGCAGGCTGATCCTCAACGACTGATCCTAGGCAAGTTATTAAGGGTGCTCCTCATATAATATGAAGATCATCAAAGTTCCGGAGAAGGAACAATGCATGAAGCATTCAAGTGATGCTTCAAAAGGTGCCAACATAGAAGCTACAACATATGAGTTTATGTTTAGATTTTATGTAAGTATTTTAATAACGTTTATGCATAATATGGAACAAAAGGAACACGTGTGTTTTAATATGTTTGAGAAAATAGTTTTTGTAAATAAAATAAAGTTTTATAAAGGAAAAACATTTGGAAAATAAATAAAACGATTTTGAGAAAATCAACATTGGATTCTGATTTAGAATTCCTTGTTTTCCAAGAAAAGGTTTCTACTTGTTCCTAAAACTACTCCCACTATTTCCTCTAAAATTGAACGTGTTAAAAGTGGTTTGAAGAAGTCTCCCTGTTTCTCTCAATCAACGTGCACGTTACTGCTCCTAGTAACTGTTAGTGGCCGTTGAGGGGAACATGGGAAACTGACCAAGAAAGTTCTTCTATAAAAGGAAAAGGTTTTTCATTTCTCAAATCACAACTGACAACGCACAATATTTCTAAAGAGCTTAAGAGTTTTATCAAAAGTCAGTTTACAAAAGAGCGTGTTCCTAGAGTTTCTGTATTATTCATAAGCTTTATTGATTACTAGAAGTTTCAAATACATCGAGTTGTAATTTGGGGTACAAGGGTTGAGTGAACCTAAAGTGACTTAGAGTCAAGTCAGTAAAAGAGTGTGAAAGGAACAAGGCACTGTAATCAAAGGGGATTGCAGTGGGGAACTCGTGTTCAAGTGGAACTCGAGTTATTGAGTGTGTTGTATTCGAGCGATTACAATATATAAAAGAGTTTGAGGTTTTTGCTTCTTGATAAGGATCAAGAAGTTTCCTCAGTTTTCACAATCTTCGTATTTATTTGATAGCTGTTCCTTTAATTTCTAAATTCCGCAAAGGAACAACCTAAGTTCACGAAAACAATTCACCCCCCCTCTTGTCAAGTGTTCCTACTAGAATATCACCACAAAATCCGAAATTCCTGATTCAATTGAATCAAAGAGGAGAGAGAAAATAGTACTTGGATTTCAAGCGAAGAAGAGAGTCAGCAGGGGTCTCATCTTTTGTAGAAAGAGCATCTTTAGTCCCAAAATAGTAACGGCTTAAAGGGTAAATATCCACCGCATAATCCACCAAGCTGCCACCGTCTCCTTGGTGTTCATCGCCGCCGCTATTAGCAAGCACCACCGCTTCTCCCTCCCTCATATTTTCTATTTTTAGAAACTTTCAGTTGTACTGGTTTGACTCGCGGGAGTGGTCTGTCTGTTGCCGGGAAAAGTTGCCAAACAATCCCCTTCATGGATAAAAGAAGGATCAAGGGGCATTGTCGTAATGTAGAATGTTCAAATTGTGCATCTTTTTATTAATTTCTTTTAATACTTAAAAATAAAAATAAACTCAATTGGATTATACTCAATCCGTATTTATTTAAAGGATACACTTGATCGGACACGGTTATTAAGAAAAAGAATTGAGTGAAATAAAATAATAAAGCAAGTTGAGTTGGGTAGGTATTTTAATAATTAAACAAGTGAGGACCATGTTATTTTGGGGGGTGGGAGGTGGGGTGGGTTTCTGAATTTTTTTGTTTAATAGGATGGTGGGTCATATGGTAAATTAGATGTATTATTGAATTAGATGGTTGGGTTGATAAGTTCCTAAAAATGGCAAATGTTTCTCTTAAATAAACACGAACGGAAAAGACAAGTGTATCCCTTAAATAAATACGGAGGGAGTAATAAATATGGTTGTGGGTCGGGCCAGTCGGGCTTTTGGGCGAGCCCCATGAACGGACTTGGATCACGTCAAGCCCAATTTGTATCGGGTCGGTATGTGTTGGGCTGAATATTTAAAATAGGGTCCATACCCACATGTCCTCGTGGGGCGTTGGGTTGGTCGGATCGGGACGGACTGTTGTATCTAAGCCTAATTTTACAAAATTTAGCATATTTTGTCATGGCGGATGGAGTCGTGTCGTGCCTTGCCTTATTTTTTCATGCTCGTGTCGGGTCGGGCGTCCCACAACCATCCTTAATTGTATGTATGAAATATTTTACTTCCTCTGTTCCTAAATGTTCTTCCCATTTCCATTTGGCACATTTGTCGATCTACATTTTACATCTAATTCCGTGTTACTAAAAATTATACTCCATAATTTTTTGTATTGTTAAGGAACTTATTGAGTGAATCAAGCAAGACCTGACATGACTATATTTTTACTTATATATTGAAAATGATTCAAAAGATTTTCGTCCATTGTGAATGGTGTCAAGATTTCAAATGAAAAAAACAGTAAGGAACAGATGGAGTACATTGTACTCAAGATGTCATATTTATGATAATTTCATCGGATGTTTTAATTTGCCAAACAACAAGATTAACTAGACGGACCTCTTGAGGTAACTGGATTTTTAAAAAGCTATTTTGTGGTAGTAATATGACCCATTTGAAAGCACTCTGGCATGTGACTAAGCTAACACTATGTGATAACGAGTCGAGCTTGAGCTCGGAGAAATATGGGTTAGGGTCGGAAAATAATTTGACTTGAGCTCGATGAGCTTATGAACCGGAAAAATTAACATAAGCACCGAATTAGATTATGTGACATTTTTAAGTGTAATTATACTTTCAAGGGAGGAATACGATTTGGTTTGATATGTGGTTACAATTATCTTGACCTTAACATACCATGGTGGTCATTTTTTAACATATTTTATAGTTTATACATCAATACCACACATATAACTTTATTAAATTCAAATTTTTGCTTATTGAGTGTAAGTCACGACTCATTTAAATACAAGTATTTAATTGACTCGTATGTATGATCATGAGGGAGGCTACATCGCTGGTAATCAGCGGCACAATTACTCCATACCTGGGGTAAAATGGTAATTTCATCTCATGAGTTGAAAAGTCAAACAAAGTACTACATATGAGCAAAAATGACAGTAATTAGTACAACAATGACAGTATTTATGCAAACGATGACAAAACTTATATAACACTTGTATACATACTTTTACACATTCATTTAATATGCAACACTTTTATCCATTCATTTAAATGGTCTCTTTACTTTTTATATTTCATTACAGTTGTATACATAATTTCCTTTTTTTGGGTGATTGTGACAGTATTTTAATACAACAGTGACAGTATATATACAACAATGACAATATTTATACTAGAAATGACAGTATATAACAAGTTCACAACACTTTTACACATTTATTTGAAGGTGGGCCATGTTTCCAATTTTTTTTATTTTTTAAAGTGGGTATGGGGTGCTTATTTCGCTGGTTACCAGCGATGTAGACAACCTCTATGATCATGCCCACAAATTTTTAAGGTGAACTTAACAACTTGGTCCTTTGTATTACACTGAAGTTTAACTTTGTCCTTGGAACTCTCACCATTAGCCGCTGGAATAAAGTCGATATTTTTATACAAAGCTAGCAAAAATCTATAGTTACCTCTAACTGCAACCTTACCAAAAATTTATTTTATCTTTTGTAGATTTAACAAAAACTAAAACTGCTACCTGAGATGCTATAGCCGAACATGTCATTAAAAATATCTCTATTGTAGTTCCTGCCTCATATAAAGATGATTGTGGAGTAGGCTGGCCCGAGGCCTGACCCAGCCCGACACGAAAAAACCCCGATCGACACGGGTACTGTTGTGGGATCTTTTACGGTGCTGACGTGGCACGCGTTCCTCGGAGGTATCAAGTATGACCTGGCACGAACTTCTGGCAACCTGCAAAACAAGAATATTCCCGTAGGAATATTTCCTCCGATGCTTAAGTAAGTATAAGCTAGAGAGATGAGTAATTTGTAGAGAGAAGGCAGAGCAAAGATAAGTTTTTGTTGGTGGGAATGAATTGAATGCCCTTTTACCTTGGGATCTGAGCTATTTATATTGCTAGGGTTTCTTGGGGACTGTACCCTCAACCCTAGCTGTGGGGTGCGTGCCCCTTGGGGATTTAGGACACGTGGCATTCGGCCTGCAATGATGGACCTTCTCCATTTGGACCTGCCTTCTCAGAGAGAATGGGCTTTCCAAAATGGGGCTCTGCTCTTATTTTGGTTGGGTACCAAGATTTGGGCCTTCTTTCTAGGTTTGAGCCCAATTGGCCAGTATGGATCGTAGGCTGCTTCTTTGGGCTTTGTGGGGGAGATATTCAAGCCCACATCATTTGCCCCTCATGAGGAGTGAAAACAGACGTTAGTTTTCACTGCTGGCAGGGGTAATAATTTCTTACCCCTCTATAAATAAGTGGCCAATTTGAGTGATTTTCCCCCTCATTTCCAGTGATCATTTGAGAGCAATAGGAGAAGGCGATTTCCGGCGTCTTACACCCACCGAAATCCACCGTAGCACCGCCACGATCTTCAAAGTCGTGTTCTTGTAGTTCTTCATCCAAGTTCTTTCACAAACTCTCTTTGATCTATCAGGTAAATGCTTTCTTTGGAAAAATGTATTTGTTGATTTTGATTCTTCCCAATTCTCTTCTTAATCATGCATGGGTCTCGTCAAACTGAGGGCGTCAACTTGTCCCTTTGACGCCTTCTCTTTTCAAGTTTGTCCCTGTCTTGAGCCAAGTCTCTAGCCTGTGCAGGATTAAATGGCGCGGATAGAGGACGAAGAACAGTTCGAAGGAGAATCCTCTTCTCCTATAGAGGACGTCCCTGAAAGCACTGATGCCGCGCCGGCGAGCACGTCAGGTGGGGAGGAAGGTCACCTTCATCCCAGTGCAATCTTCCCACTTCAGACGTGGCTGAACTTTCTCACCCTCGAGGGGAAGGCCTATGGGAAGTCTCTGAATTTAGGTTCGGAGTACAAGTTTCGTATGCCGGTTGACATGGGCTGCACCAGCTTTGGACTGGTGGAAGGAGAGTTCGCCGTGTACTGATGAGTCATATTTGTATAGGGTATTTTAGGCGCATTTAGGTTGCATTAATAGGCATTTATATCATTTTAGTTGCATTTAGGATCACATTTGCATAAGTTATCGTTGTCGTACTCTATTACGCCCCGTTTGTGTTTTCTTAATGTTTCAGGTGATTTTACGGTCATTTGGATGCTTTCGGAGTGTTATGAGTTGATTTGGATGATGAACGGATGGAATGTTGACTCGAGGATCATTGCATGTCTCTAGGGATAATTTTGAGTCAACAACGAAGCTAAACGCTATTTTTCTAAGCATCAAAACGGACAAGCGTTCACTCTTTTGATGATATCTCAAGTTCTACATGTCGGAATGAGACGAATTTGATTGGGCTAGAAAGTAGACTTCAAGAGCTTTCCAACGACAGGTCACACGTCCTTATAGGCATTGTAGAACAAGAGTTATGACATAAACAAGATGGCTCGACTATCCGATTCGCCTACGGCCCAAAACGCAGGCCCAACTCTCCTCCTTGGGCGCGAAAACCAGCGACCAACCAGCGGGCCCGCTGGTTTCTGCGCCCAAGTGATTTCCGCGCGTGTTTTGGTCTTCGTGATCGTCCAATTAAATCTTAGCTTATGTAATTGTTATTTTTTCCTATTTTGTTTAGAATTTGAGAAGCATATAAATACTTCAAGGGAATGCTTTTATCCCTCATGCTTTTATTTCCTTTAGGTTTCAATTCCCTAGATTTCGAATTCACGTTCTTTTTCTCTCTTTTCTTCTTCATGAACCCTAGTTTTTCTACATACTCCATCAATGTAATTCTTTGAGGTATAATTGATTTTTCTCTTTATTTTATTTATTGCTTTTAATTATGTTTTCATTCTTAGAATTGATTTTCATTGTTCGTTTCATGATTGAGTAGTTCGCTTTCTAGGGTTTGGGAATCCATGTTTATATTATGAATCCTTATTATTATTGTTGATGGTTTGATTATTCATTGATATTTCTAGTTGATTAGGTTTATATTGTTAATCTTTGCAATCTGATCAATTGTTTGATTAAATCATGCTAATAGGATTTAGAATCGAAAGATCGAATTTTAGAGGCTTACCTACAACTAGCAATTCTGATTATGTTAGCGATCGTACTGCATATGTTGAATTGAGAGTGTTAAGACCCGACCGTAGGATTAACTTGTGCTCTAGATAATTTGAATATTTGAGTTGTTGTGATGTTTTGATTGATTCTGAACTATGAATATGGTGAACCGTTGCCCTAGATATTTTAGTTTATTTTTCTATTTATTTTAGTTTAAACATTGAATCCTAAATTTCGTGACATTGTTAGTTTCGCCATACCTTGAAAGCTAGATTTAAATAGCCATCTCTCTGTGGATTCGACCCTGCTTACCCTACTACATTGTTAGGAGGTTTCGTTAGGATTTTATTTTTGACGGGTGTACGACAACCTATCATGTACGGCTCATTTCTAAAGCTGGGTATGAGATTCCCCCCTCACCCCTTTGTGGTGGAGTTGCTGGACGGCTTTAATATTGGTCTGAACCAAATGTCCCCGAACTCCTGGGCGGGTGTGTTTGGCTATATTGCTCGCTGCGAGCTTGCAGACATCACCCCTTCCCTTCCGGCGTTCCTAAGGATCGCCTCCATGTCCCAAGTTTCGAGAGCCGCCGCGGGCTGGCTAATTCTTACGTACAAGGGGGCCTATCGGACGGTGATGGGGAAGGCGTCTAAATGGCATCACTGGATGAAGAAGTGGGTGGTCATCAAAACCACCAATCTGGAGATGTGCGAGCAAATGAGACGTTGGAACGTCAAGCCCAACTTGGTTGGAAAAGGCGCCTCTTTGCCTCCAGTCTCCGCCGATCTCTGGGAACGGATCTCGTCGTTGTTCAAGGCTAAGCCACTCGTCATCAAGGACAAGACGGCCTACATACCCGAGGGGTGGTTGCCTCATCTGGATCAACTGGGCAATCCCGTTTTCCTCTCGGCTGTAAGCTTGTGTCCGTATATGCCGAGAGGTAATGTATCTATACTTCCAGCCCTTCACTGTTTAATCAAAACCATACTAATGTCTTTATTTGTTTTTTCAGAAGAGGCCATGGATAAGCTGGACGATGCCTCCAAAGGCCAAGTGGATATGCCGTCCTGGTTGGCGAAGGTACTCGACGCCAGCACTTATAAAGCTTGGAAGCGCCAGCAGGCGGCCGAGCAAGCCATCTCTGAGCAAATGGCTCCCCCTCCTGCCGAGGAGAAGGTATTGATCAAATCTTCCTATGTGATTCCCTTTGTTGTTTGCAACTTATATGTTTTCATTTTTTCAGAAGACGAGGAAGGCGGCCACGGACGCGGCTCCTACTTCTAAGCGCAGGGCTGGCGGCACAGGAAAACCCGTCTTCAAGTCCGTGGCTTCGAAGGCTTCTAAGGGGTTTGCCGTCCCCAAGGCTGCATCTGCTTCTCCTAGCTTCCAGAAAACTGGAGGGACAACTGATCCTCTTACGGGGATTCCTGAAGTCGTCCGCCGAAACATCCCTCTGAAGACGGCGGAAAGAGCTAGGAATTCTGGGGGTAAGTTTTACTCCAACATCGTAACCACCTGCCGTTCCTCGTCTAGCAGTTCTCTAGTTTCCCCCAGGGATTCTAAGGCTGTTGTTTTTCCCATAGAAATTCTCGATCCTCAGAAAGACATAGATGCTGAATTGGATCAGATCCCTTCTTCAGGGGGTTCAATTCTCATGACCGCAGGAAGATAATGACGTTGATGCGCAATGCCATTCCTCCCCAATATGCTGAGACTCTTCCTGAGGCGGCCGAGAATATGCTTGCTGCCATGCAGTCCTCGGCGCTGGACGTAAGTTTCATTATACCTTTATTTTTACACACTCGTTTCTTTTTGTTTGACTTACTATTTTTGTGCAAATGTTCATTCTGCTGGACTCACTGAAAAAGTGGCGCACTGCTTTAGTGCATGAAGAAGCTCGTCACCGTCTTCTGGCCAGTCAGTGTGGCGACCAGCATTTTGCTGCGCTGGAGAAGCTTTGCTTCGACAGGCGGGAGCAGATTGACGCTGTGGCTACCGCCTTGGCCTCCCAAAATGCTGAGAACACAGCTCGTCTCCTAAAAATTGATCAGAACTTTTCTGAAATGGAGGACCTTTCCAAGAAAATCAAGGAGAAAGAAGCTGAGTTTTCTCGTCTTCAGACTCAGTTTAAGGAGTTGGAGGTCCAGCTGGAGGCGGCTAGCAAGGAGGTTGCTTCGTCACAGAGCGTTCTCGACCAGTCGGCCATGCTAGGTGAAAAATCAATCCGAAGGGGTATGGAGCTTGCATGGAATGCTGAATTTGCAAGTGAACGTCCCTTTAGTTGGTTTGAGAAGTTCCTCACCTATCAGATTGAGGTGGAGAAGGCTCAAAAGGAAGGACGCACTCCTCCTGAGTTTGTACCCATCGAGGATGAGGAATGAGCTCCTGCGCGTCTTGTATTTATTTATTTTTTTATTTTTTTTGCACATGTTCTCTTGACGCCTTGCTTAGTGGCTTTGTGCATAATTTTTGTAATTATGACTAACTTTTTGGAAATGACATGGCGCCTTTTGAACGTCTTATTTCTTTTTAGCTTTTGTCATCATCATTTTTTCTATGATTATGTCCGACACCTCCAACTTGAGACGTCAGATGTCTGCCCTGGTCTTTTTGCCAAGGTCTTTTGCTACTTTATATAGCTATGTGTTAGAAATGTGTAACCCCTGTGTTCTAGGTGATCAGCCTAGTGAGGGTGCTAATCTGGGCCACTTCTTAGGCCTTTAAACGACTAGTCTTTTGGGAGAGCGTTAGTTTGCATTTCTCCGAGGAATTTGATAACATACTTTCCATAAGGATTTCCCAGCAAGACCGGCTTGCAGGGAATTTTTCATTTAATGTTTAAAACATGCTACATGGTGCGTCTAAGTTCTAGACGTCTTTACAATGCATATAATCAAGATAAGTGTCAATCTAGAAAAAGTACTTCTTGAGGTTATCCACATTCCATGTACGCAAGATCGGACGTCCCTGCATGTCTTGGATCCGGTATGTTCCGTCTCGAACCTCCTCATAAATCTCATACGGACCTTCCCAAGTAGGGGTGAGTTTCCCTTGTTCATTGGCGCGTCCGACGGCTTCCATTTTCCTAAGTACAAAATCTCCAAATTTAAGTATTCTTCTAGAAACCCTTTTGTTGTACTCCCTCGTCATTCGGAGTTTGTATAGCTGCTGTCGTAGAGCCGCGTTCCCTCTGGTTTCTGGTAAGAAATCCAAGGTGTTAGGTTATGATACATATGATATTACATAAATCATGCGGAAACAACCATTAACCCAGGATTACATATTATTTACACATAATCATATAGCATAATTTAGATGCATACTCTTTGTTGCGTGCCCTCCCTAGCTGCGCCCGAACCGAGCAAGAACAAGTCTTTAGGACTCCAAGTGTCGTCCCTCCGTAGATAGTCCACAGCACGTCCGGATCCGCCTTAAGATTGACCAACTAGAATCGCCCTTAAGGTACTAGAATTTTCGGCACTTTTGAGCAAGATGTGTGGCTGAATTTTTCTCTCAAAAACTCACTTTGAATACTTTGAAACTCGTTATAAATTGTGAACCCAGGCCACATATTTATAGGGTTATGGAAAGGGAATTGGAATCCTATTCAGATACAAATTAATTAAACCTAGAATCCTACAAGAACTCTAATTTAATTAATTTATCAAATAGAATTAGGAATTTAATCATTAACCGAACTCTGCACGTTTTAGGAAACGTGCACGAACACAAACACTTACGCACACACACACGGCAGCCTCGATGGGCCGCCCATGCGTGCGTGCGAGCAGCAGCCCACGCAGCGAGGCCTGCGCGAGCCACAAGCCCACGCAAGCACCCGCGCGCGCTGCGCGCGCTGTGCGCGCTGCCACGGCCTGGCCTTGCGCTGGGCCTGGCGTGGCTGTTTGTGTGGCGCGCTTGGCTTGCTGGGCGATGGCCTGGCTTCGTGCTGGGCCCTCGTCCGGCAGGCCTCGTCCGATGCTTATTCGTACGATACGCTTCCGATTAAATTTCCGATTCCGGAATTCATTTCCGATACGAACAATATTTAACATTTCCGATTCCGGAATTAATTTCCGTTTCGAACAAATATTTAATATTTCCGTTTCCGGAATTATTTTCCGATTCCGGTAATATTTCCGATTCTGACAATATTTCCGTTTCCGGCAATATTTCCGATTCTGGTAATATTTCCATTTCCGATAATATTTTCCGATACGTACCATGTTTCCGTTTCCGGCAACATCTACGACTTGGATAATATTTATATTTCCGATACGATCCATATTTCCGTTTCCGGCAATATCATCGTTTCCGGAGTATTCATTTCTTGCCTGTGACGATCTCAGCTCCCACTGAAACCAAGATCCGTCGATTCCGAATATCCATAGATAGAGTATTTAATGCCATTAAATACTTGATCCGTTTACGTACTATTTGTGTGACCCTACGGGTTCAGTCAAGAGTAAGCTGTGGATTAATATCATTAATTCCACTTGAACTGAAGCGGCCTCTAGCTAGGCATTCAGCTCACTTGATCTCACTGAATTATTAACTTGTTAATTAATACTGAACCGCATTTATTAGACTTAACTTAGAATGCATACTTGGACCAAGGGCATTATTTCCTTCAGTCTCCCACTTGTCCTTAGGGACAAGTGTGCATTTCCTAATTCCTTTGTCGCTCGATGCTTGCTCTTGAACATAAGGTAAGAGTTGTCATCCTTATTATGTCCAGAGGTGTTCCTCGGTTTCAGAGTTCAACTGATCAAATAAACAGATAATCATAGCCTATGATTCATCCGAGCACGGCCATGCATTTCACAGTTTCTAGCTCTCCGAGTGGTCTTGTACAACTTTTAAGCATCTCATCCCGATTTATGGGAGGACAATCCCAATCTTGCGATCTTGAGATTAGACTTCGTTTGATAGGTGATTACCTGAGCGTTGCCTTTATAGCCTCCTTTTACGGTGCGACGGTTGGTCAACGTCAAAGCAACCAGTTCTCAAACAAGTAATCTCAAATCACTCAGGTATTGAGGATTTAGTGTCTAATAATTTAATGAAATTTACTTATGACAGACTTTCATCTCTTACAGTAAAGTTTCATAGGTCTTGTCCGATACTAGTCTTCCCAAAGTAAGTATCTATGCAAATGATTATGACATTGCTATGTCCACATAGTTCAAGAAACAGAACTACTAGTCATCTTGCATTCTAATCGTCTAACGTTTTCTATGCGTCCAATTTTATAGAAAACTCCGACTAGGGACCATTTTCAACCTTTGACATTCAAGTTCACTTGATAGACATTTCTTAGTCACAGGACTGGTCCTGACAGTCTATCTTGAATATATCGTCAAATTGAAGGGACTCATCATTTAATAAACCACAAATTAAATGGAAAAATGAATTCTTTTCATTTATTGTGAATGATTAACCAATAATGTTTTACAAAGATTTAAACTCTAAAACTTTAAAACATTAAACAGAGACATCAAAGCCATTCTCCAATATGCTTGATTCCCATAGCTGCAGTGTGCGAGTTGTGCTTCGCCTGCGGCAGAGGTTTAGTTAATGGATCTGATATGTTGTCATCAGTTCCAATTTTGCTTATCTCGACTTCTTTTCTTTCAACGAACTCTCGTAGAAGGTGAAATCTACGAAGTACATGCTTGACTCTCTGGTGGTGTCTAGGCTCTTTTGCCTGTGCAATAGCTCCGTTATTGTCACAATACAGGGCTATTGGTCCTTTAATGGAGGGGACTACACCAAGTTCACCTATGAACTTCCTTAGCCATATAGCTTCCTTTGCTGCTTCATGTGCAGCAATGTACTCCGCTTCAGTTGTAGAATCCGCAATGGTGCTTTGCTTAGCACTTTTCCAGCTTACTGCTCCTCCGTTGAGGCAGAAGACAAACCCAGACTGTGATCTGAAATCATCTTTGTCGGTTTGGAAACTTGCGTCCGTATAGCCTTTAACAATTAATTCATCATCTCCACCATAGACCAGGAAGTCATCTTTGTGCCTTTTCAGGTACTTCAGAATATTCTTGGCAGCAGTCCAATGCGCCTCTCCTGGGTCTGACTGGTATCTGCTCGTAGCACTGAGTGCGTACGCAACATCCGGGCGTGTACATATCATAGCATACATTATTGAACCAATCAATGATGCATATGGAATCCCATTCATTCGTCTACGCTCATCAAGTGTTTTTGGGCACTGAGTCTTGCTTAGAGTCATTCCATGAGACATGGGTAGGTAGCCTCGCTTGGAGTCCGCCATCTTGAACCTATCAAGCACCTTATTGATATAAGTGCTTTGACTAAGTCCAATCATCTTTTTAGATCTATCTCTGTAAATCTTGATGCCCAATATGTACTGTGCTTCTCCTAGATCCTTCATCGAAAAACATTTCCCAAGCCAAATCTTGACAGAGTTCAACATAGGAATGTCATTTCCGATAAGCAATATGTCGTCGACATATAATACTAGGAAAGCAATTTTGCTCCCACTGACCTTCTTGTATACACAAGATTCGTCTGCGTTCTTGATGAAACCAAAGTCACTGACTGCTTCATCAAAACGTATATTCCAGCTCCTGGATGCCTGCTTCAATCCGTAGATTGACTTCTTTAGCTTGCATACCTTTTTAGCATTTTTTGGATCCTCAAAACCTTCAGGCTGTGTCATAAACACAGTTTCTGTTAAAACGCCGTTTAAGAAAGCAGTTTTGACATCCATCTGCCATATTTCGTAATCGTAATATGCAGCGATTGCTAACATTATCCGAATAGACTTTAGCATTGCAACTGGTGAAAAGGTTTCATCGTAATCCACACCGTGGACTTGCCTGTAACCTTTTGCAACCAATCTAGCTTTGAAAACTTCAAGTTTCCCATCCTTGTCCTTTTTCAGTTTGAAAACCCATTTGCTTCCAATGGCTTGGTAGCCATCTGGCAAATCGACCAAATCCCATACTTGGTTTTCAGACATGGAGTCTAATTCAGATTGCATGGCTTCTTGCCATTGCTTGGAGCTAGGGCTCGTCATAGCTTGTTTGTAAGTCGCAGGTTCATCACTTTCAAGTAATAGAACGTCATAGCTCTCGTTCGTCAAAATACCTAAGTACCTTTCCGGTTGAGATCTATATCTTTGCGATCTACGCGGGGTAACATTTCTAGATTGACCATGATTCTCACCAGATTCTTCTAAAGATCTCTGAGTTTCATCCTGAATGTCATCTTGAGCATTCTCTAGAGTTTGTTGTTCGACTCGAATTTCTTCGAGGTCTACTTTTCTCCCACTTGTCATTTTGGAAATGTGATCCTTCTCCAAAAAGACACCATCTCGAGCAACAAACACTTTGTTCTCAGATGTATTGTAGAAGTAATACCCCTTTGTTTCCTTTGGATAGCCCACAAGGATACATTTGTCAGATTTTTGATGAAGTTTGTCTGAAATTAATCGTTTGACGTATACTTCACATCCCCAAATCTTAAGAAAAGACACATTTGGAGGCTTTCCAAACCATAATTCGTATGGAGTCTTTTCGACAGCTTTAGACGGAGCTCTATTTATAGTGAGTGCAGCTGTATTTAGTGCATGTCCCCAAAATTCTAATGGAAGTTCGGCCTGACCCATCATTGACCTGACCATGTCTAGCAAGGTTCTGTTCCTCCGTTCCGACACACCGTTCCATTGTGGTGTTCCAGGAGGAGTCAACTCTGATAGAATTCCACATTCTTTCAGATGGTCATCAAATTCATAGCTCAGATATTCACCGCCTCTATCAGACCGCAGTGCCTTAATCTTCTTGCCTAATTGATTCTCTACTTCACTCTGAAATTCCTTGAATTTGTCAAAGGATTCAGACTTATGCTTCATTAGGTAGACATAACCATACCTACTGAAGTCATCAGTGAAAGTGATAAAGTAGCTGAAACCACCTCTAGCATTTGTACTCATTGGTCCACATACATCTGTATGGATTAAACTCAATAGTTCATTTGCTCTTTCTCCAACTTTAGAGAAAGGTTGCTTTGTCATTTTGCCAAGTAAACATGATTCGCATTTACCATAATCCTCTAAGTCAAATGGTTCTAGAATTCCTTCCTTTTGAAGTCTTTCTAAGCGTTTCAAGTTTATATGGCCTAATCGACAATGCCACAGATAGGTGAGATCTGAATCATTCTTTTTGGCCTTTTTGGTATTTATGTTATATACTTGTTTGTCGTGATCTAATAAATAAAGTCCATTGACTAATCTAGCAGATCCATAAAACATCTCTTTAAAATAAAACGAACAACTATTGTCTTTTATTAAAAAGGAAAATCCCTTAGCATCTAAGCAAGAAACTGAAATGATGTTTTTAGTAAGACTTGGAACATGGAAACATTCTTCCAGTTCCAAAACTAGCCCGGAGGGCAACGACGAATAGTAAGTTCCTACAGCTAATGCAGCAATCCGTGCTCCATTTCCCACTCGTAGGTCGACTTCACCCTTGCTTAACTTTCTACTTCTTCTTAGTCCCTGTGGATTGGAACATAAGTGTGAGCCACAACCTGTATCTAATACCCAAGAAGTTGAATTAGCAAGTATACAGTCTATAACGAAAATACCTGAAGATGGAACGACTGTTCCGTTCTTCTGATCTTCCTTTAGCTTCAAGCAATCTCTCTTCCAATGCCCCTTCTTCTTGCAGTAGAAGCATTCGGATTCAGAAGTGGGTTGACTGACCTTCCTCTTTGCAGATTTGGCGCCAGTTTGCTTAGTTGGGCTGGCCTTGTTGCCACCTTTCTTAGCATTCCTCTTCTTTCCAGATTTCTTGAACTTGCCCCCACGCACCATAAGCACATCCTGCTTATCACTTTTGAGCGTCTTTTCAGCGGTCTTCAGCATACCGTGAAGCTCAGTGAGCGTTTTGTCCAGACTATTCATACTGTAGTTCAGTTTGAACTGATCATACCCGCTATGAAGAGAATGGAGGATGGTGTCTATAGCCATTTCCTGAGAAAATTGCTGATCCAGCCGACTCATATTCTCAATGAGTCCAATCATTTTGAGAACATGTGGACTTACGGGCTCGCCTTTCTTAAGTTTGGTCTCAAGAATTTGCCTATGAGTCTCGAATCTTTCGACTCGAGCCAGATCTTGGAACATGTTCTTCAACTCACTGATGATTGTGAAAGCATCTGAGTTGATGAACGTTTTCTGCAGATCCACACTCATGGTGGCGAGCATTAGACATTTCACATCCTTGTTGGCATCAATCCAACGATTGAGGGCTGCCTGAGTGACCCCGTCGCCTGCAGCTTCGGGCATCGCCTCATCTAGGACATACTCCTTTTCTTCCTGCATAAGAACTATTTGCAAGTTCCTTTGCCAGTCAAGGAAGTTTTTCCCGTTCAACTTCTCCTTTTCGAGAATTGATCGAATGTTGAATGAATTGTTGTTTGCCATATTAAAAACTACAATTGAAAAGAATAAACAAATAAATAACCATTCACAGTTTCTCTTAATAAACTTAAATTCTAGCATACATGCATAATTCAATGTTTATTAAGCATTTTATTCAAATTATGTGTTCCGGCAGGTGTGAATAAAATGATTCCAAGATCCTAAAATCATTGAAGAACTAAGCACAGTTTGTCGACTTAATCCTAGAACATCTTAGGTAAGCAAAAGCCTTTTGCTAATAGTCTAGAAACTATTCTTGGTTGATAGGTACGTCTAAGAACTTATTAGGTAAACCTATCGAATTTGCCACGACATAAAAGGACTCCTTACTTATATCGTTGAGTTTCACCAAAACTAACATGTACTCACAATTATTTGTGTACCTTGCCCCTTTAGGACCAATAAGTAACACCTCGCTGAGCGAAAACTATTACTAGATTGATGTAAAGGATATCCAAGCAAGTGTATATTTTGGCATGGCACCTTTTAACTCAATTTTTTTTTAAGTTTGGAACTTAAGGCTCTTACTATGTTGGTTAGATTTTAAGTGAACTAAAATCCTTAATCATGCAACATAATCAAGCTTTTGATCTCATGCATTTTAAGACATATTTAAAAGCAATAAATAACTTAAAACATGCATAAGATAAATGTGATCTAGTATGGCCCGACTTCATCTTGAAGCTTTAACTTCAAAGTCCGTCTTGAAAATCTCCGTGGGAGGCACCATTTTCTTCAAATAGGATAAGCTATAACTAATTACAACTATTTGATGGCACGCAGACCATATTTGAATTGAAAAATAACTTTGGTTCTTTAGACCAATTACATTCAAATTAATGGTACGCAGACCATATTTTCTATCCTATTTGGGCCATACTAGTCACTTCATAACCTGCAAAACAGTACATATACAATATATACCATTCACCCATTCATTATCATGAATGGCCCACATAGCTGGTTAGTAAAACACATTATGCATCACGTAAACATTTGCAGCAATTAATCAAGGGCACCAATAATCTACCAATTATTCAGTCCTTATTAATTCTAATCAAGTTGTTTTAACCTTAAGGATTTGTAGACCTAATCAAGAGTTTATGACTAAAATACGCTCCCACTTAAACCAATAAATTCATATGCTTTACTAATTTTAAACATAAAAATGTATTTCTAGTCTAACCGGAAACATACAAATTTAATTAAAATTTAAAGCTCATATAAATTTATAATTGAATCCAAAAGTTTAATTTAATTTCAGTCGTTATTTAAATTAATTCATGATTTTAATTTTAGTAAAATAATTAGAATAAATAACATTTATTATAATTACAATATTCAAAATTAAAATCCAAGAAAATAATTTAAATTATTAATTTTAAAATTAATTAAAATTACGTGAACTGAAATTTTCAAATTAAACATTCAAAACGATCTAATCGTAACGCAAACACCCTACGCATTGCACGCCCATGGGCCGCACGCACACAACCATCGCTGGCCATGTGCGCGCAGCCCATGCGCTCGTTGCATAGCTGCTGCATCTCCATCGCAAGCCATCGCACGCTGTGGTGCTTGCTGCGCGCGCGCCAGCGCTCGTCGCACGCGAGCCATCGCTCGCTGGGCGCGCGACATCGCTCGCTGGGCGCGCGACATCGCTCGCTGTGCGCGCGACATCGCTCGTTGTGCGCGCGAGCTCGCTCGCTGGGCGCGCGACATCGCTCGCTGTGCGCGCGAGCAACGCTGGGCGCAGCGCTCGTGGCACGCGAGCTTGCGCTCGCTGCGCGCGAGGCTGCGCGCTCATGCGCGAGGCAGTGCGCGTTGTGGCGCAGCTCGCTTGCTGCCCACACGCGACTGCCTTGGCTCGCCCTTCGCCCATGCCCATTCATCCATTGCTCGTGGCCCACGACACAAGGCAGGGCTGCTGCCTTGTGCTCGTGCACTACGCCCTTGCTCATTGCATTCGTGCCGCACGGGCGACGAGCTCCCTTGCTCGTCGTCGCATGCCCGCATTATACAACACCCCTTAAGGGTAACACGAAGCGTCCATTGCTTTGTGCGTGCAAGTTATATGAACGAATCGCATAAAAAATTTAAAATTTATAAAATTAATGACAAATTAATAAATATTATTAATTTCATAATTTTAGGGCGAAAAATCGAAAATTTATTATCCAATTGATTTCCGATTGTTATGGATTCAAGTCTAGGTCATAAAAATTTAAAATTTATCATAAATTTACAATTTTTATGGTGGTTTTTAATCATAGGTTTCTAATTAAATTGCAATTAATTATGAAAATCAAATTAATTCTAAATTATTCTAATTTTCAACAAATTAATCATAATTACAAATTAGATTGCATAATTAACAAGACTAGGCATTCAAACTTGTTAAACATATGCAGTAGGTCAATCAAAAATTCAAGATTTATCAACAAGAATCGCAAATATTTAATTTAACATCTTAAATTTACGAAATTTTTGCATTCGAAAAACTAAAACCTTCGAAAAGTCATAGTTAGGCTTCGAATTTGAGAATTCTGGGTTCGGCAGAAAAATACTGTTTTTGTCAAAATTTTAGAATGCCTTTTACATGCGGAATTGACACAAAAATCACTCAATTTGGATGAGTAACGAAGAAACTGCCGAAAAACTGCGTACGTATAATTAAATAAACGCAATTTGCAATTAATTAACAATTACGAAAATTAATCACCCCTTTTAATTCTTGCAAATTTGTAATATTTAACCATGTTTATGCAATTTAGATTATGAAAATAATAAGGGGCTCGTGATACCACTGTTAGGTTATGATACATATGATATTACATAAATCATGCGGAAACAACCATTAACCCAGGATTACATATTATTTACACATAATCATATAGCATAATTTAGATGCATACTCTTTGTTGCGTGCCCTCCCTAGCTGCGCCCGAACCGAGCAAGAACAAGTCTTTAGGACTCCAAGTGTCGTCCCTCCGTAGATAGTCCACAGCACGTCCGGATCCGCCTTAAGATTGACCAACTAGAATCGCCCTTAAGGTACTAGAATTTTCGGCACTTTTGAGCAAGATGTGTGGCTGAATTTTTCTCTCAAAAACTCACTTTGAATACTTTGAAACTCGTTATAAATTGTGAACCCAGGCCACATATTTATAGGGTTATGGAAAGGGAATTGGAATCCTATTCAGATACAAATTAATTAAACCTAGAATCCTACAAGAACTCTAATTTAATTAATTTATCAAATAGAATTAGGAATTTAATCATTAACCGAACTCTGCACGTTTTAGGAAACGTGCACGAACACAAACACTTACGCACACACACACGGCAGCCTCGATGGGCTGCCCATGCGTGCGTGCGAGCAGCAGCCCACGCAGCGAGGCCTGCGCGAGCCACAAGCCCACGCAAGCACCCGCGCGCGCTGCGCGCGCTGTGCGCGCTGCCACGGCCTGCTGGGCCTGGCCTTGCGCTGGGCCTGGCGTGGCTGTTTGTGTGGCGCGCTTGGCTTGCTGGGCGATGGCCTGGCTTCGTGCTGGGCCCTCGTCCGGCAGGCCTCGTCCGATGCTTATTCGTACGATACGCTTCCGATTAAATTTCCGATTCCGGAATTCATTTCCGATACGAACAATATTTAACATTTCCGATTCCGGAATTAATTTCCGTTTCGAACAAATATTTAATATTTCCGTTTCCGGAATTATTTTCCGATTCCGGTAATATTTCCGATTCTGACAATATTTCCGTTTCCGGCAATATTTCCGATTCTGGTAATATTTCCATTTCCGATAATATTTTCCGATACGTACCATGTTTCCGTTTCCGGCAACATCTACGACTTGGATAATATTTATATTTCCGATACGATCCATATTTCCGTTTCCGGCAATATCATCGTTTCCGGAGTATTCATTTCTTGCCTGTGACGATCTCAGCTCCCACTGAAACCAAGATCCGTCGATTCCGAATATCCATAGATAGAGTATTTAATGCCATTAAATACTTGATCCGTTTACGTACTATTTGTGTGACCCTACGGGTTCAGTCAAGAGTAAGCTGTGGATTAATATCATTAATTCCACTTGAACTGAAGCGGCCTCTAGCTAGGCATTCAGCTCACTTGATCTCACTGAAATATTAACTTGTTAATTAATACTGAACCGCATTTATTAGACTTAACATAGAATGCATACTTGGACCAAGGGCATTATTTCCTTCACAAGGCCGCTTTCATCATTTCCCAATTGGCATCTTCATTAAACAACATGACACGCAAGGTTGGTTCACACATTTCAATGGGTAGGACGGCTTCAGCCCCATAAGCTAACAAGAATGGTGTTTCTCCTGTGGAATTTTTTGCCGTGGTCCGTATAGACCATAAAACATTGGGTAACTCGTCGGCCCATAAACCCTTTGCCTCATCAAGCTTATTCTTCATCCCTTCAGAGATGATCTTGTTGAATGCTTCTACTTGTCCGTTAGCTTGGGGGCGTCCTACTGATGCAAAACATGCTGTGATACCATGGTCAGCCAACCAATCTTCTAATTTGGGCGTCTTGAATTGTGGCCCATTGTCGAAGACAATAGACTGAGGCACGCCAAATCTTGTGATTATGTTTTTCCAGATGAATGCTCTCACATCCTGTGCTTTAGTGTTCTTTAAAGCTTCAGCTTCTACCCATTTACTGAAGTAGTCGACGGCTACTATTACATAACGCAGTCCTCCTGGTGCCGTCGTATAGGGGCCTGATAAGTCCATCCCCCACATGGCAAATGGTATAGGGCTGGTGATTGGCGTCAGTTTCTGTGCCGGTCGTCGAATTAGGTGAGCAAATCGTTGGCATTTATCACACCGCTTGACCATACGGAGGGCGTCTTCTTTGAGAGTGGGCCAATAGTATCCGGTTCTTAAAGCTTTTTCGG
Organism: Spinacia oleracea; assembly: GCF_020520425.1. Classification (NCBI taxonomy): domain Eukaryota; kingdom Viridiplantae; phylum Streptophyta; class Magnoliopsida; order Caryophyllales; family Amaranthaceae; genus Spinacia; species Spinacia oleracea. The sequence goes on along the minus strand of NC_079488.1, from coordinate 6,430,159 downwards.
CCAGGGCCCTCCCTCCTATGTGAGAGCTGCATAATCCCTGATGAAGATCTTCCAGTACCTCTTGCCCCTTCTCGGGGGTTACGCAGCGAAGAAGAGGTCGTGAGAAGGCTTTTTTGTATAGAGTTCCATTCCATATCTCAAACCAGGTGCACTTCTTTTGTAATCTTTCTGCCTGCTTGGGGTCATCAGGGAGTACTCCATTCATTTTGAAGTTGACAATATCATCCATCCAGATGGCTGTTCGGTCTAAGATGTCTGTTCTCGAGGCGTCAATGCTTTTGGACTGTTTTACCTCCCAGAATACATGACGTGGCGTGTCGCAGGACGCTGAGCTTGCCAGTTTGGATAAAGCGTCTGCCTTGTTATTTTCAGACCGGGGTATGTGTTGTACTTCAAAGTTAGACAGCTGTTGAACTTCTTGACGGACTCTTTCCAAATATTTTATCATGGCCTCATCCTTGGCCTCATATTCCCCTTTGACCTGACTGACGATTAACTGCGAGTCAGACAAAACCAGGACGTCTGTTGCCCCTGCGGCTCTGCTCATCTGAATTCCACCTATCAGGGCTTCGTATTCAGCCTCGTTGTTTGACGCCTGAAAGTTAAACCGCATTGCATATTCATAGATATCCCCTTCTGGTGATTCGCAGATAATGCCGGCTCCTGACCCGTTCTGAGTGGCAGAGCCGTCCACATGCACTATCCACTGGGTTTTCTCATTCTTCAAATAGGGTGGCTTGGTCAGTTCCGCGATGAAGTCGGCGAATGCTTGTCCCTTTATTGCCTTCCGCGGTTCATACGAGATATCAAAACGCGTTAAGCTCAATTGCCCAGTTGAGCATTCTTCCGGACGCTTCAAGTTTGGTGAAAGGCCGCTTTAGCGGTTGATCCGTGTATACCAGTCGATGAGCCAGGAAATATGGACGAAACTTCTTACTAGCCAAGAACAGAGCAAAGCCAAACTTTTCGACTGTTGGATATTTGAGTTCAGCATTCTGCAGCATGTGACTGACAAAGTAGACAGGTAGTTGCGTTCCATCCCTCTCTGTAAGCAAGACGGCACTTAGTGCGTATTCTGAGATGGCAAGGTACAGATACAAAACTTCCCCTAAGAGAGGGCTGACCAGTCGTGGCAAAGTATGCAGATGTTCTTTTAGGCGAAGGAAGGCAGCCTCAGCTTGCGACGTCCACTCAAACTGGGTGCCCTTTTTGATGGTACTGAAAAAGTAGTGACACTTGTCTCCAGCTCTAGATAAAAATCGTCCCAAGGCGGCAAGGCACCTAGTGAGGCGTTGCACATATTTGACCGTCCTTGGCGACGTCATATTGATGACCGCCTGCACTTTGTCCGGATTTGCTTCAATGCCCCTTTCGTCAATCAAGAAGCCAAGGAACTTGCCAGAAGATACCCCAAATATGCACTTCTTGGGATTGAGTCTCATCTGGTATGTCCTGAGGGTTTCAAAGGTTTCTCTCAAATCGTCGAGGTGATCCATCTTCTTCTTGCTTTTTACAATCATGTCGTCAATATAGGCTTCTATATTCCTCCCCAGGTGCTTTGCGAAAACTGTGTTCACCAACGGTTGGAAGGTGGCGGGGGCATTTTTAAAACCGAACGACATTACTTTGTAGCAGTACAATCCTTGTTCCGTGACGAATGACGTCTTCTCCTGATCTTCGGGCCATAATGGGATTTGGTGAAATCCGGAGTAGGCGTCCATGAAGCTCATCATGGCATGTCCGGCTGTTGAGTCGACGAGTCGGTCTATTTTTGGCAGTGGGAAACTGTCTTTAGGGCAAGCTTTATTGAGATCGGTGTAATCAACACACATCCTCCACGTCCCATTGGGCTTGGGTACCAGGACTACGTTAGCTACCCAGTCTGGATACTGACACGGACGTATGAAGCCTGCATCCATTAGTTTCTTAACCTCGGCAGCGGCGGCCAAATTTCTTGCTTCTCCATGATTCCTCTTCTTTTATCGCACTGGCTTTACAGCGCTGTCCACATTCAACTTATGCACGGCAACCGCCGGGTCTATGCCTGACATCTCCTCTACCGTGAAGGCAAATATCTCCTTGTATTCTCGGAGTAGTTGCACTAATGCTGCTGACATGGGGTCGTCAGGGTGGACCCCAATGGGGACCGTTCGAGACGGGTCTGCTAAGTCCAGAATTATATCATAGAGTGCTCCCACTGGCTCAAGTCGTCTTTCTCCATTGTGCTCCGTTGGTGTCTCCCGGGTTTTACGGCGGCTTGACGGAGGTTTAGCTTGCTCCTTTCCCTTCGGAGAGGCTCCCTAGGCCGTTGGCTCCAATGTCGATAAGTAACAATCCCTGGCAAACTGTTGATTTCCATAGAGAGACCCAACGCGTCCGTTGCTTCCGACAAATTTTACCAACAGAAAATGAGGAACGATCACAGCTTTTAGGTCGTTGAGTGTTGGACGGCCAAGTATGATGTTGAATGTGGTGAGGTTTGCCACAATTATAAACCTGATGACAACTTCTTTGATCACTGGGGGAACTCCAACAGAGGCCGGAAGCAAAATGGAGCCGACTGGACGAACGATGCTCCCTCCGAATCCTACCAAGGGCCCGTATACTTTTTCTATGTCTTCCGGATTGTGCCTTAATTTCCGCAGACATTGCAGACTGATTATGTCGGACGAGCTCCCCGTGTCCACCGTGAATCGTTTACGGGTTTAGGATAAACCAGTACTCTCTTCACCTTAAGATTAGCCACCTTAACCTCTATAACCAAAGGGTCATCATCATATGGCGCTGCCGCCCTTCTGTAGTCGTCTTTTGAAATTTCTACAGAGGGTAGGTTCTTCTGTGCTGGGCGAAGATGAGATGGACCTTTTTGCCGTCCCTCCTTACATGGTTCTCCTGTAGCTATTCCTCCTGATATTACCATAACTCTTTCGTTTGAATCCTTAGAGGTGGGGCTCACTTCTTTGTGTGCGTCCTCCAGATGGACGTACTGGCGGAGGTGTCCTTCAGCCACGCGATCAGTTAATATCTTCCTCAACATCCGACAACTTTGGGTGTCATGCCCTTCGTCGTTGTGGAAAGCACAGAAAGGGGCTTGTGGGCAGGAGGTGGTCAATCGTCGGGGAGACGGTTCTATTCCCAGACTCGGTCCTTCAGCAAGGAGGATCTCGTCAAGAGCCGTGTTGAACCTAAAGGGACCTCTAGAGGACGACCTCCTTCGCCCCCGTTTTCCTTCGGGGCCACAGCCATTCTTCCTTCGGGTGACGCTCTCATGCTGTCTCCTAGGAGCCTCTAGAGAGTAATGTCCCTCATTTTTCTTCTGTAAAGTTCGTCTCGTCCTTCTTCCTGGACGTTCCTCTTTGACATGCCAACGTGCTCCCTCCAGGGTGCGTCTCTTCATAGACGAGTCGGGATCTTCTGACAAAAACTCTACCACCCTGCCATTATCGTGCTTAGGATTGACTTTGTGAGAACCATCCAACAAGGGCCGCACAGAAATGATGGCAGCAGGCTGGCTAGCTGCCGCGTCACGATGAGTGTTGGACCCGTCCTTAAACACCCCTTCTCTGGCTGGGAGTGCTGATTTACCCTTGGTTTTTCCGCAGTCAGTTTGAAGTTCAGCCACGACACTGTACCTCCCCACAGACGGCGCCAAATGTTGTGGGATCTTTTACGGTGCTGACGTGGCACGCGTTCCTGGGAGGTATCAAGTATGACTTGGCACGAACTTCTGGCAACCTGCAAAACAAGAATATTCCCGTAGGAATATTCCCTCCGATGCTTAAGTAAGTATAAGCTAGAGAGATGAGTAATTTGTAGAGAGAAGGCAGAGCAAAGATAAGTTTTTGTTGGTGGGAATGAATTGAATGCCCTTTTACCTTGGGATCTGAGCTATTTATAGTGCTAGGGTTTCTTGGGGGCTGTACCCTCAACCCTAGCTATGGGGTGCGTGCCCCTTGGGGATTTAGGACACGTGGCATTCGGCCTGCAATGATGGACCTTCTCCATTTGGACCTGCCTTCTCCGAGAGAATGGACTTTCCAAAATGGGGCTCTGCTCTTATTTTGGTTGGGTACCAAGATTTGGGCCTTCTTTCTAGGTTTGAGCCCAACTGGCCAGTATGGATCGTAGGCTGCTTCTTTGGGCTTTGTGGGGGAGATATTCAAGCCCACATCAGGCACGAAAAAGGCACAGCCTCACAACAACGCGAAGTTGTGGGCTACGGGCCAGTCTTGGGCCACTTTTTTTTAAGAAAACGCACAAGGCACGATACAAGCCGATAACAACACGGCAAAATACGCTTAATTTAGTAAAGTTTAGACACGTACAACACTTCGACCCACCGCGACATAAGGATCCGTGTGGGCCCTATGGAGCTTGGCGTGGACCAAGTCCGTTCAGGCCCACAACCCAAAGCCCATCCCGGCCCACAACCCATCCTTGGCTTCATATGCCGGAGTTTGAGCAAGAATCTCTACCATAATTCCCCAATTTTCACACATGGAAAACCAAAAAGTAGAGGAAATTCCAATTTCCAAATAGGCGGTTGAAGATTTGAAGGGAAGAAGACATCAAAAAGTAGCAATCAAAACAATAAACAAAAACAAAGAAATAAAGAAAGTGTCAAACAAACTTAAAAAATACGGCGTAAAATAAAGTCTTACCAGCGAACAGTCAACTTCTTCCCCGACCCCCGGTTGTTAATGCGCAGTGACCGATTTGCTTTACTTAGCTTAGACTTCTCCTTCAACCTTCTCCCACTCAACACCCCCCCTTTCTTCCAGTTTTTCTCTCTCCTAATTTCCCAGAAAAACCAAACAAATCTTTAACCTTTTTCTTTCTGCAAAGGTTAGTAATCATCTTAATTTCTTGTTTTCTCCCCTTTTTATGTAATTCAATCCTAAATTATTTGCTTTATTACCATCTTGATCTTGTTGTTTTTGTTGATTTTCTGTTTTTGTTTAGTGGGTTGTTGAATTTTGAAAGTTTTATCCAGATTTCTGCTTCTTGTGACTGTCAAAATATGCAAAAATTTTAACTTAACTGAGGGAGGAAATTAATGTTTTATTGAATCAAATTTAATTGATTAATTAATTAGTTAATCTGTTTGTCAATTGTTGATTGAAGTGTGTAATTTGTACTTGCGAATTTGACTATTGTTTTATTGAATTGGCTTCTGGTGTTGTTTATGTATATTGGGTTTGGTATGGTTTTGTTACTTTTTTTTTTTGAGGGAAATGGTTTTGTTACTTTTGTATCTTGGAGAGGGAATTGTTTTCGGATTTGGCGAATGACATATAAATAGTTAATTAGGTGGAAGTATGTTTCTAGGATTTGTTTGTCATTAGTAGGGACTAAGAGAATAGGTTGTGAGTGGTGACATGAGTGAGAATTTGAGATGGATTGGAGATTGGAGAGACGGGGTTTGTTTCGGTTCTCTTATATTTGATAGAGGTATAGGAAGATTTGTTTGGCATTAAGAGGAAATAGAGAAAATGTTGTGACATTTGTATGGTTTTGTATCTTGAAGAGGGAATTGTTTTCGGGTTTTGCGAATGGCATAGAAGTAGTTAATTAGGTGGAAGCATATGAAGATTAGCAAAGATTATGTTTCTAGGGTTTGTTTGGCATTAGGAGGGGATAAAGAATAGGTTGTGACATGAGTGAGAATTTGAGATGGATTGGAGATTGGAGAGACGGCGCTTGTTTCGGTTCTCTTGTATTTGGTAGAAGTATAGGAAGGTTTGTTTGGCATTAGGAGAAAATGAAGAATATATTGTGACATTTGTATGGTTTTGTATCTTGGAGAAGGAAATGTTTCCGCTTTCCGGGTTTGGCGAATGACGTAGAAGTAGTTAATTAGGTGGAAGTATGTGAAGATTAGCAGAGATTATGTTTGTAGGATTTGTTTGGCATTATGAGGGAATAAAGAATAGGTTGTGAGATGGATTGGAGGGACGGGGCTTGTTTCGGTTCTCTTATATTAGGTTGAAATATGAAGATTTGTTTGACATTAGGAGGAAATGAAGAATATGTTCTGACATTTTTTGTGAAATGAGTTGATGTGAGTCAGATGGATTTGAGAAACGGGTCTTGTTTCAGTTCTCTTACATGGATAGGTTCGTTTGATTTCACACTTAAATTTCGCAAAGAGTGTGAATCGTGAAACGTGCATGTCAACGTCCATTGAATTGTGAGTGATTTATACAAGTGTGTTCGAGATGTGGGAGTACAACTCGGATATACGATAAGACTAAGTTGCGATTTGATTTTGGTGATGCAGATATTGGAGGATTTGAGGCTTGCTGAGAGTTTGACAAGCTCAAGTTTGTTGGATGCCATTCTCAGTAATGGACAAGAGTATGTGCTCTCCCCTTACTTTGTCACTTAACCGAGTAGTATGACTTACATGTTTTTTCATTAACTTATTTGAACCCCAACACTTTGTAATGTACGTACCACTACTTATACTAATAGCATTACTGATTAGTGATTACAGTGGTTAGGGACTTAGGGTTCCCCCTTTCCATAGCAAAGTTGAGAAAAATGTAGTTTCTTCTAAATGTTGGAAATGGAAGTACGTACTTCATCCGTTCTTATTTACATGATACAATTGGGTTTTTGACACTATTCACACAAGCTTCTTTAACTTCCTTTTGTAATTTATACTTCAGAAAAAACATAGTCGTGTGGGATTTTATTAGATTTGTCTCAATAAATATTTTTTAAATATCAACTTCTTATAATTTTTTCTTATCCATATGGAAGATATTAACGTTTGAAATCGTGCATTGACAAACGTGCCCAAGTAATTGTGTCATTTAAAAAAAAAAAAAAACAGAGGAAGTATTTGACATGACCCAGTAGAATTTTCCTTTTAAACGAAAATATATCTTGATGGCAGTTTTGCTGAAATAGAAGGATCTGTTTCTGAGACACCTTTTACTGATCATTGTCCCAAGTTTCCTCGAGTTTCTTCTCAATATGTTAAGCTTTGCCTTTACATACGTACAATTAATGACGAACAAATATTTTCACTGCTTTTTTCTGGTGTATATCTGAATGGTTTAGAGGAATCTCCTCATAATAGTATAACTGGTCTTTGCATAAATGAATGAGGACTGTTTCCATGGTCTCGAACAGCTTTAACTTACGTAGTATAGCTTTGACTACATCCCAAAACTAACAGAAAGGAATCAGCAACTAAATCAATAAGCTCAACCCTCGAATTTGTCAAACTTACACTTGGCCTTGCTACTTTGATCTGTTTTTACTGAAATATTGGACAAGAAATAGGGTTTCATGCAATGGTTGATTGGACGCATTATTTATGGATTTTGTAGGGCAAGCAAAGGATGTTGCAGAATATGGAAAGACCAAATACACTCTCTTTAAAGATGTAGAAGACTACCAGCCAGGTCTTTATGAGAAGCGTCTTCCTTGCTTCGGCTGTGGATTAGGGTGGTTTTCGTAAGTATCATCATTCCCCTTTCTTAGTGCTTTTTCTGGTTGATAAAAAAGAATGAAGACTTCCTTTGAAGTGGATAGCAGTGCGGAGCCAATGCATACCAAGTGGGGTCACTTGACCTCACTTGCAAAACTTGCAAAAAAAAGTTGCATAATTTTAGTTAATTTTTCATTAATTCGTAATAAAAAGTATTTACTTTAGTTAATTTTTCATTAATTTTTTAATAGTGACCCCACTTAGTACAATTTTTGGACCTCCCACTAAATCGGAGGAAGTGGCTTACCTTGTCCCATGCCCAGGGATTTTTTTTCCACAGGACATTCTAATTCTTCAGTCAACCGAACAACATTTTTACACTCCTTAGGAAATGATACATCCTTAAACTTGTGTTTTCCTAGGAAGTGTAATTTCTTATTTCCTCCGTTTTACAATATATGCATCATTTTGACTTTTCACACTATTCATTTCCTCACTTTAACCATATTTATTACTAATGCGTAAAGACAAATTTTGCGTGTTTTTTAATTGTTATCGGTTTAATCTATATATATTTTCAAAATATCTAATTTTTATTAATATGTAATTAAAGATATTAACGGCAAGAGTTAGTATATAAATAATATAGAAAGTCAAAATGATGCATCTATTGTGAAAAAGAGGAAGTATATTCGACCAAATAACCACTTACCATCCTTTTTCCTCGGTTCCTCCTTGTGTTTTCGAAATCGTTCTCATATCTGCCCTCTCAGTTTCCTTTTAGGTTTCCTGTTTCCTCCGATGTGGTTTTATGCAACATTCTTATATTTTGGGAACTACTACCGTAAAGATCCAAGAGAACGAGCTGGTCTTGCTGCTTCCGCGATATTAGTAAGTTGCCTCTTTCAATCTGAAATATTGCAAAAAAAGAAAAAAGAAAAAGGCAAATTTATTAGAAAAACCTTTTAGCAAAAAACCTTTTAGCAAATTTATTAGAAAAAACCTTGCTGCTTCCGTGAGAAAGGACCTTTCTTTTAGGTTTCCTATTTCCTCCGATGTGGTTTTTTGAAAAGGTCCTTTCTCACAAAGTTGACTATATAAAAGGTCATTTTTAACAAATTTTCCGAGAAAAAAACTATTTCCCCTTTTAGCACGTCCTGAATGTGACTATCAACTCTTGTTGCAGGCTTTGAGTTGCTCTGTTGTGGTATTAATAGTTCTGCTCATTCGGCTATTCTTTTTCTCGTCAACAACAACAATGTAAATACACATAGCAACTGCCATCGAAAGAGGTGGTGACAGGATATAGAAGCATACCTTTGGTGCAAGATTGACCGAATTTCGGGACATACGAAAGCTGAAACAGATATAATAAGAATGTTAATAGGCCATTGTGTTATTATACTGTGCAGGCGTTCACAAATAAATATTTATACTGTGAAGGTTAGTGAGAAATCAGTAGATAATTTGTGTGGATCGTTTTACATGTAGTTTACACACAATTGATGAATTAAGTGTTGGTAAATTGGCTGAGTGATGGTAAATTATCCACCATATGTCCATATATATGAAGAGGTATAACAAACATGCAAGTGACTTAAACATGCTCTTTTTGTTGTGGTTGTTGACTTAAACATGCAAGTATTTGTCGTTTTATTGTGTTCTTTTCGTTGTTTATTGAGTAAAGAGAAAGTAAACTGCTACGTCCCGAACATAAAGTAACATAACCCGAACATGATCCAACTGGCTTGTGTGAATCTAAGTGTGTGAATTTAAGTAACACGATAGGTATAAACTCACAATTGTCTTTTCGTTGTGGTTGTTGACTTAAACATGCAAGTTTCTGTTGTTTCAATGTGTTCTTTTCGTTGTTTAATGAGTAGAGAGAAAGTAAAATGTTACATCCCGAAAATCAAGTATGATCCAACTGACTTGTGTGAATCTAAGTGTGTGAATTTAAGTAACACGATAGGTATAAACTCACAATTCTCTTTTCGTTGTAGTTGTTGACTTAAACATGCAAGTTTCTGTCGTTTTATTGTGTTCTTTTCGTTGTTTAATGAGTATAGAGAAAGTAAACTGTTACGTCCCGAACATAAAGTAACATAAACCGAACATGATCCGACTGGCTTGTATGGATCTAAGTGTGTGAATATCAAGTAACCGGATAGGTATAAACTCAAAATTCTCGATTCAAAGTGCACACAATTCTCGATTATATGCTTGGTTTAACTTCTTGAACCATAGATAGTAGTGCTCGATCATCAATTCAATTCGATCCAAGGATATTTCTACGTATATTGTTTTTTTTTCTTTTTATGGTGTAAATGAGCCACAGAGGCAATAATAAATTACAAACGGGAGAGAGGGTTCGACCCTGAGACCTATTGTACACAGGCCATCGGTCTTAACAACTACATTTATTGGTGACCCTCTTATATTTTCTTCTCGCATGATATTGCACATATAAGAGGAAAATGTGAGAGGCTTGTGTGCATCTAAGATGTGCCGCTAACGTACCATAAAAAACTAGTCTTAGGAGGATGCAAGCCAGTTAATGATCTCGCCGATATTTTTATCTGAACTGCCTCCTTCACCAACTGCCTCTTTAGCCAAGTCTTTCCACTTTGCTGCATTCTCCTTAATCATACTTGCTCTTTCCCCATACATAATTTCCTCGACGCCACGCTTGATTTCGTCGCAAGTAACAAAAATTTTCTCATCTGCCTTACTTCTAATTCCAACACCCCAAACCTTCTCCAAAAAATGAGCATCCAAAAACTGGTCCATAAATTGTGGCATCCCCAACATCGGAACCCCAAAGCTAGTCGCCTCAATCATCGAGTTCCAACCGCAATGGGTTATGAAACACCCTACTGCTTCATGTGCTAGGACATCCAATTGAGGGCACCAAGACATCACCAAACCTTTATCGATAATAGAAAATATTATTATTCAATATTTTGGTCAAAATAACATATCAAATATTTTGGTCAAACCATCATATTAAACATTTAAAATATAATACGTAATAAGACAGATATTGCATATTATATGATAAAATGAGTAATTTCTAAATTTATTAATTGCGCATTAGATTTAAGGGATAAATATTTCAATTATATACCTTTATCCGATGTTTCGTTAATGAAATCTTTAGGGAGTTTTTTCTGCTCGGCTTCCCTTACTATCCATAAGAAACTGCTCGAAATCTGCTTTAAGGCGTTTGCTATTTCTGCTATCTGCTCTGCACTTAGATTAGCCACACTGCCAAATGAAACATACACGACCGAGCCAACTTGTTTCGTGTTTAACCAGTTCATGCAAGCTTCGTTGTTTGGCTTGTAGGGGTTAACACCGTAGTCGACATCAGACTCGATACGTTTGTCAAGGTATGCTGATGGTAGCAAGGGTCCAACAGTCTTCACACACCATAGATTTGTCATCCATTTGACAACCTGCAGTAAGTCGGGTTATGAAACAGAAACCACAGGAATTTCTATCGATAAAGAACTATAATAGGCGGATTTCCTCTGTTTTTCAATAGATACGTCAAATTTCTTGTTTTTTTGTCACCTTTGTTTACTTTGCTGTCCTTGATAGATACATCACTTAAATTTTTCAGGCTATTTTATTTTCATCGATTAGTTCTTTATTAGACAGTAGCTAGCTGAGGAGACCTGCCTAGTTAATCTTGAAGATTAACGAGTAAACTTATTAGAAATTATCAAAACTTATTTTAGTTATAAATTGTACTTGGTCAATCCTTAATTTTCCTAAACTTATCTTATCTTAACTTATCTGAACTTATTTTTCCTAAAATAAGTGGAAATAAGTTGAACAGAACAGGGCCTAAACAAATTGTTAAAATATACCGTTTGAATAGTAATCGTCCTATTCGACTTATTTTGTCTAAAATTAACTGAATTTATCTAGATTTAAGGCCCTGTTTAGTTCACCTTATTTCTCCTGATCTGATCTGGTCTGGTCTGGTCTGATCTGAACTTATTTTTCTGATCTGATCTGATCTTGATCTGATCTGGTCTGATTTGATCTGATCTGATTCTTCATAATTTAGTTTAAACAAAAATCTACATTTATTAATATTAAACGACTTACATGTAAAATAAATGTTACACAAATTTATAATATTGATATTATTTATTTGACTTTGCTCATGATTTAACTATTCCTTATATTAGATAGACTTAGACATGATCTAGATAGATCGGTTATGATCTATACATATAAGTTCTGATCTGGATATGATCTGTACAGATTGATTCTGATCTGGACATGATTTGTACAGATCGATTCTGATCTGGACATGATTTGTACAGATCGATTCTGATATGGACATGATTTGTACAGATCCGTTCTGTTTGGACATGATCAGTTCTGATCTGGAAATGATGTATACAGTTCAGTTCTGATCTGGACATGATCTGTACAGTTCAGAACTGAACTGGACATGATCTGTACAGACCAGTTCTGATCTGGACATGATCTGTACAGTTCAGTTCTGATCTGGACATGATCTGTACAGATCAGTTTTGATCTGGACATAATCTGTACAGATCAGTTCTGATCAGGACATGATTTGTACACACCAATTCTGATCTGGACATGAGCTGTACAGTTCAGTTCTGATCTGGACATGATCTGTATCTGTACATATCATTTCTGATCATTTCTGATCTGGTCATGATCTGTACATACCAGTTCTGATCTGGTCATGATCACTATTAATCAATTCTGATATGGACATGATCTTTGCCTATCAATTCCGATCTGAACATAATCTGTACAGAGTCGATATCTAGACCAGTTATAATCTGGACATATCGATTCTGATCTGGATATGATCTGTACAAATCGGTTTTGATCTGAACATATTGGTTATGTAAGAATTGGTTCTGATGTAGACAAGATCTTTGCAGATTTGAACATGATCTGGACATGATCTGTACAGATCAATTATGATATGGATATTATCTGATTCTATCAGTTCTGGTCTAGACATATACTCCGTAATAGTTTTGATCTATAAAAATCAGTTTTGATATGGACATGACCTCATCATATCGTTTCTGATCTGGACTTAATGGTTTTAATTTGGACATGATGAATTTGAATGTTTTGTTAATATTTTTTTATGCCTTAAGTAATAGATTCTAATTGCACCGACAACAAAATTCTTTTTTATTAAAGCAATAATAGTAATAAATATTAAATATAATAACAATGATATAAATAATAATAATAATCATCATCATTATAATCTGGTCTGGTCTGGTCTGATCTGATCTGGTCTGGTCTGATTTGAACTTATTTTTTCTGATATGATCTGATCTGATCTGGTCTGGTCTGATCTGATTAAATCTGAAATAAGTAATAAGGTCCTGAAATAAGGTGAACTAAACAGGGCCTAAGTGAACTTTTCTTAGCCAGCTGAGACCTACCTAGTTAATCTTCAAGCTTGACTAGTAAAGTATATCGAGTAGCATATTCATAAAGAAATTGTTAAAATATACGGTTTGAATAGTAAGGTTTCGTGGAGCTCATGCATAATTAACAAATCTTAAACATACTCATTTAATCATCTAATATATAATTTTCTTACTACTACTATGCATTACATATTTTACTTGTTTAATATTAATCAAAATATTAAGAAAATATCTTTCCCATTAATGATATACCGATTTGACTATCCAAAATAATTCTAAATAAATTATTATGTGAGTTATTATCATATTCTATAATCCAAGTAAACCGTTTTTAAAAAATTCAAGAAGATAAATAAATAAGATACGTAATACGAAGTATATATTTTAGGAATATGATTTTTGCGGGAAAAAAATTACACCAAAAAATACATGTCATTTTTAGTGTCTGATTTATTATACTTTTGAAATTTCTACTATCGAGCACAGCAAAGAAAACAAAGGTGGCAAAAATAACAAGAAATAATAATAATAATAATAATAATAATAATAATAATAATAATAATAATAATAATAATAATAATAATAATAATAATAATAATAAAAAGAAGTAGGAATTAGAAACTAACCTGATTTTCAAGGTGATCAAAGGAATTGAAGAGCACGAAATCAGCAAGATGAAGAGTCGAAATCGACGAAACCACCATCCGGAACACTGGGTGAAGCGGTTTCTTACCAGTATCAGAACTCGATGATTGTGTACTAATTATCGGCGCACACCGTTCGATCTCCTCCCTCGACGGCAGCTCCACCGCCAACTCAGGAACAGATCCACCCTTCGCCGCCGCAACAACAGGATGTTGATGATCATCCGCCGCCCCAAACTCCTCTAAAAACATAGGGTAAAACGACGCCACGTAAGCACACGCCTGAGTGAAGAAAGCCGCCGCCGGTATGTTATGCTCCTTCGCCACATCCAACGCCCAAGGCAGATCCGCGTCGTAAACGATCATACACTTATTATTGGTTGTGTTGGCGGCGGCGATTAGGCGGTGGAGTTGGAGTGAGGCTTCGGATTTGAATTTCGCCATACGAGCCATGAAATTGAGCTGTGAATCTTCACTGTCGTCGTAGATATTCTCCACTGTTAGGAAATCGAAATTGGTGGTGGTGTTGTTGGAATTGGTCATTTTTTGGGTGGTGGAGAGGGTGGTGGCGAGGGTGATTCGGATCGAACCGGATCCTTTCCAAGCGAACCGTTTCGCGAATTGGAGCATCGGGGTTAAGTGGCCTTGGTTGTGAAATGGTATCAATATCACCTCCATTGTATACCTTACTTTTGAATTTTTAAGATAAAGATCGATCTTTTATAGATTTATACTACTACACAAATCAACCATCGATCCTCTTCCTCGAGTTACACGGGTCTGTCAATTTTGATTATTAAAGGGTATTTTGCCAAATACAACCTAATAAAGTTCTATATTTGCCAATTACAACCTCAAATTTCTAATTTTGCCAATTACAACCTTAAACTTGTACATCTATTTTAAATTACAACCCGAAACCAATTTCCGGCAAAAATCATCGGTAGATGATGTCATAACGTTATTAAAAAAAATATGAAGTACATAATATCTGTAAAAATAATTATTTTTTCGATTATTTTATTTTTTTGGTTTTAATTCTTACTTATTTATTTATTTATTTATTTTATAGAAAATATGTAATTTTTTTAATAACATTATGACATCATTTTCCGGTGGGTTTTTCCCGAAAATAATTTCGGGTTGTAATTTACAATTGATGTATAAGTTAAAGGTTGTAATTGGCAAAATTAGAAATTTGAGGTTGCAATTGACAATTAGAGAACTTTATTAGGTTGTATTTGGCAAATTTGCCTTATTAAAGAGGGGTTTACACGTGGGAATGAGTACTAGATTCAATCATTATCGGAGTAATAAAGATTTATATGCACGTCTTCTTATTGATACTAGTTGAGTGCACGCGATTTTTTTTAACCAAAACCACACATGTTTTTGAGGAGCTTCATCGGATCTAATTTTTTTTTTTCACTTTTTAGCACCTCAAATTAATTTTTCGATAAGTTAACTCAAGACTAACTCACCGTTAACCACAACATGAATATAAAAAAATAAAAATAAAAATTAAATAAAGGAAAATCCTCCCAAATCTCTATACCTTTAAAAAGCAAGAACTTGAGTTTACTATTCACACAATGGTGAATTGACCGAATTGCCCTCATTTTTGTTCATGTTTTTTTTTGTCATTTTCCTTATAAACAGGGTCATTACCGTCGTACCCTTGCTCATATATACTGACACGTGTCTGAAATTATGCAACCTTCTACCTTCTTTCCTCCTCTCCTTTCTCTTTTCTTTTCCTCTCCTACGGTTCTTTGTCGCCTTCAATTTTGTCTCCTCTGTCCAACTCTTCCTTGCAGCAACAATGGCGAGTTTATCTTCTCATCTTCATCAATGGCTTATGTCGCTTTTTTTGAGTTTCGGAACTATTAATTTTTCAGATTAGGTTTAGCTCTAAGAATTAGATCCAGGAGTTATGCTAAGTTTTTGAAATCTAGGGCTTGGGTTTGGGGTTTAACAGATGTACGAAAGGGATGAAACCCGAAAATTAAGCTGAAACAGAATA
This sequence comes from Spinacia oleracea, assembly GCF_020520425.1. NCBI lineage: Eukaryota > Viridiplantae > Streptophyta > Magnoliopsida > Caryophyllales > Amaranthaceae > Spinacia > Spinacia oleracea. The sequence continues at coordinate 6,414,601 of NC_079488.1, read as the reverse complement.
CAAGCCGAGCTCTTGATCCGTGTTCGTGCAAGGTACTCTTAAATTTCTCGTTTTTCTTATGTAATTTAATCTTTTTAATTGATGTTGAAAGTTAAGATTAGGGATTTGTATTTGTTAGTTATCGGTTGTTAGTTTTGAGTTTGGTTTAAGGTTTTCATTCTTCCTCTTTATTTTTTTGTTAGAATTGCTTTAGCTAAAGATGTAATCAGTAATTAAGTTAACATCAAATATTTTGTTACCAATTTCAAATTTTTTTTGGTGAATTTACCAGATTTTTCTTCACTTTGTTTGTTTAGCTAGGGTTTGATTGGACTGATAATCTGTATTATATTATGGCTTGATTTAGTGTATATTCTGCTAATATGAATAATTTAATTTTGTTTTATTTGTTCATTTGAAATCTTTCCTTAGATCACAAGGAATGGAAAAGTTTGGGGAATTTAGTATTTTATGTTCTTTCTATCTATATAAGTTCATAAGTTTGTTTGAATTTGAAGTGAAAGCGCAATTAGAAGCACTTAATGAGTAATCTATGAATAAAAAAAAATTTAATTGCTCAAATTGCTTTATTGTTATGAGTTTGATCTTGGAATTGGAAATGTTGATGAAGTTTTCCAATAATGTAATGAATTAATATGTTATCTGATCCTAAAAATTGATGAAAATCTCTGATTAGAATTAATAGTATACCATGACTTTATGTAATGCACATTGTGAGTTGTCCCGCGTTGGGGACGAGTCGAGATGATACACAAGTTATAAGCATAAGGAATTATAGTTAGACTCCCTAGCTATATCCTATTGGTTTGAGATAGAACTGATTACAAGTGTTGCAACTTGGATTGTCGTCACTGTTTTAGGTCAGTTTTTAGTGTTGATCATTACAGGGTTTCTGATCTTGTCAAAGACAACTTGATTAAGAGCTCTAATAACTTAATTTGTTTCAATTTTTTGTTTTCATTTTAGTAATTTCGAGATCTAGGGTTAGTGTTTTGACAAGATCCTATTGAACATTTATTAATTCTATAAAATGGCTTAATTTCTCCAGAAAAATGGAAGTGGAACTCTGATTAGAATTGTGTATAAATTGAGTTTTGTAGTTTGAAGTCTGAAGGGCTTTAGTTTGTTAATAGGGGTTGGTGGTTGGAGACTTGGAGTTTAGAGTAGGGTGGTTGGAGACTTGGAGTTTTTGTAGTATGTGCATCATTGCTCTTTTTTTCACGGAGACCATGCCGAAATGGTGCTCACCAGAGGTTTTTTAGGTGTTATTGCTGAACGTTATTGGTTAATAATGACGTTCTTGTATGACCTAGGTTTGTGCTTGATGTTGTTCTTGTATGAAACGGTGATAGTTTAAGAAATGCTCCGTCTCTGTCTGTAATCGATATTCATGTTCTATCGTTTTTTGTTTTTGTGGGATTTCCATAACGTATGTTGAACTAACAATGTGAAAACTTAATTTAGAATTTGACTTCTCTTGCATATGGGGCAGTAGATACAGTGAATGCTATAGGCATAGAAGAAAATTGAGCATAAATGATTTAATCTTGAAAAGGAGAAAATAATGTCAATGAACTAAATCCAAAAAAAAAAAACAATTGACAATCTTAGCAATGGTCGTCGGCTCTTTTCTCATGTTAGATCTTTTTAGATGTTGTTTGAATATTGCTTTTTAATTTTTTTTGTCGGTTCTAATTTGGGCAAGCCATCAATTTCTAGGGTTATTTGAGAATGAAGCACATTGATGTTGTTCTCCTTGACAACGAAGTCATCAACGACATCTGCAAGCGCTCACTTGACAGTGAGTGTCCCGCTTACATAAACCTTACCTATCTCATTTTCTTAGGTAAATTGTTGGTGTTAACTTTACGTTTTCCCCCACTCCCCCTCTTTATTCAATCATCTACTTTGTCCTAATTTCTTCTTTTTTTAATCATGGGTTTTCTAGATTGGTTGGTCGGGCTGCATTGACTAGGAATCATCATTGGATTGTCTCTGGAATGTATAATGAAATGTATCACCCGGCTGAGGTACTTGGAGATACATCTCTTTTTTTCCCTCCCCTTGCGATGGAATTACCATTTTACTCTTCCAGTTATTGTTGGGCGGTTGATTTTTTTCTCTCGGAAATAAATTTTTTTTGTATGCTTTTTTTGAAGCATCAGTAATTTTACTTGGAGACATTTCCAGTTTTCCCTTGAAAAATTGAATTTATTACTCTATAGTTGCTTTCAAAATACGTGCTAATGAAAGAATACGTCACTGTAAAGCACACTCACAAATTGATGTGTTTATGCTCTTCATGAAACAACAATCCTTTTTTTAGCAACAGAGTGGATAAGAGAGGATGTATGAGTTTTATTGAGCATTATCTAACTTGAAAATTCGGTTCTTAATGAAGTTCACCTTCAATTTTCTGATGGCATGCAAGTAAGAATCAATCCTTCCAATCGTTGAGTTAATGCAAGCTTGCGATAGTCATTTCATATTATTGAGACGGAAGATAGAAAGTAAAGTTTCTCTTTCCAAACCTTCCAACTCAGTTTCAGTTTCCGCAATTTGGGAGCATTATTGAGATTCTAATTTTTACTGTTGTTCATTCGTTCTACCTCTTACTCTTTGATTTCAGATTGTTCGTCATTTTCATTTTTTCGCTTTTTTTGTGTGTAGACGTTCGGTTGATGAAATGGGTGACGATCGATTTTCTCTTTTTCTCTCTTATCTGATCAAACCCATACTCTACAGAGATAGTAATACTATCAAACCCTCCATTTAATCTGTTTTATTTATTTATTCATTTATTTGAGTTTGAATTGACTCTAGCAAAGTTTATGTACATTTTTCAATGTTGAAATCCCAACTAATTAGGTATTGTATATAGGTGGCTTTTTCCAGGATTTTATTAGTATATATGGATCCATCATTTTGATTACATAAGTGTGCATCTGCAGTTAACATGCTTTTTCATTTTCATCAATTCATTTACTTCGTATCTCCTGTCCATTATGGGGGAGAGAACTTGAGGCTAAACTGTTTGTGGAATCTGACAAGTATATGATACAATGCATACGGAAGATTTGGCTGACTTGGAAATGTGATGACAATTGATCTGGTTTTCATGTACTTGATGTTGTTATTTGCAGTAATGTGATGGCTTCTATTGGGACAATATGTTCTTGCTAAGAATAAAATAAATGATATCTACATATCTATGGTTTGAAGTTTTACATATCGATGCGTTTAGTTCACATATTAGGATAAATTATTAAAAACACAATGGTGGGTTTCTAATTCTTTGTCTCATCCAAAATTTATAAGGCCAATGAATGGAGATGGCTACAGGCTGAACCACTCTACTCTTGGTGCTGTTTTGACTGTTTCAGGTTGTTTTGGTTAGATATGGTTCTGTCCTTTTGTAAAAGTGGGTTGGACTGTTCCATTCATTCAGTTAAGTCTATCAGTTGGACTAACTTGGACTGTCCCACAATACATGTACAACTGGGTTGGTGTTAGGCCGTCTAAAACTTGGTACGTTACCCTGATATAATTTCTCAGGGTACCCCAAACCAATGAAGATACCATCACTAATTTATCTTCACAGAGTTCATGCGTTATATAGACTGGGTGTTATCATTGTTAACATTAAACGGATTCTCCACCCTGTGACTTCCTACATCTGACTGCTTTACTTCATTAAAAAATTATACTTCATTTGAAAATGAAGGCTTGTCTGTCGTTGAATTTCCTGATGAAAATACTGTCCGAGTTAATATTGACGACGAGACGTTGACCAATGCTAAAGAGGATTTTTTGCTTGACCAGGTGTACGGTTCTCATGTTGGACAGTGTAAGCTAGAATGTAACACCCCGACCTCTAATTCAATTATTAAATCATAATTAGCAGCGGAATTAACCTAATTTGGTCGGGACATTACCTGCCGTAACTCCCTCTTGGGAATTACAAGGCAACCATCATATTCCAAGCCATTAAAACTCCAAATTAATATAACAATCCTTTATATTCCCAAAATTAAGGTACATCACTTACTAAAAGTATTTAATTAAACTATTAAAGCATTAAGCATAAGCTAGGTGAATAATATTAAAGTGAAATCCTCGCCACTACTCGTTTCCGTCGTTCCCACCAGTACCTAAAACAGAAAACAAAAACGGTGAGCCGAAGACTCAGTAACGACTATCCTAGCAACGTAAATTCATTTCAATTCATTTTATTTAATAACACATGGAGAAATAGAATAATGTAAAACATTTTAGAAAGTCCTTTATTTAATTCATTTATAACTTTAGGGTGCACATGCTAGCCGTGGCAAGTATGACATGGTGGAACGTCTTCCACGATGGACCGCTGTCCATAAAACATGGGGCCTTGGCCCGAAAACATGAGAGCCTTGGGCGGATGCCCCATGGGTACATGCATGACCGAGAATCGTAACCTGTGATCATATACTGCCAAACGGACTAGGTCTTTCACTTTCATTTATCATGTTTCATTTAATTTTACATTTTAGCCTTTTATTTCAGTTGAAGTAACATATTTCCTTTGGATCATACGATCAAACATCCTTTCTTTCATGGTTTCTTATAAACATCATTTTATAAGAAATTCAATCAATCATAATATCATTTTATAGGAAAATTCAATCAATCATAATATAAGGAATAATTCCATCAAATCATATTATAATAAATTATTCGATCAAAACATAATTCATTTCCCGCAATTCAATAAAACATGTCAAAGCATTCAGATCATAAATTCAATCATATTGTCATGATTTCATAAACACTTTTAGAAGGGAATTGCGGGTACTAGCAATAGCTGTTACCTCACTTCCACGATTTTGGCTAAGGATTTTCCTTGGTTCGTTCGTCCTGAGCTCCAAGTCCAATTTCTTTCAAAATATTAAATCATTGAATTAGTATTAAATCGATAAATAATCTAAAATCAATATTTTATAAATAATAAATTTATAAGTAATGAATAAATAATGAATTTTAATAAAATATAATTTCGAAATTTAATAAAAATATTATTAATCGAAATTTCAATCGAAATATATATTTATATTCATAAACCGGTTTTCATTTAAATTTCGTTTTTGTTAAATAAAGCCTTTAATTTATTTTAGTAAAATCGTTAATTAAACCTGAAAATAATAAACAATATATTAGTAAATAATTATATTATAAAAATTACCAAAGCATGAACATTCATAATTTGAAAATCTGAAATTATCAATTTAGGTTTAACTCACCAAAGGCCCAAATTAAAATAGCCCAACCTTAGATTGGGTTTAAGGGAAATAAAATGCTTCATTTGAAACCTGATTTGATTTTTGGTTTTCTGTGAACGAGAACACGGAACAGGGGAGGGCAGAGGAGCAGGCACGGGGAGGAGGAAGGAGGGACTGGGGTGGTTGGGCTCGGGTCCTCGGTGGCGAAGAAGCACCGAAACCGTGCCTGGAGGCGCCGGTGATGGTGGTTGTGCGACGAAGGCACACGGAGGAAATGGAACCGCGAACAGGGGAGGGAGAACAGGGGAGTCGAAGAGAAAGGAGGGGGTGCACGGCGGAGCAGAGCACGAATAGGAGGGGAGATGGGGCTGGGTTTGGTGGCGCCAGAATCTCCGGTGAAGGCGAAGGTGGTGGTGGTTGGTCTGCGGCGGTAGGACGACGAAAGAAAGGGAGGGGGAGTGCGAAGGAGGCGAGAGAACAGGGGAGTTTGGGGGTGGGGTTTTGCGGTGGTTCTGGGCGGCGTATCGCCGGAGATTGAGGATGGAGTTGGGTTTAGGAGGTGGTAATGTGTTTGTGGTGTGGTGGCATGGTGTCGGTGATGGTGGTGCAGCAAAGAGAAAAGGGAGATGCAGGGGAGGTGGGTCGCGAAGGAGGAGAGAGAGCAGGGGGAGGTGGTGGTTGCTGGGGGTTAGGTGGTGTCGGGTGGTTGGGGTAATGATGGGAAGTAGGTGGTAGGGGTGGTGGCAGACGGTGGTGGAAGTGGTTGGTGGTGGTGTGGTGGTTCGAATCAGATAAGAATAAAAGGAGGTGAGATTGAGTTTTGGGGTTGAATTTTCAATATAACTTTCTGGTTTTGAAGACATGTAGAGTGAAGGAGAAGGTGAAGAACTTGGGACTTAAGTAAATGAATGTAGACAGATTCAAGGGAAAAGAGGAAGGAAGGAAAATGCTTCCTTCTTACTTTGTACGTGGAAAGCAAAGAGAAGAAGTGAAGTGAGATTTTGGCTCTTCTAAGGGCATTTTCGTAATTTCACAAGATTAGGCTAAAATTTCTGAAATTCGTTGCTATTTTTGGATACTACTAAAAATAGAAATGTTTAATTAAAATAATTCTTTATAAAAATTATCGTTAACGAAAAATAAATAAATTTTCGTTTATAAATTTATCGTTTAAAATAAATCGTAAAAACGATTAAAATAACGAAATTCGATTATTCGTAATTATTTAAAACAAAATCAAGCTAATAAATATTTTTAGTTTTAATAAATCACGTTTAAAAATTTCGGGGTATTACATCCTTACCCCCTTAGAAAAAGTTTCGTCCTCGAAACTGGAGCTCAGTCGAACTTGCCATTCTTAGAAATCATACAATTCATACTTAATCGTTCTATTCGTCATTCATTGAAAACATACATGTCATAACTAATCATTTGATCTCACGCATAAGCATTGTTGGTACATACATTCACAGAAAACATGGAGATTCGTACATCATATAGTTCTTAGGAAACTATTTGAAGATATTTCGCTTTCATTTGCTATTGGGTCCCTTTGCTGCAGGAATCTTGTCGTTATCCTTCATTATTTGATTCGTTTTGATTTCGAACTTCGATCTTTTCTTCTATGCTAAATAACTTTGTTGACTACTTTCGTTGCAGGGGTTCGAGTCCAATCATGTGACTAGAAATACATCGTTAGACATATGACTTTGTTACTTATTCTTTATATTTTAAGTCGACAAACCTCAGATTTTGCGGATAATGCTAATCCATCAAGCGTGCCTTTATCACAAACAATCTAGCTCCCGGAAAACTTAGTTCAGATTACCTGGTCCTATAGACATGTCATATGTTGATTTTCTAATCTTCATTCCATTGCATTCCTCAATCATTCATAATTCTTTTCGAAATCCTAACATTTAATGATATCATAACCTTATTGACAAATTAATTTTTGATAACTTATTTGTTGTACAATCCTCAAAGCTTCATGTGTAAACTCAACTCATATTTTCACCATAGATCATGTTGGGTCCCGCATACTATTCTTGCATAACTTTAAAATTTATAGTTTAGCTTCCCTAACATATCTGAGAATACAATTAGGTACTTACAACCACAAAAACAATCATTATCATGGGTGCGGAAAGGTAACTCGAAAATCAACCATAACTTGGACGTTTTAAACCTTACCTTGATTTAATTTGTGATTTTCAACTTATAAAATACAAACTCATGCTCTTTCGGTATTCTATCATTCATCCTTATTGATAGACCAATTCTTGATAACTTCTATGGGTAGAATCCTCAAGATCTTATTCATGTGTCAATTCAGATGGGTCTTTTTATCATAACTCATATTGGGTTCATGACATTTCTGCTTAACTTCTTAGCTTTCTTAATAGAGGCATATCAATCATCTTTTAGTCCTTCAACATGCGTTTCTTTGATTTCACTTCAAAGCAATGGTGTTCAACAATTTCTCTTCTAAGTCAAATTCCTTCACATTGGAGGGCTCAGCCCAACTTACGTGACTCGGTCTTTGAACATAGCCTGGTTTAGATTTCTACATATACTCAAAATATAAGGTAGATACTTTAGCATAGATTAGTCTAGGTTGTTCACTCTAGATTGCCATTTCATAGCTTTCGAAACTACTTTCTAACTTGACATATTTCAAAACTTCATGAACTCCTGTATTTTCCTCAAATTTGTTCTTTAGGGTCCTCCATAATTCTCAAACTATCCATAGGTAGGTTTACTAAATGTACCAAAGCACGGGTCTTAGTTGTGATTCATCAAGATCTCACCTATAATTGAAAATCCCAAAATGGTTCCAACTAACTTTATGGTGATTGGTTACAACTTTTAATATATTCATATCTCGAACAAACCTTCAAAAGTACTTTTGCACCAATTCCATGACGCATAATAGTTTATCCTGATCCTCAACAATACTCATACATCATCGTATTGCACATAAGATTGGGGTTCCCAAGGTAACACTTTCATGTTACCATACTTAAAATAATTTCCTCAAATTCACTCATCTCAATGAAATCTAAAATCTTGCTCTCTTGTAATAGGTCTATATCATGTTTTCTTTTCAAAAAAAAAAAAAAAAAATATTTGGACACTTGGGCAAGTAAATTTTCTTTTCCATAACTATCTGATACTTCCAACTTCGATCTTTTGTCTCTTAGTCATTGTCGAAATCTACTCTCCTTTTTTTAACGATTAACAGTCGATCTTTCTCATATTTGTCAACCTATCATCCTCACATCACATCATTCCAATATGCCTGGACTTCTTCAGGTTACCTAGTACTCAATAACCTACACCTATCAACCTATTTGGTACAAAATCTAAACATAAATGACAAATAATAAATGAAGGAATATCAACGAATATCAACGAATATCATGGGAAATTACAGAATAATTAGAAAAAGAGAATTTCAGGGACCATTGGTATCATTTCTGCCTTTTTCATGTGGTTTTGTCATAGAATCTACTCCAGTCATGGGTTTCTGAGGCATGCTAACAATGTCATTGGTTCTATGGTCGTTGTCAATAGACGATCTTTTAGTACGTGTAGCTGATGGTGATAGCTCAAAATAATCTCGAATCTAATGGTCATGACTTCCACAACGATAATTAATTTGTTCCTATCGCAAATCCTTAATAATTCACAGTTGGTCTCGTTAGTAACGCTCTTAAACATTTCCTTTATTCTTAATGAATACGGATTTCATGTCTTACATATCATCTTGGTTGGCTCAGAAAAAGGTAGACTTCGACTCAAAGCATCTACAATAACATTAGCTTTTCTAGTAGGGTATTGTATAGCGAGATCATAAGAAAGGTAATTCTATTCAAGGGCTTTGAGTCGGGGAGAAGCATCATCTACGACTTTCCTTTTCCATTTTGACACATCCTATTCCATGTTTAGAAGTATTACTATAAACAACAAATCTCTCGGTTCCAGATGGAAGGCAAGGAGATAGGCAATGGTGATACGTCTCTTAAGTTCTCGAATTGCAGATTCACAATCATCATTCCCCATAAATTTGATATTCTTTCTAACTAGTCGGGTCATAGGTAAGGAAATCTTAGAAAAAGTCTCAACCTTTGTAAATATCCACCTAAACCCAATAAAACTTTATACTTCAGGGATATTGGTTGGTCTAGGTCATTCCACAATTGCTTTTGTTTCCACAAGATCAATAGATACACCTTTATCTGACATACTCTGACCCAAAATGACATTTCCTTAATCAAGATTCACATTTTGAAAACTTGGCATACAACTGGTTTTCAATCAATGTATCTAACACTTTTCTCAAATTCTCCTCGCGTTCCTCAATACTCTTAGAAAACACCAAAATATCATCAATGGGAACAACTACAAACTTATCAAGGTATGCTTTGAAAATACGGTTTATTAAATCCATAGGTACAGTTGATGCATTAGTTAACCCAAAAGGTATTGCAACAAACTTATGGTAACCATGATTGATTCTAAAGGTTGTCCTTGGAATATCCTCAAGTTTAATGCAAAGTTCATAGTATCACTACCTCAAATCTATTCTTGAAAATACTTATGTACTTCGAAGTTGGTCAAACAAATCATCAATAAGGGGTAAAGGATACTTGTCTAACTCTCTATAACCTATGCGTAACCTCACAGTTTCATCATTCTTTTCCTCAAAAATATGACAGGGCTCCCAGAAGTGAAGCACTCAGTTGAAAATACCCTTATCCAAGTAAATCACTTGATTGTTTCTCGATTCTTTGCAACTCAATTGGTGTCACTCTATAGGGGCTTTAGAAATAGGGGTGAATCTTGTGATTACTTTAATGCTAAAGTCTAATTCACTCGGTGGAGGCATACTGGGTTTCTTTTCTGGAAAACATTTGCCTATTCACAAACGATAGATGTATCGGTGATGGGTGATCGAAAACACTACAAGGATAACCAGAAAAACTCACCATCGGTTACTAGGGGTTTTCAAAATAGCGACAATTGGTTTTCTTCACTAACTTTTGGGATGAAATCCTATCCTTATTTGCCACTATGCCTCAAACAATTGATGTTAGCTTCATATTCATTCAACCAATTCATTCCGAAAACTACATCAAATCTAGATAGGTCAACGGATAATAAAACTCAAATTTCTCTAACATCATTGGACAATTTCTATGTCACAATTTCTCTACTAGAAAATAAAACATTCATAACTGCATCGATATGGCATAGTCCTCGTGCATAATGTGGTTATCATGGTGCTCGTTGCGAGCCCTTGGGGACATCATTCATAGTCTTGATAAACAACATTCAACATAACATGTCTCAACAAATGGAAGCAAATAAATCATAGAAAATAAACCCGTTCATCCCGTTCCTACATTCACACTCATATTCATTTTAACTTAAGTAACATGATTTTAGAAAATTCTTTTTAACTCATTCCTTAAAACTCTTTACTTAAAGCCTAATGAATTCTATTCGTGCGAAAACCCATAAGTTTAGCACTTATCGTCCAGAACCTTGGCTCTGAATACCAAACTATAACACCCCGACCTCTAATTCAATTATTAAATCATAATTAGCAGCGGAATTAACCTAATTTGGTCGGGACATTACCTTCCGTAACTCCCTCTAGGGAATTACAAGGCAACCATCATATTCTAAGCCATTAAAACTCCAAATTAATATAATAATCCTTTATATTCCCAAAATTAAGGTACATCACTTACTAAAAGTCTTTAATTAAACTATTAAAGCATTAAGTGAAGGAAATAATGCCCTTGGTCCAAGTATGCATTCAATGTTAAGTCTAATAAATGCGGTTCAGTATTAATTAACAAGTTAATAAATTCAGTGAGATCAAGTGAGCTGAATGCCTAGCTAGAGGCCGCTTCAGTTCAAGTGGAATTAATGATATTAATCCACAGCTTACTCTTGACTGAACCCGTAGGGTCACACAAATAGTACGTAAACGGATCAAGAATTTAATGGCATTAAACACTCCATCTATGGATATTCGGAATCGACGGATCTTGGTTTCAGTGGGAGCTGAGATCGTCAAAGGCAAGCAAATGAATACTCCGGAAACGATGATATTGCCGGAAACGGAAATATGGATCGTATCAGAAATATAAATATTATCCAAGTCGTAGATGTTGCCGGAAACGGAAACATGGTACGTATCGGAAAATATTATCGGAAATAGAAATATTGCCGGAATCGGAAATATTGCCGGAAACGGAAATATTGTCTGAATCAGAAATATTATCGGAATCGGAAAATAATTCCGGAAACGGAAATATTAAATATTTGTTCGAAACGGAAATTAATTCCGGAATCGGAAAAGTTAAATATTGTTCGTATCGGAAATGAATTCCGGAATCGGAAAATTAATCGGAAGCGCGTCGTACGAATTAGCATCGGACGAGTTTGCTAGACGAAGGCCCAGCACGAAGCCAGGCCCACGTCCAGCAAGGGAAACGCGCGCCACAACACGCCAGCCCAAGGCTGCGCCAGGCCCACCGCAAGGCAGGCCCAGTGCGCGCCCAAGGCTGCGGCAGTCGTGGGCTGCGTTGCTCGGGCTGTGCGCGCGCGCGCATGGCGCCCCTCGTGGGCTGCTGTGCGTGCGTGTGTGTTTGTGTTCACATACGAAACCTAAAACGTACAGGATTCGTTTAATGATTAAATTCCTAATCCTAAAAGATAAATTAATTAAATAAGAGTTTCACTAGGATTCTAATTTAATTAATTCGTATCCTAGTAGGATTCCAATTCTCTTTCCATACCCCTATAAATATGTGGCCTGGGTTCACAATTTATAACGAGTTTTCAAGTATTCAAAGTGAGTTTTTGAGAGAAAAAATTCAGTCACACATTTGCCTAAAAGTGCCGAAAATAATAGTACCTTAAGGGCGATTCTAGTTGGTCAATCTTAAGGCGGATCCGGACGTGCTGTGGACTATCTACGGAGGGACGACACTTGGAGTCCTAAAGACTTGTTCTTGTTCGGTTCGGGCGCAGCTAGGGAAGGCACGCAACAAAGAGTATGCATCTAAACTATGCTAAATGATTATGTGTAAATAATATGTATTCCTGGCTAAATGGTTTTTCCGCATGATTTATGAATTGTCATATGTATCATAACCTAACAGTGGTATCACGAGCCTCTTATTATTTTCATAATCTAAATTGCATGAACATGGTTAAATATTACAAATTTGCAAGAATTAAAAGGGGTGATTAATTTTCGTAATTGTTAATTAATTGCAAATTGCGTTTATTTAATTATATGTACGCAGTTTTTCGGCAGTTTCTTAGTTACTCATCCAAATCGAGTGATTTTTGTGTCAATTCCGCATGTAAAAGGCATTCTAAAATTTTGACAAAAATATTTTATTTTTCGGCCGAACCCAGAATTCTCAAATTCGAAGCCTAACTATGACTTTTCGAAGGTTTTAGTTTTTCGAATGCAAAATTTCGTAAATTTAAGATGTTAAATTAAATATTTGCGATTCTTGTTGATAAATCTTGAATTTTTGATTGACCTACTGTATATGTTTAACAAGTTTGAATGCCTAGCCTTGTTAATTATGCAATCTAATTTGTAATTATGATTAATTTGTTGAAAATTAGAATAATTTAGAATTAATTTGATTTTCATAATTAATTATAATTTAATTAGATACCTATGATTAAAAACCACCATAAAAATTGTAAATTTATGATAAATTTTAAATTTTTATGACCTAGACTTGAATCCATGTTAATCGGAAATCAATTGAATAATAAATTTTCGATTTTCCCCCCTAAAATTATGAAATTAATATTATTTATTAATTTGTCATTAATTTTAAGTATAAATTTTTATATTTTATGCGATTCGTTCATATAACTTGCACGCACAAAGCAATGGACGCTACGTGTTACCCTTAAGGGGTGTTGTATAGTGCGGGCATGTGACGACGAGCAAGGGAGCTCGTCGCCCATGCGGCACGAATGCAATGAGCAAGGCCATGGTGCACGAGCACAAGGCAGCAGCCCTGCCTTGTGTCGTGGGCTATGAGCAATGGACGAATGGGCATGGGCGAAGGCAAGGCACGACAGTCGCGTGTGGGCAGCAAGCGAGCTGCGCCACAACGCGCACTGTCTCGCGCAAGCGCGCGCAGCGAGCGCAAGCTCGCGTGCCACGAGTGCTGCGCCCAGCGTCGATGCCGTGCGCAGCGAGCGCTGGCTCGTACCAAGCGAGCGCTAACGAGCGCGCACAGCATGCGCTGGCGAGTGCACGAAGCGAGTGCTGGCCCGCGTGCAGCGAGCGCTAGCGAGCGAACGCAGCGAGCGATGGCTCGCGTGCATCGAGCGCTGGAGCGCGCGCAGCGAGCACCAGCTCGCGCGATGGCTTGCGAAGGATAGAAGCAGCAGCTATGCGACGTAGCGCATGGGCTGCGCGCACATGGCCAGCGATGGCTGTGTGCGTGTGGCCCATGGGCGTGTGATGCGTGAGGTGTTTGCGTTGCGATTAGATCGTTTTGAAATTTTAATTTGAAATTTTCAGTTTACGTAATTTTAATTAATTTTAAAATTAATAATTTAAATTATTTTCTTGGATTTTAATTTTGAATATTATAATTATAATAAATTTTATTTATTCTAATTATTTTACTAAAATTTAAATCATGAATTAATTTAAATACGACTGAAATTAAATTAAATTTTGGATTCAATTATAAATTTTTATGAGCTTTAAATTTTAATTAAATTTGTATGTTTCCGGTTAGACTAGAAATACATTTTTATGTTTAAAATTAGTAAAGCATATGAATTTATTGGTTTAAGTGGGAGCGCTTTTAGTCATAAACTCTTGATTAGGTCTACAAAACCTTAAGGTTAAAACAACTTGATTAGAATTAATAAGGACTGAATAATTGGTAGATTATTGGTGCCCTTGATTAATTGCTGCAAATGTTTACGTGATGCATAATGTGTTTTACTAACCAGCTATGTGGGCCATTCATGATAATGAATGGGTGAATGGTATATATTGTATATGTACTGTTTTGCAGGTTATGAAGTGACTAGTATGGCCCAAATAGGATAGAAAATATGGTCTGCGTACCATTAATTTGAATGTAATTGGTCTAAAGTACCAAAGTTGTTTTTCAATTCAAATATGGTCTGCGTACCATCAAATAGTTGTAATTAGTTTTAATTATAGCTTATTCTATTTGAAGAAAATGGTGCCTCCCACGGAGATTTTCAAGACGGACTTTGAAGTTAAAGCTTCAAGATGAAGTCGGGCCATACTAGATCACATTTATCTTATGCATGCTTTAAGTTATTTATTGCTTTTAAATATGTCTTAAAATGCATGAGATCAAAGCTTGATTATGTTGCATGATTAAGGATTTTAGTTCACTTAAAATCTAACCAACATAGTAAGAGCCTTAAGTTCCAAACTTAAAAATTGAGTTAAAAGGTGCCATGCCAAAATATACACTTGCTTGGATATCCTTTACATCAATCTAGTAATAGTTTTCGCTCAGCGAGGTGTTACTTATTGGTCCTAAAGGGGCAAGGTACACAAATAATTGTGAGTACATGTTAGTTTTGGTGAAACTCAACGATATAAGTAAGGAGTCCTTTTATGTCGTGGCAAAATCGATAGGTTTACCTAATAAGTTCTTAGACGTACCTATCAACCAAGAGTAGTTTCTAGACTATTAGCAAAAGGCTTTTGCTTACCTAAGATGTTTTAGGATTAAGTCGACAAACTGTGCTTAGTTCTTCAATGATTTTAGGATCTTGGAATCATTTTATTCACACCTGCCGGAACAAAAAATTCGAATAAAATGCTAATAACTTGTTGAAATTGCATGATTGCTTTGATTTTCAAGTTATTATTCATGATAAATGTTTAGACTTTGCATGCTTCAATGTATGTTTTAATTATTGTTTATAATTAAATATCTTGCACTGCAATAAATCCTTTTAGAAAGGTAACAGTAAATTTCCTCGATTGGTAGTGAATCCAAGAACGATTCACGGAAATGAGAGAAAGTGAGCAATTTAAAATGTACGTTTCTTATAGCGACTTTTATGGTTGTTTTCGAACATCAAAATCGAATGGCAAACCAATTGGTGCTTGTGAATTCAAAATACAATGTAGTTTTCAGATCATAAAGCATTGAGCTTAAAACGCTCAGCTTTACCAATGGTTAACAACCTAATATCTTTGTCCATTTAATTCTCGAATGAGTCTAGTCCCTAGACATTCGAATAGATCGATGCTTAGAGAACTTTAGAAGCTTCTGGTAAGATCATCTAGTTGAAACAGAATGTTCAACATAAATTAAATGGAAAGAACCTTGTTGGTGACATTGGACATGTCTAACAAAGTATAAAAGCCAACACTAAAGAATTCAATTCTTAAGACTATAAGAAAGGGTACAAGAAATAGGAAAACGAGGAACAAATGAAAGGAATTTACGATTCCGTTTCTACCTATAAATTTATGTTTAAAGAGAAGTGACCTAGCAATCAAACTTCCTTGGTATCATATACAGCTTGAGGTTCTTACTTCGGTAATAACTCAAACAATGGAAGCTAGGATACACTAATGACCTACAAGTGGGAAATGAAGCATGGCATTGCTACATTAATTGTAGGGTCATCTAAGTTTGTTTTAAGTCCTTTCAAAGGCTGGAACTTAATGGCTATTTTGTTCCATAATCAGCATACCTAAATTTCTGCTTCAAACACAAAAAGACTCACATTCAAGAAAAACAAAAACAATGTTTGTTTGTTTATTTGAATGAAATGGTCAATTACAGGTTGAGTCAATATGCTTGATTAAAACAAACAACTCTTTAACAATAAGAACTTTACTAGGTTCAAATCAACCCCTTGATTTGAGTTCCACTAATCTTTGGCATTGTTGCTTAGACCATATCAACAAGTTAACATTCAAAAGCTCTATTTTGATGGACTTTTGAAAGTTCATTGATTTCTAGATCAATTTAAGACAACTAGTCTTACTTGTTGAAAGTAACAAAAGATATGAACTATTGTTAGAACGCCTAGACGATAGAGTTCAAAGCTAAAGAAAGATTTTATGACTTTATTATTTCACATGGATTTGAGTGAATATAGGTTTATTGACTCAAATGTGATATAAGTTGAATCTGTTTGGGTAGTTCCAAGATTCAGAAGTATAAAATCCACTTGGCAAGAAATCATAAAGATCTAGGTTAGATCATGTTAATGATTACTTGAGACCAAATATGATCATCAATGATTGTGTGTTGTAATTTCACAATCTAGGTCCATAAGATATGGCATATCGTAGTTGGAATAATCGAAGTCAATTAGTGCTTGATTCGATCAATGATGAATCATAAAGACTTTTCCTATAATTTCTAAAACAAAATGCTCAACTACCACCAAACTAAACCAAATTCGTCAAAGCTATTGAAAAGTAATTTCAGGATATCTTTTCAATTATATATATCTAAAGAGTTGCTAAACTCAGTGGGAGCTTAGTGTTTGTTATTCAACAAACTAAGGCCCAAGTCTAGATATATGTTTCATTGTGATTTATTCAAATGAAACACAAGGGTATTGTTTCTACCACGAATTTTTGAGAACATAATGTTTGTGTGCTCGAAATAATGTCCTTTTTGGAGATTCGTTTCCAAAATGACAAGTGGGAGAAAATAGACCTCGAAAGTCTTTGAGGCGAACAACAAACATAAACGGACATTCCGGAGGCTTTTCGAAGTGCTTCAGAAAATCCGAACTTATTCTTTAAGGACTTTAGAAGTGGCTTTAAAGAATAGACATCTCTTAGAAGACTTTACAAGTGCTTCAAGGAGAACAGAATATTCAAAGGACTTTCAAGTAGCTATTGATATTCTATTGTTTGATGTTCTATACCCTAGTAGGCGTAGAGTTCAAGTCACTGGAACTATGAGATTCTTCTATTAGATAGTGAAGAAACATGGAGTTCAGGTCATTGAAGCTATGCGATTCTTCCATTAGATAGTGAAGAAACCTACAACTTGCAGTCAAACTATTATCATGTAGATTAATGAGTTTGTGACTTGTAAGAAAGCTATGACGAAACCCAGATTCCCTAAAATGGTTAGAGGCCATATATAGACTATATGTTTAATTGGTTAAAGGCCATAAAACATACTCAATGTTTTGATGACAAAATTGAAATTTTGTTGATTTGCAAGAATAGTTTCACACCTATTGGTTGCAAGTTTATTTTAAGGATAAAAACCATCAAACATGGAATTGTGTTCACACACAAAGCTAGATTAGTTTCTAAAGGTTAAAAGCAAATTCATGGCATGGATTGTGTTGAAACCTCATGCAAAATCATAATGCTTAAGTCTATAATTCAAGCAATGATTGCATATTGGTACATATGGCAATTGGATGACAAAACGTATTCCTCAATCAAATGTTGGAATATAATATGTACATGGTATGTCATAGAATTTGTGGATCCAAATAAATGCTTGAAAAGGAAAGCTAGCTTATAAAATCTAAGTACAGATTTAAGCAAGCAATTGGAAATTGGAACTGTATTTTAAGTGAAGCTAATAAGCATTTTAGTTTCATAAAATATACATGATTCTTATATATATAAGAAGTTTAGTGGGAGTACTTAAAACTTAATTGGTCCTATGTGTATTACACACATATCTCTCTATTGTGAAACAACATTCAAATGCTAATGACTTAGATTTGAAATTATTCATCAATGATGGACCATGGCGAAACTTAGTACATACTAGGTATTAAGATCTATTTACAAAGATCTTATGATATTGTTTTGGATTAAGTAATGGCATTTACTAAATCAAACACGAAAGTCTCCATTGGAGATATTCGGCCCATGTGAATAAATCTAAGTAAAGGATGTTTGAACTATGTATAAGCATTTACTAAGTTAAACATCAAAGGATCTAAATAAGATTCTTAACCTATATTATATGTCAAAGAATTTAGCTGAATTTAGTATCTACTGAAACTAGATAAGCTAAAGTTACATGAATAGAATTCAATTGGGAATTATTCTGCAAAAGAATTTATCATGTATGATATAATATGAGGATCGCCAAAAACGTATCGTATGACTTTAGCCATGACGAACATATACCAATCTCTATTGATCTAAGTAAAGATCAACTAGATTGAGATCAAGAATACTTATGGTACTTGAAAAGGTACATAGGAATAGTTCTTGATTCAAGGAAATAAAGATATGCTAAATATTGATGCTACACGCATAAACACTGGCAAAGGATCAAGCAAAGACCCTTTGGAGTTAACCATTGACAAGGACGAGCTAAAGAGCATCGTGTTTCGAAATGGCAACATGGATTGGAGACCATGAGTTGTTGCGTGGGAAATTAAAATATTAATTTCTATGTTCTAAGATACAGCTGGAAAGTCTTCCACATATCTGTGAACTGCTTGGATAAGCAAATCCAAACAAAGCATCACTAGCAACCTAAACAGTTGAAGTAAAAGTACTTATTGCCTAAGAAGCAATAAAACAGGGTTGTTTATGTTAAAGAGTTCTTCACTGAACTTGGGAAGATCACCTATCTGCTGGCTTGATGGTTCTTCATTGAAAAATGCGTAGAACCACTCTTGAAGCAAGAAAAAGGTCTGCTAACTTGATGGTTCTTCATTGAGATATGCGTAGAACCACCATTGTAGCGAGAAAGACTAGATCACATAATAAACAAACTCGAAAAGATCTTATCATCATATCTCGAAGAACATTCGATGAAAAGGATATTAAGATTGGCAAAGCATGATAACTAAACCTATGCAACAAGTGAGAAGCAACACTCACGTTGTAGCACTGGAAATCAAGCATAGCTTTGAATTCCATGAATTGTTTTAGAAGATGGGTTTGAGGCCCATGGTTATAAAACATTGGGGTTGAACATTTATCATATATGAAATGTATTTTCATATTCCATTTAATCTTGGTTTAGTATTAAATGATGAGTCCCTTCAAATTTGACTATATATTCAAGATAGACTGTCAGGACCAGTCCTGTGACTAAGAAATGTCTATCAAGTGAACTTGAATGTCAAAGGTTGAAAATGGTCCCTAGTCGGAGTTTTCTATAAAATTGGACGCATAGAAAACGTTAGACGATTAGAATGCAAGATGACTAGTAGTTCTGTTTCTTGAACTATGTGGACATGGTAATGTCATAATCATTTGCATAGATACTTACTTTGGGAAGACTAGTATCGGACAAGACCTATGAAACTTTACTGTAAGAGATGAAAATCTGTCATAAGTAAATTTCATTAAAATTATTAGACACTAAATCCTCAATACCTGAGTGATTTGAGATTACTTGTTTGAGAACTGGTTGCTTTGACGTTGACCAACCGTCGCACCGTAAAAGGAGGCTATAAAGGCAACGCTCAGGTAATCACCTATCAAACGAAGTCTAATCTCAAGATCGCAAGATTGGGATTGTCCTCCCATAAATCGGGATGAGATGCTTAAAAGTTGTACAAGGCCACTCGGAGAGCTAGAAACTGTGAAATGCATGGCCGTGCTCGGATGAATCATAGGCTATGATTATCTGTTTATTTGATCAGTCGAACTCTGAAACCGAGGAACACCTCTAGACATAATAAGGATGACAACTCTTACCTTATGTTCAAGAGCAAGCATCGAGCGACAAAGGAATTAGGAAATGCACACTTGTCCCTAAGGACAAGTGGGAGACTGAAGGAAATAATGCCCTTGGTCCAAGTATGCATTCAATGTTAAGTCTAATAAATGCGGTTCAGTATTAATTAACAAGTTAATAAATTCAGTGAGATCAAGTGAGCTGAATGCCTAGCTAGAGGCCGCTTCAGTTCAAGTGGAATTAATGATATTAATCCACAGCTTACTCTTGACTGAACCCGTAGGGTCACACAAATAGTACGTAAACGGATCAAGTATTTAATGGCATTAAATACTCCATCTATGGATATTCGGAATCGACGGATCTTGGTTTCAGTGGGAGCTGAGATCGTCAAAGGCAAGCAAATGAATACTCCGGAAACGATGATATTGCCGGAAACGGAAATATGGATCGTATCGGAAATATAAATATTATCCAAGTCGTAGATGTTGCCGGAAACGGAAACATGGTACGTATCGGAAAATATTATCGGAAATAGAAATATTGCCGGAATCGGAAATATTGCCGGAAACGGAAATATTGTCTGAATCGGAAATATTATCGGAATCGGAAAATAATTCCGGAAACGGAAATATTAAATATTTGTTCGAAACGGAAATTAATTCCGGAATCGGAAAAGTTAAATATTGTTCGTATCGGAAATGAATTCCGGAATCGGAAAATTAATCGGAAGCGCGTCGTACGAATTAGCATCGGACGAGTTTACTAGACGAAGGCCCAGCAGGAAGCCAGGCCCACGTCTAGCAAGGGAAACGCGCGCCACAACACGCCAGCCCAAGGCTGCGCCAGGCCCACCGCAAGGCAGGCCCAGCGTGCGCCCAAGGCTGCGGCAGTCGTGGGCTGCGTTGCTCGGGCTGTGCGCGCGCGCATGGCGCCCCTCGTGGGCTGCTGTGCGTGCGTGTGTGTTTGTGTTCACATACGAAACCTAAAACGTACAGGATTCGTTTAATGATTAAATTCCTAATCCTAAAAGATAAATTAATTAAATAAGAGTTTCACTAGGATTCTAATTTAATTAATTCGTATCCTAGTAGGATTCCAATTCTCTTTCCATACCCCTATAAATATGTGGCCTGGGTTCACAATTTATAACGAGTTTTCAAGTATTCAAAGTGAGTTTTTGAGAGAAAAAATTCAGTCACACATTTGCCTAAAAGTGCCGAAAATAATAGTACCTTAAGGGCGATTCTAGTTGGTCAATCTTAAGGCGGATCCGGACGTGCTGTGGACTATCTACGGAGGGACGACACTTGGAGTCCTAAAGACTTGTTCTTGTTCGGTTCGGGCGCAGCTAGGGAAGGCACGCAACAAAGAGTATGCATCTAAACTATGCTAAATGATAATGTGTAAATAATATGTATTCCTGGCTAAATGGTTTTTCGCATGATTTATGAATTGTCATATGTATCATAACCTAACATTAAGCATAAGCTAGGTGAATAACATTAAAGTGAAATCCTCGCCACTACTCGTTTCCGTCGTTCCCAGCAGTACCTAAAACAGAAAACAAAAACGGTGAGCCGAAGACTCAGTAACGACTATCCTAGCAACGTAAATTCATTTCAATTAATTTTATTTAATAACACAGGGAGAAATAGAATAATGTAAAACATTTTAGAAATTCCTTTATTTAATTCATTTATAACTTTAGGGTGCACATGCTAGCCGTGGCAAGTATGACATGGTGGAACGTCTTCCACGATGGACCGCTGTCCATAAAACATGGGGCCTTGGCCCGAAAACATGAGAGCCTTGGCTCAATGGGCGGATGCCCCATGGGTACATGCATGACCGAGAATCGTAACCTGTGAACATATACTGCCAAACGGACTAGGTCTTTCACTTTCATTTATCATGTTTCATTTAATTTTACATTTTAGCCTTTTATTTCAGTTGAAGTAACATATTTCCTTTGGATCATACGATCAAACATCCTTTCTTTCATGGTTTCTTATAAACATCATTTTATAAGAAATTCAATCAATCATAATATCATTTTATAGGAAAATTCAATCAATCATAATATAAGGAATAATTCCATCAAATCATATTATAATAAATTATTCGATCAAAACATAATTCATTTCCCGCAATTCAATAAAACATGTCAAAGCATTCAAATCATAAATTCAATCATATTGTCATGATTTCATAAACACTTTTAGAAGGGAATTGCGGGTACTAGCAATAGCCGTTACCTCACTTCCACGATTTTGGCTAAGGATTTTCCTTGGTTCGTTCATTCTGAGCTCCGAGTCCAATTTCTTTCAAAATATTAAATCATTGAATTAGTATTAAATCGATAAATAATCTAAAATCAATATTTTATAAATAATAAATTTATAAGTAATGAATAAATAATGAATTTTAATAAAATATAATTTCGAAATTTAATAAAAATATTATTAATCGAAATTTCAATCGAAATATATATTTATATTCATAAACCGGTTTTCATTTAAATTTCGTTTTTGTTAAATAAAGCCTTTAATTTATTTTAGTAAAATCGTTAATTAAACCTGAAAATAATAAACAATATATTAGTAAATAATTATATTATAAAAATTACCAAAGCATGAACATTCATAATTTAAAAATCTGAAATTATCAATTTAGGTTTAACTCACCAAAGGCCCAAATTAAAATGGCCCAACCTTAGATTGGGTTTAAGGGAAATAAAATGCTTCATTTGAAGCCTGATTTAATTTTTGGTTTTCTGTGAACGAGAACACGGAACAGGGGAGGGCAGAGGAGCAGGCACGGGGAGGAGGAAGGAGGGACTGGGGTGGTTGGGCTCGGGTCCTGGGTGGCGAAGAAGCACCGAAACCGTGCCTGGAGGCGCCGGTGATGGTGGTTGTGCGACGAAGGCACACGGAGGTGTTAGGTTATGATACATATGACAATTCATAAATCATGCGGAAAAACCATAAAGCCAGGAAAGCATATTATATTCACATAATCATTTAGCATAGAATTGATGCATACATGTTGTAGCGTGCCTTCCCTAGCTGCGCCCGAACCGAACAAGAACAAGTCTTTAGGACTCCAAATGTCGTCCCTCCGTAGATAGTCCACAGCACGTCCGGATCCGCCTTAAGCTTGACCAACTAGGATCGCCCTTAAGGTACTTAGAATTTTCGGCTAATGTAGGCAATTATATGACTGAATTTTTGCTCTCAAAAATCACTTTGAATACTTGAAATTGTGTCTATAAATTATGACCCTAGGCACCTATTTATAGAGGTATGGAAAAGGAACTGGAATCCTATTAGGATACGAATTAATTAAACTAGAATCCTAATAGAATTCTTATTTAATTAATTCATCCTTTTAGGTTTAGGAATTTAATCATATGTCGAAACCTGATAGCTTTAGGATTCGTATAGCACACAAACACACACACGCACGCACAACAGCCCACGAGGGGCGCCATGCGCGCGCGCGCAGCCCGTGAGCTCGCAACCCATTGCCACGAGGCCCACACGCTGCAGCAGCCTTGGCGCGCGCTGGGCCTGCCTTGCGGTGGGCCTGGCGCAGCCTTGGCTGGTGCGTTGTGGCGCGCTGGCTTGCTGGGCGATGGCCCGGCTTCGTGCTGGGCCTTCGTCTAGCAGGCCTCGTCCGATGCTAATTCGTACGATACGCTTCCGATTAATTTCCCGATTCCGGAATTCATTTCCGATACGAACAATATTTAATATTTCCGATTCCTGAATTAATTTCCGTTTCGAACAAATATTTAATATTTCCGTTTCCGGAATTATTTTCCGATTCGGATAATATTTCCGATTCTGACAATATTTCCGTTTCCGGCAATATTTCCATTTCCGATAATATTTTCCGATACGTACCATGTTTCCGTTTCCGGCAACATCTACGATTTGGATAATATTTATATTTCCGATACGATCCATATTTCCGTTTCCGAAAATATCATCGTTTCCGGAGTATTCATTTCTTGCCTTGTGACGATCTCAGCTCCCACTGAAACCAAGATCCGTCGATTCCGAATATCCATAGATGGAGTATTTAATGCCATTAAATACTTGATCCGTTTACGTACTATTTGTGTGACCCTACGGGTTCAGTCAAGAGTAAGCTGTGGATTAATATCATTAATTCCACTTGAACTGAAGCGGCCTCTAGCTAGGCATTCAGCTCACTTGATCTCACTGAATTATTAACTTGTTAATTAATACTGAACCGCATTTATTAGACTTAACATAGAATGCATACTTGGACCAAGGGCATTATTTCCTTCAGTCTCCCACTTGTCCTTAGGGACAAGTGTGCATTTCCTAATTCCTTTGTCGCTCGATGCTTGCTCTTGAACATAAGGTAAGAGTTGTCATCCTTATTATGTCCAGAGGTGTTCCTCGGTTTCAGAGTTCAACTGATCAAATAGACAGATAATCATAGCCTATGATTCATCCGAGCACGGCCATGCATTTCAGAGTTTCTAGCTCTCCGAGTGGCCTTGTACAACTTTTAAGCATCTCATCCCGATTTATGGGAGGACAATCCCAATCTTGCGATCTTGAGATTAGACTTCGTTTGATAGGTGATTACCTGAGCGTTGCCTTTATAGCCTCCTTTTACGGTGCGACGGTTGGTCAACGTCAAAACAACCAGTTCTCAAACAAGTAATCTCAAATCACTCAGGTATTGAGGATTTAGTGTCTAATAATTTTAATGAAATTTACTTATGATAGATTTTCATCTCTTACAGTAAAGTTTCATAGGTCTTGTCCGATACTAGTCTTCCCAAAGTAAGTATCTATGCAAATGATTATGACATTGCCATGTCCACATAGTTCAAGAAACAGAACTACTAGTCATCTTGCATTCTAATCGTCTAACGTTTTCTATGCGTCCAATTTTATAGAAAACTCCGACTAGGGACCATTTTCAACCTTTGACATTCAAGTTCACTTGATAGACATTTCTTAGTCACAGGACTGGTCCTGACAGTCTATCTTGAATATATCGTCAAATTGAAGGGACTCATCATTTAATACTAAACTAAGATTTAATGGAATATGAAAATACATTTCATATATGATAAATGTTCAACCCCATTGTTTTACAACCATGGGCCTCAAACCCATCTTCTAAAACAGTTCATGGAATTTCAAAGCTATGCTTGATTTCCAGTGCTACAATGTAAGTGTTGCTTCTCACTTGTTGCATAGGTTTAGTTATCATGCTTTGCCAATCTTAATATCCTTTTCATCGAATGTTCTTTGAGATATGATGATAAGATCTTTTGAGTATGTTTATTTTGTGATCTAGTCTTTCTTGCTACATTAGTGGTACTACGCATTTTGCAATGAAGAACCATTAAGTCAACAGACATGTGATCTTCCCAAGTTCAAAGAAGAACTCATTAATATAAACAACTCTGTTTTATTACTTCTTAGGCAATAAGTACTTTTACTTCAACTGTTTAGGTTGCTAGTGATGCTTTGTTTGGATTTGCTTATCCAAGCAGTTCACAGATATGTGGAAGACTTTCCAGCTGTATCTTAGAACATAGAAATTAATATTTTAATTTCCCACGCAACAACTCATGGTCTTCAATCCATGTTGCCATTTCAAAACACGATGCTCTTTAGCTCGTCCTTGTCAATGGTTAACTCCAAAGGGTCTTGCTTGATCCTTTGCCAGTGTTTATGCGTGTAGCATCAATATTTAGCATATCTTTATTTCCTTGAATCAAGAACCAATCTTATGTACCTTTTCAAGTACCATAAGTGTTCTTGATCTCAATCTAGTTGATCTTCACTTAGATCAATAGAGATTGGTATATGTTCGTCATGCCTAAAGTCATACGATACGTTTTTGGCGATCCTCATATTATATTATATACATGATAAATTATTTTGCAGAATAATTCCCAATTGAATTCTATTCATGTAACTTTAGCTTATTCAGTTACAGTAGATACTGAATCCAACTAAATTCTTTGACATATAATATAGGTGAAGAATCTCATTAGATTCTTTGATGTTTAACTTAGTAAATGCTTATACATAGTTCAAACATTCATTACTTAGATTTATTCACATGGGTCGAATATCTCCAATGGAGTCTTTCGTGTTTGATTTAGTAAATGCCATTACTTAATCCAAAACATTAATATAAGATCTTTGTAAATAGATCTTAATACCCAGTATGTACTAAGTTTTGCCTTGGTCCATCATTGATGAATAATTTCAAATCTAAGTCATTAGCATTTGAATGTTATTTCACAATAGAGACATATGTGTGTGATACACATAGGACCAATTAAGTTTTATGTACTCCCACTAAACTTCTTATATATCTATAAGAATCATGTACATTTTATGAAACTAAAATACTTATTAGCTTCACTAAAATACATTTCTAATTCCCAATTGCTTGCTTAAATCTATACTTAGATTTCTTAAGCTAGCATTCATTTCAAGCATTATTTGGATCCACAAATCCTATGACATGCCATGTACATAGTTTTCTTCCAACATTTGATTGAGGAATACGTTTTGTCATCCAATTGCCATATGTACCAATATGCAATCATTACTTGAATTATAGACTTAAGCATTACGATTATGCATGAGGTTTCAACACAATCCACACGGTGAATTTTCTTGTAACCTTTAGCAACTAATCTAGCTTTGTGTGTTAACACAATTTCATGTTTTATGGTTTTTATCCTTAAAACAAACTTGCAACCAATAGGTGTGAAACTATTCTTGCAAATCAACAAAATTTCAATTTTGTCATCAAAACACTGAGTATGTTTTATGGCCTCTAACCATTTAAAACATTTGAGTCTATATATGGCCTCTAACCATTTTAGGGAATCTGGGTTTCGTCATAGCTTTCTTACCGGTCACAAACTCATTAATCTACATGATAATAGTTTGACTGCAAGTTGTAGGTTTCTTCACTATCTAATAGAAGAATTGCATAGTTTCAGTGACCTGAACTCCATGTTTCTTCACTATCTAATAGAAGAATCTCATAGTTTCAGTGATTTGAACTCTATGCCTACTTGGATATAGAACATCAAACAATAGAATATCAATAGCCACTTGAAAGTCCTTTAAATATTCTGTTCTCCTTGAAGCACTTGTAAAGTCTTCTAAGAGATGTCTATTATTTAAAGCCACTTCTAAAGTCCTTAAAGAATAAGTTCGGATTTTCTGAAGCACTTCGAAAAGCCTCCGGAATGTCCGTTTATGTTTGTTTTTCGCCTCGAAGACTTTCGAAGTCTATTTTCTCCCACTTGTCATTTTGGAAACGAATCTCCAAAAGGATATTATTTCGAGCAAACAAACATTATGTTCTCAAAAATTCGTGGTAGAAACAATACCCTTGTGTCTCATTTGAATAAATCACAATGAAACATATATCTATACTTGGGCCTTAGTTTGTTGAATAACAAACACTAAGCTCCCACTGAGTTTAGGAACTCTTTAGATATATGATGAAAAGATATTCTGAAATTACTTTTCAAAAGCTTTGATGAATTTGGTTTAGTTTGGTGGTAGTTGAGCATTTTGTTTTAGAAATTATAGGAAAAGTCTTTATGATTCATCATTGATCGAATCAAGTACCAATTGACTTCGATCATTTCCAATTGCTTGCTTAAATCTGTACTTAGATTTTATAAGCTAGCTTTCCTTTTCAAGCATTTATTTGGATCCACAAATTCTATGACATACCATGTACATATTATATTCCAACATTTGATTGAGGAATACGTTTTGTCATCCAATTGCCATATGTACCAATATGCAATCATTGCTTGAATTATAGACTTAAGCATTATGATTTTGCATGAGGTTTCAACACAATCCATGCCATGAATTTGCTTTTAACCTTTAGAAACTAATCTAGCTTTGTGTGTGAACACAATTCCATGTTTGATGGTTTTTATCCTTAAAACAAACTTGCAACCAATAGGTGTGAAACTATTCTTGCAAATCAACAAAATTTCAATTTTGTCATCAAAACATTGAGTATGTTTTATGGCCTTTAACCAATTAAACATATAGTCTATATATGGCCTCTAACCATTTTAGGGAATCTGGGTTTCGTCATAGCTTTCTTACAAGTCACAAACTCATTAATCTACATGATAATAGTTTGACTGCAAGTTGTAGGTTTCTTCACTATCTAATGGAAGAATCGCATAGCTTCAGTGACCTGAACTCCATGTTTCTTCACTATCTAATAGAAGAATCTCATAGTTCCAGTGACTTGAACTCTACGCCTACTAGGGTATAGAACATCAAACAATAGAATATCAATAGCTACTTGAAAGTCCTTTGAATATTCTGTTCTCCTTGAAGCACTTGTAAAGTCTTCTAAGAGATGTCTATTCTTTAAAGCCACTTCTAAAGTCCTTAAAGAATAAGTTCGGATTTTCTGAAGCACTTCGAAAAGCCTCCGGAATGTCCGTTTATGTTTGTTGTTCGCCTCAAAGACTTTCGAGGTCTATTTTCTCCCACTTGTCATTTTGGAAACGAATCTCCAAAAAGGACATTATTTCGAGCACACAAACATTATGTTCTCAAAAATTCGTGGTAGAAACAATACCCTTGTGTTTCATTTGAATAAATCACAATGAAACATATATCTAGACTTGGGCCTTAGTTTGTTGAATAACAAACACTAAGCTCCCACTGAGTTTAGCAACTCTTTAGATATATATAATTGAAAAGATATCCTGAAATTACTTTTCAATAGCTTTGACGAATTTGGTTTAGTTTGGTGGTAGTTGAGCATTTTGTTTTAGAAATTATAGGAAAAGTCTTTATGATTCATCATTGATCGAATCAAGCACTAATTGACTTCGATTATTCCAACTACGATATGCCATATCTTATGGACCTAGATTGTGAAATTACAACACACAATCATTGATGATCATATTTGGTCTCAAGTAATCATTAACATGATCTAACCTAGATCTTTATGATTTCTTGCCAAGTGGATTTTATACTTCTGAATCTTGGAACTACCCAAACAGATTCAACTTATATCACATTTGAGTCAATAAACCTATATTCACTCAAATCCATGTGAAATAATAAAGTCATAAAATCTTTCTTTAGCTTTGAACTCTATCGTCTAGGCGTTCTAACAATAGTTCATATCTTTTGTTACTTTCAACAAGTAAGACTAGTTGTCTTAAATTGATCTAGAAATCAATGAACTTTCAAAAGTCCATCAAAATAGAGCTTTTGAATGTTAACTTGTTGATATGGTCTAAGCAACAATGCCAAAGATTAGTGGAACTCAAATCAAGGGGTTGATTTGAACCTAGTAAAGTTCTTATTGTTAAAGAGTTGTTTGTTTTAATCAAGCATATTGACTCAACCCGTAATTGACCATTTCATTCAAATAAACAAACAAACATTGTTTTTGTTCTTCTGAATGTGAGTCTTTCTGTGTTTGAAAACAGAAATTTAGGTATGCTGATTGTGGAACAAAATAGCCATTAAGTTCCAGCCTTTGAAAGGACTTAAAACAAACTAGATGACCCTACAACTAATGTAGCATTGCCATGCTTCATTTCCCACTTGTAGGGCATTAGTGTATCCTAGCTTCCATTGTTTGAGTTATTACCGAAGTAAGAACCTCAAGCGGTATATGATACCAAGGAAGTTTGATTGCTAGGTCACTGCTCTTTTAAACATAAACTTATAGGTAGAAACGGAATTGTAAATTCCTTTCATTTGTTCCTTGTTTTCCTATTTCTTGTACCCTTTCTAATAGCCTTAAGAATAGAATTCTTCAGTGTTGACTTTTATACTTTGTTAGACATGTCCAATGTCACTCCAACAAGGTTCTTAATTACCATTTTAATTTATGTTGAATATTTTGTTTCAACTAGATGATCTTACCAGAAGCTTCTAAAGTTCTCTAAGTATCGATCTATTCGAATGTCTAGGGACTAGACTCATTCGAGAATTAAATGGACAAAGATATTAGGTTGCTAACCATTGGTGAGGCTGAGCGTTTAAACTCAATGCTTTATGATCTCAAAACTACAGTGTATTTTGAATTCACAAGCACCAATTGGTTTGCCATTCGATTTTGATACTCGAAAACAACCATAAAAGTCGCTATAAGAAACGTATATTTTAAATTGCTCATTTTCTCTCATTTCCGTGAATCGTTCTTGGATTCACTACCAATCGAGGAAATTTACTGTTACCTTTCTAAAAGGGTTTACTACAGTGCAAGATATTTGATTATAAACAATAATTAAAACATACATTGAAGCTTGCAAAGTCTAAACATTTATCATGAGTAATAACTTGAAAATTAAAGCAATCATGCAATTTCAACAAGTTATTAGCATTTTATTCGAATTTATTGTTCCGGCAGGTGTGAATAAAATGATTCCAAGATCCTAAAATCATTGAAGAACTAAGCACAGTTTGTCGACTTAATCCTAAAACATCTTAGGTAAGCAAAAGCCTTTTGCTAATAGTCTAGAAACTATTCTTGGTTGATAGGTACGTCTAAGAACTTATTAGGTAAACCTATCGATTTTGCCACGACATAAAAGGACTCCTTACTTATATCGTTGAGTTTCACCAAAGCTAACATGTACTCACAATTATTTGTGTACCTTGCCCCTTTAGGACCAATAAGTAACACCTCGCTGAGCGAAAACTATTACTAGATTGATGTAAAGGATATCCAAGCAAGTGTATATTTTGGCATGGCACCTTTTAATTGAATTTTTAAGTTTGGAACTTAAGGCTCTTACCATGTTGGTTAGATTTTAAGTGAACTAAAATCCTTAATCATGCAACATAATCAAGCTTTGATCTCATGCATTTTAAGACATATTTAAAAGCAATAAATAACTTAAAACATGCATAAGATAAATGTGATCTAGTATGGCCCGACTTCATCTTGAAGCTTTAACTTCAAAGTCCGTCTTGAAAATCTCCGTGGGAGGCACCATTTTCTTCAAATAGGATAAGCTATAATTAAAACTAATTACAACTATTTGATGGTACGCAGACCATATTTGAATTGAAAAACTACTTTGGTACTTTAGACCAATTACATTCAAATTAATGGTACGCAGACCATATTTTCTATCCTATTTTAAACAGTACATATACAATATATACCATTCACCCATTCATTATCATGAATGGCCCACATAGCTGGTTAGTAAAACACATTATGCATCACATAAACATTTGCAACAATTAATCAAGGGCACCAATAATCTACAAATTATTCAGTCCTTATTAATTCTAATCAAGTTGTTTTAACCTTAAGGATTTGTAGACCTAATCAAGAGTATATGACTAAAAGGGCTCCCACTTAAACCAATAAATTCATATGCTTTACTAATTTTAAACATAAAAATGTATTTCTAGTCTAACCGGAAACATACAAATTTAATTAAAATTTAAAGCTCATATAAATTTATAATTGAATCCATAAATTTAATTTAATTTCAGTCGTATTTAAATTAATTCATGATTTTAATTTTAGTAAAATAATTAGAATAAATTAAAATTACGTAAACTGAAAATTCCAAATTAAAATTTCAAAACGATCTAATCGCAACGCAACAATCCCACGCAACGCACGCCCATGGGCCACACGCACACAGCCATCGCTTGCCATGTGCGCGCAGCCCATGCGCTGCGTCGCATCGCTGCTGCTCACCATCGCAAGGCATCAATCGAGCACGCGAGCCAGTGCTCGCTGCGCGCGCCAGCGCTCGACGCAACAAGCTGTTAGGTTATGATACATATGATATTACATAAATCATGCGGAAACAACCATTAACCCAGGAATACATATTATTTACACATAATCATATAGCATAATTTAGATGCATACTCTTTGTTGCGTGCCTTCCCTAGCTGCGCCCGAACCGAACAAGAACAAGTCTTTAGGACTCCAAGTGTCGTCCCTCCGTAGATAGTCCACAGTACGTCCGGATCCGCCTTAAGATTGACCAACTAGAATCGCCCTTAAGGTACTAGAATTTTCGGCACTTTTGAGCAAGATGTGTGGCTGAATTTTTCTCTCAAAAACTCACTTTGAATACTTGAAAACTCGTTATAAATTGTGAACCCAGGCCACATATTTATAGGGGTATGGAAAGAGAATTGGAATCCTATTAGGATACGAATTAATTAAATTAGAATTATATTAAAACTCTTATTTTAATTAATTTATCAATTAGAATTAGGAATTTAATCATTAACCGAACTCTGCACGTTTTAGGTTTCGTATGCGAACACAAACACTTACGCGAGCATGACCCGCAAGCGTGCAGGCCATGCCCGCGCACAGCCCACACGGCCGCACGGCCCACGCGAGCTACAAGCCCACGCAAGGAGCTGCGCGCACTGCGCGCGCTATGCGCGCTGCCACGGCCTGCTGGGCCCGGCCTTGCGCTGGGCCTGGCGTGGCCTTGGCTGTTCGTGTGGCGCGCTTGGCTTGCTGGGTGATGGCCTGGCTTTGTGCTGGGCCCATGTCCGGCAGGCCTCGTCCGATGCTTATTCGTACGATACGCTTCCGATTAAATTCCCGATTCCGGAATATATTTCCGATACAAACAATATTTAATATTTTCGATTCCGGAATTAATTTCCTTTTCGAAAAAATATTTAATATTTCCGTTTCCGGAATTATTTTCCGATTCCGATAATATTTCCGATTCTGACAATATTTCCGTTTCCGGCAATATTTCCGATTCTGGCAATATTTCCATTTCGGACAATATTTTCCGATACGTACCATTTTTCCGTTTCCGGCAACATCTACGACTTGGATAATATTTATATTTCCTATACGATCCATATTTCCGTTTCCGGCAATATCATCGTTTCCGGAGTATTCATTTCTTGCTTGTGACGATCTCAGCTCCCACTGAAACCAAGATCCGTCGATTCCGAATATCCATAGATGGAGTATCTAATGCCATTAAATACTTGATCCGTTTACGTACTATTTGTGTGACCCTACGGGTTCAGTCAAGAGTAAGCTGTGGATTAATATCATTAATTCCACTTGAACTGAAGCGGCCTCTAGCTAGGCATTCAGCTCACTTGATCTCACTGAATTATTAACTTGTTAATTAATACTGAACCGCATTTATTAGACTTAACATAGAATGCATACTTGGACCAAGGGCATTATTTCCTTCACAAGCATGCTGCCGCAGCCCATCGCTGGGCGCAGCGCTCGTCGCACGTCGCAACAAGCAAGCTGCTCGCCATCGCTGGGCGCAGCGCTCGTCGCACGTCGCAACAAGCACGCTGCACGCCATCGCTGGGCGCAGCGCTCGTCGCATGTCGCAACAAGCATGCTGCACGCCATCGCTGGGCGTAGCGCTCGTCGCACGCACACATGCGCTTGATGCGCGCGAGGCTCCGTGCGCTTGCGCGAGGCAGTGCGCGCTGTGGCGCAGCACGCTTGCTGCCCACACGCGACTGCTCGCTCCTTGCTCTCGCCCTTGCCCATGCGCCCATTGCTCACAGCCCACGACACAAGGCAAGGCTGCTGCCTTGTGCTCGTGCACCATGCCCTTGCTCGCTGCATTCGTACAGCATGGGCGACGAGCTCCCTTACTCGTCGTCGCATGCCCGCACTATACAACACCCCTTAAGGGTAACACGTAGCTTCCATTGCTTTGTGCGTGCAAGTTATATGAGCGAATCGCATAAAAATTAAAAATTTATATTCAAAATTAATGACAAATTAATAAATAATATTAATTTCATAATTTTAGGGCGAAAAATCGAAAATTTATTATTTAATTGATTTCCGATTAACATGGATTCAAGTCTAGGTCATAAAAATTTAAAATTTAACATAAATTTACAATTTTTATGGTGGTTTTTAATCATAGGTATCTAATTAAATTATAACTAATTATGAAAATCAAATTAATTCTAAATTATTCCAATTTTCAACAAATTAATCATAATTACAAATTAGATTGCATAATTAACAAGGCTAGGCATTCAAACTTGTTAAACATATACAGTAGGTCAATCAAAAATTCAAGATTTATCAACAAGAATCGCAAATATTTAATTTAACATCTTAAATTTACCAAATTTTGCATTCGAAAAACTAAAACCTCCGAAAAGTCATAGTTAGGCTTCGAATTTGAGAATTCTGGATTCGGCCGAACAGTGCTATTTTTGTCAAAATTTTAGAATGCCTTTTACATGCGGAATTGACACAAAAATCACTCGATTTGGATGAGTAACGAAGAAACTGCCGAAAAACTGCGTACGTATAATTAAATAAACGCAATTTGCAATTAATTAACAATTATGAAAATTAATCACCCCTTTTAATTCTTGCAAATTTGTAATATTTAACCATGTTTATGCAATTTAGATTATGAAAATAATAAGAGGCTCGTGATACCACTGTTAGGTTATGATACATATGACAATTCATAAATCATGCGGAAAAACCATAAAGCCAGGAAAGCATATTATATTCACATAATCATTTAGCATAGAATTGATGCATACATGTTGTAGCGTGCGTTCCCTAGCTGCGCCCGAACCGAACAAGAACAAGTCTTTAGGACTCCAAATGTCGTCCCTCCGTAGATAGTCCACAGCACGTCCGGATCCGCCTTAAGCTTGACCAACTAGGATCGCCCTTAAGGTACTTAGAATTTTCGGCTAATGTAGGCAATTATATGACTGAATTTTTGCTCTCAAAAATCACTTTGAATACTTGAAATTGTGTCTATAAATTATGACCCTAAGCACCTATTTATAGAGGTATGGAAAAGGAACTGGAATCCTATTAGGATACGAATTAATTAAACTAGAATCCTAATAGAATTCTTATTTAATTAATTCATCCTTTTAGGTTTAGGAATTTAATCATATGTCGAAACCTGATAGCTTTAGGATTCGTATAGCACACAAACACACACACGCACGCACAGCAGCCCACGAGGGGCGCCATGCGCGCGCGCGCAGCCCGCGAGCTCGCAGCCCATTGCCACGAGGCCCACACGCTGCAGCAGCCTTGGCGCGCGCTAGGCCTGCCTTGCGGTGGGCCTGGCGCAGCCTTGGCTGGTGCGTTGTGGCGCGCTGGCTTGCTGGGCGATGGCCCGGCTTCGTGCTGGGCCTTCGTCTGGCAGGCCTCGTCCGATGCTAATTCGTACGATACGCTTCCGATTAATTTCCCGATTCCGGAATTCATTTCAGATACGAACAATATTTAATATTTCCGATTCCGGAATTAATTTCCGTTTCGAACAAATATTTAATATTTCCGTTTCCGGAATTATTTTCCGATTCCGGTAATATTTCCGATTCTGACAATATTTCCGTTTCCGGCAATATTTCCGATTCCGGCAATATTTCCATTTCCGATAATATTTTCCGATACGTACCATGTTTCCGTTTCCGGCAACATCTACGACTTGGATAATATTTATATTTCCGATTCGATCCATATTTCTGTTTCCGGCAATATCATCGTTTCCGGAGTATTCATTTCTTGCCTTGTGACGATCTCAGCTCCCACTGAAACCAAGATCCGTTGATTCCGAATATCCATAGATGGAGTATTTAATGTCATTAAATACTTGATCCGTTTACGTACTATTTGTGTGACCCTACGGGTTCAGTCAAGAGTAAGCTGTGGATTAATATCATTAATTCCACTTGAACTGAAGCGGCCTCTAGCTAGGCATTCAGCTCACTTGATCTCACTGAATTATTAACTTGTTAATTAATACTGGACCGCATTTATTAGACTTAACATAGAATGCATACTTGGACCAAGGGCATTATTTCCTTCAGGAGGAAATGGAACCGCGAACAGGGGAGGCAGAACAGGGGAGTCGAAGAGAAAGGAGGGGGTGCACGGCGGAGCAGAGCACAAATAGGAGGGGAGATGGGGCTGGGTTTGGTGGCGCCAGAAATCTCCGGTGAAGGCGAAGGTGGTGGTGGCTGGTCTGCGGCGGTAGGACGACGAAAGAAAGGGAGGGGGGGTGCGAAGGAGGCGAGAGAACAGGGGAGTTTGGGGGTGGGGTTTTGTGGTGGTTTTGGGCGGCGTATCGCCGGAGATTGAGGATGGAGTTGGGTTTAGGAGGTGGTAATGTGTTTGTGGTGTGGTGGCGTGGTGTCGGTGATGGTGGTGCAGCGAAGAGAAAAGGGAGAGGCATGGGAGGTGGGTCGCGAAGGAGGAGAGAGAGCAGGGGGAGGTGGTGGTTGCTTGGGGTCAGGTGGTGTCGGGTGGTTGGGGTAATGATGGGAAGTAGGTGGTAGGGGTGGTGGCAGACGGTGGTGGTAGTGGTTGGTGGTGGTGTGGTGGTTCGAATCAGAGAAGAATAAAAGGAGGTGAGATTGAGTTTTGGGGTTGAATTTTCAATATAACTTTCTGGTTTTGAAAACATGTAGAGTGAAGGAGAAGGTGAAGAACTTGGGGCTTATGTAAATGAATGTAGACAGATTCAAGGGAAAAGAGGAAGGAAGGAAAATGCTTCCTTCTTACTTTGTACGTGGAAAGCAAAGAGAAGAAGTGAAGTGAGATTTTGGCTCTTCTAAGGGCTTTTTCATAATTTCACAAGATTAGGCTAAAATTTCTGAAATTCGTTGCTATTTTTGGATACTACTAAAAATAGAAACGTTTAATTAAAATAACTATTTATAAAAATTATCGTTAACGAAAAATAAATAAATTTTTGTTTATAAATTTATCGTTTAAAATAAATCGTAAAAACGATTAAAATAACGAAATTCGATTATTCGTAATTATTTAAAACAAAACCAAGCTAATAAATATTTTTAGTTTTAATAAATCACGTTTAAAAATTTCGGGGTATTACATAGAAATATATTAGTTTAAATGGATTAGAGGCATGCTTTAGTAGTATCTTTATAAAAGGTAATATTTTGCTGCAGCTGAAGACTTCACCGATGTTCAATCATTTATACAGTCTATATTTGATGGCTATAATGCATCTGTATTTGCTTAGGGGTAAACTCATTCCGAGAAGACTTATACTATGGGTTGTCTCACATTCTCCTCAGTCTCTGTTTGTTTGTCTGTCTGTCTATAGTTTTACACTCATTGTTGAATGCTAAAAAATATATAATTATGTTTGTTTAGCTTTATGTTACAATGCGAATGCTATTAGTTTTCACTTTATGAGTTGGAAAAATGTACTAAAACTATTTTGAGCCACATGCAATGAACACCAGTCTTTGGGGTGTTATTACTTATTACTGGCTTACCATATCTGTAGCAGAAGCGCTAGAATTTACTTCCTTCCTTCTGCCTTGCTTAGAGTGAAAGAAAATAGTTGAATCATTTATACACAATAAAAGAAGCTTGTTGGAGAAGTAAAGTTAAATGTCTCAGTCTTATAGGCTCTTTGACTAATATGGTAATTGTTGCCAGTTGTCAATTGTCATCACACACAGACCATGATTTCCAACACTCAGTGCATCCTGATAGCGGCATTGTCATACTGTGTGAGAAAATCCTTATGTTTTCAACCAGTAGGAAGTCACAGGGTGGGGAATCCTTTAAAAGTATAGTTGAACATCTGACTGATAGCTAGAAAAAGCGTAACTTTATTCGAAGTATTGGTTTACTTTAACAAGAAAATGTATTTTTCAGCTGCTGAAAGTCAAGGATGAAGGGGAAGCAGCAATAGGCAGAGGTGATCTTTAAGCTTTATCTGTTCAATATAAGCATGTAGGTGACAATTGGCTTTCTGGTGAGCTCCCAAGCTTTATCTATAGCATGGCTTCGTTCGAGAATCTCTCAATACCTTGCAACAATTTCTATGGCCCATTTCTTGATGTCTTTGATAAGCTAACCAAATTAGAGAAATTCGTGATAATGGGGTTTACCTTAGATTGTGCATAAGAAACGTGTTGTCGAGTAGTTATGGACTTGTGGTAGATGGCTCATTGTATTGATCGTGGAAAAACTTTGACATTGAGTGGTCACTGGTCAACATGTCTTTTGGACATCGTTCATAGAAAAAATTTGCTCAATGATTTTCCTTTCTGTCGGAATATATACTTCCTTTAGTGAGGGAACTCAGAGCATGGGTTAATGTTTTTTTATGTGCTCTACACACACTTACAAATCCTTGTAGGTAAATATTTTAGGGTTAAGGCATGAAATAAGGCTCTGCTGTTCGCACTAAAACTGGGTCTGGTGTTGATTTGTGTAGTGAAGATAGGTTGTGTTCTTTGTTTTTTCTTTCTCGTGTATAACTTTTTAAGTTAAGGCGGATAAGTTTTTGAAGAGCTGAATCCTGCATGGTTGATTGGTTGTACTAGAAAGTGTAACTAGCACAGTTGCAGTTGTTAGAAATGTTATTATATTTTATATACAGTGTAACTTTTGAAATCTTAGTTTTACGTTTTAGTCTTGTCTATTGTTTATTGCTCGAGTGATTAAAATCCACCTTTTTGTTTCTTCTTCGGGATGTAATAAGTTATCTCGATAAGACTTTTGGAGTAAGTTACGTGCTCAATCAAGCTAATGGTACAAGCACAGGGCAGCAACAAACTTCAAACTTTGTAGTGAAGGTTCCTTAGCAAGAACATCTCAGATGAAACGATTGAGTACAAGACCTTACTATCAACACTCGATATCAGCGGACAGAACATGTCCAGGGCATCTCATCTTTCAACATCAAAAGATCTCTTAGTTAATTTGAGGCTACAATTGACCCTTTGTAAGATACAATTTTTGCTTCTCGCTATTTGAAGGCAGCTAAGCGTGAAATTGCAATGAACGTGGCATATAGTTGCACGTGAGTCTGGTTTAGAAAAGCAAGTAAGTGGCCACAGCCACAGGTGCTTGATCTCAGGAAATGAATGCCCCCATCAAACTTGATGTTACCGAACTCTTTGAACTTATTGAATTTGATCTTGCCAGTAATTTTCTCAATGGGACCATGGTATTCGAAAATACACCAACCTCCTCATTAAGTCATGCATACTACAAGTAGTTAATGTTGATATGCAATCTTAAAATAAAGAATTGAAACAAAGTACATTGCATTTGAGTATATGAGCATATAGTGGTTCAAGGAGTTCAAGTTTTAAGTTTGAAATGTGGAAGCATGGATGATATGGCTGTCACAGCCAGGCCAACGATGATGAATGCTTCCACCCGACGCCTAACATTTTCAGCATTTCACGCGCAACTATTTTCATATATTTAATAGGCTCGTGATTTGCATTGCGATTTGATAATTATTTTTTATATTTTGGGGGACCAACAACTAGTTAAATAAAATATGACAGTATACTATCCTTGCTATAAAACTCGGCTTGCTTCTTGCTATGCTTTTTCATCGAACATCAAAATTAATTAATTGTTCTTCATCAAACACCAAAATTAATTAATCGGTGTTCATCAAACACCCACTTCAATCTTGTCAATCTTTTTGTATAGTAATTTATAGTCATAGTTTCTGAATCTCTTGCATCATTAATTCAACAACCTAAGTTTTACTCCGTATTTCGTAGCGAAAATGATAAAGGTCGCAACATGCGACCTTTAAGCCGTGTCACAATGATGACATGACATGCTTATGTGTCATGATTTAAATTGGAAACTAAAATATTTAACTTATATAATCTATTATATATGTTTCAAAACAAAAGTTAGGAAAATCTTAATATTCTAATTTGTTTCCTTCGATTACCTTATTTATATTTTTTTATAGTAAAAATATTTTGATGACGCATAGCCTACGTGGCGCCTATATGTACCAATTAAACTGCGACACGTAAGATTGCGACAATTAAATATTGTCGCAACTTGCGACCTTTATCATCACCCATTTCGTAGTTCCTTGAAGCTCCACAATAGTTTCATGACATTATTTTATGAATTTTTTTAAAAAAAAACTACCTTGAATCACAAAGTTTTTAAACAGCTCATATTTTTTTCCATTCAAATATAGATAAAATGCAAATAAAAAAAACGAATAGCTCATTTAAAAAACACCAGTAATAGCAAGAGAAGGTTTGACAAAATATTAAAACATAAATATTTTATCTAAAATTGTGATTTTTCGATTATAATATTTTTTTTAAAACAGAGAAATAAATATTCTGTTCTAGAGATTGGAGTGGAAAGTCTCTCTGTTTTGAGATGCCTTGACATGGGATTTTAAGAACAAAATACGATTTTTTTTTTATATTTATTTATTTTTGGGTTTAATGGTAGTTTTATTGGAAAAAAATGATAATTCTCATTGGCCAATGGGCTTGAATTGTTTAATTGAAAGCAAATCAATAGCCTCCACGTGTATTTTAATCAAGGGGACTAATCTTTTAACCAAAGGACTAACCTTTAGTTCACCTAGGTTAATATTGACCGGAAAGTGAATATTTGGTCCTAAAGGGTGAAAAAAAAAGTTATAGGTCCTAAACGGTGAAAAACTTAAAAGGTGAGTCCCTATATGTGTAATGTAATATTGATGTTATTTTCACAAAAGTGATGTACTTAAATATTTTAGGAAAAAAATTAATTAAAAGAAAATGAATATTCCTCATATGAATTATTTATGAGATTAATCAAAATTTGACGATTAAGTACTCGATTCGTATATGATCTTTACGTATAATAAAGCTGTGAAACTTCTCGAAAGCTTGAACTACATTCTACGTACATTGTGTTGCTCAATGCTAAAGCTCCGAGTGAACCCGAAATAGGTCTATTCAAAGTTAATCGATTCATATTAATTTTATTAACTGGTGACTCCATCAGTTTTGACTATTTATACACGATGAATCCACTCCTTATCTTAATACCCCTTAACTATATAGAGTATTTAATAATTATATTCATTTAAAATATTTAAAATTATGCGTATATATTTTTGTATGATGTAATTCTATGCCAAACAAGGAAACATAATGCAAAAGAATTATTAATCTGAAAATGTTTTTGACGTATGGGAATAAGATAAATCGATCACACACTCTTGATTCTTAAGTCTTGATAATCGATCATACTCTTACATCATAACTAATTTTTTTTAATATGGTTAAAAGTAATATGGGATATGGCCATATATTTATTATAAGTTTTTCGGGAAAATGAGGGTCATAGAGAATCTTAGTACGTCAATGCTATATGGATTTGTCCAATAGGCATCTAAACAAAGCTAAGCATGTCATTACATTGACGAGGAGAAA
Organism: Spinacia oleracea; assembly: GCF_020520425.1. Classification (NCBI taxonomy): domain Eukaryota; kingdom Viridiplantae; phylum Streptophyta; class Magnoliopsida; order Caryophyllales; family Amaranthaceae; genus Spinacia; species Spinacia oleracea. The sequence continues at coordinate 6,373,378 of NC_079488.1, read as the reverse complement.
ATTTGAAAAACAAAAAATACGCAAATGAGGGGTGAGTGTTTGACTTTTTTAATTAATAGAGAAAAGATAAAAAAATACAAGTATTTATATTAAAAGAAAAAAAAGTTTATCAATGAGTTGTAAGGTCATGGCAATACAGAAAATAATAAACAAACTAAGGGGTATAATAGGAAAAAATGATGCAAAACTTAAGAGGAGTTGGGGCTTTTTTAGTAAGTAGAGGATATGCAGTCGGGTCCGTTCGGTATCGTTTTTTACAAAACTAAAAACCAAAATATGAAAACCACAAAAAATAATATTTTTTAGTTATCTATTTATTTGATATTTGTGATTTTGGTCAATATATTTGTTCCCGCAGTTAAAATCATTTTTTTTGTATTGATTCCCTTTTTAATACTCCCTCCGTCCCAATTTACTCGTTAGACTTACCTTTGCACAAAGTTTTAGGTGATAAGTGATTGCTTTGTTATCGATTGTTATTTTATTGAAAAAGTAAACATGGTAGGACTTAGTGGGGTATTTTTTTTTTTAAATGAATGAGAGAGGGTGTGGGGACAAGAAAAATTTAGTGGGAAGAGAGAGACAATATAATAATTGTGGACTCATTCCTAATTTAGAAGTGTAACCACTAATCTGGGACAGACAAAAAAGGAAAGTGTAACAAGTAATTTGGGACGGAGGGAGTATAAAATTAAAATATTTTACATAGTTTTTTTTTCCGATTTGCATAAAATGATAAAAGAGGTAAACATTATTTTAATGCCGACTCAGAAGTTCCTTTATATATTAGAGAAGAGCCTACCAGGTAAGTACTCTCCTCTTTTCGATTTAATGTAGCACTTCACCTTTTTACGTTTACTAAATTAAAATTTTGAACATTAATATCTCTAGTTTTGAATTTGGGGATATTACATTGTTTTTTTTTTTTTGATATTTTGAAAATATATATGGAGACAAAACGAACAAGATCTCACATGACACTATTTTTCCTTGCTTATAAATAAAAAATGTTGGTCAATTTAAAATGTGCGAAAGTGTCAAAAAAATCAAGGTGGAGGCCAATACTCATGAAACTAGGGAGTATATACATAGAAGATGAAATCACATGGGCAATACAACAAAGAAGCCAAAAACTGAGTCGGACCAAATTTACACTATTGGAACCTATCCGCTCAAAATTCGCCCCGAATCCAGATTATAGCTCTAAAGGTGAACCGGGTGCTAACACACATAAAATAAAAAAAAATAAAAAAAAGTAAAATAAAAATTACACTACTGGAAATGGGTAACGAACAACCATTATCCTACTCAAAACCGAAATTATCAGACCCACAATTCCACAAACGTCTCATCTTTCTCCATACATAATTTGTAAAACATATATACAACAAAGGAGACCTAAAATAAAGCTGTAAACCCATGCTTGACTCCTCATCTTCAAGCCAAATAAAAGTAAAATCAAAGACCCCACTAGAACAGTCATGGGTGTACCAGGGTGTATCGTGATCAAAATGTATTTCTATTCCCATTGGTAACCGTGCCCTAAGGATGCATCTTAGACATGCTGCTAATATACTACTAACGAATCTTAAGAGGATGCAAGCCATTTAATGATCTCGCCAGTACTATTGTCTGAACTGCCTCCTTCACCAACTGCCTCCTTAGCCAACTCTTTCCACTTTGTTGCATTCTCCTTGATCTTATTTCCTCTTTCTCCATAAATAATTTTCTCGAGACCACGCTTGATTTCGTCACAAGTAACAAAGTTTTTCTCATCTGCCTTAACCCTAATTCCAACACCCCAAACCTTCTCCAAAAAATGAGCATCCAAAAAATGGTCCATGAATTGGGGCATCCCCAACATCGGAACCCCAAAGCTGGTCGCCTCAATTACCGAGTTCCATCCGCAATGGGTTATGAAACACCCTACTGCTTCATGTGCTAAGACATCCAACTGAGGGCACCAAGACATCACCAAACCTTTCTCTGATGTTTCAGTAATGAAATCGTTAGGGAGCTTTTCCTGTTCAGCTTCCCTTACTATCCATAAAAAACTGCTCGGAATCTGCTTTAAGGCTTTTGCTATTTCTGATATCTGCTCTACACTCAATTTAGCCACACTCCCAAATGAAACATACACAACCGAGGCAACTTGTTTTGCGTTTAGCCAGCTCATGCAAGCTTCGTTGTTTGGCTTGTAGGGTTTAACACAGTAGTTGACATCAGACTCGATACGCTTGTCAAGGTATGCTGATGGTAGCAAGGGTCCAACAGTCTTCACACGCCATAGATTTGTCATCCATTTGACAACCTGTAAGACGGGTTAGTCATATCTTTAGAATTAGGCTATGTTCTATTCATCTTATTTCCACTTATTTTAAAAAAATTGAGTTCAGATAAGACAAGTTTAGGAAAAATAAGGACTGTTTAATTATAATTTATAACTAATATAAGTTTTGATAAGTTCAATTATGTTCAAAAAAAATAAGTGAAAATCAGGTAAATATAACGCAACCTTAGGTGTGAAATATCACATACCGAACAGAAAGCCTAGGAATTATAATATCATAGGTGGATTTCCTTGTTTTTCAATAGATGCATCAAATTGACTAAGCACCCTTTTTTTAGGGAACTGAGCACACTTGATAGTGCACAACTTTGATATTTTAATACTTATGTTCATAAATACTCGCAACGTTTGATATTTTTTCACTGTTTACATATTCCACTTTTACTATTGTATGTCAGATAAAACATAGTCATGTGGGATCTTGTTAGATTCGTCTCAATACATATTTTCATAGTATCAACTTTTTATAATTTTTGCTTGAACAAAATTGAAGATATTAAAGATCAAAATTGTGCATTAGCATGCGTGAAAGTGACCAACGTTGCAAGTATTTTCAAACGGAGGAAGTATGTTTTATTACGGAAAACTTTTTAGTGGCTAAACTGAAGTTGTGGCAATTGAAATTAATTTAAATCCAAAACTTTCAGTTTTGAAGATGATAGCTTGATTAAATTGCTATGAAGTATGAACTATTACCTATGTTCCTAAAAGTTCTTTACGCTTTGGAATACATGCCCAAAGTATGAAAAATTTGATCGTAAATTCTCACTATTTTATACATGAAAACGTCATCATGTAAGATCTTGTTAGGAATTAGAAACTGGCCTGATGTTCAAGGTGATCAAAGGAGTTGAAGAGCACGAAATCAGCAAGATGGAGGGTTGTAATTGATGAAACCACCATCTGGTAGACAGGGTGAAGCGGTTTCTTACCAGTATCAGGTTTATCATCAGAACTCGAGGATTGTGCACATTTGGGCGCGTATCGTTCCATCTCCTCCCGCGAAGGCAGCTCCACCAACAAACCAGGAACAGATTCAGCCGCAACAACGGGATGTTGATCATCTGACCCAAATTCCTCTAAAAACATGGGGTAAAAGGATGCCACATACGCACAAGACGAAACGAAGTATGCCGCAGCCAGTATGTTATGGTCCTTGGCCACATCCAGTGCCCAAGGAAAGTACGCATCATAAACGAGCATAAACTTATTATTATCTGTTGAGGCGGTTGTATTAGAGAATCTCCAATGGTTATATATAAGGACTATTTTGCAATTTTAATAAATTTTCTAGCTACAGGCAAACACTGGAGTGCATATGAGTAATTAGACAAGCTAAGCAAATCAGTTCTACAAAGCTAATTAGCTTGGGGGAAAAAAAACATAACGAAAAGATAATAACATTGATTCAAGATTTCAGGATTGATTTATTAGGTGTATCTCACGTGGTATCTAACTATAAAAAAGGTAATTAAATGGCACGTAGAGATGCATATGGTAAAGTCAATTCTGGAATTTTGATTCAACGTTCATAATTCGGAAAAATGTAGTATCTTACCACATAATTGTTTTTATAAGGTTGTAGTTAATTACAATTTTTTTTTTATAATGTACTTTTTCGCAAAAAAAACTATTTTATAAGGTAGTTTTTGACAAATTTTCCTTAATAAAAATAATTTAAAAAAATGGGTTATATTCAAGCAACTTGCTAACCGTTTAAGCAAATCACACATGAAAAAATAGTACTACGTAGTATAAAAATATGATGTGGCAAATGAAAGCAATATATCAGTTTTCTTACTATTAAATATCCTCTTATTAGTGATTAGGCGACCAAGTTGGATTGAGGCTTCGGACTTAAACTTTCCCATACGAGCCACGAATTTGAGTTGGGAATCATCAGTGTCGTCGTAGATGCTTTCAATTGTTAGGAAATCGAAATTGTCGTTGCCGTTGTTGGAATTGGTCATCTTTTGGGTGGTGGAGAGAGTGGTGGCGAGGGTGATCCGGATCGAACCCGCGCCTTTCCAGGCTAACCGCTTCGCGAATTGGAGCATCGGGGTTAAGTGACCTTGGTGATGTAATGGTATCACTATCACCTCCATTGTTCTGCCTTTCTCCATCATTATTTCTAGAGTGGAAAAGAGGGTGTAGACAAATACAATCTTAGTAAGTAAGTTTATGAATTAATTATACAACATGGATATGTGTAAGACTATTATATATATACTCCTATTCTCCTACGCCAAAATTGTATCTTGTGGTGGCTCGTGTTACTCGAGTTCCATTTCTGTCAACAATTCTGACTAGCCTGGCCCCCTACAATCAATAAATGTCTCCCATTTCCAGCATTTGTCTCCCATTTCCAGCATTTGTGTGGTAGCATAGGCACAGCTTAAGTGAAACTTGGTTAATTTTCATTCCAACGCCTTGTTTTTAAATCAACATTTAGTTCAAATATAAACAACATATTGTTTACACTAAAAAAACAAATAGTAAATGAACATATACTTCAAATCCAAACAACATATATTAAAATATTTTACTTGTACGAGTACATTGAAATCATTCTCTATGTTCATGAGGTGTTCAATGAATGTTCATTAGGGTGCATAGTGTGCATCCAGGTGTATAATCCAAATTGCGCACCCAAACAGCTCTCCTGCATGAGATATTCACACTACAACTTAGTTAAGTCAACCATGGTGTGATATCTATGGAACCGAGGAAGGACATTCTTTTTCATCGATAAAAAAATATTTGTATAAAAAAATGTTAGGAATTAAACACAAGTTAGTTAAGCCGATAAGAACACAAATGGACTACAAACCACATCAAACAAGGATTCAAAGAGTTACAGTGAACTTGATGATGATGGAGTCTTGTTCATCTAAAACTCTCAATTTTGTATGCTTGGTTTAATTTCTTGAACCATAGATAGTAGTGCTCGATTATCAATTCAATTCGATCAACCGAAATCTGATTTTATTCATTTATCAGGAGGCGTTTAAATAGGCTAACAATTCATGAACAATCAATCTTCTAAAACATCCAGCAAAGGAGACCTAAAATAAACTTGTAAAACCATGCTAGACTCCTCATCATCAAACCAAATACAAGTAAACTCAAAGACCCCACTAGAAAGTTATAGGTGTACCAAGTTGTATCGTGACCCAAGGGCATTTCTATGCCCATTGGTGATCCGTGCATCCGAATGCAACTTAGATGTGTTGCTAATGTACTTCTAAAACAAGTCTTAGGAGGACGCAAGCCAGTTAATGATCTCGTCGATATTCTTATCTGAACTGCCTCCTTCACCAACTGCCTCCTTAGCCAAGTCTTTCCACTTTGCTGCATTCTCCTTGATCATATTTGCCTTATCTCCGTACATAATTTCATTGACACCGCACTTGATTTCGTCACAAGTAACAAAGTTTTTCTCATCAGCCTTAGCCCTAATTCCAACACCCCAAACCTTCTCCATAAAATGAGCATCCAAAAACTGGTCCATGAACTGTGGCATCCCCAACATCGGAACCCCAAAGTTGGTCGCCTCAATTATCGAGTTCCAACCGCAATGGGTTATGAAACACCCTACTGCTTCATGTGCTAAGACATCCAGCTGAGTGCACCAAGACATCACCAAACCTTTCTCTGATGTTTCAGTAATGAAATCCTCAGGGAGTTTTTCCTGCTCGGCTTCCCTTACAATCCATAAGAAACTGCTCGGAATCTTCTTTAAGGCTTTTGCTATTTCTGCTATCTGCTCTACACTCAAATTAGCCACACTGCCAAATGAAACATACACAACTGAGGCAGCTTGTTTCGTGTTTAGCCAGTTCATGCAAGCTTCATTGTTTGGCTTGTAGGGATTAATACCGTAGTCAACATCAGACTTTATACGTTTGTCGAGGTACGATGATGGTAGCAAGGGCCCAACAGTCCTCACACGCCATAGATTTGTCATCCATTTGACAACCTGTAAGTCGTGTTAGTCATATCCATTTGACCAAAGTATGAAAACTTTGACCGTAAGTTCTTACCATTTTTTACATCAAAACATTATCATGTAAGATCTTGTTAGATTGGTCACGGTATGTATTTAAATATTATAAAATATATATATATATATATATATATATATAATATATATATATATATATATATTGCTTTGAAGTACGTTCAAATAGTAAGTGTAAAGAACTTTAAAAAACGGAGGTAATGCTAGAGTACTAATAGTTGTTTCCTTAGTTCCCAACCCTTCCCCTTAATTTCTCATTTTCTTTGTCGGTCGTACCAATTTTTTTTTTTTTAATGAAGTATGTGAGCGGTGGAGATTTGATACTTAAAATATGTGATTGTGATTAATACTTCCTCCGTTCTTATTTACATGACACAATTGTATTTATGACACTATTTACACAAACTCATTTGAATTCATTTTGTGATTTATATTTAAGAAAAAACATAGTCGTGTGGGGTCTTATTAGATTCGTCTAAATAAATATTTTTTAAATATCAACTTTTTATAATTTTTTCTTATATAATTGGAGATATTAACTTTTGAAATCATGCATTGACAAACGTGCCTAAATAATTGTGTCATTTAAAAAAGAACAGAGGAAGTAGATTATAGTCTACAAAATCAATGTAGCGGTGATTTTTAGTTACATACATGTGAAAGTACACATTGAAATTATAAAAGATGATCATATGTGGTTAATACTCCCTAGCTATGTTCCATAATGATGATCCAATTTAAAAATTTCACAATACTCACAATTTTAAGTGAATTTTCTAAATTATTTTCAATACATAAGAAAAAAAACATATTCGTGTATAATCTTTTTTGATTCGTCTCAATGAGTAATATAATACATTAATATCAAAATTTTATATATTTTAATAATGTATAATTTGAGATTTATACAAAATGTGCATTGACAAACGTGAAAGTAGAAATTGGAACATCGTTATGGAACAAAGCGACTATTAAGCATGTGTTATACCATCTGATATGAGACTAACCGAAAAAATTAGAAGTTACTGAAATGAGAAACTAACCTGATGTTCAAGGTGATCAAAGGAGTTGATGAGCACGAAATCAGCAAGATGAAGGGTTGTAATTGATGAAACCACCATCCGGTAGACAGGGTGAAGCGATTTCTTAACAGTATTGGGTTTATCATCAGAACTCGGGGATTGTGCACATTTCGGCGCGTATCGTTCCATTTCCTCCCGCGACGGCAGCTCAACCGACAAACTAGGAACAGATTCAGCCTTAGCAGCCGCAACAACAGGATGTTGATCATCCGACCCAAATTCCTCTAAAAACATAGGGTAAAAGGATGCCATATACGCACAAGCCTGGACGAAGAAAGCCGCAGCCTGTATGTTATGGTCCTTGCCCACATCCAGTGCCCAAGGCAGATACGCATCATAAACGAGCATACATTTATTATTGTCTGTTAAGGCGGATGTATTAGAGTATACTCAATGGTTACATAGATGGACTAACTTACAATTTTCATAAATTTTATAGCTGTTAGAGTACGAGCCAACCTTTGGAGTACATATGAGTACGGGTGAGCATGGGTCGGGTACGTGGACCAAAATCTTTATCGGATTGGGTAACCGATAACCAAATATGCTCAAATTGATATCCATGAACCGAACTATTAAAAAAATTGGATCGGATATCGGGTACTCGTTATGATATCCTAGTGGAAAAAATAGACTTTATAACTAGATTATTGTGATATCATTCAACACTAGATACCAACATTATCACATGACCAGATATCGAATCGGGTTTTGTGTTTTTGATAAGTGGTAGTTTTGTCAACTATTAAGTGCTTATTTTCTCCCATTTTTTCCCTTTTCCATCCTCATTGTGCATTTTCTAGCTTTTTTCCTTAGTTTTGTATAATTGTTATAGTTGTAGGTCTTTTATAAATTTTAGTTAATTTTTTGACTTTTCTTTGATTTGGTACTTCTCCCTTGTGTTAATGTTGTAGGTTTGGATCTTAGATGTCTTCATGCCACGCACAAAGCATGGAAGGGTACAACGAAGAGAAATAAAGCCACCTGGAAGAGTTTTGCAAGACTAGTGCATAACAAACAAATTAAAACGATAATATATATTTTTATAGTCAATATTTTCATGTGATTCAAGTTGGAGATGATAGTTTATTCCAAGAGCTTTCCAATGAGTGATGACAAGTCTTATTTCGACGAGAAACGAAGTAGTGATGGTCATTCGAAGCAGGGTATGTACATTTCTCCGCGCACGAGCCACGACCGCGACATCTCCATCCCGACCGTGACATGTTCTTCCCCGGTCGAGATTTATCTACTGCATGCGACATTCTGCCTCTTCGCCCAGTTTTCTTGTCGCAGCCGCGACATCTCCGTCCCGGCCGCGACATGTTCCTCCCCGGCCGAGATTTAGCTACTACAACATTCTGCCTCTTCGCCCAGTTTTCTCTTCGCAGCCGCGACCGTCTCATCACGGCCGCGACCACTGTTCTACAAATACTCTTATTTTGATGGAGATTACTATGTTGCTTGGTTTATGTACTCATTGTACAACATTTTCAAAGGATAGCCATGTATTAGTCAGTTTTAAGCTTAAGTTATAGGTTTTAGAGAGAGAAACTCTCATTTTCTAGAGAGATAAAGTGAGAGAAACTTGTTGAATGCTTGGATTTTGAAGAATCTAAGAAGGAAACTTGATGATTTTGAGACTCCTGTCAATATAAATGAGAATTTCTTACTCTATCTCTTGTTTTTTTGTTTAATTTACTTTTTTTTTGTATTGTTTCACTTGTAATTAATTGTTTGTCTTAGATTAGTATTGATTTCATGTTGTTAGTTATAATATCTTTGTTCTTGCTATTTAGAATGATTTGTGAGTAGTTGTTTTGCTTGGGAATGGGTTGAAGCTATTCATGAGCTTATTAACCTATAAATTGAACATGGGGTTTTTACTTGGGATAAATTAAATTTGGTTGATTGATTTGGTACTTCATGAATGCTTGCGTGATTGACCACCATAAAGGCATTAATTAGGTACCCTTGGTGAAAGATTGAAAGATGAAGTTAAGGGGTTGCCTCAAATCGATCATTAGGCTTGGAAGACCATGAAAATATGGACTACATAGTCTATGGGACTTTCTTTGATTGTTTATGTTCATCATGTCAATGGATATGTTTAGTTGAATGTCTTAGCTATGAAAATAGGTCTTTGGTTGGAGATTGGTCCAATCTAACTAGCTTGAAAGAGTAGTTAGAGTACCCTTTGATGAATGATTCCCCTTAATTGATCTGCATTGTTTCTTTCGCATTTTGATTGTTTGGTTTGTGAATTATTTGATTGGTTGATACCCTTTTCCAAGGTCTTTTTTTAATTATGTTCGTTTTAACCCAAAAATCATCATCCAAAAAGAGACTTGGCCTAGCCTATCATATGTCAATGTTTTAACGGTGCTCCCCTTACTCCCTTAGTCCATGCGTATCGACCTTTGCTTGCCCTTTCTACCTATTAGATGGATCAAGTTAGGTTTTTGTTCTTTGTAGGCTTGACGTAGACCCTATTAGTTTTTCAGGTAATTTTGCTCAACCCTACATATGAGCAATTAACCAAACTAAGCAAATTATCTCTACAAAGATAACTAGCTTGCAAAAAAGAACGGAATAAAACTATTGTTATATTGCTAAGCATGTGAATTGAATAATAAAAATAAATTTAAAAAATGGTTAAAAACTCAAGCAACACACGCAGAAAAACAGTACTCCTTCCATATTTAATTAAAAGATACATTTAGACCGACACGTAGTTTTAGGAGAGTGGGTTGAATTTATTAAAATAAGATGAAAGTGAGATAGTGGATGATCAAATTGTTTATTATATACGGAGTAGTAAAAAAAATAATAAGAGTAAGTGTAGGGACCACGAGAAGGAAAGACATATTAATATAATTAGAAGTGGAGACAATGACATGCCACAAAAGAAAAGTGTGCCTCTTAAAGCGTATCTTTTAATTAAATACGGAGGGAGTAGCATGAAAATCTGATGTGACAAATGAAAGCAACATATGAATTTGCTTACCGATGCTCTTAGTAGTGATTAGACGGCCAAGTTGGAGTGAGGCTTCGGACTTGAACTTTCCCATACGACCCATGAATTTGAGCTGAGAATCATCGGTATCGTCGTAGATGCTTTCGACCGTCAGGAAATCGTAATCGTTATTGTTGTTGTTGTTTTTGGAATTGGTCATATTTTGGGCGGTGGAGAGGGTGGTGGCGAGGGTGATCCGGATCGAGCCAGCACCTTTCCAAGCGAAGCGCTTCGCGAATTGGAGCATCGGGGTTAAGTGACCTTGGTGGTGAAATGGCATCATGATCACCTCCATCGTTCTTCCTTTTCCCGTCATTACTTCCGGAGTGGAGGCGTAGGCGATCTTAGTGGTACGAAGGGAGTATCAAGTACGTATATGACTTTTGCCATAGTGATCCGTAATATATATAGACATATAGTCCGTACTTTTACACCAAAAAAATAATAATATAGTCCATACTTCTCTGCCTATACTTAAAATTGATCGTGTGCCTCGTGTTATGCGAGTTCCACAAAGGTACTTGCTTCCAGAATTGATCTTGTGCCTCGAGATACACAACTTCTTTTTAGTGGTGGCCTCCCATTTAATTTTTCAGCAATTGTTTGGTAGCACATGCACATCCAAACTGAAAATTATTATTTACAGTGTACTTCCGAGTGTATCGTGTACCCAAAAGTATTTATATGTACGCCTGAGTGTACAGTGCACCCAAGAGTACTTGTATAGTTGTATGCCTAATGATGGTCCTTATCATATTTTCTCCTCACATGAAATAGAGGCAGGACATAATTCTCTTTCAATTAATTATACGTTGTCCTTTTTGAATATTAGTCCATTTCAAAAATCCACCAATATAAGGTGATGTTTGGTTGGGATAGGAAGTAAATTTTCATGGGAAGTTTTATTTCATGGGAAGTTACTTCCCTTGTATTCCCTCCGTCCTATATTTATAGTCTTGTTTGACTAAAATTACGGGTTTAAAGAAAAGTGAAATTAGTATACTAGTAACTAATTTGCATGAGAAAGTGAAATATAGAAGTACATGAAAAAAGGGATATAGTACATGAGAAAAAGAGTAATATAATACGAAATATATGTTTTTGTTTTGTTCTGTTTTCATTGTATTTTTAGTTAATATAGTACTTCCTACATGTGAAAATGGAGAATTTAACGGCAAAAAATAGAAATATAATTTTAGAACTTCTATCGCCCAATTCGAGAAACATAACTACGGAGCTAATTATGGGAGTTGACTTCTAGAATATGTTCATTTGTTGCTGGGTTGTCATAAAGGAATTTGCACCTCCCAAGTAACTTCCTATAGCTTGTTTGTCTTCACTTGATCTAATTCCCATTTATTATAAGAAATTTAACTACTTTTCCCAAAACACTATTTTATGATTATTACTTTACTTTCGTTTGATAAAGGCCAAGCATAGCTCATTTGAAAAACAACACCATAAGTATGGATGGAAATATCCAGTTGATGATTCATTAACCCGATAACTCGCTATAATTAAATGGTTAAAACTCGAATTAAATTGATGAAAAGCGGGTGATGGGTGAAGTGGGTGATGGATGCCGGTGATGTTTTTTTATCCATCACCTGATCCATCACCCGTTTATCACCCGATCCGTCACCCATTTATTTTAAATATATAATTTATATTAATATTTAAACATAAAATGAGTTGATAAATCCATTATTTATTAAAGTTAGTGCTTATTTAATTTTGCTTTTTGGTTATAAGTTAGGCATGATAAAAACTAATTATATGTTTCGGAAATATGTGTAGGTATGTAATATTTTTCTTTTCGTTAAATATTATGCATATTATTAGATGGTGAATTTTTAATAGTTAATAATTTTCACCCGAATATCATCCGATCTACCCGAATCACCCGCGGGTGGTAGATGGACGGAATACTGGTGATGAGTAAAGCGGGTGACTGATGAGCGGGTGGGGCGGATGAAAACGGGTAATGGATGCAGGTGATGCTCCACCAGACTCAAATCCCACCCATTTTCATCCCTACTCATAAGTAGTACACCAGTACACCACTATGAAGTATGGACCGACAAAACAACCCCCTCCCAGGCTCCCACCATGCCACCATCCCAAAAGAGAGTTGCATGTCTCACTTGAAAATTCCAAGGTAATTACGAGTATTCAACTAAGATATTGCATGTACAAGGTGTATAATAAATTTATTTTAAACTATGATAATTTTTATTCAATTTTTTTTAAAATTTTTTACCTACTTTTAATTTTGTATAGCTTTTAATATATTTTGATTGATGGATAAACATTCTAAAGTGTTAAATGATTAATTTTATACAATATTAATGATTTTGAAAAAATGATTTTTATTAAAATACCCCTCCTTTTCCATTTCCTATGGAGCCAAGGGTTCTGTAATGGACTAAATCAAAATGGCTCTTAAAACTTCTTCGCTTCCTTTTCATGAAGTAGAAGATGGTCATTCAGTTATCGTCTCGTTATCACTTTTAGGTCAATTGGAAACAACCTCTAGGCAATGGGATAATGATGATTATATATATACTAGTTTAGGGCCCGTGCAATTATTTTAATAGTAATTAACCAAAAGACTTGTGATATTAGAAAAACATGAAAGTAAAAATGATATATGAAAAAGTATAAATTCAAAGTTGTGTAAATTTTTTTTTTTTTTCTTGGCAAATAAAGATTATATTACCAAAAGGAGAAGAGCAGCAGCTCAAGAGTACAAGCAACACCAGTACACTAAGTCCCCAACAGGACCACTACCAAGCAACAAAAACTCAAAACTGCCTAAGCAAAATCAAAACAGCAATAAATGTAAATCAGAATCCCTGCATCTACAGGCAACTCGAAATATTACATCCCTACTAATATGCTCAGCAGTTTGAATGTGTCCAGCAAACACTCTTTGGTTCCTCTGCAGCCACAACCCATACACAGTTTCAGCAAAACCAGCAAGAAACAGCTTGCTAACAGCAGTAGTGCTCTTACTCATTCTGATTCAAATTGGATCTCTTGATCAAAACTCTGCACAGCTCTACTAATGTGAAGACCTTGTAAGAACTTCTGCCACACTTGCTTAGAGAAGCTACATTGAAAAAACAGATGTTGGATAGATTCCAGCTCACTACCAAAAAAGCTACACAAGCCATCAATAACAATCCCCCACTGCAGGATCCTATCCTTAGTAGGCAGTCTGCCATTAAGTGCAAGCCAGAGAATAAATAAGCTCTTTGGACTGGCAGAACTATTACACAAAACTCTTCTCCATTGTACCTTAGGAAATTGACAAGTAGACCTTGATACATTTTCCTAATTGAATACTGACCAGAGAAGAAAATCTGCTTACACACAGAGTCATTTTCCACAGTTTCTCTACTACCCCAAATCTTCTTAAGAATCCAAGAAGCAGAAACAGGTAAAGCCATAGTAAACAGGTCTTTACCTTTAATGTAATAAGCATTCACCCACTTGACCCAGAGTGCATCAGGTTTGAAAGCTAAAGCCCAAAGAAGCTTTAGAATGGCAGCTTTGTTCCATAGGTGAAAGTTTTTAACATTTTGCCCACCAGCAACTCTTGGTTTGCAGATAGAGTCCCAAGCAATAGGAGCTTTTCTAGAAGTTTTGGTATCACCAGTCCATAGGTAAGTTCTGCAAATCCTCTCAAGTTCTCTCACAACCTTTTTTGGCAGCATAAAAATCTGACTCCAGTAAGTTTGAAGGCTAAAAAGGATAACCTTAACCAGTTGTAGTCTGCCAGCATAGGAGAGCTTCTTTGCCACCCAAGAAGAAACTCTGGTATGATATTTGTCAATAAGGGGCTTGCACTGACTTATTGTGAGTTTAGAGCTAGATAATGGAACACCCAAGTATCTAAAAGGCAATGAACCTTTAGAAATACCAAGAGAGGCCATGATAGCATCCTGTAATATCAAAAACTTCAATTTATCTTCTTCGGTTGAAGACTTACTCGGAATGCTGCCAAGATATCAGTATCTAGGGTTTCATACTCAGGAGTATAATAAGTCAATTTGTAATCTTTAACACCAGCTTTAAATCCAACACTTGCTTTAGTCTCTGTTTGTGGTGACGTAAGTCCCTCCCTACAACTTCAAATTTTAATTTTTACAACAAAGCAACAAGGTCTACTCGACATAAATTAGGCCTTAATGAAACCTTTTATAGCAATCTTTCATCAAATTCTCAATTAATATTATCAACTAATCAAAATGGTTCGTTAATAGACCATGTATTTGATTCGCCAAATACATCATTATTGTATACTCTTTCATATATATGGCGCAACCCAACCGTAACCGTTGGTTTTCAAGTTTCTACTTTCGTACCCCCATTTGAACCGAAAGAACTAAATAATTCGAAATTTACTCTTGACAGTGGTATATGTTGTATATGTATATCCTAGATGTGAAAATATGCAAAATTCTCTCATGAAAGGATAAAAGAATAGGCTACTCATAAATCTATATACTAAATCGAAACTAAGTCCCAGTACGATAGAAATAATGAATCATAAAAAAATATAGTTTTAGAGTTCGGGTTCGA
Source organism: Spinacia oleracea (assembly GCF_020520425.1). Classification (NCBI taxonomy): domain Eukaryota; kingdom Viridiplantae; phylum Streptophyta; class Magnoliopsida; order Caryophyllales; family Amaranthaceae; genus Spinacia; species Spinacia oleracea. The sequence continues at coordinate 6,358,322 of NC_079488.1, read as the reverse complement.
TTTCCATAGATAATCTAGAAAGGAGTGTCTATAATGATAGGCAAATAAAAGACTTTCTCGGGATTTTTGGTCATCCGTTTGATATTTTGAAAATAGGCGGATTGCAATTTCAAATTGAATAGAAATAGAATAATTCAATTCCAAAAAGTAAACAATTGAATTGGAGTCCTTTTTTTTGCTGGTACCAACAAAATTTATTGCTAACCCCTATTTCTTATTTAATTAATCGATCAGCTTGCTATCGGACATTTTTTTATTTTGGATTCGATAATTTTCATTTTTGCAAAAAATTTCGACATACTTTACTATATATTATGAGAATCAATCCTACTACTTCTGATCCTGGGGTTTCCACACTTGAAAAAAAAAACCTGGGGCGTATCGCTCAAATTATTGGTCCGATACTGGACGTAGCCTTTCCTCCAGGCAAGATGCCCAATATTTACAACGCTCTAATAGTTAAAGGTCGAGATATTGCTGGTCAACCAATGAATGTGACTTGTGAAGTACAACAATTATTAGGAAATTATAGAGTTAGAGATGTAGCTATGAGTGCTATAGATGGTCTAACGCGAGGAATGGAAGTTATCGACACAGGAGCTCCTTTAAGCGTTCCAGCCGGTGGAGCGACTCTTGGACGAATTTTTAACGTGCTTGGGGAGCCTGTTGATAATTTAGGTCCAGTAGATACACGCACAACATCTCCTATTCATAGATCGGCGCCTGCCTTTACACAGTTAGATACAAAATTATCTATTTTTGAAACAGGAATTAAAGTGGTAGATCTTTTAGCCCCTTATCGCCGTGGAGGAAAAATCGGACTATTTGGGGGGAGCGGGAGTGGGTAAAACAGTACTCATTATGGAATTGATTAACAATATTTCCAAAGCTCATGGGGGCGTATCCGTATTTGGCGGAGTAGGTGAACGTACTCGTGAAGGAAATGATCTTTACATGGAAATGAAAGAATCCGGAGTTATCAATGAACAAAATATCGCAGAATCAAAGGTGGCTTTAGTTTATGGGCAAATGAATGAACCGCCAGGAGCGCGTATAAGAGTTGGGTTGACTGCCCTAACTATGGTGGAATATTTCCGAGATGTTAATGAACAAGACGTACTTCTATTTATTGAAAATATCTTCCCTTTCGTCCAAGCAGGATCTGAAGTATCTGCCTTATTGGGTCGAATGCCTTCCGCTGTGGGTTATCAACCTACTCTTAGTACCGAAATGGGCTCGTTACAGGAAAGAATTACTTCTACAAAAGAAGGGTCCATAACTTCGATTCAAGCAGTTTATGTACCTGCGGACGATTTGACCGATCCCGCTCCTGCTACGACATTTGCACATTTAGATGCTACTACCGTACTATCAAGAGGATTGACCGCCAAAGGGATCTATCTGTTAGGTTATGATTCATATGACAGTTCATAAATCATGCGGAAAAACCATAAAGCCAGGAAACATATTATTTACACATAATCATTTAGCATAGTTTAGATGCATACTCTTTGTTGCGTGCCTTCCCTAGCTGCGCCCGAACCGAACAAGAACAAGTCTTTAGGACTCCAAGTGTCGTCCCTCCGTAGATAGTCCACAGCACGTCCGGATCCGCCTTAAGATTGACCAACTAGAATCGCCCTTAAGGTTCTAATATTTTCGGTTAGGTAGGCAAGAATATTGGCTGATTTTTCTGCTTAAAAATCTTAGTTTTGAATACTTAAAACTTGTGTATAAATAATGACCCCTAGGCCTTTATTTATAGAGTTATGGAAAAGGAATCGTAATCCTAGTAGGATACGAATTAATTGAAATTAGAATCCTACATGAATTCTATTTAATTAATTTATCCAATTAGGAATAGGAATTTAATCATACACTAACTCTTGTAGATTTAGGAATCACGCATGAGCACAAACTCACACACACACGGCAGCCACAAGGGCTGCCCATGCGCGTGCGAGCAGCAGCCCACGCAGCGCGGCCCACGCATCCGTGGCCTTGGCGCGCGCTGGGCCTGCCTTGCGGTAGGCCTGGGCGCTGCCTTGGCTGGGCTTGTGGCGCGCGTGCTTGCTGGGCGATGGCCCGGCTTCGTGCTGGGCCTTCGTCCGGCAGGCCTCGTCCGATGCTAATTCGTACGATACGCTTCCGATTAAATTTCCAGTTCTGGAATTTATTTCCGATACGAACAATATTTAATATTTCCGATTCCGGAATTAATTTCTGTTTCGAACAAATATTTAATATTTCCGTTTCCGGAATTATTTTCCGATTCCGGTAATATTTCCGATTCTGACAATATTTCCGTTTCCGGCAATATTTCCGATTCTGGTAATATTTCCATTTCCAATAATATTTTCCGATACGTACCATGTTTCCGTTTCCGGCAACATCTACGACTTGGATAATATTCATATTTCCGATACGATCCATATTTCCGTTTCCGGCAATATCATCGTTTCCGGAGTATTCATTTCTTGCCTGTGACGATCTTAGCTCCCACTGAAACCAAGATCCGTCGGTTCCGAATATTCATAGATGGAGTATTTAATGCCATTAAATACTTGATCCGTTTACGTACTATTTGTGTGACCCTACGGGTTCAGTCAAGAGTAAGCTGTGGATTAATGTCATTAATTCCACTTGAACTGAAGCGGCCTCTAGCTAGGCATTCAGCTCACTTGATCTCACTGAATTATTAACTTGTTAATTAATACTGAACCGCATTTATTAGACTTAACATAGAATGCATACTTGGACCAAGGGCATTATTTCCTTCAGTCTCCCACTTGTCCTTAGGGACAAGTGTGCATTTCCTAATTCCTTTGTCGCTCGATGCTTGCTCTTGAACATAAGGTAAGAGTTGTCATCCTTATTATGTCCAGAGGCGTTCCTCGGTTTCAGAGTTCAACTGATCAAATAAACAGATAATCATAGCCTATGATTCATCCGAGCACGGCCATGCATTTCACAGTTTCTAGCTCTCCGAGTGGCCTTGTACAACTTTTAAGCATCTCATCCCGATTTATGGGAGGACAATCCCAATCTTGCGATCTTGAGATTAGACTTCGTTTGATAGGTGATTACCTGAGCGTTGCCTTTATAGCCTCCTTTTACGGTGCGACGGTTGGTCAACGTCAAAGCAACCAGTTCTCAAACAAGTAATCTCAAATCACTCAGGTATTGAGGATTTAGTGTCTAATAATTTAATGAAATTTACTTATGACAGACTTTCATCTCTTACAGTAAAGTTTCATAGGTCTTGTCCGATACTAGTCTTCCCAAAGTAAGTATCTATGCAAATGATTATGACATTGCCATGTCCACATAGTTCAAGAAACAGAACTACTAGTCATCTTGCATTCTAATCGTCTAACGTTTTCTATGCGTCCAATTTTATAGAAAACTCCGATTAGGGACCATTTTCAACCTTTGACATTCAAGTTCACTTGATAGACATTTCTTAGTCACAGGACTGGTCCTGACAGTCTATCTTGAATATATCGTCAAATTTGAAGGGACTCATCATTTAATACTAAACCAAGATTAAATGGAATATGAAAATACATTTCATATATGATAAATGTTCAACCCCAATGTTTTATAACCATGGGCCTCAAACCCATCTTCTAAAACAATTCATGGAATTCAAAGCTATGCTTGATTTCCAGTGCTACAACGTGAGTGTTGCTTCTCACTTGTTGCATAGGTTTAGTTATCATGCTTTGCCAATCTTAATATCCTTTTCATCGAATGTTCTTTGAGATATGATGATAAGATCTTTTGAGTTTGTTTATTATGTGATCTAGTCTTTCTTACTTCGATAGTGGTTCTACGCATTTTGCAATGAAGAGCCATCAAGTTAGCAGACATGTGATCCACCAAAGTTCAATAAAGAACTCATTAATATAAACAACTCTGTTTTATTGCTTCTTAGGCAATAAGTACTTTTACTTCAACTGTTTAGGTTGCTAGTGATGCTTTGTTTGGATTTACTTATCCAAGCAGTTCACAGACATGTGGAAGACTTTCCAGCTGTATCTTAGAACATAGAAATTAATATTTTAATTTCCCACGCAACAACTCATGGTCTCCAACCCATGTTGCCATTTCAAAACACGATGCTCTATAGCTCGTCCTTATCAATGGTTAACTCCAAAGGGTCTTGCTTGATCCTTTGCCAGTGTTTATGCGAGTAGCATCAATATTTAGCATATCTTTATTTCCTTGAATCAAGAACTATTCCTATGTACCTTTTCAAGTACCATAAGTATTCTTGATCTCAATCTAGTTGATCTTCACTTAGATCAATAGAGATTGGTATATGTTCGTCATGCCTAAAGTCATACGATACGCTTTTGGCGATCCTCATATTATATCATACATGATAAATTCTTTTGCAGAATAATTCCCAATTGAATTCTATTCATGTAACTTTAGCTTATCTCGTTTCAGTAGATACTAAATTCAGCTAAATTCTTTGACATATAATATAGGTTAAGAATCTCATTTAGACTCTTTGATGTTTAACTTAGTAAATGCTTATACATAGTTCAAACATCCTTTACTTAGATTTATTCACATGGGTCGAATATCTCCAATGGAGACTTTCGTGTTTGATTTAGTAAATGCCATTACTTAATCCAAAACAATATCATAAGATCTTTGTAAATAGATCTTAATACCCAGTATGTACTAAGTTTCGCCATGGTCCATCATTGATGAATAATTTCAAATCTAAGTCATTAGCATTTGAGTGTTATATTACAATAGAGAGATATGTGTGTGATACACATAGGACCAATTAAGTTTTAAGTACTCCCACTAAACTTCTTATATATGTATAAGAATTATGTACATTTTATGAAACTAAAATACTTATTAGCTTCATTAAAATATAATTCCAATCCCCAATTGCTTGCTTAAATTTGTACTTAGATTTTATAAGCTAGCTTTCTCTTTCAAGCATTTATTTGGATCCACAAATCCTATGACATACCATGTACATAGTTTCTTCCAACATTTGACTGAGGAAGATGTTTTGTCATCCAATTGCCATATGTACCAATATGTAATCATTGCTTGAATTATAGACTTAAGCATTACGATTTTGCATGAGGTTTCAACACAATCCACATCGTGAATTTGCTTGTAACCTTTAGCAACTAATCTAGCTTTGTGTGTGAACACAATTTCATGTTTGATGGTTTTTATCCTTAAAACAAACTTGCAACCAATAGGTGTGAACCTATTCTTGCAAATCAACAAAATTTCAATTTTGTCATCAAAACATTGAGTATGTTTTATGGCCTCTAACCATTTAAAACATTTGAGTCTATATATGGCCTCTAACCAAGCTAGGGAATTTGGGTTTCGTCATAGCTTTCTTACAAGTCACAAACTCATTAATCTACATGATAATAGTTTGACTGCAAGTTGTAGGTTTCTTCACTATTTAATAGAAGAATCTCATAGTTTCATTGACCTGATCTCTATGTTTCTTTACTATCTAATAGAAGAATCTCATAGTTTCAGTGACTTGAATTCTATGCCTACTTGGGTATAGAACATCAATAGAATATCAATAGCCACTTGAAAGTCCTTTGAATATTCTGTTCTCCTTGAAGCACTTGTAAAGTCTTCTAAGAGATGTCTATTCTTTAAAGCCACTTCTAAAGTCCTTAAAGAATAAGTTCGGATTTTCTGAAGCACTTCGAAAAGCCTCCGGAATGTCCGTTTATGTTTGTTGTTCGCCTCGAAAACTTTCGAGGTCTATTTTCTCCCACTTGTCATTTTGGAAACGAATCTCCAAAAGGACATTATTTCGAGCAAACAAACATTATGTTCTCAAAAATTTGTGGTAGAAACAATACCCTTGTGTCTCATTTGAATAAATCACAATGAAACATATATCTATACTTGGGCCTTAGTTTGTCGAATGACAAACACTAAGCTTCCACTGAGTTTTGCAACTCTCTAGATATTTTATGAAAAGTTATTCTGAAATTACTTTTCAATAGCTTTGACGAATTTGGTTTAGTTTGGTGGTAGTTGAGCATTTTGTTTTAGAAATTATAGGAAAAGTCTTTATGATCCATCATTGATCGAATCAAGTACTAATTGACTTTGATTATGCCATATCTTATGGACCTAGATTGTGAAATTACAACACACAATCATTGATGATCATATTTGGTCTCAAGTAATCATCAACATGATCTAACCTAGATCTTTATGATTTCTTGCCAAGTGGATTTTATACTTCTGAATCTTTGAACTAGCCAAACAGATTCAACTTATATCACATTTGAGTAAATAAACCTATATTCACTCAAATCCATGTGAAATAATAAAGTCATAAAATCTTTCTTTAGCTTTGAACTCTATTGTCTAGGCGTTCTAACAATAGTTCATATTCTTTGTTACTTTCAACAAGTAAGACTAGCTTGTCTTAAGTTGATCTAGAAATCAACCAACTTTCAAAAGGTCCATCAAAATAGAGCTTATGAATGTTAACTTGTTGATATGGTCTAAGCAACAATGCCAAAGATTTGTGGAACTCAAATCAAGGGGTTGATTTGAACCTAGTAAAGTTCTTTAAAGAGTTGTTTGTTTTAATCAAGCATATTGACTCAACCTGTAATTGACCATTTCATTCAAATAAACAAACAAACATTGTTTTTGTTTTTCTTTGAATGTGAGTCTTTCTGTGTTTGAAGCAGAAATTTAGGTATGCTGATTATGGAACAAAATAGCCATTAAGTTCCAGCCTTTGAAAGGACTTAAAACAAACTTAGATGACCCTACAATTAATGTAGCATTGCCATGCTTCATTTCCCACTTGTAGGTCATTAGTGTATCCTAGCTTCCATTGTTTGAGTTATTACCGAAGTAAGAACCTCAAGCGGTATATGATACCAAGGAAGTTTGATTACTAGGTCACTCCTCTTTAAACATAAACTTATAGGTAGAAACGGAATCGTAAATTCCTTTCATATGTTCCTTTGTTTTCCTATTTCTTGTACCCTTTCTTATAGTCTTAAGAATTGAATTCTTTAGTGTTGACTTTTATACTTTGTTAGACATGTCCAATGTCACCAACAAGGTTCTTTTCCATTTTAATTTATGTTGAATATTTTGTTTCAACTAGATGATCTTACCAGAAGCTTCTAAAGTTCTCTAAGTATCGATCTATTCGAATGTCTAGTGACTAGACTCATTCGAGAATTAAATGGACAAAGATATTAGGTTGTTAACCATTGGTAAGGCTGAGCGTATTAAACTCAATGCTTTATGATCTCAAAACTACATTGTATTTTGAATTCACAAGCACCAATTGGTTTGCCATTCGATTTTGATATTCGAAAACAACCATAAAAGTTGCTATAAGAAACGTACATTTTAAATTGCTCACTTTCTCTCATTTCCGTGAATCGTTCTTGGATTCACTACCAATCGAGGAAATTTACTGTTACCTTTCTAAAAGGATTTATTGCAGTGCAAGATATTTAATTATAAACAATAATTAAAACATACATTGAAGCATGCAAAGTCTAAACATTTATCATGAATAATAACTTGAAAATCAAAGCAATCATGCAATTTCAACAAGTTATTAGCATTTTATTCGAATTTATTGTTCCGGCAGGTGTGAATAAAATGATTCCAAGATCCTAAAATCATTGAAGAACTAAGCACAGTTTGTCGACTTAATCCTAGAACATCTTAGGTAAGCAAAAGCCTTTTGCTAATAGTCTAGAAACTATTCTTGGTTGATAGGTACGTCTAAGAACTTATTAGGTAAACCTATCGAATTTTGCCACGACATAAAAGGACTCCTTACTTATATCGTTGAGTTTCACCAAAACTAACATGTACTCACAATTATTTGTGTACCTTGCCCCTTTAGGACCAATAAGTAACACCTCGCTGAGCGAAAACTATTACTAGATTGATGTAAAGGATATCCAAGCAAGTGTATATTTTGGCATGGCACCTTTTAACTCAATTTTTAAGTTTGGAACTTAAGGCTCTTACTATGTTGGTTAGATTTTAAGTGAACTAAAATCCTTAATCATGCAACATAATCAAGCTTTTGATCTCATGCATTTTAAGACACATTTAAAACAATAAATAACTTAAAACATGCATAAGATATTTGTGATCTAGTATGGCCCGACTTCATCTTGAAGCTTTGACTTCAAAGTCCGTCTTGAAAATCTCCGTGGGAGGCACCATTTTCTTCAAATAGGATAAGCTATAACTAATTACAACTATTTGATGGTTCGCAGACCATATTTGAATTGAAAAATAACTTTGGTACTTTGGACCAATTACATTCAAATTAATGGTACGCAGACCATATTTTCTATCCTATTTGGCCATACTAGTCACTTCATAACCTGCAAAACAGTACATATACAATATATACCATTCACCCATTCATTATCATGAATGGCCCACATAGCTGGTTAGTAAAACACATTATGCATCACGTAAACATTTGCAGCAATTAATCAAGGGCACCAATAATCTACCAATTATTCAGTCCTTATTAATTCTAATCAAGTTGTTTTAACCTTAAGGATTTGTAGACCTAATCAAGAGTTTATGACTAAAAAGCGCTCCCACTTAAACCAATAAATTCATATGCTTTACCAATTTTAAACATAAAAATGTATTTCTAGTCTAACCGGAAACATACAAATTTAATTAAAATTTAAAGCTCATATAAATTTATAATTGAATCCAAAAAGTTTAATTTAATTTCAGTCGCATTTAAATTAATTCATGATTTTAATTTTAGTAAAATAATTAGAATAAATAACATTTATTATAATTATAATATTCAAAATTAAAATCCAAGAAAATAATTCAAATTATTAATTTTAAAATTAATTAAAATTACGTGAACTGAAATTTTCAAATTAAACATTCAAAACGATCTAATCGTAACGCAAACATCCTACGCGTTGCACGCCCATGGGCCGTACGCACACAGCCATTGCTGGCCATGTGCGCGCAGCCCATGCGCTCGTCGCATAGCTGCTGCTTCCCTATCGCAAGCCTCCGCACGCATTGGTGCTCGCTGCGCGCGCCAGCGCTCATCGCACGCGAGCTATCGCTCGCTGTGCGCGCGCGCGACATCGCTCGCTGGGCGCGCGACATCGCTCGCTGGGCGCGCGAGCCATCGCTCGCTGGGCGCGCGACATCGCTCGCTGTGCGCGCGAGCCATCGCTCGCTGGGGCGCGACATCGCTCGCTGGGCGGGCGACATCGCGCGCTGTGCGCGCGAGTAATGCTGGGCGCAGCGCTCGTGGCACGCGAGCTTGCGCTCGCTGCGCGCGAGGCTGCGCGCTCTTGTGCGAGGCAGCGCGCGTTGTGGCGCAGCTCGCTTGCTGCCCACACGCGACTGCCTTGGCTTGCCCTTCGCCCATGCCCATTCGTTCATTGCTCGTGGCACACGACACAAGGCAGGGCTGCTGCCTTGTGCTCGTGCACTACGCCCTTGCTCATTGCATTCGTGCCGCACGAGCGACGAGCTCCCTTGCTCGTCGTCGCATGCCCGCATTATACAACACCCCTTAAGGGTAACACGAAGCGTCCATTGCTTCGTGCGTGCAAGTTTTATGAACGAATCGCATAAAAATTTAAAATTTATATTTAAAATTAATGACAAATTAATAAATAATATTAATTTCATAATTTTAGGGCGAAAAATCGAAAATTTATTATCCAATTGATTTCCGATTGATATGGATTCAAGTCTAGGTCATAAAAATTTAAAATTTATCGTAAATTTACAATTTTTATGGTGGTTTTTAATCATAGGTTTCTAATTAAATTACAATTAATTATGAAAATCAAATTAATTCTAAATTATTCTAATTTTCAACAAATTAATCATAATTACAAATTAGATTGCATAATTAACAAGACTAGGCATTCAAACTTGTTAAACATATGCAGTAGGTCAATCAAAAATTCAAGATTTATCAACAAGAATCGCAAATATTTAATTTAACATCTTAAATTTACGAAATTTTGCATTCGAAAAACTAAAACCTTCGAAAAGTCATAGTTAGGCTTCGAATTTGAGAATTCTGGGTTCGGCAGAAAAATACTCTTTTTTGTCAAAATTTTAGAATGCCTTTTACATGCGGAATTGACACAAAAATCACTCAATTTGGATGAGTAACGAAGAAACTGCCGAAAAACTGCGTACGTATAATTAAATAAACGCAATTTGCAATTAATTAACAATTACGAAAATTAATCACCCCTTTTAATTCTTGCAAATTTGTAATATTTAACCATGTTCATGCAATTTAGATTATGAAAATAATAAGAGGCTCGTGATACCACTGTTAGGTTATGATTCATATGACAGTTCATAAATCATGCGGAAAAACCATAAAGCCAGGAAACATATTATTTACACATAATCATTTAGCATAGTTTAGATGCATACTCTTTGTTGCGTGCCTTCCCTAGCTGCGCCCGAACCGAACAAGAACAAGTCTTTAGGACTCCAAGTGTCGTCCCTCCGTAGATAGTCCACAGCACGTCCGGATCCGCCTTAAGATTGACAAACTAGAATCGCCCTTAAGGTTCTAATATTTTCGGTTAGGTAGGCAAGAATATTGGCTGATTTTTCTGCTTAAAAATCTTAGTTTTGAATACTTAAAACTTGTGTATAAATAATGACCCCTAGGCCTTTATTTATAGAGTTATGGAAAAGGAATCGTAATCCTAGTAGGATACGAATTAATTGAAATTAGAATCCTACATGAATTCTATTTAATTAATTTATCCAATTAGGAATAGGAATTTAATCATACACTAACTCTTGTAGATTTAGGAATCACGCATGAGCACAAACTCACACACACACGGCAGCCACAAGGGCTGCCCATGCGCGTGCGAGCAGCAGCCCACGCAGCGCGGCCCACGCATCCGTGGCCTTGGCGCGCGCTGGGCCTGCCTTGCGGTAGGCCTGGGCGCTGCCTTGGCTGGGCTTGTGGCGCGCGTGCTTGCTGGGCGATGGCCCGGCTTCGTGCTGGGCCTTCGTCCGGCAGGCCTCGTCCGATGCTAATTCGTACGATACGCTTCCGATTAAATTTCCAGTTCTGGAATTTATTTCCGATACGAACAATATTTAATATTTCCGATTCCGGAATTAATTTCTGTTTCGAACAAATATTTAATATTTCCGTTTCCGGAATTATTTTCCGATTCCGGTAATATTTCCGATTCTGACAATATTTCCGTTTCCGGCAATATTTCCGATTCTGGTAATATTTCCATTTCCAATAATATTTTCCGATACGTACCATGTTTCCGTTTCCGGCAACATCTACGACTTGGATAATATTCATATTTCCGATACGATCCATATTTCCGTTTCCGGCAATATCATCGTTTCCGGAGTATTCATTTCTTGCCTGTGACGATCTTAGCTCCCACTGAAACCAAGATCCGTCGGTTCCGAATATTCATAGATGGAGTATTTAATGCCATTAAATACTTGATCCGTTTACGTACTATTTGTGTGACCCTACGGGTTCAGTCAAGAGTAAGCTGTGGATTAATGTCATTAATTCCACTTGAACTGAAGCGGCCTCTAGCTAGGCATTCAGCTCACTTGATCTCACTGAATTATTAACTTGTTAATTAATACTGAACCGCATTTATTAGACTTAACATAGAATGCATACTTGGACCAAGGGCATTATTTCCTTCACTATCCAGCAGTAGATCCGCTAGATTCAACGTCAACTATGCTCCAACCTAGGATCATTGGCGAGGAACATTATGAAATTGCGCAAAGAGTTAAGGAAACCTTACAACGTTACAAAGAACTTCATGACATTATAGCTATCCTTGGTTTGGACGAATTATCCGAAGAAGATCGTTTAACTGTAGCAAGAGCACGAAAAATTGAGCGTTTCTTATCACAACCCTTTTTCGTAGCAGAAGTATTTACAGGCTCTCCAGGAAAATATGTTGGTCTAGCAGAAACAATTAGAGGGTTTCAATTGATCCTTTCCGTAGAATTAGACAGTCTTCCTGAACAGGCTTTTTATTTTGTAGGTAACATCGACGAAGCTACCGCGAAAGCTATGAACTTAGAAATGACCTTAAATCTTTGTGTACTGACTCCGAATCGAAGTATTTGGAATTCAGAAGTAAAAGAAATCATTTTATCTACTAATAGTGGCCAAATTGGCGTATTACCAAACCATGCCCCTACTGCCACAGCGGTAGATATAGGAATTTTAAGAATACGCCTTAACGACCAATGGTTAACATTGGCTCTGATGGGCGGTTTTGCTAGAATAGGCAATAATGAGATTACTATTTTAGTAAATGATGCTGAGAGGGGTAGTGACATTGATCCCCAAGAAGCCCAACAAACTCTTGAAATAGCAGAAGCTAACTTGAGGAAAGCGGAAGGAAAGAGATAAAAAATTGAAACAAATTTAGCTCTCAGACGAGCTAGGACACGAGTCGAGGCTAGAAATACGATTTCTTCGTAACCAGTCGATGCGCGCGTCCGAATAATCATAACCAGAAGAAGTTCCGTTTATAGACCCCTTAGAATCTATATTCTAGAAGATATTAATTATCTTTTTATTTTGTTGATTGAATCAAATAAATAAAAAGATAATTAATTTAACAGCCTTAATAATCCAAGGGTGAGTAGAAAAACTTATTAGATGCCAGAGTCGAGGGTATCTAATAAGATTTACCTACTATTGAATTTGAACCAATGACTCCCGCCGTATGAAAGCAATACTCTAACCGCTGAGTTAAGTAGGTCTTTTATCATTACAAATTACAAAGAGGACTAAATATAACCATCCCATAGATTGATTATAAATCAAATATTATATGTAAGTAATATAAATCAAACAGATCAAAGAGCTATGATGGTGGATCGTGGAATAATTATCTTGACAAGAAATTATCTACATACTAAAATATGTAGCATAAACACAAGGGCTATAGCTCAGTTAGGTAGAGCACCTCGTTTACACGTGCGCCAATGTTTTTCAGGGGAGTCCATCATACAATCAAAAGAATTTATCGTTTTGATAAATCCATGTCTTACTCTATGCCTTTTAGGAAAGAAGAGAACAATAGCCTGACAATTAGTTCTAGTTCGGTCTGATTCAAATGTCCATTTAGTTACCAAATAGAACCCATTATTGATTTGAGATATTGATAGGGTGAATACCCAGCCTATTCAATGCTAGGCATAATGAGTATAAGGGCCTCAAAAATCTCTTTTCGTCCTATGAACTTTAAGGTGTATGAAGTTTCATATTGGATTCTTTAAGCAGAACGATAGAGACTCCATTTAATTTTAAATTGAATTCAGGCCAAAAGCAGACCTACGTCAAGATAACTCTTCTTTGAAACACTTTGGTAGTGCTTTTGAATCAAAGTTCAAATAAATAATGAAAATGAATCGGAGCACATGGAACCATTTTCTTTCTATCAAGAAAAAATATGGTGGACTAGCTGATATTTATATCAATTAATGAAAGAGCCCAATGCAAAAAAAAAAAATGCATGTTGGGTCTTTGAAACAGTTCAAATCATTTTGAGAATAAAAAGTTTGATCTGTTTTACCGAGAAAGTCTACAGTTCGAGTCCGTATACCCCTAGTAAATTTATATACTATCGAATGAATATATATAATTTATTAAACTAAATAGTTTAATAAATTTGTATATTTCATTCGGTTATTGTTTAGAAACGATCAGTTGGCTCTTTTCAAAATAAATATATATTAATATTGTCAAAGAGACTTTTCAAATTCCTATACCTAACCTAACCTATGAAAGTGTAAAACAAGTAGTCGTTTTTTTCCTTATACAAGCAAAAGAAACGACTCTGTCCGAATTCGAATTAAATAAACTATACCAACAAGAGTCCAATCCTGAAATTGAAATTCTTAAACATTATTTTAATCTTACGCGTGAATTCTCTCTTCGAAGAAAAAAAAATGAGAATTCAATTTGGAATTCTTTTATTTGTTTAGTTAGAAAAAATAGAGGTGAAAGTGAGAAAGTTTTCTTTGTATATGTATAAGATAAGAACAAGAAATAATTTATATATTTCTATATAATTAAAAATGGAATATAAAAAAAGGAAATAAGAGTTCAGTAAATCACTCTTGAAACGAGCCACATCCCGCAGTAAACAAACGAAACTCGGTTTAGGTAGTTCACTCAAACTTAATTGTTGTTTTGACTAAAGAGTTATGGATAACTTGTCAATTCGAATCAAATAATTCGACATATTTTCCACATTCATAAGGAGTCCGTCTATGTTTCTACTTTATGAATATGATATTTTCTGGGCATTTTTAATAATATCAAGTGTTATTCCTATTTTAGCATTTCTATTTTCCGGAATTTTAGCACCGATTAGCAAAGGACCCGAGAAACTTTCTAGTTACGAATCGGGTATAGAACCTATGGGGGATGCTTGGTTACAATTTCGAATCCGTTATTATATGTTTGCTCTAGTTTTTATTGTTTTTTATGTTGAAACGGTTTTTCTTTATCCATGGGCAATGAGTTTCGATATATTGGGTGTCTCCGTATTTATAGAAGCTTTAATTTTCGTGCTTATCCTAATTGTTGGTTTAGTTTATGCATGGCGAAAAGGAGCATTGGAATGGTCTTAATTCCCGAAGATTCCGACAAAAAAAAGAAGATTGAAACAGTTATGAATTCCATTGAGTTTCCACTGCTTGATCAAATAGCCCAAAATTCTGTTATTTCAACTACATCAAACGATCTTTCAAATTGGTCAAGACTCTCAAGTTTATGGCCGCTTCTCTACGGTACCAGCTGTTGCTTCATTAATAGGCTCACGATTTGACTTTGATCATTATGGACTCGTACCAAGAGCGAGCCCTAGACAAGCGGACCTAATTTTAACAGCCGGTACCGTAACAATGAAAATGGCGCCTTCCTTATTTTAGATTATATGAGCAAATGCCTGAACTAAAATATGTTATTGCTATGGGAGCATGTACAATTACAGGGGGGATATTCAGTACCGATTCTTATAGTACTGTTCGAGGAGTTGATAAATTAATTCCCGTGGATGTCTATTTGCCGGGCTGCCCACCTAAACCCGAAGCAGTTATAGATGCTATAACAAAACTTCGTAAGAAAATATCTCGGGAAATCTATGAAGATAGAATTAAGTCTCAACCGAAGAATCGATGTTTTACTATCAATCACAAGTTTCGTGTTGGGCGGAGTATTCATACCGGAAATTATGATCAAGCATTATTATATAAATATAAATCTCCATCGACTTCAGAGATTCCTCCTGAAACATTTTTCAAATACAAAAACGCAGCATCTTCCCGCGAATTAGTGAATTAAACAGGATTCTTTTTTTGGACTTGTAAGCAGCAGGTCAATTTTCATAAATTTCATCATATCGTAAAGTAAATATAAAATATTTATACAAATAAACAAGGGAAGGAGATATAAACAAAATGCAGGGTCGTTTGTCTGCTTGGCTAGTCAAACACGGGTTAGTTCATAGATCCTTGGGTTTTGATACCAAGGAATAGAGACTTTACAAATAAAGCCCGAAGATTGGCATTCCATTGCTGTTATTTTATATGTATATGGTTACAATTATTTACGTTCTCAATGTGCTTATGATGTAGCACCGGGCGGGCTGTTAGCTAGTGTGTATCATCTTACGAGAATAGAGTACGGCGTGGATCAACCGGAAGAGGTATGCATAAAAGTATTTGCTCCAAGGCGGAATCCTAGAATTCCATCCGTTTTCTGGGTTTGGAAAAGCGCGGATTTTCAAGAACGGGAATCTTATGATATGTTTGGAATCTCTTATGATAATCATCCACGCCTGAAACGTATTTTAATGCCCGAAAGTTGGATAGGATGGCCCTTACGTAAGGATTATATTGTCCCAAATTTTTATGAAATACAAGATGCTTATTGATGATAAGAAACTTCTTTTCACTTCTATGATATCAGATATTTAAAGACTTTTTATATGTTCTGCTCTAGATCAAACAGAATAATTGATGTCCCGCCGGTATTCTATTATGGATAGATAAAAAATTCATTGAGATTCTAAAAAGTTGTCTTTTGGATGAGCTAATAACCGGTAGAATGAACTAAAAAGTTCTATATTATGAACTTTGTACCGCATATCCATCAATTACTTAATTAGACTTAGACGGGTTCCAGAAAGTCATATAATGTATTAGGAAATGAAGAAATAGATATCAAAGAGAATCTGATTCTATTTGCACTCTATCTGAGATAAATCTTATCTCTATTTCATCCTTTAATTCTTCGAGACTTTTGTTTGAGTGTTTCAACTGCCTAATTTAAACTTTTGGCATATTTTGTTTGAATATGTATGAAAATATTATTTTGCCTGAGAGTAAACACAATATGAACAAATATAAAATAAAAAGAAACCATAATCAATTTTTTTTTTTTTTTATAAACATTCTACCCATCTATTTTATAGATAGATGGGGTCTATCATATCGCATGATACCTAGCGAAATACCTTATGTATGTGTCATGATCTCAACTATTAATGAATATAATATGTATATCAATCCATCAAAAAAACATGTGCCAGGAACCATATTTGAACTGATGACACGAGGATTTTCAGTCCTCTTCTCTACCAGCTGAGCTATCCCGACCATTCATTCACCTTTCGGGCGCATCATCTTCTCATTTCATTTTACTCGATAACTCGGGTTTATGTCAATTAAACGGATGAAAAGTATTATAAAGTATTATATGCGTACCGGAATCCCTTGAGTTTTCCAAATTTGTCTATAATTTTATTTAAGTTTTAGTACAAGTAATAATATGAATTGTGAATCACTAAACTGAGTACTCCTTATTCAAAAATATTTATTTGTATGTTTATCATATATATCACAAGACTTGTGAAAAGAGAAAATTAGGGATATAACCGCCTTCAACCCGTTAATGAAAAAAAAGAGAAGTAATTAGGAAGTAAAAAACTCTTTTGGGGATAGAGGGACTTGAACCCTCATGATTTTTAAAGTCGACGGATTTTCCTCTTACTATAAATTTCATTGTTGTCAGTATTGACATGTAGAACAGGACTCTATCTTTATTCTCGTCCGATTAATATTAATTAAGTTCCTCCCAAAGATCTATCAGACTATGGAGTGAATTATTTGGTGAATGAATATTTGTTAGAACAGCTTCCTTTGAGTCTCTGCACCTATCCTTTTTTTTAATTCTTGCTTTTGAAAAAAGGAGTTGGCTCAGGATTGCCCATTTTTATTAATTCCAGGGTTTCTCTGAATTTGAAAGTTTTCACCTAGTAGGTCTCCATACTAAGGCTCAAGCCAATTAAGTCCGCAGCGTCTACCGATTTCGCCATATCCCCTTTTTTTTTATTAAGATCTCCGTGTCATGTCCTTCCCTTTTATTCTTTCATTTCTGACGGAACCCTCGAATTAATTCGATTTAATATGGCTTACTATACCGAAAAATGCTTCCTCCTTTTTATTTTTTGTCTACCTTCTTGCATTTATATCAGATTTGATTTTGTCTAATCAGACCTGATTCTATCATTTTTGTAGCTACAATTCAATATAGAGGGATATATACCATATATATCCTCTGTCCCGTTCATTTTCCCGTGCAATTTTTAATACTCAAACGGTCGATTCTTTTTTTGTTATCATCATCTACGAATGCAAGCAGAAGAATATCTTATTATGTTAATATAATCTGGAGTTCATCTTTCTCAATTCTAATTTTTTTATTTCTATTTTAAATTAATTTGAAAATTCATAGCTCTACGAAAAAGAGAATATATAATTTCTAAATCGAATTATTTTAGACGAAAAATATTTTATAATGTATAGAATATACATTCTATTCATTTGTTATTTGATTTCAAATATTTATTTGAAATTCATATATATAAAGAATAAAAATGAATAAGCCTAAAACTAAAATATAGTGTCAGTGCATGTATAATTTCTGGGAGCCCGCTTAGCTCAGAGGTTAGAGCATTGCATTTGTAATGCGATGGTCATCGGTTCGAGTCCGATAGCCGGCTTTTTTCTATTTTTCTTTGTTCTTTAGATATATTTTTATCTTATTTGAAATCGAAGACCAAAGAAAATAATAAGGGTGTTTTTGCCTTCTTTAAAACAATCTATTATGTCGTAGCAACTTACAACTAGGAAGAAAAGGAAAAGCAAAGGGTAATCCGGAAAAACTCTTTCTTTTCCTTTTTTTTTAACTTACATATTGTAATACAAAATATATAATATATAAAAAGGTTTGTATATTAATGTATATACAATCCATTTCATTGGAATCCAACACTTCGAAATCCAACATTTCAGGGGATTTCGTTTCATTTATCATTTAGTTCAGTTTTAATTTAGGGTTTTTTGTAAAATGGAATATATATATATATATATATATATATATATATATATATAT
This sequence comes from Spinacia oleracea, assembly GCF_020520425.1. Classification (NCBI taxonomy): domain Eukaryota; kingdom Viridiplantae; phylum Streptophyta; class Magnoliopsida; order Caryophyllales; family Amaranthaceae; genus Spinacia; species Spinacia oleracea. The sequence goes on along the minus strand of NC_079488.1, from coordinate 6,339,796 downwards.
ATATATATATATATATATATATATATATATATATATATATATATATATAAATAGAAATAAAGAAAATAAATAAAGAAAGGAGTCTTTATGTCGCGTTACCGAGGGCCTCGTTTCAAAAAAATACGCCGTCTAGGAGCTTTACCTGGACTAACTAATAAAAGGCCTAGAGCCGGAAGTGATCTTAGAAACCAATCACGTTCCGGGAAAAGATCTCAATATCGTATTCGTCTAGAAGAAAAACAAAAATTGCGTTTTTATTATGGTATTACAGAACGACAATTACTTAAATACGTTCGTATCGCCAGAAAAGCCAAAGGGTCAACAGGTCAGGTTTTACTACAATTACTTGAAATGCGTTTGGATAATATCCTTTTTCGATTGGGCATGGCTCCGACTATTCCTGGAGCCCGCCAATTAGTTAACCATAGACATATTTTAGTTAACGGCCGCATAGTAGATATACCAAGTTATCGTTGCAAACCCCAAGATACTATTATGGCGAGGGATGAACAAAAATCCATAGCTCTAATTCAAAATTCTCTTGATTTATCCCCCCGCGAGGAATTACCCAAACATTTGACTCTTAACCCATTCCCATATAAAGGATTAGTTAATCAAATAATAGATAGTAAGTGGGTCGGTTTAAAAAATAAATGAATTACTAGTGGTAGAATATTATTCTCGTCAGACGTAGCCCTAAATAAAATAGAGAGCATTGCAGCCGTTAAAAAGTTAGAATGAACTAAATTTGCATATTAGTATAAAAAGTTAAAAATTATAGTCGTTTACTTGTATGTAGAACGATCTAACAACGTTAACCAAACCCGAATGACTCAAGACTAATTTTTGAAAAGACCCGAGCGTAACCGAGTTAGTCAAATACAACATATTTTGAATTGAGTAAAATCTTGATAAATAAACTTATATGTTAGTTTACTTACCATGCATTATTATTTTAATTAACATTCTTACTTACCAGTTACCATGTTATATTATTAATAGTAGACTAACATTAAAAGTTCATTTATCAATATTTTTTATATTTCTTATCAGATTAAAAAGTTATAATAATACATAAATAAAATTATATCATAAAGGAAAAAATAATATTGATTTAGCTTTCCTCCAATAATATATTATTCATTCACATCTATGGTAATTAAAATATATTTTTATCTTAGTTTCCTAAAAAAACGTAATGTAATTTATTTATTTTAAAGTAAAAAATAAAAAAATAAAAAAACATTTTGGCGGGAAAAAATCGAACCAGGAAATAACACGTATCATTTCTGGTGTCTCTTTTAGTATATAATAATAGAAATAATAGATAATAGATTTTAAAGTAAAAAATAAAAAATAAAACATTTTAGCGGGAAAAAATCGCACCAGGAAATGACACGTGTCATTCCTGGTGTCTCTTTTAGTATATAGTAATAGATATCACTAGTAGAAAAAACATCATTTGCAACCCATCATTTACAACTCATCTAATGAACAGAAGTTGCAAAATATCCTTGGTCAACGCGGGTCAGACTTTAAATGAGTTATTATTAGCGTTTGCTTACCATCGAACGCTGCGAGAAATAGAGAAAATAAATAAAAAAATTAATCGCAGCTTGGACCATGTTTCTACGCGCTGCAATCGTGCTATAGTCGCAACTCACACACTCGCGCGTTGCAATCCCTTTTCAAATCTGAAAAAACAAGCCCTCGAACTCTCCGTCAATTTCACAATTCTCTCTCAAACCCTAGGTAGAGTTCTTCTTCCTCCCCCCCTGAATCTCTCCAAATCTTTAATGGATTCATCTTCTTCGATTTCGTGTCTAAGTCTTTCCACCCCGGTCATAGAGAGAGAAACATAAGGTGGAAGAGAAAGAAAGATGGTGACCTTTTGGTATGGCTCAATGTTCCTACCATTTGTTCGCCCATTGCGGTAGGGATTCGACGCCTAAAATCTTTGTTTTTCTTCGATTTTTATTTATTTATTTATTTTGTTTCGTTGATTTTGATTGTGTTTAGGGTTGATTTGTTGTTCTTCCTTTGACTTGATGTAAAATTTTGGGGTTTAATCGATTGAGCTATTAACTTAGATCATTTAGGGTTAATTTTTAGGTTTTTGAAGTTATACGGTTGATTTTATGGCCAAATTGTGTCTGGTTATTTGGAATACACACAAGTCGTATTTGTTTGATTTTCGTATATTCGAATCACCTGCGATGAGATTTTCTTTGACCTGTGCAATTTGATGGTTTCATGTCTGTAATTTCTCTACTCTTTCTCTCAATTTTGATAATTCATCTCGTAATTGTGTTCATTGTTTTGTTTCTCTTTCTGGGTATGCGTAATTTTGTCCCAATTTTGGAAGGTACAATTCCAAATTTGTGGCTAATTCTTTCATGGGCCTGTAATTTGATACCCATCTTTATTAAATTTTGATGCCCAGAAAATAAAAAAATTGGGAAAAGGGTTTTGGAGTAAATTTTTGTGGATTAGTGAAGTTAAATTAAGTGGGTGATAGTTGATTCATTCGTGCTCATGCCTTGTTTTTGGAAGAAAGGCTAGAATGGAATGTTTTCTTGTCTTGAAATATGATGTTGAGACAGAACGTCCTGTAAGAAGTTTAAATTCTTCTCCTTATGCATTTCGGTTTTCCTGGCTGCTTGTGTTGTTAACTTTCATAACTTGCCATTATGCCGCAACTTAATTTCAGCTTGAACTTTCCCATAACGGCTCGGATATCATCATAATATAATTATTGACCTTTGATCTTCTGTGCAGAGAACAAAGGATCTTGATACAGTTGACTTGCTTGATCAATTACCAACATTACAACAACTTCTTTACAGGGTTCTTGGTTGCCAGGTATGATTGTCTTGTTCTTGTAAGCTAATAAAGAATCCTTGTTACGTGTATGCACGTTTATATTTTTTTTTACATAAGAATAAATTGGGTGAAAGGTGCTTTCTTTTAATCCTTCTATGAAATTCTCTTCATTGACTTCATTTTCACTATTTTACTCATCCTGGAATCTGTTATCTGGTTTCCTAATTCGAGTGTAGTTTTGTTTCCTTTCTGTTACTACCAATTTTAAAAAAAGTTCACAGAAACCAGAATTGACGGTCAAGTTTGATGGCATCTGTTTTAGTGTACTTGATAAAGCTTGCACTCATTTATCTTTTTATATTCGATTTTTCAAAAAAAAAATGATTTAGATTTGATTTAGAAGGATCTTAATTTCTTTTGTGTTGTGATATTTAACAATGATTTATAATAATAATTATAATTTTGAAGTGAATAAATTGGATAGTCGTAGTTCTGAGTTACCCTCTGCTTTTTACTGTCAATCCACTTCGCGTACTAACACATATCTCATTCCTCCGCCGTTCCCTATCACTCTCACACACTTTCTCTCTCCTTCTCTCAAATATTCGATCTCCTTCGATCTACTTCCCTCAAATCTTCGGTGTTGACAAGTTTGGCTGTAATTTACTTTCATTGCTGCAGGATCGCCGCCGTCCCTTATTTTTGCCGGAGTTATTACTGTCTAATGAGGATGCATTCAAGTGCTGCTGAGGTAGAAACAATATGTGATGCTCCCTTGGAAATGTTCATCAAGGTTTGCTCTTTGGTTTAATATCTTTCTTCAAGATACAGGTTTTTGCGTGCTTTCTTTCTTTTGACATATTCTGTTGGAATCTTATCTCAGGATGAAAATCACAGAGCAGAGGAAAGAGAATGGATGTGATGCAAGTACTTGATTCATTATTTTGATTATGAAACAGTTAACAAAAAGTATGTGATATGGGGTCTAACTGCTGGGATCTTGATTCGAGTTGCATTAGTTGTTTATAGGTATTTAATTTGTGATTTTAATATGCTTGATCTTTTCCGTACAGAAATTCAACCAAGCTTGGGCAGTTGGGAATGGTGTTTTAACCTCATACTTAGTGTACTGAACTGAGCTAAAATTTTACCGTGCCTCCAACCTTACTGCTAAACTTCAACTGTAGTCAAAGGATATGCTGCCTAAAGTCCTAGAGCTGAAAAGATGAATTTGGAAAATGGACTGCAGACTACAACGCCAATCACCAATAGTCGATAGATACCGGAAATCAGCCTATTAAAACCATTAACATAGTCTCCAATCTCCGTCGTAACTGACTGTCTGATCCTGTTACATAGAGATTAGATTAAGGTTAGTCACATCAAAAGTGTCTCATAATACAGGAACTATGAAAATTAAGATAGATCAGTTAGGTGGTGAATATTTTGTTTCAGAATGTTGTGTGGGTATCAACATGATCAATATACAGTATCCTGAGGTGACCCGTTTTGTCATCCTCCTAGCTGCAGCTTACTTTGAATTTCTTCCATCTAATACCACGCAGGCTGGATGCTAATCTGCTGCTTTGTTTTTAGTTTTGTTTAGGGGGCTGCTATGCTCCCTTAACTGGTGTTTGTTGCTTCTTTGGTTGTATTTTGTTTATTTTCTACCTTTTGGTAATAAAGTTCGCTATATTACCAAAAGCATTTAGGGATAATGTATAATTTGTCTTTGAGAACAAATTTTGCGGCTTATTATTTTTGGTGATTAGTGGCAATAAAATAATTTAAAGTTATGATATTATCTCGCACGCATCGCGTGCATATAAGACTAGTCATAATATAATTATTGACCTTTGATCTTCTGTGCAGAGAACAAAGGATATACAGTTGACTTGCTTGATCAATTACCAACATTACAACAACTTCTTTACAGGGTTCTTGGTTGCCAGGTATGATTGTCTTGTTCTTGTAAGCTAATAATGAATCCTTGTTACGTGTATGCACTTTTATATTTTTTTTACATAAGAATAAATTGGGTGAAAGGTGCTTTCTTTTAATCCTTCTATGAAATTCTCTTCATTGACTTCATTTTCACTATTTTACTCATCCTGGAATCTGTTATCTGGTTTCCTAATTCGAGTGTAGTTTTGTTTCCTTTCTGCTACTACCAATTTTAAAAAAACGTTCACAGAAACCAGAATTGACAGTCAAGTTTGATGGCATCTGTTTTAGTGTACTTGATAAAGCTTGCACACATTTATCGTTTTCTGTTCTCTTATCTATTAGTTAATCCTTCCCTGGTGGATTTGGTTCTATTACGTCTTCCCTGTAGCATAATGGTATGACTCTTTCTATGAAAATAGTATAGTACCAAAACAAAGCTGTAGTATAATGGTATTACTCTTTTTATATTTACGCCTGCCCTGTATCGATACTATAGTATCATAATTGTATGACTCTTTCTATGAAAATAGTCACACATCTAAGATATGGTAGAAATATTTTACCTCGAATCAGTTTAAGCAATCCAACTATTATAAAGGGTCTTCTAAGGGTTTTGATAATGGTATATTTGTTTCGCTATATAGATTTCAAATTATTTCTCTTTTAGTGGTAGTTTAGAAGAGACGTCCGTTCCCATAGAAATGTGTGTTATGCTGATATGATAATTTTCCATTCTATTTGAGCACAAACCAAAGGCATCACTCTTTCTCTTCAAGTCTTTCCCGTATTACACTCTAACCGCCTTTTTCCTTTCCCCCTTTCTTTATGGATTTCAGGATTTTGTCTTCACACTAGTAGAGAAACATCATTTGCAACTTATCTAGTTCCCATGAGCTGCATTGAAGTGTTTAAACTCTGGTAAGTGGTTGCTACAGAAATAGTTGTTGGCAGCTGTGAGGTTGTTGATGCTCCCATTATTGCCTTGCTGAGTTACTGGGATTTTGTTTGTTTGTGCCAACCAGTTCATGAACACAAATATGAATTTATTTGATTATTTATGAGAGGCAACACCACTGGCGACTAATAGTGAAAACGGATTTTTCTTGGCATACAAGATACTTCTATGTTATTGTCATGAGTCAAGACTTCGATTAGAAGATCGTTATTTGTACTTGTTTTACTGTATATGTTAATGATTAGAAATGGACCACTGCAACTTATCTAGTTCAAACTTATGAAATAGAGATGGAATCATTTAATCTGCACACTACTTTTTAGTTAAAGGTTCTTTTTGCGAAAACTTAATTCATACAGGGTTTTATCAATCAATGATTTCTTTGTTTTTTGTGAATTTAGGGTAATAATTTTCTATAGTGTAGTTGTTTTTCTCTATCAGAATTTCTAAATGAGACACTCTAAAAGATAAGAATCCTATAATGTCATGTTGTATTTGAATGATCTTTGTTGTTCTGTTTTGTATTACTTGATTCTCTTACAATTATTAGGAAGTCTTAATAAAATGGCTTCATGGTATTGTGCGTGAGTGTTAATTATGCGATTCTTTTGTGTAGTTTTTGTTTTTTCTATTGCCTATCTTAATTTGTTAGGGTGATTTCTAAATATGTATACGGTACATCAACATACTCGGTACAGATTTAGGGTGATTGCTAAATATGTATACGGTACCTAAGAACAGTAACCCAGAAGAAGGGACACGGGTTTCACACTTTCACTAATTACTTCTATTTACCTTTTTTTTAGATTAAATTTATTTACAGTAGACTACGGAGAAATTAAGAGGTACAGAATGCCGATCAATCGAGCTCGAATGTAATCATGGAAAATGGCAAGATTTAGATTTTATTCTCTGTAGTTGTTAGTAGTTTAAACCTCAATTTTTCAACAGTTATCTTTAAATTTATTTTCCTGAAAAGATGTTAAAGGTTCTGCCTTGCAATCTTTATATGGTTGCATATTTTCTTGTTGGAAGATGTTGGTTGTTAAGATGATTTTTTTGATTTCGATCTGCAGGATGAGTCAGAAAATGTTGAAGTTTCTGAAGGAACTGTTTCATCTGGTTTTGTAGATATCAGTACCGGATCACCATTTCTTTTCGTTGTGACTGCTTGGTGCTTTTCGGTTATGATGTACATGTTAGGTTATGATACATATGACAAAACATAAATCATACGGAAAAACCATAAAGCCAGGAAACATATTATTTACACATAATCATATAGCATAATTTAGGTGCATACACTTTGTAGCGTGCCCTCCCTAGCTGCGCCCGAACCGAACAAGAACAAGTCTTTAGGACTCCAAGTGCCGTCCCTCCGTAGATAGTCCACAGCACGTCCGGATCCGCCTTAAGATTGACCAACTAGAATCGCCCTTAAGGTGCTACACTTTTCGGCAATTATGGGCAAGAATGTGACTGAATTTTTGCTCTCAAAAATCACTTTGAATACTTCAAAACTCGTTATAAATTGTGAACCCAAGCCACATATTTATAGGGGTATGGAAAGAGAATTGGAATCCTACTAGGATACGAATTAATTAAATTAGAATCCTAGTAGAACTCTTATTTAATTAATTTATCCTTTTAGGATTAGGAATTTAATCATATATCGAATCCTGATAGCTTTAGGATTCGTATAGCACGTACACGAGCATCGCACGAGCACCGCACACTCGCGCAGGCCTTGCGGCCCACGCTGAGCGCACAGCACTCGGCCCATGCTGCTGCCTGTGTCCGCGCGCGCGCCCAAGGCCTTGGCTGGGCCTGGCCTTTCGCTGGGCCTGGTCGAGGCTTGGCGTGTGTTGGTGATGCGTGTGGCTTACTGGGCGATGGCCTGGCTTCGTGCTGGGCCTTTGTCTAGAGAGCCTCGTCCGATGCTAATTCGTACGATACGCTTCCGATTAAATTTCCGATTTCGGAAATCATTTCCGATACGACCAATATTTAATATTTCCGATTCCGGAATTATTTTCCGATTCCGATAATATTTCCGATTCTGACAATATTTCCGTTTCCGGCAATATTACCGATTCCGGCAATATTTCCATTTCCATTAATATTTTCCGATACGTACCATGTTTCCGTTTCCGGCAACATTTACGAGTTGGATAATATTTATATTTCCGATACGATCCATATTTCCGTTTTCGGTAATATCATCGTTTCCGGAGTATTCATTTCTTGCTTGTGACGATCTCAGCTCCCACTGAAACCAAGATCCGTCGATTCCGAATATCCATAGATGGAGTATTTAATGCCATTAAATACTTGATCCGTTTACGTACTATTTGTGTGACCCTACGGGTTCAGTCAAGAGTAAGCTGTGGATTAATATAATTAATTCCACTTGAACTGAAGCGGCCTCTAGCTAGGCATTCAGCTCACTTGATCTCACTGAATTATTAACTTGTTAATTAATACTGAACCGCATTTATTAGACTGCATACTTGGACCAAGGGCACTATTTCCTTCAGTCTCCCACTTGTCCTTAGGGACAAGTGTGCATTACCTAATTCCTTTGTCGCTCGATGCTTGGTCTTGACCATAAGGTAAGAGTTGTCATCCTTATTATGTCCAGAGGTGTTTCTCGGTTTCAGAGTTCAACTGATCAAATAAACAGATAATCATAGCCTATGATTCATCCGAGCACGGCCATGCATTTTACAGTTTCTAGCTCTCCGAGTGGTCTTGTACAACTTTTAAGCATCTCATCCCGATTTATGGGAGGACAATCCCAATCTTGAGATTAGACTTCGTTTGATAGGTGATTACCTGAGCGTTGGCTTTATAGCCTCCTTTTACGGTGCGACGGTTGGTCAACGTCAAAGCAACCAGTTCTCAAACAAGTAATCTCAAATCACTCAGGTATTGAGGATTTAGTGTCTAATAATTTTAATGAAATTTACTTATGACAGATTTTCATCTCTTACAGTAAAGTTTCATAGGTCTGTCCGATACTAGTCTTCCCAAAGTAAGTATCTATGCAAATGATTATGACATTGCCATGTCCACATAGTTCAAGAAACAGAACTACTAGTCATCTTGCTTTCTAATCGTCTAACGTTTTCTATACGTCCAATTTTATAGAAAACTCCGACCAGGGACCATTTTCAACTTTTGACATTCAAGTTCACTTGATAGACATTTCTTAGTCACAGGACTGTTCCTGACAGTCTATCTTGAATATATCGTCAAATTGAAGGGACTCATAATTTAATAAACCACAAATTAAATGGAAAAATGAATTCTATTCATTTATTGTGAATGATTAACCAATAATGTTTTACAAAGAATTAAACTCTAAAACTTTAAAACATTAAATAAGGACATCAAAGCCATTCTCCAATATGCTTGATTCCCATAGCTGCAATGTGCGAGTTGTGCTTCGCCTGCGGCAGAGGTTTAGTCAATGGATCTGATATGTTGTCATCAGTTCCAATCTTGCTTATCTCGACTTCTTTTCTTTCAACGAACTCTTGTAGAAGGTGAAATCTACGAAGTACATGCTTGACTCTTTGGTGGTGTCTAGGCTCCTTTGCCTGTGCAATAGCTCCGTTATTATCACAATATAGGGCTATTGGTCCTTTAATGGAGGGGACTACACCAAGTTCACCTATGAACTTCCGTAGCCATATAGCTTCCTTTGCTGCTTCATGTGCAGCAATGTACTCCGCTTTAGTTGTAGAATCCGCAATGGTGCTTTGCTTAGCACTTTTCCAGCTTACTGCACCTCCGTTGAGGCAGAAGACAAACCCAGACTGTGATCTGAAATCATCTTTGTCGGTTTGGAAACTTGCGTCCGTATAGCCTTTAACAATTAATTCATCATCTCCACCATAGATGACAGGCTAAAGTCGTATCACCTAATCAAAAATAACCTAAGTCCACTAGCTAGGTAGCAAGGGAAGTCATGATCGAATCCACAGGAAAACAGGCGTTCTTTCTACTATCAGTTAATTAATCTAGACTATTGTGAACAAGAGTTGGTTGGTGATTTGTATGCTAAGACTACGAACGATAATTAAACGAGTATGAATCAATATATTAAGGAATCTAGGGCATAGGTTCACCAACAAATAACAATCCAAAACAATGAACAATCACGATAATCAACAAAGTAATTAATTAGATTAGCATGCTCTCTCAAATCGATACTAATCATAGACTTAGAATTAACGGGCTCTCGCTACGTATTAACTCTAATTCCACCTATGGACACAAGCCTAAACATCAAATTGCATCTCTCGAATCTTAATTTGATATTGCATAACTATCACAATTAAACCTGCGCAAATCTAATTGTATAGTGAAATAAACCAATCAATAGGAATCAATTGCAATGCCAACAATCATGATTATTCAATATCCCTTCATATCATTCATGGATCCCCAAACCCTAGAAATTAGACTACTCAAGCATATTAACAATAAACAAAGCAATTAGCATGATTGAAAACATAATTAAAGCTAAACAAAGAATTGAAATAAAGAATAATACCTTAATTGAAGAACAAGAGGAATGGAAAGCTTGAATTTTTATTGAAATTGAAAACTAAGTGTTTGCATAAATCTAGAGAGAATTTAAACTAAGGAAATAAACTAAGGGTCTAATACTAGGAAATAAGATATCCAACTAAAACATATGGGCTTAGTATTTATAGTTTTTGCCCAAAATAAAATTAGGAAACCAGAAAAACTAAGGCAAACGCGCGCACAAACGCTCCTAGGTTGTCGTCGCCCGGTCAGGCGACCTTCCGCCCGACGGGCGACCAGCTCGAAATCTGCCCGTCGGGCGCAAGTCTGCCCGCCGGGCGGAGGGAGACTTCTGGGATTCATCCGCACGCGCCCGGTCGGGAGCCACTCCCCCGTCGGGCGAGATGACATTTCTTGTGCTGCTGCTCCTGATGGGCGCCCGGTGGGCACCGGGCGAAACACCGCCCGTCGGGCGCCTGCTGCCTGTTGCTTCTTTCTGCTTGCTCGCCCGATGGGCGAGGGGCAATCCACCGAGCGGAGGGCTAAGTGATTCGCCCTTCGTCCGCAACACCGAGTCTAACTTCCGAGGCTCGATCATGAACATCTAGGGCTCCCGTAAGTAGACAATAGTCGTCCCGAATCCCCTCGGGATCGTGTAGTGGCCTAAATCATCATGAAACGGGTCTAAAAAGACCAATTTCTCACTAAGTAGTCCTGAAACTCAAGGCACACTCAAATGCACATATTAGTAATAAAAACTGCTCCTAGGAGCTCAATTGACGCATAAAAGTACTAAGGGACGGGGGTGAAAATACTATATAAAACGCGCATATCAAACCTCCCCAAGCTAGATCCTTGCTTGTCCCTAAGCAAGGAAATCATCGATGAACACAAGACCAACTTCACCCCCAACATATTTCAAAATGAAAACATAATCCAAGGTAAAATCCAACAAGCATGCATCAATGTCAACCAATCAAATCCATTCAATCGCTAATCCACCTTAACAATCGTCACGCAAAGCGAACCACAAATGCACAATGGAATTCAAGACTAGTGCTCACACACTCGTCACTCATTTATATGGCGGATAAAAGATGTACCCGTTCGCTCCCCTCCCAACATATACGTGAGCAATGCCCTCCCAAACTCACACACTCGTGTGTCTAGAAAAGCATACACTCAACCTAGTAGTCGACTCGGAATGTGTCATGTCATAACTTGCATTGATAAAAAACTACTTTCACATTAATACAACTCTATGCACAAAGGTCGGGAGGTCTTTCAAGCTTGTAATGATAGGCTTAGGTAAGGGTGTGGTAAATTTAGGTAAAATGTGAGCTTAAAGCCTTGGCTTTGGGGAGCATAAATCCTAGCAAATCCATGATCAATCACAAACGATGACCACAACTCTCCCACTCAACACATGAATAAAACAACAAACAAACCACACTATACTTTCTTGCCTTGATTTCACAATTATAACCAATCACTCATGAAGATAAGAAATTGTAATACCGGAGTGACAAAAGCTTGAATTATTTTGAGAATAACGATTTTTTTCTTTTTTTGCTCAATCTCTCTTTTTTTTTTTTCTTCTCTTTTTTTTTCTTCTTTTGGAACCTTCACAAATTTTTTTTTATTCTCCTCATCTCATTCATTTTTCAGCTCATTTTTTATTTCAACTACAATCATGATAAGAAGAACTTCCCTTTTCAATACTCAATATGCTCAAAATGTACCACACTACAACTCCCTCGCCTCACTACTATTAGCTCCCCCAAGCTAGGCTTGGGACTAGTAACCAATGTGGCTTTCATGGGCTTGTAATATGGTTAGTCACCGAATAAAGGACACAAGCACAACATGGGTAGAAAAAGAGGGAACAAATATATCTAAATTCATCTGAAGGCTACCTAAATAGAAAAATGCCTTCGTCCTCCACAATGTGCATGTATATGAGTCATAGAACACTACTAATAGTTGCAAACCAATACTCAAAATCAATGACACACCAGGAAGCTATCACACATCCTAACCAAGTCAACTAGTCAAGCACCAAGTCCACAAGTAGTTAGTCGGAGTTGACTCATGTTAAGGCATCACAGCAATCGAATATCAAATCATGGCTAACACATCTACATTTCCCATCATCAAATACCAAGAATCAAATCAATTTCCGCTCAAGGGGCACAGGGAAGCATGATATTGTATTCATCGGAACGTATTTTTGTATTTTTTTTTTCAAAGCAATAAACTACTCTACAAAGCAATAAACACACCAAAATAATCACACAACAATAAGTAAATGATGAAATAAAAGGAAAACATACCTAATATGTACAGGTAATGTGAACCCCCCCCCCCCCCCAAACCAAATCAGACAATGTCCTCATTGGCTCAAGGGGTACTGAACCATCATCATCATCAACAGCATCACTGATGGCCTTGGCCATCATCACCATCATCACCATCGCCACCTTAGCCACCTTGGCCACCATAGCCGCTACTGCCCGCTCCAAACCCCCCGTAGTGGGTGGGCGTGAAGGTGCCCATGGAACCGGGGGCTCCGTACCCTTCCGCGGGGTAAGTAAACCAGGAAGGTGCTGATGATCTGGGGCTATGTAGCCTTGCCTGGCGTACTGATCGTAGAAAGGAAACATAGTCCTCTGGTGATCCGCGGCAAACTCATGGAAACCGAGCTCAAGTCTGCCCAGCCTCTCATGAATGGCCCCCAACTCCTCTGAAGACCCTTGCTCCTCCTGTGGAGTCGGACTACCTCTCTGTCCCGACCCTCTCTCTCTACGCCCTCCCCGCCGGAAATATGTGCGAGGCGCGGCCTCGGGTTGTGGCTGGGGCTGGGGATGGGCTAAGGGTGGTGCCTGCTCACCTACATACAGATAATGGGACTGACCCCTCGTAAAACTGGTGAGCCCGGTGGTGTCCGGTAGAGTAAAGAGAGCGTTCCTCTGGAACATCCATGACATCTGACCGGGAAGAAGTTCCCCGTACTCAGAGTGCACCCTGTAAAGGCTCCCAAAATACTCCAAATCTAACAGATTGTTACCCCGGACCGCGGCACAGTCCCTCTCAGCAAAGTTTGCCACCGCTATGGCAATGTGGGTGACTAAACCCCCTAAAGCAATATCGGTCAAGTAGCGGTGGTTAGCAGTAGTGAGCAAATGCATGGCAAGGTGAGGGGCCAAATTCATCTTGTATCCTTCATTTCCATCCAACAAAAACCCCCCGAGCACCTCTAACTCTGTGCTCCTCACATTCTCCTTTTGGTCCCTCCCAAAGATGGTAAAGGCCATGAATCGGAACCAAACAAAAGGGACGGGGTGTTGCACGCTAGATGCGTGCAAATGCTGCATGCTACTGGGATTGAAATCCCCAGTCAACTTTCCCCAAATTGAACTATTAAGATGTCCCTCCACGGGGGACCTATCATGCTCAACAGATAATCCAAATATTGCACCAAAATCTTTAATAGGCATATTAAAATCATTATTCAACAATCGAAAAGAAACTCTAGTGACATCCTTATATCCATTTTTTGTGACATTAAATGGGCTAAGGAATTCAAGAGTAAGATCCCTAAATGTCAATCGAACCATGGAAAACATGTGCTTCATGCCCACCCCATGAAATAATCTCCTAACATCCCTCTCAATACCCATATCATGCAAATTTTTCTGACAAATAAATCGAGTAGGGACTACCTTCCGAAGCTTGAGGTGTGCAAGACGGGTTTGTTGCTCCTCGCTAGTTAGAATCATGTTCGGGAAGGCCGAATCCGGTGCAAACTGAGGTGGTGGTGGTGGACGGCTTGTGGAAGCCTCCTCTTGTCTCCTTGTTGCTCCCGTGCAAGTTCTCTTTGGCCTTGAACCCATTGTTGAAGATGATTTGAGTTTTGAAATGTTTTTGGTGAAATTGGGTTTTTTGTGGAGAGTGAGAAAGAGTGAAAATTGTTTGGTGGAGGTTGAAGAGGATGTGATGAGGATGATGTTGGTGTGTGGCTTGATGAATTTGAGTGAGAGATGAGGGAGATATGGAGAGTTGAAGTTCTTAGGGTTTGGGGTTTAATGGATTTTGAGAGGAGTTGAAGGAGATGATTGAAAGGAGAAGTGATCCAATACTCAAAATCCCGTGGTAATAATGCGCAATTCTCCTCTCGCCCGAAGGGCCTGCGGCTCGTAGGCCGCCCGACGGGCACAGGTCCGCCCGTCGGGCGAATGGCGACATTGGTTTCTCATTCCGCACGGGCCCGGTCGGGCAGCTCCCGCCCGGCGGGCGACGGGCGATTTTCCGAAAAAGGCTTTTCTCTCTCCGCCCGTCGGGCGCAGGTCTGCCCGACGGGCGGAGGTAGACGTTTTGCAATCTTCTCCTCGCCCCCGGTCGGGCGGCTCTCGCCCGGCGGGCCTATTGCGACTTTGCTCCTCGCGGATTTTTCTATCTTTTCGTGCTTAGGAGCTAAACCTGTACATCATTAAACACCCAAAGACCGTAAAAATAATCTCTCCTCACCACTCATAAGAAAAGAGACTAAACTACAAAACACACAAAGCAAAACTTAAACTATCGAAAGCAATGAAATACGAGTTGCCTCCCGCAAAGCGCTGGTTTATTCATAGGTCCCCCTCGACCTTGTTACCTTGAATATGCAGTTTATGAGGCGGAGGGATTGAGGTGATGGACCTCAACCACTCCTACAGTAGCCCCATCATGGTACAACTTCAGACGTTGCTCGTTGACCTTGAATCGTTCACCATTATCATTCTCTACTTCAACGGACCCAAACTTGCTTACCATAGTCACGGTGAACGGCCCAGACCACCTAGACTTAAGTTTTCCAGGAAATAACTTAAGCCTAGAGTTAAAGAGTAGAACCTTGTCGCCCACCGCGAACTCTCTATGCAAAATGTGATTGTCGTGCCACTTCTTGGTCTTTTCCTTATAAATCTGGGCACTATCATAGGCTTGTAGTCGGAATTCATTGAGCTCACCCAATTGAAGTAACCGCTTCTCACCGGCTAACTTGGCATCCATGTTGAGTTGTTTTATTGCCCAATAAGCCTTGTACTCCATTTCTACTGGTAAGTGACACGCCTTGCCATACACCAACCGATACGGGGAGGTACCAATAGGTGTCTTAAAGGCGGTTCTGTATGCCCATAGAGTATCATCCAACTTATCGCTCCAATCCTTTCTAGACTTTGCCACCACTTTCTCGAGTATAGATTTGATCTCTCGGTTAGAGACCTCAACTTGCCCACTTGTCTGAGGGTGATAGGCTAGCCCAGTGCGGTGATAAACCCCATACTTGCGCAGGAGCGCATCCAGATGCTTTTCATGGAAGTGTGACCCTCCATCACTAATCAAAGCACGCGGAACCCCGAATCTCGGAAAGATGATTTTCTTGAACATAGAAATGACTGTCTTTGCATCGTTGGTAGGTGAGGCAACGGCTTCCACCCACTTTGACACATAATCTACAGCAACAAGGATATACAAGTTACCCTTGGACGATGGGAATGGTCCCATGTAATCAATTCTCCATACATCGAAAACCTCAACCTTAAGGATCCCGTTCTGTGGCATCTCATACCTCCTCGAAATAGTGCCGGCCCTCTGGCACGCATCACAAGCCATAATAAAAGCCTGTGCATCCTTGAACATAGTAGGCCAGTAAAAACCACATTGTGACAGCTTAGCGTTTGTTTTAGACGGTCCATGGTGACTACCATAAGGTGAAGAATGACACCTACTGATAACACCTTGAACTTCCCATTCTTGAATACAACGCTTGTACATCCCTTCAGCAGTCTCACAAAACAAATAAGGGTCGTCCCGAAAGTAGAAGCGGACGTCATGTAGGAATTTCCTCTTCTGTTGATATGTAAGATCGGCCGGAAGAATTCCCCCCACAATGTAGTTAGCAAAATCTGCGAACCATGGCGACTGACTGGCAAGTGCAAGTAAATGATCATCCGGAAATGAATCATCAATCGGTGTAGATCCCTTACCATCATCATACCTCGATCTAGACAGGTGATCTGCAACAACATTCTCAGCCCCTTTTTTATCGCGAATCTCCAGATCAAACTCTTGTAGCAGTAGTATCCATCGAATAAGCCTGGGCTTGGCTTCCTTCTTTGAGAGCAGATACTTAAGAGCCGCATGGTCAGTATAGATTATCACCTTGGACCCAATCAGATAGGTGCGAAACTTGTCCAAGGCATAGACTATGGCTAGAAGCTCCTTCTCAGTAGTAGCATAATTAACTTGAGCTTCATCTAAGGTCTTACTTGCATAGTAGATGGCATGCAAAACCTTTTCCTTTCTCTGACCCAAAACTGCCTCAACTGCATAGTCACTTGTATCACACATTATCTCGAACGGAAGGTCCCATTCGGGAGAACGAATGATGGGAGCCGAAATCAGTGCCTGTTTGATCCTGTCAAAAGCCTCGAGACAAGCATCAGTAAACACAAACGGGGCATCCTTGAGGAGGAGCTGGGTAAGTGGTTTAACAATTTTAGAAAATTCCTTGATAAAATGGCGATAAAACCCCGCATGACCAAGAAAACTTCTAACACCCTTCACATTAACTGCAGGGGGTAATTGTTCAATCACTTGGACCTTAGCTCGATCCACCTGAATGCCCTTATCAGATATCAAATGTCCCAAAACCACCCCTTCAGTAACCATGAAATGACACTTTTCCCAGTTCAAGACTAAATTACACTCTTCACATCTTTTCAAGACTTTAGTCAGATTTAGCAAGCAAGAACCAAAAGAAGTACCATAGACGCTAAAATCATCCATAAACACTTCCATGATAGACTCAATAAAATCAAAAAAGATACTCATCATGCAACGTTGAAAAGTAGCGGGTGCATTACACAGACCAAAAGGCATCCTACGATATGCAAACGTACCATAGAGACAAGTGAAGGTAGTCTTTTCCTGGTCGTCTGGATGTATGGGAATTTGAAAGAAACCAGAATAACCCTCCAGATAACAGAAAAACTTGTGACAGGCCAGCCTTTCTAACATTTGATCAATGAAGGGAAGGGGAAAATGGTCCTTTTTAGTAGCAACATTAAGACGCCTATAATCAATACACATGCGCCAACCTGTGACTACCCTAGTTGGTATCAACTCATTTTTTTCATTTCTCACCACAGTTGTCCCCCCTTTCTTAGGCACTACCTGAACAGGACTCACCCACTTAGAATCAGACACAGCATATACAATACCCGCATCAAGCAATTTCATAACTTCGGCTTTTACAACATCTTGCATGACAGGGTTCAAACGACGCTGGGGTTGGATGCATGGTTTATTATTTTCATCTAGATGTATCCTATGCATACAAAAGTCAGGGCTAATACCCTTTAAATCATCAATACTGTACCCAATGGCCTTTTTGTGCCTTTTCAACACAACAAGAAGTTGGGATAACTGGTCTGCATCAAGTGCAGTACTGACGATCACAGGGCAAAGTTGTTCATCATCTAAAAACGCATATTTAAGGTTAGGAGGAAGAGGCTTAAGTTCGGGTTTCTTTACCTCTTTAACAGAACAAACCGGCCGAACTAACCTCTTCAATTTGGTGCTCTCTGGCTCAGATTCTCCACCATTAAGAGCCAACTCCAGAGCATCCACTTCAGCACTCCAAGAACTGCTATCACCTGCAGAAGACTCACAACAAAGCACTGCCTCCAAGGGATCTCTTTCGAGAACTTGGGAGACGTTATCACGAGTAATAAAATCAACTACATCTATACGATAGCATTGTTCCTCCTCTAGCATGGGGCTTTTTAAGGCACTATTCAGATTAAAAGTCACCTTATCATCCCCAACAGACAAAGTCAATTTCCCACTTTTAACATCAATGACCGCCCCCGCCGTGTGAAGGAAGGGTCTACCTAAGATTATGGGAATTTGAGAATCCTCCTGCATGTCTAGTACTACAAAGTCTACAGGTATATAGAATTTACCTACTCTAACAGGGACGTCCTCTAAAACACCTAAGGGGTATTTGACAGAACGGTCGGCCATTTGTAGAGTGATATTAGTAACCTTAAGCTCACCCATATTCAGTTTAGTACAGACAGACAAAGGCATGACAGACACACTAGCACCTAAATCACATAAAGCCTTATCAATAAATACAGTGCCAATGTTACATGGGATGGAAAAACTCCCGGGGTCTTTAAGTTTAGGTGGAGACTTGTTTTGCAAATAAGCACTACATTCCTCAGTGAAAGCTACAGTCTCTACCTCACAAAAAGCATGTTTCCTGGTCAAAATATCTTTCATGAATTTAGCATAAGCAGGAACTTGTAAAATTAATTCAATAAAAGGAACCTTTACCTGCAAATTTTTGACCACTTCCAAGAATCTGCCAAACTGCTTGTCTAGCTTATTCTTGAGTTGTCGGTTTGGGAAGGGGAGTGCAATAGGTGGTGCTTGAATATCTGCCCCCTTCTTAACCTCAGTTGTAGCCTCATTCTCATTGACTACCTTTTCAGCTTCCTTTTTATCCATAACTATCTTCGGGATTTCCTCACTGACCAGATCACTAACAGACACCCCAGGATCAACCTCAACCGGCATAGAAGGACCATCATAATCCCTACCACTCCTCAATGTAATTGCATTAGCAGTCTCCCTATTTTCGGGCTGTGAAGGAAATTGGCCTGGTGGCCTCCCTGCAATAGTAGTAGCCATCTGTGCCAACTGTGTGTCAATGATTTTGTTGTAAGCAGTAAGAGCATCGATCTTTGCATCCTTTTCACTTAGAGATTTTTGCATTTGAAGCATCATGTTTCGCATCTCTACTAGCATAGGGTCAGGCTGTGTGGCTTGAGGTTGTGGTGGTGGAGGTGATGTGTGTTGTCTAGGGAACCCAGGTGGTCCACTAGACTGTTGGTTGTAGATGTTCCGTGGTTGGTAGGATTGTTGATGTGGGGGTTGGTATGGCTGTTGTGGTGGATGTTGGACTTGGTGGGGGTTCTGGATATTGTTGCTCCTGTAGGCTAGTAGAGGGTTGTTTTTGTAGCCCTCATTTTAAGAGTTGGAGAATGGGTTATTTTGTTTGTAGGATTGAAATGCGTTACACTGTTCAACATAGCTCCTACAGTCCTGTGCATAATGACCAGACATTCCACAACTTTCACAAACAGTAGCAGGTTGGGCACTCATAGCAGCTACACTAGCAGGTTGGGTAGGTTGAGCATTGGCTGCTTGCATATTATCAAACTTATAGTGTAAAGCATTCAATTGGGAAGTTAATTATTCAATAGAATTTAAATCATGCTTACCACCCCTATTAGATAGAACTCTAGGATTCCCATACTGGGCATTGTGAATGGCTATCTCCTCAATCACCTCCATAGCTCTAGGCACCTCAAGTTGCATGAACCTCCCACTGGCAGCCGAATCTAACAAACATCTAGACTCATTGCCCAAACCATTATCAAACTGCTGAATCAAGAACCAATCTTCCAAACCATGGTGCGGGCATTCTCTTTGCAAATCCTTGAATCTCTCCCAGACCTCGAACAAGCTCTCATCCGCTTGTTGCGAGATACCTAATATCTGACCCCTCGGACGAGCCGTTTTCTCAGGTGGAAAATATTTAACATAAAAAGCAAGAGCCAAGGATTCCCAATTAGTGATTTTCAAAATCGCCCGATTCAACCCATTTATCCACAGTTTAGCTTTCCCACTCAAAGAGAATGGGAAAAGTATCTCCATAGTCTGCTCCGGAGTCAATCCCTTCTGCTTGATGGTGGAACAATATTGGATGAAGGACTGAATGTGAAGATTCAGATCTTCACCTGGTTCCCCACCGTACTGGCGTCTCTCAATCATGTTAATCAATGCAGGCTCGATCTTGAAGGTCTCAGCTGCAATAGAAGGCATGATCGCCTTTGGTAGCACGGACAGACTTGGCTTAGAATAGTCTGTAAGCCGTGGGGTAGGTGGCGGCAGAAGATTTTCGTCACCCATCTCTATCTCTGAAACTGAATCTGTATCTGAAGGAAAAAGATTGCCAATATTATGATCAGAATCAGGGTAACTCCCACACTGTGCAATGAAAGTTCTTCGTCTACGAAAGGTTCTTTCGGGCTCAGGATCGAATGGAGTGAGATTACTAGTACCTAAGGTCCTGGGCATAGACAAAGACTACAAAACAATGTGAGATCCGGTCTCAAGGAAAGTGAGTTCCTTGAGTAGTAACAAACAATAATCTAGGATAAGCAATCAACAATAGAAAATAAAACCGTCTCCCCGGCAACGGCGCCAAATTTTGACAGGCTAAAGTCGTATCACCTAATCAAAAATAACATAAGTCCACTAGCTAGGTAGCAAGGGAAGTCAAGATCGAATCCACAGGAAAACAGGCGTTCTTTCTACTATCAATTAATTAATCTAGACTATTGTGAACAAGAGTTGGTTGGTGATTTGTATGCTAAGACTACGAACGATAATTAAACGAGTATGAATCAATATATTAAGGAATCTAGGGCATAGGTTCACCAACAAATAACAATCCAGAACAATGAACAATCACGATAATCAACAAAGTAATTAATTAGATTAGCATGCTCTCTCAAATCGATACTAATCATAGACTTAGAATTAACGGGCTCTCGCTACGTATTAACTCTAATTCCACCTATTGACACAAGCCTAAACATCAAATTGCATCTCTCGATTCTTAATTTGATATTGCATAACTACCACAATTAAACCTGCGCAAATCTAATTGTATAGTGAAATAAACCAATCAATAGGAATCAATTGCAATGCCAACAATCATGATTATTCAATATCCCTTCATATCATTCATGGATCCCAAAACCCTAGAAATTAGACTACTCAAGCATATTAACTATAAACAAAGCAATTAGCATGATTGAAAACATAATTAAAGCTAAACAAAGAATTGAAATAAAGAATAATACCTTAATTGAAGAACAAGAGGAATGGAAAGCTTGAATTTTTATTGAAATTGAAAACTAAGTGTTTGCATAAATCTAGAGAGAATTTAAACTAAGGAAATAAACTAAGGGTCTAATACTAGGAAATAAGATATCCAACTAAAACATATGGGCTTAGTATTTATAGTTTTTGCCCAAAATAAAATTAGGAAACCAGAAAAACTAAGGCAAACGCGCGCACAAACGCTCCTGGGTTGTCGTCGCCCTGTCGGGCGACCTTCCGCCCGACGGGCGACCAGCTCGAAATCCGCCCGTCGGGCGCAAGTCTGCCCGCCGGGCGGAGGGAGACTTCTGGGATTCATCCGCACGCGCCCGGTCGGGCGCCACTCGCCCGTCGGGCGAGATGACATTTCTTGTGCTGCTGCTCCTGATGGGCGCCCGGTGGGCACCGGGCGAAACACCGCCCGTCGAGCGCCTGCTGCCTGTTGCTTCTTTCTGCTTGCTCGCCCGATGGGCGAGGGGCAATCCACCAGGCGGAGGGCTAAGTGATCCGCCCTTCGTCCGCAACACCGAGTCTAACTTGAGGCTCGATCATGAACATCTAGGGCTCCCGTAAGTAGACAATAGTCGTCCCGAATCCCATCGGGATCGTGTAGTGGCCTAAATCATCATGAAACGGGTCTAAAAAGACCAATTTCTCACTAAGTAGTCCTGAAACTCAAGGCACACTCAAATGCACAGATTAGTACTAAAAACGGCTCCTAGGAGCTCAATTGACGCATAAAAGTACTAAGGGACGGGGGTGAAAATACTATATAAAACGCGCATATCAATAGACCAGGAAGTCATCTTTGTGTCATTTCAGGTACTTCAGAATATTCTTGGCAGCAGTCCAATGTGCCTCTCCTGGGTCTGACTGGTATCTGCTCGTAGCACTGAGTGCGTACGCAACATTCGGGCGTGTACATATCATAGCATACATTATTGAACCAATCAATGATGCATACGGAATCTCATTCATTCGTCTACGCTCATCAAGTGTTTTTGGGCACTTAGTCATGCTTAGAGTCATTCCATGAGACATGGGTAGGTAGCCTCGCTTGGAGTCTGCCATCTTGAACCTATCAAGCACCTTATTAATATAAGTGCTTTGACTAAGTCCAATCATCCTTTTAGATCTATCTCTGTAAATCTTGATTCCCAATATGTACTGTGCTTCTCCTAGATCCTTCATCGAAAAACATTTCCCAAGCCAAATCTTGACAGAGTTTAACATAGGAATGTCATTTCCAATAAGTAATATGTCGTCGACATATAATACTAGGAAAGCAATTTTGCTCCCACTAACCTTCTTGTATACACAAGATTCGTCTGCGTTCTTGATGAAACCAAAGTCACTGACTGCTTCATCATAACGTATATTCCAGCTCCTGGATGCCTGCTTCAATCCTTAGATTGATTTCTTTAGCTTGCATACCTTTTTAGCATTCTTTGGATCCTCAAAACCCTCAGGTTGTGTCATAAACACAGTTTCTGTTAAAACGCCGTTTAAGAAAGCGGTTTTGACATCCATCTGCCATATTTCGTAATCGTAATATGCAGCGATTTCTAACATTATCCGAATAGACTTTAGCATTGCAACTGGCAAAAAGGTTTCATCGTAATCCACACCGTGGACTTGCCTGTAACCTTTTGCAACCAATCTAGCTTTGAAAACTTCAAGTTTCCCATCCTTGTCCTTTTTCAGTTTCAAAACCCATTTGCTTCCAATGGCTTGGTAGCCATCTGGCAAATCGACCAAATCCCATACTTGGTTTTCAGACATGGAGTCTAATTCAGATTGCATGGCTTCATGCCATTGCTTGGAGCTAGGGCTCGTCATAGCTTGTTTGTAAGTCGCAGGTTCATCACTTTCAAGTAATAGAACATCATAGCTCTCGTTCGTCAAAATACCTAAGTACCTTTCCGGTTGAGATATATATCTCTGCGATTTACGCGGGGTTACATCTCTAGATTGACCATGATTCTCACCAGATACTTCTAAATATCTCTGAGTTTCATCCTGAATGTCATCTTGAGCATTCTCTAGAGTTTGTTCGACTCGAATTTCTTCGAGGTCTATTTTTCTCCCACTTGTCATTTTGGAAATGTGATCCTTTTCCAAAAAGATACCATCTCGAGAAACAAACACCTTGTTCTCAGATGTATTGTAGAAGTAATACCCCTTTGTTTCCTTTGGATAGCCCACAAGGATACATTTGTCAGATTTTGGATGAAGTTTGTCTGAAATTAATCGTTTGACGTATACTTCACATCCCCAAATCTTAAGAAAAAACACTTTTGGAGGCTTTCCAAACCATAACTCATATGGAGTCTTTTCAACGGCTTTAGACGGGGCTCTATTTATAATGAGTGCAGCTGTATTTAGTGCATGTCCCCAAAATTCTATTGGAAGTTCGGCCTGACCCATCATTGACCTAACCATGTCTAGCAAGGTTCTGTTCCTCCGTTCCGACACACCGTTCCATTGTGGTGTTCCAGGAGGAGTCAATTCTGATAGAATTCCACATTCTTTCAAATGATCATCAAATTCATAGCTCAGATATTCACCGCCTCTATCAGACCGCAGTGCCTTAATCTTCTTGCCTAATTGATTCTCTACACTCTGAAATTCCTTGAATTTGTCAAAGGATTCAGACTTATGCTTCATTAGGTAGACATAACCATATCTACTGAAGTCATCAGTGAAAGTGATAAAGTAGCTAAAACCACCTCTAGCATTTGTACTCATTGGTCCACATACATCTGTATGGATTAAACCCAATAGTTCAGTTGCTCTTTCTCCAACTTTAGAGAAAGGTTGCTTTGTCATTTTGCCAAGTAAACATGATTCGCACTTACCATAATTGTAATCCCCCGTAAATTTATAAATTTTATTAATATATTTTAACGTATATTATTTATATTTAAATAGAATTTATGAATTTTAAGTAATAAATATATAATTAACGTATATTTATTTTATTTTAAGTACGTTCTAAATATTTAACGATTTTTGAACTTTATTATATTTATATATTTAATGTATATTTAATTTTATTTAAATATATTCTAAATATTTTAACGATTTGTGCAATCAAGAATAATTTTAGAATTTTACGTTGAAAAGAATTCGAATTACGAAAACACGTTCGATTGAAATTAGAAACCAATCCTAACCCTTTTGGATTCAAACAACCTAAATCCTAATTGTAGCCCAATTGGGTGAAGCCCAAATGATAAAGCCCATAACTCTTTACTCCCTCTTTCAATTGCAAGTAAAAACAAAAAAACAAAAAACAAAAAAAAATAAAACCCTCTTCTCTCCTACTCCATTCACGTGAAATCAAACACCAAAACCCTTCCCTCCTTCACGTAACTCTCTCCTCCCCTTTGCTGCTGCCGCTGCCAAGCCGCCGCCACCAGCGACCTACACTCTCGCCGACACCCACCGTGGTCTGTCACCACAGTTTGCGACGTCGGTAGCTCCTCCCCCTCGTCTTTACTTTCTTTCTTTTTTCTTTTTTCTTCTTCTTCCCTCACTCGGTTGTTTCTGTTTTCAGCAACCACCGTGAACCACCTTGCTTCAGCCACCGACGCTGCAGCCTCGCCGTCAGCCTAACCCCGACCACCGCGTACGGTAGTCCTCTCGCCTTTCAATTTCGTTTCCTGGTCCTTTTTCGTTCTCCTATTTCAGTTCTCACCTGTTTATGTCGTTGCGACAGCCAATCACCACCGTCGGTGCGCCGCTGAGCTCCACCCCGACGCCGTTCCGCAGCTGCCGTGCCTCCCTGCCGCCGGCCAGCGCCCTTTCCCTCCTCCTTTTGGTTGTTTCTTAAACCCTAAGTTATTTAAATCTCTTAATTAAGTTTATTGATTTGAAATTATGTTTCTTGAAATTAAATTATTAATCTTTATAGTTAAATTATAATTTTCAGATTTGGTGTTGATGTTATTAATTAATTATTTTCAGTTTTGGTTGATTAATATATAAGTTAGGGTTTTAATTAGTTTAGTGATTTAATTCAGGATTATTGAATGTAAATTATAAGTTATTATGATTAAATTATATTTTCAGATTATATATTATGTTTAAATAATAAATTTAATTTTCAGATTATGTAATCGAATTGAAATAAGGAATTTAATTATTAAAGCATGGATTTTTAAGGTTTTAATATTCTAAAATCATAATAGAATGACTATATATTATTAAAGCTATTATTTTTCTGATCTTAAGAACGTTGATTATGTTTTGTGGACGTTTGAAATTATTTTATATTGCTGGAAATTTTAAAAGGAATGTTTTATTGGAGTTTAGAACGTTCTGGGATCATTAGTTTAATAGTTATTATGCTTGGAGGTTATTTAGTTAAGTTTCGATATTTGGGATGGTTCAAAATATGTTTGGGATGTATTTAGAATACTTTAGTATTGCTGTAAATTGTTGGATATTAATTGGGGAATTTTATTGGTTGTTTTTAGGCGGAGAATTCTTTGTAGGCGATTTTTGAATTCGTTAAAGTGGCCTATCGGTTTGTTTACACAAGGTACGTACATGCCTGTGTGCTTGGAATGTGTGTGATTTGTTGAAACCATATTGAAATGATTTATGAACTTCGTTATGTTGAAACGATTGAGGAACTTGGTTATGTTGAAATTGTTGATGAACTAGGTTATGTTGAAAGTGCATGTTTAATATTGTTGGATGGACATGTTAAGCATATATATTTCGTTATGAGAATTATAGCATGTTGGTATGGATGATTGATGCGAACATGTTGGTTGGGAACATTAGATTATTATATATATTGATTCAGATCGATTGTTCATTGTTCCCTTTTAGCTTTTCACTACTTTATAAGGGCCGAGGACCTTGTTTAGTAAGTTGAAACCTTATACCCATATAGAGGGGTTGTATCAGTATTAAAGGAAAGGTTGAATTAATTGGAATAAGTCTTGTGTGGCATCTCTGTGATCACTTGTTTAATTCAAAGATAAAAGAAGTTGTGTTTACTTGTTGAATATAATATTTATGTTTGACGAGTCATAACCAAGTATTAAAAGTTAAGTCATGTAAAGTGAAACTGAGTAGCAATAGCTTTAGACTGTGCACGTCTAAAGTGACGGACAATCAGGAGTTGGGGTCATGGGTCGCCTATGGCTTTTTCTGGGGCCGGATTGATCACCGGTTCTATTTTTATTTAAAAGTCCCTCGATATCGCAGGTCATTGGGGTTTACGGAGTCGCGCCCGTACCTCGTCTTCCTTAGTGAAGAAGAAGAAGTTTCTAGTAGACAACTCAGTCCATTGACTATTTCAATTTAAATAATGTTAATGATACAAAAGTCTAGTTCAGTCAAACATAGTCTTCAAGTCAATATATCTTGATTATCCTTGCTTATGTTTTATTTAGTACCATGTTAGGATTGTTCGTTTAATAGAATCATGTTAGGATTATTATTGATTTAGTATGTAGTACTCAGCTTTGCTGATTACGTGCTTTTGCTTGTGCATGTTGATCATGGCTATGCCTTATTGATCCTGTGATGACCCAATCTTGGTGAGCAGTCTCTAAGGATCAATAAGCATTGTCCATCTGCAGGTTTGAAGATGATGCATCATTGGGGATCGGGATTAGAGAGCTAGTAGTTAGATTTGCTTTATTAAGTGATTTGGTTTGTTAACTTAAATTTGAAATTTGTCGTACTATTCGTATTTCTTTATTTCAGTTAAATGGGTTTTGGACTAAATCTGTAATCGATTATTTATAAACCTAAAGTTAGTTTTATGTTTTCCGCTGCAAAATTCTGAATAAGCCGTTACGTTTTCACACGGGCGATAATGCCTTGATAATTCTCTACGTTTTATATTAAAAGATTATTTTAGAAAAGAGAGAATTGTCGGGGTGTTACAAAGTGGTATCTAGAAGCTAAGGTTTTACTTTAATAAATTTTTAGGCGCCTAACTATCTAGTTATTTAAAATAAATTTCTAAAAAAAAAAAAAAAAATCGAGATTCTATGTATTATAGTGTTCAAAAATTGGTACTTTTTTTTGGGGGGCCGATTTCATTTTACCTTGTTTGAAAGTATACGATATTCCTTATTTACGTTCGAAATCAAATTATTTTTCCAAGTTAAAGCTAGTGATACTTTGGACATTTTTATTTTTTTATTATTATTTATTATTCAAACAAATAAATAAAAATAATATGAATACATTTTTTTTTAAAAAGGAGTTCAATTTTTTTAAAGTTGTTTCAAGAGTTAGAATTCGTTAATTAGGAAATATAAATCTTTTTGAATTAATAACTTTATTCTCGAATTTATTCGCTACGTTATAATTTTATTATATTTTCGTTCTTTTATTTCGTTATATAAATGATTCTAATGCTTTAGTTTATGAGAGATGGGTAGTATAAGAAGGGCATATAAGATAGAATTATATGTACATTAGTAGCTAGTCAATGATAAGAAATTGATTGTTATGTATGTGCATGTGCTAATTGTTTAAGTGTTACATTTACAAGTGCATAAAGAATTGTTTGATTCCACCAAACTTATCGATTACTGAACCTTGTTTATGTTTTGGCTGGAAAATCGTTAGTGAGACCTTGAATTGTTTATTTCAGGAATAAAATGTTTCTTTCCAAGTATACCAATATAGGATCCTTCGAGAAACTTGATATAGAAACCCCAGATATTTATGTGAAGAAAATTGTGTTTGGATGTGAATATTATGCTAAGGTTCAAGGGCAACCTATCTTAATGAGAAAGGATATCATAGCAGCCACTATCATTAATTGCTTACCTAACAAATTTCCATACCTAGAACTCAAGGAAAGGTTTAAAGACATGCATTCTGATAATGGAACTCCAAACTTGGTTAAGTATGGAACTTGGGATGGTAGATGGAAATATGATTCAGAAATTCTGACCACCATTATTGAAGCAGCAGAAAGTGGGTTTAGAGACGGTAAAATCGTAGGGAGTCATGTTGGGGATTCAGTTACAGAAGAACCTATGGGAATTAGTGTAAATAATAACCTAGAGGAAAATGATGTAGCTGTGGAGAACGAGAATGTAGGTGTTGAGGCAGAGAATCCTAACTCAGCGGCTCATGAGCCAACCATTGAGATCTCTAGTGATTCGAATGCAGAGCTCGAAAGTGAACAGGAGATGGCAAGTGAGCCTAATCAAAATGAAGACATGGGTGAAGATGCAAACCCTGAGGAAGACCCCGATGAAGACCCTGAAGAAGAGTTCGATGATCTTGAGATCTAAATTTCACTCCGCAAGTTTCAGGAGCAATGGATAGGCAAGAGGCCACAAATATTTTGAAGTCATAAATAGTTTATTAGCTCTTTTATGTTTTAAAGAATAAGTAGCAAAGCTACAACAGTTTAAGGTTAAATTTTATTGAAGTTTGAAATGTTCTTTATTATTTTCAAGGATGTAATAAACCTCTATGGAGTTAGCAATAAAAGTTAAAGTTTTCAAGGAATTGTTCTTTATTCTATTTTGAGGATTCCATAATACCCCAACCTCTAGGTAGTACGTCATGGATTAATTCTTTATTGGTTGCATACTCAGTGTGAATTGTGGATCAATTCAATTGCCACAAAAATATTAAATGATTTGAGTACATAAAGGAAGTAAGGGCCAATCTAGACCCTCATGACCAATATGATTCAAAATGTTATGCCTTATGTGTAGTGCGTAAATGTCTTTCGCGAATTATTGAGGATGATTATTTTCCAATGATTATTGCATCTTGTAGACGATCGTTGCACCTTCATAAACGATTTTCGTGCCTTCGTAAATGATGTGTATTAATGTGAACATTGTTGGTTGAGGCGATCTTTATGGTCAATTCAAGTATTAAATTGTATGGGATAATGTATAAGTGGTGTTTCAAACCTGAAATAGAGTATACTAATTGCAGGTCGCGTTCTAGAATGGCCAACAACAATGATCTAGCTGCTGCGATTCGCCTCTTGGCGGAAAAGCTAACCCAGGAGAGAACTGAGCGCCCCGATTCTGCAGGGGAAATGTTTGAAAGACTTTCTAAGGTCAAGCCACCGTATTTCAAGGGACAAGCAGACCCTACCTTCCTGGAAAACTGGATTAGGGAATTTGAGAAACTATTTGAGGCTGTGAGTTGCCCTGGGAGTATGAGAGTAAGTCAAGCTGTCCTATATCTAAAAGATGAAGCCGATTTGTGGTGGAAAGAAAATGGAAATAGACTAAGTGCTGTTGAGGGATTCAATTGGGATTCATTCATAGTTGCCTTAAGGGGGAAGTTTTATCCTCCTTTTATGAGAAAGCAGAAAGCGCAGGAGTTTATCAACCTTAGGATGGGGAATATGACTATTGCTGAATACTATAGCAAGTTTATAGCTTTATCGAGGTTTGCACATGAGGTGGTAGCTACTGAGGAGCTAAAGGCTCAAAGGTTTGAGCAAGGGCTGACTGATGAAATTCAATTGGGATTAGGTGGAGAAACCTTTACTTCCTTAGACATAGTGTATGGGAGAGCTGCTCATATTTATGGGCTACAGTCTAGAAGGGAAAAGAAAACTGTGGTAATTGGGGAAAAGAGAAAAGATTTTAATGCTGGGGGTAACCAAGAAAACTTTAAAAGGAATAGAAACGGAAATGGGAATGGAAATGGAAATTTCCAAGGAGGAAACAATCAGGGGCACCACAACAACTCGAACCCATCTGAGAGAGTGCATCATTGCAAGATGTGCAGTAACAATCACCCTGGTAAGAACTGCAAAGGAGAATTAGTGACCTGCAACTATTGTCAAAAAAGGGGACATAGGGAGTATGAGTGCTTCACTAAGCACAGAAAGGAACAAAATAGTAATGGAGGTGGAAACCAAGTGAGGTTTAACCAGTCTGGAGGTCAAAATTCAAAGCCTGAAGGGGCACAAAACAATCAAGAGAACTATAATAAGCCTGCAAATGATAACAACAACCCGAATAAGGCTCCAGGAAAATTGTACATGATGAATCAGAATGAGGATGAACGATCTGCCGATATAGATTCTGGTACTTTTCTATTAACTCCGCGCAAGTTAAGCATTATTTAATTCGTGGTGACTTGTTCTTTTGTTTCGTCATCTGTTGTGAAAAGTATAAAGTGAGTAGTTTTAGTGAAATAGAAATTTTGAGGATAGAATTCGTCGAAAGAGAATTTTGGTTAGCTATTCCCTGAGGTGAGTTACGAGGGCGTAACTCGTTTTCTTTAAGGGGGGTAGAATGCGATAGAAATTCGCGCTTTTTACCTATTTTATGGAATTTTTATGCATTTTATTGCTTATTTTAGCAAATTTTACAAGTTGATGCAAAGCAAATAGATTCTCCGCATAAGAAAAGGTGTTCATGAGTAACACAAACAGCTTTGAGTTGGCAAAATAGTGCACATAGGTGGCACAAGTACTCCTCTAGTAAGAACAAGTTAAAAGCTTTTGGGGAAAATGTGGGAAATTTCGTGTCAAGTTTCGGGACGAAACTTCTTTTAAGAGGGGTAGATTGTAATCCCCCGTAAATTTATAAATTTTATTAATATATTTTAACGTATATTATTTATATTTAAATAGAATTTATGAATTTTAAGTAATAAATATATAATTAACGTATATTTATTTTATTTTAAGTACGTTCTAAATATTTAACGATTTTTGAACTTTATTATATTTATATATTTAATGTATATTTAATTTTATTTAAATATATTCTAAATATTTTAACGATTTGTGCAATCAAGAATAATTTTAGAATTTTACGTTGAAAAGAATTCGAATTACGAAAACACGTTCGATTGAAATTAGAAACCAATCCTAACCCTTTTGGATTCAAACAACCTAAATCCTAATTGTAGCCCAATTGGGTGAAGCCCAAATGATAAAGCCCATAACTCTTTACTCCCTCTTTCAATTGCAAGTAAAAACAAAAAAACAAAAAACAAAAAAAAATAAAACCCTCTTCTCTCCTACTCCATTCACGTGAAATCAAACACCAAAACCCTTCCCTCCTTCACGTAACTCTCTCCTCCCCTTTGCTGCTGCCGCTGCCAAGCCGCCGCCACCAGCGACCTACACTCTCGCCGACACCCACCGTGGTCTGTCACCACAGTTTGCGACGTCGGTAGCTCCTCCCCCTCGTCTTTACTTTCTTTCTTTTTTCTTTTTTCTTCTTCTTCCCTCACTCGGTTGTTTCTGTTTTCAGCAACCACCGTGAACCACCTTGCTTCAGCCACCGACGCTGCAGCCTCGCCGTCAGCCTAACCCCGACCACCGCGTACGGTAGTCCTCTCGCCTTTCAATTTCGTTTCCTGGTCCTTTTTCGTTCTCCTATTTCAGTTCTCACCTGTTTATGTCGTTGCGACAGCCAATCACCACCGTCGGTGCGCCGCTGAGCTCCACCCCGACGCCGTTCCGCAGCTGCCGTGCCTCCCTGCCGCCGGCCAGCGCCCTTTCCCTCCTCCTTTTGGTTGTTTCTTAAACCCTAAGTTATTTAAATCTCTTAATTAAGTTTATTGATTTGAAATTATGTTTCTTGAAATTAAATTATTAATCTTTATAGTTAAATTATAATTTTCAGATTTGGTGTTGATGTTATTAATTAATTATTTTCAGTTTTGGTTGATTAATATATAAGTTAGGGTTTTAATTAGTTTAGTGATTTAATTCAGGATTATTGAATGTAAATTATAAGTTATTATGATTAAATTATATTTTCAGATTATATATTATGTTTAAATAATAAATTTAATTTTCAGATTATGTAATCGAATTGAAATAAGGAATTTAATTATTAAAGCATGGATTTTTAAGGTTTTAATATTCTAAAATCATAATAGAATGACTATATATTATTAAAGCTATTATTTTTCTGATCTTAAGAACGTTGATTATGTTTTGTGGACGTTTGAAATTATTTTATATTGCTGGAAATTTTAAAAGGAATGTTTTATTGGAGTTTAGAACGTTCTGGGATCATTAGTTTAATAGTTATTATGCTTGGAGGTTATTTAGTTAAGTTTCGATATTTGGGATGGTTCAAAATATGTTTGGGATGTATTTAGAATACTTTAGTATTGCTGTAAATTGTTGGATATTAATTGGGGAATTTTATTGGTTGTTTTTAGGCGGAGAATTCTTTGTAGGCGATTTTTGAATTCGTTAAAGTGGCCTATCGGTTTGTTTACACAAGGTACGTACATGCCTGTGTGCTTGGAATGTGTGTGATTTGTTGAAACCATATTGAAATGATTTATGAACTTCGTTATGTTGAAACGATTGAGGAACTTGGTTATGTTGAAATTGTTGATGAACTAGGTTATGTTGAAAGTGCATGTTTAATATTGTTGGATGGACATGTTAAGCATATATATTTCGTTATGAGAATTATAGCATGTTGGTATGGATGATTGATGCGAACATGTTGGTTGGGAACATTAGATTATTATATATATTGATTCAGATCGATTGTTCATTGTTCCCTTTTAGCTTTTCACTACTTTATAAGGGCCGAGGACCTTGTTTAGTAAGTTGAAACCTTATACCCATATAGAGGGGTTGTATCAGTATTAAAGGAAAGGTTGAATTAATTGGAATAAGTCTTGTGTGGCATCTCTGTGATCACTTGTTTAATTCAAAGATAAAAGAAGTTGTGTTTACTTGTTGAATATAATATTTATGTTTGACGAGTCATAACCAAGTATTAAAAGTTAAGTCATGTAAAGTGAAACTGAGTAGCAATAGCTTTAGACTGTGCACGTCTAAAGTGACGGACAATCAGGAGTTGGGGTCATGGGTCGCCTATGGCTTTTTCTGGGGCCGGATTGATCACCGGTTCTATTTTTATTTAAAAGTCCCTCGATATCGCAGGTCATTGGGGTTTACGGAGTCGCGCCCGTACCTCGTCTTCCTTAGTGAAGAAGAAGAAGTTTCTAGTAGACAACTCAGTCCATTGACTATTTCAATTTAAATAATGTTAATGATACAAAAGTCTAGTTCAGTCAAACATAGTCTTCAAGTCAATATATCTTGATTATCCTTGCTTATGTTTTATTTAGTACCATGTTAGGATTGTTCGTTTAATAGAATCATGTTAGGATTATTATTGATTTAGTATGTAGTACTCAGCTTTGCTGATTACGTGCTTTTGCTTGTGCATGTTGATCATGGCTATGCCTTATTGATCCTGTGATGACCCAATCTTGGTGAGCAGTCTCTAAGGATCAATAAGCATTGTCCATCTGCAGGTTTGAAGATGATGCATCATTGGGGATCGGGATTAGAGAGCTAGTAGTTAGATTTGCTTTATTAAGTGATTTGGTTTGTTAACTTAAATTTGAAATTTGTCGTACTATTCGTATTTCTTTATTTCAGTTAAATGGGTTTTGGACTAAATCTGTAATCGATTATTTATAAACCTAAAGTTAGTTTTATGTTTTCCGCTGCAAAATTCTGAATAAGCCGTTACGTTTTCACACGGGCGATAATGCCTTGATAATTCTCTACGTTTTATATTAAAAGATTATTTTAGAAAAGAGAGAATTGTCGGGGTGTTACAATAATCCTCTAAGTCAAATGGTTCTAGAATTCCTTCTTTTTGAAGTCTTTCCAAGCGTTTCAAGTTAATATGGCCTAATCGACAATGCCACGGATAGGTGAGATCTGAATCATCCTTTTTGGCCTTTTTGGTATTTATGTTATAAACTTGTTTGTCGTGATCTAATAAATAAATTCCATTGACTAATCTAGCAGATCCATAAAACATCTCTTTAAAATAAAACGAACAACTATTGTCTATTATTAAAAAGGAAAATCCCTTAGCATCTAAGCAAGAAACAGAAATGATGTTTTTAGTAAGACTTGGAACATGGAAACACTCTTCCAGTTCCAAAACTAGCCCATAGGGCAACGATAAATAATAAGTTCCTACAGCTAATGCAGCAATCCGTGCTCCATTTCCCACTCGTAGGTCGACTTCACCCTTGCTTAACTTTCTACTTCTTCTTAGTCCCTGTGAATTGGAACATAAGTGTGAGCCACAACTTGTATCTAATACCCAAGAAGTTGAATTAACAAGTGTACAGTCTATAACGAAAATACCTGAAAATGGAACGACTGTTCCGTTCTTCTGATCTTCCTTTAGCTTTGGACACTCTCTTTTGTAATGGCCTATTCCATCACAATAAAGACAGCTTGATGTGGACTTGTCCTGCTTTGATTTAGCATTGCCCTTGGACTTTCTACTTTTCTTGAACGGTCTCCCTTTAGCTTTGAGTAAATCTTTGGCTTCACAGTCCAGTATTATCTCAGCCTTTCTGACAAGGTGAACAAATTCTGCAACTGTTTCTTCTCTTGGTTCACTTAGGTATAGTTGCTTGAAGCGACCAAACCCACTGTGCAGTGAATTGAGCAAAATAGAGATTGTCATCCTTTCGCTTATTGGTGTTCCTAGCAAACTTAGGCGATCGAAATATGAAAGCATAAGATCCACATGGAACCTTAGTGGGACGCCTACCCTTTGTTTAGTGCGAATGAGCTGAACATGTGTTTCTTGGACCTCCATCCTATAACACCTGTTGGGAGAACTAACCTTTAGACCAGACATTGATTCAATCAACTCATGGACGTTCAGGTCCTTGTCCTCCGTGCTTCCACGACAGATATCCCTCAGATTCTTGATGAGCGTAAAAGGTTCATAAGCTACAAACCTTCTAGCCCATTCATCAGGGACATTGCTCAGCATGAGACTCATAACCTTTTTGAGATCCGCATCCCAGGCGGAAAATCTTTCAGGGGTCATGTCTCTGGCATAGTAGCTTGGCATGGGATGTAACAGTACATACTCAAGTCCATTGAGTCTGACTATTTCAACTAGCTTAGCTTCCCATTCAAGAAAGTTTGTTAGGTTCAGCTTGACCATAAGCTCAGAACCCATGATGATGTTTTGATTGTTATTTGCCATAGTTAAAACTACAATTGAAAAAGAATAAACAAATAAATAACCATTCACAGTTTTTCTTAATAAACTTAAATTCTAACATACATGCATAATTCAATGTTCATTAAGCATTTTATTCAAGTTATGTGTTCCGGCAGTTGTGAATAAAATGATTCCAAGATCCTAAAAACCATTGAAGAATTAAGCACATTATGTATTTAGACTTAATTCTAAAATCTTTTAGGTAAGCAAAAGCCTTTTGCTAATAGTCTAGAAACTACTCTTGGTTGATAGGCACGTCTAAGAACTTATTAGGTAAACCTATCGATTTTGCCACGACATAAAAGGACTCCTTACTTATATCGTTGAGTTTCACCAAAACTAACATGTACTCACAATTATTTGTGTACCTTACCCCATTAGTATCGATAAGTAACACCTCGCTATGGCGGAAAACTATTACTAAGATCGATGAAAAAGGATATCCAAGTAAGTGTTATTTTGGCATGGCACCTTTTAACTCAATTTTTAAGTTTGAAACTTAAGGCTCTTACTATGTTGGTTAGATTTTAAGTGAACTAAAATCCTTAATCATGCAACATAATCAAGCTTTGATCTCATGCATATTTAAGACATATTTAAAAGCAATAAATAACTTAAAACATGCATAAGATAAATGTGATCTAGTATGGCCCGACTTCATCTTGAAGCTTCAACTTCAAAGTCCGTCTTGAAAATCTCCGTGGGAGGCGCCATTTTCTTCAAATAGGATAAGCTATAATTAAACTAATTACAACTATTTGATGGTACGCTGACCATATTTGAATTGAAAAACAATTTTGGTACTTTAGACCAATTACATTCAAATTAATGGTACGCATACCATATTTTCTATCCTATTTGGGTCATACTAGTCACTTCATAACCTGCAAAACAGTACATATACAATATATACCATTCACCCATTCATTATCATGAATGGCCCACATAGCTGGTTAGTAAAACACGTTATGCATCACATAAATATTTGCAGCAATTAAGTAAGGGCATCAATAATCTACCAATTATTCAGTCCTTATTAATTCTAATCAAGTTGTTTAACCTTAAAGGATTTGTAGACCTAATCAAGAGTTTATGACTAAAAATGCTCCCACTTAAACCAATAAATTCATATGCTTTACTAATTTTAAACATAAAAATGTATTTCTAGTCTAACCGGAAACATACAAATTTAATTAAAATTTAAAGCTCATATAAATTTATAATTGAATCCACTTATTTAATTTATTTTCAGTCGAACTTAAATTAATTCAAGGTTTTTAATTTTAGTAAAATAATTAGAATAAATTAAAATTTATAATAATTATAATATTCAAAATTAAGATCCAAGAAAACAATTTAAATTATTAATTTTAAAATTAATTAAAATTATATGAACTGAAAATCTCGAATTAAAATTTAAAACTCGACAATCGTAACATGACGAGCACTTGGGCTTGCGCCCAAGCCCCGTCGTGTGCACGACCTATCGCTGGCCCATGGCTCATTGCAGCAGCAGCCACGCGCAAACGCAGCAAGCCAAGCCACGCTTGCGCGCAGCTTGCTTGCCCGCATGCATCGCAGCAGCTACGATGGGAGCGCTCGCTCGCTCGCGCGCAAGCAAGCCCTCGAGGCCACGCGTGTTGGTGCGCGGAGTAGCGATCGCTGGGCGACCAGCTCTCGCCCTCACGCGCGCGCGCGCCTCTCCTCGTGCCATGCCTTCGCCCATCGCCACAGCACACACGCACAGGCTCCATTGCTTCGTGCGCGCGCCATGCGCTAGGTTGCTCGTTGCATTCGTACCGCACGGGCGACGAGTTCCCTTGCTCGGCGTCGCGTGCCCGCACTATACAACACCCCTTAAGGGTAACACGTAGCTTCCATTGCTTTGTGCGTGCAACATTAATGAGCGTTTTCATACAAATTTAAATTTTTAATTCAAAATTAATGACAAATTAATAAAACGTATTAATTTCATAATTTTAGGGCGAAAAATCGAAAATTTATTAATCAATTAATTTCCGATTAACATTGATTCAAATCTAGGTCATAAAAATTAAAAATTTAACATAAATTAACAATTTTTATGGTGGATTTTAATCATGGATACCTAATTAAATTATTAATTAATCATGAAAATCAAATCAATTCTAAATTATTCGAATTTCAACAAATTAATCATAATTACAAATTAGGTTGTATAATTAACAAGTCTAGGCATTCATAATTGTTAAACATATACAGTAGGTCAATCAAAAACTCAAGATTTATCAACAAAGAATCGCAAATACCTTGGCTGGGCCTGGTCGAGGCTTGGCGTGTGTTGGTGATGCGTGTGGCTTGATGGGCGATGGTCTGGCTTCGTGCTGGGCCTTCGTCTAGCGACCCTCGTCCGATGCTAATCCGTACGATACGCTTCCGATTAAATTTCCGATTTCGGAAATCATTTCGGATACGAACAATATTTAATATTTCCGATTCCGGAATTATTTTCCGATTCCGATAATATTTCGGATTCTGACAATATGTCCGTTTCCGGCAATATTTCCGATTCCGGCAGTATTTCCATTTCCATTTCCATTAATATTTTCCGATACGTACCATGTTTCCGTTTCCGGCAACATTTACGACTTGGATAATATTTATATTTCCGATACGATCCATATTTCCGTTTCCGGTAATATCATCGTTTCCGGAGTATTCATTTCTTGCTTGTGACGATCTCAGCTCTCATTGAAACCAAGATCCGTCGATTCCGAATATCCATAGATGGAGTATTTAATGTCATTAAATACTTGATCCGTTTACGTACTGTTTGTGTGACCCTACGGGTTCAGTCAAGAGTAAGTTGTGGATTAATATAATTAATTCCACTTGAACTGAAGCGGCCTCTAGCTAGGCATTCAGCTCACTTGACCTCACTGAATTATTAACTTGTTAATTAATACTGAACCGCATTTATTAGACTGCATACTTGGACCAAGGGCACTATTTCCTTCAATACAAACTTATATCAGTTTGGTTTATCGATGTGCTGGTGGTTCTCTTTTGCATTGATGGTGGGGAGGTGAGATCAGTCCATAAGTAGAACAACTACAGCTAAATTCACTTTTAATCTCCCGAAACAATTCTCAATTATCCTATACTTTTGCAGTTGATCAGAGGCATCTCAACCATATGTAATAAATTATTGTCATGTTTAATTATAATAGCTTTTAGAGCCATGAGTTCATCAATTTTACTGGCTCCTAGTTTTTTTACTATTATTTTATGTTGAATGTTTGTGCAAAAAAGGTTACGGAGGCTATTACCTAGTAACAATGTATTAGTACTGTAGTGATTTTTTTTTTGTAAAATAAATGTACTATTTGCAGCGCGCATTGTTAAGTGAATGTTGTGAATAGTGTCAGAAATGTGGCTTTGAAATCTCTTTTTGTAACGCCTGCGTACTGCAAAACGCTGTTAAAAAATAGACTTTTTGCAGCTCGTGAGGGACACTGTGCGCTGCAAATTTGGTTTTTTGCAGTGTTTCTGTTCGCTGCAAATAAAAGTTCATTATTTGCAGCCATCATAATTGCAGCGCTCAAAAACGCTGCAAAAAGCCCTTTTATGCGCGCTGCAAATGACATTTTTTCTACTAGTGTATATATATATATATATATATATATATATATATATATATATATATATATATATATATATATATATATATATATATATATATATATGGTCCCTCTCCAATGAGAAGATTGTTAAAATGAGAAGAATGAGAAGGAATCTTAACCGTATAAATGAATTGATCTAACGACTACCATCTCGTGTGTACGAGAGACGATTATTCAAAATAAAAAACAAAACCCACTCCATTCAACCGGTCAACCACAATCTTGGCTTTCTCTCTCCTCCAACTGTCACTTATTGCACAAACAAAGCAGACAAATTCCATCCAAAACTGCATCGAGAAAAGGAGTAATGAAAAAGTAGCATAAAAACAACCCAAATAAAATTAAAATCCATGACCTCTTGTTCTTTCACCTTCTCTGCTTTCTCCTTATTTCAATTCCATGGCAATAATGGACTAAAGTTAGCTGCTAATTTTTTTCCATGTGATTTGTTGATTAAACAAGAGTCTGTGAATTGTGATTGATGAAATTGGGGTGATGGGGAATCAAGATAGGGTCTAGGAGGAGAGTGAAAAGTAAAATGTCATTTTTAATTAATTGGTGGGAATTGTCCCTATTAAATCGAGAGTTTCACCGTTGATGGAGCTGCAAATTTTCATCTAAGTTCCTTAATATGTGGTATGGAAAGACTGAGAGCAGAGAGAGTACAGAATCAGAATCTGATTCTGAAAAATAGCTTATTTTGTGTAATGAGCAAAACAAATTATTCATTTGCTCATTCATTTGTTCAAATGAGCAGAATAATTTGCTCATTTTGTTCAAATGAGCAAAATAATTTGCTCATTATTAAATGCGCAAATTATCACGTAAACGCGACTCACAATCTACCTCGATCTTTCTCTCTCCTCCATCCTTCACTTCCCATGGATAATTTATCTTCTCCATCTTGCACTTCCCATGGGTAATTTATCTTCTCCATCTTTCACTCCAAATGAACATAAATAGAAGTTTCTATTTTGGCTTTGGCGGAATTAATGTGGTGGTTGCGGTGGTTCGATGGGTGGTTAGGAGGAGAGGAGAGAGAAAAATAAATATGCAAGCTTTTAATATCCATGGAAGCTTTAATTTCATGGATGAGGAAGCTAAAGACGGGGAGAGAGATAGAAAACAAATAACAGGTCATATCACGTGGAGGTTTACAAAAAAAAGTTAGGTTTAAAATTTAGTTTCCAAATTATTCGTACAGTAGACTTTGTACCAAACCACAGAATAATTTTGCTCCGTCGGATTTATTAGATCGGGTGATCAAAATTCTTTCTCATTCTTCTCATTATAAAGAGTCTTCTCATTTGAGTGTGTGTATATATATATATATACGGAGCTTTTACTACTAAGTTATTATATGTTTCATGTTATCATTGCAAAAAAAAATAAAAAATAATAATTGTATGTTATTAATGTTGTAACCCGAGGCATCGCCCGGGCCCAAAAGCTGTTTTTTATCATTAAAAATAGATAACGTTTACGTATATAAGGGTAGGGTAATTTTTAAACATTTTGAGTTAATTTTTACTAATTACAATGAGAACAGGGGATTCGAACCTGAAACCTATTGTACACAAATCAGACTTAAAAACTAGACCAATATCTCATTAGTTCAATTTAATGTGCTCCCTCCAATCTTAAATATTAGTCTTATTTTGATTTTTTCACCTGTTTCAACTCAATTTACAAACGTAAATATTTCCAAATACGTATGTTAAATAAAATTTGATAATGCAAAACTAACGAATAAACAAAATCTCACATGAATATGTTTTAAAATACATATTAGAAAGAAATTATAAAATTCTCTTCGATTGTGAAAAATATCAAGATTCCAAAACAGGCCTAGTATTCGAGAACGGAGAGAGTACTTACAAAATTGCTTAGGAATGTTTTTCCTCGAATTTTCAGAAGATGAAAAAAATGCTTTCATCTCATCAACGCAAGCAAGGTAGCTGTATGAATTACTACTACTGAATCCTCTATACTGCGTATATATTGCTGGCAATGATTTACATCAACTGTTAAACCACCAACCTTACATACTTGCCATCAACTATAAATTTCGAGCTCGAATTAACCTGCACGATAACAAACCGTTAGATTGTCGACAACAAACCGTTAGATTGTTGTTGAACGATCTTATGATCTTACCTTGTCTTCAAGAGTAGCTCTAAATTCGCTATCGTCTACTGCAATGCCGGACTCGTGGAGACTTTTCAACACCAGTTTCGGTAATTTCTTCATCTTCAATGCTCCGTCTGGAGCCTGTTGCAAAAGAAAATATAGGTCACACATCGTGACACCAGTACAACCGCAAAAGGTACTTTAAAACAACAAACTGACGAAATAATTTCTCCTATCCGGACTAAAGATGGTTGTGGGCTGGGCTGGGCCGGTCACAGGAAAAGCACGGCCCGACCTGAGCAGGAAGTCGTGAGCCGGACCATATTTTTTATTTTTTTGGGAAAGTATGACAAAGCACGGCACGACGAAACATGCTAAATTTAGTAAAATTATGCTTAGACAGTAGACACGGTGGGCCGACCCGGGCCGACTCAAGGGGCTCGTTGACCTGGGCCTTATTTTGATTTTTTCAACCAGTCCCGCCCGCCCATGTAGAGTGGGTTTGGCGTGGAGCCTGTTCTCACCGCGTAGGAAAAGATAGTTCACACATCGTGACACCAGTACGGCCACAAAAGGTACTTTAAAACAACAAACAAACAGATGAAATAATTTCTCCTATCCAGACAACAGCAGGATCAACATCATGATCCAAAAACAAGTATCCTCTATTTGGACAGTGATTGATTCATAAAAGAATGGATGGAGACAAAATTCAAAAGTTACTGTATT
Organism: Spinacia oleracea; assembly: GCF_020520425.1. NCBI lineage: Eukaryota > Viridiplantae > Streptophyta > Magnoliopsida > Caryophyllales > Amaranthaceae > Spinacia > Spinacia oleracea. Next base: position 6,298,007 of record NC_079488.1, on the reverse strand, counting down.
TTTGCTTTTTCTCAAGGCATCCTAAAGTAGGGACTCGAGAGTAATTTCACAGAGATACCTTAAGACTAAAGAAAAATTGACATAAACAGTCCCAACTACGGGTATTCCGCCATTTTCGGTTTAACCGGTTAACTTATTTTTTATAAAAAAATCTTAAACCAGTTTTAGCCACGTAACCCAACCCCTCTTACTCTCCTCCCGCCTTCTTCCCCTGCCACCCCGAAACCCTCGCCCCCTCCTCTGTACCATCAACATCATCATTATCTTCACAAGAAAAGCCTTTAGTTTCCAGCAATGGTGGTTGTCCCAAAACCCCCCTGCCACGCCCTTTCCCTCCCTTACCACCCCGAAACCCCATCCCCTACCCACATCAAAACCCGCACCACCCACCTCTCCAGTCACCAATGGCGGAACCCTAGCAATGGCGAAACCCATACCAGCATAGTCATTGACCTTCCCAAGACAGCTCAGTGCATTGCGAGGTCCTCAACAACGGAGGAACTCTAACAGAGAGAGAGTACGGCAGGGAAATGAGGGAATTGGCTTTGAAGATGGAGAGGACAGCGAGAACGACAACGGCGAGGTGAGGGGAGGATGAGGGAGGTGGGGAGAGGGAGGATCGCGGAGGTTTTACCATTTCATAGTGATTGCTAACAATGTCGAAAAGGAACAAAAGTTTCACAATTCCTGTGCGCCTCATCCAAGTTATCACCTCAAAAGCTCAAGGTAGGTTCTCAAGTAAGCAATAAGCTAGCAACAGTGAGACCTTAGTTCCTAATCTACACGGGTGAGGGCTTTTTCGTTTCTTTACAAAAAACAGTAAGTCTTTCTAAAATTTGACTTCTCTCTATCCTTCCCTTCCCATCGTTTCCTATCCTATCCTATCCTATCCCTCAGTGGCTGCATTCAGAGATTACAGACTATGAAAAACAGTTTGAAATTACTTTGTTGCAACAATTGACCATACACAAAACGCAAAAGTATTTATTAAGTCAAAGAGAAAGCTGTACTGATACTCACAGATTTAAGCACTGATGAAATCAGCTTCTTCCACTTTATTTTCTGTTCAGAACCTTCTTTCTCCGTACCAGTTTTACCTCCCTTCTCTGCTTCATTTTTGGCTTTCTTCTTCTCTGTACCTTTCACCTCCAATTCTTTTCTCGCTTTCTTTGACTTCTTGGGTGTTTCCTCTGCTTCTGTTTGAGTAACAGTACCATTACTTACTCCATTGGCACATTTCTCGGTGTTATTAGACGCGTCATTTTTTCTCTTTTTCACAGTAACATTCCCATTCATAGGACTCTCTTTGTTATCCTCAGTACTTTTGTCATTTGGAACTTCATTCTTGGGAGTGTTTTCTGTAGAGTCTTTATTGGTTACAGCCCCTTCCTGTGGTGGATTAGGCTGTTGGTTTGCAGCAAAGGCTCGGGCCTTTCCTCGGTGCTTCTTCCCATCAGCATGCAAAAGCAAAGCCTGCTGACTAGTGGCTCTGGTGTTGCAGAGACTACATATGAAAAAGAAAATGTTAATCACAAACGGTACCTAAAGAAAAAGAAAAAATCATACGACAATTAGAAGATCAGAAAAAATGTTGGATGAACATAAACAAATGATTAATGACAGTTTCAAACACACAATTTCAGAGTCATTATCAATTTAAACCGATCTTCAAGAAATTCTAGTACTGAAAGGATATATCAGAAATGAAATGGAGGGTCATTTGACTCATTTCCATGCCACTAAAAAGAAAACCAACAAACAGAAGAATAAGTCAGCTCGACATAGCATATGAACAACTTTAGTACGTAAGTTCACTCAATCAAGCTTAAATACATTGAGGTCACATCTTCCTGGACAAGACAATAAGAGATATTAACAAACTCGCAAAGACCTTGCAACATTTCCTTCAGTGCAAAGACAGCAAGATCAACATTATGTGGCAAAACCATCAAGGTGAAGTGGAGATTCTACCGCAGCTTATAGGTGCCTTTAAATAATTATTAATTAATAATGATGTTCATCCACATGCATAAAAAAACCAATTAATAAAAGCACCTGCAAAACCATGGAGGTCTGGTAGATAATCCGACATTTATATCAACATCTGGCTTCGACTTCTCCTTGTTGGGCTTTGCAGGTGTTCCATTTGCTGCTTGACCCTTTGGACCGTACTTTTCCTGAAAAGCACAGAATACTGAAATCAATATTCATCCAGAACTATGGCATGAAACTTGTGCAAGTACGTCATTGAAATCCATAACTAGGACTCAAAACAACTTCAAAATGTTCACACTAAATGATCATTGACATCTCATTTACCAAGATTATTTTTTTCATTTGAAACACCAAAAGTCAATAAAAATAAGTTGACAAGACAACAACCAAATAAACTATAAATGAGGGTACTTTAATCTACATCTCCATGTTTGATCTCAATGGAGTTCAAAACAGAGCATTCAGTTGCAACTTGCAAGAGAGAAACAATTTCAGAAACTTTTCACCATGATCCTATCCCATTGCATCGCAAGTTCGCAACACAACTCTATAAATATGACAGATAAGTAACTGTAACTCGTACGAAAACAAAGCTGTATGGGAGCACGAAGTACACAAAATGTTTAATTCAAAAAATGGTTTAAATTGTAGGCCTTAAATAAAAATTGACCTTACAACTCACCCCCTCTCCAGCTCCACACCACCCGGAATCTCCAAGAGTCCAAGACAAAAAAAAAAGTTGGAACACAAACAGTACATAAAGTAACCAATAAATTTTTTGTTTGCATAATTCATGGAGTGTAAGAACCTGGGAATCAAGTGTAAAGTCACTTACCACTCTCACACTAACCATTTCTTTGCGCCAGACAAAATGTGAGAGAACTTCAAATCAATTCAGAAGCAATTCGTTTTTCCGTTTCCGCTTTCACAATCATTCCAACATCAGAACAACAAACTATAAATCTCCTAATTGAAAGAAGAAGGGAAAAAAAACATACATTTACTAAGGTGAATTGATAATAGCCAGTACCATCAATTACATATGCAGGGTGATTGCAACAGAGTTAGAACATTTAGAGCCCATTTCAGGAAATTATAAGCAACACCAATGAGGCCAAAATTAGAACACAGAAGAATCACCCCAAATTTGAATTTTCAGCAAATTATTCACCCCCAACAAATAAATAACAACAAATAAATTAATAAGCAACACCCACAAAAAAAAGAGTAATAGCAAAGAAAAGCAAAAAAAATCTAGAAAGAGATCATACAGCTTCAGTGATGCATTGAGTGTGACCTTGAGCACTTTGCCTATCGAACATCTGCCCACAATCTATGCATGATAGCTGTTCCCAAATTTCATAAACAAATAGCAAAAACATAACATCATATTAGAAATTAGGGGGGAAATTAGAGGGAAAATTTACAAAAATTAGGGAGAGATTAATGTACCTTGTATGCAGAGCAGCGCTGGAAGTGATTGGAGAGTTTAGGCTTTTTGAGTTCTTCCCCACAAGCTTCGCATTGAAACCAAACCATCTTGCTTTTTTCAATGGAGTTTACAAGAAATTGGGGGCAAAATGGCGGATTGATTTCTCGCAAGTTCCAATTTTTAGGGTTTTGGGTTTTATGAGAAGTTTTCAGCCATTTTTGTTTGTGCAGTTAATAGAACTGCGTGCTTGAAATTTTAAGTTATATTAAATATAATATTTATACGAAGTAGTAACATCAAGGGCGTTTGGTCTAGTGGTATGATTCTTGCTTTGGGTGCAAGAGGTCCCGAGTTCGATTCTCGGAACGCCCCTTTTAAAATGATCTTTTTAGCAAATTCCTGACACGAACTTCTGGCAACCTTTTAGCAAAATGAATTGATTCCTTTCCTTGGGATCTGAGCCCTATTTATAGTGCTAGGATTTTTTGGGGAGATATTCCCTTGCCCCATCTATGGGGGGTGTGCTCCGTTGGATGAAGGCCACGTGTCCTTCTCTCAAAGAGGCCTTTTAGCAAAATGGGCCGGAGCTGGTGGGCTTTTTTAACTAAAGATTGTTCCTTGGATTTCTCTGAATACCCAGGTCCAGGCCTACTTCTTGGGCTTGGGCCATGGATTCGCTTGCCTAGTTATCTTGACTTCCTTGCGCTTTAAGGTGCAACTATTAAGCCCACATCATTTGCCCCTCATGAGCGGTGAAAACAGACGTTAGTTTTCATTGCTCTTGGATTGTTCAATGGGATGACGACACGTGGCAGGGGTAATCATTTCTTACCCCTCTATAAATAAGTGGTCATTTTGAGTGATTTTCCCCCTCATTTCTAGTGATCATTTGAGAGCCATAGGAGAAGGCGATTTCCGACGTCTAACATCCACCGAAATCCACTGTAGCGCCGCCACAATCTTCAAAGCCCTGTTCTTGCAGTTCTTCATCAAGTTTCTTCAAAAATTCTCTTTGATCTATCAGGTAATGCTTTCTTTGGAAAAATTTGTTTGTTGATTTTGATCCTTCCCAATTCTCTTTTCTTAATGATGCGAGGGCTTCGTCAAACTAAGGGCGTCAACCTGCCCTTTTGACGTCTTCTCTTTTCAAGTAATGCCCCTCGTCTTGAGCCAAGTCTCATGGCGCGAATAGAAGATGAAGAGCAATTCGAAGGGGAATCTTCTTCTCCCGTGGAGGAGGACGTCCCCTCAAACGAGCGCGCCGATGTCGCGCCGGCGGGTACGTCAGGTGGAGAGGAAGGTCACCTTCACCCCAGCGAGATCTTCCCACTTCAGCTGTGGCTGACTTTCCTCACCGTCCAGGGTAGGGATTATGGGAAGTCTCTGAATCTAGGTTATGAGTATAAGTTTCGCATGCCGGCTGGTATGGACTGCACCAGCTTTGGACTAGTGGAAGGGGAATTTGTCGTATACAGCTCCTTTCTGAAGCTCGGCATGAGATTCCCTCCTCACCCCTTTGTGGTGGAATTGCTGGACGGCTTCAACATTGGTCTGAACCAAATGTCCCCCAATTCTTGGGCTGGTGTGTTCGGTTATATCGCCCGTTATGAGCTCGAAAGTATTACTCCCTCCTTCCCAGCGTTCCTGAGGATCGCCTCCATGTCCCAAGTTTCCAAAGCTGACGCGGGTTGGCTAATTCTTACGTACAAGGGAGCTTATCGGACGGTGATGGGCAAGGTGTCCAAGTGGCATCACTGGAGAAAGAAGTGGGTGGTTATCAAAACCACCAATTTGGAGATGTGCGAGCGGATGAGACGTTGGACTCTTAAGCCCAATTTTGTTGGAAAGGGCGGCTCTTTCCCTCCGGTCTCCGCCGCCCTCTGGAAACGGGTCTCGTCTTTGTTCAAGGCCAAGCTGCTCATAGTTAAGGACAAGACGACCTACATACCCGAGGGGTGGTTGCCTCATTTGGATCAACTGGCCGATCCCGTTTTCCTCTCGGCTGTGGGCTTGTGTCCGTATATGCCGAGAGATAATGTATCTATACTTTAAATCTTTCACTGTTTTATCAAAACTTTACTCTACTAATGTCTTTATTTGATTTTCAGACGAGGCCATGGATAAGCTGGACGATGCTTCCAAAGGCCGAGTGGATATGCCGTCCTGGCTGGCAAAGGTACTTGACGCCAGCACCTTTGAGGCTTGGCAGCGTCAGAAGGCGACCGAGCAAGCCGTCCCAGAGCAGATGGCTCCCCCTCCTGCTGCTGAGGAGAAGGTATTGTTCAAGCCTTCCTATGTAATTTTCATTGATGTTTGCAACTTATATGTTTTTGTTTCTTCAGAGTTCGAGGAAGGCGGTCACGGACACGGCACCCTCTTCCAAGCGCAGGGTTGGCGGCACCGGGAAACCCGTCTTCAAGTCAACGACTTCGAAGGCATCTAAGGTGTTTGTTGTCCCTAAGACTGCAGCCGCTTCTCCTAGCTCTCGGAAAGCTGGAGCGACGGTCGATCCTCTTGCGGGAATTGCTGAAGCCGTCCGCCGGAATATTCCTCTGAAGGCGGCGGAAAGAGCTAGAAATTCTGGGGGTAATTTTTACTCCAACATCGTAACCACCTGCCGTTCCTCGTCTAGCCGTTCTATAGTCTCTCCCAGGGATTCTAAGGCCGTTGTTTTTCCCATAGAAATACCCGACCCTCAGAAAGACATTGATGCTGAATTGGATCAGATCCCTTCTTCAGGCGGGTTCAACTCTCATGACCGAAGGAGGATAATGACTTTGATGCTCAATGCCATTCCTCCCAAGTATGCTAAGACCCTTCCTGAGGCGGCCGAAAATCAGCTTGCCGCCATGCAGTCCTCGGCATTGGATGTGAGTTTCATTATGCCTTCATTATTTACATATTCTCGTTTCTCTTGTTTTTTACTCTTGCTGTTTTGTGCAGATGTTCATTCTGCTGGACTCGCTAAAGAAGTGGCGCACTGCTTTGGTGCATGAAGAGGCTCGACACCGTCTTCTGGCCAGTCAGTGCGGCGATCAGCATTTTGTTGAGCTGGAGAAACGTCGTTTTGACAGGCGGGAGGAGATTGACGCTGTGACCAAGTCCCTGACCTCCCAACGTGCTGAGAACGCGGGCCTCCTTCTACAAATTGATCAGAACTTTTCTCAAATGGAGGACCTTTCTGAGAAAATTAAGGAGAAGGAAGCTGAGTTTTCTTGTCTTGAGACTCAGTTTAAGGAGTTGGAGGCCCAGCTGGAGGCGGCTCGCAAGGAGGTTGCCTTGTCAAAGAGTGTTCTCGACCAGTCGGCCATACTAGGTGAGAAATCAACTCGAAGGGGCATGGAGCTTGCATGGAATGCCGAATTCGCCAGTGAACGTCCCTTCAGCTAGTTCGAGAAGTTCCTCACCTATCAGATTGAGGTGGAGAAGGCTCAGAAGGAAGGACGCACTCCTCCTGAGTTTGTTCCCAGCGATGACGATGAATGAGGGCTTCTAGGCGCCTTGTATTTATTTTGGGCTTGTTTTCGTGATGCCTTGCTTAGTGGCACCATGTGCATAATTTTGTAATTATGACTACTTTTTTGGAATGACTTAGCGTCTTTTGAACGTTTTTATTGCTCTTTAGCTTTTGTCATCTGTTTATTTGTGATTGATTCTACGATTATATCTGACGCCCCTAAATTGAGACGTCAAATGCTTGCCTTGGTCTTTTTGTCGAGGTATTTAGCTACTTTATATAGCTATTTTAGAAATGTGTGACCCCCGTGTTCTAGGTGATCAGCCTAGTGAGGGTGCTAATCTGGGCCACTTCTTAGGCCTTTAGACGACTAGTCTTTATTTCTTGGGAGAACGTTAGTTTGCATTTCTCCAAGAGATTTGGTAACATATTTGTCATAAAGATTTCACAGCAAGGCCGGCTTGCAGGGAATTTTTCATTTAATGTTTAAAGCATGCTACATGGTGCGTCTAAGTTTTGGACGTCTTTACAAAACATATAATCAAGATAACATAAGTGTTAATCTAGAAAAAGTACTTCTTGAGGTTATCCGCATTCCATGTACGCAAAATCGGACGCCCCTGCATGTTTTGGATCCGGTATGTTCCGTCTCGAACTTCCTCGTAAATCTCATATAAACCTTCCCAAGTAGGAGTGAGTTTCCCTTATTCATTGGCGCGTCCGACGGCTTCCATCTTTCTAAGCACAAAATCTCCGACTTTTAGTATTCTTCTAGAAACCCTTTTGTTGTACTCCCTCGTCATTCGGAGTTTGTATAGCTGCTGTCGTAGAGCCGCGTTTCCTCTTGTTTCTGGTAAGAAATCCAAGGCCGCCTTCATAATTTCCCAATTGGCGTCTTCATTAAACAACATGACACGCAGAGTTGGCTCACACATTTCAATGGGCAGGACGGCATCAGCTCCATAAGCTAACAAGAATGGTGTTTCTCCTGTGGAGTTTTTTGCCGTGGTCCGTATAGACCATAAAACATTGGGTAACTCATCGGCCCATAAGCCCTTCGCTTTATCAAGCTTCTTTTTCATCCCTTTAGAGATGATTTTGTTGAATGCTTCTACTTGTCCGTTAGCTTGGGGGCGTCCTACTGATGCACAACATGCTGTGATACCATGGTCAGCCAACCAATCTTCCAATTTGGGCATCTTGAATTGTGGCCCGTTGTCAAAGACAATAGACTGAGGCACGTCAAATCTTGTGATGATGTTTTTCCAGATGAATGCTCTCACATCTTGAGCCTTAGTGTTTTTCAAAGCTTCATCTTCTACCCATTTGGTGAAATAGTCGACGGCAACTATTACGTAACGCAATCCACCTGGTGCCGTCGTATAGGGACCTAATAAGTCCATCCCTCATTTGGCAAATGGTATAGGGCTGGTGATTGGTGTCAGTCTCTGTGCTGGCCGTAAAATTAGATGAGCAAATCGTTGGCATTTAAGAGCGTCTTCTTTGAGAGTGGGCCAATAGTATACGGTTCTTAGGGCTTTTTCTGCCAGGGCCCTCCCTCCTATGTGAGAGCTGCATAATCCCTGATGAAGATCTTCCAGTACTTCATGCCCCTTCTCGGGGGTTACGCAGCGAAGAAGAGGTCGTGAGAAAGCTTTTTTCTATAGAGTCTCATTCCATATCTCGAACCAGGTACTTTTCCTTTGTAATCTTTCTGCCTGCCTGGGATCATCAGGGAGTACTCCATTCATTTTGAAATTAACAATATCATCCATCCAGGTGGTTGTTTGGTCTAGGATATCTGTCCTCGAAGTGTCAATGCGTTTGAGCTGCTTTACTTCCCAAAACACATGACGTGGCGTATCACAAGACGCTGAGCTTGCTAGTTTGGACAGAGCGTCTGCTTTGTTGTTTTCAGACTGGGGTATATGTTGTATTTCAAAGTTAGACAGCTGCTGAACTTCCTGACGAACCTTTTCCAGATATTTTATCATGGCGTCATCCTTGGCCTCATATTCTCCTTTTACTTGACTGACGATTAACTGTGAGTCAGATAAAACCAGGACGTCTGCCGCCCCCGCTGCTTTGCTCATCTGAATTCCGCATATCAGGGATTCGTATTCAACTTCATTGTTTGACGCCTGAAAGTTAAAACGCATTGCATATTCATAGATATCCCCTTCTGGTGATTCGCAGATAATGCCGGCTCCCGACCCATTTTGGGTGGCAGAGCCGTCCACATGAACTATCCACTGGGTTTTCTCATTCTTCAAATAGGTTGGCTTGGTCAGTTTTGCAATGAAGTCAGCAAATGCCTGTCCCTTTATTGCCTTCCGCGGCTCATACGAAATATCAAATGCGTTAAGCTCAATTGCCCAGTTGAGCATTCTTCCGGACGCTTCCATATTGGTAAACGGCCGCTTTAGCGGTTGATCCGTGTACACTATCAGCCGATGAGCCAGGAAATATGGACGAAGCTTCTTACTAGCCAAGAACAGAGCGAGGCCGAATTTTTCAACAGTTGGGTATTTGAGTTCGGCATTCTGCAACATGTGGCTGACAAAGTAGACAGGTAGTTGCGTCCCATCCCTTTCTGTAAGCAAGACAACACTTAGTGCGTACTCTGAGATGGCAAGGTACAGATACAGGACTTCTCCTAAGAGAGGGCTGACAGGTCGCGGCAGAGTATGCAGGTGTTCTTTTAAACGAAGGAAGACGGCCTCTGCCTGCGGCGTCCACTCAAACTGGGTGCCCTTTTTGATGGTACTGAAAAAGTAATGACACTTATCTCCGGCTCTAAATAAAAATCGCCCCAAGGCGGCAAGACATCCAGTTAGGCGTTGCACATCTTTGACCGTCCTTGGCGACGTCATATTGATGACGGCCTGCACCTTGTCCGGATTTGCTTCAATGCCCCTTTCATCAATCAAGAAGCCAAGGAACTTGCCAGAGGATACCCCGAATATGCACTTCTTTGGATTGAGTCTCATTTGGTATGTCCTGAGGGTCTCAAAGGTTTCTCGCAAATCGTCGAGGTGATCCATCTTTTGCTTGCTTTTTACAATCATATCATCGATATAGGCTTCTATATTCCTCCCCAGTTGCTTCGCGAAAACCGTGTTCACCAACCGTTGGAAGGTGGCTGGGGCATTTTTTAAACCGAACGGCATTACTTTGTAGCAGTACAATCCTTGTTCCGTGACAAATGACATCTTCTCTTGATCTTCGGGCCACAATGGGATCTGGTGAAATCCTGAGTAGGCGTCCATGAAGCTCATCATGGCATGTCCGGCCGTTGAGTCGACGAGTCGATCTATCTTTGGCAGTGGAAAACTGTCCTTGGGGAAGGCTTTGTTGAGATCGGTGTAATCAACACACATCCTCCATGTCCCATTGGGCTTGGGTACCAGTACTACATTAGCTACCCAGTCTGGGTACTGACATGGACGTATGAAGCCTGCGTCCATTAGCTTTTTAACCTTAGCAGCAGCGGCCAAATTTCTTGCTTCTCCATGATTCCTTTTCTTCTGGCGTACTGGCTTTATAACGCTATCCACATTTAGCTTGTGCACGGCTACCGCTGGATCAATGCCTGGCATCTCCTCTACAGTGAAGGAAAATATTTCTTGGTATTCTCGGAGCAGTTGCACTAATGCTGTTGACATGGGGTCGTCAGGGGGAATCCCAATGGGGACCGTTCGAGACGGGTCCGCTAAGTCCAGAATTATAGCATAGTGTGCTCCCACTGGCTCAGGTCGTCTTTCTGCATTGTGCTCCGTTGGTGTCTCTCGGGTTTTACGACGGCTTGTCAGAGGTTTAGCTTGCTCGTTTCCCCTCGGAAAGGCTCCCCAGGTCGGTGGCTCTAATGTCGATAAGTAACAATCTTTGGCTAGCTGTTGATTTCCATAGAGGGACCCAACGCGTCCGTTACTCCCTACAAATTTGACCAGTAGTAAATGAGGAACGATCACAGCTCTTAGGTCGTTGAGTGTTGGACGGCCGAGTATGATATTGAACGCGGTGAGGTTTGCTACAATTATAAACCGGATGAAGCCTTCTTTGGTCACTGGGGGAACTCCAATAGAGGCCGGGAGTAAGATGGAGCCAATTGGACGAGCGATGCTCCCTCCGAATCCTACCAAGGGCCCGAATACCTTTCTATGGCTTCAGGATCGTGCTTCAATTTCTGTAGATAGTGCAAACTGATTATGTCGGACGAACTCCCCGTGTCCACCAGTACTCTTTTCACTTTGAGATTAGCCACCTTAATCTTTATAACCAGATCGTCATCGTCATATGGTGCTGCCGCCCTTCTGTAATCGTCTTTGGAAATTTCCACATAGGGTAGATTCATCCGTGTGAGGCGAAAATAAGATGGGCCTACTTGCCGTCCTTCCTTACATGGTTCTCCTGCAGCTATTCCCCTGATATTACCATAACTCTTTCGTCTGAATACTTCTTGAAGGGGAGGCTTGTTTCTTTGTCTGCGTCCTTTAAATGGATGTATTGGCCAAGGCGTCCTTCAGCCGCATGATCACTTAATATCTTCCTCAACATCCGACAGTTTTGGGTGTCGTGTCCTTCATCTTTGTGAAAAGCACAGAAAGGGGCCTGTTGGCTGGAGGTGGCCAGTCGTCGGGTGGACGGTTCTATTCCCAGACTCGGTCCCTCTGCCAGGAGAATGTTTTCAAGAGTCGTGTTGAACATAAAGGAGCCCCTAGATGACGACCTCCTTCGCCCTCTTTTCTCCTCAGTGCCGCGACCATTCTTTCTCAAGGTGGCGCTCTCATGCTGTCTTCTAGGAATCCTGAGAGAGTGATGACCCTGAGTCTCATCATTCTTCTGTGAAGCTCGTCTCGTTCGTCTTCTTGGACGTTCCTCTTTTACATGCCGACTCTCCTTCTCCAGGGTGCGTCCTTTCATGGGTGAGTCGAGATCTTCTGATAAAGCTTCCATCATCCTGCCATTATCATGCTCAGGGATGGCTTCGTGGAGGGGCCTAGTGATTTCTTTTTGAAGAACGTGCTGAAACCCTTCTTGCCATTCATCTGCGATATCTTGATGGGGATCATTCAACAAGTGCTGCACAGACCTCGCGATATCAGGCCGGCTTGTTAGGTTATGATACATATGATATTACATAAATCATGCGGAAACAACCATTAACCCAGGATTACATATTATTTACACATAATCATATAGCATAATTTAGATGCATACTCTTTGTTGCGTGCCCTCCCTAGCTGCGCCCGAACCGAACAAGAACAAGTCTTTAGGACTCCAAGTGTCGTCCCTCCGTAGATAGTCCACAGCACGTCCGGATCCGCCTTAAGATTGACCAACTAGAATCGCCCTTAAGGTACTAGAATTTTCGGCACTTTTGAGCAAGATGTGTGGCTGAATTTTTCTCTCAAAAACTCACTTTGAATACTTTGAAACTCGTTATAAATTGTGAACCCAGGCCACATATTTATAGGGTTATGGAAAGGGAATTGGAATCCTATTCAGATACAAATTAATTAAACCTAGAATCCTACAAGAACTCTAATTTAATTAATTTATCAAATAGAATTAGGAATTTAATCATTAACCGAACTCTGCACGTTTTAGGAAACGTGCACGAACACAAACACTTACGCACACACACACGGCAGCCACGATGGGCCGCCCATGCGTGCGTGCGAGCAGCAGCCCACGCAGCGAGGCCTACGCGAGCTACAAGCCCACGCAAGCACCCGCGCGCGCTGCGCGCGCTGTGCGCGCTGCGCGCGCTGTGCGCGCTGCCACGGCCTGCTGGGCCTGGCCTTGCGCTGGGCCTGGCGTGGCTGTTTGTGTGGCGCGCTTGGCTTGCTGGGCGATGGCCTGGCTTCGTGCTGGGCCCTCGTCCGGCAGGCCTCGTCCGATGCTTATTCGTACGATACGCTTCCGATTAAATTTCCGATTCCGGAATTCATTTCCGATACGAACAATATTTAACATTTCCGATTCCGGAATTAATTTCCGTTTCGAACAAATATTTAATATTTCCGTTTCCGGAATTATTTTCTGATTCCGGTAATATTTCCGATTCTGACAATATTTCCGTTTCCGGCAATATTTCCGATTCTGGTAATATTTCCATTTCCGATAATATTTTCCGATACGTACCATGTTTCCGTTTCCGGCAACATCTACGACTTGGATAATATTTATATTTCCGATACGATCCATATTTCCGTTTCCGGTAATATCATCGTTTCCGGAGTATTCATTTCTTGCCTGTGACGATCTCAGCTCCCACTGAAACCAAGATCCGTCGACTCCGAATATCCATAGATAGAGTATTTAATGCCATTAAATACTTGATCCGTTTACGTACTATTTGTGTGACCCTACGGGTTCAGTCAAGAGTAAGCTGTGGATTAATATCATTAATTCCACTTGAACTGAAGCGGCCTCTAGCTAGGCATTCAGCTCACTTGATCTCACTTAATTATTAACTTGTTAATTAATACTGAACCTCATTTATTAGACTTATCATAGAATGCATACTTGGACCAAGGGCATTATTTCCTTCAGTCTCCCACTTGTCCTTAGGGACAAGTGTGCATTTCCTAATTCCTTTGTCGCTCGATGCTTGCTCTTGAACATAAGGTAAGAGTTGTCATCCTTATTATGTCTAGAGGTGTTCCTCGGTTTCAGAGTTCAACTGATCAAATAAACAGATAATCATAGCCTATGATTCATCCGAGCACGGCCATGCATTTCACAGTTTCTAGCTCTCCGAGTGGCCTTGTACAACTTTTAAGCATCTCATCCCGATTTATGGGAGGACAATCCCAATCTTGCGATCTTGAGATTAGACTTCGTTTGATAGGTGATTACCTGAGCGTTGCCTTTATAGCCTCCTTTTACGGTGCGACGGTTGGTCAACGTCAAAGCAACCAGTTCTCAAACAAGTAATCTCAAATCACTCAGGTATTGAGGATTTAGTGTCTAATAATTTAATGAAATTTACTTATGACAGACTTTCATCTCTTACAGTAAAGTTTCATAGGTCTTGTCCGATACTAGTCTTCCCAAAGTAAGTATCTATGCAAATGATTATGACATTGCCATGTCCACATAGTTCAAGAAACAGAACTACTAGTCATCTTGCTTTCTAATCGTCTAACGTTTTCTATGCGTCCAATTTTATAGAAAACTCCGACTAGGGACCATTTTCAACTTTTGACATTCAAGTTCACTTGATAGACATTTCTTAGTCACAGGACTGGTCCTGACAGTCTATCTTGAATATATCGTCAAATTGAAGGGACTCATCATTTAATAAACCACAAATTAAATGGAAAAATGAATTCTTTTCATTTATTGTGAATGATTAACCAATAATGTTTTACAAAGATTTAAACTCTAAAACTTTAAAACATTAAACAGAGACATCAAAGCCATTCTCCAATATGCTTGATTCCCATAGCTGCAGTGTGCGAGTTGTGCTTCGCCTGCGGTAGAGGTTTAGTTAATGGATCTGATATGTTGTCATCAGTTCCAATTTTGCTTATCTCGACTTCTTTTCTTTCAACGAACTCTCGTAGAAGGTGAAATCTACGAAGTACATGCTTGACTCTCTGGTGGTGTCTAGGCTCTTTTTGAAGGAAATAATGCCCTTGGTCCAAGTATGCATTCTATGTTAAGTCTAATAAATGCGGTTCAGTATTAATTAACAAGTTAATAATTCAGTGAGATCAAGTGAGCTGAATGCCTAGCTAGAGGCCGCTTCAGTTCAAGTGGAATTAATGATATTAATCCACAGCTTACTCTTGACTGAACCCGTAGGGTCACACAAATAGTACGTAAACGGATCAAGTATTTAATGGCATTAAATACTCCATCTATGAATATTCGGAACCGACGGATCTTGGTTTCAGTGGGAGCTAAGATCGTCACAGGCAAGAAATGAATACTCCGGAAACGATGATATTGCCGGAAACGGAAATATGGATCGTATCGGAAAAATGAATATTATCCAAGTCGTAGATGTTGCCGGAAACGGAAACATGGTACGTATCGGAAAATATTATTGGAAATGGAAATATTACCAGAATCGGAAATATTGCCGGAAACGGAAATATTGTCAGAATCGGAAATATTACCGGAATCGGAAAATAATTCCGGAAACGGAAATATTAAATATTTGTTCGAAACGGAAATTAATTCCGGAATCGGAAATATTAAATATTGTTCGTATCGGAAATAGATTCCGGAAATGGAAATTTAATCGGAAGCGTATCGTACGAATTAGCATCGGACGAGGCCTGCCGGACGAAGGCCCAGCACGAAGCCGGGCCATCGCCCAGCAAGCACGCACGCCACAAGCCCAGCGCGCACCAAGGCCACGGATGCGTGGGCCGCGCTGCGTGGGCTGCTGCTCGCACGCGCATGGGCAGCCCTTGTGGCTGCCGTGTGTGTGTGAGTTTGTGCTCATGCGTGATTCCTAAATCTACAAGAGTTAGTGTATGATTAAATTCCTATTCCTAAATTGGATAAATTAATTAAATAGAATTCATGTAGGATTCTAATTTCAATTAATTCGTATCCTACTAGGATTGCGATTCCTTTTCCATAACTCTATAAATAAAGGCCTAGGGGTCATTATTTATACACAAGTTTCAAGTATTCAAAACTAAGATTTTTAAGCAGAAAAATCAGCCAATATTCTTGCCTACCTAACCGAAAATATTAGAACCTTAAGGGCGATTCTAGTTGGTCAATCTTAAGGCGGATCCGGACGTGCTGTGGACTATCTACGGAGGGACGACACTTGGAGTCCTAAAGACTTGTTCTTGTTCGGTTCGGGCGCAGCTAGGGAAGGCACGCAACAAAGAGTATGCATCTAAACTATGCTAAATGATTATGTGTAAATAATATGTTTCCTGGCTTTATGGTTTTTCCGCATGATTTATGAACTGTCATATGAATCATAACCTAACACTTTTGCCTGTGCAATAGCTCCGTTATTGTCACAATACAGGGCTATTGGTCCTTTAATGGAGGGGACTACACCAAGTTCACCTATGAACTTCCTTAGCCATATAGCTTCCTTTGCTGCTTCATGTGCAGCAATGTACTCCGCTTCAGTTGTAGAATCCGCAATGGTGCTTTGCTTAGCACTTTTCCAGCTTACTGCTCCTCCGTTGAGGCAGAAGACAAACCCAGACTGTGATCTGAAATCATCTTTGTCGGTTTGGAAACTTGCGTCCGTATAGCCTTTAACAATTAATTCATCATCTCCACCATAGACCAGGAAGTCATCTTTGTGCCTTTTCAGGTACTTCAGAATGTTCTTGGCAGCAGTCCAATGCGCCTCTCCTGGATCTGACTGGTATCTGCTCGTAGCACTGAGTGCGTACGCAACATCCGGGCGTGTACATATCATAGCATACATTATTGAACCAATTAATGATGCATATGGAATCCCATTCATTCGTCTACGCTCATCAAGTGTTTTTGGGCACTGAGTCTTGCTTAGAGTCATTCCATGAGACATGGGTAGGTAGCCTCGCTTGGAGTCCGCCATCTTGAACCTATCAAGCACCTTATTGATATAAGTGCTTTGACTAAGTCCAATCATCTTTTTAGATCTATCTCTGTAAATCTTGATGCCCAATATGTACTGTGCTTCTCCTAGATCCTTCATCGAAAAACATTTCCCAAGCCAAATCTTGACAAAGTTCAACATAGGAATGTCATTTCCGATAAGCAATATGTCGTCGACATATAATACTAGGAAAGCAATTTTGCTCCCACTGACCTTCTTGTATACACAAGATTCGTCTGCGTTCTTGATGAAACCAAAGTCACTGACTGCTTCATCAAAACGTATATTCCAGCTCCTGGATGCCTGCTTCAATCCGTAGATTGATTTCTTTAGCTTGCATACCTTTTTAGCATTCTTTGGATCCTCAAAACCTTCAGGCTGTGTCATAAACACAGTTTCTGTTAAAACGCCGTTTAAGAAAGCAGTTTTGACATCCATCTGCCATATTTCGTAATCGTAATATGCAGCGATTGCTAACATTATCCGAATAGACTTTAGCATTGCAACTGGTGAAAAGGTTTCATCGTAATCCACACCGTGGACTTGCCTGTAACCTTTTGCAACCAATCTAGCTTTCAAAACTTCAAGTTTCCCATCCTTGTCCTTTTTCAGTTTGAAAACCCATTTGCTTCCAATGGCTTGATAGCCATCTGGCAAATCGACCAAATCCCATACTTGGTTTTCAGACATGGAGTCCAATTCAGATTGCATGGCTTCTTGCCATTGCTTGGAGCTAGGGCTCGTCATAGCTTGTTTGTAAGTCGCAGGTTCATCACTTTCAAGTAATAGAACGTCATAGCTCTCGTTCGTCAAAATACCTAAGTACCTTTCCGGTTGAGATCTATATCTTTGCGATCTACGCGGGGTAACATTTCTAGATTGACCATGATTCTCACCAGATTCTTCTAAAGATCTCTGAGTTTCATCCTGAATGTCATCTTGAGCATTCTCTAGAGTTTGTTGTTCGACTCGAATTTCTTCGAGGTCTATTTTTCTCCCACTTGTCATTTTGGAAATGTGATCTTTCTCCAAAAAGACACCATCTCGAGCAACAAACACTTTGTTCTCAGATGTATTGTAGAAGTAATACCCCTTTGTTTCCTTTGGATAGCCCACAAGGATACATTTGTCAGATTTTGGATGAAGTTTGTCTGAAATTAATCGTTTGACGTATACTTCACATCCCCAAATCTTAAGAAAAGACACATTTGGAGGCTTTCCAAACCATAATTCGTATGGAGTCTTTTCGACAGCTTTAGACGGAGCTCTATTTATAGTGAGTGCAGCTGTATTTAGTGCATGTCCCCAAAATTCTAATGGAAGTTCGGCCTGACCCATCATTGACCTGACCATGTCTAGCAAGGTTCTGTTCCTCCGTTCCGACACACCGTTCCATTGTGGTGTTCCAGGAGGAGTCAACTCTGATAGAATTCCACATTCTTTCAGATGGTCATCAAATTCATAGCTCAGATATTCACCGCCTCTATCAGACCGCAGTGCCTTAATCTTCTTGCCTAATTGATTCTCTACTTCACTCTGAAATTCCTTGAATTTGTCAAAGGATTCAGACTTATGCTTCATTAGGTAGACATAACCATACCTACTGAAGTCATCAGTGAAAGTGATAAAGTAGCTGAAACCACCTCTAGCATTTGTACTCATTGGTCCACATACATCTGTATGGATTAAACCCAATAGTTCATTTGCTCTTTCTCCAACTTTAGAGAAAGGTTGCTTTGTCATTTTGCCAAGTAAACATGATTCGCATTTACCATAATCCTCTAAGTCAAATGGTTCTAGAATTCCTTCCTTTTGAAGTCTTTCTAAGCGTTTGAAGTTTATATGGCCTAATCGACAATGCCACAGATAGGTGAGATCTGAATCATTCTTTTTGGCCTTTTTGGTATTTATGTTATATACTTGTTTGTCGTGATCTAATAAATAAAGTCCATTGACTAATCTAGCAGATCCATAAAACATCTCTTTAAAATAAAACGAACAACTATTGTCTTTTATTAAAAAGGAAAATCCCTTAGCATCTAAGCAAGAAACTGAAATGATGTTTTTAGTGAGACTTGGAACATGGAAACATTCTTCCAGTTCCAAAACTAGCCCGGAGGGCAACGACAAATAGTAAGTTCCTACAGCTAATGCAGCAATCCGTGCTCCATTTCCCACTCGTAGGTCGACTTCACCCTTGCTTAACTTTCTACTTCTTCTTAGTCCCTGTGGATTGGAACATAAGTGT
The DNA here is from genome assembly GCF_020520425.1 of Spinacia oleracea. NCBI lineage: Eukaryota > Viridiplantae > Streptophyta > Magnoliopsida > Caryophyllales > Amaranthaceae > Spinacia > Spinacia oleracea. Next base: position 6,279,298 of record NC_079488.1, on the reverse strand, counting down.
GAGCCACAACCTGTATCTAATACCCAAGAAGTTGAATTAGCAAGTATACAGTCTATAACGAAAATACCTGAAGATGGAACGACTTTTCCGTTCTTCTGATCTTCCTTTAGCTTCAAGCAATCTCTCTTCCAATGCCCCTTCTTCTTGCAGTAGAAGCATTCGGATTCAGAAGTGGGTTGACTGACCTTCCTCTTTGCAGATTTGGCGCCAGTTTGCTTAGTTGGGCTGGCCTTGTTGCCACCTTTCTTAGCATTCCTCTTCTTTCCAGATTTCTTGAACTTGCCCCCACGCACCATAAGCACATCCTGCTTATCACTTTTGAGCGTCTTTTCAGCGGTCTTCAGCATACCGTGAAGCTCAGTGAGCGTTTTGTCCAGACTATTCATACTGTAGTTCAGTTTGAACTGATCATACCCGCTATGAAGAGAATGGAGGATGGTGTCTATAGCCATTTCCTGAGAAAATTGCTGATCCAGCCGACTCATATTCTCAATGAGTCCAATCATTTTGAGAACATGTGGACTTACGGGCTCGCCTTTCTTAAGTTTGGTCTCAAGAATTTGCCTATGAGTCTCGAATCTTTCGACTCGAGCCAGATCTTGGAACATGTTCTTCAACTCACTGATGATTGTGAAAGCATCTGAGTTGATGAACGTTTTCTGCAGATCCGCACTCATGGTGGCGAGCATTAGACATTTCACATCCTTGTTGGCATCAATCCAACGATTGAGGGCTGCCTGAGTGACCCCGTCGCCTGCAGCTTCGGGCATCGCCTCATCTAGGACATACTCCTTTTCTTCCTGCATAAGAACTATTTGCAAGTTCCTTTGCCAGTCAAGGAAGTTTTTCCCGTTCAACTTCTCCTTTTCGAGAATTGATCGAATGTTGAATGAATTGTTGTTTTCCATATTAAAAACTACAATTGAAAAGAATAAACAAATAAATAACCATTCACAGTTTCTCTTAATAAACTTAAATTCTAGCATACATGCATAATTCAATGTTTATTAAGCATTTTATTCAAATTATGTGTTCCGGCAGGTGTGAATAAAATGATTCCAAGATCATAAAATCATTGAAGAACTAAGCACAGTTTGTCGACTTAATCCTAGAACATCTTAGGTAAGCAAAAGCCTTTTGCTAATAGTCTAGAAACTATTCTTGGTTAGGTACGTCTAAGAACTCATTAGGTAAACCTATCGAATTTGCCACGACATAAAAGGACTCCTTACTTATATCGTTGAGTTTCACCAAAACTAACATGTACTCACAATTATTTGTGTACCTTGCCCCTTTAGGACCAATAAGTAACACCTCGCTGAGCGAAAACTATTACTAGATTGATGTAAAGGATATCCAAGCAAGTGTATATTTTGGCATGGCACCTTTTAACTCAATTTTTAAGTTTGGAACTTAAGGCTCTTACTATGTTGGTTAGATTTTAAGTGAACTAAAATCCTTAATCATGCAACATAATCAAGCTTTTGATCTCATGCATTTTAAGACATATTTAAAAGCAATAAATAACTTAAAACATGCATAAGATATTTGTGATCTAGTATGGCCCGACTTCATCTTGAAGCTTTGACTTCAAAGTCCGTCTTGAAAATCTCCGTGGGAGGCACCATTTTCTTCAAATAGGATAAGCTATAACTAATTACAACTATTTGATGGTACGCAGACCATATTTGAATTGAAAAAAAACTTTGGTACTTTAGACCAATTACATTCAAATTAATGGTACGCAGACCATATTTTCTATCCTATTTGGGCCATACTAGTCTCTTCATAACCTGCAAAACAGTACATATACAATATATACCATTCACCCATTCATTATCATGAATGGCCCACTTAGCTGGTTAGTAAAACACATTATGCATCACGTAAATATTTGCAGCAATTAATCAAGGGCACCAATAATCTACCAATTATTCAGTCCTTATTAATTCTAATCAAGTTGTTTTAACCTTAAGGATTTGTAGACCTAATCAAGAGTTTATGACTAAAAGCGCTCCCACTCAAACCAATAAATTCATATGCTTTACTAATTTTAAACATAAAAATGTATTTCTAGTCTAACCGGAAACATACAAATTTAATTAAAATTTAAAGCTCATATAAATTTATAATTGAATCCAAAAGTTTAATTTAATTTCAGTCGTGTTTAAATTAATTCATGATTTTAATTTTAGTAAAATAATTAGAATAAATAAAATTTATTATAATTACAATATTCAAAATTAAAATCCAAGAAAATAATTTAAATTATTAATTTTAAAATTAATTAAAATTACGTGAACTGAAATTTTCAAATTAAACATTCAAAACGATCTAATCGTAACGCAAACACCCTACGCATTGCACGCCCATGGGCCGCACGCACACAGCCATCGCTGGCCATGTGCGCGCAGCCCATACGCTCGTCGCATAGCTGCTGCATCTCCATCGCAAGCCATCGCACGCTGTGGTGCCTGCTGCGCGCGCGCCAGCGCTCGTCGCACGCGAGCCATCGCTCGCAGTGCGCGCGAGCCATCGCTCGCTGGGCGCGCGACATCGCTCGCTGTGCGCGCGAGCCATCGCTCGCTGTGCGCGCGAGCCATCGCTCGCTGGGCGCGCGATATCGCTCGCTGTGCGCGCGACATCGCTCGCTGTGCGCGCGAGCAATCGCTCGCTGTGCGCGCGAGCAACGCTGGGCGCAGCGCTCGTGGCACGCGAGCTTGCGCTCGCTGCGCGCGAGGCTGCGCGCTCTTGCGCGAGGCAGTGCGCGTTGTGGCGCAGCTCGCTTGCTGCCCACACGCGACTGCCTTGGCTCGCCCTTCGCCCATGCCCATTCGTCCATTGCTCGTGGCCCACGACACAAGGCAGGGCTGCTGCCTTGTGCTCGTGCACTACGCCCTTGCTCATTGCATTCGTGCCGCACGGGCGACGAGCTCCCTTGCTCGTCGTCGCATGCCCGCATTATACAACACCCCTTAAGGGTAACACGAAGCGTCCATTGCTTTGTGCGTGCAAGTTATATGAACGAATCGCATAAAAAATTTAAAATTTATAAAATTAATGACAAATTTATTAATTTCATAATTTTAGGGCGAAAAAATCGAAAATTTATTATCCAATTGATTTCCGATTGTTATGGATTCAAGTCTAGGTCATAAAAATTTAAAATTTATCATAAATTTACAATTTTTATGGTGGTTTTTAATCATAGGTTTCTAATTAAATTACAATTAATTATGAAAATCAAATTAATTCTAAATTATTCTAATTTTCAACAAATTAATCATAATTACAAATTAGATTGCATAATTAACAAGACTAGGCATTCAAACTTGTTAAACATATGCAGTAGGTCAATCAAAAATTCAAGATTTATCAACAAGAATCGCAAATATTTAATTTAACATCTTAAATTTACGAAATTTTGCATTCGAAAAACTAAAACCTTCGAAAAGTCATAGTTAGGCTTCGAATTTGAGAATTCTGGGTTCGGCAGAAAAATACTATTTTGTCAAAATTTTAGAATGCCTTTTACATGCGGAATTGACACAAAAATCACTCGATTTGGATGAGTAACGAAGAAACTGCCGAAAAACTGCGTACGTATAATTAAATAAACGCAATTTGCAATTAATTAACAATTACGAAAATTAATCACCCCTTTTAATTCTTGCAAATTTGTAATATTTAACCATGTTCATGCAATTTAGATTATGAAAATAATAAGGGGCTCGTGATACCACTGTTAGGTTATGATACATATGATATTACATAAATCATGCGGAAACAACCATTAACCCAGGATTACATATTATTTACACATAATCATATAGCATAATTTAGATGCATACTCTTTGTTGCGTGCCCTCCCTAGCTGCGCCCGAACCGAACAAGAACAAGTCTTTAGGACTCCAAGTGTCGTCCCTCCGTAGATAGTCCACAGCACGTCCGGATCCGCCTTAAGATTGACCAACTAGAATCGCCCTTAAGGTACTAGAATTTTCGGCACTTTTGAGCAAGATGTGTGGCTGAATTTTTCTCTCAAAAACTCACTTTGAATACTTTGAAACTCGTTATAAATTGTGAACCCAGGCCACATATTTATAGGGTTATGGAAAGGGAATTGGAATCCTATTCAGATACAAATTAATTAAACCTAGAATCCTACAAGAACTCTAATTTAATTAATTTATCAAATAGAATTAGGAATTTAATCATTAACCGAACTCTGCACGTTTTAGGAAACGTGCACGAACACAAACACTTACGCACACACACACGGCAGCCACGATGGGCCGCCCATGCGTGCGTGCGAGCAGCAGCCCACGCAGCGAGGCCTACGCGAGCTACAAGCCCACGCAAGCACCCGCGCGCGCTGCGCGCGCTGTGCGCGCTGCCACGGCCTGCTGGGCCTGGCCTTGCGCTGGGCCTGGCGCGGCTGTTTGTGTGGCGCGCTTGGCTTGCTGGGCGATGGCCAATATTTAACATTTCCGGAATTCATTTCCGATACGAACAATATTTAACATTTCCGATTCCGGAATTAATTTCCGTTTCGAACAAATATTTAATATTTCCGTTTCCGGAATTATTTTCTGATTCCGGTAATATTTCCGATTCTGACAATATTTCCGTTTCCGGCAATATTTCCGATTCTGGTAATATTTCCATTTCCGATAATATTTTCCGATACGTACCATGTTTCCGTTTCCGGCAACATCTACGACTTGGATAATATTTATATTTCCGATACGATCCATATTTCCGTTTCCGGTAATATCATCGTTTCCGGAGTATTCATTTCTTGCCTGTGACGATCTCAGCTCCCACTGAAACCAAGATCCGTCGATTCCGAATATCCATAGATAGAGTATTTAATGCCATTAAATACTTGATCCGTTTACATACTATTTGTGTGACCCTACGGGTTCAGTCAAGAGTAAGCTGTGGATTAATATCATTAATTCCACTTGAACTGAAGCGGCCTCTAGCTAGGCATTCAGCTCACTTGATCTCACTGAATTATTAACTTGTTAATTAATACTGAACCGCATTTATTAGACTTATCATAGAATGCATACTTGGACCAAGGGCATTATTTCCTTCACGGCTAGCTGCCGCGTTACAATGATAGTTGGACTTATCTTTAAACGCCCCTCCCCTGACTGGGAGTCCCATTTCAACCTGGGGTTTTCCGCGCTCAGATTGAAGTTCAGCCATGACACTGTACCTCCCCACAGACGGCGCCAAATGTTGTGGGATCTTTTACGGTGATGAAGTGTCACGCGCTCCTCGGAGGTATCAAGTAGGACCTGGCACGAACTTCTGGCAACCTGCAAAACAAGAATATTCCCGTAGGAATATTCCCTCCGATGCTTAAGTAAGTATATGCTAGAGAGAGAAATAATGTGTAGAGAGAGGGCAGAGCAAAGTTAATGTTAAGTTGGTGGGAATGAATTGATTCCTTTCCTTGGGATCTGAGCTCTATTTATAGTGCTAGGATTTTTTGGGGAGATGTTCCCTTGCCCCATCTATGGGGGGCGTGCTCCGTTGGATGAGGGCCACGTGTCCTTCTCTCAAAGAGGCTTTTTAGCAAAATGGGCCGGAGCTGGTGGGATTTTTTAACTAAAGGTTGTTCCTTGGATTTCTCTGAATACCCAGGTCCAGGCCTGCTTCTTGGGCTTGGGCCATGGATTCGGTTGCCTAGTTATCTTGACTTCTTTGGGCTTTAAGGTGCAACTATTAAGCCCACATCACTTGCTATTATTATTTTTGGGGTCCAGTACTCCCTAGTCTATCTTTTAGGGAAAAAAGGAGTATAACTGTAAAAGAAAACAAACAACACTTTTTTTCCTTGCCTAAGTGGCTAGATTATGAGCTGTTTGAACTATAAACCTATAACATTTTACTACAAAAACATTATTAACAAATAACAATTAAGAAACCAAGTTATGTTAAAGATATCTTCACAAACACTAGCAACTCTATCACATCGGTTCAAGAATTATGCAAGGCCCGTTATGAGGTTAGTATACTTTGTTTTAACTATGACATTCTTAAAATAGCACTCTTTGTGGTCCATTTTAAGTCTTCTAAGTTCTAACATTGTAATTGCTTCTGCCTCTAACATTTCGTTAGAAACAATTCGTTTTTCGAGGACGATTCTCAGAACGTCCCTTTTCTCTTACTATTCTATTTTTTGTGGGGGGGGGGGGGGGGGGAGGTGTGTGTTGTTGGGGCAATACTCCCTCCTCCCATAAGCGATTTACCATATAAGGTATAATAGGGACAAGAGGGAGTACAAGAAAACGAATAAGACCTTGAATTTTCTTGCTTAAGCATCAAGACTCAATATTTTCGTGCCGGGCCCCGGGCCACGACCATCTTTACCCTCTCCATCTCTAGGATATTTATCATATAAGGTATGAAGCAAACTTAAAAGGGCACTCCGGAAAGGAATACAAGGCAATCTTTTAGGGACAACAGAGAGTATAAGAAAACAAACAAGAATATTTTTTTTCTTACCTAGCTGGCTAGATTATGAGCTCTTTGAACTATAGACCTATAACTGTTTACTACACAATCATTATTAATAACTAGCTTTTGAGCCCGTTCAATGAACGGATAATTATATAGTGGTTGTTAAGCCGTCTTTTAAAATGCTAATTTTATCGAGGGCTTGCGTTTTTAGTGGGAATAGATGATTCATATAGAGGTGAAAGTTGAAAAAAAAAATTAGATGGTGAATTAATTTGAGTGTTATAGAGGGGGATGGAGTGATCGAGTGGAAGCGATTGAATGAATATATGAATTAAATTTTGAATTTATGTTTAATGAGGAAGATGAAGTGAAATAGGTGTTGAATCTGTAAAATATTTCGTATTACAAACAACAAAATAAAAAAAAGAAAAAAAAAACAAATTTATGGATGAAAGATATATAAGGGTGACATGTGTCACCTAATCATATATGGTAGGGCGATACATGTCAACTAATCATATATGGTAGGGCGACACGTGTCAACTAATCATATATGGTTATCCTTTTTAAATACTAGGTATTGATATTGATTGATTAAGAGACCAAGTTGTATTAAGGATATTGTCACAAACACTAGCAATTCCATCACATCAAGGGCCGCTATAAGGTTAGTACAATCCGTTTTAACTATGACATTCTTAAAACAACACTCCTTGTGGTCCGGCCATCTTACGTCCTAACATTGTAATTGCTTTTGCGTGCAAGATTTTGTTAGAAACTGTTTGGGCTCCCAATTGAATATCAATTGGGCCATAGTCCAAAGCCCAAGGGCTCACAACAACAACATCAAACCCACTACAGTCCAAAAGGCTATTCAGCCGCCAATCAAGGCCCAAGGCCCACTTGCAATAAATAACCTAAGTGCATTTATTGTACAAACACTATAAATAAGCCGTCATGGCTCACTTACCAAGGTATGTCCATTTCACGCCTTAAGACTACTCTTCTAGAGAACTTCTCTCTCTAGAATCCGAGCATCGTTCTTACTTAGGCATCGGAGGGGCTTTCCTCGGAAACACCCCCGAGGCTAGTAACTTGTTTATTGTGCAGGTTGATTTGGACACATCACATTCGAGCTAGCAAGTTCTTCAACACACACAAAAAGGGCCTTCATTCGAAGCCCATTGTTTCATCCGCTTCAACACCGGAACAATTTGGCGCCGTCTGTGGGGAAGAACACTTGAAAGCTCCGGAAAAAAAAACATTTCGCTTTCCACGTAAAAAATGGAAATGCCCAACAATGACAACCAGGTGGGAGATATCCTTCTCCAAACGGATTCGGAATCCGAAGGAGGCGAACAGCTGCACTCAGTGGCGAGGTCGCAGCCAACAAGGGCCACCGCCACAACTAGCAGACCACTCCCCTCTCGAGAAGAGCTCGCCGCGGCCATGACCATCATGCAGAACTTTCTCTTCAAAGAGAAAGAACAAGCCCAGGAAGCAGCACGGCGAGAGGCGAGGAGAGCCAGGCGACAGGTATTGCTGAACATGCCCTCGACTGACGAGGACAATGTGAGACCGGAGCAAGATCTCTCCACTATGTCAGGAACACACCTAATGACAAGGTGGAGAGAGAGCACGTGGGACACGCAGCAGAGAGCTGCACAGCAGCCAGAATGGTTCGCAACACCGTCTCCAACACCGCAAGCTCTCCAAAGTGGAGCAAGTGATCACACTCGGATCCGAAGTTCGGTCCATAGCAGATTGCGACCTTCGGTTCATGACAGGCTAGGTAGCCCCTGCGGATCCAGTAGACAACCCGAGGGCAGTGGCCAATCGAGAAGGAGAAGTGACCGAATTCCTATCCCCCTACACGCCCCCGAGCAGCCTCTTAGAGGGAACTCGAAGAGCGACGGTATCAGGGCGAGGCTAGGGAAGAGGATCATGACTCCAGCATCGTCCCCATTCTCGGATGACATTGTCATGGAGACAATCCCCAAAGTGAGGCTGCCAGCACACCTGACATACAGCGGGACTACGGATCCGAGGGATCATGTCATCTCCTATGAACAACAGATGTTTTTGAGTCCTTACTCCGAGGCTTGTTGGTGCAAATACTTTCCAACCACGCTGACAGGAGTCGCAGGAGAATGGTTCAGATTGCTGCCGAAGGGGCCGGTCAAAAGTTGGAAGAAGCTGAAGAAAAGGTTTTGTGTGCAGTTCGTAAGAAACAATCGCCCATCACGAACCACAGCCGAGCTAACTTCTATACAGCAAGAAAGGGATGAAAGCCTGCGAGACTTCATGGCCAGATTCATGAAGGAATCCACCAACATTCCGAACCTACAACCAGACGTGGCAATCTTCGCTTTGAAGCACGCGCTACGGGAGGGAAAATTCCGAGACAAATTGACGATGAAAAACCCCTCAAAGATAGCGGACGTGCTCCAAATGGCAGATGCGTTCATTAGAACCGAAGAGTTCAACAAGGCCGCAGCAAGGCTAAGAGGATCCTCGGATCCGAAAGATAACAAAACAAATCAGAGTAAGCCTGAGGGTAATTCAAGAAAGGGGAAAGAGAAGGTGGGTGCGAGAGAAGCAAGCCCCAAGAAAGATGGGAAGAAGGGTGAATTTCAACCCAAGTACACCAACTACACTCCACTCGCCATACCCCGAAGAGAAATTTTCAATCTCCACAAAGATGAAGAAAAGTGGAAGCTACCAGACAAGCTCAGATCCAACCCTCTCCGTAGGAACAAGAACAAGTGGTGTGAATTCCACGATGACTTCGGCCATACCACTGAGGAATGCAACTCGTTGAAGGACAACATCGAGGACCTCATCCGCCGAGGCTACCTAAAGCAATACTTGCTCGACCGTAGAACGGAGAGGGAAGAAAAAGAGAAAGCAACATCTGGAAAGCAACAAGAGCAAGCTCAGAGAAGAGTCCATGAGACCGAGGGGCAAAAGAAGAAACCAATTCTAGTGGTGTTCGGAGGACAAAGGTCCGGCCACGCCAGCAAGAAACATTTAAGAGCTCTCTCCCACCGAGTCAACTTCAGCAATGTCGGGGAGAATCAGCCTACCCCCCCGAACATGACATTCACTGCTGATGACTGCCTCGGGACCCAGTACAAACATGACGACCCATTGGTGATCGAAATGGATCTCAACAACCACAATGTCCACAGAGTACTAGTCGATGGAGGGAGCGCCGTCAATATCATCTTCAGGAACTGTTTTGAGCAGCTCATCCTCGAAGAGGGAGAGGAGTCACTGACCAAGGTCAGCTACCCATTGATCGGATTCAACGGATCCGCAGCTATTCCCCGAGGAAAAATCACCCTACCCGTCACAATCGCGGCAGCGAGAAACGTCCGAGAAGAATTCTTGGTGATGGACTGCGACTCAGTGTATAACGTCATCATGGGACGAACCATGATCCACAAAATACAAGCAGTCCCATCCACGTACCATCAGATGATGATGTATGTCTCAGATGCTGGCTTCGCCGAGCGGATAAAGGGCGACCAAGAGGTGGCAAGGTCAACTTGTCACACGGCCATCCGAAAGCCGAGGCTAGGGGATAGTCCCGAGGACGAAGAAGAGAAGAGTTCTCCCCCAGGTGGAGAAAAGGATGCCAAGAGGAGGAAAGCGGGCCGAGCAACCTGGTAAAGCCCGCAGAAGTTGACGCCCGACCAGAAACCCTTTCCCCCGAATCAGACCAAGAGATGGAAGACATCTCCCTCGAGGATGACTCAGACAGGAACGTCCGAATAGGCAAAGGCCTAGGCTCAGGACTTCGAATAGAGCTGATTCAGTTGCCGAGAGATCACAAAGACATTTTCGCATGGTCAGCAGCTGACATGCCAGGCATAGATCAGAAAATAATCTGTCACAAGCTGGATGTCAGCACTGAAGCTCGACCAATCAAACAGAAAAAAAGAAACTACTCTTCGGAGAAGAACAAAGCTATCGCCGAAGAGGTGAAGAAATTGCAAGAGGCAGGCTTCATCGAGCCATGCATGTACCCCAAATGGTTGGCCAATGTGGTCATGGTCAAGAAAGCGAATGGCTCATGGCGCATGTGTGTTGACTTCACAGATCTGAACCGAGCCTGCCCAAAAGATTGCTATCCCCTCCCGAGGATAGATCAGCTGGTGGACTCTACCAGTGGCCACGCATTACTGAGCTTCATGGACGCCTTTTCAAGGTACCATCAAGTATTCATGCACCCCGACGATAGAGCGAAGACCGCCTTCATCACGAGCGCGGGAGTGTTCAACTACAAAATGATGCCCTTCGGATTGAAAAATGCCGGAGCCACCTACCAAAGACTAGTTGATCACGTCTTCGCCGATCAGAAGGGGAGGAACGTCGAGCTTTATGTGGACGATTCCATAGTGAAAAGCGTGAAGGAAGAAGATCACATCAAAGACCTGGCCGAAACCTTCGCCAACCTGAGGAAATACAACATGAAACTGAACCCGAGGAAGTGTGTCTTCGGGGTAAAGTCGGGGAAGTTCCTCGGATTCATGGTAAGCGAAAGGGGAATAGACGCGAACCCGGACAAGGTCCAGGCTGCGCTAGATCTACCCGAACCGAAGACAAAAAGAGACGTGCAAAGGCTAACGGGCAGGTTAGCCGCACTGTCAAGATTCATATCGAAAGCTTCGGATAAAGGGGAACCCTTCTTCAAAGCTCTCAAACCCAAAACCCTCCCAGGAGGAGAAGCAGAACCCATCAAAAAGAAAGGCGTCCCGAGGAAGGTGGACCCCGAGCTGACATGGGAACAAGAGCAAAAAGACGCGTTCCAACAGCTCAGGGCTCACCTAGCTCAACTGCCGACGCTAGCCAGGCCCAAAGAGGGGGAAACTCTGTACTTATACGTCGCAATCAGCCCCGGGACCGTAAGCGCAGTGCTCCTCCGAGAAGAAGAAAAGAAGCAACAGCCAATCTACTTTACCAACCGAACCCTGACGGATGCCGAAACTCGGTATCCACTCATTGAGAAGGTAGCATACGCAGTGGTAGTAGCAGCTCGGAAATTAAGGCCCTATTTTGACTCCCATCAAATAGTGGTACTAACTGACCAGCCACTGGTGAAAGTGCTAGATAAGATAGAAAGGTCGGGGAGATTGGCTGCTTGGGCTTTCGAGTTGTCTGAGTTCGGAATCAAGTACCAGCCGAGGACGGCAATCAAGGCAAAGGCACTCGCAGACTTCTTTGCCGAATGCTCGTATCAAGAGGTGCTAGATGACGCCAAGAGAACATGGGAGGTCTACACTGACGGATCTTCCACAATGAACGGCTCGGGAGCCGGAGTAGTGCTGATACCCCCAGTGGGAAAAAGCATAGAGTACGCCCTAAAGTTCGGTTTCAAAGAAACCAACAATGAGGCCGAATACGAGGCAACAATCGCAGGGATAGAGCTGTGCTTATCTCTTGAAGTCGAACATGTTTGTCTCAAGACTGATTCTCAGCTCGTAGCCAACCAGATCCGAGGGGAGTACGAGGCCAAATGGCCAAGCATGACAGCTTACCTAGAAAAAATCAAATCCTTAACGTCAAAGTTGAGATCCTTCGAAGTCATACTCATTCCCCGAGGTCAAAACGCACAAGCAGATGCGCTGTCCAAACTTGCAAGCTCAACGCTCTCTGACCTAAACAGGTCAGTCCATGTGGAAGTACACCAAGAAAGGAGCATCGACATGCCACCCCCTACAGTTTGCAATGCACGTCCCGAGCCAAGCTGGATGGACGCAGTCATCGCATACAAAGAGAGGGGAGAACTTCCCGAAGACAAGCTGCAAGCAAGGAAGCTGAAAAGGTTCAACCAGTGGTTCATCATTCACGCTAACGGAGAGCTCATGAGAAAGTCATTCTCAGCCCCACTGCTGAAATGTGTAGGCCCAACCGATGCCGATTATATCCTAAGGGAAATCCACCTCGGCATATGTGGAAACCATATTGGAGACAGGGCACTGGCACACAAGGCATTAAGGGCCGGATTTTGGTGGCCCACCATGGTTTCCGAGGCAAAGGCGCTGATAAGAAAATGCGAGAAGTGCCAAAAGTTCGCACCTGCAATCCACCAGCCAGCTCAAACCTTGCAAGCAACACTGTACCCCTTACCGTTTGCACAATGGGGTTTGGATATTATTGGTCCATTCCCTTCGGCTGTGAATCAGAAGAAGTGGCTGATTGTGGGGGTGGACTACTTCAGTAAGTGGATTGAGGCCGAAGCAGTCTCCTCCATCACGGAGCAGCAGGTCCGCAAGTTCATCTGGCAAAATATCATCACAAGGTTCGGGATACCGAGGCTATTGGTCTTCGACCATGGGAAGCAATTTGACAACACACCACTACAAAGATGGTGCAAACTGTTCGGTATCCACCTCGCCTACTCAGCAGTGTGCCATCCTCAGAGCAACGGCCAAGCCGAAGCCGCAAACAAGCTCATCCTCAATGCACTCAAGAAGAGAGTCGAGGACGAAAAAAGCAAATGGCTAGAAGAGCTCCCAGGAACACTTTGGTCCCTTCGGACCACTGAGAAGGAAGCCACAGGACAAACACCCTTCCACCTAGTCTACGGTTCCGAGGCTGTCATCCCTGTAGAGATCGGAACAGAGAGCTTAAGGGTCCAGGCATACAACAGGTATGATGGAGTCCATGGTCAAAGCAACGACCAACTTCTGTCCGAATCACTGGATCTACTAGATGAGGCTCGGGACGAGGCCAGAACTCTGAACGCAGCGTATCAGCAGAGAGTCAGCAAGCACTACAACCGAAGAGTCAATGCCAGGCCTCTAAAGGTCGGCGACATAGTGCTCAGAAACGCTGCTGCAGTTCAGAAGGGAAAGATCCATGGGAAACTCTCGGCAACATGGGAAGGACCATACATCATCCACTCTGAAAAGAGGACTGGCACCTTTATGCTTAAACAGTTAGATGGAACAATCTTGAAGAACCATTGGAATGCCGATGTTCTCAAGAAATATTTTGTATGACCTAACCTCCTTTTGTAATCCAAGTAAGTCGTTTAATGAGAAGAGGAAAGCCACTGGCACCATGTGTTTCATTAAACATACCCTTGTCTTTTATTCAATCACTATGTCTTTATGCATGCAACTTCGGATCTGATCAATCCGAAGCTAAAATTAACCCGAATTAGCCATTTCCTGGGATCAAAAGGCCCAAGAAATAGCTAATTCGAAACAACCCGTAAGGTACCGTCCAGAATCCTCGGATTCGCGATACCCAGGGACATTCCGTTCGCAAAAAAGCCCCGAATTGTTAAAAGAGTTCGGCTCAGATCCATGGATCCCCGAAACTCATAACAGTCAGGGTTGTGATTTCTTTCCCAGGTTTCCGAACCACAAGAAGTCGGAAGAACGGAAGTAGACATAAGAGCTCAAAAGCAGACTCAACAGATCCACGGATCTGAGAGCTCAGAAGCAGACTCTAATGTCTACAAACATCAAAAGAGCTCAAAAGCAGACTCAACAGATCCACGGATCTGAAGAGCTCAAAAGCAGACTCTAAGCACGCCTACATACATTGAAAGAGCTCAAAAGAAGACTCAACCGATCCACGGATCTGAAGAGCTCAAAAGCAGACTCTAAACGCATCTACATACGTTAAAAAGCTCAAAGGCACACTCCAAACAAATCCACGGATCTGAAGAGTCCAGAAGCGAAACTACCAGAAAATCAAAGACTAAGAGTCCAGAGCTACCGAATCCACCCGCAGAGCCTAAGCAAGGCTCAAAACGAGTCTTAAAAAATCTACGGATTGGGAAAACTCGCAAACGAGGAAACAACTAAGAAAAACGGTGGATTCAAAAGCAAATACTTCGGTAATATACGAAACAGCAAAGTCATTTCTTATTTTAATATTTGGGGGACAAGTACAATTACACCAACCGAAGATCGGATTAAACCGAGGAATCCTCAAACGTTGAAAGAAAAATGACTCAAAAAAAAAGCTAAATCGGCAGCCATCAACAGACAAAACATCGGCCTACCGAAGTACAAAGAAAGCAAAGAAAGGAAGAAATTATTAAAGTACAACGCAGTGCCGAGACAAAAGGGAGGAAATCAAGCGCAAGTTCGCGGGTCCTCAACTGGAACCAACCGACTCTGATGAAGACGACTGCCCGAGTCCCTAGGGGACGTCACCATCACGTCCCTGAAGAGCAGACGGCGAAGAAGTGCCAGCAGTGGTGTCCCCTTCCGAGGCAACCTTCCGAGCTTGCTGCGCTTTAGCAGACTAGAGAACTAGAATGAAAAATCAAACAATGATGCCATTCCCCGGCAACGGCGCCATTTTGACAATCGATTTTCGCGTCGTTATACGAATATCACCTAATCAAACAAAATTTATAGAAACACCTAACTAACCAACTATATTGATTATAGCGGTAAGTTTGGGATCCTCCCAAGAGAACGGTGAGAGCGAGTTTAACAAAACCAAGCTAGCTTAGAAAAGGAGAGTAAATTGGATTATACTATCTAGCAATCCTACGCTAATTAACAAGTTGATCAATAGGGAAAGAGCTAGGGGAATTGGGGTTCCGCTTGGGTTTATTAGGGGAGGACAAAGATTCAATCACTAAGATGTTGCAAAGACATGATAATTAGGGGAAAAACTTGAAATGTTGCATTCACCACCTCTCGGATAGAAAGCATTGAGTTTCCTAATCCGAGGGAGAGCTTTCGCATGACCCTTAGACTAGGTGACTACCAATTAGAACTAGTTCATCCACATGCTCACACTAATTCACAATTTCTTGCCAAACTAACATGAAGCATTCCAATCAACCAACTAGAAATAGCATTCGCGACTACTAATCTAACTAGACATGGAAATCCTTATCATCAAATCACAATTTAATCACAACATCAACATGAATTCTCTTCTAAAGTCCCCTAATTCATTCCCAAGCTTCCCCCCCTAACCCTAGCAAGTAACTACTCACAAGCCATAAAAAGGGTCAACAAGCTAAATTTGAAATTCAAACCAAGAACCATCACAATTGAGCAAAATTCAAAGAAATTACCAAAATCAAACAAGCATGTAGTGGGAATTATGGATATGAAAAAAAACATCAATAAAAATAACAAAGAGAAACAAGTTGAAGAACGAAATTCAAAGGACAAGAGTAAAGAGGAAAGAAATTACTTGAAGCTTCAAAGAATTCTACAAATTGAAGTTGGATACCAAAGCAATAAGATTATCTAAGTGTTTCTCTCTTTAAAAACCCTAAATACTGAAAAACTAAGAGCAATAAAATGAAAATGTTTCTAAAGGTGGGGAAGAGGGAGTATTTATACCCTTTCCCGAAAAGAACAAAAGAAAAGTAAATACTTCGAATCCGGACATGGGTGCGGGCGCGCCAAAAAGGTGCGGGCGCACAAACGAGGGTCTTCAAGGGCGCACCCTCATTGGGTGTGGACGCACCGATGAGTGAGAGAAAATGGGCAAAAAACCAGATCTGACTTGGGTGCGGGCGCACCACATTTTGCACGGGCGCGCGCCTCTGAGGCGTTTGAGGCGAAGGGAGGCTCAAGATGAAGTTGGTTGTGCAAATTTGGTGAAGGTGCGGGCGCAGCCCTTTCTGGTGCGGGTGCACCTTCACAGAAACGTCATTTCACACCTTAGACAGAATGTCTTGAAAATCTGCTGAAATGGAGCTTCCCTTCAGGTGCGGGTGCGGCGGTTTTGGCGCGGGCGCACCTCTCTGTGCGGGCGCGTCTTCATTTGGCGCGGGCGCGTCTTCATTTGGCGCGGGCGCACCTTTCTGCATTCGTGCTCAACTTGCTTTTTCCATTCTCAACTCCATAAAATCCTAGAAAAATCAAACAAAAACGAAATAAACCCAAAGAAAAGTGAACTAAACTAATATACACTACAAATTCAATTAAAACTAAAAAGTAAGCGAAATCATGAAAAATAAGGGAAAATAAGAACGGAAATTATAAGAAAATAATAAGAAAATAAAGGTTTAGAGCGACATAAATGTCGCTCATCAAACTCCCCCAAGCTAAGCCTTTGCTAGTCCTCTAGCAAATCAATCAAGGAACGGGAGGAGAGTGACGTTATTAAGGGACTAAAGGAATGAACACTAACTCACTGTCGTAGGAATCACGGTTGCATTTAAGCACATGCAACAAGCTCTTTGAACCTCACAATCACTCATGAGGGCGAGTGGGATCTCGCAAGGGTTTCCAAAGAGTTCAACCCATAACTCTCAAAATGAATCAAGGCAAGGCCTAAACAAAAAAAGAAAAGGAAAGAAAAGAAAAGGAAAGAAAGTAAAATTAAACTACAAAATTCAAGAAGAGGGCCTTTATATTGGAACGAGCACAAAAGAATTCTAATATTACTAACCGATAAACGAATGCACGCTAACAAATGTCCTAAGTCGATTGAAGGATTCAAGTATGAAGCATAGAGAACTAAGGGTGTTCACTTGCCTATCCCCTTTCAACCGGTCTTACCGCGTCTACTCTCTAGATCCCATCCACCCTCAAAGGTAGCTTCTCGAGACACCGCGAAGGCGCCGGAAAATAAGAATTGCAAGAGAGAAGAGAAGGTTACTCGACATCTTGGCATGACAATCCATTCCATAAATTTGACCAATTCCTCCCTCCACCGACAATGACTCAACTCAAAAGGGTCAAGAGGGCTTTATGGTGTAACGTAGGCTAGGGGTAAGGTGTGGAACAAATTTGGTAATTGGTGCTCATACCTAAAGTGAAGCGTAATGAGTGGACTCAATCCAAGCAAATCGAACCAAAACAAACTTATACCACTTATTTGGGGCACCCCCAAGCTTATTCAACAACAAAACTAAACTAAAACTCTTTTTGAACTTTTCTTGATTTGATTTTCTCTCTTTTTTTTTTTTTTTTTTTAGAGTATTTCAATTGAAACTTTTCTCATGCCTTGTTTTTCTCTATTTTTGGCTTTTTCAAAACTTTACTTTCTCATTTTGTTTTTGCTTCATTTATTCGCTATATACAATATATTTTCCAAACTTTGTCATTCATACTAACAACAATCATTCCTCAACATTGCGTAATCATTCAAAACCATCAAGCATCATGACTCAAAGCTTCACTATCACTTCTAAGGGTGAAAATAAAACAAAGGCTATTAGGCTTGTAATGTGCTCATAAGAAATGAAGGGGCAAGGCTCAAATGGCTAGCAAGGGGGGCAAATGCAAACAAAAATATCAATGAAAAATAAAAATAAAGATGTCCTAAAAAAAAAAAAGATAGTCACCGAAAGAAATGCCTCTATCGTCCCCTAAAGTAGTCCGGTCGCGGTCTCGGGAAGGAAGTAGTCAAATTAGGGAGATAAGAAAGTCAATGCCAAGGATCCATGCCACTCAATATATGTATATGTGTTTGGGCTAATTTGAACATGAACCTCACATGGGAGCAAATACTACCCTCTCCGGTTTCAAGTCACTAGAGAGAACGACACCTTCTTACCACAAACCAAGGGTTCAAGGTTAATGCTACCCAAAGTTCTAACCGACTACCTTAACACCCAAATCCTAGACTCGAACTAAGACATTCAAAACCGTGCAAACATCTACCACTTAGGAATAAGAGCATTCTAGTCTACAAGTTCCAATTTTATTATGCCCGAATCAAGAATAAATCCTAAAGAAAGAAATGAAAAAGAAAAAGAAAAAGAAAAAGAAAAAGAAGGAAAAGAAAAGGAAATAAAATTATAAAAAGGAAATAAAGAAACTAAAGAAAATCAATGAAACTTAAACAAGAAATATGCACGAAAATCACAAAATATTCACAAAATCAAGCAATCCATCACATGGAGATCAAAGTAGCAATCCAAACAATAAAATCTCCCCCCAAGCTTGAATTAGGCCATGTCCTCAAGGCCTAAAACGAAACAAGGAGGGGCACAACTACCCATCCAACCAATGCCCCGCAAGAATTATGCCCGATCCCAAAGAATGCATGAGAGTTAGAATGATATTACCGGGAATGACGTGGGAGCAAGTCCCGCAAAGAACCGTAATAAAGAACGAACTCACCAATAAGAGTAGTCGGGCATGGTAGAGGCGGATGCAAAGAGTCCCACATCAAGAAAGCTCGAGGCACAAAACTCAAAATCAAGAAATGTTAGTATACATGGGCCAAATGGCCAAAACCACGGGTTGCCTCCCGGAAGCGCTTCTTTAACGTCACTAGCTTGACGGGTCTCACCCCATATCGAGGGGACACAAGGCAAGGACACACCAGAAACAAACAAAAAACAAAAAAAAAATTATGGAACAAAGCCACCTTGGACAAAAATAATGTTGAATGTCAAGAAATCATCAAAATTATATACAATTCCACACAATGTGGTCAAGGAAGCATCAACCAAAAGGGAAATGGCAAATCAGACAAACAACTCCCCCAAGCTAGGCATGAAGCAACAAGCAAGCAAAACAAACCTAGTCCCCACGGCGCACTTCTCCCCCAAGCTAATGAAAAGCATACCATCACAATGAAAATGATGGGGGAGAAGTGGAGTGGCTCCTAAGAATCACTCGAGCCGGCTTCCTTCCTTGCCCGATCAAACTCCCTCCAATATTCATCCCGTTCACGGCGATGAGCAATGGCTTGCTCGTCGGTGAAAGGGGTGAAGTTGAAGGTGGGGTCCACATCGGGACCCGAGGCATCGGTGTAGGGGGGCCATGAATAAACGGGCTCTAGGGGGTAATTTCCTTGGGGAGGATCTCCACGAGGACCGTCCCAACCGCCGGTGTAATCCTTGGGCCACCCACCGGTGTAACCCACGGGCCAATCACTAGGCCGCGCATCCGGCATGACCGTGGGATACATGGGGTCGCCGCGATAGTCACTCCCCCCCATTTGGGTGTAATCATAGGGAGGGAACGCGGGGGGAGTGGTACCGGGTTGGGAAGGTCCGGTCCAATATGGGTAGGTGGGTGTATGCGCTTCGTTCCAACTAGGGATGGGCCCTTGTTGGGGTGGATGGTAGGGATTGAAGGAAATAATGCCCTTGGTCCAAGTATGCATTCTATGTTAAGTCTAATAAATGCGGTTCAGTATTAATTAACAAGTTAATAATTCAGTGAGATCAAGTGAGCTGAATGCCTAGCTAGAGGCCGCTTCAGTTCAAGTGGAATTAATGATATTAATCCACAGCTTACTCTTGACTGAACCCGTAGGGTCACACAAATAGTACGTAAACGGATCAAGTATTTAATGGCATTAAATACTCCATCTATGAATATTCGGAACCGACGGATCTTGGTTTCAGTGGGAGCTAAGATCGTCACAGGCAAGAAATGAATACTCCGGAAACGATGATATTGCCGGAAACGGAAATATGGATCGTATCGGAAATATGAATATTATCCAAGTCGTAGATGTTGCCGGAAACGGAAACATGGTACGTATCGGAAAATATTATTGGAAATGGAAATATTACCAGAATCGGAAATATTGCCGGAAACGGAAATATTGTCAGAATCGGAAATATTACCGGAATCGGAAAATAATTCCGGAAACGGAAATATTAAATATTTATTCGAAACGGAAATTAATTCCGGAATCGGAAATATTAAATATTGTTCGTATCGGAAATAGATTCCGGAAATGGAAATTTAATCGGAAGCGTATCGTACGAATTAGCATCGGACGAGGCCTGCCGGACGAAGGCCCAGCACGAAGCCGGGCCATCGCCCAGCAAGCACGCACGCCACAAGCCCAGCGCGCACCAAGGCCACGGATGCGTGGGCCGCGCTGCGTGGGCTGCTGCTCGCATGCGCATGGGCAGCCCTTGTGGCTGCCGTGTGTGTGTGTGAGTTTGTGCTCATACATGATTCCTAAATCTACAAAGAGTTAGTGTGTGATTAAATTCCTATTCCTAATTAGATAAATTAATTAAATAGAATTCATGTAGGATTCTAATTTCAATTAATTCGTATCCTACTAGGATTGCGATTCCTTTTCCATAACTCTATAAATAAAGGCCTAGGGGTCATTATTTATATACAAGTTTCAAGTATTCAAAACTAAGATTTTTAAGCAGAAAAATCAGCCAATATTCTTGCCTACCTAACCGAAAATATTAGAACCTTAAGGGCGATCCTAGTTGGTCAATCTTAAGGCGGATCCGGACGTGCTGTGGACTATCTACGGAGGGACGACATTTGGAGTCCTAAAGACTTGTTCTTGTTCGGTTAGGGCGCAGCTAGGGAAGGCACGCAACAAAGAGTATGCATCTAAACTATGCTAAATGATTATGTGTAAATAATATGTTTCCTGGCTTTATGGTTTTTCCGCATGATTTATGAACTGTCATATGAATCATAACCTTACAGTGGTATCACGAGCCCCTTATTATTTTCATAATCTAAATTGCATGAACATGGTTAAATATTACAAATTTGCAAAAATTAAAAGGGGTGATTAATTTTCGTAATTGATAATTAATTGCAAATTGCGTTTATTTAATTATACGTACGCAGTTTTTCGGCAGTTTCTTCGTTACTCATCCGAATTGAGTGATTTTTGGGTCAATTCCGCATGTAAAAGGCATTCTAAAATTTTGACAAAAAGAGTATTTTTCTGCCGAACCCAGAATTCTCAAATTCGAAGCCTAACTATGACTTTTCGAAGGTTTTAGTTTTTCGAATGCAAAATTTCGTAAATTTAAGATGTTAAATTAAATATTTGCGATTCTTGTTGATAAATCTTGAATTTTTGATTGACCTACTGCATATGTTTAACAAGTTTGAATGCCTAGTCTTGTTAATTATGCAATCTAATTTGTAATTATGATTAATTTGTTGAAAATTAGAATAATTTAGAATTAATTTGATTTTCATAATTAATTGTAATTTAATTAGAAACCTATGATTAAAAACCACCATAAAAATTGTAAATTTACGATAAATTTTAAATTTTTATGACCTAGACTTGAATCCATAACAATCGGAAATCAATTGGATAATAAATTTTCGATTTTTTCGCCCTAAAATTATGAAATTAATATTATTTATTAATTTGTCATTAATTTTAAATATAAATTTTAAATTTTTATGCGATTCGTTCATAAAACTTGCACGCACGAAGCAATGGACGCTTCGTGTTACCCTTAAGGGGTGTTGTATAATGCGGGCATGCGACGACGAGCAAGGGAGCTCGTCGCCCGTGCGGCACGAATGCAATGAGCAAGGGCGTAGTGCACGAGCACAAGGCAGCAGCCCTGCCTTGTGTCGTGTGCCACGAGCAATGAACGAATGGGCATGGGCGAAGGGCGAGCCAAGGCAGTCGCGTGTGGGCAGCAAGCGAGCTGCGCCACAACGCGCGCTGCCTCGCACAAGAGCGCGCAGCCTCGCGCGCAGCGAGCGCAAGCTCGCGTGCCACGAGCGCTGCGCCCAGCAGCACAAGAGCGCGCAGCCTCGCGCGCAGCGAGCGCAAGCTCGCGTGCCACGAGCGCTGCGCCCAGCATTACTCGCGCGCACAGCGCGCGATGTCGCCCGCCCAGCGAGCGATGTCGCGCCCCAGCGAGCGATGGCTCGCGCGCACAGCGCGCGATGTCGCCCGCCCAGCGAGCGATGTCGCGCCCCAGCGAGCGATGGCTCGCGCGCACAGCGAGCGAGCTCGCGCGCCCAGCGAGCGATGTCGCGCGCGCGCACTGCGAGCGATAGCTCGCGTGCGATGGGCGCTGTGCGGAGGCTTGCGATAGGACAGCAGCAGCTATGCGACGAGCGCATGGGCTGCGCGCACATGGCCAGCAATGGCTGTGTGCGTGCGGCCCATGGGCGTGCAACGCGTAGGGTGTTTGCGTTACGATTAGATCGTTTTGAATGTTTAATTTGAAAATTTCAGTTCACGTAATTTTAATTAATTTTAAAATTAATAATTTGAATTAATTTCTTGGATTTTAATTTTGAATATTATAATTATAATAAATGGTATTTATTCTAATTATTTTACTAAAATTAAAATCATGAATTAATTTAAATGCGACTGAAATTAAATTAAATTTTTTTTTGGATTCAATTATAAATTTATATGAGCTTTAAATTTTAATTAAATTTGTATGTTTCCGGTTAGACTAGAAATACAATTTTATGTTTAAAATTAGTAAAGCATATGAATTTATTGGTTTGAGTGGGAGCGCCTTTTAGTCATAAACTCTTGATTAGGTCTACAAATCCTTAAGATTAAAACAACTCGATTAGAATTAATAAGGACTGAATAATTGGTAGATTATTGGTGCCCTTGATTAATTGCTGCAAATGTTTACGTGATGCATAATGTGTTTTACTAACCAGCTATGTGGGCCATTCATGATAATGAATGGGTGAATGGTATATATTGTATATGTACTGTTTTGCAGGTTATGAAGTGACTAGTATGGCCCAAATAGGATAGAAAATATGGTCTGCGTACCATTAATTTGAATGTAATTGGTCTAAAGTACCAAAGTTGTTTTTCAATTCAAATATGGTCTGCGTACCATCAAATAGTTGTAATTAGTTATAGCTTATCCTATTTGAAGAAAATGGTGCCTCCCACGGAGATTTTCAAGACGGACTTTGAAGTCAAAGCTTCAAGATGAAGTCGGGCCATACTAGATCACAAATATCTTATGCATGTTTTAAGTTATTTATTGTTTTAAATATGTCTTAAAATGCATGAGATCAAAAGCTTGATTATGTTGCATGATTAAGGATTTTAGTTCACTTAAAATCTAACCAACATAGTAAGAGCCTTAAGTTCCAAACTTAAAAAATTGAGTTAAAAGGTGCCATGCCAAAATATACACTTGCTTGGATATCCTTTACATCAATCTAGTAATAGTTTTCGCTCAGCGAGGTGTTACTTATTGGTCCTAAAGGGGCAAGGTACACAAATAATTGTGAGTACATGTTAGTTTTGGTAAAACTCAACGATATAAGTAAGGAGTCCTTTTATGTCGTGGCAAATTCGATAGGTTTACCTAATAAGTTCTTAGACGTACCTATCAACCAAGAATAGTTTCTAGACTATTAGCAAAAGGCTTTTGCTTACCTAAGATGTTCTAGGATTAAGTCGACAAACTGTGCTTAGTTCTTCAATGATTTTAGGATCTTGGAATCATTTTATTCACACCTGCCGGAACACATAACTTGAATAAAATGCTTAATAAACATTGAATTATGCATGAATGCTAGAATTTAAGTTTATTAAGAGAAACTGTGAATGGTTATTTATTTGTTTATTCTTTTCAATTGTAGTTTTAATATGGCAAACAACAATCAAAACATCATCATGGGTTCTGAGCTTATGGTCAAGCTGAACCTGACAAATTTTCTTGAATGGGAAGCTAAGCTAGTTGAAATAGTCAAACTCAATGGACTTGAGTATGTACTGTCACATCCCATGCCAAGCTACTATGCCAGAGACATGACCCCTGAGAGATTTTACGCCTGGGATGCGGATCTCAAAAAGGTTATGAGTCTCATGCTGAACAATGTCCCTGATGATTGGGCTAGAAGGTTTGTAGCCTATGAACCTTTTACGCTCATCAAGAATCTGAGGGATATCTGTCGTGGAAGTACGGAGGACAGGGACCTGAACGTCCATGAGTTGATTGAATCAATGTCTGGTCTAAAGGTTAGTTCTCCCAACAGGTGTTATAGGATGGAGGTCCAAGAAACACATGTTCAGCTCCTTCGCACTAAACAGAGGGTAGGCGTCCCACTGAGGTTCCATGTGGATCTTATGTGTTCATATTTTGACCGCCTAAGTCTACTAGGAACACCAATAAGCGAAAGGATGGCAGTCTCTGTCTTGCTCAATTCACTACACAGTGGGTTTGGTCGCTTCAAGCAACTATACCTAAGTGAACCAAGAGAAGAAACAGTTGCAGAATTTATTCACCTTGTCAGAAAGGCTGAAATAGTACTGGACTGTGAAGCCAAAGATTTACTCAAGGCTAGAAAGAGACCATTCAAGAAAGGTGGAAAGTCCAAGGGCAATGCTAAATCAAAGCAGGACAAGTCCACATCAAGCTGTCTTTATTGTGATGGAATAGGCCATTACAAAAGAGAATGTCCAAAGCTAAAGGAAGATCAGAAGAACGGAACAGTCGTTCCATCTTCAGGTATTTTCGTTATAGACTGTATACTTGCTAATTCAACTTCTTGGGTATTAGATACAGGTTGTGGCTCACACTTATGTTCCAATCCACAGGGACTAAGAAGAAGTAGAAAATTAAGCAAGGGTGAAGTCGACCTACGAGTGGGAAATGGAGCACGGATTGCTGCATTAGTTGTAGGAACTTACTATTTGTCGTTGCCCTCCGGGCTAGTTTTGGAACTGGAAGAATGTTTCCATGTTCCAAGTCTTACTAAAAACATCATTTCAGTTTCTTGCTTAGATGCTAAGGGATTTTCCTTTATAATAAAAGACAATAGTTGTTCGTTTTATTTTAAAGAGATGTTTTATGGATCTGCTAGATTAGTCAATGGACTTTATTTATTAGATCACGACAAACAAGTATATAACATAAATACCAAAAAGGCCAAAAAGGATGATTCAGATCTCACCTATCTGTGGCATTGTCGATTAGGCCATATAAACTTGAAACGCTTAGAAAGACTTCAAAGGGAAGGAATTCTAGAACCATTTGACTTAGAGGATTATGGTAAATGCGAATCATATTTACTTGGCAAAATGACAAAGCAACCTTTCTCTAAAGTTGGAGAAAGAGCAAATGAACTATTGGGTTTAATCCATACAGATGTATGTGGACCAATGAGTACAAATGCTAGAGGTGGTTTCAGCTACTTTATCACTTTCACTGATGACTTCAGTAGGTATGGTTATGTCTACCTAATGAAGCATAAGTCTGAATCCTTTGACAAATTCAAGGAATTTCAGAGTGAAGTAGAGAATCAATTAGGCAAGAAGATCAAGGCACTGCGGTCTGATAGAGGCGGTGAATATCTGAGCTATGAATTTGATGACCATCTGAAAGAATGTGGAATTCTATCAGAATTGACTCCTCCTGGAACACCACAATGGAACGGTGTGTCAGAACGGAGGAACAGAACCTTGCTAGACATGGTCAGGTCAATGATGGGTCAGGCCGAACTTCCATTAGAATTTTGGGGACATGCACTAAATACAGCTGCACTCACTATAAATAGAGCTCCGTCTAAAGCTGTCGAAAAGACTCCATACGAATTATGGTTTGGAAAGCCTCCAAATGTGTCTTTTCTTAAGATTTGGGGATGTGAAGTATACGTCAAACGATTAATTTCAGACAAACTTCATCCAAAATCTGACAAATGTATCCTTGTGGGCTATCCAAAGGAAACAAAGGGGTATTACTTCTACAATACATCTGAGAACAAAGTGTTTGTTGCTCGAGATGGTGTCTTTTTGGAGAAGGATCATATTTCCAAAATGACAAGTGGGAGAAAAGTAGACCTCGAAGAAATTCGAGTCGAACAACAAACTCTAGAGAATGCTCAAGATGACATTCAGGATGAAACTCAGAGATCTTTAGAAGAATCTGGTGAGAATCATGGTCAATCTAGAAATGTTACCCCGCGTAGATCGCAAAGATATAGATCTCAACCGGAAAGGTACTTAGGTATTTTGACGAACGAGAGCTATGACGTTCTATTACTTGAAAGTGATGAACCTGCGACTTACAAGCAAGCTATGACGAGCCCTAGCTCCAAGCAATGGCAAGAAGCCATGCAATCTGAATTAGACTCCATGTCTGAAAACCAAGTATGGGATTTGGTCGATTTGCCAGATGGCTACCAAGCCATTGGAAGCAAATGGGTTTTCAAACTGAAAAAGGACAAGGATGGGATACTTGAAGTTTTCAAAGCTAGATTGGTTGCAAAAGGTTACAGGCAAGTCCACGGTGTGGATTACGATGAAACCTTTTCACCAGTTGCAATGCTAAAGTCTATTCGAATAATGTTAGCAATCGCTGCATATTACGATTACGAAATATGGCAGATGGATGTCAAAACTGCTTTCTTAAACGGCGTTTTAACAGAAACTGTGTTTATGACACAGCCTGAAGGTTTTGAGGATCCAAAGAATGCTAAAAAGGTATGCAAGCTAAAGAAATCAATCTACGGATTGAAGCAGGCATCCAGGAGCTGGAATATACGTTTTGATGAAGCAGTCAGTGACTTTGGTTTCATCAAAAACGCGGACGAATCTTGTGTATACAAGAAGGTCAGTGGGAGCAAAATTGCTTTCCTAGTATTATATGTCGACGACATATTGCTTATCGGAAATGACATTCCTATGTTGAACTCTGTCAAGATTTGGCTTGGGAAATGTTTTTCGATGAAGGATCTAGGAGAAGCACAGTACATATTGGGCATCAAGATTTACAGAGATAGATCTAAAAAGATGATTGGACTTAGTCAAAGCACTTATATCAATAAGGTGCTTGATAGGTTCAAGATGGCGGACTCCAAGCGAGGCTACCTACCCATGTCTCATGGAATGACTCTAAGCAAGACTCAGTGCCCAAAAACACTTGATGAGCGTAGACGAATGAATGGGATTCCATATGCATCATTGATTGGTTCAATAATGTATGCTATGATATGTACACGCCCGGATGTTGCGTACGCACTCAGTGCTACGAGCAGATACCAGTCAGACCCAGGAGAGGCGCATTGGACTGCTGCCAAGAACATTCTGAAGTACCTGAAAAGGCACAAAGATGACTTCCTGGTCTATGGTGGAGATGATGAATTAATTGTTAAAGGCTATACGGACGCAAGTTTCCAAACCGACAAAGATGATTTCAGATCACAGTCTGGGTTTGTCTTCTGCCTCAACGGAGGAGCAGTAAGCTGGAAAAGTGCTAAGCAAAGCACCATTGCGGATTCTACAACTGAAGCGGAGTACATTGCTGCACATGAAGCAGCAAAGGAAGCTATATGGCTAAGGAAGTTCATAGGAGAACTTGGTGTAGTCCCCTCCATTAAAGGACCAATAGCCCTGTATTGTGATAATAACGGAGCTATTGCACAGGCAAAAGAGCCTAGACACCACCAGAGAGTCAAGCATGTACTTCGTAGATTTCACCTTCTACGAGAGTTCGTTGAAAGAAAAGAAGTCGAGATAAGCAAAATTGGAACTGATGACAACATATCAGATCCATTAACTAAACCTCTGCCGCAAGCGAAGCACAACTCGCACACTGCAGCTATGGGAATCAAGCATATTGGAGAATGGCTTTGATGTCTCTATTTAATGTTTTAAAGTTTTAGAGTTTAAATCTTTGTAAAACATTATTGGTTAATCATTCACAATAAATGAAAAGAATTCATTTTTCCATTTAATTTGTGGTTTATTAAATGATGAGTCCCTTCAACTTGACGATATATTCAAGATAGACTGTCAGGACCAGTCCTGTGACTAAGAAATGTCTATCAAGTGAACTTGAATGTCAAAGGTTGAAAATGGTCCCTAATCGGAGTTTTCTATAAAATTGGACGCATAGAAAACGTTAGACGATTAGAATGCAAGATGACTAGTAGTTCTGTTTCTTGAACTATGTGGACATGGCAATGTCATAATCATTTGCATAGATACTTACTTTGGGAAGACTAGTATCGGACAAGACCTATGAAACTTTACTGTAAGAGATGAAAGTCTGTCATAAGTAAATTTCATTAAATTATTAGACACTAAATCCTCAATACCTGAGTGATTTGAGATTACTTGTTTGAGAACTGGTTGCTTTGACGTTGACCAACCGTCGCACCGTAAAAGGAGGCTATAAAGGCAACGCTCAGGTAATCACCTATCAAACGAAGTCTAATATCAAGATCGCAAGATTGGGATTGTCCTCCCATAAATCGGGAAGAGATGCTTAAAAGTTGTACAAGGCCACTCGGAGAGCTAGAAACTGTGAAATGCATGGCCGTGCTCGGATGAATCATAGGCTATGATTATCTGTTTATTTGATCAGTTGAACTCTGAAACCGAGGAACACCTCTGGACATAATAAGGATGACAACTCTTACCTTATGTTCAAGAGCAAGCATCGAGCGACAAAGGAATTAGGGAATGCACACTTGTCCCTAAGGACAAGTGGGAGACTGAAGGAAATAATGCCCTTGGTCCAAGTATGCATTCTATGTTAAGTCTAATAAATGCGGTTCAGTATTAATTAACAAGTTAATAATTCAGTGAGATCAAGTGAGCTGAATGCCTAGCTAGAGGCCGCTTCAGTTCAAGTGGAATTAATGATATTAATCCACAGCTTACTCTTGACTGAACCCGTAGGGTCACACAAATAGTACGTAAACGGATCAAGTATTTAATGGCATTAAATACTCCATCTATGAATATTCGGAACCGACGGATCTTGGTTTCAGTGGGAGCTAAGATCGTCACAGGCAAGAAATGAATACTCCGGAAACGATGATATTGCCGGAAACGGAAATATGGATCGTATCGGAAATATGAATATTATCCAAGTCGTAGATGTTGCCGGAAACGGAAACATGGTACGTATCGGAAAATATTATTGGAAATGGAAATATTACCAGAATCGGAAATATTGCCGGAAACGGAAATATTGTCAGAATCGGAAATATTACCGGAATCGGAAAATAATTCCGGAAACGGAAATATTAAATATTTATTCGAAACGGAAATTAATTCCGGAATCGGAAATATTAAATATTGTTCGTATCGGAAATAGATTCCGGAAATGGAAATTTAATCGGAAGCGTATCGTACGAATTAGCATCGGACGAGGCCTGCCGGACGAAGGCCCAGCACGAAGCCGGGCCATCGCCCAGCAAGCACGCACGCCACAAGCCCAGCGCGCACCAAGGCCACGGATGCGTGGGCCGCGCTGCGTGGGCTGCTGCTCGCATGCGCATGGGCAGCCCTTGTGGCTGCCGTGTGTGTGTGTGAGTTTGTGCTCATACATGATTCCTAAATCTACAAAGAGTTAGTGTGTGATTAAATTCCTATTCCTAATTAGATAAATTAATTAAATAGAATTCATGTAGGATTCTAATTTCAATTAATTCGTATCCTACTAGGATTGCGATTCCTTTTCCATAACTCTATAAATAAAGGCCTAGGGGTCATTATTTATATACAAGTTTCAAGTATTCAAAACTAAGATTTTTAAGCAGAAAAATCAGCCAATATTCTTGCCTACCTAACCGAAAATATTAGAACCTTAAGGGCGATCCTAGTTGGTCAATCTTAAGGCGGATCCGGACGTGCTGTGGACTATCTACGGAGGGACGACATTTGGAGTCCTAAAGACTTGTTCTTGTTCGGTTCGGGCGCAGCTAGGGAAGGCACGCAACAAAGAGTATGCATCTAAACTATGCTAAATGATTATGTGTAAATAATATGTTTCCTGGCTTTATGGTTTTTCCGCATGATTTATGAACTGTCATATGAATCATAACCTAACAGGGATAATTGACATAAGGCTCAATATCCCCCTTATCCACGTGGAAGTCATACACTCGCCTAACATAATAGGACGAGTCGAAATCATCATAAGAACCCACCTCACGGCTCCCTTGAGGGGCAAGAGAAGCCAAAGTACGGGCTTGCTCGGTTCGCCCTTGCAAGATAGCCGCGAGGGTGGATTGCATGGCGTTAAAATCAAACATGGGAGAGGAAGAAGACGTACCACCCTCTTGGAGGGGAGTGGAAACCGGCGGAGCATCAACGGGGAGAGTGTGGCGGGCTTTCCGCTTATGAGCCTTAGCACGAATGGAATCCGGGAAGGAGGCCTTGGGCATGAGCCATGCATCATTGTGGTTGGGGGTCACCTTGGTGATGGTGGGGTTAGGGAGGAGGCACCACTCCTCCTCACTTGGTCCAACACACCAAATGAATCGAGGCGGATCGTCGGTCCGGTGCAACCACTTATATCCCTTCATTTCTTGCACGGTGAGGCGAAAGTCCACCATGGAAGGTAGAGCCAATAGATCTTCCGTATAATCCTTGTTGAGCCCTTTGACAATCAAGGTGAGCATCCCACCAAGTAATATGTCACCACTAAGAGGGTTTCCATCCCGGGTGTCAACTATGCGGTGCATGAGCAAGGCCCCAAAGTTAAGAGTCCCCTTTTGTCCTCCATTATGGGGCAACCATGTAGCACCCAATTCCAAACTCGAGAGAGCCCCCGCACTATGCTTTGAGAACACGGCAAATACGAGGAGGCGGGAGAGAACTCTCATACCCGGGTGGATGTAGGAGGTAGCCTTGGCGGAGTTTGTGGCAAAGGACGGTAACCCCGTCAAACTCCTCCACCATTGTTGCTCACTATACCCCGGACAAGATGTGTAAAGTTCCGAGTGGTGAGAATATACCACCTCCTTACGGAACCCAAAAATATCATTGACTTGGGATACCGTAAGGGTGTGTGAATCCCCGAACACTTGGAATGACATTTCAAGCACATCATTGACGGTGTTCAAACGGGCCGAGGAAATGAATTCCAAGGTCAAAGCACGATAAGTTTCGGCCCGCATGCCCATGAATTGCTCCCACCCCAAACTCCGGAGCAAATACTCCACTTCCAGTCGGATACCCAATTTATCAACCTCCGGGGCATCATAGAATCTCGTGGGCCGAATTGTTCGGTCTTTGAGACCCATAAAATAGTCCCACGAGGCTTGATCAAAAAATTCGATCCCCAAAGTATCCACATTAGGTGGGCTAACCACCCTCCTTCTTGACCCCGAGGGAGCTTTGGAAGTCTTAGATTTCTTTCGACTCAACATTTTTATGGCAAGGCAACAACAAAACTACAACCAACAAATTCACTCAACAACTTCCACTTCAATCACCCAAGAATCCAACAAACTAACTCCACACTACTCCTCCAAAGATATCAATCACCCAACAACACAAATGAACAAGTAAAAACCAATTCCAAAACACCACAATAATACTACAACAATCCACAACCAACCACTAAACCACCAAAATTTCAATCACCAACAACTAAAAATTGAAATTTCAAAAACAAGGAGCAAAATAGTTAAAGGAGTCGAAGTATACCACCCAATTGATGAATAAACGGCCCCAAGAACAATGTCTAGCTCCCAAATGCTTCCAAAATCCCAAAATGTAGAATTTGTGAAATATGGGTTTCAAACCCTAACCTTGAAAATTTCTGAAAATTTGAGTGGAGAGGTGGTTTTTTTGTGAAAATGGAGTATGGATTATGTATGTGGAGATGGAGGAAAGATGAATGTTGTGCTTGATTTGAGGTTAAATGGTGAATAAGTGAAGATTTGAGAAGGTGAGAGAGCCAAAAATGGTGAATGAAGAGGTTTTGGGGGTGGGTTTTTTTTCTGATTTTCGTGGGGGGGTTTTTTTTTTGAGTGAAAGTGAGGAGAGAAAAATCGGACATTCCAAGAAAACCGAAAAAAATAAGGTGCGGGCACCACAATGACGCGGGCGCACCAGCACTGTTTCCCCGCGGGCGCACCAAAGCTTGACGCGGGCGCACCTTCACGGAAATGCTAAAAAATTGGGAGATCAGAATGTTTTCTAATTTGATTTCGGTGAGGGTGCGGGCGCGCATAATTTGACCGCGGGCGCACCTTTGCAGAAAATGCCTTTTTCCCTTTTGTAAAAGTATCAGCTATTTTGGCTCATTTGGCGGGGGGTGCGGGCGCAACAAAATGACCGCGGGCGCACCATTATCCAAATTCCGGTTTTTCAATGAAAATATCACACACAAGAGCTACGAAAAACACAACAAAACAAAAGGTTAGTAGCACAATGAAATGAAATAAAGAAAATGTCCCCGGTAACGGCGCCATTTTGACAAGGCGATTTTCGCGTCGTTATACGAAAACCACCTAGTCAAACAATATTTATAAGAACACCTAACTAACCAACTATATTGATTATAGCGGCAAGTTCGGGATCGTCCCAAGAGAATGGATATGTTTGACTTTTCAATCTAATATGTTCAAAAGCTAATTCGAATGGAAAATAAGTTTTTGTATTAATCTAATGAAAGCAAGAATATGAAATATGAACAAGTAAAGAAATTCTAGAGATTTCGGGAATCGGCAATGGAAATTGAATTAAGAGAAGAACAAGGTCAAAACAATCATGATTATGCAAAGACTTGATGCAAAGGGGAATAGAAACTAATGTCGTGCTCGCCACCTCTCGGATAGAGCACGCGAAGCATCTAATCTATGGAAAAGCTTTCGCATAGTCCTCAACTAGACCACTTGCATATAAGACCTACTATTCACTTGCATAAAAGAGGTTCACAATGTCTTGCCAAACCTAAACTATGCATTCCTATCAATTCTAATCAATTAGCATTTGCAACTACTAACTAATTAGTCATGGAAAATCCTATCATCAACTCACATTTAATCACAACATCAATCATGAATTTCCCTATAATTTCCCCAAATTCATTCCCAAGGCTTCAACCCTAACCTCTAGACTAAGACTACTCAATTAACATCATTAACATCAAAATTAAACTAAAACTAATCCTAATCATGAAACTATATGAATTAATGAAACTAATTGAATCAACAAAATTCAGAAAATCGAAATATCAAAATTGGGGGAAAAATCAAGAAAATTCAAAATATGAAACTAAATCTAAGATTCAACAATGAAATCAAAGCAAGGAAGAAATTAATGAAGCATTTAAAGGATCTAAGAACAAATTAAAGAGAGAAGTAAAGGAATTATACCAATGAAGCTTGAAATTGAAACCCAAAAATGTTGAGAACTTGAAGAACAAATCTGAAAATTTGAGGAACTAGGCTAAGAATTTGAAGGAAAAAAACAGGAATTAAAGTGTTTAATCTAGTGGAATTAAAGCCTAAAATTTAATTCTAATCTATCCTAAGCTACCCTAATGATGCTGCTCTTAATCGCCACGGCTCGCGGCTTGAAACGCTGCTCGCCCTAAAAATCAGCACACCCCTTTCGTAGCAACAGTCGCGCTATATATATACTCCAGATGCAGGCAGTGCGGGCGCACCAGAAGAAGTGCGGGCGCACCGTGCTAGAAAACACGCAGGTAGTGCGGGCGCACCATGATTGAAAGCTCAATTTGGCAAAGAACAGAAGCTTCAGAAAAACAGCTAAAAAAGCACATCCCTTCCTGTGCGGGCGCACCAATTTGGGTGCGGGTGCACCGTTCTACAAACAAGATTTTTGCAGGAAACAGCAAAAAAAGCATTTCCCTTCCTGTGCGGGTACGTGCACCAATTTGGGTGCGGGTGCACCGCTCTACAAACATGATTTTTGCAGGAAACAACAAAAAAAGGCATTTCCCTTCCTGTGCGGGTGCACCACTTTGGGTGCGGGTGCACCACTTTGGGTGCGGGCGCACCGCTCTGTAAACATGATATTTGCTGGAAACTCCTTTCTTCCTTTAAATCCGTCCAAGTTCCTACAAAAATAAAATAAACGAATAAAAACGAAATAAAACTAAGGAAAATGATCTAAACTAAGAATTATTAGGAGTTAACCTAAAACTAGAAATAGAAGTAAAAATCATAATATAAAGGATGAAATAAGAACAAAAACTAGATAAAATGATATGAAAATAGAGGTTTAGAGCGACATAAATGTCGCTTATCATCAGCCTGACATTCCACCAAGTTATCCTCGGCCTCGAGCCAAAGAGGCACATGCTTAGTCCACTGGAAGTCAGGCATGTGCTTGGCGAACATTCGGCGATAACCGAGGATCCCCTCCCAGTATTGGTCCCGACACTGGTCGGCGGTGTATAACAAGGCTCTCTCCGCTTCGAGCTGGCGAACCTTGGCCTTAAGCTCCTCAGCTTTGTGCTCAAGCACAG
The DNA here is from genome assembly GCF_020520425.1 of Spinacia oleracea. Classification (NCBI taxonomy): domain Eukaryota; kingdom Viridiplantae; phylum Streptophyta; class Magnoliopsida; order Caryophyllales; family Amaranthaceae; genus Spinacia; species Spinacia oleracea. The sequence continues at coordinate 6,244,941 of NC_079488.1, read as the reverse complement.
GGATCCGCTCAAGAGCAGCTGTGAACTTTCGAGCGCTCTCGCGAAGGTTCAGGATGACAGCATCCTTGCTTTGCAGCGCAACATCGAAGCGAGCCTTCTCCTCAGCTTTCTCCACCTTCAAGGCCTCGTGCTCCCGAGCATCAGCCTCTATCTTCTACTTAAGATCATGAATCCCCTTGCCGAGCAGCTCTAGTGTGCCCATCTGTTCCCGAGTAAACTCGGCAACCAAGCCCTTTGCTTCTTCAAGCTCGGCAAGGAGGGTGTTCGCCTTCTCATCCAGAAGGGGAACATCATGATCATAGCGCTCCTCAAATCTGGCCAGCCTTACTTCGTCAAAGTACTGACATTCCGCAGCGAAGGAAGACCAGAAATGCGCCTACGAGGATGAAAGAAGGAACAGTAAATAAATAAATAAATAAATAAAAATGAAGAGAAAGAAAATCGCAAGAAAGAAAGGATGCTTACCTCGTTCAAATGGAACTGAGCCATTTGAGTAGGGTGGTTCGCCTCCCGCCCAGGGACTCGCCAAGCAGGGATGCCCCGAAGCATGTTTTCCCTAGCAACGCTGGGGCCAATCATGGACTCGGGGTACGCCTCGGGGTCTTCACCCAGAACAGAAGCACGAGCAAACCGAGCCATGGTGTCCCTCACCTTCCGAGGAACCCTCCGGATCGGCACGTCGAAGGAAGGGTACGCCAGACGCTCCAACACTGAAGTAGATGTGGAACCCAACGTCTCGCGGAACTTCCTCTTCAGTCCGCGTTGAGAGCCAAGCTCCCCACCTTCGGGAACCTCAGAGTCAGCACCCTTGGCCGCCGAAGGATTACCTTCCTCAGCGCCCGATGAGGTAAGGTCGACCACCACCTTCGGGGGATCTTGCTGATCATCCCCCTGCCCAGCCGCAGCAGCATCCTCGGACCTGGCAGCCTCAGCAGAGCCAAAGGGGGGGTCCATCTCAAGCTCCTCCACCATTTGAGTGACATCAGCAACAGTCCCCCCCACTGGAGTGAACTCGGGCTTCGGAGGCGAAGGCGGAGTAAACTCCTCGCCAATGGGCTGGTTCACAGGCTCATCCTGTACCAAAACCGCCACACTTCTCAGCTTCTGGCCAGGAAGCGGAAGCTTACTCTTGAGGCTCGGCGGCGGACCCATCTCTCCCTTCTACCAAGCAAGATAGCGTTCGCCCGCTTCAGCCAAACTGGGATCCGCAGCAACAACCTGCCGAATTCTCTCCTCAGTCAGATAAGGGCGACGGCTCAAAAACTCGAGAACTTCGGGACTAGGGGTTACCTTCGACGAAGAAGCGAATCTCTTCTTCAACTTGGAAGGATACCTGTCCTTTCTGTGCTTCTTATGAGAAGCCTCTTTCTCCGAAGCCTTCCTCTTCTTGAGCTTCTTCGACTCCTACGAAAAAAAAGGGGGTGGGGCGGATGAGCAACGACCAAAAGGCTAAAAAAGGCAAGAAGAGTGTGAATGTAAGAACGCTCACCTCGGGAGCCACGAAGGATGGAGGAGACGAGGCGGAGGAAATGACAGGCGCAGCGGCTGTTACCTCCGGTCCCTAAGAAAAATAGGCACCGAAGACAGGGTCAAAATCAAGGCTACAAGAACCCACAAAGCCGAAGTCTAAACCAAATTAACAAAATAATCAGCGTTACCGGATCAGAGGTAGTTACCAATTAGGAAGCACTGTCCGCCTCGGGACAGCTTCTCTAGGGTTCTGAGAATCCCAAGGGTCGGCTCGAACGTCTTCCAGATGCGCAAGAGCGTGAGCCGAGAACTTGTGATCCTCGAGCTTCGGCTGCCGAGGATTCTGCGCCTTGAAATCGTAGGGAGGGCAACGAACGAGAACCCCTTCGCCGTTGAGCTGATAGCCAAGCACCGCAGGGTCAATAGCCTTCTCGCCTTGATCTACACAAAAAGAAGAAATAAAAGATGAGATTCAAAGGGATAAAGAAAGGGGAGGCCAACACCCCAACTGAAGCTAGATCTCAGCAAAGAAAACCTCACCCCTGTCATATATCCTACTGAGACCAGCAGCAGCGAGGATGACCTCCCGTGTGATATAATGCAGGTTCGGGAGCCAATACATCGGCTCCCGAGCCGTCTTGGCTTTAAACCACTCCAGCTGCATGGCGTGGTCAGGATTCTCTCGATCAACAGGGCCAACCCGCGACATTGAAGGGTCCGGCTTCACGAACCACTTTGGCGGCGAGAAGTAGTGAGGATGCTTCGGATGGACGGGAACACAAACCAACAGCCATCGCTCTTTCCACCCGTGGATCGAGGATACATACGGAAAAGAGGTCATATAAAGATCCTCGCCTTTCCGTTTATTCTTGTTGTTGATGGCCCACTGACAAGGCGATTTTCGCGTCGTTATACGAAAACCACCTAGTCAAACAATATTTATAAGAACACCTAACTAACCAACTATATTGATTATAGCGGCAAGTTCGGGATCGTCCCAAGAGAATGGATATGTTTGACTTTTCAATCTAATATGTTCAAAAGCTAATTCGAATGGAAAATAAGTTTTTGTATTAATCTAATGAAAGCAAGAATATGAAATATGAACAAGTAAAGAAATTCTAGAGATTTTGGGAATCGGCAATGGAAATTGAATTAAGAGAAGAACAAGGTCAAAACAATCATGATTATGCAAAGACTTGATGCAAAGGGGAATAGAAACTAATGTCGTGCTCGCCACCTCTCGGATAGAGCACGTGAAGCATCTAATCTATGGAAAAGCTTTCGCATAGTCCTCAACTAGACCACTTGCATATAAGACCTACTATTCACTTGCATAAAAGAGGTTCACAATGTCTTGCCAAACCTAAAATATGCATTCCAATCAATTCTAATCAATTAGCATTTGCAACTACTAACTAATTAGTCATGGAAAATCCTATCATCAACTCACATTTAATCACAACATCAATCATGAATTTCCCTATAATTTCCCCAAATTCATTCCCAAGGCTTCAACCCTAACCTCTAGACTAAGACTACTCAATTAACATCATTAACATCAAAATTAAACTAAAACTAATCCTAATCATAAAACTATTTGAATTAATGAAACTAATTGAATCAACAAAATTCAGAAAATTCAAATATCAAAATTGGGGGGAAAATCAAGAAAATTCAAAATATGAAACTAAATCTAAGATTCAACAATGAAATCAAAGCAAGGAAGAAATTAATGAAGCATTTAAAGGATCTAAGAACAAATTAAAGAGAGAAGTAAAGGAATTATACCAATGAAGCTTGAAATTGAAACCCAAAAATGTTGAGAACTTGAAGAACAAATCTGAAAATTTGAGGAACTAGGCTAAGAATTTGAAGGACAAAAACAGGAATTAAAGTGTTTAATCTAGTGGAATTAAAGCCTAAAATTTAATTCTAATCTATCCTAAGCTACCCTAATGATGCTGCTCTTAATCGCCACGGCTCGCGGCTTGAAACGATGCTCGCCCTAAAAATCAGCACACCCCTTTCGTAGCAACAGTCGTGCTATATATATACTCCAGATGCAGGCAGTGCGGGCGCACTAGAAGAAGTGCGGGCGCACCGTGCTAGAAAACACGCAGGTAGTGCGGGCGCACCATGATTGAAAGCTCAATTTGGCAAAGAACAGAAGCTTCAGAAAAACAGCTAAAAAAGCACATCCCTTCCTGTGCGGGCGCACCAATTTGGGTGCGGGTGCACCGTTCTACAAACAAGATTTTTGCAGGAAACAGCAAAAAAAGCATTTCCCTTCCTGTGCGGGTGCACCAATTTGGGTGCGGGTGCACCGCTCTACAAACATGATTTTTGCAGGAAACAACAAAAAAAGGCATTTTCCTTCCTGTGCGGGTGCACCACTTTGGGTGCGGGCGCACCTCTCTGTAAACATGATATTTGCTGGAAACTCCTTTCTTCCTTTAAATCCGTCCAAGTTCCTACAAAAATAAAATAAACGAATAAAAACGAAATAAAACTAAGGAAAATGATCTAAACTAAGAATTATTAGGAGTTAACCTAAAACTAGAAATAGAAGTAAAAATCATAATATAAAGGATGAAATAAGAACAAAAACTAGAAAAAATGATATGAAAATAGAGGTTTAGAGCGACATAAATGTCGCTTATCAAACTCCCCCAAGCTAAACCTTTGCTTGTCCCCAAGCAAAGCTAGAACGAAAAACGGAAGGGAGAATGAGCTTATTTATTCAAAATCAAAATTGCGAAAATAAGAACTACAAGAATGCACACTAACTCACTGTCGTAGGAATCACGGTTGCATTTAAGCACATGCAACAAGCTCTTTGAACCCCACAATCGCTCATGAGGGCGAGTGGGATCTCACAAGGGTTTCCAAAGAGAAACACCCATAACTCTTCCAAAAATTTGAATCAAGGCAAGACCTAAAATGAAAAACAAACCAAGAAAAAGAAAGAAAAGGAAAAGAAAGAAAAGAAAAAGAAAGAAAGGAAAAGAAAATAGAAAAGAAAGAAAACGAAAAATGAAACTACAAAACTCAAGATAAGGGCATTTATTATGGAACGAGCACAAAAGAATGCTAATATTACTAACTAAATAGACAAACGCACGCTAACCAATGTCCTAAGTCGAGTGAAGGATTCAAATGCCAAGCAAAGAGAACTAAGGGCATACACTTATCTATTCCCCTTCAACCGATCTTACCGCGTCAACTCTCTAGATCCCATCCACCCTTAAGAATAGTTTCTCATGACGCCGCGAAGGCGCCAGAAAACAAGAATTGCAAGGGAGAAGAGAAGGTTACTCGACATCTTAGCATGACAATCCCATTCCATAAACTTGACCAAATCCTCCCTCCACCGACAATGACTCAACTCAAAAGGGTCAAGAGGACTTTTAGGGTGTAATGTAGGCTAGGGGTAAGGTGTGGAACAAATTTGGGATTTGGTGCTCATACCTAAAGTGAAGCGCAAAGAATGAACTCAACTCAAGAAAGTCGAACCAAAAACAAACTCATACCACTTATTTGGGGTACCCCCAAGCTTATTCAACAACATATCTAAACTAAAACTCTTTTTGAACTTTTCTTGATTTGATTTTCTCTTTTTTTTTGTGTTTCAAATGAAGCTTTTCTCATTGCCTTGTTTTTCTCTATTTTTGGCTTTTTCAAAACTTTATGCTTTTGCTTTTGCCTTTTATTCAATATATACAACATAATTCCCAAAACTTTCCATTCAATCCAACAACATTCATTCCTCAACTTTGCATAATCATTCAAAATCATCAAGCATCATAACACAAAGCTTCACTATCACTTCTAAGGGTGAAAATAAAACATGGGCTATTAGGCTTGTAATGTGCTCATAAGAAATGAAGGGGCAAGGCTCAAATGGCTAGCAAGGGGGAAAATGCAAACAAAAATATGTGAGAAAAATAGAAAATAAAGTCCTAAACTAAAAAGAAAAATAGTCACCGAAAGAAATGCCTCTATCGTCCCCTAAAGTAGTTCGGTCGCGGTCTCGAGAAGGAAATAGTCAAATTCGGGAGATAAGAAAGTCAATGCCAAGGATCCATGCCACTCAATATATGTATATGTGTTTGGGCTAATTTGAACATGAACCTCACATGGGTGCAAATACCACTCTCTCCGGTTTCAAATCACTAGAGAGATCGACACCATCTTACCACAAGCCAAGGGTTTAAGACGCATGCTACCCAAAGTTCAACTGACTTTCTTAACACCAAATCCTAGATTCGACCCAAGATATTAAAAACCGTGTAAACATCTACCAATTAGGAATAAAAGCATTCTAACCTACAAGTTCCAATTTTATTTGCCCAAATCAAGAATAATGCCTAAAAACTAGAAAAACTTGCCTTGACAAAGATCGAAAAGGAAAAAGAAAGAAAAAGAATGAAAAAGGAAAACAAAGGAAAACAAAAGAAAGTAAAAAGAAAAAGAAAAATAAATAAAAAATTCACAAAATCAATGAAACTAATCAAGAAATATGCACAAAATCCAAAATATTCACAAAATCAAGCAATCCATCACACGGAGATCAAAGTAGCAACCAATAGAATCTCCCCCCAAGCTCGAATTAGGCCATGTCCTCAAGGCCTAAAATGAAACTAGGAGGGGCACAGCTACCCATCCAACCAATGCCCCATATGAAATATGCCCGACCCCAAAGAATGCAAGAGAGTTAGAATGATATTACCGGAAATGTCGTGGGAGCAAGTCCCGCAAAGAACCGTAATAACGAACGAACTCACCAAAAAGAATAGCCGGACATGGCAAAGATGGATGCAAAGATTTCCACATCAAGAGAGCTTGAGGCAAACAAAAACTTCAAAAATCAAGAAAAAATTAGTATACATGGGCCAAATGGCCAACACCCACGGGTTGCCTCCCGAGAAGCGCTCTTTTTACGTCATTAGCTTGACGCGTCTTACCTCTAGTAAATACCCCAACAACGATCGCAATAGTTTGTCATATGCAATGGCAAACATATCCAAGAATAGCAAGTAGGCAAGAGTCAAAAGAGATGCAAGCACAAAGTAGAATGCAACTCTATGCCTACAAGGGGTAGGGAACCAAAAATAAGAAAAATCAAAATGAAAAACAAAAGAAATACTCCATTCTTCATGCTCCTTTGGGAAAGGAGACTCATTAGGATCAATAGAGGAAAAAGAATCCTCAAGCGGTGGGAGTCTTGACAAAAAGGGAAAAGAAATGGGAAATGAAGGATAAATGTTGAGTTTCTTCTTTCGGAAAGGGGAATGAGGGAAGGGAGTGGGAACAAAAGATTCACAAACAACTTCACTCACATCACATAAAGCACAAGAAATCTCAACATAAGATCTTTCATTCACTTTTAAAATATTTCTGTTGGCACACTTACGATTTTCCTCAATTTGAATCGACTTAAGCACTTCGAGGCAAAATGGAGCAAAAAGATTTTCATCACCATCATCGATGCACTCACTCAAAGCGGAACGAGTAGGAAAAAACTTTCCGATACTCAATTCCTCAATGTCATGCATCATAGGTGGCAATGTAGCCTTAAACTCATCCCTTTTCCATGATACTTCCTTAATAGATTCTTGCAATAGGTTAGAAATTACCAAAAAGTCTTTTACAACTTGTTGGGACATGACTTCAAATGAATGCAAACAAGAATCTATTCTTTGCTCTTCTTGAATTTCAAGATACTTCATGGAGAGAAGCCTCTCAAACAATGAATTTGGATATTCAAATTCCAAAGCGCTTAGGAAATTACCATGGAGAAAAAGAAGATCATCTAGTGAAATCGACTCATCATTTTGAGAAACAAGAGAATTTGCCCTTTTTTTTTTGGTTTTCAAAAAAAAGAAAATGAAAAATGAACTAGAATGAAAAATCAAACAATGATGCCATTCCCCGGCAACGGCGCCATTTTGACAATCGATTTTCGCGTCGTTATACGAATATCACCTAATCAAACAAAATTTATAGAAACACCTAACTAACCAACTATATTGATTATAGCGGTAAGTTCGGGATCGTCCCAAGAGAACGGTGAGAGCGAGTTTAACAAAACCAAGCTAGCTTAGAAAAGGAGAGTAAATTGGATTATACTATCTAGCAATCCTACGCTAATTAACAAGTTGATCAATAGGGAAAGAGCTAGGGGAATTGGGGTTCCGCTTGGGTTTATTAGGGGATGACAAAGATTCAATCACTAAGATGTTGCAAAGACATGATAATTAGGGGAAAAACTGGAAATGTTGCATTCACCACCTCTCGGATAGAAAGCATTGAGTTTCCTAATCCGAGGGAGAGCTTTCGCATGACCCTTAGACTAGGTGACTACCAATTAGAACTAGTTCATCCACATGCTCACACTAATTCACAATTTCTTGCCAAACTAACATGAAGCATTCCAATCAACCAACTAGAAATAGCATTCGCGACTACTAATCTAACTAGACATGGAAATCCTTATCATCAAATCACAATTTAATCACAACATCAACATGAATTCTCTTCTAAAGTCCCCTAATTCATTCCCAAGCTTCCCCCCCTAACCCTAGCAAGTAACTACTCACAAGCCATAAAAAGGGTCAACAAGCTAAATTTGAAATTCAAACCAAGAACCATCACAATTGAGCAAAATTCAAAGAAATTACCAAAATCAAACAAGCATGTAGTGGGAATTATGGATATGAAAAAAAACATCAATAAAAATAACAAAGAGAAACAAGTTGAAGAACGAAATTCAAAGGACAAGAGTAAAGAGGAAAGAAATTACTTGAAGCTTCAAAGAATTCTACAAATTGAAGTTGGATACCAAAGCAATAAGATTATCTAAGTGTTTCTCTCTTTAAAAACCCTAAATACTGAAAAACTAAGAGCAATAAAATGAAAATGTTTCTAAAGGTGGGGAAGAGGGAGTATTTATACCCTTTCCCGAAAAGAACAAAAGAAAAGTAAATACTTCGAATCCGGACATGGGTGCGGGCGCGCCAAAAAGGTGCGGGCGCACAAACGAGGGTCTTCAAGGGCGCACCCTCATTGGGTGTGGACGCACCGATGAGTGAGAGAAAATGGGCAAAAAACCAGATCTGACTTGGGTGCGGGCGCACCACATTTTGCACGGGCGCGCGCCTCTGAGGCGTTTGAGGCGAAGGGAGGCTCAAGATGAAGTTGGTTGTGCAAATTTGGTGAAGGTGCGGGCGCAGCCCTTTCTGGTGCGGGTGCACCTTCACAGAAACGTCATTTCACACCTTAGACAGAATGTCTTGAAAATCTGCTGAAATGGAGCTTCCCTTCAGGTGCGGGTGCGGCGGTTTTGGCGCGGGCGCACCTCTCTGTGCGGGCGCGTCTTCATTTGGCGCGGGCGCACCTTTTCTGTATTCGTGCTCAACTTGCTTTTTCCATTCTCAACTCCATCAAATCCTAGAAAAATCAAACAAAAACGAAATAAAACCAAAGAAAAGTGAACTAAACTAATATACACTACAAATTCAATTAAAACTAAAAAGTAAGCGAAATCATGAAAAAAAAGGGAAAATAAGAACGGAAATTATAAGAAAATAATAAGAAAATAAAGGTTTAGAGCGACATAAATGTCGCTCATCACCCACCAACCAGCCTCGGCATTCGCATTCCTCACAAGCTCATGCATCTCTTTGAAAACCTCGACGGACGGCTCGTAGTCGAGGTAAACGCACATCCAGCGATACCCTACAAGATGGCGCATGGACTTCGGGGTCAACTGACCCAATGAAACGTTGTACTCCTCCAGCACACGGGCGATGAACGGATCCAAGGGAAACCGAAGCCCGAAGTCGAAGTGGTGGAGATACACAGGAACGTACTCCGCCGGAGTACGAGTCACCCTCGCATTTTTCTGCTTCGGGAGCTCGCACCAATAGCCCAAGGCATGTTGAATGCCATACAAATCCTCGGCAAGCCGATGATACCTTCCTTTCTTGGCATCCACCAGCCACTTCCCATCAACTGCCACCCCATTAGGGCCAGCAATCTCAGACTTATCCTCGTAGAGGCTAGCAAGCCTCCCCAAGGGATCAGCCTCCTCCCACTGCCTCGGAAAGAACGAACGGATAGGAAAACGACCCGTCACGCCAGCCCCCTGACTTGACTCGGCACGAGCCTCGTTCCCCGACTTCTCTTCGGTACCAGCCTCAGGAGATGCTGATCTCGGTCCCTCGGAAGCGACCCTATCCTCCTCCCCACTAGAGGAGGACACCACGCCAGATTTCTTCTTCCATCTTCCCCCAGCCATGGCAAACACCGGGAACGCCGAAGATTCACAGAAAGGAGTAGAAACAGAAAAAGGCGAAAACGGAAAACAAATTACCTTGTCAGAAGCGGAAATTGCCGATGAAGTGAACGAAGTAACGTCCCGAAGAAAATTCGCAATGAATATGCAAAGATCTGAAGAAAACACCCAAAGAAATTTCCAGAATTCTGAAGATATGAAAACGTTTGAGTGAATAAAGTTCGAAATGAAGAAAAAGATGCGGTATTTATAGGCCACGTCCTAAAAATCGCCCAACTTCCGCTTTCCACACTTGTCACTCATCCGCGAACCCGCATCAGCTTCCTTTCGAAAAAAGAGAAGACCTTTGGACTTCCCACAGTTGGAAACCCACCCATTAAATGCAAATGGGCCGGGTCTGGGGGGAATGTTGTTTGGGCTCCCAATTGAATATCAATTGGGCCATTAAGTCCAAAGCCCAAGGGCTCACAGCAACAACATCAAACCCACTACAGTCCAAAAGGCTATTCAGCCGCCAATCAAGGCCCAAGGCCCACTTGCAATAAATAACCTAAGGGCATTTATTGTACAAACAATATAAATAAGCTGTCATGGCTCACTTACCAAGGTACGTCCATTTCACGCCTTAAGACTACTCTTCTAGAGAACTTCTCTCTCTAGAATCCGAGCATCGTTCTTACTTAGGCATCGGATGGGCTTTCCTCGGAAACACCCCCGAGGCTAGTAACTTGTTTATTGTGCAGGTTGATTTGGACACATCACATTCGAGCTAGCAAGATCTTCAACACACACAAAAAGGGCCTTCATTCGAAGCCCATTATTTCATCCACTTCAACACCGGAACAGAAACTATTCGTTTTTCCTTGGTCCGCAATCATAGTTGAGTCAAGCATCAAGACTAACCCAATAGCTTCCACTTCTTGTATTTTTTTTCTACGCTCCATCGATCAGGAGAGTATGAGTACAATACTTGACACTGCTAGACAAAATAAGTTAGGTTACAGTGATTTTTCTTATCTCCCTAGCCTAAAATTGTGTTTGGACGTATAATATGTTTTCAGTGCAAGTGCTTCATGGGTAAAGTTTTTGAGCTCTTCCATGCTCTCTCTGACCCTTGTTGGATAAGGGTGCTAATTCCTAAACTCAATATTATTTCGATCGAAGCATCCATAAGGACCATAAGACAATTACATACTCCATATTTAACTCGCGAGCTTCATAATCAGGCTGGAAAACTCGATATTGCTTGAGCTATAAAAAATTCTAAGCTCGCTGGAATTTTATTTCTTAGATGAATCAAACAATAAAAATTGTGAAAGGTACATCCAAAAATTGTTGTACTGCTCATACATTTACTGTAGGTGCTCCGGGTGTGGAGTGAGAACGACTGACTGCGCGATTATGAACTTCTGCTAGGATCGCTAATTGGAATCTGTACAACATAATGGATTAACTAGCCTCGGGGGTGGTTCGAGGATCCCCCTCCGATGCTTGATTAAAATATTGAATGTAGTTAAGAGTTAACTAAGTAGTAAGTAAGGTGTGTGTTTAAGTATTTCGTACCTGGTATCAATAAATAAGGTCCCCCTTATATAAACAAACTGCCTTGTACGGTCGAGTAGCCTCTTCCTCACAGGACAATGACTTGTCAGATAGTGATCACCTCTTGGCCATCCTTGCTCTCGTGGCAAGTGATTTATGTCGGTAGGATGTATGGAATTATGCTGGTAAGACTCAATTTCCTTTATTAACCGACTTAGCTGTTAGAAGATATTGCTTACGGAAGCCGGTAGGACACCCCGTACAACTAGCCCCCTCAGAGTAAGCGTAACCATGACAATTGTTGTGCTTGCTCTGAATATAGGAAAAAAATAAGTATATTTTATTACCTTCCCGACATTATGTATCAAATAAAATAAAAGAAATATTCATTTCAAAGTTGAATTAAACGCACAATTGGTTGAAATATCTGAACTTATATTGTCTAAAATAAGTCTAGAGAATTAAAATCTCTATTATATAAGTGAACAACTAAAGTTATTTTAGTAAATCCACTTTTGGTGTCCCTCTTGGATTACTGAAATACCATCCACACTTATAGAACAGAAAATATAATGACAACTTACCCAATAAAAAAACCCTAAGAAGTATTTTAATCAATCTAGCCCTTAAATAAATTCTTACCGTTTTAATCCATCTGTTTATATGCGTTCGGCTCTATTTAACTTATATGTTTCTTATATTCGCACGTATCGCATTTATATTATATTTTTTACATGTTATTTCAGATTTTGTTGTTCCTAGGTTTTGGTTGATGACACACACACATATTGCAAACTTCCTGATTGTGATTGCTAATGACTTTAGACAGGTAAGTGCCTAAGTTCCTATTAGGATAGGAACTTGAATCAGATGTTGAAGTTCCTGGTTTTACACTTGAAACAACCACTGGAGTTCCTGAGCTGGAAGTTGTATCTGTTCCAGTTTGAAGTCATAAGAGGAGCAACACATTTTACATATCAAGAGTTTTACATGCCCACAAGAACAATTACAGACTCATGGCCACGAGTTCCTTTTTATAGCCAGAGAGGAACTCATCATTGTTCCAGAGCTAGAACGTCTGAAGCTTCTGAGTTGCAAGTTCCAGACAAAGGAAGACATAAAAGTCTAGGTAGTCTACTGTACTTAGAATTTTATGTAAATATTAATTATGCTTAAGGTATATAGGGTACTCAAGGAACTTGTGATTTAATTAGGGCCACTTATTTTACTGGAATATATTTTTATGGAAAACAAGTAATTAAATAAAAATAAGTTTTTAAAAAATAGAATCACGTTTTAATTTATTAAAACTTATTTTCCTAAAAATTCTCCTTAGTTTTTGTAAATAAATAAAATCTGTTTTAAGGGAAATCTTTTAGGGTTTGATTGAGTCAAGCCACTAACTGCTTTGTAGCTAAAACGTGGGAAGTGGTCTTCCCCTTGTTCCTCAAGTCAAGGGACGTGAAGACCAAAGTGCTGGTAGTTAGCAGTTGAGGTTTTGAAGGGAACTAACCCTAGGGATAAACCTATAAAAGGGCAAATACATTTTCTGGAAAAATACACAAACATTCTAAGAGTTTTTGCTTTCCTAAAAACTTATTATCAAAGATTTTCTAAAACAGTTTGTGTCCTAGTTAATTCAAAGTTCCTCAGTTCCTTATATTTATATCAAAGCATCATTAATATCTAGAGTTATCTAAACACGAATTGTATTTTGTATTAGTGAGGATAGAGTTATCCTGTAAAGACTTAGAGTTTAAGTCTGAGAGAGAGGAAAAAGATAGAGTTGTAATCTGAGTAGATTACTGTGAGGAACACAAGTTAGAGAGAAACTTGTGTTGGAGAGTTATTGTAATCGAGGCATTACCATAATAAAAGAAATTCTCTTCTTGATTAGTGTCAAGAAGTTCGCACATTTGTTATTTTAAATCTTTCTTGCTCTCAGTTTCCTTATTGTTCCTTGGTTTCGAAAGAAACTCTATCAAAGTTTGAATTACAATTCACCCCCCCTCTTGTGTGTGTTCCTACTGGAATATCAGATTTAAATATAATAACACAAATTTGTTTCTTATATTCACACGCATCATGTGCATATAAAACTAGCGCAAATTTTTGGCTATACCCGGGTACAGCCAAAGCTGGCTATACCCGGGTACAGCCAAAGCTGGTTGTACCCCCATCCAAAACGATGTCGTTTTGTGTTGTTTAAAATGAACATTAATATACTGGTACAAAAATGAACATTTACTATTTCGGAAATGAACATTTATTTATTTATTTGGAATGAACATTTACTATTTTGTAAATGAACATTTATTTATTTCTTTGGAAATAAACTACAAAAATGAACATTTACTATTTCGAAAATGAACATTTATTTATTTATTTGGAATGAACATTTATTATTTTGGAAATGAACATTTATTTATGAACATTTATTTATTTATTTGGAAATAAACAATATATGCGCTTGTAAAAACATAAAAAACCAATGAAGTGAACAATTTCATTATGAACATTAACCATATATTTATTGTGAACAATCAAATAAACAAGAAAGAACAAATAATTCAACAAAAAAGAACAAACAATATAAAAAAGAACATAAAATTCCAGAAAAAAGAACAAACAATACAACAAAGAATAATTTTATGATGAATTTTAAAGCCAACATGAAAGAACAAACAATACAACAATAAGTTTGACGAATGAATTTAAAAAACAACAAGAAAGAACAAACAGTACAACAAGAAAGAACAAACAATACAAAAAGAAAGAATAAAAGATTAATGGAGAGTTTAATTTTGAACATTACCATATGATTATTATAAACAAACAAATAAACAAGAAAGAACAAACAATAAAAAAAAGAACATAAAATTCCAGAAGAAAGAACAAAAAATACAACAATTATGAAAATTTGATGATGAATTTAAAAAACAACATGAAAGAACAAACAGTACAACAAGAAATAACAAACAGTACAATAAAAAAGAACAAACAGTCGACAAGAATGAACAAACAATATGAGCGTTTCGTTTTTGGGTGGTATAGCCAGAGCTGGCTGTATCCGGGTACAGCAGTTAACGATTAATAAAACTAGTAAAATATAGGCAAAGAATCAATCCGAGTTGATTCGTAAAAAAAACCGGCCCAATCAGAGTGAAAAGCATAACGCAGCATCACTCTCGAATTCATTCTACTATTCTAGGGTTTGTCTCTCCTCTCTTATACCTCTTCAGTCTACCTCCTCCTTCCTCTCAATCTCATCTTCTGCAACAACAATGATGGAAATCGGATTCGTTCCCTTCAATTCAGATGGTTGGGGTCCTCTGGAAACCACCACAACCACCGCCGCAACCCCATCTCTGCCTCTTACCGCCGCCGCAACGACCAACGTCCCCACCAATGTCCCCTTCGCCCCCTTTTCTCGCTCCGACAAGCTCGGCCGAATCGCCGATTGGACTCGGAACCTGAATAACCCCAACAACCGACGAAACAACCCTAACGACTCCGTCTTCGATTTCTCCGGCGACGATTCATTCGCCGCCACACTCGCAGCCGATGAAGACGCCTCTTTCCGTCTTGTCGATGGTAAACCTCCTCCTCGCCCTAAATTCGGCCCTAAATGGCGATTCCACCACCACCACAACAACCCTGCGCGACACCTCCCTCAGCGTCGCGATGAGGAGGTCGAAGCTCGTAAGCGTGAAGCGGAGAAGGAGCGAGCTCGTCGTGACCGCCACTACCACAACAACCACCGTACTGGTGGAGGCGCTCATCAACGCCGTGAAGCCGCCGTCTTCAAATCCTCTGTCGAAATCCAGCCTGAGTGGAACATGCTTGAGCAGATCCCGTTCTCCACCTTCTCGAAGCTGTCCTTCACTGTTCCCGAACCTGAGGATCTTCTATTCTGCGGTGCCCTTGAATCGTACGACCGAACCTACGACCGTCTCACCCCGAAGAATGAGCGTAGACTGGAGAGGTTCAAGAACAGGAACTTCTTCAAGGTCACCACCACTGACGACCCCGTGATTAGGAGGTTGGCCAATGAGGATAAGGCCACCGTTTTTGCCACCGACGCTATTTTATCGACACTTATGTGCTCGCCCAGAAGTGTTTACAGCTGGGACATTGTGGTTCAGAGGGTTGGGAATAAGCTCTTCTTTGATAAGAGAGATGGGTCTCAATTAGACTTGCTCTCTGTCCATGAAACTTCACAGGAACCACTACCAGAATCCAAAGAAGACATCAATTCTGCTCATTCATTGAGTGTTGAAGCTGCTTACATTAACCAGAACTTTTCCCAGCAGGTTTTGACAAGGGATGGGAAGAAGGTGAGCTTTGAGGAGCCAAACCCGTTTGCCAATGAAGGAGAAGAGGTTGCTTCTGCTGGGTATAGGTATAGGAGGTGGAAGCTTGATTCTGACATGTATTTGGTTGCTAGGTGTGAGTTGCAGAGTGTGCTTGATAGTAATAATCAGAGGCAATTTTTGACACTTAATGCTTTGAATGAGTTTGATCCTAAGTATTCTGGGGTTGACTGGAGGCAGAAATTAGAGACTCAAAGAGGTGCTGTTTTGGCTACTGAGTTGAAGAACAATGCTAACAAGATGGCTAAGTGGACCGCTCAGGCGCTTTTGGCTAGTGCTGATATGATGAAGTTGGGGTATGTTTCTAGGGTTCATCCCAGGGATCATTTTAACCATGTGATTCTTGGTGTTGTTGGGTATAAGCCTAGGGATTTCGCGTCTCAGATTAATTTGAACTTGAACAATATGTGGGGAATTGTTAAGAGTATTGTTGATTTGTGTATGAAGCTTGGTGAGGGTAAGTATGTGCTTGTTAAGGATCCTTCAAAGCCCCAGGTGAGGATTTATGAGGTTCCTGCTGATGCTTTTGAGAATGATTACGTCGAGGAGCCGTTGCCTGAGGACGAGCAAGCTCAGCCTCCTACTGAGGATGCTGCCAATGGTATTTCTTCTGAGATTAGTGTTGCTGCCACTGATGTGGAGGACAAGGAGATTACTGCTGTGCCCTAGAGGGGTATGGATTTCAATCTAGCTTTGTTGTATCTTTTTGAACTATCATGTTGAACTTTTTAGTTTTGTCAAGACTACTGCTGTTATGTATGTTGAATTTTTTTATTTTTTTTATGCTGTTCCATGTTTGTGTTGTATGTTCAAGTTGCACACTTTTGTAGTTTTAGGTTCAAGACTAATTGGTTCTCATGCTATAACTCGCTTATTTGTTTAGTTGGCTCGCTTTATCGATGCCATCTTCAAGTTTCTGGTTCATTATGACAAGAAATTGATGACCTGTGTTCAATTTTTTATCTCTCTACCTTCCAGGGAATTGGAGTGTAGTCTTAGTGGCAGAATTCTGGATTTCTGGTTATGAATATGTAGATTTTTGTATTAGAAATCTTGAATTGTTCTTTTCCCTTCATGAACTGAACCTATATCACCATTAAAGTCTGTATCTTTAACCACGAATCATCGTCAATGATGTCTATTTTTATGGCTTAAGTTGTTTTATACCACTTTATTGTGCAAAGCTTAGGTAGCTGTCGTAACTAGCTGCTGAGCCCGTGACCAATGTTATTAAACAAAATAGCATTTGTTCATCATAAATCCCCATTCAATTCAACAATTAACTCAAGTGCTTGATTTAGAGTCCTTTATAAACACTCTTTGTTGATAGTTTTCTCTCAATCTAACTCCCAAATGGAATCTCTATATTTCTATACAATTTCATCCTGTTAAAGCCAATCCTTGTGAAATTGCATCTATTGGAGCTGTTAGAATATTTTTATGTTTCGGTTCATCTCTTTTGGAGTATGTCTAACGTTTATTTTGATCATATGAATTGGCTGTTTGTAAATTACTTTGTCTGTATTTGGAATTCAAGATTTTATAGTGTTGAATGCCGCCAATCTGCAATTAGTATATTGTTTGGAGTGATTGCATATAGAAGTAATAGAACCAACCAAATGAATGGACAATATTTGTTTTTGGTCAATTACTATTATAATTATGAGTTATCTGAAATTCTCAAAATTATTCTTTCTTGTCTAAACATGGGTATCGGTCTTGAAAGGATTTGTTTATATTTTGTACCTTCTATTATCATGTCGTCACCTTTGATCCTTTAAGAAACTTTGTGCGACTTTATCAACGTTGTTGCTGTGTGAGTCGTAATATTGTTACTCAGTACAACAATATTACAATAGTGTTATCCAGATATTTTTTTAGCCTTGTAAGCTTCCTATATTCAAAATCATTTCTGCACAACTGGCTTTGAAGAGTTTCACTGCTTAACCGAGCATCTTTTTCTTAGTGTTTAATCCATAAGCCTATTTCTTAATTTCCCTTCGTCTTTGTGGTTGTGCTTTGGTTCGTCAGGTTCTTCTTTCTTTCTTGTACTTATTTGTCTTGCGTGACCCTCTTATTAAAAGCAACTCTATCATATTTCGACATTTCTACATATATATTGAAAGAATAATTAAGTTTGATTTTCAGAATTGGTTTCCTCTAAGTCAAATTGTTTTACTGTTCCCAGAACGATAGTCAGTCTAATACTTAACTTGGAGCCATCTTCCTTATAAGCTCCCTCTCCCGAAAAAAAGAAGGGGATGTTTTTAAAGATGGAGTTGACTCATATTACAAAGGAGCGAGTGATACTGATAGGAAATAGTTACATTGAGTAGAATAGAAGATGTGTTCTGTTCTATGGAGAACAGGTATTTGCTCTCTTAGCGCACAAGCTGCATAACTTTCTTTTTGTTTCACAATATTTTTGTTTTTTTATTTGGTGCACCCCACTTCAATGAGAGCCTAGGCAAAGCAGGATTCGTGTCAAATCATTGGTTCCGTTTTATTGTTCTAGTGTCTATAATAGTTGCAATCTCTTAGCTTATGCACATTACAAGTCAGCTCTAAAATTCATCTAAACAAATGTTTGTACTTAGAACCTTGGAGTTGTAGCTCATTTGTAATGATCAGTGTGGACAAATCTCTGAAAAAAGACTTCGTGATGCAAAGGGGCAGGTTATACTGACAGGTCTTAGTTACATTGAACAGAATAGTAGATATTCGCTCTGTTCTATGTAGATCAGATATTCTGTTCCCTTCCCTTAACAAGAGAACTGATGTGGTAATACAGACAGCAGGAGATTATTTTGACTTGGTAAAAGCTTGTAACATCAGACTATCAGAGCAGAGATGAGGGAGTTTATCTAGGTCTATATTAGAACATAACGTGCAGGACAAGATCATGTTCTGTTCTGGTACTTGGATATTATAACCTTTGGGGGTTTTTGAGGTTTTAGATGACCCACAAAGGTCACAAGGAGTCAAAGCTCTGTAAACGAGATTCAAGTGTGAATTAAAGTGCTTTGAGGCTAGTCATGGATAATTTTCTAATTAGTCCTTAATCTTATGTTAGTCTTGTACCTTTATAATTGGTGCTATTTCTTACGAAGTAACAAACAAGGTCTCTAAAATTGTGTCAGGGTTCATTAAAATATATTTAAGCTTTGTTTTAGGAGCTAAGGTAATCTAAACATCCACTCTTTTATGGATTACACTTAAATTTCCATTAAAGTAACCAAGGTATTCTGTTTTAACCAAAGAGCTAGGAATCAAGCTGTGGTTTTCGAACCTGTAAACTTCCCAGTAGGTTTCTTCTACACTTCTACTATTGCTGCTGTTAGTATTGCTTCACATTGAATGTTGTCTTGCAATATCTAGTTTGATGGGTTTATACTTTATAGTGGAATAGCTAGTTTGGAGTTTGTTATTGCAACAGGCCAGTGCTCAGTGGCTATTGTTAAGCTTCAAAAGGTCCTTAGCCTTTGATCAATATATTCTAGTCTCTTAGTTCGCAAATGTCCAACGTAATGGAGGGATATTGTTTTGCATACTTCCTGTCCAGTTTTTGTTTTTTTTGGCAGAATGTTTCTTGCTTCTTTTTGGCTTCTAAAGTTAAACCCTTTACTTAGACCCTAAGCAGTTAATTTTGTGGCCTCTTCTTGCCAGCCTTATCCAAGTATTTTAAATCTAAGTTAAAAGTCTCTGAAATTCTAGAGAATATCCCTAGTAAGATTGTATGATCGGGCACATAAATTTGATAAAATCCAACTTGTTTCTCATATAACGTTAACGCTCTCACAGTCTCACCTGCTTTTACAAGAAACTGCTCATGGGTATCAGTGTGAGTGGAACATAGGGTGCCTTTTACATTAGTTTTATGTGAGCCTTTTTTGTCGAAAAGATGAACTGCAAAGTGTTTATAGAATAATTTAGTTGGATAAGAGTCAAGTTATCTATCTCTTGATTCACACAGTTCTATTTGTTGCTATGTAAGCTGCTAGATTATTTGTCTGTTTTGAACATATTTAGTAATGATGTGCCTAACATAGGTTGCATCAGGGTTAACCTAATGGCTTAAGCCGTGGCTGTTCCTACTTTCACTTGTGAGTTATGAATTTGCTGCATGAATCTATATAATAGCTCGTGAAAGTTCTAGTCATGCTCCTTGTTTTGACGTGTTCCTTCTTTTCCCGTGCTTTGACTTATTTGTCTTCACTGATTTCTCGCTCTTAGTTGCCTCGGTGTAATTCTCTGTATCTGCATCTGTATTCATGGTCATTTGAAACTGATATATGCAAAAGCTTGCATCTTACTAGAGAATAATCTTCTATTTTGCCTAGGTTTTCAGACCAGAGTACACAAGTGAAATCTTCTTTCTTTGTCCTACGCGTGATTGGTTTTTGTTTCACTCTAATCTTACTGTCTAAAATGCAGGTCGATGTGATGAAGAGAAGTAATGCTATGGATTTGGCAGTGTTGATTATGCAAATGCACAAAGGAAAATATGCTCACTGTCAATTTTCCTGTGAATGTGAACTTCAGTTGTTAATTTTGTAGCGAAACCCGGGATTTGATGTGTCTTTTATTATCTCTGTTGTAGTTGAGATTCTGGTAACATAATAGTGCTTAAGTTGAAATCAAAGGGTTTTATGGACCTCAATTTTTGGTTGCTGAGAATAGTAACTGTGTGTTATCAAAACATATATGATAATACGAAGTATGTTGCTGTTTTGTTTTTTTCTAACTTGGGATACTTTTGTTCTTGATTTTCTTCTGGTAAAACCGTTTATTGATAATATCTCAATCGGAAAATCTCAATTTGGGGGTGTTTTTAACGTTGAAAATAGAAAATCCACCGGAAAGGCAAACCTCAAAACTCTTTCGATTCCTCCTTGCGGTAACTGCAGCCTCCCTCCTCAGTAGCTTCTTGACCAGTATTAACACCGTGATGGCGCCACAAATCAACCTCCAAGGTCCAACCCTGGCCACTATAGTCCATTACCCTTCGAAAAACCACCAATTCAAATGACTGACGGAGAGTAGAAAGTGAAGCGCAGCTTTGGTCGGAGACGAGGGAATACAATTGATGGAAAGGGGATGGGAGTATAGATGGTTGTGGGCTGGGCCAGTTGAGCCTATGGGCTGTGGTATGAATGGGCCTCGCCTCGGGCAACCATGCCCGCTTGTATTGGGTTTTGCCATGTTGGTCAAAAAATAAAAAATAGGGCCAAGCCCACTTGCTCTCGGCCGGGCCGTGCCTGGCTAGGTCATCATGCCTAAGTCTAATTTTATCTTGTTTTGTGGTATCAGGCCGTGGCGTGCTTTTTCCCCAAAAAAATACAGCCTATGCCCGTGTCAAGGCAAGATTTTTCGTGCTGGATCGGGCCTCAATCCAGCCTAACCCACAACCATCTTTCATCGGCGGATCGCAGTGATGGCCTGGGCGTTAGTAGCTGAGCAAAACTATCTGAAATCCGAATATCCGATAATCCGATTCGTATCTGATCCGGTTTTTTTGGATATCCGATCTGAATGTTAAAAGTAAGCAACACTAGGAGCTTGTTTATCACTAGGGCACAATTAGTTGTTTGTTTGAAATCGTAGATTAATATAAATTTTTCGAAGATTTTAGCACTTGTATTGTTTTTTATACAAAGTAAAAATTTATGTATTCTTAAATTACAGATCTCCATTTCGTAATAAGGAATTTTGTTTCTTTGTTTTGGATAGTGAATGGTGAGATTACAAGTAAAACTGAGAAATTGATGGAAAACAAATTTAAATTTTTTAAAAAAAACATTAAGAAATTGGATATCGAATATCCGGGATATCCGGTTCGAAAATTTTCGGATATTGGATACCTGAAACTTTTCGGATCAGATACAAATATCAAATTTCACAATTTTCAGATTCGGATATCCGATCCGAAATCAGATTTCGGAACGTATCCGATCCGTGCTCACCCCTACTGGGCGTCCCCCCTCCCCACATAAAATTGGTAGTATATTTGTAGTTCTAGCTCCCCTAAAATTTGAGTTTATAATTGTAAAAATCATGTACTTATATTGCTTAATTGTTATTCAGTCTCTAGTAGTTAAATTGTGCAAGATCCGCCACTGATTAAGAATTAATAGAACGCTAGTAATTCACTCCAGATTCACCATTCACCATATCAATACGAAGTACAAAGGTTGTTAGATTAACAAAGTGATTACTAGAATGTAATTAGAAGCTTAAATTTGATAACTCACGTGTGATAGAGAAAACAAAAGCTATGAAGAATAATTAAAAATGAAGTTAGTTAGCTAATCCACATCCTTGCTGTTGAAGAAAGGAGAAGGTTACTTCGTGTGGATTAATTAAACTAATACTCGTAATTAATAATGTGTTGTTGTCCTTCAAAGTTCAAACCAACCTATCCTTTCTTTCCTTCACTTTCATTTAACAAATCATAACCCAAATACGTTGAATCCTAACAACTTAATTTTAATTGTATTAATAACCAAATAAGGCATGGAATGGAAACTACGCCGTACGTACGTGTGGCAACCACACCAACAATTGAACAATTGAACATCACTAATACACTTCATGATTTATCGCAAATACGATGGTGCAGGGGTGTGTAGGGTGCTTTTGGTGCACTGGTATCCAAACGACACGCGTCACATATAAAACGCGGATATCTTGTTGAATTCGGAGAAGAAAAGAACAAACGTTATTTTTTTGATAAAAAAAAAAGAACAAACGTTGTTCTTTTGTTAAAAAAAAAGAACAATGACTGCTCTGTCCCTTTTTTGTCGTTCTTTTGTTTTTCGCTCCATTTTTCTGGTATATATACCTTCTTTTTTATAATTTTCGAATCAGAATTTGTGAAGAGGAGAGAGAAAAACTATGGAAAGGAAAAAGAAACTGTGAAGAGGAGAGAGAAAGTAAAGGAAAATTCTCAGATATTGGTTGATTTTTCTACTTCAATATCAAATTATATTGATTCTTCTTCTTCAAATTTGAATTCCTCTGCTGATAATCCGATTTGTGAAGGTAATTTTTCAATTTTTTAAAAACGAATTACTTATTTATGATGATTTTGATTTCCATGTTCATTATTTTCATCATTTCAATTTATTTTGATTTTTTTGATCATTTCGATTTCTGCATTTCTCAATAACCTTGATTAATGTATTTTGATTCTATATTTTGATAATTTTGATGATTAATGTATCTTGATTATATATTTCTGATGATTTTGATTTCTGTTCTTTTTTCGATTTTATATGTTCTTTTAGTCTTATCTTTTGTTCTTTTATATATTGGTTCTCATATATGTATTAAGAGATTGTAATAATACAGAAAATAATTATTGAACATGTTGTCTTTTTTGCTTTAGCTTGTTGTTCTTTTATGCTTTAGCTTGTTGTTCTTTTTTGCTTTAGCTTGTTGTTCTTTTGATATTACACACTTCAGATCAAATTGTTCTTTTACCATTTTTGTTGTTCTTTTATCTTTTTTGTTGTTCTTTTTTCACATGGTTAAAATAAGTGTTCTACATGATATGTTCTTTTCTGTTATTTATAATGTTCTTTTTCTTTACTTTATTATGTTCTTTTATGCTCTATTGTTGTTCGTTTTTTTATTGGTAATGTTGTTTTACATTGTTAAAATAAGTGTTCTACATGATATGTTCTTTTCTATATTTATAATGTTCTTTTTCGTTATTTATAATGTTCTTTTATTTATAATGTTCTTTGAGGTTCATCCTCTTTTTGTTCTTTTGAGGAATTGCTCTGTTTATTCAGCCTCTCTTCTTGTTCTTTCAGCTATTTTTGAAGATTTAACATCATTTGTTGCTGGTCAAGTAAAAGCTTCCTTTGCTCTTCAATACTGTACTTTTTGAAAAAAGAACAAACATAAAAGAACATTAAGATTTATATCTAATAAACATAAAAGAACAGAACAACAAAACCAAAAAAAAAAAAAACAAGTGCACCGTTCTTATCATGAACATGGCTTGTATTTCTTCTCCTTCCCCCTCTTTTTTTTTATTTTTTTATTTTTTATTTTCTATATATATAATATTTCTCCTATTTGATTCATAACTTCTCATTTTAGAAACACATTCTTGAGAGAGAAAGAGGAGAGCTTTTAGTTTCTCCCAACAAAAGAGAGATTTTATGAGAGAGAAAGTTCAAAACAAATTTTCTCCTCCTTCTTTCTCTGAAATGTGATTTTAATTGAATTACGTTTACAAAAAACTAGTTTATTAAGCGAAATACTATTTCAATTTCGCTATTTTTTGAATTTTTTGTATTCATTCAAAGAGGTTTATGCTGTTGATGAAGGTGCATCGGGTGATTAAGGTAAATTTTCTCGTTCTTAATTCTATGTTCTTTTTAAAATTTAATGTTCTTTTATTATAACTTTCTATTTCTGTGGCATCAAAATAGTGTGTTCTTTTTTAGAATCAGCAATTGTTCTTTTTACATATTTATAGTGTTGTTTTCAGATATATTTTGATAAATAAAATAACGGAATTAGAACATAAATTGGTTGAAAAAGAACGTTTTCAGAACTTAAAAGAACAAGAAAAAATATAGATCTGGTTTTAAAGTTCATCAAAGGTTCGTCGTTTTATTTTTTAATTAGAACATAAATTAGTTGGAAAAGAACATTTCCAGAACTTAAAAGAACAAGAAAATATATAAATCTGGTTTTAAAGTTCATCAAAGGTTCGTCGTTTTATTTTTTAATTAGAACATACTGTAAATTGATTGGAAAAGAACATTTCCAGAACTTAAAAGAACAAGAAAATATATAACTGCTTTTTATATTTGTACCTTTTGTCTGATTTGTCAATATTAGTGTTCTTTTTGATTTGTTGCTAATGTTCTTTTACTTTACTTGTTAATGTTCTTTTCTGATTTATTTTCTCTGTTCTTTTCTTTTTTTTGCGATTTTTATGTTTGCTGCGTTTTATTGTTATTTTTGTGCGTTTTTGGGCAGGTGCACGAAGAGCACCGTGCACACCCCTGTATAATCCGAGCGTTGATGATTTATGCCTACGTTATCATATTATTACTCTCGGTGTTCATTATACACTCGTGTGTTATACTTCGGTATTTTTTTATGTTTTAAAGCTCGTGTCAAAATATCAGCATGTCAGATCTGAACCAACAAGCAATTGGTCGTGTTAGATCTTTAATGTGAGTAGGTGTATAAATCTAGGAGTATTCATTAAGATGCATGGTGATATATCTTTAGTGGCCTTACCCCAGGGTTGGAATTGAATTGAACCCAAATGGTGCAACCTTAAAAAAAAAAAAAAAAAACAGAGGAATTACAAAAACTTATTGGCGGTCTTGTATATAAGATCAACGTGACTTTGAGCGTTTTCTGCTCCTGCCCCCAGGTTTTAGTCTTAGGAGCCCTCGACCTCATGACTCCGTGGATTGGCTGTTTGTCTGATTCGAGCCAGGTCGTCCTGCATAAGGGACAGGACGTCTGACTTTAGCAAAAGAATGAAAGAGATGGGTGTCATAACCCCCAAGACGCCTCCACAGAACACTATAAACAATAAACAAGAGAGGTCCCACAAGCATACAAAAAACAAAGTTTTGATAGAGAACTTACCAGAAAATGATCAAACCGATGAGAAGTCTTGACAAATCCTCTAAACCCTCAAGAACACTGGACAGCGAATCCAAGAACACTCAAGCGCAAGCACAAGCAGATCTTTGGCAGGACAAAATTTGCTTTCTCTCTCTAAGAAAAATTGCTCTGAAGTAACAAAAGAAAAATGAAAGAGGAACTGAAGCTTTTAAAGGAAAATCTAAGCTCTGAAAAGCCCTCACACGTGGCGCTCCCTCTGATCAAGCAGCTTACCCCACAGGGACAAGGGGCATCCTCCTTGAGGGGCAAATGATGTGGCCTAAAAGAATGCCACCTGCCTGTACTATCAAAGCCCAGAAACAAGGCTCAAAAGCTTGCCTGCGGGCCTTTCTCAACTTCACAGGGCCAAGGCCCAAACGATTAAGAGGCCCACTTGGTCCAAACCAAGCCTCCAAAACCTTAGCAGGACACGTGTCCCCATCTTGCAGGACCAGTTCCCAAGAAACCCTAGCACTATAAATAGTGCAGATCCCTAGGTAAAAGGCATTCAATTCATCCCCACCAACAAAAACTTATCTTTGCTCTGCCTTCTCTCTACAAATTACTTATTTCTCTAGCTTATACTTACTTAAGCATCGGAGGGAATATTCCTACGGGAATATTCTTGTTTTGCAGGTTGCCAGAAGTTCGTGCCAGGTCATACTTGATACCTCCGAGGAACGCGTGCCACGTCAGCACCGTAAAAGATCCCACAGCATTTGTGTATAAGATCAACGCACTTCTACTCAAGGTTGTCAGGATCGGAATCCTACCTAGGATCGATGAAGGGGGGTAGGATCATATCGGTAGAATCGGATCGTAGGATCGTAAGATCCTACAAAATAGTAAAAGTAATATGTATATTAATAAAATTCAATGTAAATCATGTATTCAAGTAATCTTAATACTTAAAGATCATTTATTTCTCACATAAGATTAATACTTGTGTAGATTCAAGTGCAATTAATAAGAGGTGCGCAAGTTTGTTGAAATTAAGATTTTAGTTATGATCAACTTCAAATCGTAATTGATAAAATTATATGAATTTCCATACTTTTCAGTAAAAATGATACTTCGTTTTCTATAACTAATTCATTGATTGAAAAATATTATAATTCTAATTATATGTGATTATGAACTATTTAGTAATAAATAAATGATTTACTATCTTAAAATATTGTATATTGGATCTAATCGTAGGATCAGATCGTTGGATCGTAGGATCGTGTTAATATCCTACCACTTAAATTTTTTATCGAGGTAGGGTCGTAAGATCCTACACACATTAAATCCTACCTAAGATCCGGATCGGTGGCGTGTTTTTGGATCCTAGAGTAGTAGAATCGTAAGATCCGAATCGGGAGTTTAACAACCATGCTTCTACTAAATAGTTATACGGAGTAGTTTCTAATCAAATTGTTACTCATTGTGATCAAATAGTTGTACTCAATAACTATAATCAATCAAACAATTTTACTTTCTAATCAAATTATTATGCTTTGTCATTATGTAGTTATATATTTAAATTTTTTTTTACTGATGACATCAACGATTTTATGCGTATGACGGTCTCATAAAAGATCTACCCATTACTTAATTCATGCACTAGCTTCCTCCCCCCTCAAAAAATAAAAAGAAGAATCGACAAGAACTTAGAATTCTCTATTCTTACATACAAGAACTTGGAACTCTCTATTCTTACATACAAGAACTTTTGATTCTCCATTCTTACATAGAACGGCAATGAATAACTAGTTGACTTACTTGATTAAAATATTTGAGGATGATACCTGAGACCTGAACTTCAATCTTGTTTTTATCGGTTGCGTGTTAAAAATCTTTCCCTATACAGAAAAATTGATAATT